>NW_023494805.1:15269062-16594110 GCF_904425465.1 Colossoma macropomum | reverse complement strand
GGCGTCGGAAGTCCATCAAGACCATCATAACCATCACTCTCCTCTTTGCCCTTTGCTTCTTCCCCTTTCATGTGACCAGAACCATATTTTTGGTGCTTAAAGTTACCAGCAGGGTGCAGTGCCATACAATGCAAATGGTCTCCATTTGTTACAAAATCACTCGCCCGCTTGCCTCCTTCAATGCCTGGCTCAATGCTTTGCTCTACTTCCTCACCAAGGAAAAAAGTGCGCCCTGCTGCCACAAGCCACAGCCCTCCCAACATGGCCTCCTCTGGCCTTTGAGGATGTTGGGAAAAGGAGGGAATGGAGAGGATGAAGCTGAAGAGGCAGGGAACCATAAAGACAATGAATTCAAGGAAGAAAACAACATATTCAAAGATCTACCTTGAGAAAAGCCTGAATTCCAGAGAAGACATCAAAAATATAGGATGTTTTTGAGGTGTTAGCACCATGAGTTTACCTGGTGTATAGTCAAATGTATAAATGTAAACTTGTGGATTTGCCTTTAAACTCTTTAAAATTCTTATATCCACATTTTGTTCTCATTTGTGCACTCACATGAAAAGTGGGAAAAAATAAAGAAATTTCCTAATGAATAAACTAATAATGTGATTCTTAGCAGAGAGTATTCACACAATTCATTTGGTAATATTATGTGTGTATGACCTGTTTTTGTCCTCTTTGTTCATTTTACCTCAGTATAATGATAACACAAATAAGCTGCTATGACATGTTGCGTATCAGATTACTTGAGGACTACTTGTTTTTGTTTTTTTGGCATACCTCATCGTGGACTTGGGTATTTTGTTCAGTATCAGTGAATGATGTTGCTGACATGTGAATGATTAAACTGAAAACAAACTGTACCAGCATGTACATTTGAGACCACTGAAAGATACTAAAACTCACATGCAATATCTTCAAAACACTATTGCTCTGCCAGAAACTTAGTAAGTGATGAGATGTGTGACAGGTGAGAATCCAAACAGATGTTTCTTGTTCACACTTGTGATTTACAATTGTTGTAGTTGGAGTTAGGAAGAGGTTTAAAAAGGATTAGTGTCAGGGTCAATGAAATTTCTTTCAAAGTCCATTCACTGTCCCTCATGTGAGAGCGAGTAAGACAAGAGGGATTAACAATTGGTTATGTATTAGGTGATGTTAATTATTTTCATTTTTTTTTTGCCACCCAAAGCTTAACTTAGCATTTTTGATGCACATTTCAGTTATATTAAAGATTTATAATCACAGAATTCCTTGTTTTCAGAAACGCATTTTCACATACAATAAAGTGCCCTGATTTTAGCGTAGTGTCTTGGTAGCTTGGTAGCGATATTAGACAGAACTAATGTCTCATTTTGCTCACTGTCACCTTTTTCTCCCTGTCACTTAAACTATCCATCCAGAAATGGGTGGACAACTGAAGTCCTGGGCTTCTACTACTGTAACTGTAATAAAGTTTTTAAACCGAACACCTTTTGTCTGTCCTTTTTCACTGAAATAAACTAAAAGCTCATAATCCATGATGGACCCCAGCCTCGGATGTAGTTATTAGAGCATGGTAAATGATTAAGCTTCTAACTAACAGAAATGCTGTATAAATGGAAAGTCTCCTCTGTGTAAACATCCCATAGTATGCCTATGTTTGGTGTCAGTGGAAGAATGTGTGAGTCACTGATGTTATAGAAAAAATGTAGTATTTTCTCTGCATGTCCCTCTGTAAATGTGAATTTGTCGTTATATCATTCTACCTAAAAACATGTCAGTGACGGGTTAAGTCACTTCTCAGGTTTCAGCTATCCAGGTCTAGTAGTAAGTAAAGGTAAATGGACCTGTGGTACAGGCTAATACTGAACGATCTTTAAGATTATGCCACAAATCCAGTCACCTTGACTTACACTACTATTTCTAGCCAACTCCAAACTGTATATCAATGTGAAAATGTTTTCTCAACATGCCTATATGCAGAGGTGGATACACCATACACGCATTCCCAAGTACAAAAATATTGTTACTTTCGTGAAATAATGACTCTGATAAGCACCTTTCCAAAAAACCACCTTGTACAAAAACAAGAAAAGTCAAAGTTTTTGAAGTACTGTAAAGGAATTTCTGAGCATACCCAGCACCAACAGAGGAGCTGAAGTAGAGGTGCTGTTAGCAAAATAGCACAATGAAATCGAACATTTAAAAAAATGTAACTAAATGTGAAGGACTAAATGGAAGTGAGGGAAAACTAGATTTTCTTTCTCATACTTAGACAAAAAGGAAGTAGAAGTAAACTATCACTATCTAAAATTACTGAAGAAATTCCAAAAAAAAACTAAAATGTATTTGAGTACACTATATGTGACTTTTTACTACCCACCTCTGCCACATCATTTTCTTTCCGAGAAGTCGTAATAGTGACCACTGAGCAATTCTGAATCCCAGAAAGTGGCGTTTTATAACAATAAATTAAAATTTCTCAAGTGTTGCAACAGAGCCACCAACATGAACTGTACCAGCAGCTACGGACTGACTTTAAGGAGACGCTGCAACACAGTGAGTGTGCAGCAGGGGGCGCCAAGTGGACCATCCGGGAATTTCAGTTTGGAAATTCAAAACAAAACCAGGCAGGGAGACTCCCGACCTGCACCGCGGCACAAATAATCTCTGACCGTTAAAATAATTTAACAAAAAAATTATTTAAAAATTCCTGGGGCAAATATAAGCACAGTGAATACCTTATTTCGTTAAGATTAGCCAAAATACATGATTCTGAGTAGTTTAAAAATTATAATTTGCGGGAGGAAATTTATATTTATTTTTTTTCTCGTGCTCGTGTCATCACAGTGTAGAGCTGCTGCGGCGAAGCGTTGGCGCCATTTTCAAACTGCAGAGTCCGAGTGAATGGAAGTGTTGTAAGCGACAAATTCGTGTTTTTGTTCTTTTAAAAATTTCCGTTGTTATTTCACAGTTTGCAGTGATTGTTCTGTCCGGGAAGCGAAGCTTTTTTTCCAGAGGTAAATCAATATTTTATATTTTAAAAACTTGACTGCTAAGTTACTACTTTAAAATTTGTCATATCTAGCCTTTTTCCGCAAATGTCACTTTTTTCTGACTGCTTGGTGCACAGATTTGTGTTGGATGGCATTATAGCTCGGTTAGTTTTAATGCTAAACTCCTAAGTAACAGGACTGTGAGCAACGTGGACAAACAGCCAGTTTGCGAGGTTAACATACTTACTGGCGACTAACTGACTAAGACAGCTTATTAGCTGGTAACGTTAACGTTAGTTCACGAAGTGATGCTTGTTCAGGAATAGCACATAGATGACAAAAGTATAACTTTGGCTACTTAACTACACTACGCTGAGGACACTTTATTCGTTTCCAGGCTGGAGCCTAGTCAGTAAATGAGTAACAGTTAAGCTGTTTGTGAAGAGAGAGCCGATGCTGCTGAGAAACTGTTGGTGGATAAGGCTGAGTTAGCTCTGTAGGAGTTTCCTCTACGCAGACCTTCAGAGACACTTTTCTCCTGTAGCTAACATTACTGATAGTCCTGCTGGTCTAACAGTGCCTGCTTTTATAAAGTCTGTTACACGTTAAAAGTAGGCACCTGTTATGATCTGTAGTCGATGTTTGGGGTTATTTCTTCATTTGACGTTTGGTCAGATGTGTAGTTAGTTTTTTTAATAATCTGATTTGTTTCTGCGACACGAACCACTCCCTGTTCGTTTTTTTTCTTGCTTGCTTTTCGCCGACTAATTGTTCTTTGATCGAAAAGCCAGAATCTGACGTGTTTTACGGCTTTCTGTGTGGTTTTCTACTGGTAGACATATTATCATGTATGTATTTTTTTCGATGTGTAGCTTCTAAAAGTCGCTCCCTCCTTATTGTGTCCGTTGACCGTTTGTATATGAAGAATACGTTTATCTCGCTCTCAGGCAGATTTGACATTAAATCGCTGAATTATTGATGAGTATCGGTAGGTGTTGTTGGGTTGATGGATATGACTTAATTCAGCCTAAGTCAGACCCCCACACATGGACAAAACCGAAATGCAGGCTCCTTCATAAAGTCAGTTTGTCCTCGTTTTCATGGGCTGTTTATTTATCTGCAATGTTTGTACAAACAACATTAACATCTTAGTTCAGATTAACCTGCTCCGCTCGTATGCCGGCTGTGAAATCTTGGCTTGTTCACAGGGTCGAGCAACCTAGATTATGTGGCTACGGGCCAGTCACTTTAAAATAGTATATATTCGCAAGAAATTTGTGACAAGACCTATAAACTATATGTTGATGACTAGCAGTACTCGATATGTAGACTGTCCTGCTCACCCTTATGTATTTTCCCATATTTCAAAACCGGCTCGACCTGTATTCTTATTTATACTGGTTTTATGCTCTTTTTTGCTCTGTTGACAGTCAATTTCATTCACCAGTGTACAGTTCACGTTGACTGGTCAGTTCTGCTAAATGTGCTTGTTTATGTGTACCGTGCAGGTTTATACCCACAACCGTAGGACGTACATACACCTTATACAGGCAGTGATGGAGCACATTAATCAGAATACAGCATGTATTAGGGGATATACTCTTCAAGTTGTTAAAGCAATACATTCTACCTAATGGTTTAAAATGTGTGGCATGTTGTGTTATCTGCTGTAGCTACAGGATGTGTAACAGGTAACTAGTAACATAAATGTGTAAAGGGGTGCACTGTTGGTGGTGTGACTTCAGCAAGCTGTTGGCTTTGGGAGGAGGTTCAGAAGAGGTATATAACCTAGCTGTTCTTCGTTGCTGATTTTCCTTAGGAACAACACTGGAAAAGGGGCTGATCAGGTGCTTTTTTAGTGGAGGATTGCTGTTTGCATTGATCATTATAATTCTGGCTATGCATTGACCTAGTTAGAAAATTGCTCTCTAGTTTAACAACTTCTGAAGCCACACTATTTTTCATAGGTTAATCAGTTGTGGATCAGTGCTCTCAATTTTCAATTGTCCCTCCCCAGATTAAATTTTATATTGCTAGAAAATCTCATCATATTACAGTTCTAACTCATTTGATGTCAGGTCAGTCTTGTCAGCTCTCAGTGAAACTTTTATTCATAAAAGTAGGTAAACCTCATAATATAAAGCTCTGCTGACTATGAGGCCTTGTGCAGTGAATAGACAGGTAGTGAATGGAATTTGTGCACCTGCTTCTTCGTCACAGCATATATTGCTGTAATTTAATTCACATGTTTGTATCGCTTGAAACAGTAGTGCATGCAATCCAAACGTAAATTAGGTGTGAGTTGGCTTTTGTTATTGTTATTATTTTTTTAAATACATCTTTTGGTCTGTTTGAAACATTTTACCCAAGTGTTTGATCATTTTGCAATCCATGACTGTATATTCAGCTGGAATTTGAAATCCTCATTTGTATTTTTGTAATGAATATTATTTAACTCAAATTCGTCATGTTTAATTTTCAAGTGTGTCTGTTCAGTGAAAAAAGATGTTAAAGAAATTTTATGTTCTGGGCTTTGATGTAGTTCCCTCACTGGACTGTTCTTAGTCTTCCTGTTTTTGTGTGTGGTTACTGAGGCTTAGTGAAGATGTGTTGTTGTTTAAGCTGACTGATATGATGCTTGAAGTGAAAAAGTTGAAGTACGTTTGCCATTTACTTTTATAAACAGTCCACGTTAGAGCACTGCTGCCTATTTTTACAAATTTGTACACATACATGTGTATATATAATTAAAATAAAATAATAGTGCATGTATTCATAGGACTACGGGTAGGAATATGATTACTAGGGAGGAAATATAAGCTGATTTGAAGCTAAGCCAGTGTATTCTTTGTTGGTCATTATTTTTAATTGTTCAGTTGTTGTGTGTTTACCTTATAAATAGTGATTAAATCTTAAAGGCCTGTTTGGGGGAGCCTTTCATCCTGGTGGGGTTGTGACTTTGATATCTTCTGACTTTTGCTTTTTGGTTGTGTATCATTCGCAGAGGCCTTTGTCTTGTCTGGCTGCGTGCGTGTGTGTGCGCATGCAACTGTTCAAGCCCAGTTGTCCTCCTCAGTAAAACTATCTGTGGAACCAGATCAACATATTCTCCATTTTTTGCACCTAGTCTCATTCTACACAGAGCCCACAGTACCGTTGCATAAAACCAAGCTCTGTATTCAGATGGAAATATGAAAGCCTTAAAATTCAGAAAAGTTTGATGGGGATTTTTTGGGTTATGTTTGGTACTTTCTTTTTCTTCCCCTGCTCGCATTTGTATTTTTCTTTTTCTTTCTGCGAATGAACCAAGGCCAGGAACAGACGTAGTTTTCTAACAATATGTTTGAACTTAAAACACGGTCCTGTACTGTTGTGAGGTTTTAGTTCGTGGCGAAAGCTTTCCTGCATCGTAGCACAAAAATGCCACAAACGACACAACACTTTTTCCTCGTTTCGTTTCCCTGTTTCCCTGTGTTTCTACAGTCAAGCCTTCTCCCTCTTTTGTTCCCCCCTCTCCCTCCCTTTCTCTCCGTTGGCTGTGTGAATGCTTTGGCAAGGGTACAAGAAATCAAGCAACCGAGAGCTGCTAGCACTGGCGCGCCCCAGACACCAAGTCCCACAAATTAATTTTTTGCCCGGAGACGGTTGAAGCAACAGCCCCCAAATTTCACACCCTTCTAAGGGGACCCCAGGGTGACGTACTAATTTTTTTTGGGATTTTTTCAGCCCCCCGAAAATGTTCATTTTAATTGTAGAAAGTGATGCCCCGGGAAAAAGGCTACAACCCCTGCTTTTTATGCCTACCAAGTTCCTCAGGCAGCCTCACTAGCTACAGCTAAGCAGAGGCTGCACACTGCATGGACTGCTGGTCTGGAAGTGAATAGGGAGAGAAAAGGGGTTTAAGGGCTGAAAATAGGTGGTGGGGGACAAAAGGTTTAGGCACTTATTTTACTACTGGAAGCCCCCAACCTGGAATGGAAACCCCAAGCTTAGATGAGTGGGTGTATTTTTGACCTCAAATTAAGACTTGGAATGCCCATTGATAAGTGTATGTGTGGATTTGTTTTCTTTTTAATTCTACTGCTACAAATTTGTTTAAAATGACCTAGCTATTTCAGTTGTTGAATTTGTTGTGTATTTTTGAGGAACTTGCATATTTGCATTTGACAGACTTACTTGGTGTGTTTAACCTAGTTTTAAGAAAGATGGCAAAAAAATTCTTTGAAGGCAGTTTTGCTTTTCTGAAAACTAAAGCATATTAAACTTAATTGGATTTAGTTGGTTTAAAATGTTTTTGTTCTCCTTTCTACCCAGGTGCAGAACTGATTGGAAGATGGGTGTTGGGTGAGGTTGCTTTTGGAAGTACCTTCACCCCTTCCCTGTTGCTTAACAGGCTGAAGAAAAAGGATCGAGGGTAAGTGAATTTCTTTTTCTGTGCCTGCTTCAAAGCTTAACCAAAATGGCCCCTGGTTTGAATGGGTAAGCAAAGTTAGGCCAGGGTGTGTGTGGCGTGTGTGAGTGTGTGCGAGCTTGCTCTCTCTCTCTCTCACTCTCACTCCCCACCCATTTGCAGTCTATCCTTTTTGTCATATTCTCTCTCTCTCTTGCTCTCTTTCTCTCTCTCTCGCTCTCTCTCTCTTTCTGTCTTTCAGTGTCTCTCTCTCTATCCTTTATTGCCTCCCTGATCTCACTCTTTTCTTTTCTCTTGCACTTTCTCCTGTCTCTCTCTTTCCCGATGAACAGCTGGCAGAAGTAGACGAAAATAAATGCCTTCTTCATCTCTGCTGACGTGATCATTTGATTGAGACTGCCCTTTTATCAGACGTAACGGTTAAGCTTCACACTGGTCTATAATTTACTAATGTTTTAATGCGCTATTGATGATGGTCTGTAGTTGCTGGACTTTGCAGCTTTGTAGTTGCTTAAGATTTTTTAATGTTAATAAAAAAATATAATTGAGTCTCTATACTTTTATTAAATGAAACTAACAAATTTTTTGTAGCCTTACACAAATTTGAATTATGATTGTGAATATATTTTTAATGCCATCGGGATCATTAAGACTTGGGTACACCACATAGTGTGGTGTATTGAGGAAATTATTAATATTTTCGGGTACACTTCTTACAACAGTTGTGATAACAAGAGATATTTCAGTCACAATCCGTCTTATTCTCATTCATGAATTTAGAATTAAATAAAACAAACATTTTGGTAAGTGAGAATTATGCTTTTCCTCTTTAATTAGTTTACTGTGCAATTCAAATGTGTCAGTGATGGTGTATGAGTGTCTTTTAGGGCTTTGTGGTAGGCCTGCATTTTTTCCCTCAACGATTTGTTCGTAGTTATAAATAGTGTTACAAAGTCCTCTCGATCTGACTGTTCTGTCACTCAGAACCACTTTAGTGAACAAATTTATGTCCGTTAGGTTCGTCTCTATTGAGTGTCATTGTCAAGGTCACACCTTTGGGATTCCCTTCTATGCTGCTGTTTTTTTTTCCTGCTCCCTCCTTTCTTTTTTAGTCTAATCAGTTCTCATTGTTTGTCACTTAAAATATGCCAAGCTCTGTTACAACTGTCTTGCTAATTTGTTAAATAACTTGTAGATTACTTGTAGTCATTAGTGTAATATTAATTAGATATCTCAGTTCTTTTTTTTTTTATTTCTTCTAATGTAGGTTTTTGCATCTCAGATGTTTACCCTCTTATTTCTGAGAGTAGTATTTTTGTAATCTTCTAAATTTTTCTCCTATGTTGATTAAGCTTGGTTTTCTTGGAAAACTAAGTTTTGTGGTTTTTTTTTGTCCCCCTCTTGTTTTTTTCCTCCCTTCTTGTTCATTGACAAGATCAGATGATATTTTACAATATCTCTGTTACATGATTAGATGACATTTTATTACAAAACAGAAGTGGTGAAGGGTACAAGATATACATTAAGAAAACAAAAAATAAAATTGGCAAATTTGGGGATTTATGGTAATTACATGGTTAAAAATTCTGGAACTATTGTACTTTTTTTAAATAACTGGACTATTTTGTGTTTTTGATCAATGTATTGTCATTTAACATTTTTAGTAGACACATTTATTTAAAGAATAACCTTTTAAATAGACCCTATTTTTACATTTATTTTCTTGTTCTTCCCTCTGAATCCACCATTTTGTTTCCCTTTTGAACATTCTCACTTTCTTATTAAGTGTAATAGGCCTTGAAAGATACAAAAGACCACACGCCTCCTCATAGTGATCTGAAAATGCGATTTGAGTAACTGATTTTGTCAAATGTTTATATTAGTTTAATGTAATTTTTTAATTCAGTAAAGCATTTTTTTTTAACCGAGAACTGTCTGTCTTATCTCCATTATGCTCATCTTCAGTTAGCTCAGCTGTGAAGCTGATGTGTAATGCTTGAAATGAAAAAGCTCAAATGAAGACACTGTTCTTCAGGAAAGAAGCCTATATTTAATAATCTTTTCCTTTTCTCTTAAGGAAAGCCAGCATCTCACCAGCATCTCGTTCTACCCTCATAGCCTCTTCATTTTCAGCCAGAGTACCCTCCAGCAGCACATCATGATTTGCAGGTTCATATGAGATTTCCAAATCATTCTGTGCTGTTACTGGGAGCCTTGGTGGTTCTACAGTAACAGATAGCATTCTGTGTCCTTCTCCACCTGTGCAGATGCAGTGATGGGCATCTTTTCCTAATGTAGGCTGAGTCTTGGTGGCTTGGGGGTGTAGGTTATTAAAATAATGTAGTGCATTAGAGATTCACATACCCTTTATTGAAGAGAGTTTGTCCCAGCTGTCTTGTGTTCTGAATTTGCAGCAGATGCTTATCAAAGCATTACGGAATTGCATTGATCTGTTGTCCAGTGCAAATTTTGTTTTGACAAATGACCAGAGATGGCACGAATATTGAATTTGTGTAACTGAAGTAGCCACATCAAGAAGCTTTTTTCTATGAAGGAAATCGTGTTCCCTCTTGTTTTGGAGAAAAAAAAAAAAACGGTGACAGTCCGACTAGCTTTATTTGAATGAGTACTGCCCTGTATCTTTATTAGAGCTGTACGAGGGAAATATCTTTCGTAATATTCTCCCTCTCTGTGCCTTCTCCAGACAACACTCTCATTACTGCAGCTTTGTCTCAGTGTGCCTGACACTAGCAGCACATCAATATTGGCAGCTGCCCTCTCCCTGGGTTGCCAGTATGGTTTGTGCTGCTCCCGTCAGACAGACGCACTCTTCATCTCTCTTGAATACAGATCAACATGACAAATGCATGTACTTGAAGGCTGATAAGAGATGTGTGGGTTTTGCACTTGCCTAGTCTTAATATTGTGCAGCCAATATCTGCACAATCTCTGATTACTTTTGCAGCTTTTTGTAATAAAGAAGACCCGTTATTGTCTTTTGTGGAAAAAAATATGCTTAATCATTGTTTATATGGCAATAAACAAAAATATGTTTAAAACTTACTGGAGTTTAGATTTATTTCCCACCATCACCATGTGGATTCTGCTTGTGGACTGATAGCTTGTAGTTTATTAAAGATTATTTAAAAATATTTCCATGATAAACTGAGATGTAATGTCTTCTGTGAATGCTTTATATGAATTAATGTGGCTCTGTTTGAGTGTCCTACAGAAACAACACTGGTGTCTACACTTGATGCCTAGATATTGCAGGAGGTGTAATTTACAGGAAGTTCCATTTTTCACCAAAGATAAACATTCCCTTCAGTTGATCACATTTTAAATGCACAAAATGTTACATTAATTTTAATTAAAATTGCCACGTTGAGGTCTCTCATTCAGCATTTACTGTTCAGTTACACTCAACACAGGCTGTGGTTGCTGGTTAATTTTATGACACCAGTGCCACTCAACTGGAATAATTGGAGCTCACTTGCCTGGGATAAATGATTTATTTTAAATTTAAGTGTACGTGATACTAATGATCTGCCTAAAGCTGCAGTTTTCACTGACCATTATTTGCCAAATGTTGCAAAAGTGGATCTGGGCCTGTATTCATAAACTGTCTCAGTGGAAAATCACTCTACTCCCCAAAATTTTAGAGATGGAAATTGTTTTTTACTTTTATGAATAAAATGTTCCCCACTTTAAGAATAATCTATTTCTAGTATAAAGGGATCAGAATTATTTGTGAGGATTCTCACTAAGTCAAATACAGTGTGGAACACACTGCAATACAAGCCATACAAATTACAAGTTCTTAAGACTTTAACCCATTTCTTACTTAAACAGGAGGCTTTATAAAGGTTCACTAGGAGTGATGTGTTTGTTTCTAGGAATACTGTTTTATGCATGTATCACTGGGGAGTATTGCTATTTTTTAAGTATAATTTTCTAATGTAGCATTTTAGTGATTACATAGACATTTAATAAAAACACTTCATCGAATGAATGGAGTAACATTTGTGTCCAGTTAAGTTGTATAATTTAATATTAGATTACAAATAAAGTTCTTCATTGACCCAGACTGAGCTCAGATTTCCAAGCCCGGTCCTAGAGAATCACCTGCAGTGCAAACCTGATTCAGCTCAAGAAGTACTTCTTAAAATGCTAATAGCAAAATATGACTATCTTGCTGTTGGGAAAGCATGAAACTGCGTTATAACAGGGGTGTTGCACTCAAGGCCTTGAGAGCCACAGCTCTGCCGAGATCAGTGTTTCCCTCTTTTAACACAGGATTCAACTCAACAAGGCCTTGCTAATTAGCCAGTGAGTTGAATGAGGTAGAATGCTAAACTCTGCACTGCCTTGGCCCTTCAGCGCTGGAATCTGACACCCCTGCAATGCAGGTAGGCCTCCAAACCTGCAGTTGGGAAATATGGGATTAGCTCATACCAACAAATTAAATGTTTGGAAACATGGCATAGTTTGCCACAAAAAGTTATTGCAGCTCACAAAAGAGTCCTCACAAACATGCACTGATGACAGCCTGTAAACTGAGCACCTTTATAAAACTACAAATATTAAAAAACAAACAAAAGTGTTACAGTGTACTCTTGTCATCTTATGGAACAAATCTGCATGCGTTCTGCCTACAAATTAAAAAAGATTACAAATTTGCATTAAATAAGCTTATGTAAGCCCCACTTAACACAAAAGGAAAATACAAAATATAGCTTTTCATGGACAGAGTGTTCTGATGGAAACAAATGTTACAATAAAAAGTGCATTAATGGGGAAATAAAACATTTAATATGAATTTATAATACACATATGAAATATAATGGCATAGAAGAGGTTCCTGAAGCACTTCTGGCCATATCGTTTAGTAATAAAACTGTACATAGACATTTTACTGTCCTATTTGTATTTCAGCAAACTTGAAACCAAGGAGTTGAGACCAAAGGGAAGAATGTAATATGAATTGAGCCCTCCATCTAGCTTACATATTAGACCTTGCATCCAAACTAGAATTCGAATTTAGGCTCAGTCTATGAAAAGGTGGAAGGCCCAAGAGACAGTTCCTTGGGCTACAGAGTACTTTCAGTAGAAACAGTCCATTCTGAAGTGATGCGAGTTACTTTTGTTTCCGGCTGATATTTATTAGAGGTGAGCCAGGTTCAGCGGGATAGGAGAGGCAGATCACTGGAGTTCATGATGAGACTGGAGTCAAGATTTAGGCTTTCTGTAGGACAAAAATGACCACCAACTTAGTACTACTTATGCACAAATGTGACTGAACAGCACAGTAAATGTCACTTGAAACAAAGCATTTACAAAGCATCTATAAGACTAATTATACACTGATAACTGTCAACATTTCTAAAAAAGAGAAATACTGAAAATGAATGTCATTAGATTGTATATATATAAAAACTCAAATGAGCAAATATAGCTCCCTACTTCTGTTCTTATTTTGATCAACACAAACACAAAACATTTTCATACCTTGATCGAAATTGAGTTTTTTCGCTGCAGAGCTGTCACCAAGTCCCTCTATGTCTACCAGGTCGCTATTCACATCCGAGTCATTCAAAGCACTAAGCGTAACCTCTGTGAACCATAACCACATACATTGTCTCAATGTGATTATCATAACATTTGAGAAGAGGCAAATTATTCCACATTCACGTCTGAAATGCAAAAATAGCTCACCTGATGTCTTTGGCTTCTTAATGCTGGCTGGGCCTGAGGATGCTCCCTGTAAGCTTGTCGTTACTACAACCTGAGAAGTTGGCACAGCTATGACTGTAGGTGGTGGAGGGGGAGCAACAGCAACTTGTAGCTTTTTGGTGCTTTTCTTTGGTGAATCAGAAGACAAGGGAACTCCACTGTCTTCATACAGCTTCCTCTTGACTGTGGTCTTGATCTGTGCCCTAATTATAAGAGATTCAGTTAAATTTGTACTTTGGACATACAAAGCAGACTATAATTTTTTTTTTAAAGATTTCAACCCAAAACCATCTTAAATTACAAGTGTCTATCACACAAAACATGGTTAAATACCACATCAAGCAAGCCTGAGTTAGAATTTTTGTTTCTCTTGAATTTCCGCAAAGAATACCACAATATCCAAACCACACATTGACACATTTCCATCCAAATTTAACATTCCGTCCTACATGAACATGCAGCCTTGTGAATTCCAGCAGTGAACCTACAGAAACTACAGAATCCACTACACCTGAGATATGAGCCTAAATCTGAACTGTAACTGAGCCAAGTACAGTCAGGCCCTGCACAGGAAATAAGCCAGAGAGGGAGACCTGATTCCTTACACTGTGCGCTTCTTGATGACCGAGCTGAGCGCGTTCAAGTCGTCACCAAAGCGCCTAACAGCCGACCGGAGCATCTCAATCTCAGTGTCCGTCCACTTAGCTCTGCAAGAAGACAGCAACCAAGGCACAGGTCCCATAGTGTGACTAAGCTTCACTCTGACTAAAGATCAAATCTCAGCCAGTTTTGTTCTGCACAAAATGGCCTTAGAAATTAGTAAAACGGATGTCATACAAGGTCAAATATCACAACCTTTCAATTGATTTTAACACCTTAAACATCTGAGACAGGATTGACAGTTGAATTTTCCATAGGTCTTTGAGAAATTCAAGAGAAAACAAAAAACAATCAAGGCTATCAAAACTGTGTTAAAATGACTGATAATTCACTGTTACCAAATTAAAATATGGAGAATGTATTAAGTGCTGGGCAGTGGTGTCTATATTGGTATTAGTGTCAAACAAAGCTTACTTTTACTTTCAGCAGTACTGATCAATAAATATAATCTCCATGATAATGTTCTCTGACATTACATAAAGTGGGGTCCCTGTTGGTAAAAACACCAATAGTAATAGAAGAAAACTGAATAAAATGGTCAAATCAATAAAAGCTGTGCCAGATTTGTAAAACATCCATTAGCACAGAGTTCCAGTATTAAGTAATGGGTTCATTAACTCTATCCATTATTAATTTTCTCCATATATCATGATTATGAATTTTATCAAAAACGCTCAGCAGTAGAATGTAAAATACAAGTGTTTACGAATGCTAGGCATATCTATAGCTTCATTTATTTTCAATGAAAAGGACAAAAAAACAAATATATGTTGGTACCCGAGTTCATCTGCTCCACAAAATGAAAACATAGTAGGGAAACAGTTCTGCCTCCACAGGGAGAGACTCCGGCTTACCCTGCTGGACTAGAGTCAGCCACTGGATGCAGCTGCATGGTGAGCTCCCCTAGTTTAGTAAAAGCAGCTCCTGCTGCAGAGAAGATCTCACCAACCTAGACACAGAAAAATCACTCTTGAGGGAAGCTGTACTGGTGATAACACTGTGTGAGCTGCTCACTGATGGGGACAGAAATCAGGCTAAACATTAGCCAGCTAGCTGGAACTTGAGCCAAACAAGGAGAACCATTAGATTAGTTAGCACTCTTTCTTTCTGAGTGAGGAGAAGCCTGTAAGAGGTAGAATTTAAACCGTATTTTGTGCGCTATTTAACCAGCTAATGTTTGTTAAAGTTAACGTTATATCGACCCCGAGTTCCGGAGTCGGCTGGCTGGCTAACAGCGCCTAGCTGCACTAGCTGTTCTGCGGAGGTACCTTTGTTGATGCCGAAGTCATCGTTCCTTCTGTCTGATCTGGCAAGCTTTAACGTTTAAAACTGCAGAAAGGAAACGCTGTCCGGCCACCTGATCTGAGCGCCAGCCGGTTATGAATCTCTTACATTAAAGAAAAACGGTGTTTTGAAATAAATGAGCGGCATTAGTGCGCCATAAAGGCTTCGCTCCGCCCATTTTCACTTTGCCGCTGTCTGTGATTGGTTAGATCCGATCAGGTCCTCAACAGACTCAAAGGTGCGCCAAAATGCGCAGGCTAGTAGATTTCTCTGTGATTATTGGCTGTTCCTACGTTTCAAAAGTGATCGCTACCAGCAGGTCTGAACGACATTGAGTGTTCAGCACCATAATGTTTTCCAAATATATATCATATTTACGTTAGTATTAATAATGTCTGACAAAGCTGACATACTTTAATCAGTTGGTCTTTTTCTGTTTTCTTCTCCTAAAATTACCCCAAAGAGAACACAGACTGGAAGCACGTTACTTACTTACTGTTTATTTACAGTTTAATGCCTTTTAAACAGTTTCTTCAAAATAATCTGAAGCACCCAGAAAATGGCAATTTGCAGTTAATTGTCAGGACTTGGACACCAAAAACAGACAAAAGAGATTTAAAAATAAACAAATAAATAAATAAATAAACAACAAAGTGCTTGGCAATGGGCACACAGACAAAAGGTTCATTATCTATTATAACAGATCATTCATAAGGTTCATTATCTCTTATATACATTGCAGTATGTCAGTATCACTGTACACTGGTATAGATGATAAATTGCCCACTACCAGACTGAACTGTATTCATATAGGTTATTTTAGGCATGATCTCCAGGGTATCATGACACTGAGATATGAGGACGCACTCCAACATTTTGTAATGTTTACCACTGAAATCTATTTTTAGAGCAGTACAGACCTAGTAAAATTTACCTATTAAATACTGTAATTAATGATGACCCTTCATTAAAACTGTGGATGGTTGTGGTACAGATGTGATGCTGTCATCTCTCTGTGCCTTGGATCTCAGCAAAATCTGTAGACTAACTAAGTGAGCTACCAGATTCTACAGGAAGTATTATTTCAGTGGACGCTAGCTGACCTCTGGAGGACAACAAACTACACTACAGTACACAGGGTTGGGCAAAATGCATTAAAAAAAGTAGTGTTGGCTGAATACCGAATACACTGTCCTAAATGTATTCAGTATCACGGTCCATTACAGTACATAAAAATAACATATTTAGAATACATTTAGAATATGTATTGATACAGTACTTGGGGAAAACTGCTGTAGTTTTTATTTAATTCACTGTTCTGTTACTGGTTGGCAGTTTTGTTATAATAATTCTTCCGATAACATGTTTCATGAAGAATTCAATTATTCAAATGAATTCAAAAATGAATACAAAACTCTCAACATTATTTAGGCTCTCGTTGCCTGCTTCCACTGCTGCTCCCATAATCACACTGCCCTTTTATAACCTAAGCCGAACATTTGTTATACTCCAATAACAAAAACTCACAAATTTGACTATAAAATGAGTAGCTGTGTAATTTTCAGTTAATGATAGGTATGTAACTTGCCAAAGAGTGCATACACAAGTCCCGTACAGTGCCAAAGCTGAGATTATCACTCGTGAACATGTTCACTCTGTTCAGTCATCCCTACTAACACTCAGATTAAAGTGGCTCGTCGTAGTGATTTATCAGTCTACTCAGGCTTTAGAAGGAACTTCAGTGTTTGTAAAGAAGCCATTTTTCAAGTTCTTCTTTACAGTATGTGTTTACATGCTGTCTGCTGATTTCAAAATAGTTAATAAACAAGCATTGATGGTATTTCTTTGAAACATGGTGCATAAATACACCGATCAGGCATAACATTATGACCACCTCCTTGTTTCTACGCTCATTGTCCATTTTATCAGCTTCACTTACTATATAGGTGCACTTTATAGTTCTACAATTACAGACTGTAGTCCATCTGTTTCTCTGCATACTTTGTTAGCCCCTTTTACCCTGTTCTTGAGTGGTCACTGTGTCCACTCACTGTCCACTCTAATAGACACTCCTACCTTGTCAGTCCACCTTGTACATGTAAAGTCAGAGACGATAGCTCATCTGCTGCTGCACAGTTTGTGTTGACCATCCTCTAGTCCTTCACTGGTGGTCACAGGATGCTGCCCACAGGACACTGTTGGTCCAGCAGTGACACTGAGGTGTTTAAAAACTCCAGCAGCACTGCTGTGTCTGATCCACTCAGACCAGCGCAACACACACTAACACACCACCACCATGTCAGTGTTACTGCAGTGCTGAGAATGATACACCACCCAAACAGTACCTGCTCTGTGAGGGTCCATGGGGGTCCTGACCACCGAAGAACAGGGTAAAAGGGGGCTAACAAAGTATGCAGAGAAACAGATGGACTACAGTCTGTAATTGTAGAACTACAAAGTGCACCTATATAGTAAGTGGAGCTGATAAAAAGGACAATGAACAACAAGGAGGTGGTCATAATGTTATGCCTGATCGGTGTACATATAATGTACGTATAACATTATATATAATATTATATAATAAGAATAATATATGTATTCCAAATACTGGTATTCCATTACATCCCAACCCTGACAGTGCCCTATACTTAAACACACTTTTACAGTGTCAGCTGATACAGGGCGAACAAAAAGACAGATGAAAGTTTTAATTTGAATTCTATGTGTAGAGAAAACAGACCTAATTCATGAGTATGAGCAATGATAACATACTACATTAAAGTCTTTTATTTCAAAAACAGTAAAGGAAAACTTTTTTATAATATGAGCCCATTAAAAGGTGCCATCAATACCAGTCTTGTCAATGACTTTATAAAGAGTCCTCATAATAATTCCAACACATATGGTTTTACTGTCAAATAACCAGTTATTATTACTTTACATTATTAAAGTCACGATCAGAGATTTTAGTGAAACAATGGCGACAGTGGCTTGTTGAGTAGAGCAGTTGAATGCAAAAACCAGCAGTGACATGAAGAACCAGATTTACCAGATTCTTTGGGGATTGTCTATTCTAGCATTGTTTGTAACCAGTTGATTGAAATGCAGAAAAACTCCATAACCTTTCACAACCTAAATGGAATTATCTTTGATAATCAATAACCTATAGCTTTGAGGTAAACAGATCAACAAAGTTTGTATTCATCACAGAAAAAATGCACTATTGTGTAAAAGAGTTCCTGAAAAATGTATATTTATGTGCAAATAATCAACTAACACTAGTGTATAATCCTCCTGGCTATGCCTTGTGATTTGAAAGTGCTTCAAAAAAACAGCAGAAGAGGCGTTGCCGCAGGACTTTGGCCCCCTCTCCTGGTCAGTCTGTCAGGTGTTTAATATTATTCTATGAGCAAATTGAGACTAGTTATTTACTATTATGTACAAATATTACACCACAGTTTACTTAAACTGATTTGAAAGGTAACTTTTTATGCGTTATATTAGTATGCATATTAGTATGTATTTACATAACAAATTGAAATCTAATCAATCACTGTAGGTTAAATTTGGATCTGTATAACCAGGGCCTAAAGTGCTAATAGTGTTTGTCTTAAGAGTGTAACAAATGAAACTCTTTATAGTAAAGAAAAAGAGAAAGAAACTGGTGATCGTGCTTTACTTCAGGCATAAATACAGGACCCCTTTGCAATGAGCATTTATTTTGATAATGCTTGGTAGGATTTTAATAGAAGGTAAAAAAAAATCTGGATCCAGAGTGGGCCTTTGCAGCCAAGTGCAAAAGGTTGAATATAGCTTGTGTCCACTTGTGTCCATGGCTAAAAGAAACAGATTGCCTTGAGTCATTTCCACGAGACATCCTATTATTAGCCTCCGTCTCCAGATGACTGTGTTGCTTAGGCAGCGAGTGACACTGTAATGAATTTCTGAGAAGCGATAATGTTTCAAATACAACTCATCATTCCCTTGTCATATTCATTTACTGAAATAATTGCACTCTTTTAACATTTCTTTTTTTCCTCCAGTCAAATGCAGTTCATTCCATTCCTCATATAACAGCCCATACATCACCGATATGCTAATGGACACATTAAGACTACCTTATTGTAGCAGTGGGTACTCGCTTTCCTTGGATTGCTTCAGTGCACACTAGCAAGGAGAAACACCAGCTGGCTTCACAGCCCTATATACAATTAAGTGCCATATTCATCTAGATTGTCTACTTTAGTGGTCCCCAGTGTACACTGGGCCAGCATGGATCCAACCTTATGTTTTAACTAGCCCATATCATGGGAAACTGTTTTTTCCTCACTTTTTAGAAATTAAAGAGTTTGCTTTGATCTAATATGTAAACATTTCAAAACACACTGTTTACTCCTCAGTCCATACAATCTGTATATGGAAAGTAAGCTGTAAAAACAAATTCACTGTTTTTTGTGAATAATTAATTCACAAAAACCATCACATTACTACACATCCATCCATCAGCTTACAGCATCTTCACCCTGTCCATTTATACTGATGTTCAAGGGGAATTCCACCAGCTTTTCAAAAATTCTGCATAATTCAATGGCTCAGATCAAAGTTATTTAAAGTGGTTTGATGTGAAATGGTTCATTGTAGAGGAACTTATTGACTCTGTTTTCCTTCCAGTGGTGGTGACAGAAACCAGTGCAGAGCCTTGCAACGTCCTGCATATACCTCCCTGCTATGAATGTATTTAAAAAAACACGTTTTAAGCCAAAACCTCACAAAACTATCACAACTCAGGCACCAGTGTATTCATAACCATTTTTTGTAATAACAGACCATTCTTCATGACTTTGTCCACATCTTAATCATTTAATTATGTAGAAATCTCAAAAAAATCAATGCAGTGTTTCAGCTTGGACTGCTTTTCGGATGAGGCAGAATGCAGGGCAGCCAATCAGAACAGATAGTTTATATATAGCAGTCTTAAAGGCTCGAGAACAAAAATAGCCTTTCTTTCTAAATAACAAAGAAATTTTGAAAAATGGGCATGTGAAAAAAAGACAAGAAAATTATACTGTGTTTGGTATATAAACTCAAGCTCCTTTAAAACATCCACTACCTTCACCACTTCAACATTTAAGTCTTTGGGATAACCCTGACCAGTTGATGGAGTTATTTATTGATATTGGACCAGTGCTTTGTGGATTAGACTAGAGACTACTATACAGCTGCCAAGCACAAGCCCATCGGTGTATTATGCCTTGACTGCAGCAACATAGCTATTAGCTCATTCCTTATCTGCTGAGGTAAACCAGGCACATCACAATACAGTCCTGTCAAATTTCATCAAGTTGCTATGTAACGTAGATCTGGGCCTCTGCCTCTTGCCGCAAGCTAGTCTTAATGTGTGATTATGTGGATTTCAAAAGTAAATAAGAGTAAATTTCAGAATTGAAAAAATGTTTATACTGCATTCTTCTAGCTTTTTCACATTTACAGGAAGCGTTATATTTTAGATTCGATTCAGTTTTTTTTCTCAGATATCCACATCTACACTCTTAAAAATCAAGGCTCCTAAATGGTTCTTGGCTTGAATGTACAGTTCAAGGAAATTGGTACATTATACAATGTGGAAGTTCTTCAGACTTCATCAGAACTCAAGACCTCATAAATCTCATTTACAAAGGTGGTTCTTTAAAGACCTTTAGACACCTTTATTTTCACGAGTGCATGAGTAAAGAAGACACAGAGGCACATGAATCAGATTTTAGTCAGTCTGTTTAATGAGGTTTTGTTGGAGGACTTCAGATACAGTGCCCAGAGAGGGCAGAAACATACCATGCAGAGGAGTCGCACAGTGCTGTCACCACACAAGTTTGGCACAGTGGGCAATATCTGGACCAAAAAGAGTAATAACAGTGATGGCACAAATAACTGGACAATCCGTCGAAAAACCTGCCAGGTTTTGGGGGGGGTTGGAGGGCGGTGGGGTAAGAATCATTAATATTGATCTGAAGATAATATTCCCCGTAATGCCTAATGATCACACATTGCTAGGCAAGATGTCCACAGTGGTTACAGGTTCTGACAGAACAGAATGCATTCATAGCTTCAGCACACAATCCATTCTGAAGTATTTGTCACCGTAAACAAATAGTACTAATAAAAAACAAATACCACAATCGCTTTGTCCAGATATAGTTGTTTATAATCAGTGGCAAGTCCATTTGCAATCATCTTCAATATAATACTGACCATCATCATTATTACCAATCAAGCTATTATCATTAAATAAACACTGATGCATTAAATTATCAAATATATTCCATTGCAAGTATATCATCTTATTGCTGATTGCTAATCTCAGGGATATTAATACAGTTTTAATTGAATATAAATTTGTAAATATAATATACATCAGCACTGGCATGTTGTTACAAGGAATAACAGTCTAATTTCTGAGTACAGAATACAGAGGGGGAGGAGCTTTAGGGCATGCACGGGACTCTTCATTGGACGGAGGAGATAAGGGTGACCTCTCATTGAACAAGAGGTGCAAGAGAGCAGCTGTCACTCAAACCCACAGACAGACGCGCACACAGCCACACTGTAGACACATGCAGTTATTTCACTTATCTCTTCTACTCAAATATTTATACCTAAATAATTTAAGACAGTACCTTTAGTCTTCTTTTCTTTTGTAATTACATCGTTTAAAGCTAAAAGTACACTACTCCAAGCATATCGGGAGGTTACATGTCTGATGAAAGCCAACCACGATGCTCCTGGAGGACCCGCTGTCCAATCACAGCACTGACCTTCCACATGTCCCTTCCACAGTGTTAACCAAAGTGTACAAATAAATAATGCTGGGCTAATGTGTGAGTAAATCAGTGGTGTGACTTACAGAGATAAACGCAAACAACCACACTTTATAATGTATAAACAGAGAGAGACACAGACAAGGAAAACTGAAAAAAATGGTACATTCAAATCATCACAAAATAATATCAGACCCAAAAGCAGTCCCAAAATGTAATAAATACAGTACACAATAATTAAAACATTTAACCTGATATGAGCAAACTAAAAACAATACACATATAGCTTTAGTTTTGATATATGATGCAAGCATGCAACAAAAAATACTGAAACGAACAAAATAAAGACATGCTAAAATAGAAAAAATCTAGATTAAACCCTTGTATGCTCTTAAAAATAAAGGGTTCTTTGAAAAGATGCCACTGAAAAACCATTTTGGTTCCCAAAATAACTCTTTAATGGACAGTTCTTTAAAATACTCAACTGAAAGGTTATTTAGAGAAGGTCATTCTTCTGTAGCATTGCTCCAAAGGTCGATTTTGGCACCTTTAGTACTGAGAGTGTACGCTCTTAAAAAAGCTGCCACAAAGGTTTCTTTGAGTAGTGCCAGAGAAGAGCCACGTTTAGTTCCCCTAAAAACCTTTCAGTGAATGGTTCTTTGGATTTTTGTAAATGGGAAGTGGGAGTGTGAAGAACCTTTTTAGATGCAAAGCACCTCATGAAACTGGCTTGTAACTCACTCATTCACCCACTCACTCACGTTTAGCAGGCTGAAGATTCTCCTCAAGGGGATGCTATTAACAAATGAATATCTTTTGGTGCTTCATAAATCAAAGACACTGTGTGTCCCTGTTAAAGTTTAAAGAACATTAAGTTCAACATGAAGTTAAGGTTCTAGAAAGAGAACATTACTGAACAGTTACATTATGTTCAAAAAGAAATGAGCTACTGTGAAGAACCTGTACTTTAACAAACCTTCAACCTTCAAACCTTTCAGGAACCTTTACATTATGTGGAAGTTCTTCACTCTCACACATCTCATGTACAAACGGTCTCTTTCTTTCTCTAAAGAACCGTCCATTGAAAGGTTTTATAAGGTGGTTCTTCTATGACATCGTCCCAAAAGAACCCCGAATGGCATCTTTATTTTTAAGAGTGTGGTGGTGGCTCTTGTGAATTCGTCTTCCTTTCTCTGAACACTCCCTTCAGAACACTCGCTCTGTTTTCCTTCATCATCCACCCACTGCATCAAGTGACTGATGTTGGGGCTGGAGTTAAGATGGCTGACACAGCAGGCTGTCATTTCAAACAAGCACTAACTAAATTACGCTCCTTCCATTACCGTAATGAAAATTCTTTCCCACTGAGGGAGGGGGAGAGGGGGGAGCCAGCCAGCCGGGGAAGAAAAAAAACGTTATTGACTCTTTGGCACACAGACATCACACAGTACTCGCACAGCTTTTCTCTTTAGGATGTGTGCACACACGCAATGCCCAGGCAAAATATAATGAAAGTAGAGGTGACATTCACGACGAGTGGTGCGCTACATACAGACAATACATGTAGGTGAATACTGACCCATTTAGGTGCCAAATAGGGTGTATGTATGCTTCTGCAAACACACGCTCTCTATCAGTCACTTTTTTTAACCTAACACATACTCACAAACACACATAAATACTGTAGGATCATGCTGTGAGCACCAATATTCATGCAATGTGTACAGCAATCCAAATGAAAATATGCCTACGTATTAGCGAAAGACATTGAAATCACTTGTCACACATACTCGCGACCCTGCACACCAATACAACCTGGTGCAGTATATAGCCAACACGCAGACCATGGACTGAAATGGCTCATGATTCCTATATGTGATATCAAAGAATTTAGTTGGACCCACAGAGACTGCACAGAGTAGACCACAGAAGCATATGGCAAGATTAAAAGACAGAGGAGAAGACAGACAGAGGGGAAACACACTGAGAAATACACAAATGGTCAAGCAGCCATCGTAAATTAAGCAGACTATAACAGATTAAAGGAAATCCTTAAGTAAAAAAGGGAAATGTGGGATCCTGAGGACCAGAGTGAATGAGGGTTTCCAAGCATCAGTTGTACTGACACACGCACACACACAATCACACAGTTATCAGAGGTAATATCGCACCTTCATTCAACATTTTCTCTTCTTCTTCCTTACTGATGACCACAACGCTCTATAATCTCATACTGCCATAACCCCTTACTGCATCTAACTGCTTACAGTGAATAAAATGTGATACGATACTGAACGACACATACAACCTGTGCTTTACAGGTGATGAACGAGACACTCCACAGTGAGTATGTGTGTAATATTCACAAATCCAATCTTAGGCATCAATCAATAATGGATGTAATCTACTTGAAAACCAGATAACCTGTGACCTTCTGTCAAGGGGTTCTAGAGACTATAGAGTAATATGGTCATCACTCTTCTCTATTTTGTCTTCTCTTGCATTCTCTCTCTTTCTCTTACATGCTCCACAGAACTGTTTAGAGGTCTGTACAACGCTCCTGCTTGTTGTAGTGGTCAAACTGGCTCTTCCAGTGCATCATGTAGGAACTCCAGCGGTGGAACTCTGCCTTCCACTGTCGCTCAGCGTCATCAATGTTGTCTGAGTAGAAAGAAAAAGTAGAGAGAAACAAACAACATGTATTTTACTTTAAACTGTTCTTGAAGCACAAGTAATTTAAAAGGCCAATATCATGGAAAACCTTTTTTCCACTTTTAAAGAATAAATAAATAAATAAATAAATAAATAGTTTGATATAGCATGTATCCTTTGTTAAAGTTTCAAAATGCACTATTCACTCTAGTGTATATGTGGCCCAAATATGGAAATTAAACATCCCATTTCAACCCTGTTTACACCTGGTCACTTCATACGTCTTGAGTATCAGAATTATATCTGGATAAGGCCAAGCTAAATGCAAGTGTAAACACACCGAAAAAATAGATACAAATCTGATTGCACAAACCACTTCAGGAGGTGGTCTGAGATGCATTTGAGCCACATAGCAGTGTAAACGCATCTGTCTCTCCAAGATACATTCAACAACCAAAACTCTTCCCCGTGCAGTCCGTCACTGGGTATGTGACCCGTGTCTGTGAGGAAGATCATCATGGAGGATGTGTATGGTTGGGGACCCAACGATACGAAATGCTTAATAGCTATATGGACAGACACTACTGTGCAAAACAAACTACAGATGACGAGGCTGAATGGATAATTGGTAATTGGTTGCTGTGTAATGAACAGATTTGCATATTCCATCCCACACAACAATCGGATTTCAGTCCGACTAACTGAAGACGCATTTGACTACATGCATGTGGCTAATATCTTATCAGGATACTATCCGGGTATACTAGTCACATGAAGTGACCAGGTGTAAATAGGGTCTTGAAGTTCACTGTTTGATGTCATGAATGCCAACATATTTACATACATCTGCCTGTTCAGCTTACAGCAGTTTAACCCCACCCATCACACTTAAGTTCTAAACAGTGTTTCAGCCTGGACTGCTTTTTAGATGAGGCACAATACAGGACAGCCAATCATAACATATATGCACATATAACTTGTGATGGACATGGACTGGTAATACAGTAACAAATAAAGATCTGTGATTATGAACCAAAATGAGGCAAACATTAAGACTCAATACTTTCCTGCAAAATCCAGTAGAAATAAACTGAACAGCCAAATTAATCTAAAAAAAAGGACTAAAAGATGGGAGCCCAGAAAAAGAAGAGTTGAAAAGAAGATCTGTGCAGAGGACTTTCAGATGTAAACAGCAAGTCCAAGACATCCATTAAACAAATTACTCAGCAGCAGACAAGAGCGTACTCAGGCTCCACCTATTCATCAGAGCAAAAGACCTCTGGGGGATTCACAGTTTACGAGTTTGGGTCACTTTTAGCCAGACTGCTTCAGCCCCTCAGAATACAGGGCAAGAGTTCAGCTGCTTTATGTTCTGGTTCACCTCCAGTATAATAACGCCAGTTGGCACTGAGAGTTTGTTTAGTTTCAAGATACACAATCAATGACAAGGCATTTCCTCAAGGATATTAACCAGTTTACTACTTTGACCATAACTACATCACATTTTCAAAAACTACATCACATTGTAATGCTGGTAACTCACACACACACACACACACACACAATCTGAGCCACTTATCCTCCTGGATTGTGGGCATGCTGGAGCCTATCCCAGCGGTCACTGGCCAGAAGGCAGAAAACACCCTGGACAGGTCGCCAGTCCATCACAGGGCAGACACACAGACATACACATTCACACACACATTCACACCTAGGGGCAATTTAGCATCTCCAATTCGCCTGACTGCATGTCTTTGGAGGAAACCGGAGTACCCGTAGGAAACCCACACAGATATGGGACGAACATGCAAACTCTACACAGACCTAGTCCCCCAGCTGGGGAATCAAACCCAGGCCCTTCTTGCTGTAAGCCGACAGCGCTTGCTGGTAACTCTTTTTAAACAAATTTAACGCCAATAGCAATGTGATTCTGACATCACTGTGCTTCCCTACAAACAACCCAGCTCAGGGGGTTTGTAAGACATACTGCTAGTAATTTTATTCAGCCTCCCTTGCCTAAATAGCAGTAAATATTAGGAATCCATCTTTAAAATGCTACCATACACCTGTTTTCTCTACATTTACATTTACAGCACTTAGCAGATGTTCTTATCCAGAGCAACTTACAAAAAATGCTTTGTCTTTCTAGAGCAGGTATCTTTGCTAGTTACCAATAGGTTAGAGAGAAAGCTAGTCCTGAGCTCAGATACTGCTAGAAACAAAAGTCCATGTGGATATCTAGAGAAAATCCACTAATGCTGAACATTCTGCAGTCTCTCAATGATCTGTTGCGCTCTCAGTTGCCCATATTGCTTGGTGTTAATTCTTCTGACTGCCATGGGTATCAACATGATATGATGCCAAGATTTGCTGAGTCACAGTTTTACAGTGGCACAATGTGGATGACAATTAGCTCTGATTACCCACAAAAATAGTTGATTTTCAAAACAATAAAACAAGTTAATTTAATATGAAAGTATCACTACAACATAAAACAGCAAACATGATTGAGTTTTAGTTACCAGTAATGTTGAGTAGTCTAGGCAGAAATCGGTTCCATAGAGCACAGCGCTGTGTATTCAGGCCCTTGTGCACTCTCAGTGGATCTGTGTCCAGGCCCACATGTTTCTGCTCGTTAGCTGTGAAGAGGGGCCACCGCCGTCGGCTGTCCATCGATCCATCAACATTAATATTAGGGTTACTAATTATGAAAAAAGAAAATAAGACAGAAGATATAGATAGTGAGGTAATTTAATTTTTATTTTGAATTAAATTTACACAGACTCACACATTAGCTCTGTGTCTCTGCCTTTCTTACCCAGTCCGGGCAAAGTTAGCCCAGTATCTCATCATACGTCGGCTCAGTTTCTCCTCCTCTGCAGTGTAGTTGAGCCTCTTCTCCAACGGCAGGCCAAATACAAACTCAATCTCATAGCCATGGATTACACCCATCCACTCAGGCCAGGCCAAATTTGAAGCTCGATGGTCAAACAGGTAGAGATACACAGCAGCTGTGAAGGCAGAAATAGTTGTGTAGAATTAGAATTAGATGTGTGTCAAATGAAAAGATCAAATCTCTTGTCACAGTTTTCAAAGAGCCCCATGCACTCAGAAATGTGGATTTTTAATTGGTTAACTCCTCTTAGATGACTTATTATGACTATATAGATTGGTATTTGTGTCAAATGTGTAATCATATCACAAACCTTACATCTTCACAGGCTTTCTCAGTACTTTGGTGAAAAGCGATTTGTGTGCTGCTACGTAACTTATTTTTGGAATAAACAAACATATCAAGGTCCAATATACTAAAATGTGCTAATGAGAGGATTATGATGTTGCGACAGGAAACCTACAGAACATGTTTCCTTTCATTCTTTGTAAGTATTTAGGTTTAGGAATGCGTACCTGCAATTTGAACAGTTTCTTGGGTAAATAAAAATATGTAACAACTTATTATTCAACACAGTAAGCTATGTGGAAACATAACTGAAGTACTACGTTACTGCCACATTCTTTAATAACCTTACCTTGTGAATTGCCACTGTTGCTTACTGACCGTGAGGTGCCCAGGCCTAGATTCCCTTGACCTGCTGTTTGTGACTGGGCATACGATCTTGCAAAGTACTGCAGAGGACAGACCACATTGTGATCTCCTACAATGTCATCCATGGCTTCACGGTTCTTCACAGGGTTTTCCTCATCCATCCAGTCTGTGTACTGGAGAATGACTGCCTCCAATCCAATCTCATTGGCATGAGGAACACTCATCTTCACACCTTCCAGGAAGTCCTCCCTTGAGATCAGGCTTTCATTGTCCTTACTGAAACCTGGTGCACCATAAATCAAGAAAAATGACCCTTCATTCTGGTTTACACCCAGAAGGATTTGAGTGTCCTTGAAGTTGCCTTCGCTAAGCATGGCATCAGGAGTGTCTGGGAGCACCACACCATCCACAACAGGCACAAAGGAATAGCGGAAAAGGCTGCTGTATGGAAGTACCTGCCACTCGTGGTCGATGAGCTCCTGTGGTTGCTTGCTCCTCAGGCAGTTAATCAGCTCGGTGTCATTTCCGTCAGGGCAGCCCACCAGCCTGCTTAGTTTGGTGGCCCTCCTACGAGCCTCATCAAAGCTGACGGTGGCCCAAGGGCAATTTGGCACACCACTTTGAAAGATGGCACGGGTAAATTTTGGGCGACTGTCTGGTGACAGAAGGTGCATGCCAACTGAGGCTGCACCAGCACTCTCCCCAAATATAGTTACCTGCTTGGGGTTGCCTCCAAAGAACTGAATGTTGTCCTGCACCCACTGGAGTGCCAACCTCTGGTCCAGCAGACCCACATTTCCAGGAGCCTCAGAGGAACCATTAAGGGCAAGGAACCCAAAAGCACCCACCCTATAGTTCATAGAGACCACCAACACCTTTTCTGAATGAGCTAGGTAGCGGCCGTCATAGACGTCCAGAGAGGAGGAGCCAGTGGAGAAGCCGCCACCATATATCCAGACCATAACAGTGAGGTTGTGCGGCCGAGGGGAAGCAGGAACCCAGACATTTAGGTAAAGACAATCCTCACTCATCATTCTGTTGGGGTTCCACATTTCAGTTCCATGAAAGCCAGGGTACGTAGTGTCCACCTGCTGGCAGCAAGCATTAGGATACTCTTTGGCCTCAAACACATCATTCCAGGGCTTTTTGGGCTCAGCTGGCTTAAAACGCCTTTTTCCCACGGGAGGTTCCGCAAATGGAATACCCAGGAAGGCAATCACATGGCTTCGGTCAGGGACAGGCAGGCGTACACCCTGAACACGGCCTAACCTGGTTGTTACTGTAAGCTCAGAGTCGCTCTGGGCAACGTAATGGCGGACAAAGAACATAATGAGAATAATAGGGAGGAAGACATTGGAGACCTTCATGTTGTCTTCTGTTTGTGATCGTCGTGCTTGGAGTTTTTCAGAGGCTCAGCTCAGAGTCTGTAGAAGAAAAAAGATCACTGAATAAAAATGTAATATGGAAGATAAGCAAAGTTGTACTTGGAGACATAAAAAGAGATAAAAATTCAGTCATCCTACCATTGTGGTGGCAAATGGTGTGACCATGAAATTGAGCTAAAAATAATCATAAACCATAAACCACGTTAATATCTGTGTATTCTTTCTTCTATTCCTACATTTTTTTAAAAAATACTATGGATAATTGGATAATAGTAATAAGTAATAATGTTGTGCATGAAAAACAGCATGTCTCAGCAGTGACTTCACAGATGCTAAAGTACTATTTTTATGTGAAACAACAATGTTGATGCTTGTTTTTCAGATTTAATTGTAGAAAGGCATTAAAATGATTATTTATCCCATGTTAACATTGCTTTAGATGTGTTAATATAACACATACCTAATACCTAAAAGAAACACAACACATACCTAAAAGAAAAAGATGGATTGGCACAGTAAAAAAGACAAATGTTGAAACTACCCAAGACCAAATACTTGCAGCAAGACGTCTAAATTATCATATTATTCATCTAAAACATAGTATTGGAGAAAACTTTGAGGTTCTAAAGCCCAAAACGCAAGGTTCAACATTCTTCATCAAACCCAAATACTGATTCAATGTGCTCTATCTTACAGTGATTGTTGTTCCCTTAAAATGTTTTTACAGTGCATAACTCATGTTCCTGAATATTGCAAGGGCAACGGCCCACATTATAATGCTGGTGTTTGATGAATAATGTCGGGCCACTCTGCCAAAGTCTTAACACCCACACACACCTGTGAGGTTGTTGTTTATGTTTTATGTGTTGTGTGGTTGCCATGATGACCAGATTAGTTCTGGAGGCATGGTTGGGGAGATGGTGCATGACTTCTGCTGCAGCTGTGTGTGGGAAGGGGGCTATTTCTATTCTTTTACTCCCTTTGCCCACGAGGTGTTCTATTAGAGTATGCACTACTATAAACACCTTAGGCTAAAACATTTGCGTGTGAGAGGTTTAGTTTTTCTTGCCAACTACTATGCAAAGACCAACATGAAAGAGAAAAAGTTATTTGGTTATAAGCAGATTCCACCTGAAATAACTTGGGATTGGACATTAGCCAATCCCAACTTCATATCAATGTAATATGCAATCCACGTGCAAAATATTACTTAGAGGGAAGAAGCATTTGGATCGAGTGGCAGAATGGAATGGAAAAGCCTCACATCTTCCAAAAACTTCAGTATTTTCACAAGAGTTCACAAAACTCCAGACACACCGTAAGGATCGATTTCAGCATAATAGCGATATCAGTTTTACAACCTACTCTCCAAATGGGGGTGTGGTCTTGTCCCCAGGGTAAATTACTAAGCAGAGTAAGGAGTGATTGAAACCACAACTGCGTTTGGGTTTTTGCCAGCCTATTTTGCATCACATCATAGTACGCAGAGTAAGCTTTCGAAAAGTGTTTTTCTTTGCTGACAACTTCTTTGGTAGTATAAAAATAAATGAGAGCGCCAGTAACAGTTTTGATGGTATAATAATAATAATAAAAAGTTATTGCTTTTGATCAACCACTGGTTATGACTGAATAATTTGGTAAGTCATTAAATGATTAACAATCCTTATGATTATGTTGCTATTAATGATGTAAGGGCAAAGTGACAGAGTAATGAAACCGAAGGACACAGGAATATTACCGAGGGATGCAGTTGGAATGTCTGTCTCTGGAAATGTAACATGAGGAAAAATACACAAAATCTTACCCTCCCACCCTTCAACACATACAGAGCCCACCCCCATTCCCCCTGACACATTAACTTTGTGCTCACCAGTTTTGTCAGTTTTGACCACTTGCTTTACAGATTGTGTGAAGGTTTAATTAATCCCTACAGTTAAGATAACCTTACACACTTTTTGGAAAGCTGCTTGCAGACTGATTTGAAGTAGACCTGTAAACCGGAGGGATTGTAGTGGTGCCCCAGGGACTGGGATGCAGGGTGTCCGTCAGTGTGTCTCAATGGAGTTATTAATATCCGAAAGAACAGCTGCGTGCCGGAAACAGGGGGTAGGGGAGGGTACGAGCATGGGGATAGACACAGGGGAGAGGCTGCCTGGCCTCAAATTAGATCCTGGAATTCGCGTATGAAGTTCACAGGGGGATTCACTTTCAGCTTGGGATTACATGTCGTCATGCGCACTGTCCTATCCCTACCCACACCTTCTACTCTCTCCCCTTAACTCTGCCTCTCTCTGTCCATAATACAGTCTTGTGTTTTATGACTGTACATGCTAAAGAGATTGCTTGCACTGAAAAATCTTTTCCTTTAACTGTGTCAAAGGAAACAGGCCATTTTTTACATGAGTATTGTTAATTTAAGCGCTTTCCAGACTCACAGATGGTATTTTCATCGTGTAGTTTATCTTGTAGTAGATACATCCAGATATGTGCACTCACCAAGACAAATTCCTCATATGTGTAACTTACATATAAACCAGAAATAAACCACATTCTGAGGTGTAACTACTAGCATAACTGGCAGGGCAATGTTTTTGTCTCAATCTAACACGGCAATGTAAACTTATGTTCGTAAAACTGTGAAAAATGTATCAGCTCAAATAAATGCGATCAGGCAATTATGTTATAATTGAGAGGCCTAGTTGCGACCAGGCCCTCCAATGTCTTTATTGTCCTTATCATTACTCACGTAATTTCCAACTGATAACTGAAGTGTAGCAACAACAACGGTACACTTTGAACAATCAGTGAATTTATGTACTTACATATTTTCTCTCTCATTTATCTCAGGTTAGCTACTTAATAAAATGTATTCGGGTTGTGTTTTGTCATATGCCAGTCTTTAAAGCTATACTATATCTGATTGGGAGGCTCCATCTCTGTAAACGTACAGCAAGAGCAAAGGAAACAAGCAAATTACATACGCTGTTTTTATTAATTAAAATAACTTAAGGGTTTTGTTTCAAAACACATTATAGACCCATTTAAAAATATTCTTTCTTTTTTTATGATATACATTGTTGGGAGTGGGCTTTACATACACAAGAAACATCAATGCTATATCAAGATTAATGGCATCTTTTTGTTTTTTTTTTAACTGCAACATCAAACATTGTTACAACTAGATATACAGCATTGTAGAATGAAACTCTATTTTTGTACGGCCCATTCATCCCAAGATTTTCCACTGGAGCCGCTGTAACCCAGTCTAGTACTTTTACTTGAATTGTATTGTTTTCCTGAAGTATCAGCACTTTTATTAAAGACCATTTTAGCCGACTCTTATTTCTACTACTGCTGGATACAGTCACTAACAGGGTGACTTACAGTTTGCTGTAGTGTGTGCAGTTGCCATGGCAATTAAAAGCCCACACTGGCCATTGCATCCTCTCTATCCTGCACACCCTCTCAGTGTTATCTGTGCCTACACTCTCTCCTCCTGCTGCTCTTACTTCACTGCTTTATACCTATTTTAGAATGTTCATGTCTTTTTTCCTTCAAAGACCTGATAGCCTGTGGGTAACTGCATTTAATAAGTCTAAAGGCGAGAGCACACCAACCACACAGCATAGAAGCACAAACAAACCTGTGTCTGATTGCTGGGAGAATCTACATTGTTCTCCTATGTTCACTTTGGTTCATTTGGCCAGTCAGTTTTTTTTTTTTTCTGGACATTCTAAAGACAACTGCAGACGTAAGAATGTACGTTTGTTGTAGAAGGTTTGGTCGGTGTTCTCTGGCCTTAAAAACACAGCAGAACATGAATTCACTGAAAAACAGTCCGTCATAAGTAAACACAGTAAACTGTAAACATTGTTAGCTTACAGCCTGTGTAGGATAAGCTTTACCAGACTGCCATGCAATCATAGCCTACCTTCTCTGACTCTAGTCAGCCCCCCAGCCCCCAACAATGGCCTATGACTGACACATACAGACAGTTTGACAATGGCCACAGAAATCGTTCCAGTTTTCCGTCTCAGCAATGCTAAATGGGCCTGCATTTCAACGACCAGACTGTCATGAAGCCAACTGTACAGTGAAGCGCTATTATTATCATAATCACAACAACTGCGATATTTTAAGTATTGGGCCTTTGCTCTGACTGACTGAATAGAATATAGAACAGAATGTTAGCAGTAATTGATCTTGTCTGAAGCAGCTGGATGCCTATAATTAACTTTTGTAACTGGAATACAGATTTTAAAGAGGAATTCTCAAAATGTCTGCATAATGAAGTCGTTAAGATGTAAACAAAGCCATTCGGAGTGGAAATGCACCATTCTAGAGAAACGTGCAGAGTCAGAGCTGCTCACAGTGGTCGTGACAAGAACCAGACATACAAAGTTCAATGCCTCTAAATGCTTCCGCACAGATAGCTACAGAAAAAAGGGTTACGGCATGCTGCAGGATTTAAATATGGTTTTATGATCATTTTGAGAAAAAAAGTATTTAGCACTACCTGCATTCCCTACAAAAACACAGAACACGTGTGTAGGTTCACTGGTTATTTTGGACAGTAAATAAAATGGATATATTTTCACTGTAGACTGTGATCCCCGGTTCCTGTCACCTCTAAATAGGGGTGTCAGTAAGTTTCTCTAGATGTCAAAGTTCCACACCAAAACACTCAATGATTCTGTTTACATACAATGAATTAAACCAAATTGCATAGAAATTCCCTTTAAAAGGACTGGACCAACTTATCATTATTGAGTCTCAGAGGACGATGGGGTCAGATAGGGGGCATAAAAGGAAGACAAAAACACACTTGGTCTTTCTTCATCTGCCCTATGGCTTTGTATAAGAAACCAGTAAATAGGATCAGTGTAAAATGCCACCACGTTCCCGTTTGAGTGTGAAAGCGGGCTGAGGTAATGATGGGACAGCCTCATTAACTGACGGTCAGGCAGCTTGTGCGGGTCTAATTAAGCGGTTGAGGACCAGATGAGTCGGAAAGGATGCGAGACAGGTGCTGGAGGTAAACAAGACTTCATTTTAGGGTTCCGCGGGGGTCTGAGTGCGCGTGCGTGCGTCTCCCCTTCTCTCCACTCCTGCTGCACATCCACTTTCATCCGTCCATCCCACCGCGCCTTATAATGAAATCACCGAGAGCGCGCGCACATCCATCAGCGGATCCGGGGCTTTTATTTTTAGAGGCGCCGCTCTTCTCTCAAGATCCCAACTCCAGCACACAGGTTGTTTAAGGCGAAAAAACAGGCAGCGCGTTTAGTTCCGCGCAGCTAATCACGCCACGAGCCACAGAGAGCGTTAATTACGCAACATATCACACTGTCATACAGGACTGCTGTTCACAGGCCTGCACAGTCTCTGTGTGAAGAACAGGGACAGCAAGAAACATTCACCGCAGCGAATTAATAATAATAATAATAATACATTCAAAATAAAATGAAATGGAAATTACTGGTGACAGGAAAAATTGAGGAAAGCACAATCCAAAGAAATAACTACGATTATATTCGTTTACGATTTTAAAAAACAGACCGTCAGCGTATGTGTTTTTTTTTTTTTTTCCAAAATGGAGCTCCATCATGCTGAACAAACGCTGGGAAATTCACAAACGCCTGCGTTACAGGCAGATGTGCTCCAAACACCAACAAACACACGCGTGAAGACGCACCACACACACACACACACACACACATACATATACATACACGCTGTGCGCGCGCTGCTCTTTTCGAGCTGTTTACTTTTGATTACGGGCGCTGACAAACGCGTGAACTTGCATAAGCGAGCGTAAAGCTGGTCTGGGTGAAATCACTGTACCTGGCGTCTCCCGCTGGCCAGCCGGCTCGGACCGGGCTGTTCTCTCTCTCCGGGCTCGGCTCTCCTCTCCCCGTCCTTGAGCAAAGGAAGCTGGAGTTATGGCCGTGCAGAGCAGGACGGGCTGCGGCGCGGTGGGGAGCGAGTTACTGTCTCTCCTGTCAGACTGTAACGCTTGATCTCGGCCCCCTCTCCCTCTCTCCCTCTCTCCCTCTCTCCCTCTCTCTCTCTCCCTCTCTCTCTGAGCAATGACCGAGCGCGGATCTCGAGGCTGGGAGCCGTACTGCTCCGCTGTGTCGATAGGGGGAGACTGCTTATTATAAATAGTTTACGGCGAAGGGAAAAAAAGAAAACGCAACTCTCGCGAGAAGAACCACCCCTGGGGTTCACGTCCACAGAAAACTACAACACAGCCAGTTGTTGCGCAGAAATCTGTGGAAGCTCATCCGCGCCTGTGTTTAAGTGGAGGAGAAAAAATATCAGAATCAGATTCAAGCTTTATTGGCCAGGTGTGCTTAGACATACAAGGAATTTGGTTTTGGTTACAGGAGCTCACAGTGCACAGTATCAAACATTTACATGTAGTGAATAAAATAAATATAAAATAAAATAAAATAAATATAAAATAAAATACAAAAAATGAAAATAAAATAAAGATAAAATAAAACATGCGTTCCTACCACCACTCACTTATATACACGCATACACAGTCATAGCTGTAACCTGTCCTGATCCTCATCTGTCTGAAGCGCCGGCCTGAGAGAAGGAGCTGGAACAGGTGGTATGTGGGGTGTGATGAGTCAGTGGAGATCTTCTCTGCACGCTTCCTGGTTCTGGAGGCATGCAGTTCCAGCAATGTGGGCAACTTAACCCCAGTTGTCCTCTCTGCAAATATGCCTGCATGTGCGTTGTTCCTCCTTCTCTGTTTCTGGCAGCAGCATGTCAAAATATCAACTCAGTATTTCGACTTTTTTAGTCGACATATTGACTTATCTCAAAACATTGACTATATCTCGAAATAATGACTTATGTTTTCAAAATATTGACTTATTTTGTCGAGATTTTGGAATCCTATGTCGAAATAATAGAAATAGAAATCGAAATAAAGTTTTTACATTTCAAGAAAAATAATTATTGTGGGATAATATGATTACTAATCAATTTCACCTATTAAGTCGAGATACTGTTATTATAATGAGAAGTCATTGTGACATACTAAATAATATTAAGAGAAATAAAGTCATTATTTTGACATTAATTACTCTGAGATACTATGTCATTATTTCGACACGTTAAGTCATTATTATGAGATGCTAATTATTTTGATATTGTAAGCCAAAACAGTGAGAAAGTGCATCATTCCTTTTAGATACTTAGTCAGTTTGAGAAAATAAGTTTATTACTATTATAAGAATATGTCCTTGGATTATTTTGAAATGCTAACTCAACATTTTGACATACTGCTGCCAGAAACACAGATGGAGAGGTAGGTGATTTTCTGTCCTCTGTAGCTGGTGGGAATGGGCTCCAGTTTATATATTTTGTTGAATTTGACATTTATCATTATAAAAACTGTCAAAATTATTGTGCTCTATAGAAAACAAGCCCTTTCATTTATTCATTCACATCATGATACACCATCACTCGGTGGACTCATCTGGCACTACACCAGGACTGTTTTATGTTCCGGCTGTCTCCCAGCCTTATGCTTTGGACTAATTGCTTTTATTTATTTTATGCAAATTGATCTTTTATTTTTTGTGTTGAACCTTTTCACTGATTAATAAAGTACAGGCTAAGCACAGCATTTAAAATAGGTGACAGAAAGGAAGGAAAGACATGTGAAGAGAACGAGGAACACTGAAAGAGACCAAAAAATGTTAATGCAAAATGACATCATAGGTTAGTTCCACTGCTAATAAATGTCTGAAGAGGCGCCAAGGCGTTTGATTAACCCCCTTTACTTCAGCTTAATAAAGCATGTCTTTGCAAAAGCAGCAGTGTGGGGCACGAAAATGGCTTAAGTGCTCATGGGCATGGCCCCAATGCTTAAGTCACAGAAGAGTTTATTAGGTGAAATGAGATGAGTAAGAGTTTATTAGGTGAGATGTACAAGCGTGTGCTTTCAGTGCTGAGCATGTTATTTGGGTTATTTTGGTGAATTTGGTATCATTAAGGATTATGATATCATTTCTGCAAAAATGCATGGCAGCCTGGATGCTCTTAAATACCTCTAAAGTGTAATTGAATATGTGTCTCTGCATATTCTGAATTATGGTGCCATTCTCCTTACCCAGAATAAATTCTGCTTAATTCAGTCATGACATAAAGGCAAAGCTCTCTGAGTGTGTGAGAGAGAGAGAGAGAGAGAGAGAGAGAGAGAGAGAGAGAGAGAGAGAGAGAGAGAGAGAGAGAGAGAGAGAGAGAGAGAGAGAGAGAGAGGCATGTGTGTCTGTCTACAGGTAGTTTTTACCACAGTTCTGACCAACGTTGTGATTGGGATTTAATTGTGATTATTTTCTGTACATTAAGCTCCAGGCCTTTATCAGGCAAGCAGACCAGAATATCTACCTTTCCAGACTTGAGGCTTGAACGATGAATGTAATGTGCCAGACTGCCTGTTCACAGGCTCTGTGTTATTACTTAATACTTAAAACTTAAAACTTAAGACAATGTTGAATAATGTAAGATATAATTAAAATACCAGTTTTTGCCATTTGAAAATTGCACTCTTTCAAACTGCAATTTCAATGTAAAATGATATATCATCCAGCACTATTCCTGGACACTTTTTGGGGTCAGTTGATTTAACCCTTATGTGGTGTTCATGTTCTTGTTACTCAGTGGTCCAGTGGACCCACCATATTATTGTTTTTTTTTAAATCAATAACATAATTTATGTAAAAATACCAGATGTTCAAAATATCACAAGTGGCCAGCGTAGGCTTCTCTTTTAGCAGCTGTAGCCAGTCAGCAGCCTGTCCATGTTGTCCACCCTCACACACACAAACAGCAGGCCATATAGGAGGAGAACAGAGTGAAGGGACACAGCACCTCCACATGGGTTCACCCCAACACCACATGTGTAATATAAATGTGTGTGTGTACAAGGTGTACAATTTGAAGACACTGAAAATGTGTTATTTTATATGTTCTTCACAGAAAATCAGCAAAGGCTAAGGAATCTGAGGTTGAAATAATAATGAATTGCATCAATTTTTCTTTTGGTAAACATTAAAAAACACAGACCTGAACACCACACAAGTGTTAATTTTTGTCATTGGATAACCGTGATCTTATTAATTTATACTTATACAAGAAAAGTTGTTAAACAAATATGATTACGGTGGCTGTGGAGAGAGTAATAGATGAAAAAAAAAAAATTATTATTTTTCAAAGTATTCATATAATCACAATAACTATTTAATTCATGAACAAAAAAAAGACATTAAGTGTTTACTGTGCTGTCATTAAAAATAAATGTCATTAATAAATTAATAAATTTCATTAGTCATAGCTTATTATAATAAAGTGGAATTATTAAGACAATTTGGCAACATTATACATTCTTTAAGATTAATACATTTTGTAGATGACAAATTGATGCAGGATTCTAGAGGGGCTTCTTGCTTTTCTTTTATGTGCTATAAAAACATTCTTCTGTTTCAATTTACTTCCTCTAACTAAGTGTAGGTTTATACATCATGTACATGTTAAACTCATTCACAAATATCGATTAGCTTTACAGTAAATAGACACTGTTAGGGGGAAATTTAAGGGGGACATTTCCCTCACTTTTCCCTACTACTGTTTACAGCATTTTTTAAACTGACTACTGACTTAAAACAACTAGTAGTGTTCCCTGTTAGTTCCATGATAAAGATCCCCATTGAGCAACTCTGTATTCTGCATATACAGCTACAGTGATGCCAATTCTAACTCTAAATGAGTTAGACCATATGCATGATTATAAAACAGCCCAGCTCAAGGAGAGAGTCTCTATACAAACTGTCATTCTTAGTCAATATCTATACTCTGTATGTCTGTACTACAGCTTGAAAACATATTCAGCCTTACGTTTTGACTCAGATTTTGAAAGGCATTTTTTCCAAACCACTGATCTATAAACTCTTCATGACTGTCATGTAAAGTCATTTATTTCAAAGGCATTGAACATGCCCTGGAGTTCAATACAGTGCATCATCCAAAAAAGGATAAGGTTAACACGCCTGCATCAGGGCATTCTCTGATTATTGGACAACAGGAGACCTTTTTTGGGGAAATGCTGTGAGGCTAACTGGGAATACGTTATTGAAATCAGGGACAGATTACAAGTCAGGCCTACTGGATGTGCCCTGGGGTCCTGTCACAAGAGGGCCATTGACCAGCACAGATTCACAGTCGTATACAAAAGTTTGATGCTCCTGGTCAAATTATGTTTTGTTGATTTTCTATCAGAAACACACTTCTGCACATTTAATGCACAATTTCCTTTTTGAAAATGGTTCTATATAAACACAAAAAAGAGTCCTTTCATTGTTACAAGCCTGACAATTCACACTTTACGAAGATGATTCTTCAAGGGTTCTTTAGTAAAGAAAATTATATAGGACCATATACACTCAAACCAAATATATACAACCATGAACACTCAAAGAACCCTTTGCATGATTCTTTGCATGGTAAAATGGTTCTTCAAATTGATGGAGAATTTGCTGTAGAGGGTTCTATATAGAACATTTTTGACAAGGGTTCTATATAACACCAAAAAGGGTTCTTTTATTGTTACAAGCTTGACATCGTAACAATAGAAGAGCGCTTTTTGGTGCTATATAGAACCATCTACAGCACATTCTGAAGAAAGCTTTCACCATGCAAAGAACCATTTAAGCATGCAGATGGTTCTTTGAGTGTTCATGGTTCTATATAGATGGTTCTTCATTTTTAAGAGTGTAGAAGAACACTTTTTGGCACTATATAGAACCCTTTTCAAAAAGGTTCTATATAGAATCATACACAATACATTCTCCGTCAATCTGAAGAACCATTTCACCATGCAAAGAACCATTTAAGCATGCAGATGGTTCTTTGAGTGTTCATGGTTCTATATAGAACCATTGTCTTTACTAAATAACCCTTGAAGAAGCATCTTTTTTTTAAGAATGTACAGCCAAAGAATTTGGAATAAAATAAAAAATTCTTGATGTTTAAGTCTGAATTTGAAACTAAGGAATGATGCTTTTGGTCAAGTCCTAACCACTTATGAAGTGAGCTAGACAACGTAACCACCTAAAAGAAGCCCCTTAAACCCACACTTAGTGTGTCAATGACAAGAAAAATGAAAAAGTAAAGACAAGCCCTACAAGCAGTGTTTTGGCAAAAAGTACCTGCTATGCTAATGAGTGAAGTGATGGTGAAAAGCTTACGTTAGCAGCTAATGATTGTAAAAGAATGCTTGTCCATGCAGGGTGTAGGTAAGGGGTGGATCGTAGGTGTTTCTGTGTGTCGGGGTGGTCTGCAGAGTTTCATGTTTAAGGGCTCACGATTTATTAATCAGTCTCTGATAAAAGTCAGTGGAAGGAATTATTTTCATTGTTATTGTTTCAGAATTTTATTTTTATTGTTTAGAATTTAATCCTAACTCTTTGTATGTAACCCTGTCTAGTCCCATGTACTGACTATGTTAAATAGCAAGAGAGGTCTGTGATAAATAACATGCCAGTATGAATTCACTTGTGTTTTGCATATATAAAAATTAAATTTTGGGCTCTTAAAGAATTCATAGGTCTATGCATAGGTTGCAAATAAGTGCTAATGACCCCAATAATTTCGATTGCTTTTTAAAATAGACTGATAAAGCAGTGTTTTAACATAATACCAACATAATATCTGGTTCTAGAAATAAAAGACCTGTCCCAAAAATTTACAAAAGATTAAAAAAACAGATTAACATTCTGTAATATTTGTTTACACATGTCTGTTCTGAAATATTAGAAACTGTAAAAAGGGAGCAGGTCAAAAAAAAGCTTCCAAATAAGGGAAAGTCTTGGAAAACATGTGAGTTGGCAAGTATGCACTTCCTATGATAGATGGTCTGACTACAATATCTATTACAGGCTGTTTTGGCTCCTTTACTGCAGTCAAAAGACTGACTCGATGAAACTGGTCTTTCCTTGACTGGCTGCAGTTTATGCTGTTCCAGTGCCTTATGCAGTGCATAGCCTCCATTTGCCTTATTGCATTTTGTAGTTCCTGCTAAATCAGCACAGGCAGCAGTGTCAATTTATGTACCAGCCAAGCAGAGAGAGTGGAAAAAAACTGCATACCTGGAGATGGACAGACGCAGAAAGAAAGAGAGGAGAGAAAAAGCCTTCTTGGGGTAATCTATAATAGAGTCGTTAAAAGCACCAGTTTGCTGATCCAAAGCTATTATCTAATTGCAGGGCTACTGGTAATTTGGAGGGGGCACATCAATCAATCTCTCTCTCTCGAGTCTGCATCCAAGTCCAAGGAAGCAATAGGCTAATGCCAGTAATAGAAACATCAAGTAATAGAAAATAGGGATGAATCTATTAGGCTAAAGAGGACATATAAGCGCATGATTACTCATGCTTAGCTAAGAGTTCAGAGGTTTAGCTATACAGAAAAGCAATAGCCTGCACATAGTATAGATGTTTTTTTTTTCTTTAAATATAATTTTCCTTCTTGCTGTTTCAAATGTACCTGTGTACCTTTCATCCGCCATTCAAACCACTACAAACACCACAGTGCCACCATGTGGTGATAAAAAAATGTGACCTCTTGAAGCATCTGTCTAGTGTAACCTAATCAGTTATGGAAAATGTCAAAATGATCATTTATAACTTGATTTGCCATCATTTAATACTATATTACTCATTTGCTTTGTATAGTTCAAATGAACAATACCTTTTTAGTCAGGCCTATAATCAATATAAGGGAAATGCCCCAATAAGCCCATCTAAATCTAAAGAAACATATTTCTCATATGGACTCTTCTGTTTGTAACACTATGTCTTATGATGAAATGAAAGATAAATAAAACACGTTATATGATTTATTTAAAAAAAATTAAATAAAAAGCAGAAAAGACAAAAAGACTGGGATTAAACACGTCCTTAAAGCCCACCTCCATTCTCAGTAAGCCCACACTCTCAAAAAGATGGTTCATCAAGGGTTCTTTAGTAAAGAAAATGGTTCTATATAGAACCATGAACACTAAAAAAGGCCTTTGTGTGATTAAAGGGTTGTTTGCATGGTGAAACAGTTCTTTGGATTGATGGAGAATGTGCTGTAGAGGGTTCTATATAGCACCTTTTTGAAAAGGGTTCTATATAGCACTAAAAATGGTTCTTCTATTGTCACAATCTTGACATCGTAACAGTAGTTAGTAGCTACATAGTAACAACAGAACCCTTTTTGGTGCTATATAGAATTCATTTGAGCATTTCTTTTTTAAGTAATAACCCAAACTGTCCAGACTGCTGTTGGTCATGTAACCTCTGACATTAACTGATAGCTTAGAGAAGCTTCTGAAATGGGAAGTAACATATCTAAATTCAGAAAACAGTTTCTTTGCAGGGACACCATTTAAAGTAAAGTTTTTTATGGTGTTCAGGACAGTCCCTCCACATTCACACAAATACCTCAGACTTAAAGAACTACTGTGGCTAAAATTTCAATGTTACATACAAAGCAGATTTATTTACTGGATAACATGCACGTTTTTTTTTTTTTTAACTATGCCAGTTATTTTATTAATATTTTATTACAAGTGCAAGTTGTCTTATAAGGTATGTGGGCTTATTGGGGGCTTTTGCTGTAATATTTACCCAGTTACTATTAATCAGCTCTAGTATTTAATGTCTCATTTGATCAAGATTGGTTGCTTGTCTGTGGTTGTATGTGCACTCTTAAAAATGGTGGTTCTTTGCATTGCTAAATGGTTCTTCAGATAGAGAATGTGCTGTAGCTGAACCTTTTCTACATAGCATCAAATAGGGTTCCTTTACCGTGATGTTAAGCCTGTGACAATAGAAGAATCCTTTTTGGTGCTATATATAACTCTTTTCAAAATGGTTCTATCGAACCATATAAAACACATTCTCCATCAATCTGAAGAACACTTTCACGATGCAGAGAACCCTTTAATCATGCATATTTGCCGGTTTTGTGTAGCATCCAAATATGAATGAATTAATGGAAATCGTCCATTTAACAAACTAGAGATATCAAAGTTCTATATCAAGATATATAAAAACAGGCTTTGCTTTGATCTGTCTCATGGAGGGATATCTTGTAAACTAGGGCCTTTTTGGGAATTTGTATGTCAAAAGTGAAAACTTCTTGCATTGAGATTTCTTTTGTTGGTAGTGTGCAAAGTTTGCTTACCTAAATTGAAGGTACTAGCACAGAAAAACTTTAAGAAGATGGTTCTTTAAGGGTTTCTTAGTAAAGAAAATGGTTCTGCAAAGAAGAACACCCAAAGAACCCTTTGTAAATTTAGGACTGGCTTAAAGGGAGTGTGTCTGCATTATCTCTAATATTCCAGGAAATAAAAATCAGATTTAGAATCAAAATCATATTCTCTATATCATAAACAAAAAACATTAATGTCATTGTCCATCTTTTAAATATAATACATGTGCCAGAATCTCCAAACTGTAATGCACACTTTTGTGCCATTATCGTAATAATGGCGTTATAATAACAATCCCAGTCAGCAAAAAGTGTGATCATTATGTACTAGACATTGTTTAATGATCAAAATGACTTTTAGATCGAGTTTTAGATTATACACTTCATCTTCACATACTGACAGCCCTTAAATGCTTCCCAGAACTAACCTGAAGTGGACACAAAACAGATTATTACAAACCTAAGATTTTCATCCATAAATTAATAATTCTTATTTATTAATTAATTAACAATGAATTTATTGTTTATAATTGATTATCAAATTATTAATAAATACTTAATCAATAACAATAATAAGCTAGGTGTAATTCAATAGTTTTCAAACAAAGTTTTATTAAATAACTTCGCTACCTTTTAAAAAATGTATATTGTAACTAACTATGGCCTGTACCCATAAAGCTCCTCAGAGTAGCTGAGCGCTGATCAAGCATCTGTCCTAGCTGGTAACTTTTGCAGAAACTCTCTTTGTCTGACTTATCTTAATTGAAGGGGAGTTCCACCAAATTTTCACATAAATCAGTTGTGATGTTAACAAAGCCAGTTTTAGTGCATTGTAGAAAAACTCATTTCTTCACACTGGTGGTGATGGGAACCAGGGGTTGTGATGATTACTATGCAAATATTGCCATTTTATTTGCTATCCACAATGACCAGCGAACCTACATGTTTTCTATAAGGGGCTATTTTCCCTTATAACACCCTGCATGGATTTTAAAAAATGTGTTTTAGGCCAAAAACATTATTGTAAGACATGCCTAAAGCATCAGACAACACACTCATAACCATTAAGCATAACTTTCTGTGAGGGAGCTTTTAGAGCTATTAAACGCTTCAGACGTCTGGTTCCTATCACCACAACTGTGAACAATTCTAAACAAAAACAAAACAAAACAAAAGTTTCTCTAGAAAGTAACATTTCACATCAAATCACTCTGAATGACTTTGTTTACATTTTAATGACTGAATTATTGAGAACTTATTGAAAAAATAATGGCATTCCCCTTTAATATGGGCCCCGAGATAGCTTTACTGTTGCTTGACTACTTTCAGCAGCGAGGTTAGATCAGTTAACTAGATTAGCTTCCAATTTTGGATATTATGACATTCAGCATACGTTTCCATTCTTAGATATTTACTTGTGATGATCCAGAAGTCAAAGCAGCCAGAGGGAACTGAAAACCTTTGTAATGTAACTTACTAGAAATGTGAAGTAAAAAATGTCTGTGGGTGTATACACATTTTATAGGTGAGAGATCACATAGCATGAAACCGAGGCCTATTCAACATAAACCAGCACCTTTACTGCATGGGTGTTGTCATATATTGCCAAGATTAGTCTTATTGCTATTAAGATGCTCATAAAATTATTTTATCTGTATGTAATAGTCATAAACTGAATACATTTAAAAGTAAATTTAAATTCATAGACAGAAAAAAGTAGATAAATTCAGAACTTTAAGCTTTTGCAATTTTAAGTTTAATGCAGTTTCGCCCAGATTAGTTTATCAGTATAAGATACCTCCTTATCAGAATGTTCAGCTCTCTTAGGAAATGGCATGGCTATATTTTGTTGTTGCTGGGGAAAACAACCAAACATTTACTTTATGGACCCATGAACTCTCAAGAGCCTGAGTCAAAGGACAAAAGTCTCTCAGAGAACAGTCTTGGTCAGAGTGATAAAGATTGGCAAATGGGTGTATCTGACCATGACCACGTCTTTATTTTTCACCTGAGTCATTCAATGAGATCAGTGGCTAATCCACATTGCTATTTTTAGTGAACCATTTCATGCTAAAATGGCCACCGCAGTCCCTGTTATCAAAGCTAGAATGAGTGTTTCCTCTATTTCAAATGTTTGGAAGCACTGATTTCAATATATATATTTTTTTAAATCTTTAAATGTCTTCTGGTGTTTAGCTTATAGTATTTTAATCTAAACTGTAAGTTGAATATAAGTTATTATTAAACAAATGCAATTATTCATGTCTATATATATCATTGAATTCAGGTGTTTCATTCAGTCCCATTGCCACGGGTTTATAGGTTTATAAAATCAAGCACCTAGCCATGCAGTCTGCCTTTAGAATGGATCATTCTAAAGAGCTTACTGAATTCGAGCGTGGCACTGTAATAGGGCGCCACCACTGCTACAAGTCAGTTCACAAAATTTCTTCCCTCCTAAATATTCCACGATGTGAGTGTATTATTGAAAAGTGGAAGTGTTTAGGAGCCACAGCAACTCAGCCACAAAGTGTCAGACCACATAAAGTTACAGAGAAGGGTCGCTGAGTGCTGAGGCGCAATAGTGCACAAAAGTCACCAACACCCTGCTGACTCAGTAACTGAAGAGTTCCAAGCCTCCTCTGACATTAATATCAGTACAAAAAGTGTGCGCCAGGGGCATCATGACATGGGTTTCAATGGCCGAGCAGCTGCATGCAAGCCTTACAGCACCAAGCACAATGGCAAGCATTGGATGGAGTGGTGTAAAGCATGCCACCACTGGACTCTGGAGCAGAGGAAACGTATTCTGTGGAGTGACAAATCACGCTTCTCTATCTGGGAGTAGGGCTGGGTGATAAAATGATAACGATAATTATCACGATATAACTTTCCTCGATAGAACTATAAGAACTGTTCGATAAATTTTCGAAATACACCATTCTCACACGTTCTAGTGACAGCCCTGGTGGCGTTTTCTACTGCAAGGAAAGCGACACTGCTGTTGCCAGGAGAGGGCGCACTTCCGAGTTTTTCGACATGATTAGAGATGGAGGGGGTGACGAGTAAAATAAGTTGCCAAATGTACTTTAGTAACGTCTGAAACGTGGAGTTATACTTTCCCTGTTTGAGTGGAGCGACCGGCGATCTGTTCTCTTGTGACCAAGTGTGAGTGACGAAATCAGTGGTGTAACTGTACTGTCCTACAGCGAACTCACTTCTATCATAACATCATAACAAGCGTTAGCAGCGTTGAATCACCTCTGCTCCTCACAACTCCAGTGCTGTGTTACAGCGCTCAAATAGTCATATTTAAGTATGAGTGCATTCCCAAGCAACGAAAGTGAAAGAAAGACGTGAGTTCATGTAAATTACAGCCCTGATTTAAACAAAAGTAAACTGAGGAAGCTGTGAGGCATTGGAGAGCGGGACAGCGCTAGCTTTCCAGGCTAGCTATTTTTAGCAGCTGGCTAACTTGAAGCAGCGCACTGTCACTCGCACAACACGGCTAATTGATGTTACTGTAGATCAAACAAGACACAAACGCACCTATTTCAGTTTAAACGTAGCTAAAAGGAGGACTCCATTTGTCTGGTGTTAGATATACTGTGGTTCACCCCTCAAACTACTATAGAGAAATCCAGTCGTATGCTAGCTGGTGTTTGAATACTGTGATATGCTCTGATATGGATGCGGTAGGAGTGAAGGCAGTAAGGCGGTGTGATCCATCACTGACGTACCGAGCCAGCTAATGTTTGCTGTTCATACTAAGCTGACATTGTAGAGAAACTAAACAGTTTAGCACTGTTATTGGCCAATTTTTTAGCATTTGTAATGGGATAGCTGAGCACTTGTTACCAGATAGCTAAAAATAATCTTTTCTTTCTTAAATTATGAATATTACAAAAATTGCGGCCATGCTTTTCCACCTGGTAAAAACAGCTCACCAGAAACTTTCTCCCACTCTCCCATGACAGATTTGTGAAATATTCCACCAGGAGCAAAAATCAGACCAGCAAAACCTTCAAACTTAAAAGAAATAATGATGACATTTATCGCGGTATGTATCGATATCAAACTATATAAAATTTGTTTATCGTGATAACATTTTTGCCCATATCGCCCAGCTCTATCTGGGAGTCTGATGGACCCCACAGACACTCCAAAATTCTGCAAACCAACTCCATATTAATGATTATGGATTTGGAATGGGATGTCATAAAAGCTCCTCTAGGTGTAATGTGTAGGTGTCCCAATACCTTCGTCCATATAGTGTATACAATGCTGTTGGAACAAAACCTTGTATCTACATTTTTGCCATTTTTCAGGTTTAGACATAATTTAAAAATGCCTGTTGCTCTTTACATTGTGTGTAAATTTCATGATGAATGGACTAAACAAAGTTCCCAAAAAATACTTGAAAAATGTCTGGTTCCACAGACCTACATCAAAAGTAAAGTATGTTTTTTCCTTCTCCTGTAAAGTTATCATTTTGGAGATATGAGGTTTTGTTCCGACAGCATTAAAACCTCACCCAGTTCCCCAAGTGGTTTATGCCAGCACTGAGGGTATGACAATTGCACATACACATCACTAAAAATCAGCAGATGCCACAGGCCAGTCATGCACCCTCCGCTGTGAGTGTCTGTCACCTTATCATGCTTATCAAAGTCTCCTTTGTAACTCTGTAAAGTTGGAGTACTTTATGACTCTCGTCAAATGTCAGTGTCCTCGTGTCACATAAACTGTTCTTTATGTCATTATTATCTCTAGTGGATCTTTAGGAGAAAGTGAATTTTGAACACATCTGGTTTTCAGATCCAGAAGCCATTAGGCAGATTTAGCTTATTATCATTGTAGCATCAGCTCAGAAAAAGACGCAAACAAAGTGGGGCGTACAGGCAAATGCTTTCATTTTCAAACAAGCACTTCCACAGGCAGCAAGAAATGCCCAGCCCAGTGCTGCCCCAACACGAAACACAGGGAGGGGGTAATGTGGGAGAACACAACATACGAGGAGGATAGACACTTCTAACCACTAATCACACTTCAAACCCCACTTTCCTCGGACACAGTTGCACTAATAACTAAAACAACACAACATCAGCAACAATATCAACAATAAGTGCCCTTTTTTGACCAGAAGCGTGGCTCATCCTGAGAGCCACTTTGCTTGGCCAAACTCTCTAAGCTGCCCATGGCAGCACGGCCCATGATAGACGCCACATTATTATTATTTATTTTCATTTTTTTAAACCATGTTTCCGACATGTTACTTAGGAGTCTTGTTTTAGCTCTGTTAATAGTACATGAAGAAGATACTGTGTTCTAGATTTTGACCATGCAATCCACATTTATCCCAAATTGTTCATCCCCTCGTTCCTCTCTGGTGCAGCAGTTTCTAGATTGCATATTCCATGTTTTGCAGACTTATTTGATATGTAGCCACACAGGATGGTACATTTCTTGAAAAATATCACATTGATGCACAAAACATCATGATCTGATTTTTGCATGAGCTTATGTATAAATGTCAACAGCGACAAACATTTCTGATGAAAAACTAACACTACAGTTTATTTTGTATACAACCTGACATGAAGAGCAAACAAAAATGTCGCTTATTCTATTTATATTTGTCATTTTTAGTTTAAACCTATTAGATGGTGAGACACAAAAATGTAGGCCTTAAGACAGATAAGGACCATTCTACTGAATTAGTTCAAACTGCAGTGCCACAGTGAAAAAAATAAAAATAAAGAAGTATTTAGACCTTAAACATTTACCAGGATTACGTTATGATCTATTCAAACCCAAGGCATTAATTGAGATAGTAATAAGCTAAATATATTCAAAAGCATCATTTATAGGATACTATATATTGGGAGGTGGGTGTCCCAAACCCTAACCCCTAAATTTCAACTTCTGAATATAATACTAAATACAATAATCCAATTTTTTTTTCAGTGTTGTTTTTTGAAAGATCTTTTTGATTTATTTTAAAGTTCAGAGGTTTAGATTTAACATAACTTTGTTTAAATTTTTACATTGGGGAAAAAAAAAAATATTCAGATGTTGTCCTATGTTTTTATGTCACTACTGGAACACAGAGTTTTAGTCCATAATGAGAGCTTTGTTTGAGCCATACCCCTGCATCATGGTGAGCAGTTAGATCCCATTGTTTTGAAGTAAATGTGTCCCAAAGTCTGAAAATCAGTGTGGAATATTTACAACTGTCACTACCGAATCACCTATTTTCTGCAGTTAAGTAAACTTTGTGTTTTAAAAAAAAATACTATTGAAAACTGTTCAAATCTGTGTTTGCTAGTCATGTACTGGATAGCATTTTTGGGTTGTGCTCAAACTTAGCTAAAACTGTCTCAGTCATCTTGTAAAGTTTAGTAGTATTTTGACTGTAGTGACAAAATAGAATGTTCAGTCATTTTTATTTGAATAAACATAATTAAGCACTAAGGTCATTCAGAGCAAACATCCAAAATGTGTTTTGAGCTCTGACTCTGATTAATTCAGTAGAATGATCCATAAACATCAGCTATATTCTAATTCGACTTAGCCAATACTAATGTTAACAGCTACTGCTATTTGGGAAAATAATACAAGCACATCAAAAATACAAGAAAGAAAGAAAGAAGAAAGAAAGAATTGATATGGACAGAAATCATAGAAACAATAAATCATGATAGTTTTATAACTGCTCCTCTGCGTGATCATGACTTTTACTTACTGTAACTTGCCTGCTAGTCTTTTATAAGGCTTATATAAGAGAGGGCTATACGTGATATGTGCGGCCTGCTCTTTTTTCTTTTTTGAATCTCCAAGAAGAAAACTGCAATTACATAATCAAATTATCCACATCATCACGTTTACTTGTGTTAGAGATAAGATTACTGCACAATGCCCTCATCTGACCTCAGACTAACTTTAGGTTGTCCTTTTGATTAGTATACTTACTGCAATAAAAGCAAGGTTAAATTATTCACATAGAACGATAATAAACTGCCTTGAACCATGTTACTTTTGGTCTACTGTGTGCAAATCTCTAATACTGTATAAAGTACTGTACATATTGCTTTCAAATATCTGTGTTGATATTTGAACAATTCTGAATGCATACAGGTTTTGTATTACAAAACAAAACAATACAAATGCTGCCACTAGTAGAAAGTTCAGTGAGCAAAATGTGGAGAGACAGCTGGTAGTGTCCATCAAATCAACCTTTATTTAAACCCAAAATACTTTGAGAGTGCCCCTCATTGCTAAGCTGTGCCAGTCGAGAAAAACACAACAAAAACAAACAAAACAGGTAGACACTGGGTGGGAGTGGCTAGAGTTTAGAAGATTAAAGTGACATGGGTGTGTGGGGTCACTTTGTAAGTTCCAGCTCACTGGTGTACAGTAAAGAAAGGTGGTTTTTCCCAGTTCAGTAAAAGCTGGAGGTTAGTGGTGGGCAATATGGTGAAAATAGGTATAACAATACTTCAAGACATCTTCATGGTACACAATATGCATCACAATATTTCAATTTTCTAAGACTGAATAAATTGGAACAGACAAAATAGAACCTGTAGTGCCACAAATATACTGTAATAATAATAATAATAATAATAATAATAGTTGTAATAATAATAATAATAATAATAATAATAATAATAAACCTACAACTACAAATGATTTTTTATTCTGTGTTTTACAAACTGCACAACACTAAATCCAATCAAACAGGCCTAATTATGCTCAATTTGTAATGAAACATGCACTTAGTCAGTGTTCTTTAGAGAGAATGTAGGAAGGCCTAACGAAGATGGTGTAAAACCAAGCTTCAGATCCACAAAGAAATCTTAAAAGACAGGCTGCGTGATTACAACACAATAATGTGCAAAGCTACGCAATCCTTTTTCTCTAGCATTATCAACAATAATATTAAGAACAAAAGAAGAAAAATAATGTTTCAGAGAGAGTACCATTGACCCCCCAGGGTTCAATTCTTGGGCCACTCATTTAATTTATACATGCTGCCAAATCCTACAAGACTTTGGAATATCTTACCACAGCTACGCAGATAATACTCAGATCGACTTGGCCCGCTCCCCAAACAATTACGGTCCCCTTCACTCACTTTGTATGGGACTCACTTTGTAAGGGACGAAACTTTCTGCTGTTGAATAAAGGTAAAACAGAGATTATTTTATTAGAGAGTAGCAAAGAGAGGCACAGACTAGCTGCCTATCTGGACTCAAGAGCCCTAAAATCTAAAAAGGTAGTATGTAACCTTGGTGTACTAATGGACTCTGATCTCAGTTTTAGCAGTCATGTCAAAGCAGATACTAAATCAGCATTTTATTAACGAGATCAGGGATTTTCTGACTGAACCAGACCTGGAGAAACTCATCCGTGCCTTTATTTCTAGCAGGACTGATTAGTGTAATGGTCTCTTAACTGGACTCCCAAAAAAGACAATCAAATAGCTTCAATGGATTCAAAATTTACCTGCCAGAGTTCTCGCTAGGAGTAAAAGAAGGGGACACATCACTCCCATTCTGGAATCCTTACAATGACTACCAGTCTGTTACAGAATAGACTTTAAGTTACTATTACTGGTCTATAAATCGCTTAGTGGTGAAGGACCAGCATATTTATCTGATATGCTGCAGCGATATGAGCCGAGCAGAACTCTCAGATCATTAGGAACATGGAGAAGCAGCGTTTAGCTACTATGCCGCTCTTAAATGGAACCAGTTGACAGAGAGCATCAGAAGAGCCCTTACACTAGACACTTAGGCATAAAACATTCCTATTTAAGCAGATTTCAGATCAGTTTAAAACACTGTTAGCTTTTCTAGCCCTTCTCCTCTGTAATGGCACTTTCATTATCGTAATTTAACTTTTAATTTTATTAAATTATTCTAATTTATTTTTTAATTTGATTTTTTTAATTTAATGATTTTCTCTTTTAAATCATTTGTTTTAATCATGTTTTAATTATGTTTTAATTTCTATTCTCCTCTACGTTTTAAATGACTATTTTCTCATTTGTAAAGCACTTTGAATGACAGCTGCATATGAAAGGTACTATTTAAATAAACTTGCCTTGCTTCACCGTGACGATATCCGTAACGTACTCAGAAAAGCATATTGTGACATCATTTATCATGAAAACGATAAATAATGTCATATTGCCCACCCCTACCCTAATGACCTGAAGGGTATTCCAATCAGTGGAACGAATTGGATTATTTCCATCATCTACAGTGAGTATTTACATGATGTGTTATACCTGACCCGTGAACACTTTGTAAATACACAAAAGGCAGTGCATTTTCTGACACACTGCAAGAGAGGACCAAAAAAAAAAAACAGTATGTAATAATGAGTGTTATAAAGGTCACCACTGATCAATCTTCATTCAAAGCAGAACGACAGACTGAAAGTTTGAGTGTACTAGTTAATACATGCCATATTACATCATCCTAATCAAGAACAGATAATAATCCTTCTCCTACTGTTCAGCAGCAAATACATAATATTTTGATACAGAAATCCAAACTTTTGATTTAACTGACTTACAGGTTGATATGACATCTAAACATAAGTTTATTATCCAGCCATAATGCCAAGCTACTTATATTAAGTGACTCATTTTTTCCAAAGCAGTGATGTTCAAAGTGTTAAAATTAATTTTGGAAGTTTTGGAAAACAGCATGGATTTAGTTTCCTCTTCGAAAATGATGAGTGACATATCTCCAAGTGTGAACTGGTGTAATTATTACACAGTACGTTTTCTGATAAGGAAACAGGTCATTCAGAAACCATTCAAATGCTTTGAGAACTGTTCACAAGAAATGAAACTTATATGCTGTGAAGAAATGGATACTTAGTGTGAAACTTACAGGGAACAAAGTCCACCCTGACATGACGTTAAATTTATAATGTGATGATACGAACATTATACTTATACATGCATACAAGTTAAAACACAATCATTTAAATGCTTAATGGGTCAGAGGTTTTATCTTTTGGAAAACCTTCACTGCCCTGCCTTCAATATCACAGAAGGACTGTAGAGGAAATGTAGTCCATGGAAAGAGACCATAAATTGCTATAGCAATAGAGGAAAGAAAGCTGTGATAAATATGTGTGCTAAATGTGCTAAATATTAACTTAGTTTTATATTAAATATTAAGAAAGTTGCTCCAGTGTATGTTAATTTATGTCTATGTTTAGATTTACATTTACTTGTTTTGATCTGTTAAATTGAGCAAATAAATAGCAAAACTAAGATCAGCAATACTAGCAATACATGTTTGGAGTACTTTTTAATACTAGAGTTTGTTCCCTGAAGAGGCTGTGTTTACTTCCTTTCATGTACAGATTCAGTGAAACATACAGCGTTGCCTAAACTTTGGCACACTGCAAGCTGCAAGCAATGGCTACCATAGACCTTTATTAAAGTTAACCCATACATTAAGATAAAGACAATGAACTTACCTTTAGAAAACAAAACAAACACAATATTCTTAATTAACATTTGTATTAATTACTAATTGCTGCCTCACTGAGAATGGAAAGTCTATGTTGCATTGCAGTGTAAAATGAGTGAAGAATCACTACAGGCACTACAAACAACTGTAGTTTGTAGCTACCTCAGTCCTTGCCATTTATACATATATATTTTATGTGTGTGTGTGTGTGTGTGTGTGTATATATATATAATATATATACACACACACAGACACTGTTGTACAGTATTGTATGTATATACAATACTGAGTAATGAGCAATAAAGGAGTGAGACGTTTATATCAGGAGTAAAAAGGGAGTGGAACTGCATCATAACTATGACCTTTACTACATCACTGAGAACAGTTTCAGAGTTAATCTGCATGTCAATTCCTGGAATCAATCATAGAGGACTGTTTGCCCATTATAACTCTATTCCTTTACAGCACTGTGATTCAGCTGTACTGGACATGAGTATGATTAGTGTGCGTTAACAGTACTATGGCCTTTATTTGGAGAACCTTTTTTCCCATTCTGATACTGTGCTTCTTTCCCTCTTCAGGTAAGATAAATTATTATATATTATGTACAAATCATTCTGAATTCTTGCTTGAGAAAATAAAAAAATCCAGTATTTTGTTACATTAATTAAAAACATGTTGCAATGATCTAGGTAGCCTGTGGTGAAGAGTTTTTGCTGGCTATTTGCCGTGTAATCTACACACTGCTTGTTTTAGCTGCCGTTTAATCCACAAAATGCTAACAAAGAATGGAACATTGGGTAGCTTGTACCAACAAGTTGTTTTGAATGATGAGAGAGAATGATGGATAGGGGTGTGTAAAGATACAGTCTGCAAAGTAGAAACTGCTTTTTCCAGCAGTTTATTACATTTGAAATTTGCAAACATGCGGCTAACCAGCCATGTAGCCATACAGAAATGTTTTTTCACCCACTCACTTAGTTAGAAAATGTTGGCATTATGTGAAAAGCCCGCCCGCTAAAGAATATTGTCAGTAACAGTGACCATGTTTTCATAATACATTAGGCTTATTATATTGGAAGTGCTAGTCAGCAGGAAAATTTGAACAGATTCATGAGAGTGATATTTTGCTCCAAACGTTTACTAGTTTGGTTAGTATTTTGACAAACTACTGAAAGTAAGGCTTTCACCTTGTTACATCTATACTTATTCTTTGAGTTGTTACGTATCAGTGGACTTTAGTTTAGGGTACACCCCTACAAAAACTGATCATTTGGTCAGTGAATAATTTTCCAACATCCAACAATTGTAGATGGAGTCAGATTTTGCTCTACAAAGCCTATAATGCCATAATTCTGAAGCAAAAACATAGTCCGATTATGAACACTGACTATTGTAAACGCTACTACAACTACTGAATATAATCATTTTAGTAAATATTGTGATGAATATTGTCTCGAATTTGAATTTTCTGTAAGAGTTCGAAAAGACATTTATTTTTTGTTAAGCAATTTAATAATGAAAGGAGTTGTGAAATAATTCAAGTTTAGGTCGTGGATTCTGTCTGAAGTTCCTCCTCCTTCCAATCTAACATCATAAATCTTCATCTCGATGTATAGTTTAATGTCCTGAATACTTGAATACTTCATAAGCATTTAAAAAGACATGTTTTTAAATAAGCTGCATCAGAATGCAAAGCATAGGAAAGGCTTTTTTGTGGAATGGTTTCATGGTTCCTATACAACTGTGATACTCATATCTTGGCAGCAGGTGCTTATTATGAAAGGCAGCAATGAATGCTCATAGTGATGTGTATAGCCTAAAACCGTTGACAAGTCATCACGAAATCAAATATTAAACAACGAGTGGTTCATTTGTACAGAGAGACAGCTCTATTCCTATGAGTGGTTTTGCCTCTTTATGTATGATTCACAATTCTGAACACTGCAGCAGAAATGAAACCCTTACAAACTGCATTTCTGTGTGTGATATGTACTATAGCTGGCCAGCTAACACTTCAATTAATTCAGTCTTTTTGCCAAGCTTTTGTTACAGGCCATTGATCCCCAGTACTGTTCACATGGCAATTAACTTTTACAATGTACTTGATTTTTACAACATGTGAATTAGTCAGACTTATTAAAAGGATCTTATAAAGAAGCTCAGACTCCTAAATCTTCCTAAGTTTTTTTCTTGAACTTGTTCTTGAAAAAGGTCCTAAGAAAAAGTCTACATCAGATTCATGGCGTGTTCTTAAACTGCAGAATTGTTTGCAACTTTGTGCTCTTGAGTGTGTGTAGATTGTGTTCTTACCTAAGAACAAATCCCAACTAAGAAAAGACTGGTGAGAATCTTCGTGAAAACTGCGTAAGTGGGTTTTAAGAAGAAATTTCTTTTTAGCGGTTGGTGAATAAGGCCTATTGTTTAAAGTGATTTTAATGGATTTCACTGTCCACTATACTAGACATTGGATTAGGCAGATAAAATCTGCAAGATTTTGAAAGATTAACATTGAGATAACAAACCCACACAAAAAGCTAAACATTTCCTGTGTTTAAGAACAGGTATTTCTGAAGCACAGAAATGTTATTTCTGTCTAAGACACTGGGTTAACATATAAAATGTATGTAATGTGTAATATTACATGTGCATCTATGTGATATGTAATGTAGCTTTTGTAATGATTTCTTTTTTCATGACCTTGACTGTTTCACCATTTGTTAATTTTAGATATAGTAATGTAAATCAGTGAATATGCTTTGTGTTAAAAAAGCTCTTTGGAGGTTAGGGAACCAGCCTTGTGACAGGAAGGTCACTGCTTTGATCCCCAGACCTGACAGGACACAACTGAAGTGCCCTTGAGCAAGGCACCTAACCCCCAACTGCTCTCGGGTGCTGCACATAGGGTTGCCCACCGCTCCCATACACTAGTGTGTATATGGGTGTTTCACTGCACGGATGGGTTAAATGTGGAGGTGAATTTCCCCACCGTGGGATTAATAAAGAATATTATTTATTCATGCAGAAATCCAGGTACTTCCAAGAGTTCAGAAACTTTTTCATGCAACTGTACGTTCAGTGAGCACAGGAAAAGTTCAATGCTTGCTTTTTGTCTTATTATGATGGTAAAAAATGTAATTTTTTTTTTTTTAACTCTCACATTTCATGTGCCTAAGTCCAAATTTCCAGTATACTGGACACTGAATATTACATGTTTCCCAGAATGTTACTTAGTAGGCAGCAGAGAACATTTCATAACAAAATATTATTTGTTTTTAAAGTGTCCAGTCTTGGGATTGAAGAGGCTAGACAAATCATTTGAATTTGAAAATACAACTTATAGTATTTAAAAATCAATATACTACCAAGTCACAGTTACTGCTGTGGTGTGGCTCACCTCCCAAATAATATCTACTCAGTGATAGTCCTTTGGTGACCCTTTTCTGCCTGTCTGGGCCTGTATTAACAAAGTGTCTCAGACTAGGAGTGCTGATTCTAAATTAGCATTCCTACTCTAAGAAGCTTTGTTACTACAGGTTCGTTAGATGAACAAGGTAAAGGGGGACTGATAACATGTTCACTGATAGATGGACCTAGATGAGTCTATAATTGTAAGTTTAAAAGTGCACTTATGTGTTAGGTATGGTAGGTACAAGGTAGGTACAACATAGATGTAATAAACTTGCAACTCAAAGTAGAGCAGCAGATGTGCTGTTTGAACATACTATAAGAAATAAAAACTGTTTCCTTTTAAAAAATAATTCAATAAAGTATGAAGTCATGAAACAACTAATGTTAGGGTGAAGGATCATGCCTGAGCAACAATATGAAATTATCATATGAATTACCATTTTCATATGAAATTGCTGTTTAAACCACTAGAGGACTCCACTTTTCCATACACATTACAAAATGAAACGAGTCAAGTAAAACAATCCAATCCAACAATACAAAAACAATGCAGTTAAACAAATGATTTATGTGTGATAAGTTTATCATTAGGGTTGTACTGGACTCGTGCGTGCATTTTGTGATGAGTTACATACGTGCCATTAACTGATAACAGTCACCCAATCTATAGTCTAATTGGCAATTTTTTTTATTGGATATGGCAAATTGTTTGCTTAGGTCATGAGGTGGCAGTGGGATTGTGGGAGCTGCATTGGACTAAAACAGGCAATTAGAGCCAAAGTAATGTTAAGAATTTTCTAACTTAATTTGAAAGTGAAATTTTCATAGACCACATTAAAAGAAGAATTACATAAAGAAAACCAGTAAGGAACAGTGTGATAAAAAACAAAAATTACAACAAAGCTTTTCCCAGGTGCCCTATCAATATATATTCTAGATATATTCTGAATGTGTACTTCACTATTAAATTTGCTTTATTTGATTTGTTGAGTTCTTAGTAGACTTACTTAGATTGTAGTACACCGATCTAAGTATTCTTAAATAGAATAACATTCTTGTTGCAAAGGTAACTAATAAACTGTGATGTGGTTTGTTTCACAATTTCTTAGTTGTTGATTTACACCAGGGTTCTCAAACTCAAACTACCTTAGGGCCACTGGTTTAAAATGCACTTTAACTACATAATATTTTAACTAATGTTTTACTTAACAGTGCACACTAAAATTTGAGGTAAAATCTCCCATAATTTTAAGTTTTATGAATTGACTACATAACACATTCATTTAAATGCATTTATTAGCAATTCTTCTGTCGACCCAAAACAGAACTACTACTACTACTACTACTGAAGTGCTGGCAAAACAAATGGTTAAATCTGCATTCTTAGTGGTTTTGTTTCATAACTCAATTATTTTTATTATTATCTAACTATTTATGTAATTATTAGATTAATAAGAATGGTTGGGTGTAGTCCACGATTTTATTTCATGTTGTTATTTTGCTAATTATAGCTAGTGGGAGACCAGTTAAAGGCCTTGGAAGGCCAGTGCTGTGGTTGATGCTCATTTGAAGTCTTATTACCGCTGTCGAGATGAGTAGTAAAGGCAGAGCCTAGCAAGTAAGTATTACTATGTAAATGTTACTCTTAGTCTAGTTTAATCTAGTTAAATAAAGATTTTATTTTAGATTGTCATAAGCTGCAAACTGTAGCCGATGGGTGCCCAGTTAAACACCTTAATGATTGATGATTAATGCTGCTTTCAATTGAAGTTGTGTCAAGGGCTAGTTTCCTCAGTTTATTTTTTCTTTTTTTTAATAATGCAATGTGCTTAGCTTAAAATCTTCATGGCTGCTTATTGTGATGCTGGGAGGGTGTCTAGAGGGTAAATCAGCTGCTGCTGATGTGCTGCAGTGTTCTAGGCAGTTTCTTAAGGTAGTAGAATGAATGGAGATTCCGACAGTCATTTTTCTCCTGCATGGTAGCTTAGCACTTTTTTAAGGTAATTTGTAACCCTAGTGTTCTATAAAATTAAAATGGTATAATTTAAAGTCTTTTATGTTGCAATTTGCACTTGCATTTGAACAAATTGGTATATAGAAGTGAGAGTTGTGTATTGCTTGATTTATTTTTATTTTTTTGGATTAGTTATGTTTATTTGTTATTTAGTTTGAGGTATTACTTGGGGTGGAGTGCTTAGCCTTAGGTTCCAGTTGGTATGCCTTAAATGCTTGGGAACTATTAAAAGTTATATTAGCAATATAAATAAATGTATAATAAATTTTCATAGTCCTGTTTTATTAAATTGTCTAATAAAATGTTATTTTGTTGCATGTCTGCCATCTGACATTTATTCAACTGAACAAACCTTGAAGGAAGGAGTATTTGTATTAGTGTTTAATAACCCTTTCTGTAAATATGTTTAACCCACATGTTACTCTCATCTCTTAATTGAGAGCGGCATAGATATTTTGAGCTCATTAGAGAAAAAGTAGTAGGGAGTGGTGTGCTGTTTGGGCTGGTGGGCCTGGTCTAGTGGAAGCAAACCAGCCTCTTCAGCTTGGTCTCTCCCTCTACTCTTGAAGTTGGGTCTTGGTAATGCCCACACTAAGATATTAGTGGGGTTCGGATTCATTTACTAGCCTTAGATCTCGGACAAACCGCCACTAGCCAAAAGTAAGTCTTTTTACTGGTAGGATTAGAGAGTTTATAGGAGTAGCTTTGCAAGACACTATCACACCTTTTTCCACTGGGGAAGTGTGTATCTTGAGAATGCCATGTTCGGCTTATTTACTTAATAGATGCTTTTCATCATCAACAGTAAATAATAACATTAAAAGATTCAGAGAATTTGGAGAGATCTCTGTATGCAAGGGACAAGGCCAAAAACCAGTATTTGCTGGCCATGATCTTTGGGCCATCAGGCAACACTGCATTAAAAATCTACATAATCCTGTAGTGGAAATCACTGCATGGGCTGAGAAACATTTATGAAAACACTGTCTATGAAATCAGTTCATCGCTGAAAATGCAAGTTAAAACTCTAAAATGCAAAGATAAAACCAAATATAAACAGGATCCAGAAACAATGCCACCTTCTCTGGGCCCGAGCTCATTTAAAATGGACTGAGGTGAAGTGGAAAAGTGTCCTGTGATTCGACAAATGAACATTGGAAATTCTTTTTAGAAATCATAACACTGTCCTCCAGGTTAAAGATCATTTAGCATATTATCAGCACATAGTTCAAAAGCCAGTTCATATTCATAATGGTATCGGGGTGCATGAGTGCATGAACGAAGTCTACACGAACATGACATACTGGGACAATAAATACGAAAATATTTTTAAAAAGTATCCACTGAAAAACTTTTGAGTACGTTATCATAATTTTCTTGCCTTTGTAGAATACAGACTTGTTAGTATTCATTTACTGAGAAACTAATACACAATTTTCACATCCTTATAAGACATGGTCTTAGTGGTAAAGAAGGCACTTTGAATGTGAATTGCAATTTTTTTCCTGAAAAGAATATGGAATTCAGAAGAAATTTCCATATCATTCCATAGGTGGATCAACAACAGAACAGACTTATACAACGGTTTCTGAAACAATAACAAATGGATTCCTGAAATCTAGTGTCCATGCCAGTACAACAGATCGTGTAGTAGAAACAACGTTCAGGCCTGCGTCAACAACATTGGAACCAGAAACAACAGCAGCGACCTGGGAACCAACAACTCAGGTTGCAGGAACAACCACACCTGTCTTAGAAAAAACTACACCACATGATGGTACAACAGCTGATTTGGAAATAACCACATTGGATTCAACCACTACCTCCAGTGACTCTGCCACAACAGACGGTTCAGAAGCAGTAACATTGACAACCATCATAACCACATCAGAGATAGAAACAACCACACATGATGCAGGAACAACAACACAAGAGTTTGATATAACTACACATGAAACAGGTACAACAGCAGCTGTTTCTGAAACAACAGATGTGAGCCCGACATCTAGCGTCCATGTCAGTACAACAGATGGTGTAGTAGAAACAACGTTCAGTCTGTCCTCAACATCGGAACCAGAAACAACAGCAGTGACCTGGGAACCAACAACTCCGGTTGCAGGAACAACCACACCTGTCTTAGAAACAACTATACCACATGATGGTACAACAACAGCTGATTTGGAAATAACCACATTGGATTCAACCACTTCATCCAGTGACTCTGCCACAACAGACAGTTCAGAAGCAGCAACATTGACAACCATCATAACCACATCAGAGACAGAAACAACCACAGACAATTTGGACACAACCACACATGATGCAGGAACAACAACACAAGAGTTTGATATAACTACACATGAAACAGGTACAACAGCAGCTGCTTCTGAAACACCAGACGTTGTCACAACATCTAGTGTCCATGCCAGTACAACAGATGGTGTAGTAGAAACAACGTTCAGTCCTCCGTCAACAACACTGGAACCAGAAACAACAGCAGCGACCTGGGAACCAACAACTCAGGTTGCAGGAACAACCACACCTGTCTTAGAAACAACTATACCACATGATGGTACAACAACAGCTGATTTGGAAATAACCACATTGGATTCAACCACTTCATCCAGTGACTCTGCCACAACAGACGGTTCAGAAGCAGTAACATTGACAACCATCATAACCACATCAGAGACAGAAACAACCACAGACAATTTGGATACAACCACACATGATGCAGGTACAACAACGCAAGAGTTTGATATAACTACACATGAAACAGGTACAACAGCAGCTGTTTCTGAAACAACAGATGTGAGCCCGACATCTAGCGTCCATGCCAGTACAACAGATGGTGTAGTAGAAACAACGTTCAGTCTCTCCTCAACAACATCGGAACCAGAAACAACAGCAGCGACCTGGGAACCAACAACTCAGGTTGCAGAAACAACCACACCTGTCTTGGAAACAACTATACCACATGATGGTACAACAACAGCTGATTTGGAAATAACCACATTGGATTCAACCACTTCATCCAGTGACTCTGCCACAACAGACAGTTCAGAAGCAGTAACATTGACAACCATAACCACATCAGAGACAGAAACAACCACAGACAATTTGGACACAACCACACATGATGCAGGAACAACAACACAAGAGTTTGATATAACTACACATGAAACAGGTACAACAGCAGCTGTTTCTGAAACAACAGATGTGAGCCCGACATCTAGCGTCCATGCCAGTACAACTGATGGCGTAGTAGAAACAACGTTCAGTCCCTCCTCAACATCGGAACCAGAAACAACAGCAGTGACCTGGGAAGCAACAACTCAGGTTGCAGGAACAACCACACCTGTCTTAGAAACAACTATACCACATGATGGTACAACAACAGCTGATTTGGAAATAACCACATTGGATTCAACCACTTCATCCAGTGACTCTGCCACAACAGACAGTTCAGAAGCAGTAACATTGACAACCATCATAACCACATCAGAGACAGAAACAACCACAGACAATTTGGACACAACCACACATGATGCAGGAACAACAACACAAGAGTTTGATATAACTACACATGAAACAGGTACAACAGCAGCTGTTTCTGAAACAACAGACGTTGTCACAACATCTAGTGTCCATGCCAGTACAACTGATGGTGTAGTAGAAACAACGTTCAGTCCCTCCTCAACATTGGAACCAGAAACAACAGCAGTGACCTGGGAAGCAACAACTCAGGTTGCAGGAACAACCACACCTGTCTTAGAAACAACTATACCACATGATGGTACAACAACAGCTGATTTGGAAATAACCACATTGGATTCAACCACTTCATCCAGTGACTCTGCCACAACAGACAGTTCAGAAGCAGTAACATTGACAACCATCATAACCACATCAGAGACAGAAACAACCACAGACAATTTGGACACAACCACACATGATGCAGGTACAACAACACAAGAGTTTGATATAACTACACATGAAACAGGTACAACAGCAGCTGTTTCTGAAACAACAGATGTGAGCCCGACATCTAGCGTCCATGCCAGTACAACTGATGGTGTAGTAGAAACAACGTTCAGTCCCTCCTCAACAACATCGGAACCAGAAACAACAGCAGTGACCTGGGAACCAACAACTCCGGTTGCAGGAACAACCACACCTGTCTTAGAAACAACTATACCACATGATGGTACAACAACAGCTGATTTGGAAATAACCACATTGGATTCAACCACTACATCCAGTGACTCTGCCACAACAGACAGTTCAGAAGCAGTAACATTGACAACCATCATAACCACATCAGAGACAGAAACAACACAGACAATTTGGACACAACCACACATGATGCAGGAACAACAACACAAGAGTTTGATATAACTACACATGAAACAGGTACAACAGCAGCTGTTTCTGAAACAACAGATGTGAGCCCGACATCTAGCGTCCATGTCAGTACAACAGATGGTGTAGTAGAAACAACGTTCAGTCTCTCCTCAACAACAACGGAACCAGAAACAACAGCAGCGACCTGGGAACCAACAACTCAGGTTGCAGAAACAACCACACCTGTCTTGGAAACAACTATACCACATGATGGTACAACAACAGCTGATTTGGAAATAACCACATTGGATTCAACCACTACATCCAGTGACTCTGCCACAGACAGTTCAGAAGCAGTAACATTGACAACCATCATAACCACATCAGAGACAGAAACAACCACAGACAATTTGGACACAACCACACATGATGCAGGAACAACAACACAAGAGTTTGATATAACTACACATGAAACAGGTACAACAGCAGCTGTTTCTGAAACAACAGCTGTGAGCCCGACATCTAGCGTCCATGTCAGTACAACAGATGGTGCAGTAGAAACAACGTTCAGTCCTCCGTCAACAACACTGGAACCAGAAACAACAGCAGCGACCTGGGAAGCAACAACTCAGGTTGCAGGAACAACCACACCTGTCTTAGAAACAACTATGCCACATGATGGTACAACAACAGCTGATTTGGAAATAACCACATTGGATTCAACCACTTCATCCAGTGACTCTGCCACAACAGACAGTTCAGAAGCAGTAACATTGACAACCATCATAACCACATCAGAGACAGAAACAACCACAGACAATTTGGACACAACCACACATGATGCAGGAACAACAACACAAGAGTTTGATATAACTACACATGAAACAGGTACAACAGCAGCTGTTTCTGAAACAACAGCTGTGAGCCCGACATCTAGCGTCCATGTCAGTACAACAGATGGTGTAGTAGAAACAACGTTCAGTCTCTCCTCAACAACACGGAACCAGAAACAACAGCAGCGACCTGGGAACCAACAACTCAGGTTGCAGAAACAACCACACCTGTCTTGGAAACAACTATACCACATGATGGTACAACAACAGCTGATTTGGAAATAACCACATTGGATTCAACCACTACATCCAGTGACTCTGCCACAGACAGTTCAGAAGCAGTAACATTGACAACCATCATAACCACATCAGAGACAGAAACAACAACAGACAATTTGGACACAACCACACATGATGCAGGAACAACAACACAAGAGTTTGATATAACTACACATGAAACAGGTACAACAGCAGCTGTTTCTGAAACAACAGATGTGAGCCCGACATCTAGCGTCCATGTCAGTACAACAGATGGTGTAGTAGAAACAACGTTCAGTCTCTCCTCAACATCGGAACCAGAAACAACAGCAGTGACCTGGGAACCAACAACCCCGGTTGCAGGAACAACCACACCTGTCTTAGAAACAACTATACCACATGATGGTACAACAACAGCTGATTTGGAAATAACCACATTGGATTCAACCACTTCATCCAGTGACTCTGCCACAACAGACAGTTCAGAAGCAGTAACATTGACAACCATCATAACCACATCAGAGACAGAAACAACCACAGACAATTTGGACACAACCACACATGATGCAGGAACAACAACACAAGAGTTTGATATAACTACACATGAAACAGGTACAACAGCAGCTGTTTCTGAAACACCAGACGTTGTCACAACATCTAGTGTCCATGCCAGTACAACAGATGGTGTAGTAGAAACAACGTTCAGTCCTCCGTCAACAACACTGGAACCAGAAACAACAGCAGCGACCTGGGAAGCAACAACTCAGGTTGCAGGAACAACCACACCTGTCTTAGAAACAACTATACCACATGATGGTACAACAACAGCTAATTTGGAAATAACCACATTGGATTCAACCACTTCATCCAGTGACTCTGCCACAACAGACGGTTCAGAAGCAGTAACATTGACAACCATCATAACCACATCAGAGACAGAAACAACCACAGACAATTTGGATACAACCACACATGATGCAGGTACAACAACGCAAGAGTTTGATATAACTACACATGAAACAGGTACAACAGCAGCTGTTTCTGAAACAACAGATGTGAGCCCGACATCTAGCGTCCATGCCAGTACAACAGATGGTGTAGTAGAAACAACGTTCAGTCTCTCCTCAACAACATCGGAACCAGAAACAACAGCAGCGACCTGGGAACCAACAACTCAGGTTGCAGAAACAACCACACCTGTCTTGGAAACAACTATACCACATGATGGTACAACAACAGCTGATTTGGAAATAACCACATTGGATTCAACCACTACATCCAGTGACTCTGCCACAACAGACAGTTCAGAAGCAGTAACATTGACAACCATCATAACCACATCAGAGACAGAAACAACCATAGACAATTTGGACACAACCACACATGATGCAGGAACAACAACACAAGAGTTTGATATAACTACACATGAAACAGGTACAACAGCAGCTGTTTCTGAAACACCAGACGTTGTCACAACATCTAGTGTCCATGCCAGTACAACAGATGGTGTAGTAGAAACAACGTTCAGTCCTCCGTCAACAACACTGGAACCAGAAACAACAGCAGCGACCTGGGAAGCAACAACTCAGGTTGCAGGAACAACCACACCTGTCTTAGAAACAACTATACCACATGATGGTACAACAACAGCTGATTTGGAAATAACCACATTGGATTCAACCACTTCATCCAGTGACTCTGCCACAACAGACGGTTCAGAAGCAGTAACATTGACAACCATCATAACCACATCAGAGACAGAAACAACCACAGACAATTTGGACACAACCACACATGATGCAGGTACAACAACACAAGAGTTTGATATAACTACACATGAAACAGGTACAACAGCAGCTGTTTCTGAAACAACAGATGTGAGCCCGACATCTAGTGTCCATGCCAGTACAACTGATGGTGTAGTAGAAACAACGTTCAGTCCCTCCTCAACATCGGAACCAGAAACAACAGCAGTGACCTGGGAACCAACAACTCAGGTTGCAGAAACAACCACACCTGTCTTAGAAACAACTATACCACATGATGGTACAACAACAGCTGATTTGGAAATAACCACATTGGATTCAACCACTACATCCAGTGACTCTGCCACAACAGACAGTTCAGAAGCAGTAACATTGACAACCATCATAACCACATCAGAGACAGAAACAACCACAGACAATTTGGACACAACCACACATGATGCAGGAACAACAACACAAGAGTTTGATATAACTACACATGAAACAGGTACAACAGCAGCTGTTTCTGAAACAACAGATGTGAGCCCGACATCTAGCGTCCATGCCAGTACAACAGATGGTGTAGTAGAAACAACGTTCAGTCTCTCCTCAACAACATCGGAACCAGAAACAACAGCAGCGACCTGGGAACCAACAACTCAGGTTGCAGAAACAACCACACCTGTCTTGGAAACAACTATACCACATGATGGTACAACAACAGCTGATTTGGAAATAACCACATTGGATTCAACCACTACATCCAGTGACTCTGCCACAACAGACAGTTCAGAAGCAGTAACATTGACAACCATCATAACCACATCAGAGACAGAAACAACAACAGACAATTTGGACACAACCACACATGATGCAGGTACAACAACGCAAGAGTTTGATATAACTACACATGAAACAGGTACAACAGCAGCTGTTTCTGAAACAACAGATGTGAGCCCGACATCTAGCGTCCATGCCAGTACAACAGATGGTGTAGTAGAAACAACGTTCAGTCTCTCCTCAACAACATCGGAACCAGAAACAACAGCAGCGACCTGGGAACCAACAACTCAGGTTGCAGAAACAACCACACCTGTCTTGGAAACAACTATACCACATGATGGTACAACAACAGCTGATTTGGAAATAACCACATTGGATTCAACCACTACATCCAGTGACTCTGCCACAACAGACAGTTCAGAAGCAGTAACATTGACAACCATCATAACCACATCAGAGACAGAAACAACCACAGACAATTTGGACACAACCACACATGATGCAGGAACAACAACACAAGAGTTTGATATAACTACACATGAAACAGGTACAACAGCAGCTGTTTCTGAAACAACAGATGTGAGCCCGACATCTAGTGTCCATGCCAGTACAACTGATGGTGTAGTAGAAACAACGTTCAGTCCCTCCTCAACATCGGAACCAGAAACAACAGCAGTGACCTGGGAACCAACAACTCCGGTTGCAGGAACAACCACACCTGTCTTAGAAACAACTATACCACATGATGGTACAACAACAGCTGATTTGGAAATAACCACATTGGATTCAACCACTTCATCCAGTGACTCTGCCACAACAGACGGTTCAGAAGCAGTAACATTGACAACCATCATAACCACATCAGAGACAGAAACAACCACAGACAATTTGGATACAACCACACATGATGCAGGTACAACAACGCAAGAGTTTGATATAACTACACATGAAACAGGTACAACAGCAGCTGTTTCTGAAACAAAAGATGTGAGCCTGACATCTAGCGTCCATGCCAGTACAACTGATGGTGTAGTAGAAACAACGTTCAGTCCTCCGTCAACAACACTGGAACCAGAAACAACAGCAGCGACCTGGGAAGCAACAACTCAGGTTGCAGGAACAACCACACCTGTCTTAGAAACAACTATACCACATGATGGTACAACAACAGCTGATTTGGAAATAACCACATTGGATTCAACCACTTCATCCAGTGACTCTGCCACAACAGACGGTTCAGAAGCAGTAACATTGACAACCATCATAACCACATCAGAGACAGAAACAACCACAGACAATTTGGACACAACCACACATGATGCAGGTACAACAACACAAGAGTTTGATATAACTACACATGAAACAGGTACAACAGCAGCTGTTTCTGAAACAACAGATGTGAGCCCGACATCTAGTGTCCATGCCAGTACAACTGATGGTGTAGTAGAAACAACGTTCAGTCCCTCCTCAACATCGGAACCAGAAACAACAGCAGTGACCTGGGAACCAACAACCCCGGTTGCAGGAACAACCACACCTGTCTTAGAAACAACTATACCACATGATGGTACAACAACAGCTGATTTGGAAATAACCACATTGGATTCAACCACTTCATCCAGTGACTCTGCCACAACAGACAGTTCAGAAGCAGTAACATTGACAACCATCATAACCACATCAGAGACAGAAACAACCATAGACAATTTGGACACAACCACACATGATGCAGGAACAACAACACAAGAGTTTGATATAACTACACATGAAACAGGTACAACAGCAGCTGTTTCTGAAACACCAGACGTTGTCACAACATCTAGTGTCCATGCCAGTACAACAGATGGTGTAGTAGAAACAACGTTCAGTCCTCCGTCAACAACACTGGAACCAGAAACAACAGCAGCGACCTGGGAAGCAACAACTCAGGTTGCAGGAACAACCACACCTGTCTTAGAAACAACTATACCACATGATGGTACAACAACAGCTGATTTGGAAATAACCACATTGGATTCAACCACTTCATCCAGTGACTCTGCCACAACAGACGGTTCAGAAGCAGTAACATTGACAACCATCATAACCACATCAGAGACAGAAACAACCACAGACAATTTGGACACAACTACACATGATGCAGGTACAACAACACAAGAGTTTGATATAACTACACATGAAACAGGTACAACAGCAGCTGTTTCTGAAACAACAGATGTGAGCCCGACATCTAGTGTCCATGCCAGTACAACTGATGGTGTAGTAGAAACAACGTTCAGTCCCTCCTCAACATCGGAACCAGAAACAACAGCAGTGACCTGGGAACCAACAACTCAGGTTGCAGAAACAACCACACCTGTCTTAGAAACAACTATACCACATGATGGTACAACAACAGCTGATTTGGAAATAACCACATTGGATTCAACCACTACATCCAGTGACTCTGCCACAACAGACAGTTCAGAAGCAGTAACATTGACAACCATCATAACCACATCAGAGACAGAAACAACCACAGACAATTTGGACACAACCACACATGATGCAGGAACAACAACACAAGAGTTTGATATAACTACACATGAAACAGGTACAACAGCAGCTGTTTCTGAAACAACAGATGTGAGCCCGACATCTAGCGTCCATGCCAGTACAACAGATGGTGTAGTAGAAACAACGTTCAGTCTCTCCTCAACAACATCGGAACCAGAAACAACAGCAGCGACCTGGGAACCAACAACTCAGGTTGCAGAAACAACCACACCTGTCTTGGAAACAACTATACCACATGATGGTACAACAACAGCTGATTTGGAAATAACCACATTGGATTCAACCACTACATCCAGTGACTCTGCCACAACAGACAGTTCAGAAGCAGTAACATTGACAACCATCATAACCACATCAGAGACAGAAACAACAACAGACAATTTGGACACAACCACACATGATGCAGGAACAACAACACAAGAGTTTGATATAACTACACATGAAACAGGTACAACAGCAGCTGTTTCTGAAACAACAGATGTGAGCCCGACATCTAGCGTCCATGTCAGTACAACAGATGGTGTAGTAGAAACAACGTTCAGTCTGTCCTCAACATCGGAACCAGAAACAACAGCAGTGACCTGGGAACCAACAACTCCGGTTGCAGGAACAACCACACCTGTCTTAGAAACAACTATACCACATGATGGTACAACAACAGCTGATTTGGAAATAACCACATTGGATTCAACCACTTCATCCAGTGACTCTGCCACAACAGACAGTTCAGAAGCAGTAACATTGACAACCATCATAACCACATCAGAGACAGAAACAACCACAGACAATTTGGACACAACCACACATGATGCAGGAACAACAACACAAGAGTTTGATATAACTACACATGAAACAGGTACAACAGCAGCTGTTTCTGAAACACCAGACGTTGTCACAACATCTAGTGTCCATGCCAGTACAACAGATGGTGTAGTAGAAACAACGTTCAGTCCTCCGTCAACAACACTGGAACCAGAAACAACAGCAGCGACCTGGGAAGCAACAACTCAGGTTGCAGGAACAACCACACCTGTCTTAGAAACAACTATACCACATGATGGTACAACAACAGCTGATTTGGAAATAACCACATTGGATTCAACCACTTCATCCAGTGACTCTGCCACAACAGACGGTTCAGAAGCAGTAACATTGACAACCATCATAACCACATCAGAGACAGAAACAACCACAGACAATTTGGATACAACCACACATGATGCAGGTACAACAACGCAAGAGTTTGATATAACTACACATGAAACAGGTACAACAGCAGCTGTTTCTGAAACAACAGATGTGAGCCCGACATCTAGCGTCCATGCCAGTACAACAGATGGTGTAGTAGAAACAACGTTCAGTCTCTCCTCAACAACATCGGAACCAGAAACAACAGCAGCGACCTGGGAACCAACAACTCAGGTTGCAGAAACAACCACACCTGTCTTGGAAACAACTATACCACATGATGGTACAACAACAGCTGATTTGGAAATAACCACATTGGATTCAACCACTACATCCAGTGACTCTGCCACAACAGACAGTTCAGAAGCAGTAACATTGACAACCATCATAACCACATCAGAGACAGAAACAACCACAGACAATTTGGACACAACCACACATGATGCAGGAACAACAACACAAGAGTTTGATATAACTACACATGAAACAGGTACAACAGCAGCTGTTTCTGAAACAACAGATGTGAGCCCGACATCTAGTGTCCATGCCAGTACAACTGATGGTGTAGTAGAAACAACGTTCAGTCCCTCCTCAACATCGGAACCAGAAACAACAGCAGTGACCTGGGAACCAACAACTCCGGTTGCAGGAACAACCACACCTGTCTTAGAAACAACTATACCACATGATGGTACAACAACAGCTGATTTGGAAATAACCACATTGGATTCAACCACTTCATCCAGTGACTCTGCCACAACAGACGGTTCAGAAGCAGTAACATTGACAACCATCATAACCACATCAGAGACAGAAACAAACACAGAAAATTTGGATACAACCACACATGATGCAGGTACAACAACACAAGAGTTTGATATAACTACACATGAAACAGGTACAACAGCAGCTGTTTCTGAAACAACAGCTGTGAGCCCGACATCTAGCGTCCATGCCAGTACAACAGATGGTGTAGTAGAAACAACGTTCAGTCTCTCCTCAACATCGGAACCAGAAACAACAGCAGTGACCTGGGAACCAACAACTCAGGTTGCAGGAACAACCACACCTGTCTTAGAAACAACTATACCACATGATGGTACAACAACAGCTGATTTGGAAATAACCACATTGGATTCAACCACTTCATCCAGTGACTCTGCCACAACAGACAGTTCAGAAGCAGTAACATTGACAACCATCATAACCACATCAGAGACAGAAACAACCACAGACAATTTGGACACAACCACACATGATGCAGGAACAACAACACAAGAGTTTGATATAACTACACATGAAACAGGTACAACAGCAGCTGTTTCTGAAACACCAGACGTTGTCACAACATCTAGTGTCCATGCCAGTACAACAGATGGTGTAGTAGAAACAACGTTCAGTCCTCCGTCAACAACACTGGAACCAGAAACAACAGCAGCGACCTGGGAAGCAACAACTCAGGTTGCAGGAACAACCACACCTGTCTTAGAAACAACTATACCACATGATGGTACAACAACAGCTGATTTGGAAATAACCACATTGGATTCAACCACTTCATCCAGTGACTCTGCCACAACAGACGGTTCAGAAGCAGTAACATTGACAACCATCATAACCACATCAGAGACAGAAACAACCACAGACAATTTGGAAACAACTACACATGATGCAGGTACAACAACACAAGAGTTTGATATAACTACACATGAAACAGGTACAACAGCAGCTGTTTCTGAAACAACAGATGTGAGCCCGACATCTAGTGTCCATGCCAGTACAACAGATGGTGTAGTAGAAACAACGTTCAGTCCCTCCTCAACATCGGAACCAGAAACAACAGCAGTGACCTGGGAACCAACAACTCAGGTTGCAGGAACAACCACACCTGTCTTAGAAACAACTATACCACATGATGGTACAACAACAGCTGATTTGGAAATAACCACATTGGATTCAACCACTACATCCAGTGACTCTGCCACAACAGACAGTTCAGAAGCAGTAACATTGACAACCATCATAACCACATCAGAGACAGAAACAACCACAGACAATTTGGACACAACCACACATGATGCAGGAACAACAACACAAGAGTTTGATATAACTACACATGAAACAGGTACAACAGCAGCTGTTTCTGAAACAACAGATGTGAGCCCGACATCTAGCGTCCATGCCAGTACAACAGATGGTGTAGTAGAAACAACGTTCAGTCTCTCCTCAACAACATCGGAACCAGAAACAACAGCAGCGACCTGGGAACCAACAACTCAGGTTGCAGAAACAACCACACCTGTCTTGGAAACAACTATACCACATGATGGTACAACAACAGCTGATTTGGAAATAACCACATTGGATTCAACCACTTCATCCAGTGACTCTGCCACAACAGACAGTTCAGAAGCAGTAACATTGACAACCATCATAACCACATCAGAGACAGAAACAACAACAGACAATTTGGACACAACCACACATGATGCAGGAACAACAACACAAGAGTTTGATATAACTACACATGAAACAGGTACAACAGCAGCTGTTTCTGAAACAACAGATGTGAGCCCGACATCTAGCGTCCATGTCAGTACAACAGATGGTGTAGTAGAAACAACGTTCAGTCTCTCCTCAACATCGGAACCAGAAACAACAGCAGTGACCTGGGAACCAACAACTCCGGTTGCAGGAACAACCACACCTGTCTTAGAAACAACTATACCACATGATGGTACAACAACAGCTGATTTGGAAATAACCACATTGGATTCAACCACTACATCCAGTGACTCTGCCACAACAGACAGTTCAGAAGCAGTAACATTGACAACCATCATAACCACATCAGAGACAGAAACAACCACAGACAATTTGGACACAACCACACATGATGCAGGAACAACAACACAAGAGTTTGATATAACTACACATGAAACAGGTACAACAGCAGCTGTTTCTGAAACACCAGACGTTGTCACAACATCTAGTGTCCATGCCAGTACAACAGATGGTGTAGTAGAAACAACGTTCAGTCCTCCGTCAACAACACTGGAACCAGAAACAACAGCAGCGACCTGGGAAGCAACAACTCAGGTTGCAGGAACAACCACACCTGTCTTAGAAACAACTATACCACATGATGGTACAACAACAGCTGATTTGGAAATAACCACATTGGATTCAACCACTTCATCCAGTGACTCTGCCACAACAGACGGTTCAGAAGCAGTAACATTGACAACCATCATAACCACATCAGAGACAGAAACAACCACAGACAATTTGGATACAACCACACATGATGCAGGTACAACAACGCAAGAGTTTGATATAACTACACATGAAACAGGTACAACAGCAGCTGTTTCTGAAACAACAGATGTGAGCCCGACATCTAGCGTCCATGCCAGTACAACAGATGGTGTAGTAGAAACAACGTTCAGTCCCTCCTCAACATCGGAACCAGAAACAACAGCAGTGACCTGGGAACCAACAACTCCGGTTGCAGGAACAACCACACCTGTCTTAGAAACAACTATACCACATGATGGTACAACAACAGCTGATTTGGAAATAACCACATTGGATTCAACCACTACATCCAGTGACTCTGCCACAACAGACAGTTCAGAAGCAGTAACATTGACAACCATCATAACCACATCAGAGACAGAAACAACCACAGACAATTTGGACACAACCACACATGATGCAGGAACAACAACACAAGAGTTTGATATAACTACACATGAAACAGGTACAACAGCAGCTGTTTCTGAAACAACAGACGTTGTGCACAACATCTAGCGTCCATGTCAGTACAACAGATGGTGTAGTAGAAACAACGTTCAGTCCTCCGTCAACAACACTGGAACCAGAAACAACAGCAGCGACCTGGGAAGCAACAACTCAGGTTGCAGGAACAACCACACCTGTCTTAGAAACAACTATACCACATGATGGTACAACAACAGCTGATTTGGAAATAACCACATTGGATTCAACCACTTCATCCAGTGACTCTGCCACAACAGACAGTTCAGAAGCAGTAACATTGACAACCATCATAACCACATCAGAGACAGAAACAACCACAGACAATTTGGACACAACCACACATGATGCAGGAACAACAACACAAGAGTTTGATATAACTACACATGAAACAGGTACAACAGCAGCTGTTTCTGAAACAACAGATGTGAGCCCGACATCTAGCGTCCATGTCAGTACAACAGATGGTGTAGTAGAAACAACGTTCAGTCTCTCCTCAACAACATCGGAACCAGAAACAACAGCAGCGACCTGGGAACCAACAACTCAGGTTGCAGAAACAACCACACCTGTCTTGGAAACAACTATACCACATGATGGTACAACAACAGCTGATTTGGAAATAACCACATTGGATTCAACCACTACATCCAGTGACTCTGCCACAGACAGTTCAGAAGCAGTAACATTGACAACCATCATAACCACATCAGAGACAGAAACAACAACAGACAATTTGGACACAACCACACATGATGCAGGAACAACAACACAAGAGTTTGATATAACTACACATGAAACAGGTACAACAGCAGCTGTTTCTGAAACAACAGATGTGAGCCCGACATCTAGCGTCCATGCCAGTACAACAGATGGTGTAGTAGAAACAACGTTCAGTCTCTCCTCAACAACATCGGAACCAGAAACAACAGTAGTGACCTGGGAACCAACAACTCCGGTTGCAGGAACAACCACACCTGTCTTGGAAACAACTATACCACATGATGGTACAACAACAGCTGATTTGGAAATAACCACATTGGATTCAACCACTTCATCCAGTGACTCTGCCACAACAGACAGTTCAGAAGCAGTAACATTGACAACCATCATAACCACATCAGAGACAGAAACAACAACAGACAATTTGGACACAACCACACATGATGCAGGAACAACAACACAAGAGTTTGATATAACTACACATGAAACAGGTACAACAGCAGCTGTTTCTGAAACAACAGATGTGAGCCCGACATCTAGCGTCCATGCCAGTACAACAGATGGTGTAGTAGAAACAACGTTCAGTCTCTCCTCAACAACATCGGAACCAGAAACAACAGTAGTGACCTGGGAACCAACAACTCCGGTTGCAGGAACAACCACACCTGTCTTGGAAACAACTATACCACATGATGGTACAACAACAGCTGATTTGGAAATAACCACATTGGATTCAACCACTTCATCCAGTGACTCTGCCACAACAGACAGTTCAGAAGCAGTAACATTGACAACCATCATAACCACATCAGAGACAGAAACAACCACAGACAATTTGGACACAACCACACATGATGCAGGACAACAACACAAGAGTTTGATATAACTACACATGAAACAGGTACAACAGCAGCTGTTTCTGAAACACCAGATGTTGTCACAACATCTAGTGTCCATGCCAGTACAACAGATGGTGTAGTAGAAACAACGTTCAGTCCTCCGTCAACAACACTGGAACCAGAAACAACAGCAGTGACCTGGGAACCAACAACTCAGGTTGCAGGAACAACCACACCTGTCTTAGAAACAACTATACCACATGATGGTACAACAACAGCTGATTTGGAAATAACCACATTGGATTCAACCACTACCTCCAGTGACTCTGCCACAACAGACAGTTCAGAAGCAGTAACATTGACAACCATCATAACCACATCAGAGACAGAAACAACCACAGACAATTTGGACACAACCACACATGATGCAGGAACAACAACACAAGAGTTTGATATAACTACACATGAAACAGGTACAACAGCAGCTGTTTCTGAAACAACAGATGTATGTCACAACATCTAGCGTCCATGTCAGTACAACAGATGGTGTAGTAGAAACAACGTTCAGTCTCTCCTCAACAACACTGGAACCAGAAACAACAGCAGCGACCTGGGAAGCAACAACTCAGGTTGCAGGAACAACCACACCTGTCTTAGAAACAACTATACCACATGATGGTACAACAACAGCTGATTTGGAAATAACCACATTGGATTCAACCACTTCATCCAGTGACTCTGCCACAACAGACAGTTCAGAAGCAGTAACATTGACAACCATCATAACCACATCAGAGACAGAAACAACCACAGACAATTTGGACACAACCACACATGATGCAGGAACAACAACACAAGAGTTTGATATAACTACACATGAAACAGGTACAACAGCAGCTGTTTCTGAAACAACAGATGTGAGCCCGACATCTAGCGTCCATGCCAGTACAACAGATGGTGTAGTAGAAACAACGTTCAGTCTCTCCTCAACAACATCGGAACCAGAAACAACAGTAGTGACCTGGGAACCAACAACTCAGGTTGCAGGAACAACCACACCTGTCTTAGAAACAACTATACCACATGATGGTACAACAACAGCTGATTTGGAAATAACCACATTGGATTCAACCACTACATCCAGTGACTCTGCCACAACAGACAGTTCAGAAGCAGTAACATTGACAACCATCATAACCACATCAGAGACAGAAACAACACAGACAATTTGGACACAACCACACATGATGCAGGAACAACAACACAAGAGTTTGATATAACTACACATGAAACAGGTACAACAGCAGCTGTTTCTGAAACAACAGATGTGAGCCCGACATCTAGCGTCCATGCCAGTACAACAGATGGTGTAGTAGAAACAACGTTCAGTCTCTCCTCAACAACATCGGAACCAGAAACAACAGCAGCGACCTGGGAACCAACAACTCAGGTTGCAGAAACAACCACACCTGTCTTGGAAACAACTATACCACATGATGGTACAACAACAGCTGATTTGGAAATAACCACATTGGATTCAACCACTTCATCCAGTGACTCTGCCACAACAGACGTTCAGAAGCAGTAATATTGACAACCATCATAACCACATCAGAGACAGAAACAACCACAGACAATTTGGACACAACCACACATGATGCAGGAACAACAACACAAGAGTTTGATATAACTACACATGAAACAGGTACAACAGCAGCTGTTTCTGAAACAACAGATGTGAGCCGACATCTAGCGTCCATGCCAGTACAACAGATGGTGTAGTAGAAACAACGTTCAGTCTCTCCTCAACAACATCGGAACCAGAAACAACAGTAGCGACCTGGGAACCAACAACTCAGGTTGCAGGAACAACCACACCTGTCTTGGAAACAACTATACCACATGATGGTACAACAACAGCTGATTTGGAAATAACCACATTGGATTCAACCACTACATCCAGTGACTCTGCCACAACAGACGGTTCAGAAGCAGTAACATTGACAACCATCATAACCACATCAGAGACAGAAACAACCACAGACAATTTGGACACAACCACACATGACGCAGGAACAACAACACAAGAGTTTGATATAACTACACATGAAACAGGTACAACAGCAGCTGTTTCTGAAACAACAGATGTGAGCCCGACATCTAGCGTCCATGCCAGTACAACTGATGGTGTAGTAGAAACAACGTTCAGTCCCTCCTCAACATCGGAACCAGAAACAACAGCAGTGACCTGGGAACCAACAACTCAGGTTGCAGGAACAACCACACCTGTCTTAGAAACAACTATACCACATGATGGTACAACAACAGCTGATTTGGAAATAACCACATTGGATTCAACCACTTCACTCCAGTGACTCTGCCACAACAGACAGTTCAGAAGCAGTAACATTGACAACCATCATAACCACATCAGAGACAGAAACAACCACAGACAATTTGGACACAACCACACATGATGCAGGAACAACAACACAAGAGTTTGATATAACTACACATGAAACAGGTACAACAGCAGCTGTTTCTGAAACAACAGATGTGAGCCCGACATCTAGCGTCCATGCCAGTACAACAGATGGTGTAGTAGAAACAACGTTCAGTCTCTCCTCAACAACATCGGAACCAGAAACAACAGTAGTGACCTGGGAAGCAACAACTCAGGTTGCAGGAACAACCACAACTGTCTTAGAAACAACTATACCACATGATGGTACAACAACAGCTGATTTGGAAATAACCACATTGGATTCAACCACTACATCCAGTGACTCTGCCACAACAGACAGTTCAGAAGCAGTAACATTGACAACCATCATAACCACATCAGAGACAGAAACAACCACAGACAATTTGGAAACAACCACACATGATGCAGGAACAACAACACAAGAGTTTGATATAACTACACATGAAACAGGTACAACAGCAGCTGTTTCTGAAACAACAGATGTGAGCCCGACATCTAGCGTCCATGCCAGTACAACAGATGGTGTAGTAGAAACAACGTTCAGTCTCTCCTCAACATCAGAACCAGAAACAACAGCAGTGACCTGGGAACCAACAACTCAGGTTGCAGGAACAACCACATCTGTCTTAGAAACAACTATACCACATGATGGTACAACAGCTGATTTGGAAATAACCACATTGGATTCAACCACTTCACCCAGTGACTCTGCCACAACAGACAGTTCAGAAGCAGTAACATTGACAACCATCATAACCACATCAGAGACAGAAACAACCACAGACAATTTGGAAACAACTACACATGATGCAGGATCAACAACACAAGAGTTTGATATAACTACACATGAAACAGGTACAACAGCAGCTGTTTCTGAAACAACACCAGATGTATTCACGACATCTACCATCCATGCCAGTACAACAGATGGTGTAGTAGAAACAACGTTCAGTCTCTCCTCAACATCATCGGAACCAGAAACAACAGCAGTGACCTGGGAAGCAACAACTCAGGTTGCAGGAACAACCACACCTGTCTTAGAAACAACTATACCACATGATGGTACAACAACAGCTGATTTGGAAATAACCACATTGGATTCAACCACTACATCCAGTGACTCTGCCACAACAGACAGTTCAGAAGCAGTAACATTGACAACCATCATAACCACATCAGAGACAGAAACAACCACAGACAATTTGGAAACAACCACACATGATGCAGGAACAACAACACAAGAGTTTGATATAACTACACATGAAACAGGTACAACAGCAGCTGTTTCTGAAACACCACCAGATGTATTCACGACATCTAGCGTCCATGCCAGTACAACAGATGGTGTAGTAGAAACAACGTTCAGTCCACCGACAACAACATCGGAACCAGAAACAACAGCAGTGACCTGGGAACCAACAACTCAGGTTGCAGGAACAACACCACCTGTCTTGGAAACAACTGTACCACATGATGGTACAACAACAGCTGATTTGGAAATAACCACATTGGATTCAACCACTACATCCAGTGACTCTGCCACAACAGACGGTTCAGAAGCAGTAACATTGACAACCATCATAACCACATCAGAGACAGAAACAACTATAGACAATTTGGATACAACCACACATGATGCAGGTACAACAACAAAAGAGTTTGATATAACTACACATGAAACAGGTACAACAGCAGCTGTTTCTGAAACAACAGAAGTGGTCCCGACATCTAGTGTCCATGCCAGTACAACAGATGGTGTATTGACCAAAATTTAAATCCAGTTCAGACGCTGTTTCAGTTGTTACACGCTTTCTTGTTATACACACTGTGTTTGGCTGTGAATCATACCTTTGTTCAATTGTGGTGAGACAGAGGTGAGCAGGCAGGCAGACAGGCAGGCAAGCAGGCAAACAAAGGGGGCAGGCAGGCAAGCAGGCAAACAAAGGGGGCAGGCAGGCAAGCAGGCAAACAAAGGGGGCAGGCAGGCAAGCAGGCAAACAAAGGGGCAGGCAGGCAAGCAGGCAAACAAAGGGGGCAGGCAGGTATGTAGTAGTTTTATCAAATTGATTGAAAGTTCAAAATAACCAAAAAGGTGGGTTTCTAAAGTGCAGATTCCAAATGTACGAAGTTTTCAAAATGACAAATGAAGAGGTTAAGCAGTAAGCTTTAAACAATAAGCATAAGCGGTAAAAACTTTGTTTGTTCCCAGCGTCTTCCATGTCTAAGCTAGGAGGCTGTGTCTGTGCCTAAGGAAGACGCCATCTTAACTGGTGGTGTGTCATGTGCCAAGTGTCAAAATAAGAGTCTCAAGTGAAAAGCCATTAAATCTAAATCAAAATAAATGTCTCTCAAGGAAAATAAATGTAAACTCAAATCTGGCTCCTACATCTTCGGCCCCTTATAGCAACCGCGTGGAGCGTGCTATAACAAAAAAGTATCCATAACAAAGGAGCCAATTAAATTCCAAATGAAAATATTTTATTCTAATTCTAATCTTACCGTCAAGTAAAGTATGCAAATATCAGTGTATGTGTAGCAATGAATGCACGTGCACATGCAAGAGCTTTATTTAGTTTCTTGGCTGCTAGCCTCTACTAAGAGGCATATCTTGTTGACTGGCCTTTGTAGTTGGTTTGTCTTGGTCTGGAGTCCACTACGGACCAGACCTTTGGAATCATGAATGGCTTCAATGACTCTTGCCATTATCCATGAGCCTCGAGGTGCTGCAGCATCAGCTACCAAAACAATGTCCCCTGGACAAAAATTACGCTTGACACGGGACCACTTTTGCCGTTCCTGTATGAGCGGAAGAAACTCTCGTATCCAGCGTGTCCAAAAAAGGTCAGCAATGTATTGTATTTGTCGCCATCATCTTCTGACATATAAATCCTGTTTTCCAAATAATCCTGGTGGTAATACAGGTTGGACCTTGAGCTGGAGTAAATGATTGGGAGTTAGTGGTTCCTTTAATGCTGTTGATGCAGTCGACATTTCCAAACTGTCCTTTTCCTTGCAGCTCAGCATCTTCATAGCATCCTTCCTTTTCTGGGCAAGTTGTATCAGCAAGTTCTTGAATTTGAGCATCCATGCTACAGCATTCCTGAGTTTACCCCAATTTGAAAAGTAATTTAGGAATTTGCTGGTGGCATCACAATTGCTTGTGATAGTGGTGTTGACTATAACCATTTCTCTTCTCAACTCTGGGTCATCTGGGGAGACTGCAAGCTCAGATGGAGAATTAGGCCAATGTTGTGGTAAGTCTTTCAAGAATGTCGGTCCATTGATCCAGGCCTTGTTTTTCAGAAACTCTTCAACATGTAGTCCACAGGAAGCATAATCTGCTGGGTTCATCTTGCCAGGAATGTGTTTCCACTGGAGGACATCAGATGCGTCCCTGACAATGTTGACACGGTTTGCAACAAAGGTGTGAAAACGTCTACTTTCATTTCTGATGTACTTTAGAACAGTTGTACTGTCTGTCCAAAATACGGACTGTTCCAGCTGCAATTCAGTGAATAACATGCGGTCAATACGAACTGCCAAAACAGCAGCAGTAAGCTCAAGACGTGGGGTAGTCATCAACTTCAATGGTGCCACTCTAGATTTCCCCGTAACAAAGGCCACATGTGCTTGATTACAGCTGTCAATCTTAAATATGTCACTGCACCATATCCAGGTTCACTTGCATCACAGAAGTGATGCAACTGTGCACCTTTGATGCTTCCAAAGTTCTTTGGCTTGAAGCAGCGAGTAATATTGAAGTCTCCAAGACTCTGAAGTCCATTCAGCCACCGTTTCCATGCTTGAGAATGTGTGTGTGGAATTTGTTCATCCCAGCCAAGGTTAAGTCTACATAATTCTTGCAAAATATGCTTTGCTGGAAAGATCAAGGGTGCAAGAAATCCAAGCTCGCTCCACTGGTAGGTCTTCAATGTCCAGGTCAAGATCCTTCACTTCCTTTGCCCTCTCAGCATCAGGGATGGAAGCTAGAACTACTCGACTGTTACTGGTCCACTTTGTCAAGTTGAAACCTCCAGCTGCACAAAGTGCTTTCAATTCCTGGTACAGATGAATGGCATGGTCTTCTGTGTCCACTGACTTCAGCAGGTCATCCACGTAAAAGTTGCTCAGAACAGTACTGACTGCCTCTGCTGAGAAACTGCTTTTATTGTCCTCAGCTGTTCTTCTCAGGGCATAACTAGCACAACTGGATGACGATGTGGCCCCAAACAGATGAACAACCATTCTGTGTTCCATGAGGGGTTGCATGATGTCCCCATCCTTCCACCACAAGAAATGAAGAAAATCAACATGCTTTGGTGGGATCTTGACTTGATGAAACAACATCTCCACATCAGCCAAGATGACCACATTCTCAAGATGAAAGCGCACTAAGACTCCAATCAAAGAGTTTGTAAGGTTTGGGCCTTGTATAAGCTCACTGTTGAGAGATGTTCCTTGATAGGATGCAGAACAATCAAACACTACCTGCAAAGTTCCTTTTTTGGGATGATAGACCCCATGGTGAGGGATGTACCACCCTTTCCCATTCTTCAATACAAGTTCTTCTTTAGGTACAAGCTCAGCATGTCCACACTTCAAAATAGTATCCATGAATACCCTGTATTCCTCTTGGAAAGTCTTGTTTTTACTAAACTTTCTTTTTAGTGACACTGTTCTTTGCTCGGCCATCTGGCGGTTGTTTGGCATTTGAGGATCACTCCTCTTGAATGGCAATGGCAACAGATAATGTCCATCCTTCAGCTCAACAGAGCTGTCCATTATTTGCATGAACCTAAGATCTTCCTGAGACATTTCAGTCTTATCATAGGTGTTCTCAGGGAAATCATGATTGAATTGACGGACCAGAAGCTCATTCACGTTTTTAATAGAAATCCGGTGCGCATAAACATATGGCTTACCTTGCTTATTGACACAAGCGTGCTCACCATAGAGAAGACCATTCACTATCCATCCAAGCAGTGTCTTGATAGCAAAAGGCCCATTGCCCTTGCTATTTATTATCCTCCAGGGTTCCATCAGCTTGGGCACATTTATTCCAATTAGCAGGTCAATGTCAGCATCAATGTTTGGTAAGCATACTTCTTTCAAGTATGACCATTTCTCCACATCCCTTTGTTTTGGAATATGATCTTTGCTGACTGGGATTTCTTCTCGAGTGTAAACATCTGGTAGCGCAAAGAACTCTTTCCCTTCCAGACTGCTCACTTCCAAACCTCTGACGACCAGACTGGTGATAGGTTTTTCCTGGCCCATAGTGCGCAGAAGGATCCTGTGATGTCTCCCCTTTGCTTTCAACCGTCTTCTGAGCCGTTCTGTGCAAAATGTAGCAGAACTACCTGGATCAAGGAATGCGTAAGTTTGGACTGTGTGGTTAGAATTACTTAACTTTACTTGAACAGGTATGATTGCCAGTGTGCAATGATCATCACTGGATCCAAGGTCTTTCTTTTCCAGTGAGACCAGACCGCTGCTTTCAGACCCATTTCCTCCCTGTTCTTTCTTCTGGAGTTTGCTGTCAGTCTTCTGAATGTGGAGACTGCTCGTATGTTTTCTTGAACATTCTGAACATGTAAGGTGTTTTTTTACAATCTTTACTTACATGACCTTTTACCAAGCACCCAAAACAAATGCACTTTGTCTTCAGTAATTCTACACGTTCATTATGAGACTTAGACAACAACTCTTCACATGAATCTATGATGTGTGTACCACTGCAAATGGGACAAATTTTAGAAAAAATCGGCTTGTCTCTTAGGACTTGATTCATGGAGTTCTCCATTTTGGTTAGCTCAAAAGTCCTTTCAGGTGCAGCTGCCACAGTAGTTGCAAAGCTACTACCTTTGCTTTTCAACTTTAATGCAAGCTTAGGGTCTGGTATAGGCTTGATCTGCAACACCTTCTTATTGGAGAATGGTTGATGTATGTCACCAAAGAGTGGATCTTGCATAATTTTAGCTTGCCTCTCCATGAAATTAACAAGATCACTGAATGTTGCCCTTCTTTCCCTTTGCTCCAGGATATCAAATGTTACAGACCTCCATCTCTCCCTTAACTTGTGAGGGAGCTTTGAAACAAGAAGCCTTAAGTTAGAGGGTAGGTTGAGTTCTTCCATGTTTTCAAGGTTCTGTGATAAGTTGCAGCATCCTCGTCAAAAGAGTGCATAACTGGATAATGCCTTTCCATCTTCAGCCTTGATGTCACTCCAGTTTAAGGCTTTCTCCATGTATGCACTAGTGAGCTTTATTTTATCACCAAAGTAATACTCTAGCAGTCTTTTTGCCTCTGTATATCCCTCGTCTGGCTCCATGTGAAGACAACTCCTGACCAGTTCCTTTGATTGGCCAGAAGTGTATTGCTCTAAGTAATACAAGCGGTCCTGGCTACTACTGGTCTTGCTTTCAATTCCATGTACAAATGCCTGCATGAAAGGTCTAAAGTTCAGAGGCTCCCCATCAAACACAGGGATTTCCCTGCTGGGAAGCAGAGACAACCTTTGCTGTTGAACAATGAGATCAGCTATTTCATTTGTGAACTTTGGTTGTGTTGTTGGAGTGGAAGTAGTTGCTGCTGCTTGTTGAGAGGTTTGCTGTGTTGCTGATGTTTGAACAGGGCCCAACTGTCTTTGTTTTTGGGCTACAGCCATTTGAAGTGGAGTTTTTGGAAGTACACGTATACTTGCATATTCAATTGATGGTTCTGGGTCCAGAGAAGTTTCCTTTAGGTCTCTATACTCCGCTTCCAGGTAAGCGTTCATGCCATCTGTAGGTGGTTTTGAGTGAGGCTGCGATTAGATTTGAGAGCTTGCAAGTTGTTTTTCATAACTCTCAAGAACGTGAACTTTGGCATTTGCTGCATCTATGTCAGTTTCCAGTTCACTTTGTTCTATTGCATTTTGTAGTTCCACTTTTTGCATTTCCAAAGCATGCTTCTTTTTCAGTCTAGCAGCACGTTCCAAAAGAGCTGCTTTCTCAGCTTCAGCTTTCATGCGTGCTGATGATAATGAAGATGCACCAGATTTTGAAGAACCTCCTGATTTATTTGATTTCTTTGATACATTTGTAACACTGTCAAAGGGTGTGATCATTGCTTGTGGATCAGCATGTTTTGTTTTCCATGTCTCCACTTCCTTCAGAAACGAAATGAAAAAGTAACCCTTTTTGGCTCATACCAGTTTGCATTTTCATTTTCTATTTAATCATCGCTCAACATTTGTTGCACAGACTCATGTGCTTTATCAAATTCATTCAGTGCAGCAATGAGAGTTTTAACACCTTTGTTCACATCAGCAATATTACCATTGTCCATAAGTTCTTTTAATTCATTTAGTTTCCGTGTGCAAACACCCCATTTCCCTCTGCGGGTTGCAATGAGTTGATTCAGTTTTCCCTCCATCATGGTGACTGTATTGGCAGCCTCAGTGGGAGAATCAGCACTTTCCATTGATAGAGACATGTTTGCAAGTTTTAGTTGAGACATTCAACAAATCCAAATGCAGCAAGGTGGTCAAAAGCAGTTTGCAGCACAGGTCAAGCACATGGTCCAAACAATTCAAATTCAAGCTCCAGTTTCATACAAACAATTCCAGTTCCAATCCAGTTGTTTCATAGCACTCCAAAGGACAACAGTTTTTTACTTATGTATTGACCAAAATTTAAATCCAGTTTAGACGCTGTTTCAGTTGTTACACGCTTTCTTGTTATACACACTGTGTTTGGCTGTGAATCATACCTGTGTTCAATGGTGGTGAGAGAGAGGTGAGCAGGCAGACAGGCAGGCAAGTAGGCAAACAAAGGGGCAGGCAGGCAAGCAAGCAGGCAAACAAAGGGGGCAGGCAGGTATGTAGTGGTTTTATCAAATTGCTTGAAAGTTCAAAATAACCAAAAAGGTGGGTTTCTAAAGTGCAGATTCCAAATGTACAAAGTTTTCAAAATGACAAATGAAGAGGTTAAGCAGTAAGCTTTAAACAATAAGCATAAGCAGTAAAAAACTGTTTGTCCCCAGCGTCTTCCATGTCTAAGCTAGGAGGCTGTGTCTGTGCCTAAGGAAGACGCCATTTTAACTGGTGGTGTGTCATGTGGCAAGGGTCAAAATAAGAGTCTCAAGTGAAAAGCCATTAAATCTAAATCAAAATAAACGTCTCTCAAGGAAAATTAATGTAAACTCAAATCTGGCTCCTACAGATGGTGTAGTCGAAACAACGTTCAGTCCTCCGTCAACAACATTGGAACCAGAAACAACAGCAGCGACCTGGGAACCAACAACTCAGATTGCAGGAACAACCACACCTGTCTTGGAAACAACTATACCACATGATGGTACAACAACAGCTGATTTGGAAATAACCACATTGGATTCAACCACTTCATCCAGTGACTCTGCCACAACAGACAGTACAGAAGCAGTAACATTGACAACCATCATAACCACATCAGAGACAAAAACAACCACAGACAATTTGGATACAACTACACATGATGCAGGTACAACAACACAAGAGTTTGATATAACTACACATGAAACAGGCACAACAGCAGTTGTTTCTGAAACAACACCAGATGTGGTCCCGACATCTAGCGTCCATGCCAGTACAACAGATGGTGTAGTAGAAACAACGTTCAGTCCTCCGTCAACAACACTGGAAACAGAAACAACAGCAGCGACCTGGGAAGCAACAACTCAGGTTGCAGGAACAACCACACCTGTCTTGGAAACAACTATACCACATGATGGGACAACAACAGCTGATCTGGAAATAACCACATTAGATTCAACCACTACCTCCAGTGACTCTGCCACAACAGACAGTTCAGAAACAGTAACATTGACAACCATCATAACCACATCAGAGACAGAAACAACCACAGACAATTTGGATACAACCACACATGATGCAGGTACAACGACACAAGAGTTTGATATAACTACACATGAAACAGGTACAACAGCAGTTGTTTCTGAAACAACACCAGATGTGAGCCCGACATCTAGCGTCCATGCCAGTACAACAGATGGTGCAGTAGAAACAACGTTCAGTCTCTCCTCAACATCGGAACCAGAAACAACAGCAGCGACCTGGGAACCAACAACTCAGGTTGCAGAAACAACCACACCTGTCTTAGAAACGACTATACCACATGATGGGACAACAACAGCTGATCTGGAAATAACCACACTGGATTCAACCACTACATCCAGTGACTCTGCCACAACAGACAGTTCAGAAGCAGTAACATTGACAACCATCATAACCACATCAGAGACAGAAACAACCACAGACAATTTGGATACAACTACACATGATGCAGGATCAACAACACAAGAGTTTGATATAACTACACATGAAACAGGAACAACAGCAGCTGTTTCTGAAACAACACCAGATGTATTCACAACATCTAGCGTCCATGCCAGTACAACAGATGGTGTAGTAGAAACAACGTTCAGTCTCGCCTCAACAACATCGGAACCAGAAACAACAGCAGCGACCTGGGAAGCAACAACTCCGGTTGCAGGAACAACCACACCTGTCTTGGAAACAACTATACCACATGATGGTACAACAACAGCTGATTTGGAAATAACCACATTGGATTCAACCACTACCTCCAGTGACTCTGCCACAACAGACAGTTCAGAAGCAGTAACATTGACAACCATCATAACCACATCAGAGACAGAAACAACCATAGACAATTTGGATACAACTACACATGATGCTGGTACAACAACACAAGAGTTTGATATAACTACACATGAAACAGGTACAACAGCAGCTGTTTCTGAAACAACACCAGATGTGGTCCCGACATCTAGTGTCCATGCCAGTACAACAGATGGTGTAGTAGAAACAACGTTCAGTCCTCCGTCAACAACACTGGAACCAGAAACAACAGCAGCGACCTGGGAAGCAACAACTCAGGTTGCAGGAACAACCACACCTGTCTTGGAAACAACTATACCACATGATGGGACAACAACAGCTGATCTGGAAATAACCACATTAGATTCAACCACTACCTCCAGTGACTCTGCCACAACAGACGGTTCAGAAGAAGTAACATTGACAACCATCATAACCACATCAGAGACAGAAACAACCACAGACAATTTGGATACAACCACACATGATGCAGGAACAACAACACAAGAGTTTGATATAACTACACATGAAACAGGTACAACAGCAGCTGTTTCTGAAACAACACCAGATGTGAGCCCGACATCTAGCGTCCATGCCAGTACAACTGATGGTGTAGTAGAAACAACGTTCAGTCTCTCCTCAACATCAGAACCAGAAACAACAGCAGTGACCTGGGAACCAACAACTCAGGTTGCAGGAACAACCACACCTGTCTTAGAAACAACTATACCACATGATGGTACAACAACAGCTGATTTGGAAATAACCACATTGGATTCAACCACTTCATCCAGTGACTCTGCCACAACAGACAGTTCAGAAGCAGTAACATTGACAACTATCATAACCACATCAGAGACAGAAACAACCATAGACAATTTGGATACAACTACACATGATGCTGGTACAACAACACAAGAGTTTGATATAACTACACATGAAACAGGTACAACAGCAGCTGTTTCTGAAACAACACCAGATGTATTCACGACATCAACCATCCATGCCAGTACAACAGATGGTGTAGTCGAAACAACGTTCAGTCTCTCCTCAACATCAGAACCAGAAACAACAGTAGTGACCTGGGAACCAACAACTCAGGTTGCAGAAACAACCACACCTGTCTTAGAAACAACTATACCACATGATGGTACAACAACAGCTGATTTGGAAATAACCACATTGGATTCAACCACTACTTCCAGTGACTCTGCCACAACAGACAGTTCGGAAGAAGTAACATTCACAACCATCATAACCACATCAGAGACAGAAACAACCACAGACAATTTGGACACAACCACACATGATGCAGGAACAACAACACAAGAGTTTGATATAACTACACATGAAACAGGTACAACAGCAGCTGTTTCTGAAACAACACCAGATGTTGTCACAACATCTAGTGTCCATGCCAGTACAACAGATGGCGTAGCAGAAACAACATTCAGTCTCTCCTCAACATCGGAACCAGAAACAACAGCAGCGACCTGGGAAGCAACAACTCAGGTTGCAGGAACAACCACACCTGTCTTAGAAACGACTATACCACATGATGGGACAACAACAGCTGATCTGGAAATAAACACAGTGGATTCAACCACTACATCCAGTGACTCTGCCACAACAGACAGTTCAGAAGCAGTAACATTGACAACCATCATAACCACATCAGAGACAGAAACAACCACAGACAATTTGGATACAACTACACATGATGCAGGATCAACAACACAAGAGTTTGATATAACTACACATGAAACAGGTACAACAGCAGCTGTTTCTGAAACAACACCAGATGTATTCACGACATCTAGCGTCCATGCCAGTACAACAGATGGTGTAGTAGAAACAACGTTCAGTCTCGCCTCAACAACATCGGAACCAGAAACAACAGCAGCGACCTGGGAACCAACAACTCAGGTTGCAGAAACAACCACACCTGTCTTGGAAACAACTATACCACATGATGGTACAACAACAGCTGATTTGGAAATAACCACATTGGATTCAACCACTTCATCCAGTGACTCTGCCACAACAGACGGTTCAGAAGCAGTAACATTGACAACCATCATAACCACATCAGAGACAGAAACAACCACAGACAATTTGGATACAACCACACATGATGCAGGTACAACAACAAAAGAGTTTGATATAACTACACATGAAACAGGTACAACAGCAGCTGTTTCTGAAACAACAGATGTGGTCCCGACATCTAGTGTCCATGCCAGTACAACAGATGGTGTAGTAGAAACAACGTTCAGTCCTCCGTCAACAACACTGGAACCAGAAACAACAGCAGCGACCTGGGAAGCAACAACTCAGGTTGCAGGAACAACCACACCTGTCTTAGAAACAACTATACCACATGATGGTACAACAACAGCTGATTTGGAAATAACCACATTGGATTCAACCACTACCTCCAGTGACTCTGCCACAACAGACAGTTCAGAAGCAGTAACATTGACAACCATCACAACCACATCAGAGACAGAAACAACCACAGACAATTTGGATACAACCACACATGATGCAGGTACAACAACACAAGAGTTTGATATAACTACACATGAAACAGGTACAACAGCAGCTGTTTCTGAAACAACAGATGTTGTCACAACATCTAGTGTCCATGTTAGTACAACAGATGGTGTAGTAGAAACAACGTTCAGTCCTCCGTCAACAACATCAGAACCAGAAACAACAGCAGCGACCTGGGAACCAACAACTCAGGTTGCAGGAACAACCACACCTGTCTTAGAAACAACTATACCACATGATGGTACAACAACAGCTGATTTGGAAATAACCACATTGGATTCAACCACTACATCCAGTGACTCTGCCACAACAGACAATTCAGAAGAAGTAACATTCACAACCATCATAACCACATCAGAGACAGAAACAACCACAGACAATTTGGATACAACCACACATGATGTAGGTACAACAACACAAGAGTTTGATATAACTACACATGAAACAGGTACAACAGCAGCTGTTTCTGAAACAACAGATGTGGTCCCGACATCTAGTGTCCATGCCAGTACAACAGATGGTGTAGTAGAAACAACGTTCAGTCCTCCGTCAACAACATCAGAACCAGAAACAACAGCAGCGACCTGGGAAGCAACAACTCAGGTTGCAGGAACAACCACACCTGTCTTAGAAACAACTATACCACATGATGGTACAACAACAGCTGATTTGGAAATAACCACATTGGATTCAACCACTACATCCAGTGACTCTGCCACAACAGACAGTTCAGAAGCAGTAACATTGACAACCATCATAACCACATCAGAGACAGAAACAACCACAGACAATTTGGACACAACCACACATGATGCAGGAACAACAACACAAGAGTTTGATATAACTACACATGAAACAGGTACAACAGCAGCTGTTTCTGAAACAACACCAGATGTTGTCACAACATCTAGTGTCCATGCCAGTACAACAGATGGCGTAGCAGAAACAACATTCAGTCTCTCCTCAACATCGGAACCAGAAACAACAGCAGCGACCTGGGAAGCAACAACTCAGGTTGCAGGAACAACCACACCTGTCTTAGAAACGACTATACCACATGATGGGACAACAACAGCTGATCTGGAAATAAACACAGTGGATTCAACCACTACATCCAGTGACTCTGCCACAACAGACAGTTCAGAAGCAGTAACATTGACAACCATCATAACCACATCAGAGACAGAAACAACCACAGACAATTTGGATACAACTACACATGATGCAGGATCAACAACACAAGAGTTTGATATAACTACACATGAAACAGGTACAACAGCAGCTGTTTCTGAAACAACACCAGATGTATTCACGACATCTAGCGTCCATGCCAGTACAACAGATGGTGTAGTAGAAACAACGTTCAGTCTCGCCTCAACAACATCGGAACCAGAAACAACAGCAGCGACCTGGGAACCAACAACTCAGGTTGCAGAAACAACCACACCTGTCTTGGAAACAACTATACCACATGATGGTACAACAACAGCTGATTTGGAAATAACCACATTGGATTCAACCACTTCATCCAGTGACTCTGCCACAACAGACGGTTCAGAAGCAGTAACATTGACAACCATCATAACCACATCAGAGACAGAAACAACCACAGACAATTTGGATACAACCACACATGATGCAGGTACAACAACAAAAGAGTTTGATATAACTACACATGAAACAGGTACAACAGCAGCTGTTTCTGAAACAACAGATGTGGTCCCGACATCTAGTGTCCATGCCAGTACAACAGATGGTGTAGTAGAAACAACGTTCAGTCCTCCGTCAACAACACTGGAACCAGAAACAACAGCAGCGACCTGGGAAGCAACAACTCAGGTTGCAGGAACAACCACACCTGTCTTAGAAACAACTATACCACATGATGGTACAACAACAGCTGATTTGGAAATAACCACATTGGATCCAACCACATTGGATTCAACCACAACAGACAGTTCAGAAGCAGTAACATTGACAACCATCACAACCACATCAGAGACAGAAACAACCACAGACAATTTGGATACAACCACACATGATGCAGGTACAACAACACAAGAGTTTGATATAACTACACATGAAACAGGTACAACAGCAGCTGTTTCTGAAACAACAGATGTTGTCACAACATCTAGTGTCCATGTTAGTACAACAGATGGTGTAGTAGAAACAACGTTCAGTCCTCCGTCAACAACATCAGAACCAGAAACAACAGCAGCGACCTGGGAACCAACAACTCAGGTTGCAGGAACAACCACACCTGTCTTAGAAACAACTATACCACATGATGGTACAACAACAGCTGATTTGGAAATAACCACATTGGATTCAACCACTACATCCAGTGACTCTGCCACAACAGACAGTTCAGAAGAAGTAACATTCACAACCATCATAACCACATCAGAGACAGAAACAACCACAGACAATTTGGATACAACCACACATGATGTAGGTACAACAACACAAGAGTTTGATATAACTACACATGAAACAGGTACAACAGCAGCTGTTTCTGAAACAACAGATGTGGTCCCGACATCTAGTGTCCATGCCAGTACAACAGATGGTGTAGTCGAAACAACGTTCAGTCCTCCGTTAACAACATCAGAACCAGAAACAACAGCAGCGACCTGGGAACCAACAACTCCGGTTGCAGGAACAACCACACCTGTCTTAGAAACAACTATACCACATGATGGTACAACAACAGCTGATTTGGAAATAACCACATTGGATTCAACCACTACCTCCAGTGACTCTGCCACAACAGACAGTTCGGAAGAAGTAACATTCACAACCATCATAACCACATCAGAGACAGAAACAACCACAGACAATTTGGATACAACCACACATGATGCAGGTACAACGACACAAGAGTTTGATATAACTACACATGAAACAGGTACAACAGCAGCTGTTTCTGAAACAACAGATGTGGTCCCGACATCTAGTGTCCATGGCAGTACAACAGATGGTGTAGTAGAAACAACGTTCAGTCCTCCGTCAACAACATCAGAACCAGAAACAACAGCAGCGACCTGGGAAGCAACAACTCAGGTTGCAGGAACAACCACACCTGTCTTAGAAACAACTATACCACATGATGGTACAACAACAGCTGATTTGGAAATAACCACATTGGATTCAACCACTTCATCCAGTGACTCTGCCACAACAGACAGTTCAGAAGCAGTAACATTGACAACCATCATAACCACATCAGAGACAGAAACAACCACAGACAATTTGGATACAACCACACATGATGCAGGTACAACAACAAAAGAGTTTGATATAACTACACATGAAACAGGTACAACAGCAGCTGTTTCTGAAACAACAGATGTGGTCCCGACATCTAGTGTCCATGCCAGTACAACAGATGGTGTAGTAGAAACAACGTTCAGTCCTCCGTCAACAACACTGGAACCAGAAACAACAGCAGCGACCTGGGAAGCAACAACTCAGGTTGCAGGAACAACCACACCTGTCTTAGAAACAACTATACCACATGATGGTACAACAACAGCTGATTTGGAAATAACCACATTGGATTCAACCACTACATCCAGTGACTCTGCCACAACAGACAGTTCGGAAGAAGTAACATTCACAACCATCATAACCACATCAGAGACAGAAACAACCACAGACAATTTGGATACAACCACACATGATGTAGGTACAACAACACAAGAGTTTGATATAACTACACATGAAACAGGTACAACAGCAGCTGTTTCTGAAACAACAGATGTGAGCCCGACATCTAGTGTCCATGCCAGTACAACAGATGGTGTAGTCGAAACAACGTTCAGTCCTCCGTTAACAACATCAGAACCAGAAACAACAGCAGCGACCTGGGAACCAACAACTCCGGTTGCAGGAACAACCACACCTGTCTTAGAAACAACTATACCACATGATGGTACAACAACAGCTGATTTGGAAATAACCACATTGGATTCAACCACTACATCCAGTGACTCTGCCACAACAGACAGTTCAGAAGAGGTAACATTGACAACCATCATAACCACATCAGAGACAGAAACAACCACAGACAATTTGGATACAACTACACATGATGCTGGTACAACAACACAAGAGTTTGATATAACTACACATGAAACAGGTACAACAGCAGCTGTTTCTGAAACAACACCAGATGTATTCACGACATCAACCATCCATGCCAGTACAACAGATGGTGTAGTAGAAACAACGTTCAGTCTCTCCTCAAACATCAGAACCAGAAACAACAGTAGCGACCTGGGAACCAACAACTCAGGTTGCAGAAACAACCACACCTGTCTTAGAAACAACTATACCACATGATGGCACAACAACAGCTGATTTGGAAATAACCACATTGGATTCAACCACTACTTCCAGTGACTCTGCCACAACAGACAGTTCGGAAGAAGTAACATTCACAACCATCATAACCACATCAGAGACAGAAACAACCACAGACAATTTGGACACAACCACACATGATGCAGGAACAACAACACAAGAGTTTGATATAACTACACATGAAACAGGTACAACAGCAGCTGTTTCTGAAACAACACCAGATGTTGTCACAACATCTAGCGTCCATGCCAGTACAACAGATGGCGTAGCAGAAACAACATTCAGTCTCTCCTCAACATCGGAACCAGAAACAACAGCAGCGACCTGGGAACCAACAACTCAGGTTGCAGGAACAACCACACCTGTCTTAGAAATGACTATACCACATGATGGTACAACAACAGCTGATTTGGAAATAACCACACTGGATTCAACCACTACATCCAGTGACTCTGCCACAACAGACAGTTCAGAAGCAGTAACATTGACAACCATCATAACCACATCAGAGACAGAAACAACCACAGACAATTTGGATACAACTACACATGATGCAGGATCAACAACACAAGAGTTTGATATAACTACACATGAAACAGGTACAACAGCAGCTGTTTCTGAAACAACACCAGATGTGGTCCTGACATCTAGTGTCCATGCCAGTACAACAGATGGTGTAGTAGAAACAACGTTCAGTCCTCCGTCAACAACACTGGAACCAGAAACAACAGCAGCGACCTGGGAAGCAACAACTCAGGTTGCAGGAACAACCACACCTGTCTTAGAAACAACTATACCACATGATGGTACAACAACAGCTGATTTGGAAATAACCACATTGGATTCAACCACTTCATCCAGTGACTCTGCCACAACAGACGGTTCAGAAGCAGTAACATTGACAACCATCATAACCACATCAGAGACAGAAACAACCACAGACAATTTGGATACAACCACACATGATGCTGGTACAACAACACAAGAGTTTGATATAACTACACATGAAACAGGTACAACAGCAGCTGTTTCTGAAACAACAGATGTTGTCACAACATCTAGTGTCCATGTCAGTACAACAGATGGTGTAGTAGAAACAACGTTCAGTCCTCCGTCAACAACATCAGAACCAGAAACAACAGCAGCAACCTGGGAACCAACAACTCAGGTTGCAGGAACAACCACACCTGTCTTAGAAACAACTATACCACATGATGGTACAACAACAGCTGATTTGGAAATAACCACATTGGATTCAACCACTACATCCAGTGACTCTGCCACAACAGACAGTTCAGAAGAAGTAACATTCACAACCATCATAACCACATCAGAGACAGAAACAATCACAGACAATTTGGATACAACCACACATGATGTAGGTACAACAACACAAGAGTTTGATATAACTACACATGAAACAGGTACAACAGCAGCTGTTTCTGAAACAACAGATGTGGTCCCGACATCTAGTGTCCATGCCAGTACAACAGATGGTGTAGTCGAAACAACGTTCAGTCCTCCGTCAACAACATCAGAACCAGAAACAACAGCAGCGACCTGGGAAGCAACAACTCAGGTTGCAGGAACAACCACACCTGTCTTAGAAACAACTATACCACATGATGGTACAACAACAGCTGATTTGGAAATAACCACATTGGATTCAACCACTACCTCCAGTGACTCTGCCACAACAGACAGTTCAGAAGCAGTAACATTGACAACCATCATAACCACATCAGAGACAGAAACAACCACAGATAATTTGGACACAACCACACATGATGCAGGAACAACAACACAAGAGTTTGATATAACTACACATGAAACAGGTGCAACAGCAGCTGTTTCTGAAACAACAGATGTGGTCCCGACATCTAGCGTCCATGCCAGTACAACAGATGGTGTAGTAGAAACAACATTCAGTCTTCCCTCAACAACACTGGAACCAGAAACAACAGCAGCGACCTGGGAAGCAACAACTCCGGTTGCAGGAACAACCACACCTGTCTTAGAAACAACTATACCACATGATGGTACAACAACAGCTGATTTGGAAATAACCACATTGGATTCAACCACTACATCCAGTGACTCTGCCACAACAGACAGTTCAGAAGAGGTAACATTCACAACCATCATAACCACATCAGAGACAGAAACAACCACAGACAATTTGGACACAACCACACATGATGCAGGAACAACAACACAAGAGTTTGATATAACTACACATGAAACAGGTACAACAGCAGCTGTTTCTGAAACAACAGATGTGGTCCTGACATCTAGCGTCCATGCCAGTACAACAGATGGTGTAGTCGAAACAACGTTCAGTCCTCCGTCAACAACATCAGAACCAGAAACAACAGCAGCGACCTGGGAACCAACAACTCAGGTTGCAGGAACAACCACACCTGTCTTAGAAACAACTATACCACATGATGGTACAACAACAGCTGATTTGGAAATAACCACATTGGATTCAACCACTACATCCAGTGACTCTGCCACAACAGACAGTTCAGAAGCAGTAACATTGACAACCATCATAACCACATCAGAGACAGAAACAACCACAGACAATTTGGATACAACCACACATGATGCAGGAACAACAACACAAGAGTTTGATAAAACTACACATGAAACAGGTACAACAGCAGCTGTTTCTGAAACAACAGATGTGGTCCCGACATCTAGTGTCCATGCCAGTACAACAGATGGTGTAGTAGAAACAACGTTCAGTCTTCCCTCAACAACATCGGAACCAGAAACAACAGCAGCGACCTGGGAACCAACAACTCAGGTTGCAGGAACAACCACACCTGTCTTAGAAACAACTATACCACATGATGGTACAACAACAGCTGATTTGGAAATAACCACATTGGATTCAACCACTACCTCCAGTGACTCTGCCACAACAGACAGTTCAGAAGCAGTAACATTGACAACCATCATAACCACATCAGAGACAGAAACAACCACAGACAATTTGGATACAACCACACATGATGCAGGTACAACAACACAAGAGTTTGATATAACTACACATGAAACAGGTACAACAGCAGCTGTTTCTGAAACAACAGATGTGGTCCCGACATCTAGCGTCCATGCCAGTACAACAGATGGTGTAGTAGAAACAACGTTCAGTCTCTCCTCAACAACATCGGAACCAGAAACAACAGCAGCGACCTGGGAACCAACAACTCAGGTTGCAGGAACAACCACACCTGTCTTAGAAACAACTATACCACATGATGGTACAACAACAGCTGATTTGGAAATAACTACATTGGATTCAACCACTTCCTCCAGTGACTCTGCCACAACAGACGGTTCAGAAGCAGTAACATTGACAACCATCATAACTACATCAGAATCAGAAACAACCACAGACAATTTGGATACAACCACACATGATGCAGGTACAACAACACAAGAGTTTGATATAACTACACATGAAACAGGTACAACAGCAGCTGTTTCTGAAACAACAAAAAATGTAGTCCCGACATCTAGTGTCCATGCCAGTACAACAGACGGTGTAGTAGCAACAACATTCAGTCTTCCCACAGTAACATCACAACCAGAAACAACAGCATGGAGCTTGAAACCAACAACACAGGGTGCAGGCACAACAGCAGATGAAAGCACTACAAGTACTGGCTTGGATCCAATAACAGCAGGAGTTGGCTTTGAAACAACTACACTGGCTTCAGTCACTACACCCATTGACTCTGCCACAACAGATGGTTCAGAAACAACTACATTGATGCCTATTATAACAGAAACAACAGTAGAGGACACAAATACAACTACACATGATACAGGCAGAACAGTATCTGTTTTTGAACCAACAACAGCAGATGCAGTCACATCATCCACTTACCCTGCCAGTACAACAGATGATACAGTAGCACCAACATTCATTCCTTCCACATCTGTATCACCTGTAAGCACGTATATGCCTTTCACGACTACATCAGATGCAGAAACAACAATCAAGAGTTTGGCATCAACAACATTGGATGTAGTCTCAACAACGGAGGGCTCAGGTGGAACTACACCTGGTACAGAATTGATAACTGTTGACCCTTCAAATACAACAGTTATTTCAGAAATCACCACAGATGTTTTTTTCACTACATCTTCAATTAGTTTGGAAACAACTACATCATATCCAGGGATAACAACTTTTGCTCCTGCCACTGTGATAGACAGTTCAGAAACTACCACAGGAAGCCCCTTTTCAACTACATCAGATGCAAGAAAAACAACAGAGTTCTCTGAAATTACTACTCCAGATGTAGGGATAGTAACATTTGACTCTACGATCACACTAGAGGTTTCACAATCAACTACAGGCAATTTTCCATCAACTACATCAGACACTTTCTTGACAACTACGTTTAGATCTCTCACAACTACACCAGATGCAGACACAACAACAGAGGGCTTATACACAACGACATTGGATGCAGGCATATCAACCAGTGCCTCTGCCACGACCACAGTTGATTTAGAGGGAACTACATTTAGTCCCCTCACAACTACATCAAATTCAGAAACAACAGTAGAGGTCTTGGAAACAACACCATCAGTTACAGGCATGACATCCAGTGACTCCTCCACAACAACGGATCATTTAGAAGTAACAATCACACCAGAGGGTCCTCTTATTTCAACAACTACTGCTGTGTTTTCTAGTACTACAACACAAACTACTGCAAGCACAAAATCTCCTCTAGAGTGTGAAAATGGAGGAACTCCAACCAACAACAACTGTCTCTGCCCCCCTGGTTTCACTGGAAGAATATGTAACACTGTTGCAGCTGAAATCAAAGCTCCAGGTCTGTTAAAGAATCCCTTTTATAAAATTCTTATTTTGTTTTTTTTGGTTTTTTTTTTACATATTTTCCCAGTCTGTTCATATAGTCACTGTCTTAGTGTATCCCTGTTTCGCTCAGTTTAGTGTTTTGTCTGCTTTTAAACAGGCACTCATTTAATCAGATAATTACCAAGCTTTTTCTGAGTTGATCTGCATGTGTTCAAGCAGGGAAAATACTCACTTTGCAGAACAGTGGTTCTCAATCTTTGTTCTAGAGTACCCATGTGTTGTTACAACTGACGAAGACAGTGGTGCATATGCAATGAAGTCCATTGACTACCATAGGAAATTATTAGTCTTTTATGAGAAGTGTTGCTATATTTTAAATATAAATAAGCAATGGTAGCTAATTTAATATGAACATGACATAAGATAGAGAACTACGTTTTCTTGGTGATAAACAACTAAATCTTAGAGTTTATATTCTGTATATTTAGTATTAAAAATTACATCACATTTGTTCTGCCTAGTTTAATCTTTTCCCAAATCTTTTTAATGTTTTAGATGTAATTGAAAGGTCAGCCATTGCTGAAGTAGAAGTGAATAAACAGTACCTTCCTGAATACGATAACACATCCTCAGCTGAATACCAAGATTTTGTAACAGTCTTCAGAAACCAGGTAAGTTTAGAAGACTGCATTCGCAACCATAACATGAATGCATTATTTCTCATGGCATCTTCTGAAATGTCAAATGTGTAGAGAGATGTAACCAAGTCTCTACCTAGTGTTGCTGATACTGTGGGTTAGCTCACTTGCTTTACTTGTCTGTACACATTTTACAGATGACACCTTTCTACAAAACCAATATCAAGAATTTTGTTGATATCACAAACATAATACTCAGGTAGATCTGCTGGCTTTATATGCAAAAATGATTACATTACACAACTATATTATGAACAAAAGATTGTTTTATGACAGTTCAGGAACAAAATCCTGTAAACCATGTTTTTTTTTTTCTCCATAAACAGTAAAGGAGAACCTATCAGCCAGAGAAGACACAGAAGGTGGACTGAGAGGACAAGCTTAACTGTAACAAGGTGATTTGTATATCTGAATATAAAACCATTTCAGAGCTTTCATAAATAAATATTTTGCTCAAGAACCTATGAGGCAGAATTACTAAGAGAGGTGTTACCAACAGTCTATCGAAATTTTGCATAGATGCTCATGTGCTTTTTGTCTAAAAGTCTGTTTCCACCAGATAGAGGTAAAAAGAGTTTTTTTATTATTATTATTATTATTATTATTATTATTATTACTCTGTGTCAGCTTCAAACTGTGAATTATGTCAAAAATGATGACTTATTTTCTCGGACTTTGAATTGGGCAGTCAAAAGAATGTTACTCGTCAAGTTTTATTAACATAAGTCATTATGAAAATAATACAATAAGTATTATGAAAATAATACATAATTTCAACATAATACAGCAGAGATTTCACAAAAGAAGTAATTATTGTGACTTTCTGCTATGAGACACATTCATTTTTGGCCGGTGAGATGAGCAGAACTTTAGTTCCATGCGGACTCCATCTGGAAACTCCCTGCCGTAAAATCCCTCTTATAAAACGGATAGTTCCGGTCCTAAAATCTGGTTGAGCCATTTCAGAAGCCGTTGTAAAACACACCATATCCGCACACCTGTGACCGCCCCACAACAACTTAATTCTGTACTAATGGCCCACGAAAAATCCTTGTGCTGTTAATAATGATCTTTCACCCTAATGCGGCTCGCATTGGACCACCGAGCGTACTGATGAAGTAAGAACCCGTTTTATGTTTTAGGTTAGGGGCTATACTTATTTTCTTAACTAAGACTAGGCTGGTGAGCTAGCGAACATGCTAAAGGATAGGTAACAGTCTAAACAACTCCGTCATTAATATCACAGGATTGAATTTAAGTAGCTACTTACGACATGATTCACTGTAGAAGGCCCAATCCCATTTCTTATTTTTACCCCTACCCCTTGTTTTCGAGGGTCACCTTGCCCCTTGGAACTGAGTTACATGCGATAATTATTTAGTATCGTCCAGCCCTAATTCTTTGGTGATATGAAGCTGAAGTCAGCTAAATTATTCGCCAGCTGCTCGTTCAAATTTTCCTGTTCTACCTTAAATGATGCAGCAGTTACGTTCTGGCGCTTCAGGCGTCCGTACCGCTGGACTATTTAAGGTGGACCGGGAAATTTAGCTAACGCTAGCTAGCTACCTAGACATTAGCATACTATTAGCATTTTTTATCGTTGTTATGAAGAAAATGACCATGATACATTGAAATGACATTAAACCAGGACAGTGCAATGGTTATCGTATTTTTTAACGGAGAAAATACTTAGCTAGTTACATTTGTGGGTTTCTATAGTCGCTCGCGCAGTCATCTCGCCGGTGTTTCTTTTTTTCCCATAGCACTCCGTTTGGAGTGAGTCTCTGAAAAACCTTCCGTTTCAGCTAAATTAAGTAACTTTGTGGTGCAGGAGCCAGTATTTAAATTCCTACCTAGCTAGTGCACTATGTAGGGAGCAGGGAATTATTTGACATTTAGCCCCAACGTGGTAAAAGAGGTGCCGTTGTAATGGTGCTATGTAAGACTCGTAGTGGTAATTTGGTGACGAAAAAGTACTTATAAACGACGTTTTTTGCATTAAACAGTGCTATGTTGATATGTTCATTAACTATAATACTACAAAAGGTTAAAAATATCATGACATGTCCGCAGTAAACGGTGATGGGCGGCCAAACGTTCTCCTAATTCAGCGGAACATGGTTGCTGGGCAACGATACCACGCTCTAAAGGAAGGGTGTCAAATTCAAACACTGAAAGGCCGTATTTAAAAAATCTCAACAAATCCGCGGGTCAGAGAACGCCTGTGTTTTTATTTCATTAATAAAATTTCTATAACCTAAACTGGCCATTGTTTTTAAAAAACATTGTCTTTAAAAAAAAAGTGCTTTATCTAGACACATGGCACCTTTTCTTTGCTGCTAGTTCCTTCATTCTTGGGATCAGTGTCTGAGCTGCTTAGTGTTTCTGTTGGTTGAACTGCAGCTGAAATGCAACTAGTGTGCCTGGTGATATGACTGGTATGGTAGGAATTGAGGTGTAACCATAGATTGTTGTGTGTGTGTGTGTGTGTGTGGGGGGGGGTGTTACTGCTATTTTATTACAGGGTTTATTATGGGGAAGGGGGTTTTATTTTGGGGAAGGAGGTTTGAACACCCTGTCCTATGATAAAATAGCAGTAACGCAGCGTCTTTCAGGGCTTATTGCTTTATTTAATTTCACTGAGCGTGCCCAGGTCAATTGGAAACTGTCTGATTTTGAATGTAACCTTTTAGTTCCCGTGCAGTGCATCAAAGGATGGCTGTGACATTTCTGCCACAGCACACACAGAAGCCACAGCATTTCACACATACATACATGAACGGGTAATGCAACAAGTAGCTTTAGGAAAGCAGGAAATACTAAACAATTTTCAAAGTGTTTGTAACAATCATTTGGAAAAGACAACTGTCAGATCATCATTAAAGCAAAACCTGCTTTTTGATAGTTGTAAAATATACCCAGTTTTAGGAAGCAGCATGGTGTAGCATGGTTTTACTAAAGCAAATTAGTTTTGTGTGCATTTCCTTTCATGAATTCAGAATATTCTCACATGCCAGGCATTCAAAGTTAATTTCCAGAAAAAAATGTGTTTGACAAACTCTCTTTTCTCTATCTCTGAGCGAAAACAGTAGCAGCCATGTCACTGTCAGCACTGGTAAATCAGAGGTTCATTATCATCACTTTGAGAGGAAAACTCCTATAAATACATATGCAGTTGGTCATATTATAGGTGCTGAAGGCTGTTACAACTTTTTAGAAAATCATGACAATCACTGTTTATTGCCAAAGCAGAGTTAGGAACAGTGTAAAAACTTAGTAAATCTGCTGCTGTGTCTGTAATTTAACAGTACTTAATGTGTCGTACTTAATATTTGACATGATTTTCCTCCATGTATCCCTTTGTTTGTTTCCAGTGTAAATGTTAAACATGACATCGTCGTGGAGGTTCAAAATGACATTGTTGCCTATGATGAGGTCCTTGTGCAGGTGTACGAAACTCTTTCAGCACTTCAGAACTGTTCAAGCGGTAGGTTGTCTTGACAATGCCATCTACTTTACAGATTATTCATTTTGGCATTACTTGAAAGATTACTGGTTTAATCTAAATCTTGAAACCTCATTTTCCCCAATCAAGACTGCCATTTAAACTTCACTATTACTAATGCGGAGGTCACACGAACCGAACTGAATGGAACAGGTAATGTTACATTTATATTGTGTAATCTGCCGCTAAGAAAAATAGGGACATGCATTTGGATGTATTTATGAATCTCACGCTATCTACTTTTTTTGTTAGAGTTGTGTGAAAACACTACAGCGGTGCTTCCTGAAGAGTACCGGCAGTATTATTCTAACGTCACAATCTCGGGCAAGTTGACATGTGTGACCCAATGCCACCAAAATCATCCTAATCCAAAATTATGTGAGAACAGAGGCACATGTGAGGTTTCAAGGCACGGACCAGCCTGCTAGTGAGTACCTTTTTCTCTTTATAGTATAACAATCCTGAATATCATATTCCTGTCACTCTAATATGCATTCATTCAGCTCATCAAAATGCATGAAAAGTACAAATGCTCAAATCTTGTGTTTGAGTTTTTCAAAAATAATCCTTCAAAGGTCTTATGCTGACCGTCCTTTAACATAAAGATGAATTATGAACATTCTGGTAAACATTATCTTAAAATACTCTTGGTGCAACAGTTCTAGTCAGACATGCATTAGTTTGTTTAGTATGTATCTTGTGAAGATAACCTGTGAAGTTGAAATAATGCAATGAAAACATTCCTGTGGACGGCGATCATAACCATGGCATTTTCTGTGTTGTAGTTGCCTTCACACAGATGCAAATTGGTATCTGGGAGAAGACTGCAAATTCCAAGTTAACAAAGTGGGCCTTTATTCTGGAATAGGGGTTGTTTCAGTGGTTTTAGTAATAGCAGTAGCAGTGCTGTCAGCCTATGTCTTCATCAACAGAAGGAGAACAAGAAGGTAAGAAGCTTGGTGTGTGCTGTTGAATACTAAAGGATTAAAAATAGGTGCCACATTTTGTCAACTCATATGTGTTTGTATGTGTGTACACTAAAACAACTTGGAAATTTAGGAGATAAAATGTCCCATGTTTTTTCCTCCTGTCCAACTCTCTTACATAGGGATAAGGACAATAAAGATGATCTAGTGAATCAATGGCTAGATGATGACTTTGAGTGGCCCTCGCCGAGTAGATCGAGCACATCTCATTCAGGTACCAACATGTAAACAGCATCTTACCACGATATTACTTCGTCATGAAACATCAACAAAGCATTAATTTAGACATGATTTAAAACTATAGCTGAGCATTCTGAGCAGTGTTGTAGTTCATTATAACTATGGTTCATAAACAAGTATAATTGTGTCAGAGCAGAGCTAACAGCATATCTGTTATCAGGAATTGTTTTGACCACAGTGAATGGTGGTGTGAATAATGGTGTGAATAATAATTACTTTGTTTTGCAGCTGCTAGCCTAGCATATGATAATGTAGCATATGCAGATGAAAACTTCTACAGGCAGCAGAGTAACCGAACACAGAGATCGCTCTCTTCCACACAACCTTCTTTTTCACCACAGCAACAAATTCCATCTGGGTATCTTCACAACAACCACCCTGTAAGTAACTTTAAACACTAGGGAAGTAAGTAATGAATGTAATTTCCTTTGGATGTAGCCAAAAAGATTGATGATTCTAGCAAAGATGGCTGCAACTATTGGAATTAGGAAAAACAAAGAAAAAAAGCTGTAAAGGACACACCTGGTGTACTTTAAGGCTAGAAGGAAGAACTGACAAAGAAAAATAGAAATAAGTATATTAGTTGTGTTAATAGCTGTGCAGACAGCACACTAAAGTGTTACGAGAAATAATTTCTGTCCTTTTCAACAGGTGAGAATCAGCAGACCTCAAATCCGTGGATCTCTTCATGTTTAGAATTCTCTGCAAGTTAAACCACAGGGCCAAATTCAGTGAAAATACCTCACTATAACCACTGTACTATAAAAATAGTGTGTAAAGCATGTATTTATCCAAATATTAAAAAACCAGCAACAAAGGGCACTAGATATGATGTAATCTTGTTAGGATACAAATGTGGATTGACAATTACAGATTTAGTGCCTGAACTACAAACACATTTTTGAATTTGGAGTATTTTATGTACTAATAAATTAAACATCTCTTTGTTTTACTGTATTTATTACATTAAAAGGTGATTTAATATCATCCTCAACTTCACTTTATTTATGTCATGCCTATTCAACACCTACACAATATCTTTGATATTTAGTATTTTAAACAATGTATTATTTAGATTTCAGAGAATGTAAAGTACTTCCTCCTCCTCCATAGGCTCAGTTTGCATTCATTTTCATGTACACATTTGCAGTAAAGGTTTTAACTCCATGAATATCATATGGACATGCAATCTTTGTGCCCAATTCATAAAAAAGAATTGTAAAAACACTAGATGATACTTAATATTACATGCCTTTTTATCTGATCAATAAAAACCTTTTTTTTCTTTACATGTGTGAAGCATCTCATTCACCTGGCTTGTAAATCACTCACATTCAGCTGACTAAATACTGTCCACAAGAGGGTGCTATTAGCACTCGAATAGGTTGTGGTGCTTCGCAGCAATGGCACTCTGTGTCCTTGTTATGTGACAACTGCAAAGTTTACAGTCTAAGTAGCCAATAACGTTACAGTGACTTTAACTTCACAACATTTTCTTTGTCAACAAACTGTTTAGAGCCTGCTCATGCAGTGTGTACACATGACACCAGGCATGACACATAATTCACACTGGAACCAAGCATGGATAATACAAGCTGATACACCTTCATGTGTCCTGAAGAAAACGTCCAGTTTTGATAATGGTGGTGAAGAGCGCCGTCCAATATCCAAGTCTAAAATCTCCCATAGGTGCTCAGTTATGTTGAGACCTGGTGACTGCAAAAGTCAATGCACGATTTATATCATTTTCCTACTCATCAAATCGTTCAGTGAACGCTTGTGCTTTGTATGAGGGCACTGTTATGCCAGAAGAGACCACTCCCATCAGGACAGAAATGTTTCATCATAGGACAAAGGTGATTATATTCATGTGCAGTGACCCTTCCCTTGAACTAGAAAAGTGGACCCAAAGCATGAGAGCAAAATGCAAAGTACACCAGTCTGGAGGCATCTGCACTTATTATATTTCTTCTTTCATTTATACACATTTTCCTTTAATTGTCCCCTGCCTGTAGTTAGTGAGTGGAAATCGGCAATAAGTATGGGAGAAAGATATATAAGGGGAAAAGGGCTGGGATACTGTTTTTGTTGTCTACATGCTGCTTATTCCTACAGTCACATTTGTATATTGAGTGTATTCAACATAATTCTTAAGAATGTCAATGTTGAACTAACTGAATTGCAATGACATTTGAGATTTGCTGATAAACAGACCTGTTTCTAAAGAATCAAAATTAAACTGAATTGTTTACATATCTAAGCCTAACACAGACACTGAACCACCTTGGCATATTTAATTCAAAGAACAAACGTTATTCACAAACAAAATGAAAAAAAATTTATTTGATAAAGCAAAAATATAACTCTACAAAATTCAAACAATGCCTACAACCTATGATGCACGGTTGGTAGAACACACATTAGCCAAGTGAACAGAAACACAATGCACCACTGTGCTGAAGACTGACAACAATGTATTAGTATACCGATTCACAATACATTCCTCAAGAACCTGAAGCCAGTTCACAGTTTTTGTGTGTCAGTGACAAAAGTAGCAGAGTCAAATCAGTAAGAGATCTGCAGCTGGATATTATCTAGTTCAGGTGTGTCTGGTGCAAGAGAAGATGGGGATCTTAAGGATTTGATTAAGAACCTCGAGAACACCTGCCCTAGCATTAGAAACACTATTACACAGCAATTTGTATTGAAATACCATGTGATAAAAATGTATCCATGTCACTGCATTTAACAGATTTATTGTGAATCTCTATTATAAATTCTCATCTAAAAAAGGGAACATTTTTTAAATTGATTTAAACCAATTTGGTAATAAAAGTTTTAACACTTCCAACAGGGCAAGCAGTGCACTATCTTTGAGTGGAATACTGGAATACAATTATTGTAAGATAAGCATCCTCAGCCTCATAGTTCCTGAAAGCCAGAAATAAATAAACACTACCCTAAGACTCCTGCCGTTTAAGCAGTGCTATTGGTACCATGAACGGATTTAGCGGACACAGGCCAGCTTCTGCCCAATTTCCTCCATCTTTTGGAGGGTTGACTGCAGATGACTGGCTAGAGCCTTCACCTTCAGACACTGGTAATCCAGCAGAATTCCCTTGTTTTGACACTAAATTTGAATCACCTTCCTTCTGAACATTCTGTCCGGTTGCACATTTAGCACGTTGATCAACTGTAGCAGTCTGTTTTGTTATGCCAGCTGTGACTGGCTCAGCAGGCGCAGGTCTCTGGTCAGTCCTGGGAATGGAGACTGCATTCACAGGAGGTGTGGTCAGACGTGTGTGTACCTGAAGGAGATGATGCTGCAATTCCTTACAGTCAAGCAAGGGGAGCTCTTCAGGCAAAGACATCAACAAGTCCAAAAGCACTGCACTCTCTGAGGATAGTAAAATGACAATTTTTCATTACAATAGTACAGTAATATATACTCTTATATTTGACAGTTCCTTAGGTACTACCTTACGTTATCTTACATTACCTTACATTACTTATCAGGTACACCATACAGATATGCAATACTGACAGCAATAGTATGCAAATAATGACTGTAGCCCATCTGTAGCTATGTACAATTTATCGGTCCTCCTCTGCCCTATCCACCAGCAGAAAATGGATATTATTTGTAGGGCTGGCCAAACAGCATTTTACAAGCTTCAAATTGGTATTAATGAACCAGAATATTCATTCTCAAAATCACCCTTAAAACAATATTTATGCTTCACAATTAACTATAATTTTAAGCTTGCTTGTTACTGCTGGTCAAAATATGTCCAAGTGACGATTTAGGTGGTTACATGAACGGATATCATCTGTGTACCAGATAAGGACTGCTATTCTTACTTACATATTTGAGATGATTCATCAAATGTGTCGTGCCTCCAAGACACACCATCTTACTGCATATTTTGCATTGAGCATTTTTTCTTATTGTCCAATGGTGTAAAGTCTTCCTACACATGATTTCTTTTCTCTTTAAACTTCAATGAGCCTGTGGAAAGTGGTGCTGTTTGTTGTGTTGTGAGTATCGTGGATGCATTGAATAAAACCAGCTATAAAGTATGGAAAAGTTTCATTTTTCATGAATTAACAATAACTGGTGATGTAAATAATTATTTGATTAACTGTTAATAGTCAACCGTGTAACTAGTGGTGTTTGGGACTACGTTTTGAGAGGACGACAGCACAACTAGAACACGTACCACACCTGAACACAACACACCTGAAACAAATATCTGCAAGCAGACAACAATTTTGTCCATGTTCTCCGAGACAAACTGTGTTAATATAAAGGTATAAAAAGCTGCTGTGCTCAAATTATGTAGAATTAAAAAAATGAGTGTTTAGAAATGGATCCCTTGTGTTTGGCTGTCTTTTAGGAAAGTTAACGCTGAGTTAGGGCAGTATTTTGGACAATATTTATTGTTTTTATGATAAATTATGTCACAATATGCTTTTCTGATCATATTGTGAATACTGTTAGTATGTCTAGAACAACTGCATGTTTCATTTCAAAAAGCGCATGTTCAGGAATGTTTAAATGGAATTAGTGTAGCACTGTAGGTCAAATGTTGAATAAAAATATTTTTTTCCTCATAGTTTTGATAGTATTTTTTAAATGTGATATTTACAGTTGTTTTTGTCAGTTCCAAGAGATCAGACCTCAGAAAAACTAAACTGTGGCATATCATGTATCTTTAAAAAGCTTTTTTTGTTGAAAAACTTTTGTTTTTTCGAAGTTTTGTGGTTCACCTAAAAAGGTGAAGCTTCCCAACACTAAATAGAGAAACTATTAACAAAATAGCCAACAAATACTGGATCCTTCAAATTATTCAGGCTAGCCTTGATTATTTGGATAGTGGATTCTTAAGATGGTGACATCAGCGTGGCAGTGGCATGTTTGCACTGGTAAAAGTATATCAGGTACATCTATCTATCTATGTAAGTGTACATGATAAACTGGCCAATATAAGGTAGGTTAACAGGTGAATTAGTGTAATATATGTAAAACCTCTTGTGACTGCTTAATCTATGATAAAGGATATTAAACATTTTGAGCAAATTAGTGTCATTATAAAAATAATTAATTAGGTAGCTAGTTTTAAATAACAGTTAAAGATAATACCAATACATGATAAGACAACAAAATCAGTGAAGAATACTTACCCATTGCAGTAAGAGTCAGACTGTGGTTTTGTGAGTTAATGTCACTCATAAATTGGTAAATCTTCTCAAAATCTATTGTATACTTCATCCTCATTGATCTGGGCTGCTCAGACTGTCTTTCATCCTGCTTATCCAACTGATTAGAGCTTGATGAGAGTGAGACTGAAGCTGTAGATGCAGCAGTTGTAGTGGGCACTGGTGGTGTTGGTTTTGAGACTGTATGATTCTGGCTGCTTGTAAGCTGACAGAGGTCTGATTTGGGCGCACTGGGGGTGGATGGCTTTTCTGACGCTTGACCTGCCACATTACTGCTTGGCTGTGCACAATCTGAACCCTCCTCAATGCTGGAAATGGAGGAGGGCTGAATGAGGGAGGATGTTCCCATTGTGCTTATGCCAGAGAGGCTCGAAGTTCCATCATTTCCAGGTGACTGAGAGGGGGGTTTACAGGTTCCACCAGGTTGGACTGTCACAGGAGAAGGACTAGCAGGCAGTTCAGATTCAGAGTGTGATCTAGATGTGGGCCTCATTGGTACAGTGCTTGGGTGGTTGGCTGCAGGGCTCAGAATGTTGCAGAAACGTGGGGGATCCGAGTGTTGTCGGCTGCAAGGCTCTGTGGCAGCAATCACGAGCATCTGATGATAGAGATATCAATTCAATTAAATTCAAGTTTGTCTTTATACATATACACAATGAGACAGTACAATACACATTTGGGTTATTCTTACGTGTGTAGCATAACTTGATACACATGTTTTCAATGCTGTCGAATGTAAACGAAATTTACAAGGACAAGGAGTATCTGTTTAAATGTTGAGTAATAATATTGGGTCCCTAAAAATGATATGCCACAATGTCAAACATAAACTGTATAGCATACAACACATTTAAACCTAAAGTGGTACAGAGTTTGGTCAGTCTTCTTGGTGTCCACTATAGGATTAGACCATGAACACTGTCTCTTCATTACATCAATCCAAGTTACATGGAATAATCACAAGATCAAAAAGATTTACTTAAATTAACACATTTGTAATAGAAAAAAAACAACAACCAGAGAATAACTCCAAATGTCAATTTTTTTCATGTGAGAATGTTGTTTACATACTTGAGAAAAGGCAGAGGATATTGTTTCCTCATGGATGCCAGCCATTTTCTCCGCCAGTTCTGCCCATATTTCAATCGGTGCTTTGGTCCTCCGTTCCTCACCCTTCTGTTTTTGGACTTGCTGATGCACTCGCCACACCACTCGTGTCCTCAAATACTTTATCAGATTCTGAATCTAAAAGAATACATAGCACACTGTACATTTCCATTACTGGGACAACAATTTTGATTGATTTGCAGGCTAAAACATTCACATGCACAAAAGTTAGCTTGTACTACATAAAATACAGTGGCATTGTACTAAACCACTAGTTTAATCTTACATGTATTGCCCTCACAGGGTATCTGCAGATATCAACAAATTCAATTTAATGATTTTTAAGTGCTTCGAAATGCCACAGGTTTTAATGATGTTTTCAGCCACTTGTTAGCCCAATAACTCCACACAAAGCTATATTTACAAAAAAACAAAAAAAGAAACTTTTCATGGGTAATAAGTCCAGGTTTTACCAAAGGAAAAGGTCACCTTGATAGCTATAGCTGCAAATTCTGCATCCGCTTTGTTAGTATTAGTACAGCAATATGTGCATGTTTTCTCTTTGTAAATCCCCTGCTCCATTTACAGTTACAGTTAGAAGTAACTGTTTGCCTATAACACCAGTTGCATGTCCGCCTTAAAGCTAAAAAAAAACTACACCAACCAGAATTAATTTTTGTAAAAGTCCTAAAACAAAAAAGCAAATAATTGAGAGAGTATCATATTTAAAAAATGTAATGCCAATTAACACCTTACATTGATTTCTTTATCATACTATTCACTGCTGATTCCCTTTTTTAAATAGAGTAGTCATGTAGAGCATGGCTGCAAGTACCAAAAGTGGCCAGGTAAACCCCATCTTGACTTAGTTTTGCCTGCCAGCTGGAATACCTGACTGAATATGTGGGAGGAGATACACTCTGGTCTATACCAGGCTTGATCAGGGATACACTGAGGATGTTCATTTAGCATGCTCACATACCTCAAGCAGAGTACGTTTGGGCACTTTCTTTCGAAGCTCCAACAGGTCCAGCTCTGAATTTAACCTCTGTTGCTGTTTCAGGCCATGTAGAAGGTTCCGTTTCTCTTGCTTTTTCCACCCAAGAAAGAACCTGCGAGTTGACTCAGTCCTTTTCAAGGGCAAAAACTGTGATGGCGCAATCCGATGACGAGAAGGAGGCTTCATGGTGCCTGGAATACAGACGATCTGTTCACGTCACGATCTTGACAAACTGCAAATTAACCATGATGAAGGAATTGAAAAAGTAAGTGCATTGTACAATACAGATACATTGCAGGACACAGCAGTAACTATAAAATCTATTTTAACTTAATTTTTAAATCAATAATGGGTGAAGAACTCAGAAAGGAAACATTTTGACTGGGCTGATGGAACAAAAATCAAAAGTTCTAAAAACAAAAATACTGAAACATTTAAAAAATAGATTTTATGTGTACATCTAAAGATACAATTTTTGGCGCTCCAATGACTTATGAGCAAGTTGGTACACCCTGACATATAAAGCATTTACTAAACATGTGCTAAGTAAGTTCCTTACAGAGAAATTCCACCAATCTTCCAAAATTTCAGCACAAATCAATTGCTGAGATGTGAACACGGTCATTTGGATTGGTTTCATAGCTAGATAGATAGAGCACATTATTGATCCCCAAAGGAAAAATGCAGTGTTGCAGCAGCAGTTCACATAAATCACCCAAAACATATAACTTATACAAAACAACCATAAGGTAGGTACAGCTCCTGCAGTAGTGTTTAGTGTGAAATGGTTTATTGTAGAACTTACCAACTCTGATTTCTTTATAGTGGTATAGTGGTGATACAATAAGGGTCACTATGTCTACAACACAAATATAGGCATTTTATTTAGTACCCAAAACCATGACAGGACCTGCATGTGTCTTCTGAGCTTTCACATGAAATGTTGGCAATGGTAAAATGGTGGTAAATCTAATACAGTTTTTTTTTCTTTTATTCCTTTAGGTAATATTTTGTCTTACAACATGCTGTACGTGTGTGTGTGTGTGTATTTTTGTATATATATATATATATATATATGCTGTTCAAATAAGCAAGTATCTCCAAAATAGTAACCTCATTTACTTTTAATGCAAGTTTATGTAAAGAGATTTTATTCTAAGCAATTTTGGAGCATTTCTATTGGCCCAATCATCATGACATTTCCACACAATGTAAAGTCCAGCTACTGAGCTCAAATGATGCAGAAAAGTAGCACAAAATGGAAATATATATTTTTCACTGGACAGCAACAATATATATAACAATCAGGCACTCAGGCATCAAGAGGCTTATTCATATCTATTTAATGTAATAGATTTCTACGTCGTATCTTTCAGAGGAATTAAACAATTAAGACGCCGGGTTCCTGTGTGAACAACAGTGACTTGACAGATTTTCCCAGAACGGAGCATTCTGAATGAATTACATTACATTATCACTAATACTGTATATAATAGAGCTAAATAAGCGGCCTAAAGCAGGACAGCAGAAATGTATTCTTCACTTTTATGGTTTTGTTAATGATGATGCAAACAAAAAATAAGGTCTTAGTGGTCGCTCTAGATTACCCAATCATTCTCCCATGGCTTTCCTTCATCATTCATGACTCAGGTGATCATCACCTGGGCATTAAGACATTAAGACCCTACACAGCTCACATTTACATTATCCTTGCGCATCACCAGTTGAACAGTCTGGGTCAACAAGAAGCAAACTGACGAGAACTAAAGCACAGCAGATGCGACGCGAACTAACAACAACGTGTCCCTCCAGGAAAAAAGCCTTAAATCTGAACTAGTTTACATATAAGTAGTTAGAAGTAGCATAGTACTATACGTTAGCTAGCTAGCTAACTACGCTAAAAACTCGTTGCCTAGTAAGCTAAGCTAGCTAAGTCAGTTAGCTAACCTAGCTAACACACCGTTGCAGTAGAGAAGTCACGCGACTTTGTTATACTGTGTCCGTCAGTCCAGCAGCGCAGTCCAGCATGTAAGACTGCTCCGAGCCATTCTCAGGTCAGATCTTACCTTCGAGGCCATGAACTGCTCCACTGTAGTCACTTCAAAATAACTGCCCGCTGCTGCTCACGGTTCCTGCCGCATGCAAATATTTTGCAACGGGTCGACAGAAAGACCAAAAAGTGCGGAGCTAGACCGCGTTTGGTGGAGGTGTCGCAACAGAGCTGAGTGAAACATGCACCAAACGGCCACCAGGGGTGGAGAATAAGTCAGTAATTATACTACACACTGAAAAGGTTGATTCTTCAATGGTTCTTTAGTAAAAAAATGGTTATATTTAGAACCATGAGTTCCATATAAAACAATTTTATGCTTAAATGGTTCTTTGCATGGTGAAATGGTTCTTTGAACTGGTGGATATTGTGTTGTATATTGTTCTGAAAATGGTTATAGCGCCAAAATTCTATTGTTAGGATATCAAGCTTGTAACAATAGCAGAACTCTTTTTGGTGTTATGATCATTTTCAAATATCCTTTCATGCACAAAATGGTTCTATATGGAATTCATGGTTCTTAATGGAACCATTCCTTTTATAATCCTTGAAGAATCATCTATTTAAAGTTTGTAGTATCATTACTCAATTACTCTCCACCCCTGCTGAATTGCTGCACCTTTAAATGCAATGGCTTTCAAGTATACGATTTTGACACAGTCTCCATAAAGGTTTTTAAACCTTTTCCATCCCCAATGGCTACACATGAATCAGAGACAGAATTATGAAAATATAAAGTGCTGAAGAAAAAGTCATTATAAAACCAATAGCTTGGTTTTGTATTGAATGTATATAAATCAGTCATAGTTTTTTTCTAGAACTGCAGTGGAATGTTTTAAAGTACATTTTATAGTCCCGCCGCTATCAGCATAGAAACTGAAGGCAGCTCTATTCTTCTCTTTTTGCTACACTTTTGGTCTAAGATGAAATGATAAAGCTCAGAAACCAGAGATGATCAGTCTCAGAGCAGTGCAGATCAACAACATAACAGAACAAAATTAAAACAAAAAAAAAACTTAAAGTGAATAACTAATATATAAAAATAGATTACTTTCCTCACAAGTGTTCTTGAGTATAATGATTAGTATCATCATTTAAAAGCAAATCCATCAGCATTTTACTTGAGTGCATTTAACTCAGTGAATACACACACTGTAAATGTAATGTAAATGTACACACTACCCACCTCTGAAAACAGTGTATATACATACACACACACACACACACACACACACAAAACTTCCAAACCTCAATTCCAAGAAAAAGGAAATAAAAACAGAAAGCAGTAATTTGTAAATCCACTTTGACATGTATTTGAGCAAAATAGTATAAAGACAAGATATTTAGTGTTTTATCTTGTGAACTTCATTGTTTTTTGTGCTCTCATTCTAAAATTGATTCCTGCAACATTTCCAAAAAAGTGAAATAGTGCCCATGGGATAGCTAAACATGAAGGGCAAAACTGAAGGCCCTGTATGGTTGCATATTTCAGATCAAATGATGTCGTCAGTTTCCAAATAATTGCTAAGTGTTGTTAAAAGGAATGTTGATGCAACACAGTGGTGCAGAATGTGGTTTTGCATCGTCTTGTTGAAATAAGCCAGGCTTTACCTGAAAACGACGCAGTCTAGATGGCAGCATATGTTGCTAAAATCTGTATATATTGTTCAGCATTAATGGTTCCTTCACAGATGTGCAGGTCACACATGCCATGTGCACCAATGCACCCCCCATACCATCATAAGTGCTGGCTTTAAACTGTGCACTGATAACAAGCTGGATGGTCCCTCTCCTCTTTAGCCCAAAGGCCACGATGTCCATAATTTCCAAAAAAAAATCAAATTTTGATTTGTTGGACCTGAGGACACTTTTCCTATATTTTCCTATAAATAACAAGATATCTCAGTTACAACATTTGATATATTGTGTTTGTATTATTTGCAATTACATATAGTGCCTAAATTATTTGCACATCATTGCATTTTGTTTTTTTTGCTTTTATTATTTTGAACACATATTGTAGTATATGGAATAGTATTCGAGCACCAGAGAAATAACTTGGAAGAAAACTGTCAATAGTACATTCACCAAACATCAGTAGTAATAGAAATTCTCAGAATGTACAGATACAACTCACTGCAGCTGTAGCTTCTTCACTATCCAGCCTATATTACACCTCATTCTTGGTTTGTATTTCCAAAATAGCATTTGGGGTCACTGCAATCCTCTTCAGAAAGAGTTTTACTGATAGATGCCCTATCTAGGACATCCTGTACGGTTAGACCCATAATACATACAGTATATAGGTCAGGAAATCTACCTAGGAAAAAATAAAGAAAACTCCCAGTCTAATAGGCTATAATACAGCCTGATAATGATAGTAAAAATGTTAACATGAGTTTCATTAAGCAACTATGGCTAAAGTTACATATAAATGCCTCTTAAAATCTATAGCCATTATTACTGCTGTCAAGACGGTCTTGTAAAAATAGCTTACATCTTTTGTATTGCATTAAAAAAATATGACTTAAAAAGAACATATAAAAACACAGTGAAGTAGCAAGCAAGTGATTTAAGAAATGAACTATCCAAGTCAGTAATCCTAGTAAGTCTAATTAATGTACTGAGAAGTCGGTAGTGACTAGGGTGTTTGAATGAAGCAAGTAAGGTTTTAAAAATGAGTATTTAAAGGATATAACAGGGATATACTGTGGTGAATGTTCTCTGAATGGTACCTGATGTACAGACTGGCTGACTGAGACAGAGAGGGACAGTGCAGTGCACTGAATTTATTTGAATGTGTACATCATTTTCACGCGCATAACATGCATTACTATTATTATAATAATAATTATTATACATGTATTACATAAAATGCAGCACAACTTTGTTGTTTAGTTTACTTATTTTTGGCAACAACTGTGTTGAACTGATCATAGAAAAATCATTTAAAAACATAACCAACTCATAAATAAATGAAATAATTTAGAAAAAATGAGCATTTTAAAGCATTTTAAAGTTGTATTCCTTATTCCTTTACAGCAGATTGCTGTAAAACGTGACGCATGTTGGGAGGAACAGGTCCAGCTTCTTGTAAATAAAGCTGAAATGTTGGATTTTAGAGTAATTAGCTGGTGTTTTGAAAGTGATGCTTTTCTGCAGCCTGTCTTGTTTTGTTATTTTAGTCAGGATTGTGTTTTAGTTAACCACTTCATCTCATAGGCTAATATTATAATGAATAGATATTTGACTACTACCATGATGTGATTGATAAACAGCCACATGCTGGTGTGAAACTAGCATGACTGTTTTCTTAAAGAAACAGTCTACATGAACATTCAAGCATATGTTACCAGAAGTTTACTATCTATACTTATCATATTTGCTTATGTTGTTACACAGTGTACTACACAGTCCTCAGATAGCTGGGAGGGCACACTAGAGCACATATGAGTGGTACATTACAAATATAGGAGTGCAGGAAAACTATATGAACACAGTAATTAATTGTATTTATAAATGCAATACAATATATTACAATAAAAAATATAGTATATGTACTGCAAATACACAGTTGAATCCTTTTACTTAATGTCAGAAAATAGTGTAATTAGCATCATTACACTAAAGATTGTTTATACTGCTCAGTTTTAGGTTGTATTCCCTTTCTGAGCTCTATGCATAGTCATGGTTATGATACTACTTTGTTGGAGACACCAGCCTCAGGACTGACATTCATGGTTTGACCCAGCCGCAAATTTGTCATGCCCCTCCACTGGCACTGCTATTGCTTTTATTGCTTGTTAACTGCATTAGCCTCATAGTCATCAGACATCAAACATGTCTTGGCCCATCAACTATGTTTTATGTGAAGGGAAAACTGGATAAATCTGAATTTTTCAGTGAATCATGTCTTTAATTTGGAGCAATCATGGGCTGCATCCCAAAGCCGCATGCTACGGCTGCTCCACTGCTGCAGAACGGAAGGCCCTGCAAAGAGTGGTGAAAACTGCGCAGTCTGTCACTGCAGCTTTCCTCCCACCCACACAGACCATTTACAGTAGAAGATGTCTGAGGAAAACTATCAGTATCACCTCAAACTGCACACACCACAGCCACTTCCTGTTCCACCAGCTGCCACCTGGGAAGAAATATCAGAACATTTGAGGTGGAACCACCAGGTGCAAAACAGTTTCTAACTCCAAGCTGTTAAACTTGTCACACCTACTGCACCTACCAGATCATGAATACAAACACAACTCCAAATATATCCTCCTGAGACCCAGAAGAATTAAAGTTTGAGAATTTCAGTAATTTTAAGATAAAATAAGTCTACTGGCTGAAAAACTTGTCTCCGTGATGTTTTTTTCAAAAACACTTTGTATTTATTTTTATGTAATGTCCTTTATAGTGGACAACATGACGTTGCATAGTGGATATGTTGATGCTTCATGTTTTTGTTTCCTATACTGCAACATACCAAAACCCTGCTGCAACATCAGCAACAACTTGAAAAACGTTGTCATCAATCTTTAAAGTCCTCATCATCAGTGTACTGCTCAAAGTAATTCCATGGTGTCCAGTCAGTGCAGCTTTGGGCGTCATTCAGCAGCAAACTGTTCCATGGTAGGGATGAATCTTAGGTATACATGGAGAGAGATGAGAATTCATTTACTTTTAATGTTTTCATTTTTAAACGTACAACTGTGTCAAAGGAGATTTTCTAATAAATTAGGAGATTACATAAAGATCAGATCCCAAGCTTAAATGTTTGCATACACTTATTCCAGTCATCCATTTAGCAGTAAGAGTAAAACTTAAAATACTGGCAGTACAAAAAAAATGAGGACCTAAAAGAAAAAAAAATAGATACAGTAATATCACAGTAATGTATTTAACTGTTAAGCTTACATGTTGTTGCTTCTAACCCAAACTGGTTCAAGAGGGGTGTGGTCATCCTTTAATTTCCTCTGCCTCAGTCAATTTCCTATCACCTGTGATACCATGAATTTCATGTAAAAACAGATATATACTGTAAGTTCCAATGACCACCACAGAGGACATCAAAAAACGTATGCTGTTAGGTGGTTTTTATGCATTTAAAAAAACTGCTTTGAAAATTACCTGAAGGTTTTCTGCCTGAAACATATCAACTATAGGCTTTAGAAACATTATAAATGCATATTTTACTACTGCATATATAACTACTTACTTCTGACAACTGATATATCATTGGAAAGACCAGGATGTCCTCTACATGGTACCACCAGGTTTCAACACTGTAGCTTATATGGTTTTTTAAATATCCTTTGGGGACTCGTGTACCACACAGAGGACAAAAATGAATTGCCAGGCCTCACAGGGATACGCACATTGCACTTTAATTTTACTAACTACTAGTAACTTTAGTAACTACTGACTCCATGTCCACTTGTACTGGACACTTGAAGCAACATTCATAATATGTTTACTGTACACTGCCTCTGAAAAAAATTGCTGCACAAAATTTGCACATTTTGCTCATTTGTATATACACTGTCTATGCACCAGTACACCTCGGTGTCTCTATTTTTTTCTCTATTTATTGTCTGTTAATAGTCTTGTGTGTTTGTTATTGTACTTTTTTGAATACATATTGATGTCGTCCATTTAGTACATGCCCTTGTCTTAATCTTTATGCAACAGAGAAGTAGTCTGGACGTGTTTCGTTATAATGCACCCCCATGTATGTATAATGGCAACGAAGTTTACTTGAATTGAATTGAACTGAATTAAATGATGTGTAAAAAGTGCACCATCATTAGACGTAGTGTAGTATGGAAGTGCGTGGTTTGGACGCAGCCATTACCTTGTTTTCAAACCCTTACACTCTTTAAAGCCTTAAGACTTAACATGACTACAGGATTCGTGAACAGTTTGTGAAAGTAACATAAGCCCTATTGGTGCAATGAAAGTGAACCTTATTTAGTCATGTTTCTTTCATTAGGAGGAAAGAAGAGCCAATCAGAGGCGAGCTCAGCAGCAGCAGCATCCTTAGGCTAAGAGGAGCGAGAGAGAGAGAGAGAGAAAGTCTGAGAGGCTGCTTGAATGACGTTTGAGGGGTACGTCGTGCCCACTGATTCTCTGGGGGCGGGGTTTGTGGGCGGGGTTTAGAAGTGATAGCCTATATTGAGAGCCTGAACCGGCAGGGGCTAAAATTTCTCTCATCAGCTGAGTCTCTGCACACTGGCTGTATCTCGCCTTCACTCTGCACCTGTCTGCCTGCCTGCCTGCCTGAGACCTGTCTCTTTCTCCGCTCCTGCTAACGTCCTCCAGGCGCCTTTCAAGGTGGGTAAAATTCCATCAACATTTCTGATCGTCCTCTTTCACTGTAAGCTCCACGTCAGATGCCACATCCGAGGGCTTCTTTGCATTGTAGCCTGTATGGACACTGTGCATGCGACAATATGATGACATTGGCCTGCATTTGAAATTCCAATGATGCGGTGCTTCAAACATTGGCCCTTTTTTTCTGCTCGTCTTTGCATAATTCTGTCTATCCGCAGCACTGAATAGGCTGCACACATTCATTCACTGAATACATTCGACTCTCTCTGTAGCCCCCCAACCCCCAACGGCCATTTTGTATGGCCCAATTATGGGATATCGCAGAGAGGTTCAAAGGGAATGGCTAAAATGATGAGAAGCTGCTCAGTTTTTTCTGCCCGGCTTCAACAAATCCAGGTCATACTGATTGTGTGCGCAGCGGCTACATTGGAGCGCAGTTCCTGAGCGATGCGCTCTTCTCCCACCAACGACTCACACAGTCCTCCTCCTTTGACTTCTATAGGTTATCCATTACTGTGTACTGCGCTTTGCGGAATATCGCAGAAATTACGCACGTGCTTATTTGTGCTACCTTGTCGAAATGTCCTACTGTACCGCATATTTATATGTAGCACTCTGCATAAAACTACAGGTAGGATGTTTAGATTTAGCCTAAATCTCATTATCAGAAAACGTCACCAGCATTGAAATGTATAGGAAGGATATTTAGATAGCCTAAATGACCTCATCAGGAGGTAAGTGGTAAGGAGCCGGTACTGAATTGAGGTTAAAACACGATAAAACATTGAAACATTGAGTTACTACGCTGTACTAAAGATATGCGCATGCTCAGTATGATAAATTGTCACTGAATGAAGAAAAGAATCTTATTTCTAGGCATTACACATTTAATCCTCTAGTTTTAATTACTGAAATATGATCATTTGCAAAATGCTTTAAGCCTGGATGGCCAGCTGGTTCATGATTTAGTATGGGGGCAGGCAGGATGCAGGTCATGCACGAGGAGGAGGAGGATGCTCTGAGCAATACCTCATCATGCCTGCAGCTCGCGACCTTGTGTCCATTATGTACAGCTGAATTATGTAAAGATTATGCTGATTTCCCTTTTAGTAGCTCTGCATTCTCTAGACTGAACAGACAGTATACGCTTTTGAAAGTGAGATAATAAAATGAGATTATATACAATGGTAGGATGGTAGAATGTGTGTGTGTGTGTTTGTGTATGTGTGCATGCGCATGTGTGTGTGTGTGTGTGCGTGTGTGTGCATGTGAGAGAGAAAGCCAACGTTGCTTTATTTTGCACACATGCACACACACATATATATATACTTTGTTTCCTTATGGCTCTATGCTTTAGAATTTTTGCTGTCACTGTACATGCAGTCTCAAAATCCTCTTAAAGTCTTACAGAGCAATCCATTGTTGTAACCAATGATCAATAAAACACAGTGATGACGATTTTCCTGTGTAGCATTTAGGATTGTTTTTTATGCGCTTATTTTTTTAGGTGCTCAGTCTCACAGAGAAGCTGAACTGCTGCATTTTGGTAACAGTCTATATAAAAGAAAATTGACTGTCCCCAGATGAGCCTGTCCTCATTTCTGCACTACAGCATTGTACCTTCCCACTATGTTCCTGCATTATCCCTTGTTGAGGGGACACTCCAAGATTAATGGGCTCAGGTTGGAGGCAGAGTGCTGCAGTGATGGAGGGCAGGCACCAGGGTCATGCTTGGCCAGTTTTATGACCCTCACTTACTTTTGGTGCAGCTCAAAATACTGCAAAGTCATTTTGACTATTAGGTCATAATGTGCCCACTCATCAACATGCACGGGTGATACTGCTCCAGCACCTTTTCTTTCACAGAAATTAATGCTGTCTGTAGAAACTTGTTTCTGTTAATAAAGGATTACACTCTTAAGAATAAGGGTGCAAAAATGTTTTTTGGAGTGATGCCATAGAAGAACCACTTTTGGTGTTGTTAAGAATCTTTAAAGAACTATTTTTGTTCACTCTTAGGAAAAATACCAAAAAAGGTTATTTGACATGTAACAATAGTCAAACCTTTGTCAGTGCTCAAGTGCTCAGTCATGGTGAAGATCCTTTTAAGCATGCAAAGAGCCTTTTATCTGTTCAAAAGGTTCTTTGAGTTGTCATGGTTCTATAGATAAGTATTGGCTTTGAAGAAGAACCATGAAAGAACAACATTTTAGGGATGTAAGTATGATATGTGAGTGTGTAGAACCTTTCAAAGAACCTCCATTTAATGTGTCCTATACCATTTAAAGGTTTTCTGTATAACTGTATTTCTGAGCCAAGAACCATGTAGGAACGTGTATTTGTTAAGATTATAGGTGAGAAGGCAAACATTTTCCAACGCTGTATGCTTCTCTTTGATCCATATCACATGTGAAAACATGGATCACGACTGGGGTGAAATTTGTTGCTGACAGAACATGTATTACATATGGGCATTGTCATGAATAGGTCTAGACTAAAAATGTCAAACAATATACAATTTTCTGAATATTTTCTTGACACTGTTTGTGCAGCTCACTATCCCATATTAATTTCTCTTTTTTCCATATACATTTTCTGCCATTGATCTACAATGAAGTCTTCAGGTTTTAGGTGAAAGGGCGCAAGCTATGATGACTTACACCACAAAGAATTGCAGAAAGAAAGAACATGCTCTAAATTTGAGTTTTGATAAGCTGCTTGGAAATGTTTCCAGTGGATACTTGAATCTTATCCTATTGGGAAGTTCACAAATCCCTCAACAGTTTTTGCATACATGGGTACTGCAGGCATTAAAAAAGCTGAAAATGTGAGAACAGGGGCTTTATTTTCGGACAGAGGGTTACGTTTGAGGTCTACATGCATAATCTGCTTTAATGATGCTTATATAAACACATGGGAAGAGGACTCCTGTGGTATTAGCTGTAAACAGAAATCTGATTTTTAGTGCAGCGGAGCGGGAATGCATTGGAAATGAGTCAGACCAAAAACACCAACATACATATAATGTATAATGTTAGGCAATCTTTGGGATTAATTCTTTTTCAAATTCACAGTCCCCTTAATCTTAAGTAATATTAAGTAATGTTTTCCAAGCTGTATCCTATTATAAATCTTAATCATCTGAATTATAGAGAGATTTAGAACCCAGATGGTTGTGAACTCTGCACTCTGCGGGATCACAGGCATGAGGAATGAGTGCCAGTATCCAACGTCATTGGATTTTAACCACGATTGACAAATAAATACTCAAGTTATATAAACACACAAACAATAAACAAGAGAGAGGAGTGAGAGAGAGAGAGAGAGAGAGAGAGAGGAGAGAGAGAGGGAGTGAGAAAGAGAGGGTGGGGGAAAGAGAGAGTGAGAGTGAGAGAGAGAGAGAGAGAGAGAGAGAGAGAGAGGGAGATAGTGGGTGAAATTGTACCTTTCTGCATATTCATGTAATATCCATTTATTTCTTTTTCCACTTTTTTACATTTTTAATTTGCTGTATCTTAACCTTTATCCCCCTTATATAAATATTTCTTTATCTGTGTGCTTTTATTTGCATTAAATTCTGAAAATCTTCTACATTTGCATCAGTTTGATTGTAGCAAGATACAAGAAATAAATGGATGGCTGAAACTAATACTAAAAGAAAATGGCAATATTTTCTTTAAATGATTTTTATAATTATAAACCTTTTATAATTTTTTTTATCAGTAAAACAATTCATGCTGTTTTATATATTTATTTATATCCAGGGTTATGTATTTGTGAGCTTTTTGGTCTAGTAATGTACTTAAACATCATCCAGTCTGCTGTATTTGGTGGTGTGAGGAACAGAAGGTGTCCATGATTGCTGAAGGTAATGCAGTCTTAGTGGTAATATTAAAAAATGTTTGAAACTGTTGTATTATTACAATTGCAGAGATAACCTAGCTAAAGGTCCCTGATGAGATTCACTTCATCCAGTTTTGCCAGGTGACATACTGTCAATTCTCCTATGATAATGATCCTTTACAATAAGCATTCACAGCTGTGTGATCCACTTTGATGGAGGAGAGGTAGGATCTGAAATGAGATTTTACTACACTCTGAAATGCAGTTACATGTCAATAAACTTTGAGAAGCCCCATTTTGTCCCTCTTTGGTCATATATGTCACACAGGTCAACATGTGAAGACAGGTGTTGTGTTGCACAAGTCACTAAAGCGTCTCTGCTGGCCCTACTGAGTTTGACTATTCAAATAAATATTTCATGATAAGTAATTATTTATCATCAAAAAGTAATTATTAATGTGTCATATGTCTGTTTGAAATCTTGTTGGTTCCTTTAAAGAATATTTTTCTTAACAACAACTGCACTTCATCTTATTATGGTGGTAAACCCTTTATTCACCTTTTAATCTGATAGAATTTGATAACTGGTGGCTTGAGATCTCCCTGTTAAAGTCTTCTGAGCTGAATGAATTTGAGGTCAATAACGGTCGCGGACAGCGGGGAGGGGACAGCACATTAATTAGGCCAAAACAAGGGAAAGAGACAGACGCGCAGCGATTGATTTGGGTCGAAAGAATCATCTGACATCTAATCAGTCAAAATGCTCCAGTACAAATGGAAGGGCAAATGAAGGACTTCACATGTGCTGGGTCACATGTGCATCAGGCAAATCAAACTGCGCTGAACATCAGTGAACGGACCATGAATGAAAACTTTTGTTACACACTCGCAAAAAGCACCGTAATCCCTTTGTCTCTCAGCTTCACCCAAATAAGCTGTCCGAGAACCCGCTGATAGGCGATACTCCCATCACATGCCCGTGAATAAGTAGGCTAGCATAATCCCATTGTTTCTGTACCACGCTTAGATAAGCTGTCAGAGAACACTATTGATGGACGTCACTTGCATTTCGACACTGTACTGATGGAAAAATACAAGAGTGTTTTTTCGCCCTGTCTACCCTGGGGGCCAGACAGTGTTTTCTCTGGGACTTGTCCATCCTTTTTCTCCCACTGTGCAGACATTTAGATCCAGAGTCTTTCAGTCAGTTCAATCCTTTCCACTCCTCTCTGCCATGCATGCATGCCTGCACACAAATGCCTGCCCATCCGCTCTACCTTTCCCTGATACCATTCTTGTATATCTCACCCCATTATCTTCCTAGGCCTGAAAAAATGTGTTTGTTTTCTGAAGGGAGCCAGGCCTGAGAAGCTGAGTGGGAATTAGAACAGGGATTAAGGGTTCTGGCAACTAGAGATGGAGATGTAGAGAGGAGGGGAGTGAGAATTTGGTTATGGTTGCCAGTTGCCAATGATCATGCCAACCTACTGCCATACTGTGCAGAGAGGTAAACACTGTGCCATTTAACACTACGCCTCACATGACCTGGAGGGGCCATCACCACTTTGGGTTGATTTTATAGTACTATCATCTTATGCACCCAAGGGATCTTCTGAAAGACCCTTGCTGTCAACTAGGCTTAATGTGAAGTACTTTTTGCAACAGAGCTGATTGATATGAAGATTTCTTAAATGTTTGACCAATGAACACAGGGAAAAAGAAGAAAAAAATATAAAAGGATAGAGAGGAACTTCACTCTTTTTTGATCATCAAGCAGAGCTAAAGCCACAGCCCAAGCTGGGTTAAGCAGGTAGATCTGAAGCCACAAGGCTTAAACCTTGTAGAACACTTCATTCCATTATTCACCCTTCTTCTCCCTCAGCAATAAGGATGAAGATCGAGAACAGCCTGCCTTGCCAGCAGCTCCCCGAGGTGCATCCTCAAACTGGACTGCAGTTCACTGTGGCCACTGAGGAAGACTTTGATGACATCATGGCCATGAGCCAGGATATCTATGGGGGCCTAGACTACCTTCCCACCCGCTACCAGTCTTGGCTGCAGGAGACCAACCGCACTGTCATCCTGGCTCGCAAGCAAGGCAAAGTGGTAGGACCATCTACCTTTATTACACGTGTTAATTAAAACATTTGTAATATAACCTAAACTAAAGCTAACTAAGCTAAAACTGTTGCCTTGCTATCTCTGGATAAACAATTCAGCCATGCCTTTACCTATATTTCCCAGATTGCACTTGAGTCAGTGTGTGTTATTGATGATGGCGAGACTATGCTGGTGGAGGGGCTTCGTGTGGCCCCTCAGGAGAGGGGCAAGGGTGTGGCGGGTGTGCTGCTCCGTTTCTGCTCTCAGCTTGTGAAGTCCAAGTACCCTGACGTTAAAGTGAGTAGACTGACCAGAGATGACCAATTGGGACCTAAGGACTTCCAGAAGTACAGACTCATCACAAAACAGGTAAACACCACTAGATTACATTTCCCAACAATAACCTGTGACTCACTACGTTTGCAAAGCCTTTTAAACTCCTTCATTTACATTTAATGTAAATACTTTAATTTTTCTTTGGTATCTCAATACTTTGACTCTCACTTTGACAAAACGTTGTGGTACACGGTCACAAGTAGGTACTGTTGAGTCCACCGTCCTTACTTTGAACGATAGGGGTTATTGATAACTAAGTATACGGACCAGGCAACACTCTCTCATTCCACCATTGAACTCCTGTTTCAAGGCAATCCTCCTGGTCCGCTTCCGTGCAGAAGACTTAAAGCTACATCTTACTGATCTTGGGCTGAATGTGGGCATTACAGGAAATGACCTGGCCCCTGCCAACATTCCAGTGCGCTTGGAACACTCAGAGGTTCGCCAGCTCTTCTTGAGCAGCGGTTTGATGCAGGATGTCCTACCCAATGCCACCATTGTGCAGGACTGGCAGCCCTTCAAGCCTCTGCCCAGCAACATGGCGATCCTGCTGAAGAAGGACATTGATTGGATGGTGGATGACATCAGCTGCCCATCCATGGCCAGCCTGTGCACCTTTCCCTTTCGTGTGCCCATTGGCGACGACTGGTACTACCTCAACATTGACATGTTTGGAAAAGATCTGGCTTTGGCTGTCCAGCAGCTCCTGTGCCACTTGAGACGCCACACCAATACGCTGAAAGGTCATGTGATGTGCCAGGTGTTCCTGGACCCACCCCTGTGGAAGCCCATGGCTGAGTTCTTCAAGGAGACCCTGAAAGTGGAGCTGGTAAAACAATACACTGAGCAGTGCGTGGTAGAGTCTGACGTGTAGCAGCAGGAGGGATGGACACAGCTAAGAACGAGGATCTGAAGACACCCCTCTCCTCACATCCAAACGCCAAACTACAGTAGAGACTGGAAGAGCTTTGACATCTCTCAGATGGTTTCTTTTCATATCTTGCCCCAGAACAAAACGTTAACCTTGTAGATAAAACAACAAGCTGAGGACTAAAATGTCCTTATAGATTAATTGAATACTTGAAGTCTCACAGTTAGTTTAATAACGCCTCTCGTAAGGATTCAATTGCAAAAAATGAAACAACATGGTTAAAAAAACAGATACAACTTCATATGCAACGGTTAGTTTGAAAGTTTAAGCTACATAACTTATTTCAGTATGCAGTACAGTGTGTGTGGATTTACACATGCTGAGTTGCAAAGAAGACTGCACAACCTTTAAGGCACTTTATAATAATCTAAATGGAATATCTCGCTATAGATGGTGGGATGGTTGCTTTAGAGACTATTTTGTCTGAATGTTGCACTGTAGCTGCCAATGTTGAGGATAACACAAAATTTTATTGCATTCTTTCTTGCAGCATACCCAGAAGGAAATCTAGAATACTTCGAAAACATTGTGATTAAATGCATACAGTTTGAAGTGATTAGTATTTCCTCAGGTTAAATCAACGCTTATCTCACGTTTTTAAAAAAAGATACAGCTGTTGTTTCTGTTAGGTTAGTGAAACATCTTCCCCGGACTTATTTACTCGCTTCTGCTCCAGTGCTTTGAAATTAAACGCACAGTAGTTGATGTCAGTCAGAGAAATTTGCTCATAATTACAGTCTTAAATGCTTGCTTTATTTTATGCACTTGACCTTATTTGCTAGTATTGTTGTGGCATCACCATATATATTTGATATATTTGACAGGAACTGCAATATGAAGAATATAATTTTATTAAAACAGATGCACTGTAGATGAAATGTGCAATTTAGAATGTACATTACAACATTGCTAATATAATTTGCTAGGTTATTTGTGACATAATTTAGAGCAAATAACGTGTTACAGACACTAACATCATTTTTAGGTTTAATTTAATAGGTGATTTATTTCTGTAATTATCATGCAACTAGCTGAAAGACTGAATGATATGAAAAGAAAAATGAATAGAATTCAGGAACTGAAAAGCTAACTAGACATGACAACTTTTAGACATACTGTCAGTGGGCAACCCATTTGAGAGGATATTAACAGCACCTAAACAAGTTTTTTTCTGAAGACCTATGAAGAACCACAAGTGAGATATTGGACCTAGAAGACCTCCAGTTTTATAATGCACAAATGATTTTGGTACCCTAGTGACTGCAACAGTTCATTCCAATACAATTGACCTCTTTGTCTTTAGTTGACTCAGGGGATACAACCATTTTATCAGGAAACAAACACAAAAAACTCATTTTGGAGAAAAATGAAGATGACAGCCACATTCACTTTTGACTCAGCATATTTTTTTATCATCAAACTAAAACCTGAAGAACATTGATCAACATTTCCAATATTTGGAACCTTAACACACATATATAGAGCAAAGAAGAAAAAAAACGAGGACAGTCACTCTGTCGTTAGCCCAAATTCTCCCTCTGGACGAGCTTGACGGAAGCAACTGCAAATGAACGCACTGCTGAGCCTTTATAAATAGCATGAGATGCACCACAGAACTGAGCCCTTGGCTGGCCCTGCAACTGAGAGATGAAGAGTTGCAGAGTATGAAAACCAGCCCAAATGAAAAAAGAAGGAAGATAATCACCGCAGGAAGAAGTTCCTCTGCCACAAAAAGATCACTGCTCCAGTATATTCCATCAAAAGCTGAAGATGCAGAATCTGTGCAAGAATTTCTACCATCCCCTCTCCCTGCAAACCCATTCTGCCATGCCCGAAATGATTGGGTTACCAAATTGAAAACCCTAAAAAGTTGTGAGCTAAGCAAGGACAACCCGTTATAGTATCCATACTGGCCATTCTGTCAATGAAAATGCTTCTTGTTTGAGTTTCCAGTAAATCTGATGTGATAAGAATGCCACATATGATGTCTTTAAAAGTAAATATCAGACCTGAAGTCAGGCATTACTGATAAATGTATTGGTTCTGCTGGTAATTGTTGGTTGTAATGTTGTGGTCTGGAGTATCAACTCTGAAAGTTCAATTTTCTGATTATCATCTTTGGTTATTCTCTCTTTTTAGTTTTGTTTTTAATATCATGTAACACAAGACAAAATGGCCAGAATGGCTTATTATACACGACATAGTCCTTTGGGAGAGCCTAACACAAAACACTAAAGTACATTAACACAAATTATTGTTCTTAATTACTCTATCCCTGTCTACAGTATACAAATCAAGAAAATTTGCTATTTCCTATTAAGGTTTCACAGTCGTTAATAACTCCTCCCAAACCCCATATATGTTTTGTCCTGTGGTGGGACTTTTTTCTTTATTCCTACAACTACCGAGGAACAGGAAGTTCTCTTCTCCACCTTCACTTGGACTGCAGTAGGTGGTTCTTGTAATGATGTCTAATATACAATGTCCTTAAGGAATTGAGGGTACTTGGCCCATCCTGGTCTGTTTCTTGCAACTGACTTCAAGAAAAAATCATTTAAGATTTTGAGCTCTTATTTTTTGTTTATTTATTTCAAATATTTTCTTTTATTTTATTATTTTTTAAATTTTATTTTATGCTGCTATGATAGATCACATGGATCATCCAGGAACAGCCTGTTTAAGAAATAGGCCATTAAATATTTAAGGTAAAGATCAAGTTGTAATGAACGAACTACTACCACTTCAGTTTGAGAAATATGATTCATTGTATTTCTCTTAACCTCCAAAACCCAAAATATTTGAATGGATTTGAATCCAGATTGGGGCTCAAAATCTTAATAAAATCCATTAACGTAATGGAAATCTGTTGTAGTCTGAGTTGAAGGAATGTATTTATCATTTGTTGAAAACACTAAATGGTTAAATGAAAAGCAGAAATTGTTGACAAAGTATTTCCTGAGGCTGTAAAGCACTGTTGTTGCCTAGGGTGTTAAAAAGGCACCACAAAAGGTTCTTTGAGCAGGAAGAACCACTTTTGGTTCCCTAAAGAACCATGTTTATAAACATTTTTGTGAATTTGAAGAACCTTTCATGGGCTTCTACACAGTTCTCCCTGAACCTTTACATTATGTGGAGGTTTAAACTTTAAAAAGGTTCTTCACAATCACACATTCCATTTACAAAAGAACAATCTGCTGAAAGGTCCACAGGGAACTGTTTTAGGAAGCCAAAAATGGTTCTTAAATAACACTGTGCAAAGAACCTTTTCTGGCAGCTTTATTTTTAAGAGTGAAGGTATATTGTCTTCAAGAAAGGTGTTGGCCGACAAGGACTGTAAAATGTGTTACTGTATGTACTTTGGGTGCTTTAAGAGAGGAAAACAGATTCATAGTTAAGAATTCACAGTAAAGCAGCAGTGTATTATACAAAACTACAAACATGTTGACCACAAAGATCAGATTTCTCAGAACATGAAATGAAACTCTAACCTCCTTTAAAGCGCACAACATTTTAATTCATTTTTTTTTTACTTTTTTGCATTGCTTTTAAACGTTTGTACATCATATTGACCCAATCCATAATGGTTAGAGACTTTGTTATGAAGGAAGATTTAACTGTAATAGCTGCTTAAAAATAAACAAGAAGTAAAGTGCACACTAAAGCTCCATTAAGGCCTTGAGGCTAAAACACTGACAAATAAGCTAAGCACATGGAGCTCTAGTGTGGGTTTTTCTTATCTCGTAAGATACTCTGATATGGTGTCCATGTCAGTGTACCATACGATGTGTAACAGTGAGAGTGGTCACCATGTTAGCAGAATAACCCCTCACTGTTTGACTGATGGTAACCATATTTACTTCAGCCAACCAACCAAGGTCAAGTACCAAGTATTATCATTATACCTATGAAATGTGAAGTTGTCATTGTTTTAACAGTGTTCACTTTCTTTTCTTTTCTTTTCTTTTCTTTTCTTTCAAATTAGTTCCAGACCTCCCTTGTGATCTCAGTTAATCACTTCAGAGCATTTTTAAAACAGAAAGAGCAATTGATCTATTCATGCTGCACCCCCAAATGCATTCTTTCATAGCAACCGTTGCTAGGTTGGACAAGCTTTACCAAACGTAATGAGACATTGTACAACCTTTTGGCAAAATACTGAAATGTAGAGTTATTCATTTCAAATTAGATTTATTTTGTGTTCATGTGAAAATTCATATGGTTATAATAGATTTGACGTTGTTGTTTTTCAAGCATGGTGGCAGATTAATTGTTTTTCCAGCCTTACCTCGTTTCAACGAGCTAAAACAGCTCAGTAGCACAGCATTGTTGTCTGTGTTCTGTAAAGCTTGTCCAACCTCGAAACAGTTGCTATAAAATAATACATTTGTGGGCCGAGCATGGCTAAGTCAGTTGAATGTAGCCTTGCACAGGGAATTGTTAAGGGTGCTTTTTAAGTACTTGTACCTGAAGGTTAGGGACATGTTGCACATTGGTTCACAAGCACATGTAAATTCACCCCATCGCCCACAAAAAGGCTTTAGGTTGCAGACGGAGCTGAAAGACAGCAGGCTAATGCGATGGACAGGTGGTAAGGGTAGGATGGGAGAGATCATGTTACAAAAGGACAAACAGTGTGCAATAGACATAGCACCAGCAAGTTACTGGTCAAGAATATAATCCTAATTGGAAGAGAAGAAAATCTTTTAGGAATGTATGACCTTGGTTTGTGGCTAGTTTTGAGCCCTGCTGTTTTGAGCAGCCACCCAGAGAGATCTCACAAATTTGACTTTATGTAATATAGTGTAATTAGTGGGATTGACTATCTGTGCTATTGTGTCAGAGCAGTGGAATTTACACGTTAATGGAACATGCGCACAAAAAGCCAGAGTGTTCTGTCTTGCCTCTCAAACTAAATGAAACAGGATCTAGTGAGTGATCTGTGGTGTCGCCTTGCAGAAACAGAGCTCGGTCAGGTTGGAGTTCCCTCACCTTCCACCTAAACCTTAGCCCAAATAGCCCCTTTGGAGGTTTGAATGGAAAGAGTGAGCAAGGGAGGTCAAAAGAGCAGTCACTGTTATGCTAATGCCTCCTCATTGGCTATAACTCACTTACATTATGGAATAATTCATTTTTGGGCACTTTTCTCTAATCTGGTGATTCTTTTGCAGTATGTTTATTCTTTTGCAATTGTACAATTACTTGATGAAGGTTTGTGAAGGAAATGAGTAGGAACCCAGCAGGAAGATATGACTGAGCTGCTGTCTCTCCTCATTATTTCCTTTAAAAAATAGTGTAAGAAAGCCACCATGCAAATGCTATTTTACTACAAAACATACTGACGTACTGGATTTCATATGCTTATTTTCCTGTGTTATATTTGGAAGTAATCTGCAGCTGAATGCCAGTGCATGTATTTTACAGTCACACTATGTAAATAAAATGTTTTTTTTAGACTGGGCTAGTGTACAAACTTGTACACTTCATACATCATTTTACAGTTACATTTTACTGTAACAACACAACTAAACACAACAACTTCGCAGCTAAATTTAAGATGCATGCACTGTTGCATCCAAAGCACAAGAAACGATCTGAGCACTATTTTATTGAAACTTCCTGTACCAGTCATGGTCATTTAGTGGTATATAGAACTGCTTCTCACATAATTCCACTGGAAATGCCATCATAGACACATTTTGAGGTACATCTCAAATATATCAGGTTCATTTCTACCACTGCAGTGGCTTGTCCAAACTTATATTAGATCATACCAAAGACTTCAGTTTAAGACTTAAGTCGAAGGTTTAACTTGGACCCCATGTGGCCCTGTCACTAATCTGCTCTGTTTAAGAGCAATCAGGATAGAGATGCCCTCGTAGAGAAAAAAAATCAATCTTAGCTGTAAAGAAACAATGGCAATAACTGATGTGCCTGGCGAAGATGTTCATGATTTACTTGAAACAGAGTTTTCACAGACGTGGTCGTTACTGTCATAATGTCAACTTTTATTTGACATCTTTGCTATTCATTAGGGTCCAACTAAATGACCATGGTCTGAATTAACCTATCTGTGTCCTAGATGATTGGATTTGGGGGTGAGGAACACATCAACTCCTACCAGTATAGCAAGAAATTTCAGTTTCCTCTGTAAGGTAGGAGTTGATTGTCTGTGTAGCGCATTCCCTTGATGCAGCAGTAGCTGCTGAATTTTTGAACTCTCACCTTTTTCCATACAGATCTAGGAAAAACCTTTATTTGGTGTACAACTTATGGGTAGGTTCATTACGGTTCCATCAAGAACCATCCATTGACGCATTCTTTAGGGAACCAAAAGTATAAATAAATTGGGCAACTTTAACCAAATTTGTTATGCATTTAAAATAGATTAAGGTGGCATTTTTCCTTAGAAAACTCAGAGTTATTGTTCATCAAGGGGGTGAATATACAGTTCTAATGCCATTCAGAGGCATTATGATATAATTTTTTCAAAGTATACTTTTCTGTATCCCAACTGGGACTGCTTATTCTTAAGCAGTGATTTCAAATGAAATGAAAAGTATTTTGTTATTTTCATTTTTTTTTTCTTTTCCAAAATTTGTGAGAGATGCAAAGGTATTTTAAATACAGTATGTTTTTTAAAAAACCTTTCAATCCCTGAGAGATCTTTGGGATGTGTATGTTGTGTGAGTGAGGAGGGGGGGAGGGGGGAGCATGTGGCTAGGTTTACGCAGAGCAAAACTACTTTAACCGCACGCTTAAATAGTTTCTGTTTTATTGTCGTAGAGATTACTCTGATGTATAAGATGTGACCAAACAAGTAAAGCAACCGTTAGAGTAGTTACACCCTGGGGAGTTAGAATTAGGTTTACCAGTGTTCATTTCAAGGAGTTACATGCTCATATAAGATGGTATAAATACATAAATATATTCACAAATACAATATTTTTTGGTGTGAACCTAGCCATATACATTTTTTGTAAGCTGTACAATTCTATACTAGTAATTGTTTAAAAGGGTAGATATAACAGTAACATTTGATTACTTTTCCTGCTTGTGTTATATTAATATTGTATAGTGCTGTCATTGTTTGCATCTGAACATACCTCTCTTTCTTTATATACTTGATTAGAAGCCTAACTAGGAACATTTGACATTTTAATGGACAGTATTACTCAATGTTAGATATACAAGTAACTGTAACATGGTTAAGGAAGAAAAAGCAGCAGCAGCATAGATAAGCTTTGTAAACTGTAGATTATGTTGGGGTTCAATCTGTCTAAGCCTCTAAATGCTGTTACTGTTTAAGTGTAATTTTTCTAGAGTAAACAAAAATGACGTACAGGATGAAAACATTAGCAGCGATTCCGAATGATGGACTCTACCTTCTTTATAGAAAACCTTTGTTGATTTTTTTCTTAATTTTAATCCTTCTGTATGACGTTTGTTTCTGCAAGGTGTTAAAAGGAAAAGTTAAAAAGAAAAAAGAAGTGCATGTTGGAATGTTAAGCCCCTCTTTGTATAAAAGTTTGCCATTTTTAACAAACACATCTTTTTACCATTTCAAGAACCACAATAATTTGTATGAAATGTGTTTTGTAATTTGACCACAACTAAAAAAAATTGCTATAGAAACCTCTATTACCTTACGCACACAGGACAAATTGTGAATTTTGATTTAGTGTACTAATTCATTTGCTGCATGCTCTGTATTCAAAGGTGCAAAGTTTTGCACCCCTCACCCTTTTAGTCATACAGTTTCTGACTGAAACACTACAGGAAGGAAATAATGTTCTCTCCATACTCCTATAGCTCATTGTAAACAGTGGTTGACTGTTGTCACTATTATCATTTGTAAGTAATAATGTTTAAACTCATCACCGGGTTCACTCTCTTGTTTTGTTTTTACTTTTCTTACTTTCTCGTGAGTAAATTTGATCAGTTTCCATTTGTAGGTGCCATTTTAAGGGCACATATATGCTACATAATGTTGCTATCATAACAAAACCTTATATCTCCACTTCTGACTTTTCAAATTGTTCTAATTGTTTTATTGTTCTTTTATTAATTCCAAAATGATGTTAACATTAACCTTGTATCTCCAAAATGCTTACTTTTCAGGAGAAAGAATAAAGATTATTTTTTCTTTCTCCAGAAAAGTCATGTATGTGGAGATATGAGGTTTTGTTCCGACAGCAACGATATGCTAAAGTGAAAAGGCTGCTTTGTCATCGAGCTACTCAACTCAGCTGATCAAAGCACAGTTCATGTTAAAGTTCAAGGGTATCAAATTCGACGTTTCCACTAATGTTCAAAATTATAAGATCAATTCAAAGTCATCAATGAAAGTTTGGCATAAGCTAAATTAAAAATCTTATAATTGACCAGCACCATAATGGAAGCAACTGCATATGGTCTGTGTTAGATCGCATGTGGCATTAGCGACACACTTCTGATAATCATCATGAAAACTATATGCTTTTCTTTTGATTGGTGTTTTTTTTTTAGATGGCATGAGTACTTGTCTTACTTAAAGCCTAAAGTAATGAACACAGGGTTCCCTGGTGAGTAGTTACAGTCTAGCTGTACTGAGCGCAGTGGGTGATTAATGGCATATGGTGCCATTGCAGGCTATCAAAATACAGTTGCTGTTACCATTTTGTTTTACTTTTTGTTAGTAACATGTAGTGTTTGTAAATGCTACTTGTGCTGCGTCACAAAGGTTGTCAAGAGCATATTAGGCCCTCATTCTGAATATTTAGAGACCTGCGTAATGAATATAACATGCGATGTGCATGCTTATTAGTTCATAAAGCCACGATCAGGGATTTGAGAACAACAACTTGGTCACTTAATGTTCCAAGACATTTTGAAACATAAAGCTCTTCTGAAATTCAGAGAAAGAGTGTGTGTGAATACCAGAACATATACTGCCTTGGTTGCTGTTACCTATAACAGGGCAGACCTGTTAGTAATGTAATGTCTGAGAATCAATTTGAACAAATTAAACATAAGAAAAACAAAAGCTCTACTGATCCCTGATTGCGGCCCTAAGACAGAGGTTTTGCTTGTTCTCCATCATGTCTGTAGCACTCATCTTTGTAAATGTAGCATCTACAGAGGCTAAAGAATGACTGTGTATGACAACCAGTGGTCAATAGCTGCCATTTTGTTGATCAGATGGCTTTGTAAAGAGCTGGAGCGTTTATTGCTGCTTGCTGTGGTTGCAGTGTGGCATACTGACGATCACCACACAGTGTTTCCTTGTAGCATAGCATGGCAATGTTAACTGTAGTCTGTGCTGATAGTGAACAGTTTTAATTAGGTTTTCTTTTAAATGGCCATGAAACTAAGTCTTAGTAGTACAGATTTTATGTGTGTGCTTAATTTGTGAATTGTACTGCGCCACCTTACAATAAACAAAAAAGAAACAAAGAAAAAAAAAAGAAGTAAAGAAAAAGACCCTCCCCAAAAAAAGAAAAAAAAATATTACTCAAAAGAAGAGGCGTCCTCATTGTACACACATTGTACTTGAACAGTGAGGGGTATGTCTAGAGTGGTCATTTTTCTTACTGCTTCTGTATTGGTTCTTTAAACGATCTTTGGCAGAATTTGCACTGGGGTTTCCACACTGTAGTCACAGTAGTCATGTCTGTGTCTTTAACTGTTAGGTCACAGATTTAGAAAGACTTTTGTGACATCAGTATTTGTTTGAATAATCTATCAGAAATGTATAGCATCATCACATTCACCTGAACTCAGTATGAAAGCAGAGCTGGTGATGGTCTTGTAAGGGATGGAAATGAGGAATAAATATGGTGTTTGTTTGCTTCAGAATTAGAATTAGGCTACCAGTGAATTGTCAGATGAGATGTAGTCATTGATCACTACTTACATGTTTATTGGCATTTTGCAAACACTGTGGATAAAAAATACAGTGGCATTTGCCAGTGGGCGCTGCTAATTCCTAGAGCTAGAAATTTCCAGAACACCTACACATGGAAAAAACAATACTGACTAGAGGCTAAACTGGCTTACAAACAAGCCAACAATCATTGTAAAATGATGACCAGTGATGCATCTAATTCCATAGATCACTGCTATCAGGCTTGCAATGCCACAGAAGACAGATTCCTGGAGCACCCCCGTCCTGAGTGTTTTAGAGTCTTCCTGCTCTAACACACCCACTTTATCCCAGCAAAGGCTTCTTTATTACCTGATGGGTTCAATCAGGTTTTAAGAGCAGGAAAACATATAAAATAGGAAGGGCTGGGGTACTCCTGTCATAGAGGAACCACTTTTAGTTCTTTCAACGGATGGTTCTTTAAATGAACACTTTTGCAAATAAGCTGTGCAAGTTTAAAGAACCTCTACATAAAAAAAGTTGTATACCAATTTATGTTTTTTCCCCGCTCCCTTAAAAAGGTGCCAATCGTTCTTTGGGTGATTCCACAGAAAAATCACTTTTGGTTCCCTGAAGAACCATGTGTGACAAAGAGATCTAAGAGTGTGAAAAACTTTTGAAAAGGTTTAAAGAATGTTTACATAATGGGAAGAGGATTTTCCCTTACATCATGTGGAGGTTTTTTAATTTTCAAAAACGTTCTTCACTTACACATATCTCACTTACAAAAAGGGTTCTCTAAAGAACCACCCACTCAAAGGTTCTTAAGGGAACCAAAAGTAAAGGTCCCTTTGTATCACTATATATCCAATATTGTATCACTATGTATCCAAGCCAAGAACCTTTATTTTTAGGAGCTTGTACATTGGGGTTAAACTAAGCTGCAGGGAGGTCAGCGGAACTGCACACTTAGGACCCTTTATATATTTCAGGCAACAGCAAATGGAGAATGTGAATGGCTGGTCAGCTCAACTCGTCTGGCATGAAAAGCAGGTGTTGGGGCAAACACTGACCTCGCGCTGCTGACCTCTGACTTTCTTACCCTTCTATCTAAAGGTGCATGTGGGTGTCCTTTACACTGGTCTCATATTCGTATGACTTAAAATGCTAATTTAGAATCAGTTTTTTCTTTTCATAACCCACAGAATATCCAGTTTCTCCAACTATTTAAAAAATAGTAATTATTTCAGAAATGGATGTTCCTGAAAATAAGGTGCCAAAAGGGTTCTTTGAAGTGATGCCAAAGAACCACTTGTGCTGGCTGGAAGAGCCATTAATGTTTTCAACTGAGTTGTATAAGGAACAATCCATGAAATGTTTCCTTAGAGAACCAAAAGTGGTTCTTTGAAGACATCACTCCAAAGAACCCTTTCTGGCACTTTCATTTTTAAGTGTGTGGGAGGGTAAGACCCTTGGCTATGACCAGAAACTTTTAAACCAAGTTAATATTTCATTAAAAACAAAATTCCTAAACTTGGCATACGTAGCATATGAAGCAGGTTAAAAGCATATGAGGCTGGTTAAAAAATCTTAAAATAAAAAAAACTTGAAATGGATGTCGCTCATAGTGTTTTCAAAACAGCATCACTATTAATTGGTTGAGTGAAGACACACAGATCCGAGATTGTGTTCAGCGGTCAGACACATGACCATTTTGGACCCTAGCAGGACCTCATTGGGAGGTTGTTCAAATTCCTCAGTGTGAGACAGAATGTAGTGCTTTTGTAATCAGAAGCTAAAAGCACTTCAATCAAGGGTTGCTTTGCTCAACTTACTGCAATTTACACAATTATTTATCAAAACTTGTGGTTTTAATGGATGAATATGTGTGGAATATATGTGGTATGCAATAGCCAGATTTAAAATAGACTGGGAATTAAAGTAGATTAAAATGAACTGGAAGTATAGAGCTTATCTTTTCATTTTTTGCCCGCTGGCTCACACTGCATGAAGACTGGAGACGTATTTTAACACCAGAGCTTAGTGCTAATATGTTAATTTGAAACGACCAGTGATGTGAGCAGTACATTTGACATGAATGAAAGCTCCTCTGGCCTTGTCACTCAAATCCAGTCCTGGAGGTTCACAGCACAGTACAGTTTCATTTGTCTTATCATCCCTCATATGATTCAACTCTTCACAGACCTGATGCCTAAATGGCTGTAATATTGTAATATTATCTTCCAGTTTGATGCACAAACCAGGAGACCAACTCATAACTCTGTGTCTAATGCTTGTGATATAAGAAGGGTGGTTAGCTGTTTTAAACACTGATAGAATTTGTTTCTATGCTTGAATAGAGCTGGATGATATATGGTCTATACTGATATACTGCCATTGGTGATAAAACAAAATTGAGAAATTACAAAGTCTTAGTTAACTGCAATGTATATACTGTGCAAAAAGTCTGAGACTATTTATTTTATTTCCAGACAAAACCTTTATATAATCAAGACAGAAGTCAGAACAAGAACAAGTCAAAACAAAACCTTGTGTCTTCAGAAAGGTGACTTTGCTGGAGAAGGAAAAAAAACCTTAACTTTTAATGGAAGTTAATGGAGAAATGATTTATTCAACATCCTTTTGGGGCATTTCTGTTTATCCATCATTAAATGTTGACACAGTGTAAAGGGCAGCTGGCGATTTGAAATCATGTCAAAAAATGAAAAACAAGAAAAACGGGTACAAGGTTTTGTCCCGACAGCAACAAAATACAAGTTGTTCGTGAGGAAGGTGAAAGTCAAAGAAAAATAAGTAAAAAAAAAAAAACAGGATTTCCAAAACTGGAATTAAAAAATGATTAAACTTCATATAGAAAATGGGAATCCTAACAACCATGCAAGATGTGCTAGACCACTAAAACTGTCCAAAATCAGAAAAACAGTACTTAAACCTTTCATCTTTGACAGAGAGTAGCGAAGCAAGCTTCAGTCTTGATTCAGATCTGAAGAAATTCACAGGTGTTTCTGTCCATCCTTCCACTGTGAGAAGAAACTCAACACTATGAGGAGTGTGTAGCTGTGGATGTGTAGCTGTGAAGGAGCCCTCAGTGAGAAAATAGACAACAAAGAAGAACATTTGCACTAGAACACCAAAACTTGTTTTTATAAACTGATAAGTCTAAATTTGTAATTGAGATTACTTTATTCGTAAGAAGCAGAAAACACAACCAACTTGTAAGACTGAACTTTGGAGAAAATATCCCTGCAGATTTATTTGAAAAACTGCAAACAAGTCACTCAAAAAGAATGGCAGCTGTAATAAACACAAATTGTGGACACACTAAATACTGGAATTTTTGACATTATATTTAGCTGCTGAGGTTTTTGTGTACTTTTCTGTTAAATTTCTCTTACAAATGATGGTTCTTCAAGGGTTACTTAGTAAAGAAAATGGTTCTGCATAGAACCATAAACACTCAAATACCCCTTTGTATGATGGGTTCTTTACATCTTTCCTATATTGTTCTGATATCAACTTTTAACAATAGAAGAACGCTTTTTTGTTCTATATAGAATCATTTTAATGAAGAAGCCTTGAAAACACTTGATCTTTTTTAAGAGTGTACATAATGGCTGTTTTGACTGGAAATGCATTAAATGACAGGGTGTGTGGTCTCTGACTTCTGTAGTTGCTGGTTGCTGTTGTTTTGAAAGAACAGTTAAAATACATAAATAGTGAACTTCCTATTTATGGAAATCAGGTTTTTGTCTGGGTAAGGTTCCCTTTGATGCCATTTTAAGAGACAAAAATAGATGAAAACATTTCTATCAAAACGTCATTTGACACAGTGAATCTGGACGTATTGTGATATTTTGCTATTAAAAATATTTTGATGTTTAAGCTTCCAGTGATGGAGTGGGAGTTAAAATAGCATCAAACTGAAGATTTCCTCATTGAAATCCTTTTAAAAGAAATAAATAGATTTACAACTGATGACAGCAGCCCACAGTTTAATGCTCAGACACTACACCTTCACCGCACTCAGAAAGAGCAATGAGAGCTGGGGAGTTCTCATCGTTGGAAATGAACTACACAGTCTCTGAGTGGAATTTACCCAAAGCCCTCCTCCTGCACTTCAATACTGGGGGAAAGAGAGAGGTGGGGGTGGTAAGAGGGAGTCCTGTATTGTGTGTGTGAATATGGTGGGGATTTAGAATGAGCAGGGGAGAGGCAAAGGAAGGTTGGAGGGTAAAAGGAGGATGGAGGGGGGTTGAGCTGGCTCAAAGACACCAGCTGGCTTTGTCTTTTCCTAGGCAACCATGCCAAGCATATAACAATACAAACAGAGAGAGAGAGGAGTAAAGTATGAGAGATGTCACAGGATAAAAGTGAGTTATGTAATGCTTTTCCCTTCTCTGACCTCTCACCCATTCCCAGTCTTTTCTGTATGCTATTGACAAATGAAAAGATACACACACACACACACACACACACACACACACACACACCACACACACACACACACACACCACACACACACACACACCACACACACACACACACACACACACACACACACTTGTTTTTATACAATACCAGGCACATGGTCATACATGTGTCCTCTGTGTGTTAATAGACGTACGCAAAAGGTATTTAAATTACATGTTTTGGTGATCTAAGTGAACACATCCTCTAACACACTCCTGCACGTTTTGATGCACAATTACTGTTCATTTGCTGTATTTAGCACATTGGGAAAAATAAAACATAACGTTTGTGCAAAAGTCATGACACATTTTATAGCTATGTTTTTTTGTTTTTCAATATGTTAAACTCAGCAAATAAACAAAAAATGTGCACTAAAGATGTAGAAAAATGTCATATTTAAGTTGATGGGAGTGGTGAAACTATTGTATACCGCTGCATATCACTGGTTTCATATCAAAACCTCATAACTATCTTGTATTTATTTCTTTTTATGACATTTTAAAATACCAGCTGCTTTTTATATTGTGTGAAAACTTCACAGTAGATGGACCAATAGAAATGCTCCAAAATCTCTTGGTATAAAATCTTGTCACATTAATGTGCATTACAGGTTAAGCATGTTTTTCCTTTTCCTGAAAAACTACCATTTTTGAGATACAGAACTTAACCTACAGTGAAAATGCTTCTATTTTACATTCTTTTCTAAATATATTACAAAATACGTTGCCCACAAAATGTAAGTAGAAAAGTAGAATTAAGCATAAAAGTAGAATATTTACCAATTTCATAATTTAGTATGTCCCCATTTACTTTAGTGACAGCGTGTACTCCAGCTGGCATGGATTCCACAAGTTGCTACATGATGAGTCGTGAGAGTCGTTTGAGCACGAACTTCAATGGAAAAAAAATTGTACAAAAGGGTGAACATGGTCAATGTCACACATTTGCTGCAATTTGAATAGTGACATAAAACATTAAATATGTCTTCTTCATTTTTCACATTTTTAAGACCAATCTGCTTATTTCAAGATTAAATTTAAAAAAATTTCAATGTGGTTTCATATTTCTGGAGCCCACTGCACTTGTAATAAGGATTTTCTAGGCCTAATCATAAACCTAACCTTAACCATAACCTCCATAGCCAAAATGAAAAGATTTTACCCTTTCAATGAAACGTATAGCTTTTATTTAAAAAATAGCCCTTAATAAAGTCAAGATCACGTTGACTGTAGGATAGCCCTACAAACAATCACACAAACGCATACGCATTTGTGCTCAAATACACAATCACACAGATGGTAGGAGAGAATAAAAATAGTGTGCGTGGGTTTTAAAGGTGCAGAGAGGTCCTCTCAGGACACTCTAGACACCACACACATTAAGAATAACAGACATAGCTGCATCACTACATGGCATTATATTCAAATCCATCAGCGGAGGCTAGAGAAAGCCAGAGGATGTGTGAAAAAGCTGCGTGTTTGCTCAACGCTGCGGCACACCATCCTCACAGTAAGATATCCTGCAGTCACGACACACAGAGCTCTCCTGTATCCTCCTCTCCTCTGGAACGGACAGATGGGCTATGGGGGATGGGAGAGGAGAGAGAGAAAGAGAGAGAGATATAGTGAAAAGGAACGAGAGAGGGAGCTGAGGACAACAGAGTACAAGAGGAAAATAGCTGGGTAATACTAAATATAAGCTGCTTTAAACCTGGGAATCATATATTAGCAAGTAATATAGCACTAATGATACAACAGACATGCAAGAATGAGATTAAAAATATGAAAGAGGTATAACATAATTTCAGGTTTGAGGCCATTTTCAATTATGATGTTCTATTATGAAATTCAATTTGTTGTTTTAGTCTTTTATTAGTAAAATTGTCTTAATTCTACAGAGTTCTAAATATACAGTACTGGGCAAATATCTTAGGCTAAACAGAACACTAAACATGCATGCAATTTATTTGCTGTTTTGCTTGTTAAATCACCATATACCACAAGGACAAAGGCAAATAATCATGATCATAGAAGATGATATCTTGTGAGCTAGTTTGAAAAGCATAAAGATGTTAAATTCCTTCAATAGCACACTGGATTTGGTTGTTAGATAATAACTACAGTTAATACTGGGCTACCTTGAGGAGAGGTTTGAAAAGAGTTAAACAACACATTGACATCAGTGTTTAATTAATGTTATTTGTATTTACTATAATATTAGTGAGCAAATAAACGTTTACTGACCAGATAAATAGCTTTTTAAGCTTATTTTCTAATGTGCCTATAACATTTGCACAAAACTGTATACTGCACAGACTGTTTGGCTGCTCTCTAACAAAATGAGCCCCAAAAAGCACATTTTCTACAATTTCTCAGCTACTTGAAGGAAAAAGTCTCAGCTTTTTTAAGTGTTGATGCATGCAGAGCAAAAGCCCCTCCCCCCTCCCCCCAATTTACTCTCACAGGACACACCCAGAGGCCTAGTGTTGATCATTGTACTGTATCCTTTACTTAAAGTAAAAAACCATTTTGGCACCACAAAAAAAAATATATCGGTTAGTCTAACAGTGAGTTACTTGTGGAACTATTTTGCACCTCTACATTGTCACTTAAGGTTCTAGAGGTCAGCACGTCCATAATATATTAGTGGCATGGGACAGGGGTGTAAAACTAGACATAAATTAGGGGGAAGGAAAGGGCAGGTCAAAAGCACACTTGTTCATTTTCACCTCCATATGCTGTAGTGCAGAGGTCCTGGAGAGCCAGAGTCCAACACAGTTTGGTGATTTCCTGCTGAAACAAATACACTTAAGCTGGTACCTAACTGCTGATTTGAATCAGGTGTGTTTGAGCAGGGAAATCACCAAACTGTTCTGGACTGTGGCCCTCATAACCAGAGCTGGACACTCCTGCCTAGATTGTGAGAAGAAACCGATTACAAAATAGTACAACTAAAGAGTAGCCAGAAAATTAGCTAATTACAAAAGTACAGTTAAACTATGTGCAAATCTGTTCAGTTGTTTATAGTTCATGAAGATGATTATTATTATTATTTCCTTAATGCTCTCTTTAACAGTACCTTAAGTGTTAACCAGGTCCACTCTGAAATGCTAGGTAATTTTTCTGGGTACCATGATGGTAGGTTCCAAGACAGTTTAGCTAAATTCGGTGATGAACTATGACAATTACAGCTAAGTCTTCAATTTGGACCATAAATGTTTAAACTCAGCCAAAATGTAAGGAAAAAACATCTCTGCGATAATGCTAACTTCTTATATAATCCCTGTGGGATTCTATTAGTTTGTTAGCGCTAAGCCAACAGTGATTTGCATGATTGCATGATGATTTTTGGCCAAGCTTTTTTAAGCTTATTCCATTTAGTAGTCTATTCAGGGGATCTTAACTCTATGTAGTAGTTATTTATTTACAATGATGGTTAATGCTTTGTAGCTAGATAAATTATAGCATTCCTTAATCCGTGTAGATATTCATAATAGATTAATGTTAGCACCATCTTACACAAACCTAAAGTTAGCTTCTTATTTGCCAGCTTCTTGTTCGAATTTTCCCATTCCACCTTAAATGGTGCATCAGCCAGCATCTTGTTCGAACTTTCCCATTCCACCTTAAATGGTGCAGGTTCAGGCACCAGAGAGTGACTGCTGCACCCATTTAAAGTGGAACGGGAAAACTCGAGCAAGATGCTGGCGAATAGGAAGCCAACTTTAGCTTCATCCTTCTTACTGTGTTTTGGGGGGTTTATTTTATGTGTATTAAGATTAGGAGTGATTCACACATTCATGGATTTGCTGATTCTGAGATTATGTTTCTACCGGAGCACTAAACTCGTTTTTTAATGTCAGGTGCAGACTGAATACTTTTCTGCTGGTGCAAACGGCTAATTAGCACCATCAGTTATTAAAGAAATAAAAGTTACTGAGAGTAGTCTGTGCAGCCTACGTTAATCTATGTCAGAGGATAATAACAGAACAAATTTGGTGAAAATCAGTTGAGTAGTAAGGAAGTTGTGGCCAATTTAATCCTGAGAACTTGTCATCTCTTAATACAAGTGAATTTGTTCACAATGGATCTTGACCGCTCCAGCATGCTGAAAGTTAATCTAGTGTGTTAGGACTTCTCTTCAGCAATAGGAGAGCTTGCTTAGCTATTTCTGCCTAGATACTGCAGAGAAAAACTATTCCTGGTTGGCCAATTTTCACAAATTTAATACGTTTTTTTCCTTTCAAAACTTAACAATGGGCTCCCCTGTGAATTACACTGGAATGCTCAACAGATTCTATGTTTTGGTAAAATAGGAATATTATACAAAGGCATAAATCTGAGGTACAGTCTCCAAAGAACTATGCAGGTACTTTGGATGAAAAGCCAAAAGAGAGTTTAACAAAATTATGCCAAGATGTCCAAGAGGTTCTAACTATTAAGCTTAAACAGGAGTTAGTAAAATATCATTGCCAAAACATATACATTTCACTGTAATGTCATATGTTTATGTAGGAAAGTAATTTGGAAAATTCATGTAAAGTACGTGGTGAGGACCAACTAAAACTATAGTAACAATAATTGCTTTGTTTTACGGTCCACAATCTTTTCTGTGTATAAGTAGTAGAAACATACTATTTAAGACTCTTATGAATTTGTACTGCTTTTTTACCCCATATAGCTATCTAGGTGTTTATTTTCCAGTTTAAATGTGTGAAATTGAGTATACTTGCACTTACGACCTTATTACTCCAAATAATTATTCAAATTGAGATGTTTTACTGTGTCCTTTATCTGATTAATAGCTAAAATCTGCTGGGCCTTTTGCTGTAATTTAGTTAACTGTCTCGAAACCACCATGTTACAAAGAATATTTATCTATTACTTTGGAGCTTGTAACTGAAATGATAATATTAATTGTGGGAAAAATATCATAGATTTTACAAAATGTTTAAATTCCTTAAAACGTGAGTTGTGTCTCCACGGCTGTGGATCCAGTGACGCATCAAGTAATAATAAAAAAAGAAAAAAATCAATAAAAGAAAGAAAGAAATAAAAAAAAAGAACAAAAAATAATCAATAACCAGCAACACACACTGTTTGAACTGGAGTCAAGAATTAGTCACCATGGTTACGTGGTCTTGACACCCCCATACAGTCTATTTATTGAATGTGTGTGTGTGAGACAGAGACACAGAGGGAGAGAGAGAGAAAGAGAGAGAGAGAGAGAGGGGAAGAGAGAGAGAGAGAGAGAGAGAGAGAGAGAGAGAGAGAGAGAGATTTAGTATTGTTTGTACTGCTTTTAAATGTTTGGTATATGACAGTCAGTCAGGGAATGTGTGCAATAGTAAAACAAGGACATGTTTAAATCGCTCTAATCATATGTTATTTCATAAGGTTTTACTGGTTTATCCACCTAGTTTGATGTGAAATTTGAGGTTAAATAATATTCCTGAAAAAAAACCTAGCCTAAATGAAAAACAGCTACATTGTACTGCACATGCTATACACATCTCTAAAATGAAGCAGCTGTGTGTGCATGTGTGTGTGTGTGTGTGTGTGTGTGTGTGTGTGTGTGTGTGTGTGTGTGTGTGTGTGTGTGTCTGTGTGTAGTTTATAGATCCCATATAGTTCAGTTGCCCCCTTGTGGCAAAAGAGACTCTAGAGTAAGGGCTTGGTTCCTTTTCCTCTGTCTGGTTCCTCTCACTACCACTGTGAACACACACTGAAAATTTTCAGGGTAAAATTACAGTAATTTACTGGCAACAATTTCCCCAGTATTTTACTGTTTATTTACAGCATTCATACTGTAATATAAAGTCACAGTACCTCACTGTATTTCTAAATGCAGGTAATTACTGCATGTGTGCTGCTTCTTCCCTGCAATCCTGTATTTTGGATGTAACTGTATGCTTGTATGTGCACATTGGAGCACATAGAATTACATTCAAAATACAGCTGTCTGACGAACCTCAGTATTACTGTATTATACAATACAACAGGTAAAGAAACTTATACCCTCTGGTAGCAAATTCTTGAACAATCACACTATTTTTCACAAGACAGTAGCACTGTTTATCATACCATGAACTGAACATCATATTACAGCAGTTACATGGTACTTGCACCAGTTATCATGACTTCAAAGATATCTATTAATAATAACATTACAGGATGAACTAACTAAGACACAAAACACCATCATGGTTAGCAAAACAAAACATGTAGAAAACATTCAAACGGAATAACATGTTAAAACTGAACACTCATGTGAAAAGGACTGTTGAAGAAATAAAGTAACAAATACTTAAACAAACTGCAAGGAATGCTGGGAAGTTCTACCCCGTCACTACAATACTCAGAGACAGGTGGCGCAATACTGCACAAAGTCCTGACCACTTTTAATATGCTCTCCAAATAACAGCTAATTAATGTACAAGCAAACATTTTCACTTTTTAAACAAGAAGCTGGACCTGTTTCCGCCAGAATGCATCAGTTGTACAGCTGTATTCAAGGAATACAGTAGATTGCTGTTGAATTTCCTGTATAGATTTACATAAATTATTTACAATACGCACTTTATTTGGTTTACAGATACTGACCAACCCAACTACTGCTGCACACTTAATTGCCCCTTTGTACCCCACCCATCAGTGGAAAGAGACCATCACAGGACTACCACTGAACAGGTGTTCTCTGGGTTGGGGACAATTCTTACAGCCCAGTGAGGAGTGTGTCAGACACAGCAACACTGATGAACATTTTAAACACTGGACGTTTCATTTGATACTCCTTCTTTGTTGGTACATTTTGAGGGTGTAAAATTAGAGACGTTGGCTCATCTGCTGCACAGTTTGTGACCACTGTTGGGGGGATAAGTTTAGTTGCAGCAGTGACACTGAGGTGTGTACAAACCCCAGCAACTCTGCTGTGCCAGAAACACTATACCTAATAAACTGGCAACTCAGCATATATTAGTAGATATTCTTCTCATCTCATAAGTCCTACTGACATGCAAGGCTAAGCTTCTCAAAAGCATCATAGACTTAATATCATCTATACTGTTACACTGAACTCTCAAGGTCACATTGAGAGTTCTGAGGTTTCAGAAAGACTTATTTGAAGCGATTCCATTATCTAACCACTTTTGGTTCCTCAAAGAACCTTTCAGTGGATGGTTTCAGTTGGGTTTTTAAGGAACCACCAAACTTTAGCTTCTTCAGGGAGCCAAAAGTAACTATTCTAGGTCATCACTCCAAAGAACCCTTTTAGAACCTTTGTGTTTACGATGGTAGAGCATCCCAGACCATTCTTATTCTTTTTATTTTACTAACATTCACATCTTAATGCTGTAGGAGATTTAACCTCAGACACAGTACGTGTGGCCAAGCTTTCTGCATGTGCAGTTCGACTGTGAGAACTGAACTTTATGGAAACTCCCACATGTTAAAGAGAGCTCACCATCACTTCCTTCCTCTGAATACCTACCGAATTGTGATTGAGCTGACAATGAGAAAATAAGTGAAGAAAGAAAAAAACAGCAGGGTAAGGTTTAGAAAAGACGTAGACTTACATCGAGAAACTTTGACAAGATTAGAACATATGAAGAAAACTTCTTCCTCTTCTTCATACCTTACTTAGTAAGCCCATAGGAGGCTTGAACAGAAAGTTAAGAGGAAACAGTCTGACAGCGTCTGCATCAACGACGAGCCATGAGTAAGAATTCTCTCCGTGTGTTTGTCATCGTTGCCTTTCTGCAAACAGGTATGTCTAATGTCTGATCTGTGTAAAAATCCACTCAGTATATAAAGTGTGCAATTTGTGAGGATAGCTGCTGGTGATTATAAACAGTACAATGCTGCGCATCATGACACTTTATCAAGCGTCATCCATAAACATAGCTTGTCATTATGAAACAGTTTCTTAAGGTGACCACTTTCACTATATTCTGCAATTACTGACACCAGCGATGAGTGAATTTTGTTTATTTTTTATTGATCCAAACTTGATCTCAGTGTCTTAATATATATTTATTTATGTACAAATATATGTTCATGTATATATATATATATATATATATATATATATATATATATATATATATATATATATATGTATACACACACACACACACACACATATATATATATATATATATATATATATATACATACACATACAATAGATCTGCGGCAAAACTTTATTTGAACAGCATAATGCATATAGCATTGAATAACATGTTTATAACATTAATTATTTATTAATACAATACTTAAATATTTAGAAAGAGTTTATGCCAATGTTCGTAAGATGATATGAGATCTTTTATGAGATAAACTGTATTATCATAAGGGCCCAAAAATTGACAGATTGAATTTATGATTGAATTTATAACATTGTTGTAAAGTATAATTCCCAAGTGATGGAACTTATAAGACAGAGGCCTAGTTAAGAACTCCACATAACAGTTCTATATGTCTCTACCCAAGTTAAAAGTACAAAAACAACTAATACAGGCCTCCTTTATATCTATAGTAAATCAAATATCTATATTGTCTATCTATAAATGATTTTGGAATTGCAGAAATAAAGACAGGGAACAACTTCTTTTACCGGACAAATATTTTATCCAGGTTTTTACAAGTTTTTATGGGAATATGCATATTGATACATTTTGGAAAATACATGTGAAAATAATCACTTAAATTAGAGGAAATCAAAATCTATACAGAACAAATGACTGGGGATCTTAACTAGGCCTCTGCTTTACAAGTTCCATTATTTGGGAATAATGCTTAATTAGTGTCACTTTAGCTTAAGGCCCAGTGTGTCAACGCAATGTCATGCACTTCTTTAAATATCACGTCAGATTGTGCATAAGCTGTTTGTAACTGAAAAGTTCAATTTCAAAACACTATACAACAGTTTATAACAACTTTGGATAGAATGAGATAAACAGCCATTGAATCATGTGAAATACATTTTATTTCTCTTATTAAAGTGATTCTAAACAAAAAATAGCATTTGTATTTCTTGTATGTGTGAAGCTCACTCCAAGCAACATATATCCCAAAAAAAGAAAATTCCTGAAAGTGGCCTGTAATGTATTTTGCAAGAAAACCCTTCAAATATTCATGTATTGCTTTATATACATGTTATTTAGTGCTCATACAAGTGTTATGAAGAAGTAGATTTCAAATAAAGTGTTACTAAAAATGCACAGAGGTGCAATGAGGTTCTGAAACTTGTAATGAGGTTCTGAAACTTGCAATGAGGTTCTGAAATTTGCAGTGAGGTCCTGACACTTCAAAAGAACTTCACGGAAGTTAATAACATTTAATGAATGTGGTAAACAGGATGTCACAGAATATCAAGAGAAAACATAGAAAGCCATCAATTACTACAAAGAAAATGCGACCAAATCACACTGAGGAGAAATGACAGCCAGTTAATCACCTTTGTCATGTGGAAATATGTGTGAATTTTATTTGCAGAGAAAGCTCCATCTGTAAAGCAAAGGATCGTGTTAATACATCATGCAGAGACAACTTTTAAAAGTGACAGACTGAAAATGCATGTATGTGACTTTTGGAATGTGTCATATGGATTTCAGTCAGACTTTATATTTCTGGCCTGATCACTCATTTCAATGCCTTATAAATGCCTAAGATATCCAGTCTTAAAGGCAGCTGAATCCTTACTGATTAGTGCTCTGACATATCATTTCAAAACAACCAGCAACTGAATCATCTCTTTCAACTTGGAGCACATATTGTATATCTATTACAATCACAGTGTAATATAATTTAGTTCAATTGTTTACTTTTTATGTTGCTGGAAGTATGAAATGAAAAGAACACCTGCAAGTGCATGACCTGCAGAGACACTGTAACCAGAGCAAGACAATATAACACATTTGACTTGTGCGTGTGAAGCACTGATAAAAGCAAAGAATGGCCAATGAGCTGTCTGAGACTGGCTTGAAAATGCAAACCACAGCCAGAATCACTGTGCGATACATACGATACACAGACAGGAAGAGGGTTTTCCATTGAAACTCATTTGTACTGGGTATACATCTCGACCATAACATTTAGGCCAAGTTAAAGAAGCCTCTACAGAATAATATCAAAAAGAAAACACCACGTAAACTTTTTGTGGCAGCCTTTTAATATTTCAAACAAGAGCATGAATCAAAGTCAGTGTGGGCCTTTTCTTTTGCCGAAACCTCTGGTAAAATGCACGACAAAAAAGCAAAACTCAATTTGTCCCAATAGAGCAATAAAGCATTATAAAAACACAGTAATTCTTTTTTAGAAACCATAGCTAGCCATATGATCATAAAAGAGGAACAAAAAATCATGAACATACTTTTCTTGGCCCAGGGCCACCATTTTTCATGTTCAAGCTTCTATAGAAACATTTTACTTACACTCTTAAAATGCAAGAGCTCAAAAGGCCCTTTTGAGTAATGTCTTAGAAAAAACAATTTTGTTTCTCCAAAGAACCTTTAAAGAGTTCTTTAGAGAGCGATGCACTCTTAAAAATAGATGCCAGGAGCAATGAGATGCACCACTTTTAGTTCCCTAAAGAATCATGTGTGAAAAAGAGATGTATGAGTGCGAAGAACATAAGCTTAAAGAAAAACTAAGGTGAAGGTTCTGTACCAATGTAAGTGTGTTTCTTAGAACGTTTACATGATGTTGAGATTCATTAAACTTTAAAAAGGCTTTAAAAATGATTCTCTTAAAGACTATTCCCATTGTGCTAATAAAGAACCTTTTTTTAATTTAAAGAAACTGCACATAATGCAAAACTTTCTGAGAGCCACATGTCCAAACCAAGAACCATTTAGCAATGTTTACTTTACCTGTTATAAAGTCAGTTTTCTGCCTAAGTATAAACAAATTCTTAATATTAAAAAAAAATATTTGTCATTGTGGGATCTAAATTAGTGCACTTAATGGTGTACCTAATAAACTGGCAGAACCAACATCTAGATATACGTTTTTCAAACGCATCTCAGCCTTAACATAATCTTTACTGTTTGAGATCATATTCTGCCATTTTGAAAGCAACCCAGAGCATTTTTTTTCTTTCTGCAGATTTTCAGAATTCATAAGCTTATTGTTGCTGTCCAAAAAAATCTCAATTTTTCTGAGTTTTATTTTTCTTCAAAATTTGAACATGGCAGCTGCCCTTCACATTGTGTGAAAGTTCATGATAGAAATGCTCCAAAATTGCTTGGAATACAATCTCTTTACATTAACTGACGTTGAAAGTGAAGAATGTTTTGGCCTCACCTGTAAAGTTGTCATTTTGGAGAACTTGTTTTTCTTTGAACAGCGCCAATATGCAGAATGTGTTATATCTTTGCAGTTAGTGTGGGACAGTTTAGTGGTTGTAGTTTTGATATTTAAAAAAAATCAAATATTTTACTATTTCTGTCTTTTGTTTTGCTCCCTTTGACTAAGAACTGTGTTGATGTAACATGTACAACCAATGTCAAATGTGAACAATCTAAATTCAAAGTGCTCCTTTTTTCAGTGTATAGTGCAGCTTAGTGTACCTACATGTTTTAAAGATAGCTTCCAGCTGAATATAAATGCCTCATATCCTACGTCGTGGCAAATCTCTAATAAAGGCAATAAAGTCACAGAGTCACAATTGAATGCAAAGTAATATGTTTATTAGAGAATCATGGTTGGGAGAAGCTCTTGGTGAAATAACCAGAGATCTCCACTGAGAAAATTAAATGTGCACAGGATATATAGTTTCCCAGTGGGTGAAGACACATTTCATTGGTTCACAAAGAACAAAGAAGTTATAATTCATTGGTTACACATAATTGTGATATGAATAAACAAGAGTATTTTAACATACATACATAATAAATGAGAAGGAAGGAGGCCCAAATATGGCCAACAGGCCCATCATAAGCTTAGGGTCCTGAGGGGTCCTCATGACGAGCTAGTCTGTAGCTTCAAAGCCATTGTACAAAGATTCTTATCGACTAGCTCGGCTATGATTGAGAGGAAAAGATTAAACCTAGGCCTGATGTGCAACCGATATGATACAAAACAGCACACCTCTTTGCACACACATGAGAGAACAGAGGGTTTACTCTAGTTTACATAACATTTATAGCATGCGTATATCAAGAGGATAAGACTGGTATTACGAGCTACAGGAATCTACTGTCAGCTAAATTATAATCACTCTTTCCGCAACCATACCTACATTTTTTCTTTTCTTTTTTTCTTGAGGTCAACTCATAATATTTGTTTGGTTTTATGTACCAAATACAGTCTTAATTCATATTTACAGTACCATTTTCCTACCTATTTTTATTCCATTAAATTAAACAGGCTGTTTTTGTTACTCTGCCTTTAAACTGATGTAGATAAACGATCTCTGTTCTGACTGGCTGCCCTGTATTGTGCCTCATTCAAATATCACTAAGAGCTGAAACGCTCCTTAGGCTGACCTTACATGGTAAAATAGTTGCATGCTGTGAGCTGCCTGCAACATAATTTACATGCAACTTGACAGTTATATGAAGCAATTCATAAACAATCAAAGTTGCATGCAACACTGCATGCAACAGTGCTCCTCTACAGTGTTAGAAATAAAGGTACTGCACAGGTACATTTTTTGTTCATCAAGGTACAAACAATGTTAATGTCCCCTTAAAACTACAACAGTGGTTTTAAGGTCCTGTTGTGTACCTCAAATAAGTTCTTCCCAGGTGAAAAGCACATATTTATACCTTTTCATAGCCTAATATTTTAAAACAGAGCAATAAAATAAAACGTCTGTAGACGAGACGGGGTGTGTGAAGTCAATACAACTTAGCAAATATAATTTCAGTGGATTATGGTACAATTATGTTCCCTGACTAAAGGGACTGAAATGTGCCCTTGAAGGTACCACCCCAGCGACAGTTTCATACCTTTTTTCTTAGAGTGTAGATAGCCAAATCAGCGGCTTGTATTTTTTAATACACTGTATCGTTCTCACTATAAAAACATCTGGGATGTGTTATTTACATATCTGCAGCATTCTTCTTGTATTTTCTAGCTGTCATTGTCATTATGTTTTCCATATCTACAGAAGTCTTTAACTTTCTATGTTTTTTTTTACTATATATTTCATTTTTGTATCTGTTGAGTGAACATAAGGCCTTTGAATGTTTAAGTGGCAGTAACAGTTATAGCCTACCTGATGTCTCACTCATACTGTCCTGAAAGCACAAAAAGGACCATGTCTTACTTTCCTTTTCTGTAACAATTTAATTTGAAGCTCTGCATTTTAGGGGGCATCAAAACAGAAAAATATGAATCTAGCTATGTAGCTCACGATTACAGCAGGCTAATACAGAATAAACAGTGGCACAAGAAGCTGTTCAAACAGCTGTTAGCATTAGCTGGCTAGGTAACATGGCTGGTTACAGAAATGTAACACACGTTGGTTGTCATGGCTCAGGAAACTGACAAGATGAAAAATTACTATTCTTGTGCAGTTCAACGTGATCATGTGATGTGTTTTTGCCGTTTTGATTCGCTGATTCATGAAACTTGTTCCAACAGTTTTGGCTTTGAGTTTGAAATGATCTGCAGGATGCTTTAAATTTTAAATGCTTAAAATTTTTGCAACTCAAGTTCTATTTAGTTTCATGTAGATCTCTAGCAACTAAAGCTGCATAAGAAGTTTCACAGTGAACAGCCAGCCAAAACTAGCGTAGGCTGATTAGGTGGATATATGTAAATGAGTTGGTTCTTGTGACATCACAGAAACAATGTATTCAAAACGGGCTGTTTTTGCAGCACAGTTTCCACATATGGGCCAAGTGGGAAGTGAATAGAAGGTTTGAAAGTGTAACAATGTTTACATATCACATCAAATTCAAAAATTCAGTTTTCCATGATATGAGCTCTTAAATATTTATGGCATCTTAACCACGACTGTTGGCTGCAACTCCAGCTTGTCTTCTCTCTGTCCCTCAACAGGCATCTCTAACAGCAGTGTACATATCAGACAGAGGCAGGAGGGAGATCGCCTAAACGTCACCTGCACCCTGTCCGGTAAAGAGAATCTAACCCAGGTCACCTGGGAGAAGCAGCAAGACTCCAATCGCACCAACATGGGCGTCTTTCATCCCCACTATGGCATCTACATAGAATCCATGCAGGCCGGCAGAGTAAAGATTGAGGGGAATCAACGTCCTCTTGCCTACTCATCTCTCTCTGTGGAGCTGGAAGCTTTAAATAAGAGCGGGCAGATCTGCTGTGTGTTCATGACGTTTCCTTCAGGCATCCTGAGGCAATGTGCCAAGATCGGCGACAGTGAAGAAGTGATTGACAGCAGTGCCACAAAAAGTATTAAGACTGTTTTTTACACACTCTCCCTCCTCCTTGATACATATTGTCACCTAGCATTTTTGCTGTTACTTCTGCAAAACATTAGATTATATCATTGCTGCTGGAACAAAACCTTGTATTTCTGAAACAGCAACTGTAGAAGAAAGAATTCTTGACTTTATTTCAAAGTCATTTCGGACTCATGAAACACTTAGACAACATAAGGGTCAGCTGGTGGTGAAGTTTTGAGGTTTTATTATGAGTTATGAGAGGTGGGGGGGTGGGGGGGTTGTAATACATAGTAAGTGGTAACACCGGTTCGGTTTCATCAGTCAGAAATAAGATACTGGTGTGATAAAATCACTTATATACAAACTCAGACAGGAGAAGTCTGAAGACTTTATGGGACATAGTTGATGTGTTCATGGATCAAAATCAGATTTTCTGTGCTCGTATTAATGGAAGTTAAAAGCTCTAGATCGTCTAAATCAGCATCTCTAGCAATTCTCTAGTTGATGTGTAAAATGCTACTTTCAAACATATATGCTCAAAAAACTAACAGTGTCACCAGGATGGAGTGGGTTGTAACACACAACATAATGTAGAGTGACTGACAGACCCACTTACGTTTGTGACGTGAACCCATTTGAGTAAGGTAAACCAAGTGTCCTACATCATCTGCAGCTTCCTTTTCTCTTTAGGGGCCCATGTCCTACATTTTCCTTGTATTTTATCTTTTTTCTTGAGGTCCACTTACACTTATTATACATATTGATTTATGCACCAAAAAACATAATTCATTTTAGTAAGAGCATTTTCCAACCTCTTTATCTCTACGAGTAGACAGGCTGCTTTTGTTACTGTATCTTTAGGCTGATATATGTAAATGACCTCTGTTCTGATTGGCTGTCCTGTATTGTGTAGTTTCAGTCTGTTTTGGAGGTCCCTCAGTTCAGAATGAGAAGTTAGAAAAATAATTAATTCAGTTTTATTTTTATTTTGAATTTAATTATTTTATTTCATTACATTTATGGAAATATATGATGAATCACTTTCCATTCTACCAGCAGAATGGCCACTAGGAGACCTGCAAAAGAGGTTAAACTATCATACACAGCTGTATGCATGTTTGAACAGCTGGTCGAATTACATATATTGTTGAGTTTATAAGTGACAATAAGCTACTTTATAAGAAAGTTTAATATATAGCATTTTCCTGTAAATTCTAGTGCACAATTTCTATTTATTTGATGACTTTGACAGATCAGAATGGAATAAATCATAAAACATAAAATGTGCAGTAACTTTTGCACAGGCCACATTTTATGTTTTACTATGTGTTAAATTCGATGTGTTTACAATGTGTTAAAGTCAGTAAATAAACAGTAATCATGCATTAAAATTGCAACTACGGAACTTTTTGTATTTGACATAAACTTGCTTGTTTTGTGCGTAAGCAGTGAAGTTCTTCACTGCTGTATTATTACACTACTCATTATAGAGAAATATCTTCTTTAAGTTATATAAGTTTGATAGGTGTAGTACCAACAACTAACCAGTTATAGAGGCAGAGATGAGAAGTATTACAACGCTCCCTGGTCTTCACTATTACATCTTTGCATATTTTTCTTTAAAATACAGAATATTTAGAAGTCACTGTGTGCGTGTCCATGTGTCCAGCCCTGATTTTCTGTCTATACGTTTGTGTCTCTTTGTCCAGCTGCAGCGCAGGGTGCCAGACATGAGCTGGGCATATTCGGACAGCTGGGAGCAGTGATAATCGGCTCCATTATTTCCCTCGTATTCTTCATCACCTCTTTCTACTTTTGTCACAGGTGTTGCTGTAGAAGGTAGGACCACATTTTACTCCTTTTGACACAGTACAGTATTAGCTTCTAATGTGTGACCTGAATGTGTTACGTTGTCTGAAAATTCAATAAGAAAATAAAATTTAAATCTGGAAATTGATTAACAAAATTATTTGTACATCATTGGAAAATGTAGAAAATCACTCCTTAAAAATAAATATTCCTTAATAGATCTTAGCTTGGATGTATTATTAATTAAAATGATTAATTTCAACCTTTATTGGAACATTGGTTATTTTGTTTTCTATTCTATTTTGTACAACCTTTTACATTAAAAAGCCAAACTATGCTTTATTTATGTTTTAGTGATCCTTTTTGTTTTAAATATAGGGCATCAAACTATGCCATACCATGCTTATTTATAGAAAAAATATCAAATATATTTTAGTTGCAAGGGCATAATTGGTTTAGACCTTTTACAGGTTCTTTAAACATAAAAAAGGGTCTTGATCCTAGAACATCTTATTCAAAGTGATTCTTTAAAGAACCATTCACTGAAAGGTTCTTCAGGGAACCAAAAGTGGTTATCCTATGACATCGCTCCAAAGTTGAGTTTCAGTTCTAAATAAGTGCAAGTGTACCTAATAAAGTGTCAGAACTGACATTACTCTTTACTGTTGGAGCATTGAGAAAAAAAGACTGTTAACAACCCAGATCATTTTATTCTTTCTACATATTACTGAAATATACAACTTAATTCTGTATGTGATACAGCTTTACAGTAAGTGTGACACAGTTTTTGTGGGTGTAGTGTTGACATTTCAAAAATATCAGATCAGATATTTCACATCAACGCAATTTCCATTTCCATCAGCACAGTTTACTCCATTTGAGTAAGAACAGTGTTGATGTAACATTTGTGCAACCGACTGACACTTTAGATTGATGTAAATTCAAAGAGTGTGAAGTGTGAAAGAGTGCTGTAGATACTTTTGCATAAATGCTCTGGAGAGTTGTTGTGGTCTTCACATCGAAAAATCCTTTTTCCCAGGAGACGCGTGTTCAATGTAGAGCAGCCATATCTCACAGACCCACCGGCATCTACAGAGGTAAGACTTAAGCTCAGACAAAGATAAAATTAACCAAACTGAACGGATTACAAATTATAAACAGAAATCTATTTCATATTTTCAAAACTGTGAAACAGAACAATTACAAAACAAAGGTTATTTATACACACTGATGTTTTTATTTCAGTCAGTTGTTGGGTTTCAAACTGACCGTAGATATAAGAGCATACAGTTGTGGTATGTGAATTTCCTGTGTTTTTCTTCTGTCAGATGTACATGTATTGTGTGCAGTGTGGTTGAGGTGTTGGCCACTGCTCCACTCAGCATGTTCTCAAACATAGATAACAGGCTTAACATTTTCCATTAAGTCATAGCAAACGATCAAGGACAGGCACAGTTATGACAATTATAAGACGAATAGTTTGAAGATTTAACATTTCCTCAGAAGCTCAGACATGCAAGCACTTAGTCAGCCTTTGAAAAACTAAAATAACTTCAAGATGTTTGTATTTTTATGAAGGTACAGACAGGCTGAGTGTGGCTCTTCATTAGCAAGCCATGCAATGCCAGATAGGCCACTGTTTTCAGTTACCCTTACAAACGAAAACACAGCTCAGGTCCAGAATTACTGGCATAAAAAAGATAAGAAAATAAAATAGCGTTACACAAAAGCTTCATAATTATTAGCACCCCTGTTTTCAAAGCTTGATGCAAACTGTTCATTTCCTTGGCATTTCCTATGATGTTTGACAAGGTCCAAGAACACATCTGAGGGGACAGAGCTCCATGACAAATCTTTTGACAGTTATTACTGTACTTGGAAAGCCCAATCAAAGTGCAAATACAGAATTTCTGGGAAGCCTGCCCTCAACATATGTGAATATGTAAATGGTACACCAAAGCTGCTGTGAATTTCTCATCAGAATAGATGCTAATTTGACTGACTGGTGGAGAATCTGCATTACTTCGGTTTCAGTTCCTCTTTTCAAAGCATATTTTAGCGCTCACTACTATTAAAAGAGACACTGGTTTCACACTGTGCTTTATTTTTCCAGCTGCTGACGGCCACAGCCATGCTGTAAATAAGAGAGTTTTTCTCGGACTCAACTCTCTCTTTCACTCTCTCTCTCTCTCTCTTTCTCCCTCTCACACACACTCACACATATCACACACCTCGAGCGGGTCCATAGCAAACAAACCACCGCAATAAACACTAGACAACACATTCCATAAAACTAACATGTGAAAACTCTCAAACATGCTACAATATTATTATTTCTACATTTTATTTGCCGTTTCTCCTTTTTGGGAATTTAGAGCCTGTTCCATTTCTTTGTTAGCTCAAGTGAAGGGTGTGAGATGAGCCCTTTGAGGGGCAAGGGATCATGTGAACATAAGTATATGCCATAAGTATATGCCTTTTTTAAACCCCAAAAAATCAAGGACAAAGCTATTTATAAGTCCTAACAATTAACTACTTAAAATGATTTTCCGGTCTTTATATTGAAAACTACTTCATGTTTTATACATGACTGGTGATACAACTTCACTTTGCTAGCTTGCTAGAGAGCAAGTTAATGGCTTCACAGCTAGCAACAACAAAGAATGGCAATAAAGCAGGGATTCTTGACCTGGGGGTCATGTCTCAGGGGGTCGTGATAGTTGTGCCACAAGACGTCACACACAGAGAAAATCTTTTTGACAAGTGCATACAAGGTCTGCTGAACTGCTCCCCCTACAGGTCATGGAAGACAGGCTAATGTAGATTATGAATTTCTATTGGGTGAGATGATTAATTGAATTGCCTTAATTGATTTTTTTAACCCCAAAAAATGGTATCGCTGAGACGTTAGGATCCCCTGTTCTAAAGTAAATAGCCAGACAATGCAATTATTCACACATTTTATGTATGTTATGATCAAACGTAAAAAAATGCATCGCAAAGTTTGCATGGCCAGCCGATTAGCATACCAAGGCTAAACTAGCTGAGGAGAAGTGTGTTCCGACTGAAAAATGAGCTCCTTGCTGACCCCTCCTCCTTTTGAACAAGTGCTCAAGTGATACACGGTGTGGTGTCGAAGTTGTTGAAGGCATGTTAAAAAGGATTAAAAAGGGATCTTAATCAGGCAAAATGTGCAACAACCCCTCTCCCTTGTTTTTGTCCCTCTCCCTACACACTGTAGATCGTCTGTAGGAGTGTGCTGCTGTGGAATAAAATCCATTGTATCTTGAATGTATTGTATTCTGAATATACGACAACAAACCTCATTCTGCGCAGGCCTTGTATCATAATGCAGTCAATAAGAGCTCATTCTGCTTATCTTTCTTCAGACACACACAGAGGAGACACCTGTACAACATGCTACCCCTGGCTTTGACCCCACAAAACTGTACGCAAAGATTAAAGAGGATTTCTACTATGGCCGGCTTTGGAAGTCCTACCAAGGCAGATCCAGGGTACCTACACAAGGATCTCCGTCTCCCCCGAGGCAGATTTACTACCGTCTAGGTGAGAGGCCTGTACCACAGAGAGAGGAGGAAGGAACAACCAAAGGCCCAGACACAATGACGTCATCACCATCAGACACCAACAACTGAGTGTGTCCTCATCCACTGCTGACTACAAGTCGTCATTTGCTACAAGATAACAAAAAAGCAATAGCCTGTGCAATCATGTAAGAGGAGGAAATACTGAAAAATCATTACCATAAGCAATATCATGCCCTAGCATGCACTATACATATATATCAATGCAAAAACTGCTGTTTTTGGTCTGTATGTCGTAGAGACACTGATTTTTTAAGAGCTTGCTTGAAACTACATTTGAATCGAATACACTTGCACACCTGCATAAAACTGATATATCTCAATGTGTACAAAGTTATTTTTTGTTTTGACTGAAAACAGATTTACATACTTTGATTATTACATATGATATATTTCTGTTGAATAAACTATAGGTTACTTTTTGTAAATGTGTCAATGCATTGATTTAAAATACCCCTTAGAAAAAAAAGATTTATAACATAGTAATAACTACTGAATTACTACAACAATCTTAAAGTAAGTCCAGACTATTACTATAGTTTACCACAGGATACTACACAAGCATTAGAGATTACTGTGCTGTTTAATTTTATACAGAAGCAAAAATATAACCGATATAGACGTTCTATAAATCTTATAGTATTACTAATTTTCTAATAATACCTCATTTATTTTAGTATTACTATAGATAATTTATGTTCCAGACAAAAAATATATTGTTTTCTACGTTTAACTCAGGGCTGCTGTCCCCGGTTTTGGCACAACAGTTTTATTGCTCCCTGCACCGGATATCAGATCTTACATGGTATTTAGCCTACACGTTTTAGCCCTTCTGACATTTATATAGTCCCTTTTTGCACCTCACAGTACTTTTTTTTCCAAACGTAGGCAGCATATAGCGGATGTGGCATGCAGGTGCTGTTCACTGCAAACTTTTTTTCAGTTTTTCTCTGTCGTGTTTCCTCACGCTTGGTGGCGGTAGAGCTCAAGTAAACACCAGCCTGTGAAAATGGCGCCAACTTTTAGCTCGGCTCGTGAAGAGCCTGCTCATCCAGCTGACTTCATTACAGTCAGAGAGGTCGCTGCGTCTGAAAACACTGCTGGCTGTCGACCTGGAGCACCATGTAGGTGCGTTGGGTTCATCGTTTTACCTCAGGATGAAAGATTAACGCGCCTGAATATACCAGCATATATGACTGTCCGAGAGAGCTGCTGTGTGAGAGGTTAATGAACAGCAATAACCGCGGGGTGAAGTTCATCTGGATGCGGCTCTTTGTTCCTCCACATCGACTGAACCTCTACTGTCAGACCAGCGTGAGATTCAGGCCACTTCAGTCGAGTCAGGAGGTAAGTTACTTCAGCAGACTTCTTATCTGAACTTCAGTAAAGTGAGGGCTGTGCTTAAAAATGACTCCACTCAAACTAGCACAGAGTTGAAAAAGCTCTTTAAAAATAGACTTGTGAGTTGCGACTTGGTAACAGTATTGTTACAGAAACAGTGACTCATGTGAAAGTACCTTTCCAAACAACAAAAGACTGACAATACAAAAGTACCAGGTCAGAAACTAAGTACTGTTTCCTAGAGAGCCTCAGTGGACAGGGGAACTGAAGCTACTTTGGCTCTACCCTGCTGAAAAAATTGCACAGGCCAGCATGAATTGGTTTTTAAAGATGTACAGATGCAGTCATCAATGTACAGTAATGAAATTAAACATGTATAAGGAATATGGACTGAATAAGGAATTAGGAACTAAATGTTAATAGTTGAAATATAGCTGGTAAAATGTAGATTACTCACAAATACATTTGAGCAAAACTAAAAGTATCATCACTTGAAAATACTCAAACTTGAGTGTTGTAGATAGAAAGCATGTATCGGTCTGCTGGCACCTCGCTGGCTGTTTGCCACTGCTGGTTCTCCCTCGAACCACCCAGATTATTGTCCTGCATACAAGCCCTAGTTTTTAATCTCCTCAAACAGATTTTAAATGCACAAAGTCTTATATTTTGAAGAATAAATTAAGACAAATTTACTGCTGAGAGAAAAAATTTAATGACTAGGCCTAATATAGAATGATTTTATTGATAATGATGCTGCTGACACAGTGCTAGATTACAGCTGTATAACCTGCTGCATTTATGATATTGCTGTTACAATTATGTAGTAAACTAATTTACAAAGGGTGATGAAAGAAAAAAAATGAAGGAAAAATAAGTAAATTGGGCTATGAGTGGAAAATGAGAGATGAAAAGTGAAATTTTGTTTAATGCTCTGCTTAACTATTGGTGCACTGGCCAGAAAACACTGAGCAGTGGGCCACCAGCTTTGTCCTCAGTGGGCCAACAGTGGCCTACAATCCTCTTGGGTATCTGGGTAACTGAAAAAATATAACTACTTACTACGCACCTTTGTACAGTATTGTCACTGTGTTTTTCACTCTTCTGTATATTCTGTTATAACGTGCAAGCTACTGTGCAATGCTTAGTACTTTGTGTATATGTGTAAATTCACTGTTTGTCACTGGAAAGCCACACATCTGCTTATTATGGTAAATACCTTCTACTGCTTAACTGGAAAAAACATCTAATTCTTTGTCCCCAGAGAAAGCCATGGAATGTGAAACGGGAGTGTGTGTGGGAGAGAGTGATGGACTAACGTTTTGGCTGGCCAGACCACAGGACTATGAGGAGGTGATGGCCATATCGAAAGGCATCTATGCAGGCAATGACTACCTACCTCATCGTTACCACACCTGGATGACCGAGCCGAATAGAGTCGTCATAATTGCCCGGAGAGATGGGAGGCTGGTAAGACATGCTAGGATAATAAAATGGTTTCCTAGCTGCTTGTGGAATTACTAAAAATATGAACTATTCTATTTCGATGCAGAAAAAATGTTGTATATTGTCTACAGAGGGGCATCTCTAGAGATTTATGGAATGGGGGGCTAAGCGTTTAGTAAGGGCATCTGGGGGCATGGTCCCCCAGGAGGATGTTTTTTAATGGCCCCAAAATGTCTGTTTATCATGAACCTGTAGAGTAGCAGTAGGCAGAAAATCTATCAAAAAATGGCTGTTTGGTCAAGCTGGCATGCAGAAGATCTGTTTCTTCATAGTGTATTAAGATCTTTTACAACTTAATTACCATATTTGTCCACCTACACAGATCAAACAAAGGTATCAAAGTCAAGTAATGCTATCTTCTCCTTCTTAGATAAGCTGCAGGTCCTAAATATGTGATTTTGTTCTGTAGTTGCACTTACAACAACAACAACGACATTTATTTGTATAGTGCTTTTTACAACTAGTGTTGTTAGTTTTACAGAAAAGTAGTTTATGGAAGGATCAAACGAATAAACACCTACATGTACATAGTCTAGGTGACATGGTTGGAATGACATTTTACAGCACAAAAATTAGATTTTCTCTCTTTTTTTATTTAGTGTCACAAATGAACATATAATGAGTGACTAACATTTCTATTAATTCAGTATACATTTTTACTTATAAGTTTAAACAATACTTGCTTTTGTCTTGACCACTCTGTCAGACTCCTTCAACTTCTTTCTCTCCCTCTTCTTGCCTGTGTTTAGTAGTATGTTATTTTTGTTAAACTCAGATTTACAAGGATCAATGAGTTCATTTTTCACGGATATAAAACTGTGTTACGATCAGCACAACACCAGTGTTAGCTATATATAGTGAAAAATATATATTGCTAATGCTGGTGTTTCAAAATACTTAATAGAAATGTGACAACAAATAATTTGTAAAGTTTTTTAAAATTCTTAAAATGGTTGGCTCTTCAGCTAGCTATTTTATGCTTTATGGCCTGTCTCCTTTCTTTACTGGCTAAAAACTTGATAGCCAGCTATACTGACCACAGTTTACACCAGTCCATATTGTAGGTGGATATCTTTATTCTGTAACTACTTACTGATTATATATTCAAAATATATAATATACAGTCTGAATCAGTAACTACTTACTGATTCAGACTGTATATTATATATTTTGAATAAGGCCAGTATTTATAGTACACTGAATAATACATTTATTTTAAAAATAAAAAATGGCACGACTGAATAATAAAGAATAAATGCAAAATATTGTTAATGATTTAAACTAATAATGCACATTCACTCTGGAGAGTTAAATAATATTTAGGGATAAATAAACTTAAAACTGATCTAGCAACACCCCTGCATCTACACAGTATAATTATTATGTAATTATTAATGAGTTTTCAGTATTGTGACGTGTGGCTGATTCGTTTTTTGGAAAAAGAAAAGGAAATGACCTCTGTTTGACTGTAGGTGGCACTGGAGTCTGGACAGGTAGTAGATGGGGGCACAACAGAGGTGGTGGAAGGGCTACGGGTGTGTCCGAGTGAACAAGGTCGTGGTCTGGCTGGAGTGATCCAGAGAGTGACTGACAGATACATTAAGCAGGTTTACCCAAGTGTAAATATCAAGCGGCTGACAAGACGTGATGACCCAGGACCTGAAAAACTATCAAAGTTCACTGTTCTGGCTCGACGGGTGAGTTAGAACACGTCCTTATTCACAAATTCTTTACAAACCACACTAAAAATTACAGTACTTCTCTACGTCATGTTTAGTCAAATCTTACTTGTTAGATGCTTCACCTAAAGGCTAAAATATATCATTATTGGTAAGATGGCCTTTAATTTCACTAATTTCAAATCAGCAAGCAGCATTTTGTACCATAGATGTCTTAGTTTTCATAATATTGGCTCTGGCCAACCATTTTTAAGATACCAGCATAGATCCACTTAGTTCTTTGCTTCTGTACTGCTGTTTTTTCACACATTTTTCATGCTTTCATATATTTTTCTCTGTCTCCCTGGATCTGTTTTTCAGGCCGTGCTGTCTTTACAAGGAGAAGCTGAGGCTTTTAATAGCTTTGTTTTAGGCCTGAAAGCAAAACTGGCCAGCATGGAGAAGTCAGATGAACCCACAGCCACCCCCCACGAGCTAGTTGTTCTGAAAGACAGTCATCATCTCAAGGCCTTACTCCTGGACCCTGACCTATCGTCCAGATTGCAGCTTCCAGGAGGTGCCATCATCCAAGACTGGCTGCCTCTGAAGCCAATGGAGAGCAACTTGGAAGTCTTAAGAAGAAGTAACCTTACCTGGTTAGCTGACATTTCCAATGATAAACCCACATTCATGAGCTTTTACACACCTCCCTACCCTATTCCATTTAATGGAGGGTCTTTAAGGTTGAACATAGATATATATGGAGAAGTTCTTTTCCTGGCAATGAAGGCACTGATAATCCATTTGGAGCAGGTAAGGGAGCAGATTCACGGGGGTGTGGTGGTTCATGTCTACATGCCTCAAAGTCTGTGGGAGGGCATGAAAAAGTTCTGTGAGGGAGATGAGGGAGTGAAGCAATACATGGATTTCTGGGAGCAGCTGTTTCTGGAGAGAGAGTTGTCGTGATGGGTTGTCGTCTTTGAGAATCTCAGGAGGAGCGCTAAACATTATTGAGAAAATCTAAGGAGGTGTCACTTAGATCAGAGGGCATTAAGTAGCAATATTTTCAGCAAGTACAGTTAATTCTGTCACAGCAGATATTTTGTGTCAGCATCTAGAAACACGGTTGCCATGGTATATGCTTATGATAGGAAGTCTTCTGTATTTATAAGCATATTTTTTATACAAAAGCATTTTTAATGGCTTAATCATCCTGTAATTACCTGCATATCAGGCATTAGTGGTTTTGTTATAACTTGAAGAAAAAAGCACACACACTAAGCTCTATTCTTTATCCACATAAAATAGCAACAAATGTTTTATAGAAAATGTTAGTGCATTGATATTTCACTATAAAGAATGTTAATATAATATTTATAATTTCATAAAAAATATTCACTTCATAAATGCTTAATGTAATAAAAATAATGCTTTCAAAATACAGTTCAACCTGTTTTTTCATTTTATTTTAAATATAATTATTGTCCACTGGTATGACTGTCTGGAGTAATATTCCATATCTTCAACCTACTGTAGTTTTAGGGAAAAAAAATAATGGTCACAAAACTATTGGATTAGTTTTATATTATATAAAATAAAAGTGTTCACTTTATGAAACTCTAGGTTGTAGGTCTTCATGGTTACCCTCTAAATAATTATGATGGATTGCATTATTGCATTCTGATGGCATTGTATAGGTGATTATTGAAAAGGGTAATATTAATATTAATATTTGTTTAAATATTATTTTACAGCATTGTTAGAAATTAGACCAGTCCTTTGGTGTGACAATTAAAAATTTTTATTACTTAACTTGAAAAGTAATGAAAACATTACACTACAAAGCAGCTTCACATACAGCTAGGCCAAAAATTGACCATTTATCTGGAAATGTACACACAGGCCCTGATAAATGGCTGTAAATGTAGTTGTTCATTAAACTTATTTTATAATATCAAATGATAGTGTTTGTTTGTCCATGTTGTTTAAGTTTTGTTTAAAAATTTGTATCTTAATGTTGGCATATGCCACAAATAAATTTTTTCAGCCAAAAAAAGTTTGTTTGTTTGTGAAGTGACAACTATCAGACATAATGCATATTAGAGCTGCATTATATGGTCAGAATACTAGCACTGTGGTATTGTATGTGTGTTATATGTGTACACACTAACCAGCCACTTTATTAAATACTTGTTTATATATTCAGTTCCACTTACCAAACATGTGCACTTTGTAGTTCTACAGTTACAGACTGTAGTCTGTCTGCTTCTCTACATACTTCAGCAGCACTGCTGTGTCTGATCCACTCGAACCAGTGTAACACAAACTAAAACACCACCACCACATCAGTGTCACTGCAGTGATCCATCATACTAATAATACCTGCTCTGTGTTGGTTCTGTGGGGGTCCTGACCATTGAAGAACAGGGTGAAGGGGCCTAAAAAGTATGCAGAGAAACAAATGGACTATGGTCTGTAATTGTAGAAATACAAAGTGCACCTGTATGGTAAGAGGAGATGATAAAATGGACAATGAGGGTAGATACAAGGAGGTGCACTTAATGAAGTGGCCGGTAGGTGTATGTGTATTGCTACATAATGTGATTGTTATACATTTTACCTTACAGGCATAAAAAAAAGACGGGTATGTCAATAATATGACAAACACCCACACAAAACCCATCTGAAACTCTGCTTGCTCACAGCACACAATAAAAAATGTGATTGGTTTGAGGGTTATTAAACAGTATTGTGTAGCCCCAATGCATATGGTTATTGTAAAATTTTGACTACATATGAAAATGAACTTTATTATTGAAATTATTCCTTCAACAAATGGTTAAAAGCACTTGTTCAAGAGTTTTACTCTCGACTATTTGTTCTTGAAAAATTATAAAAAAGATATTGATAAGCCCATAAATTTAATGTGGCGTGATGTTATGACAACTAATCAGCCTAATATTTAAACAGTTTTAAGAAGTATTGGTTCCGTGTTGTTCAGAATGAGTTTATTTGACATCAGAGAGTCTCATTGATTTACAAAAGATATGAATGGGGCAAAACAAAAAAAACTTGCCTTTTCATGGTATCCTTTGGTGTGACATAATGTCATGTAGTGTCAAACAGGAAAGAAAAATAAAAGAGGTTTTGATTCTTGAGAAAAGTGCAGAACTGAAGTAAGTCATTGAACACAATAAAAGAAAATTGAATTCTATCAAATTTTTAAATAATTACAACAATTATAACCCAAATATTTATGACAAATACATGAAAAAATCTATAAAATAAATGCCTCAAATTGGGCACTATTTTTTGATGATATATAAAAAGGACACATTCATATTGATTGAGCATGTTTTTCATGTTCATTTGCTAATCTCTAAATTAAATATTATCTTTAGTGATGTCACACCAGAGGACATTTTTTTTGAGTATCTGCACTTTATTAAAGTATTTGCATGTATTGAAAGCTAGCAACAGCCATACAACTACAGAAAATTGTCAGACCGGTGTCATGATGTAGGAGTTGTGTACTTCATCAACCTCTGTAAGTCACATTAAGTAAAATATCTTTTAAACAAGTGTTCTTCATCCAAATAAATAATAAACAGACAGCAGCGACAGTAGGCGGATAGGCCTAGCTCCTAAGTGGCAAGAAATTGATGAAAAAGGTGATGGAGTAAAAAGGAGGTTAACAATGTGGAAAATCTGCCTCTTATCCCACCACAGCTCTGCGTAACTGCCTTTCAGCACAGAACAGTGCACAAAAAATCCTTGGAGAAAATGTGTGATGTATGTAAAAGGAATCAACCGGTAGAGCCAGGAATTTATTCACTGGCAACGTAATAAATTTGGCCTTTTGCTTTATCTTGTTCTTTCCTTTGTTCCCTTCACTTTCCTTCATATTTTGTCCTGTTTATAGCTTGACTCATACACTTTCTCTTCACATCCTTCTCTGATTTTTCCCCTTGCCAACACAATACCTGTTTCTTCTTTGTTCTTGTTTTCCCTTTCCATTGCCCCCCATCTTTTCCTTTCTTCCCTTTCATCTGTTTCACATTACTCCTGTTCTGCGGAATCACTTGGTTTGCCATTACATTCGTTTAGCTTCAATTTAGTCTCTGGAATGCAGTACCTCTAACCAGACCTTATTACCAGATACACACCCACACACACACCCACACACACACACACACACACACACACACACACATATTATAATAACCACGAACCCCATTAAACTCACTAATGGAATCAGTGGAAAGCTCTTGCATATTATTTTGTATTTGTCCAACAGCCACAGAACGTTCGTCAGAGTTATATATTTAGCACAAATCACGTTATAAAAGATTGTTTTGACCTTTACCTCACCAGATTTCGACAGGCAGATAATCCAAATCATTATACCTGTTTCATGAACATCTACACCATTACTGTCTTCTGACAGCTTTTGAATGTGCGTCAGAATGCTAACTGCCACTGGACATTTACCCTGTGACCACATGTCTCATCATCAGCTATTACACAATACCTGCTCTCAGTGAAATTATGTCTCGGTACAGAATACTAATTGGAGTGAGAATCTAATATTAGCAATGAACGAACTAATAGTGGCTAATTTGCGAACAAATGAGCAAGGTTAAAGCCATTTGTCGTATATTACTCTCATGACAGCTTGATTGATTGGTTTATTCATTAATCAAAGTCATTTCAAAGCACAAGCCTCATACAGTCTTAGCAGGGAAAAAGGATGCTTTGTTTTGCCTAATGTTCTGTAGAAAGCTGCATTGGAATTATGTGGCTTACAGAGCAGATTCTTCCTGTCAGTTTATTCTTCTACACAACTTGCATAAACCATATAACCTGTTCGGTTTTTTGTGTAAATTGGTGTGTGGATTGGGGTACGTTGATGGTTGTTGATGATTGTTTTACTGCTGGTTGTGCAACAAATTGTCCATTGGGAGTAATAAAGTTTACATTGACCTTGACTTTAATTATTGCTTAAACATTACTATCCACAATCACTGTACAGTATACGGTATATGTGTTTTGGAGTTTTGGCTAAAGTCTTTTGAGTTTGTGGTTTAGTGACTCTGTGCTCTGTGCTTTTTTGTTTTTTCCCCACTCTACACAACTGACCCAGCCAAAGAGGCATCGGTTAATTAGTTAATGAGGTAAATCAGGTGAGCCCAATGAGACAAGGCACAAAAATGTGGGTAGGGAACCTCTGAGCTATGTCAGTCAGATATCTGTGCTGACCGACGAGGGACCTGCTGACGATAAGGAATTATAAGTGTGAAAAATATCTCGTTTTTAAAATACGTAAAGCACATGGACGTATGTTTGGAACTCACTCACTCAAGCACATTTGACAGTCTTTTTTCTTTTTAAAAAGAAAATACTGTGCTTATTATTTTAGATATCACCCTACTCAGAAGTGCCAAAATTCCCTGATATGCAACTTTTTTTCTAAAATGTACTGCTTTAGCAAACACATGAAACAGTAGTACAGAGCTTTGAACAAAATAAGAAATGCATGGTTCTAAAAACATGTTTGAAGCACGGATAAGAAGTTGAGGCATGCCGGATTCTGCTTAGTTCTTTCTATCAGGCACCAACAGACACAAACTGTTCCACTTTGAACTTCTTTTCTATTAATGAAATGAAACACAGTGGCATGAGTGTACAGTAATGACGGATGCAATCAGCATGCAGGGAAGGTCCAGTAGCAATATCACAAAAATCAGTCTTCTTTGAATTACATGTGTGGGCCTTGCCAGGAGAAGCATTGAGAATGGCCTTTTCACATTTCTTGTGAATGAAATGTTAATGCCTGGGGCAGGTAAGAAAACAACCAACCAACCAAGCACAAAATGTATAAATATTATTGTGAGAACAATGGGCATAACCTGAGATCAAATATAAAGCAGCTATATGAAAACCGTTACACTTTTTTCTCTGTCTCATTCTTCTGCTTTTGTTGTTGTTGTTGTTGTTTTTTTAATTTGGTTTGTTTTGGCTACATTTGGAAAAAATGGCATCTTCCATATGATGCTATATATTTGTTAACTGTATTGTACAGTACTGTTTAAAAGTCAGAGACCACCTTTTATTTATTTATATTCCAATTTCCAACAATGATTAAGTACAAGTTATTTATTTTTCAGGAGATATTTCTGATGATTTATTTCTAGGATAATCCAGGAAGGAATCAGGAAGGAAAAGCCAATATAATATAAGTGAAGAAACTGGGCTGTATAATAGAAACGTCCTGTCTTTTTGTCTTAAGATCTGACAGTTAAGATTTTTTCACAAATTGGTATTACAGAAGCAAATCTTATTTCATTTAAGGAATCCTGTCTTACAGGGGCCATGTGACAGAAACTTCTTAAGTCTGAAATTTTATCTTATCTTTTTATTCACCATGACAACTTCAGCTAGGACCAAGTTTAGGACAGAAGCTATTACAGAACAACAGTTCTTAAGTTCATAATCTTACTCGAACTCCAGATAGGAAAACAGTATTACACAAACATCCTAACTAGACAAAATCTCTAAAATTTAAGACAATCCCAGAGGTGTCCCATTGTCTGTTTTAACCATTTGTTTCTATCGTTTTATGCAGTGACAGGCAGCACAGTTCACTATAACTATGTCATGGTGTCATGGTTAAGAGCTTTCTGTAATACAGCCACTAGCGGTAAAAATGATCACAAGTTACAGAGAAAATAGGACTCCTAATAACCGTGCAAGACCTGGTAGACCACCAAAACTGTCCACATCAGATAAACAGTGCTTAAAGCTTTCATCTTTGAGAGAGAGGAGAAAATCAAGCTCCACTCTTGTTTTACATCTGAAAAAATCCACAGGTGTTTCTGTCCATCCTTTCACTGTGAGACGACAACTCAACACTATGAGTCTGAAAGGCTGAGTAGCTGACAAGAAGCTGTTACTGAAAAAAGGAAATAGACCACGAAGAAGAAAATCTGTAAATCAAACAAAGAAACTACTGGGGTTCTCAGAACAATTGACTGACCACCACAAAGTGCAGATCTCAACATCACTGAATGTGTATGGATTACTTTGTGAGAAAAAAAAAGCAACCAAATTCTAAGACTGAATTTAAGAGGTGTGGAAAAATATCCCTGCAGATTTCTTTTTTAAAACTGAAAGCAAGTCTCTTGAAAAGAATAGAAGCTGTATTAAAGAGTGGACACACTAAATGCTACAGCCCCATTTCCCAAAAATGCTGTGCAAAATGTAAATAAAAACAAAATGCAATGATGTGCAAATCATTTAAACCCTATATTTCATTGAAAATAGCACAAAGACAACAAATCAAATGTTGAAACTGAGAAAGTTTATTGTTTTTTGAGAAATATATGTCCATTTTGAATTTGATGCCAGCAACGCATTCCAAAAAGAGGGGCAAAAGGCTGGTAAAGTTGTGTAATACAAAAAAACACCTGGTGGTTAATTGGCAACAGGTCAGTAACATAATTGGGTATAAAAAGAGCATCCCAGAGAGGCTGAGTCTTTCAGAAGTAAAGATGAGGAGGGGTTCACCACTCTGTGAAAGACTGTGCAGGCAAATAGTGCAAATATTCAAGAATAACATTTCTCAACATAAAATAGCAAAGAGCATTTGCTTTTCATCATCTACAATACATAATATCATTAAAAGATTCCGAGAATCTGGAGAAATCTCTGTACGCAAGAGACGAGGCCAAAAAACAGTATTTGCTGGCCATGATCTTTGGGCCCTTAGACGGCACTGCATTAAAAACAGACATGATTCTGTAGCAGAAATGCTCAGAAAAACTTCTGAAAACCACTGTCTGTGAAAACAGTTTGTCGCTGCATCCACAAATGCAAAAACTCTAAAACGCAAAGAAGAAACTGAACATAAACAGGATCCAGAAATGCTGCCACCTTCTCTGGGCCCAGGCTCATTTTAAATGGAATGAGGGGAAGTGGAAAAGAGCCTGTGGTCACACTTGAAATTGTTTTTGAAAATCATTGACACTGTGTCCTCCAAGCTAAAGCCCACTCAGCTTGTTATCAGTGCACAGTTTAAAAGCCAGTATTCATGATGGTATAGGGGTGCATTAGTGCACATGGCATGGGTGACATGCACATCTGTGAAGGCACCATTAATGCTGAATGATATATGCATGTTTTGGTAACATATGCTGCCATCTAGACGTATTTTTCAGGGAAGGCCTTGCTTATTTCAGCAAGATAATGCTAATGTACATTCTGCATATATTACAACAACATTGCTTCATATTAAGAGTCTGGGTGCTAAACTGGCCTGCCTGCAGTCCAGACCTGTCACCACTGAAAACATTTGGCGCATTATGATATGAAAAAGGAGAGCTCAAACTAATGAGCAACTGAAATCCTATATCAAACAAGAATGGGAAACATTTCACTTTCAAAGTTGGTCTCCTCAGTTCCCAAATGCGTACAGAGTGTTGTTAAAAGAAGAGGTGATGAAACACAGTGGTAAACATGCCCCCGTCCCAACTTTTTTGGAACATGTTGTTGGCATCAAATTCAAAATGGTCATATATTTTTCAAAAAACATTTGATATGCTGTCTTTGTAGTATTTTCCTTTAAAAATATGGTTTACGTGATTTGCATTTCATTGCATTCTATTTTTATTTACATTCTGCACAGTGTCCCAACTTTTTGGAAAAGAGGTTGTAAAAATTTTTATATTACATTTAATTGTTGAGGCTTCTGCATAAATTTCTGTTAAATATTTTTTCACTTTTTTCCTGATGCTGAAAAATGAATGACTTAAATGAAAGGTGGTCTCTGGTGTCTGCACAGTATTGTACATTGTACATGATACATATACACAATTCGTATCATTCACATTTCTAAACACATTTTTTCACACAGTAATATGAATTGTGTATATACGTCACATAGTTTACAATGCATAAAACATATAGTAACATCATATTCAAGCCAAGATTTTTTTTTTTCAAATGCTGCATGAAGAAACCAAATATAGGACGTGTAGCATGTATCATAAATACAAAGGAATCTGATCTAACATCAGTCCTCTCTCTCTCTCTCTCTCTCTCTCTCTCTATATATATATATATATATATATATATATATATAATTTGAATAATAAAAATTGCTTGGAAAATAAGATCTCTTACACTAACTTACATTAAAAGTGAAGACAGTTTTTGCCTTCTCCTGTCTTTGGAGATACTTGTTTTTCTTTGGACACTGACGTGGAGGCTTCTGCTTCTTTAAGATGATCCTCTGCAGGGAATCTGCAGTGAATCTGCTCTTTGTCCCTGCCTTTTTTTGTGAATGGGCCATGTGTGGCCATTAAGAATGTAGCAATGCAGACAAAAAAGGACCATTAACACCACGTGGAACAAAAATATGTGTGCACCAGACCAAAAATAATGTATGTGCGTTGAAACGACAAGTGCATCATAAAACTTTTGCATCCCCTGAATTACAATGACACTCCCAGGGCCATTAATACAATGCCTGTTTTCTGCACCACTGTCTTTGGGAATGATTAGAGGCTATAATAAAGAAAAAAGCAGCAGCACGGCAGACAATGTTCAAATTAAAAAGATCCTCCATAGTATGTACTGTATCTATGAAACATCTACACAAAAGCTATCAGTTAAGAATAAAGAACAAAGAAAACAAGAATAGTGTTTGTGTGGAAAGAAATTCATTCACAAATCTACCTTTGTTCTTTTTGCTCCTGTCATTCATTTTTATGAATGAAACAAAGACTGTAAAAAATGAAGCAATGCAGACAAGCACAGCAACAGCCACGTCAACGAGACACCTGTTCCAAGCCCTTCAGCTGAGTATAATAAAACAGAAGCTTTCCCATTCGTCATTCCCCACCATTCTTACCTTCCTCTGAGTTTTTGTGAATGAAATGTGGAATAGTCTCGGTACAAAGCACTACAGATACAGTTCTAATCCAGTAGTTGGCAGCACTCCGCTGTCTTCAAGGCTGCATTACAATACATTGTTGCATTTTACACTGTTCAGATAGAATTCAATCGTACAGACTAGCTGTGCTCATCTTGTCTACAAGCGCATGAAATGACATCTGCTCTATTAACGTTATTTCTGTCCGAACAGATCTTTTTGTCCTGTTTTTTTCGTACTGAGCTCAGCCCAGCTTTGTGACTCATACACATAATAGCAGATGTGGTGAGTGTGCAGCGGTGGGGGAGTCAGGCTGAGTGGAGGGGGGTCAGTGATAAGTATAAAGAGTGCAGGAAATGCTTGTCAATGAAGACCTGTTGGAGAAAAAGGTGTACAGGAGCCAATGTGCAGTAAAAGGCTGCTGTCACTCTGCTGAGATCAGAGTAAGCAGTGTGGCAGACTTTGAGAGGGCAGTAAGGGATTTGTTTTGCTTTCTCTTTCTCTCTATCTTTCTCCCTCTGTCTCTCTCTTTGTCCTTCTCTTTGTGTGTGTTTCTCTCTCTCTTGCTGTCTTTTTATGTTTCTATCTCTCTCTGTCTCTTTTAGTGTCTTCCTCTGCATCTATTTCTCTTTCTTTGTTTTCTTTCTCTCTCTCACTCTCATTGCCTCTTTCTGCATCTCTCTTTGTGTCTCTCTCGGTCTCTGTCTGTGTCTCTCTCGGTCTCTCCCTTTTTGTCTCTCTCACTGTCTCTCTCAGTCTCTCTCTCTTTGTGTCTCTTTTTCTCTCTGTCTCTCTTTTTAGTCTCTTTTTGTCTCTCTGCCTTTATCTCTGTGTCTCTCTTTGCATCTCTCTTTGAGTCTCTTTGTGTGTCTGTCTCTCTTTGCTTCTTTCTTTTTATCTCTCTGTCTTTTTGTTTCTGTCTCTCTCTTTTTGAGTCTCTTTTTGTCTTTCTTTTTGTTTTTTTTCTCTCGCTGTCTCTTTTTGTCTTGCTCTCTCTTTGTGTTTCTTTCTCTCTTGTTTTGTCACTCTCTCTTTGTGTCTTTCTTCCTCACTTCATCTGTCTCTTGTTTTGTCACTCTCTCTTTCTCTTTGTGTCTTTCTGGCCCTCCTCTCTGTCTCTCTGTCTCTTGTTTGCTGGTACTTGTACAGTTTTGTCCCAGCCATATTACTCGTCCCAGAGATGGAAGACAGAAAGAGAGAGAGAGAGAGGAGGGGTGCCTTAGCTGCTGGTGCAGATAATCATTATACTTATGATGATGGTGATGATGATGATAATAACCTGCTCTCTGTGTCAATTTCGGTATGTGCCGCACTTCCGTTATAAATTACCGCCCATTTTACCATTCAGTGTGCTACCACAGGGCACTAGCATCCCACACAGGTCTCCAAAACCCTGCGTTCTTCTCTTACAGCCTTGCTTTCTGAAAAGATGAGTGCATCTCTTGTTGTTTCCAAAAACAGAAGAGCTTTATATCTTTTATATATAATCCACTCAGGATCTTTTAGGATGTGGACGAGGCAGCTCTTCACTCTTTTGAGATTTAAGCTTTAAGGTCAGATTGGAACAAATTCAATAAGAGCTTAGGTTGTGCATAGGTTCTAGGGGTCGAACCCAGCTTCTTGATAACCTGAACATAACTCCATCATAGTGGCCTGTTGACTTTCAAACAGATATGGTTTTTGACACGAATGTGAGGTTCTAGGAAAACCTTTCCATTATGTGGAGGTTCTTTAACTGTATGGGTCACACCTTATCTGTGGTCCCCTATAGATGATCTATAGATACTTAAATTATTAACGCACTTTCTTGTGAAAATCAGTTACTTATCAGCACCATTGTAGTAGCAGATAGATGTAGGAGTAGGCTTAGGTTTTGTGTTGAAGTTAGAGGTTTAGGGTCAGGGTTAGATTTAATGCAATCTATCACACTCAACTTCAAGTTCAGATCATTTCATAGTTCTATAATTAATTATAATATATATATATATATAGCTGCTGTAGGGACAAAACCTTGCATCTCCATTTTGAAAAATCTGAAAATGCCTGTTGCCCTTTACTTTATATATAAATTCCATGATGAATGGTCCAAAAGAAGTGGCCAAAATGCCTTTGAAAAATGTCTGGTTCCATTGACTTACATTATAAGTAAAGAAGGTTTTTCCTCATTTTGGAGATATGAGGTTTTGTTCTAACAGCGATATATATATATATATATATATATATATATATATATATATATATATATATATATATATATATATATGTGTACATTCTATGGCAGGGCTCCTCAAATCTGATTCTGGAACGCACAAATAAAATAGCTTTCAAACAAGCCACTATTCTTTGGAAAATGACTAGCAGTGGTGCACCTAATTTTGTAGATCATCGTGGTTAGAAGAGAACACTCTAACACAATTAAGGTAGCAAAAATGGTTCTGTGGAGCAATGCCACAACACTTTTGTTCAGATCGGGTCCTGGAGGGCCAGTGTCCAGCACTATTTGGTGATTTTGGGCACTAAGCCTGGCAATTAACAGATGAGCTTTTTTCATTTTGAAAAGAAAATACCAAAATATCAATAAAGGTTTCATAAAATGTTCTTTGGAGTGAGGAACCACTTCTAGCCACAAAACGTTCTCCAAGGAATCTTTCAATGGAGGATTCCATGGAGAAACATTATTGAAACACTGTAAATCATTACAGTCATCTTTTTCCACTGACAGTGCTGATTCCTAGAATTAGAAATTTCCAAAATGCCATAATTTAGAAAACAAAACAAAATAATTTCTTAAAAACTGAGAAACAAATTTATTGGACAGTTATACTAAGGGAAATATAGAAAGCATATAGCATATTGTTGTTATGGCTCACTGAATAATATAGGGAATGAGCTATATTCAATATTGTGGTTTATGCTTATGAAGTGTTCTCTTCATAACATATGTATTTAAGGATTTCATGAGATAATTATGGAGGTCTTTGAACTTTGTCCCATAGGTATTGGATGGAGCTCCATCACTCCAGTGAAGACAGTTTGACCACTCCACGGCCCAAAGCCGGGGGGCTTTATACCCCCCTAGCAGCATGGTCACCTTAGGCTCCAGAGAGCCAAATTCTATCGGCAGTGCTTTTCTATATAGATTATATCAACTCTGCAGTTGGACCCCTGTGTCAGTTATGGGTGCACCTTACAGTAGCTGAAATCACTACTTAGTAGATGTGCCTAGTTAGTTTTGGACGTATAGTGAATGTTTCGACACCAGAGAAGAAACTGCAGCTGTTCCTACATCTTGAGTCCATTTGCCTGTGTAACCCAGATGACACTGGCCAGACCCTTACTCATACTCTTCAAGCAGTGTGAGCTCCTTGTCCTAATTACACACTGCAGCACAAAACACAACACACCAGTCCCACATAATTTCCCAAACAAAGCAGCCATTAATCTAGCCACACTTCCTCTTCGGTTTAGCGCTAGGCTAATTAGCCGGCTGCTTGGAGACAGAGGAAGGGCTTTAATTGATAAACGTGGGTATGTGAGTGTACAGAAGCGACTGCGGTGCTATGGCAGGGCTTAATCACAGGAAATAAGCCCAGGAATGGGGGACCACGAGTGCCATTAGGCCCAGAGCATGCTGGGTAAAGAGGCAACCATTAGAGAAACATTAAATTAAACTAATTCTCACTCAGGGAGGAACGGACTAGTGTGGTAGAGAGAGAGAGAGAGAGCACAGATGAGTGTGTAAGGCAGGGAATGAGTCAAATGGAAGTACTTGAAGGGTAAATTGACTGCTTTAGTTTTGGGATAATGCTAATAGGGAAAACACTAAGGAATTGAGTTATATCTGCTATTACTTCGAATTCTTCCTGTATTTTTTGCCGACATGATATTTCCCCGCTGCACCTGCGTACACCAATCAGGCGTAAAATTACGATCACCTCCTTGTTTCTACACTCATTGTCCATTCTATCTGCTCCACATACTATATAGGTGCACTTTGTAGTTCTACAATTACAGACTGTAGTCCATCTGTTTCTCTGCATACTTTGTTAGCCTCCTTTTACCCTGTTCTTCAGTGGTCAGGACCCCCATGGACCCTCCAGCGCCAACCGCCAGATCTGTTACGTCAGCTAACAGATGCCTGCGCTGACTAGCATCACCAGGGATCGAACTCGCGATCTCCTGATGATAGAGTCAATTATTATTTGTTTTTATTTGTATTTCTATTTTATTTGTCCCTGACTTAAGTACTTATTAAGAGTCTGTTTGCTTGACTGGTCTGTTCGAGTATGTTACGTGTCATTTATGTGTGCGCCCACTAAGTCAAATTCCTTGCATGTGAAACTTACTTGGCAGAAGAAAGCAATTCCGATTCAGATTTGTGTTTTTAAAAAGGAAGGAAAATGAAAGGGTTAAACTAATTATTCTTTATAGGTCCTGACACTTCAAAGTTTCTCGCAGACCGAAATCTAAGAACTTCGCCAGAGGCCATTATTATTTGGTACAGTTCCGTTCACAGTAAAAGAGAAGCATCCTGCTGTCACATTTTAGGGGGCTAGCAGTGTCTCATAATCGAAAGCCATCAGGAAAGTGCCAGCAGTCGGTCATTTTCAATAGCCCGTTCTTATATAACTACTTCCTTGCCCCGAATAAGTAGAATTTTTCACATCTTTTTTTCTTTGCTTGCGAGGTGATCATTTGACAGGCAGTTATTGAGGACCATCAGGAGGTAAAATCCTTCAATCAAAGTTTTCCTGAGCACTGGTGTTAAGAACACTGTGGCAAATCATAAAGTAACAGCAGTAGCCCTTAGATTGCAAAACAAGATGAACCAAGCTGTTTGAAAAGCACAGAGTTCTGAAGTTTTTGAGTTGCTGTGTCCCATGAAGCGAGCATGCTTGCATTATTGATTCATTTAACACAGTAATTCAGGAGCTTCAGAGCTCTCTAGCTTGGTTCAAATGACAGTTAAATTACTAGTAATACAGTAATTCAATTGTCATTCATCAGAACTGCAATGCCCGCGTGCCTGTGCAAACATTACACAGTGAAAGGTACACTCCTTAAATGGTAGTTAACACCGTATACAGTTGCTGAAAGGTTGCTGGTCCTAATGGCAGGCAGTAATTTCTGTTAATTGCTAGTTGAGTGATTTAATGCTGCAGCTGCTCGTTGGTTTGTCTCTCACCTGAAACCAGAATAGACCTGTTTATCGTAATGAGGGAAGAGAGAGGAAAAGTAGAAAGGAAGATAAATGAAGGTGGAAAGAGGAAGGTGGTGGAAAACTTTTGTAGAAGACAAAGGAATGTGTAGGAAGGATATATAGAGAGAAACAAAGAAATGGTAGATGCATTTAAGATGAACTCAAACCAGGTCATCCTTTGCTCATAGCAGTTGGATGTGATGTGGCGCCATATGTGTAGTCATGCCTGCAGATGCGTGAATACTGGAAGGCTAGAAAGGAGAGCAGACACAGGGCCTCATGTACTAAGCCTTTGCGCTGGTTTCACAAATTGGAAGCTTGCTGCCCTCATGTATGGAACTGGCAGAGGAGCCTTAACATGCAGTTTGCGGCCAGTGTGCAGGCCATGTGCTTCTCTCCCTCGTGCATGGGGATTGTTGTAAGCTTATTATAAGATTATTTATTTCTAGACTTTTGTTGTTGTTTTAGTAGGACAAATTATCTTACTATATTGCATTTTGCTAGTTTCAAGCACATTTCTTATAAGAAGTTATCTGCTAAAATAGGTAATTTGACTTACTAAAATCATCTAAAATAAGTAAAAATACCTGTAAATACATTAAATAAGCTTACAACAATCTCAAAATAAGAAATATTTAATACATCAACTACATTTTAGATAATTTCCCCTTTTTTACAGCGATGGAGGTGCGGCTTATTATGTATTACACTTCGTTTACCAAAGTTTGAGGAACTTCTGGAGGGCAGTTTTGTAAGAATTTTCCTCCAAATTTTCATTAGGGTCTTAAAAGACATGTTATTGAGAGACGTCCTTTAAAGATGGCAGCAGCCATAGTGAATAGACTGAGACAAGAGTCTCACAAGTTCTAAAAGAATGTTTACCATCAGAATAACAGTAATCTCTCACAGCCAAATGTACAGGTGTGAGAAGACACGGGACACATCAGGCAAAAAACTTTATAGAACTTTATAGAACTTCATCAACACCACAATTACTTCATCACTGAATTTTAAGTGTTGTCTCCATCTTCTTAATTGCTATATATCATCAGTAGTGAATGGGTGGGGCTATGCACAGTTTGTAAGCCCAGTGTTAAACTCAGGCACACAGCCTACTGCACATTTGGTGCTGCGCCTGTGCTTGTACGTAGATCTGCTTTGAAATCAGATAAGGCTGGGAGGTGAAAAGGAGCTGACATTCTCTTAAAGACCTGTAATTCACATATGCACTGTGATAATCTTTGGGTGAATTATTAGCGATGCAGATAATATCAGGCATAAGCAATCTGCATGTGCTCTTCACTGTTTTCATCTGCTCAAAGTGACCTTTTCTATCAAGAAAAACTGACATTTGTTCCTGACATTTACCCTCTGTTCTCACTGAAGATATTTATTCTTCTCTTTATAGTTCATCTTTGTCTCACTTTTAATACAGAAGATTGTGAATCATTGCAAAGACAGGTGTCTTGTCTTTTCTCCATTGCTTCATGCAGTGCTATAATCACCAAAGCTCTCATGTTCTGTTTTATTGGCACTTTTATAGAGACAGTGATATTTCAGTTCTGCACTATAACTACTAAGCTCAAATAAAGTGCAATGCCAATGTGTGCACATTTGTGTGCATTCACTCTTAAAAATAAAGGTTCCTGAAAGAGTTCAATGTATGAGAAATCTTTAGTTGGTACAGACATTAACATTGTGTAGAGGTTTTTTCAACTTTGAAAAGATTCACACTCACACGTGGTATAAAACATGGTTCCATTTACATTTATTTGTTAGGAGTCTTGCCCAAGGACTCTTATTGGTATAGTGTAGGGTGCTTACCCAGACAGGGGACTGAACCCTAGTTTACACTGTAGAAGACAGAGGTGTCAACCACTGTACTATATCAACCACTGAAATCTTCTTTAGGAACCTAAAGGTGGCTCTTCAAAGAACCCTGTTTAGAACCCGTTAATTCTGAGACTGTAGAACTTTTACACTATGTGGAGGTTCTTTGAATTTTTAAACGTTCTTCATGCTTGCACATCATTTACAATAATTGTTCTATAAAGAACCTCACACTGAAAAGTTCTTCATACTTACACAGGTCGTTTACAAGAATGAACTTTGAATTGAAAGGTTCTTTAGGGAACTGAAAGTATTTTTTCTATGGCCTTGCTCCAAAGATCCCTTTAAAAGCGTATCCTCACATCTTCACATTTTTAGTATTTTTTTTGTTCTTGAGTCCTGGACCACAGTGATTAGACTATTACCTTTATTACATGACTTACAGTACTGTGCAAAAGACCACTCATTTATTAATTTCCAATCAAAACTAGAGATTATTAAGTACAAGTAAAACCCTAAGCCCAAATCGAGCTGGATTAGTTTTATCAAAGGTGGTCCGATCTGACTGGCTGATTCATACAGAAGACGGAATCTGCGTAATTTCACCAAATTACCCGAAATAGCTCATATCAAAACATCACTGTACGAATGTTTACGTCAGCATTATATGAGAGACGCCACACTTCCCAATAAAAACACATTGTGCAGCTAAACGGCATATGGAGCTATTTGCCAATACCAAAAATGTTGTGGATTTCAGTAGTCTTGTCATAAACTTGAGATTTAAGGAACTGGGTCAAATAAGCTCCATGTTACTTGTTAGCCCTGTCTTTGGGTTGCAAACAAAAGAGAAAGAGAAAGAAATGGAGGAACTGTTTTCAAATACCCAGGTTTTTTATTACAGTACTGCAATGCTGATTACAACAGGACTACTGTTACTGAGGGAGCTCAAAGTTCAACGAATTATACAAAGTAATACATTGTGGAATTATTACATAGCAGACTTGTAACTGTTTGCACTGAATTGAAATCATGGATCTCACTGGTGATCACTCGTATTACAGCACCTCCCTTAGGTAAAACTAACCCTGCTCAAGCTGGACATTATTCCTTTTCAGCATCATATAAGAAAAATTAAAACATAAAACAGAAAATTACACAGAGGCATCAACAACTAAATATTATTTTAAGTAGTTAGTTTGTCCATTTAGTGTGTGTGGATTGCATGCATCAAGACTCTTGGCACTCAGGCGGTGGAACAAACTCCTGTAAAAAAGACCCATGTAAGTCATTCTGTAGGTCACTCTGGACAGCTACACATCCTTTCAGACTCATAGCACTGAGTTGTCCTCTCACAGTGGAAGGATGGACATTTCAGATCTGAAGCAAGAGGGGAGCTTGATTTTCTCTCAAAGATGAAAGCTTTAATTGCTGTTTATCTGATGGTGATGGTTTTGGTGGTCTACCAGGTCTGCCATGTTTGTTACATTTTTTTCTACATCATTTAATCATTATTTTAACTACAGTATTGAAACCCCTGTTTTTATTTATATCCCTTTGACTTTTGCCCTCCTTATGCAAGTAAATTATCTTATATCTAATCATTCCTCCCCTCCTTAGAAATATCTCTTGAAAAATTAATATTTTGACTGGAAAGTACTGTACATGATTCACGCAATTATTCTGCTTTCATTCAAATATTGACAGGGTAGGCTATTATTCCAGCCTGAAGCTAGAACTTGGCTTTCCATATGAACACAATGCCCACCAGTTTTGTTTTTTTTACCATTACTTCTCATTAGCAAAGCTTTGCACTGCTCTCCCAAATCAAAGCGATGACTCATCACCACGTTGTGTGCTGATGTCCATAATTCCAGACTCTCTCTCCTCCTCCTCCTCCTCATAAACCCGCTACCATTTGCCCATTCACATTTAAATTAGCTTAGCACGGCACTATTGTGTTGCCAAACCAGCAGCACGGTGGCCAGCGGTAATCTGCAGTGGCACAATGGCAGGAGAAATGGTGGGGCTCCCACGTCTGCCTAAGGCAGAACAAGACAATGCAGCCGCCTCTGCTGTGACACCCAATATTTACTCCACACTCTGGGTAACCCCTGCTAAGCAATGGCCAACATATATACACGTAAGCTGTCCCTGTCTGTCTCTGAAATGAGGAAGTGTTTGATTTAGAGCGAGCAGCCACCCACTGCCTCCTAGAGAGCCTAACTCTTCTTCATAGAGAAGCAGTTTTGGATTACCCCAGATATGACAATGGCACATGCAAGCATCCTTATTTGAATATCAGACAGTGCACAGCCTTAAGGAAAATAGTTCTTATAGAAATGGCATTAATTGTAGATTGGCAACCAAGCCACAATAGCAGTTGAATAAATAAATAAATAAATAAATGAATGAATAAATACTAAACATTGCAATTTTATGAATATGAAAGACGGTCTGATATCTCCCTTATTGTTATTCACATTCCACAAGAAATGAAGCTTTGGCCTGAGCGGAATCTCAAATAGCTGTTCCCTAGAGAATGCACTATATACTATGTTTATCTTAAAAAGACATTTTTTCAAGGGTTCTTTGGTAAAGACAAAGTTTCTATACAGAGCCATGAACACTCAAAGAACCATCTGAATGCTTAAATGGTTCTCTGCATTGTGAAATGGTTCTTCAGACTGATGGAGAACATGTTGTATATGCTCGTATATGGAACCTTTTGAAAATGGCTCTATATAGCAAAAGGGGTTCTGCTATTGTTACGATGTCAAGCTTTTACAACAGCAGAATCTTTTTTATGTGCACAGTTCCCTATAGGACTTACAGTGCGCTATATGTGTGTAGAAGCCAAATTTTCATAACTCAGACTTTAAATATTTAGAAAGATTTTGTTATGACCTATTTAAAGCCAAGACATTAACTGAGATAGTAATAAGCTAAATCTAAACAAAATCATTATTTATAAGGTACTTTCTGTTGGTACGTAAACTATACGGACAAGAATATTGGGATGCACCTCTTAATCATTGAATTCAGGTGTTTCATTCAGTCCCATTGCCAGAGGTGTATAAGAACAAGCACCTAGCCATGCAGTCTTCCTTTACAAACAATTGTGAAAGAATGGTTCACTCTAAAGAGCTCAGTGAATTCAAGCATGGTGCTGTAATAGGATGACACCATTGCAACAAGTCAGTTAACAAAATTTGTTCCCTCCTATATATTTCATGATCAACTGTGAAGGGAATTATTGAAAAGTGGAAGCGTGTAGGAACCACAGCAACTCCACAAAGTGTCAGACTACATAAAGTTACAGAGCGCGTTGTCGAGTGATGAGGTGCATAGTGTATAAAAGTCACCAACACTCTGCTGACTCAGTAACTGCAGTTCCAAACGCACAAGGATTTTAGTCCGAAGTCCAAAAGTCTGAAATACAACCACAACCCATACAGTCCATATATGGAAACTAAGCTGCAAAAGCAGACCACTGGGATTCACCATGGTTGTGGTGTCACCATGGTTGAAATGGGCACAGTACAGGATAACAGGCAAAGCAGAGATCATTTATATATGTATCAGTCTTAAAGACACAATAGCAAAACCAGCCTGTTTAACTGTATGGGATGCAGAGAGCTTGGAAATGTGTGAAGTAAAATGTATTATGACTGTTCTGAGTGCATAAAAACAACATAAAGGTTGTAAATGGACTTCAGGGGAAAATATAAACTAGAATAAAAATAAAGAATCATTTATGCTCCACTGTTCACTTTGTATGTATATTTATTTGGCATGTATTCTCCAACCTCATTCGTCCTGCTGTCTTTCCTTTGTGTAGCCCTTTCATCTTTCGTTCTCCTTCCTCTGCTCCAGGTCCCTGCGTCTGTTCATGGTCTAGCAACTGGACTGCAGGCATGAAACCTCATTATAGAAGGAGAGAGAGAGGAGACGAGAGAGTGGAGGAGAAAGTGGAAGAGCGAGTGAGAGAAACAGACGTGTGTGGATGACGAGGAGACAGACAAAGATGAGGGGACGATGAGATGGCAAGAGGAAAAGGGAGACAGGAAAAGATGGAAAGAGAAGAGGGGACGAGAGCAAAAGAAAGAGAAGTCAGAGAGAGATAGAGAGAGAGGGAGAGGGAGAGAGAGAGAGAGAGAGGAAAAGGGAGACAGGAAAAGATGGAAAGAGAAGAGGGGACGAGAGCAAAAGAAAGAAATCAGAGAAAGAGAGAGAGAGGAAAGGGAGAGACAGATAAAAAAGGATGGAAAGAAAAGAAGGGGTGAGAGCAAAAGAAAGAGAAGTCAGAGAGATATAGAGATAGATAGATAGATAGAGAGAGAGAGAGAGAGAGGAAAGGGAGAGACAGAAAAGATGGAAAGGCAAGAGGGGTGAGAGCAAAAGAAAGAGAAGTCAGAGAGAGAGAGAGAGAGAGGAAAGGGAGAGACAAAAAGATGAAAAGGCAAGAGGGGTGAGAGCAAAAGAAAGATAAGTCAGAGAGAGATAGAGAGAGAGAGGGAAAGAGAGACAGAGGAAAGGGAGAGACAGATAGAAAAAGATGGAAAGAGAAGAGGGGGTGAGAGCAAAAGAAAGAGAAGTCAGAGAGAGATAGAGAGAGAGAGAAAAGGGGACGACAGATAGAAAAATATGAAAAGAGAAGAGGTGTGTGTTGGGGGTGGGGGGCTTTGCCTTGACAGATTTAATGTTGGACCTCCAGAGTGGAATGAATGAGCAAAGCCTTTATAACCCTCAGCATGGAGATAAATAAAGGTAATTGAGAAACATATATCTCCAAGCAGACACACTCTTCTTTCTCTCTCTCCCCGTACACAGACACACACACACACATACACATGGACACAATGAATAGTTTCCCAAAAGAGTGAGTGGACTAGCTGATAGATTAGACACCCAGCTCTGCAGATGAACGCAGTCTGAGGTCGCCACATAAGAAAGAAAAAAAAGTCAGGAGAGGTAAGAGCTCTGTCAGATTGGGTCTTGTGGTGAAGTCACTGTCATATTGGCATTTACCTCAAGTCCCCTACTGAAAAGAATATCTGAACAAGAGTGAGGTTCTTGGCTCTACACAACAGCTCTCATGAGCTTAAAGCTGCACTATATAAGACTGTTTTGTTAAAACTGAAAGAAATAGCATTACTGAATGAGGAGGAAAAACAAGCTAAAATCTGGTTTCTGTGCACTGCTGTGAATCCTGAAATACTAATTTAAAAGTCAGAGGCCTTGGGTCGGATTTCACAGGAATTTTTTGGCTCAATGTTTAAGTCTGAAATGCAAAATCAATATTATACTGATGAAGATATGGTGACCTTAGCAGGTAATTCACTCACACACGTCCTTCACCAAGGTCATCAGATTCATCTGCTCGGGGATGGGGTCTGAATCACAACCCATGTTACCAAATGTTCATTCCCATCAGAAAGCTCTCCAAATTACCAAGACTTACATAGTGTAGCTTTAACAGCCACTGTATGAATTTATCATTTTTATCATCGCTGTGGTAAGAAAACCTAACAGTAACTTCTTAGAAGAAACCAAACACATTGGGCCTCATTCACCAACCGTTCTTAAGAAGAAATTTCTTCTTAAAACCCACAGTTTTCATGAAAATCCTGACATTTACCAGCGTTTTCTTATTTGGGATTTGTTCTTAGGTAAGAGCAGAATCTGCACACGCTCGAGCACAAAGGTCATCATCATAATGATTCAAAATGCTTTCATATGACAGCAACAATATAAGAAACAGAAAGAAAAAACATCTTAAACATCCTGTTTTTCATGTTTTCTGAAAGGTGATTTAACATACTCCTCTGTTGCAAGTTAAGGGGCATGATGTCGTCTTTGACCACAGAGATTCAGTGAGGAAACATCTTGTCCGTTCGGCCAAACCATCTGCTTGGCCTCCACCTCAATTAACAGTTATTTCCAGCCATCTCCCTCTGAAACCCTGCTTGCTCAACTCATCTGTCGAAGCAGCGTCATGAAAGCATTGCAATGCACAGAAGCAGTTTAGTCAAATTACCAGAGCTACCAGAGGTTCCTCTGTGCTTCTTAAATTTGATATACTGTTCAGGGCAAAGCACTTATTTGGTATAGACCCATTGCATTATATGGAGGTTCTTTAAATCCTCTATTAAATGTTTTTTTTTTAACAAACCAAAAGCGGTTCTTCTATAATAATGCTCATTATTTGAATGCTAATATACACAGCATATCAGGTGTTTCAGTTTTAGTTTGCTTTGAAATGCAGCAATCTAGTCTGAAAAAGGATTGGTGCAATAGAAAAAAACAAGTTTGGTTCTCTAAAGAACCTTTCAATGGATGGTTCTTTAAAAAAACATTTTTGTAAATGAGTGTAAAGAGCTTTTTAAAGTTTAAAGAAACTCCACATAATGTAAAGGTTCTATACGAATTAAAGGATTTTCCTAGAACCATATGTCCACACAAAGAATCTTTTTGGGGGCCTTTATTTTTAAGAGTGTATGTCATGTGCAATAAGCGTCTCTTATTATTGACATAATGAGCCAGATAACATCATGAACATTATCATCTTTATTTGTTTATACCGAGTGAACACACTGCATGCTCGCTACAACAAGCCTTTGTAAGGTGTTTTAAGTCAGCAGCTAATATTAAGATGATGCACTTCATCATCTGATGCTGTCGTTATTAATCATGTAAGTGTTTGTAGTGTTTGTTGGCGGTGATATGATGTGTTCAGAGAGAAACAAACAGGGCCCGTCACTGTCACTGCCACAAGCTGTTCCCTCATCTGCTCCAACAGCAGTTTACTCACCACAGAGAGCCAGGCTAATGTGTGTGTGTGTCCCTCATGTACACAGACGTGCACACAGTTCACAAAAGCACAATTTTCAGGAGGAAGTGCTTCAAAAACACACACAACAACAGATATCTCTATGTTAACACTGTGATATGTACATTACTGTACCACACAGGAACACATGCAACATAGAGTAAGCTTGAACTTCAAAGATGGAAACATGCAGCAGAAAAGAATAGCACAAAAAACATGCGACTGAAAACAGTAAACACAAACATGCAACTGAAAACAATAATACAAACAAGCAGCAGAAAATAACAAATTGCAGCAGAAAACACCACAAAAGTGCAGCAAATAGAAATAAGACAAAAGATGCAGCAGAAAATAATGCAAACATGCAGATGAAAACAATAGCATACCAAATAGGGAAAAAACCTTTCAAACATGCAGCAGAAAACAATAATGCAAACAAGCAGGAGGAAATAAAATACACTGCAGCAGAAAACGGCACAAAAATGCAGCAGAAAGCAGTAACACAAAAGATGTAGCAGAAAGCAATAAAACACATGCAGCAGAAAATAATAATGCAAACATGCAGCATGAAACAACAATCCACACATGCAGCATGAAACAACAGCACACAAATATACAGCAGACAATGACAAACACAGCAGAAAACAGTAATGCAAAGATGCAGTAGAAAACAAAAAAGATGCAGCACAAAACAATAGCACACAAAAATGCAGCAGAAAACAAGAAAAGAAACACACAGCATAAATGATAAGAAACATTTAACAGTAATCAACATAAGAATATAGTAGAAAACAATAACACAAACATGCAGCAGAAAACAAAAACACACTATGACATACATGCAATATAAAACACAAACAAAAACATGCAGCATAAAGAATAACACAAACATACAGCAGAAATAGTACTGCAAACATACAGCAGAAAACAAAAAACAAGCAGCAGAAAAACATAACAAATATTCAGACACACATGCAGCATTAAACAAAAACACACAAACATGCAGCAGAAAACAAAAAAAGAAACATGCAGCATAAAGGGTAAGAAACAGAAAACATCACAAAAATACAGTAGAAAACAAAAATATACTATAACAAACAGGCAATATAAAACAAACACAAACATACAACAGAAAACAACAAACATGCAGCAGAAAATAATGATTCAAACTTGCAGCAGACTAAATGGCAAATGTGCAGCAGAAAACAATAATGAAAACATACAGCTGAAAACAGTAACACAGTGACCTGTGCATTTTGTTTTTATTCAGCGTTTGGATGTGTCATGTTGTCTATTTATTTACAGTCGTATTTGCTTGTAATGTCCCTGGCGTGACTTTGGGGCTTCATTGATCTCACTGTCGACATGTCATCTGTGTATTGAACTAGACACACTGCTTTTCAGCAGCGGCCACAGTTGCAGCACTAAGGCATGTATGTGAGTGAGTACAGGCATGGTTGACCTTTTTTCAGTCAATCTCCACATCTGTTCCTTGATGTTTTGTTTTTTTATGCGTGTGTATCCATGCGTGTGTGTGTGTTTGTGTGTGTGTATCACTCCAGTGTGTATAAATTGGCAGGCGGTAATTAAATGCAGAGCTCTCCACTATCTCCTCCTCCACACAGCCCCGCGCCAGTGACGCACGAGCCAGCAGCAGGAGCATGAGTCATACAGCCCCCGGGGATCCGCACCCCTCCCTCTCTCTCTCTCTCCTTCCCTATCTCTACCTCTTTCCCTCCATCGTTCACTCTTTCTGCTCCAGCTTTCCTTCTCTCTGTGCTCTTTTTGCTTACTTTAACACCTCATACCCCCTTAAAAGTCTCCTTTTATCTTGCTGCCCCCTCACCTGCTTTGGTGTTTGTCATTTTACATCGCTCTAGCAACTGTCCATCTCTTTCACCAAGCTCTCTCTCTTTCCTTGTATCTGTAAAACACATACACACACACACAATCAAGCTTTTATATGTCAGGACATATATATTTCTATGTAAGCACCTATTTGTAATAACAATATGCCCCATATGTCTTATTCTTGTTATTCTTACATATAAGTACATATATATATGTACTTATATGTAAGAATAACATGCCCTGTACTTAGTGTGTGTATCTCTCTCTCTCTCTCTCTATTTATATATATATATATACACACACACACACACACACACATCTTTTTATATGTAATAACAATATGCCAATATTTCTATATGTAATAAGAATTTTACTCAACCTTCAAAAAACAAATACAGTGTGTATCTTTTGTACATAGAATTTTACATTGTCATGGTCATTTTGATTCGAGATAAGACCTGTTTTTCTCTGGTTTTATAGATGGCAGAACATTTTTGTCCTAAAAATGTATGAAAACAAACACAAACACACTAACACACACAGTATGTGCTGCCTATCCCGTGTTAGCTGCCCGGCTGGCCCGGGTGCAGCAGCCTGTGAGCCGCATTCTGCTGACGAGTCGTGCTATTGACTGTGCTTCTCCTGCTGAGCAAAAGCAGGCTTTTCAAATTGAATAACCAAAGGGGGGCAAAGCTTATTTAGCAGCGCTACATAAACCTGTCCACACATTTCACACCAGGCCAAACACCCAGAGAGCCAGAGTGAAACAACCCGCTCCATTACACGTTTACAGGAATGTGGATACACGAGAGAGAGAGAGAGAGAGAGAGAGGAGAGTGAGAGAGAGAGAGAGAGAGAGAAAGAGAGTATCTTTTGCAATACACAGGAAACTGTATCAACAGATGAATCTGGCATGACACACACCAGCTGGGCTCAGAGCGTATCTGGACGGCAGCAGAACACACGCACACACACTCTTGGGTGCGCACCTTTCTAACGCTTTGTGTATGTCAAACAAATGTGCCTGCTCAGTGGCAGTATGAATTATGGGTGCTGTAATGATTTTATTTAGGACTTGATCAGCGCTGTGTTGTATCTGAGGTGTGAAAGAGACTCACATAGGGTGTGTGTGTGTGTGTGTGTGTGTGTGAAGAGCAGTGAATTGACACTGAAAAAGTGTAGAGCTCAGAAAGCACAGCGGTCATCGCTCTCTTTCCCCACCCACGCGTGTGCAGTGAGGGGTGAAAGTGCGTGGGAGAGAGTCCAGTACCAAGCAAGGTGGTAAATTGTCAGGTTCAATAATATCAGCTCTATAGCCCTGTCTCTCTGAATGCAACATGGGGTAGGGCAGAGTGGCAGAGAGAGAGAGAGAGAGAGAGAGAGAGAGAGAGAGAGACGAGAGAGAGAGAGAGAGAGAGAGAGAGAGAGAGAATCACAATGGCCATTAAGTATAAGTTATTCATTTTTTTTAGTATTAGAAAAAAAGTGGAAAACATATTTAACAGAAAATTACACAAAAGCCTTGACAATTAAATATAATATAAAATATTCAGTATTTTGAGTGCCCACTGTTTGCTTTTCTTTTGCATCCATTCTTTTTGGAAGACTCAGACTGCAGAGATGTTTTTCCACACCTCTCAAGTTCAGTGCTTCTCAGGATTCAAATAATCCCAAACACATTCAGTGATGTTGAGGTCTGGACTCTCAGGTGGTCAGTCCATTGCAGCTTCTTTGTTTGATTTGCAAATGTTCATCTTTTTGTTTGTTTCCTTTTCTCAGTAAGGGCTTCTTCACAGCTACACATCCTTTCAGACTCATAGTGTTGAGTTGTCGTCTCACAGTGGAAGGATGGGCAAAAACACCTGTGGATTTTTTCAGATCTGAAGTAAGAGTGGAGCTTGATTTTCCGCTCTCTCTTAAAGATGAAATCTTTAAGCGCTGTTAATTTGTTAGGGACAGTTTTGGTGGACTACCAGGTCTTACATACTTTTTCTGTATCTTTCTGTTTTTTTTTTTAGTTTTTAAACTCCTGTTTTTTCATGTATTTCTTTTCAAATTATCCTTCATTATGCAAGTGGATCACCTTATACTAATCTCCTCAGAGATATCTCCTGAAAAACTAATAACATGCTCAATGGCAGTTTTGACTAGAAATTAAATAAATAAAGGGTGGTCTCTGATTTGCACAAAGTGCTGTATGCTGACATATTATGTGTGCAGATGTGCACGTGCACAAGTGTGCATGGATTTACTTGTGCCTGTGGTATTTATCTCTTTCTCTGAATTACACTTCACTTTTCATTCATCACTCCCACTCCTCCCCCCACACTGATTCTGTCACACACCACAGATCTCCCGTCTCCTCCACTGCCATCACTCCTTCCTTCCTTCCTTCCAGACAACTTTCAATTTCCACCCGTTCCATTCCTCTGCTTATTTACATTCACAATACATCACTTTTTCAATCAACTAAAAAACAAGTGCCTCAGACTAGGGTAAAAGTCACCGATCCTATAAGGATAAGGCTTGGGATAAATGTCAGGAGAGTTCTCTCTCTCTCTTTCGCTCTATTTTGCTCTCTTTCTCTCACTCACCCTCCACAACTTACCAAATGGAGAACAGAGAAGCTGATATCGGAGTCTTTTTACCCCGCATGGAGATTAAATCCATTTCTGATTCAGTTTGTAGTTGAGTGAAAACACGATTAAAAAGTGCTGTGAAGCTAATAATCACAGATAGAATCAGAAAACAGACGTAGAGGAAAAGAAGGCAGATAAGCATCCAAATGACAATCAAGGTAAAAGACAGGGAAAGTATGCGAGAGAATAAGAAGCGAGAAGGGCAGGTGAGAAGGAGGGAAATGACGACATGAAAGATAAACCTTCATCACTCTTTCGGCAGACAGAACATGCCCTGAAAATGAGAAGTGTCACTTATCAGTTATTAGATATCATTAGACTTTTCCCTTTGGCAAAGCGAGCCAGCAAAGGAGTGAAGAAATCTTTAAAAAAAAATACACACACCAAAAGAAAAGAAGACTAAAAGGAAAATTAGGAGCTAGAAGCTTAACTTCTTTTGTCATGCATGCTCAGTCATCTTTTAGAGGAACCTTGCCAATATAGTTGTCCATTTATATGCACTTTGATGCACTACTGGATTTCAAGCACAACAAGTACAATTACATGAAGACGAGAAACAATTTACCTACACTATAAAACTATTTTGTATCTTAGTTTAAAACAGTAACTCTGCTGCATTAAAATTTTGAGTTGAACCTAAAATAATATTACAGAATGTAAGACAGATTTTTTCTGTGAACTTCAGTTAACACAAAATTTTATTGCAGCATTGTTACCCACATTTTTAAGAGGTGCTTTGGTATTTTTTTGTTTTTTTGGCAGTGTATGCCCCGCCCACAGTTGCATTCTATTATAGCAACTGTTCCTATGTTGGACCAGCCTTACAGAAGACTAGCAAAAATCCCATTCAGCATAACAGAACATTGTAGCATAAATTTACCGTGTGTCATTAATTTCAAATGATAAGTAATTTTTGTATGTGTGTGAAAGGTCTGTTAGGACTAGGTGAAGTTTGTCTTGCCTGCTGCCAAGGACGCTCCTTCTTTCTGTTCCTTGCAACCAGCGGACTCTGTATTATCCATGGACTGTGAAGAGCTCTACAACTCCCATGAGTCTCTGGAGGAACTTATGTCTCCGCCCTCCTCTCCGTCAGCCAATAGATTCTGTTTTCTATGCTCCACATCCCCTGAGTTCTAATGTCTCACCTGTTTGTCATAACTTGCAATCAGTTAGGTAGTATTTTTCTCATATAACTGAGCTAAAATTTGCGCTGTGGCAAATTACTTATCACTTCAACAACATAGTCCAGCTTAGCAGTGAATTTTAATTTGAAATTAGAATTTCAATCTGGAAGGTCAATTACACAGCGAATCTACACTTCAATCTAAATTCAGTGGGATTTCTGATAATACTCTGTAATGTTTGTTCCATTCATATTTATACATTTATAATAATTTAACAAATATGCTGTTTCTTTTGCAGCTCAGTGTGGAGTTAAATCTCATGGAACATTCTCAAACTGGGGAGGAGCCTCAGCAGCCTGTAAAGCTCAGACTGTTAGATGATTGCTCTTGACTCGTGACTCCAGTGACGTGAGTAATGCATCAGTCTTATTGCAGAGAGGTCAAAGCCACACACCAGGCTAACTATGCTCAGGAGAAAGGCAAAACGCCTGCCATTCAGAGCCACTAAACAGAGGTGCCAAAACGTTTTCTTGGAACAATGCCCAGTGCCATAGAAGAACCACTATTGGTTCTTTGGTTCTAATGGTTCTTTAAAGAACAATTTCTCTAAATGAAATGTGTGAGTGGGGAGAACATTTTATAAAGTTTAAAGAACTTCCACATAATGTGAAGGTTCTATGCCAATATTATGTATTAAAAGTATATATAAGTTTCTACTGGAGAAGTACATTCAAACAAAGAACCATTAAGGAACCTTTATTTTTAAGAGTGCAAGTGAAAATTGAAGGAATAAGGAGAGCAAGCCGGGCATTCCTGTCTCACTAATGAAAAGTAACATTGTGCCAAGATCTATAAAGCTCTTTGAAAACTCCACAGCAATGTCACTGGATGGGATAAAAATTTATTCCAAAGAAATTCCAAATCAAACAATCCAGAGCTTGATTGATTATTTAAAAACAGGGAATGTTCAAGATCATGGGCAAACAACCAAGAAAAGAATGTAGCACCAGATTCAGCCCACTAAACTGTGATGAACCTGTCTCCCTGAACCTAAGGGAGCATCAAATGATGCACAATGATTTCCAATTATCTACAATCACATGCACTAGAACCGGCAGTCATAAAGAGTTTGCACACATTTGTACAATCCACAAGGGAGGTCAGGAAAATGAACCTCTTGATCTGAAGGAGAGCATGATCAGAAACAGTACATAATGAATGGAAAATACTATAGGATTTATACAAAAGCATGCTCTTAGTGTATGATGCACAAGTACACTGATTTGGCTACAATTCCATAAGTCATGTTTGAGGCAAACCCAAGAAAAGTCTTGGGGGGTCCAAAACAGCTGTAATGAATGATGATGAGAACATTATGGATGGAGGGGGCTTGCTACTAAATCAAATATGTGAAATAATCTGATAAAACTGATAAAAATTCTGAACAATCTTGAAACACAACAATGCTTTAAACCCACTAATTAACAGCCATAACAAAATGATTCGATTAAAACCGATGGATTTGTGGAATTACCAGGCGTACAGATTACTGTGCAAATTAGATAGCAGTGTTCCTTTCTGTCAAGTGGCCTACATTAAAATTCTGGTTCTGTTCAATGTCAGAGTCTGAATCAAAGCTAGCACTTCACAACAGCTCTCACAAGCAAGTACTTTTGCAAAGAGAACCCTGTAATCTTTGTGAGACTGCATGTGAACATCACACCTGCAGTACTCAGCACAAGTCAGGGACCACCCTACATTTAATTTCCAGTCATGCTACGCTATGGGTCTGCAAGAATGTGGAGCTGTCAAAAAGCTGATACTGAGAAAACGAAACAGACAAAAACGAACATTTGGCAAATCTTTGATCATGGGGAGCATAAAGTGTAACCAACTTTGGAGGTGTGGAAAAATAATCCTCTTTAAAAAATTGAAAGCAAGTATCTCAAAAATAAATAAAGCTGTAATAGAAACAAAGGCTGACACTAAATACTGAAATATTTGATAAGTTGAGGCTTCTGTGATTGTGTTTTTAACTGATGCTCAAAAATGAAAAACCTCACAGAACTGTACATAATGGTTTTGGCTTAATCTTATTTTTTTGCTGAAACATTTGTTTTGATGGGAATCACAATGCTATTCATAAATTGACTGTATGTGGTCACTGAACGATGTGTTGCGGAATAAAATTATGTAAACCATACCCCATTATATTCTCAGACACCAAATTTCAATCTAAATGAAGAGTGAATCAGGAAATGAGCACCCACTGAGACTACAGCAAATAATGACGATATATGACGGCACATCTTTTTGATAAATGTGTTGTTGGCTATACTGCCCAGTTGAGCCTTTGAGACTTGCATAGGTGATGTAAGAGACAAATAGATGATTGCAAGAAATGCTCATGGGAGGACACCTTTGACAGAAACACCAATTGCCAGGTGCTGAAGCCAATGGAGGAAATATTTTGATGATTTTTTGGACAGTGCAACATATATATTTCCAAAGGCTTTTGTTAGATTAAGTAGCTGTAATCTACTAAGAAAACTGAAATAAGGTTCAGATGTTGACAAAATTTCTCAGGGAGAGTATTTACTCTCATACATTGCAGAGAAATAAGAGTGATAACAGAAATGCAGGTTTATACCAAACACTGGAACAACATACTTACTGTATTTGATGCTGAGTGCATCAAGTGCATTATTATGGAGACGGGTAGTACAAAAGGGAACTGGGCTTATCGGTGGAAAACTACATTCATTTGCTGTACAGTATAATTAAGATAAATTTCACTTCCCCTGGACACCTGTGGCATGCTGCCCAGTTCTGATGAAATGCTATATGAGCCCAGCCAAATACTGAATCATTCATTTATGTGCACTGATTAAAGGTCAGATCCCCACTGCAAAAGAGCTTAAGAGTCTGGAGATGCCCATTTTTCTTACTCCATCCATGACAGCAAAATTCAAATCTTACTGTTCAATAAAGACTGAGAGTTTTATAAATTACAAAGGACAGGGAAGTTTCTACCAAAGGATCGCTGGCTGCCATCAACCCAGGGTATGGGGTACTGATTTAACACCCTTTTTCTGCACAATTTATTACTGCATTTACATACAATGGTCTTATTATATATACTTTATTATTCAAAATAGAAACTATATTTGGTATATTATAATGGTTTTGCCTCCTGAAAACACAGCCCATGAGCTCTCAAACAGCAACAATCAGGGTGTGCTACACAATGTGGTCTTTTTGCAGCAATAAGTGTAGCAAGAAAGACTATGACTACATCCAAAAACAACATGCTATTATACTATGTATACTAATGGTGATGTACTACTTTGTACTATTTAGTATGTTAGTATGCGGTTTTGAATGCAGCTTATGTGATACAAGACAGAACAAAAAGAAGCAGGAGTTAGACGAATGCCCATGGTATCAGACATCACTGCTGCTATCTTTCACCAAAGGCTGTTCATAGACATATGTTTTGGAAGTCCCAGAAAAAAAGTGGAGTACCAAATATTTAATGGAAGGATCAACAGATGCTTTCAAATGGGCGCTACAGGCCAGATTCCACAAGCATGTATAAAGCACTAGACCATTCTTAAAGGAATAGTCTAGCGAAAAACCCAATTTACATGATTTTCCACCTATGCCAAATGTAGACGATCAGCCAAGATATATTTGGTTCGCTTCTTTAGCTTAGAAGTGTAGCTGCGAGGCTAATGGCACAAACACACACTGGAAATAAACAGTCACCAAAACTGTTTTCACAAGTACATGCCAAAATCTTCATGTACTTGATTAAAATTACATCAATACCCCTTCTTTTAGCATTTTTTGACATGTTTGTGGAAGCGGTTGAGGTGATTACTGACTTCCAGTGTTTGTCAGCATTGTTACTCTTGTAGCTCCAGTTTTAAAGAAGCGAAATTCGACACAAACATGTCTTGGCTGATGGACTGCATTTGAGGTAAGGCAAGGTAAATCATTCAATTTTTTGCCAAACTATTCTATATCTTTACAGTTTTCCCCTTACCTAATACACAGTCAATCAGCCAAGACATGTTTGGGGTTAGTTCTACACTGGAGCCAGGAGGCTAAAGTAGCAAACAAATAATGGACGTCTGTCACCCAGAATACCCCTCTATTATACAAGGCGTGTAGCTTCAGTGCAAAATTAAAGAAGCAAACTTCCAAAACCAAACGTCCTGGCTGATCAACTATGTTAAGGCTTAGAGGAGAACTGTGTGCACTAGATTTGTAGTGAACTAATCCGTTAAGTTCTGTCTACACATCTTATGTTCAATGCCCTTTTTCTATGGAAATGTATTTCATATCTAAATGGATTAATGAATGGCAGGCACAAGGGTCTAACTAGATGGTCAAGAGAGTAAAGGTGCAGCTCCTGCAGGAGGGCATTGTGTGTGGGCACAAAGGGGCTTGCTCAATACTCCATCAGTTGATTTGTGAATGTAATGTAATGAGTGTAGGCCACTGCAGCTAATATTTCAGTGGATGATCCATATGTGTAACGGAAAAGTAAATGAGCATTACCTCCCTCATTACCTCGTGCATTTTAAAGAGCTTTTAGCAAGAAGGCCCACTGCAGCTGATGTGCCGCAGCAATCTAAGCAGCTAAGTGATGCTGTACGTTTGCACAACACTTCAGTGAACCCTAATTAGAACAAGGCCGTTAGTGAGCTGGGGGAATACTCTAGTCATAGTACACTTTTAAAAATAAAGGTTCCTATATGCTCCATACTCTTCTAGGGAACATTTTTAATTGGTATAAATTTTGGTATAGATTGGTATAAAACTTACAGTGTTTCTACAGTACAGAACCAATGTCGAAAGGTTCTTTAATGTAGTGATTTACAAAATTAAAAAAATCAATAGAAGTTCAATACAATACAGTGTTGTCTTGATTTAATACATGACACACAAATACTTTTATTTTCACTTTAACTTACATTAAATGAAAAGATCATTTTGGCCTTTCCCTGTTAAGGTGATCTCTTTTATGTTTTTGGACAGTGACAATATCTATAATATCCTTCCAAAGGGTTGCATCTACTTAAAATGGTATGCAATAAGTAAACAGTGCCGCAGTGGTGAGCTTACAGAGTTGATCGCCTAGCCTTTTTGAGTGGTCAGTAATGCAGATGTGTAAACTGAGGAAATAAATATACAGTGACACAACGAAAGCAAAAATGACCCCAAATGATTTTGTCAAAGACCACCCAAATAAATCAAGCCAGGAAGCCACACTCTTAGCAAAAAGGGTTCTACAAAGAGGGGTTCTTTAACTTAAATGATTCTTTGCATGGCCAAATTATTCTTCTTTAAGCTGGTAAACCAGTTATATAGATCTTTAAAGAACCGTTTTAAAAGTGATTCCACTAAAATGTATATAACTGGTTTACCAGCTTAGAGAAGAACCATTTGGCCATGCAAAGAACTATTTATGCATTCAAATGGTAATTTGAGAGTTCACTGTTCTATACAGAACCACTGCCTTTACTAAGGAAGCATTTCTGTAAGTGCAGGTGCCATAAAAACCCTTATGCAAGTCACTCGACAATCACTTTCTCTGTTTCTCATAAAAAAGCCCTTGTGTCAGAGCCTCGCCTGGCGAGGAGCATGACTCACACTAGTAAATTGACCACTCATGCAACTGCAATCGGCTTTAGATTATTACTCTGTCTACAGTATGACAAGGATTATGGTTATCTGCAGGCCTCTGATAGCACGAAAAATCAATACTGACCCACCATCACAGATGCAACTAAAGCAGTGACTAACGAGAGAGAAAGGCCATCTAGCTGTCGCTGTTTGGTGAAAACACTGATAGCGTGGGCGAAACAAAACGAGTGTGGGAATGAAACTCCCCACTATCATCAGCAGCACTGCATTCAAAACCGTCAACACTGGACGAGGCAGAGTCAAAGGCATTAATAATCAAGCACAGAGGGAGGAATTACTCACTATTGCCATGGTAATAGCAGATAGCAGGGCCTGTATTCAAATGGACAATTCACTTTTGCTGGAGATTTTTTTTTTCTTAGATAAAAATAAGAAGGCAATTGTTTCTCCTCCACAAAACTTCTCTTATCTTTCTCCCTCCCTCTTACTCTGCATCTCTCTCTCTCTATCACTCGCTCCTTCTCTCTCTGGCGCACACACACATACGCCCACGCCTAAACTAAGGAAAAGCCCTGGAAAAGCACTTCGTGTGTGCACACCCCCACACCGACTGTGCGTGGGGATTTTTTCGTGCGCGTGCGTGGGCTGGAGGCTTCCCGCCTGATTTCCAAACGCCGTCTGCCTCCATTACAAATGGGCTCATTTAAAAGCGCCCCCTCCGAAAGGTTCGGCGGGCTGAAATGATGGCTGCTGCAGCGAGAGAGATTGATCTGGGGGGAAGACTGAACCGCGGTGCACGCCGCCTCATTAACTCCGAGTCAGAGGCGAGCGCGCGGGCGATCCGTCTCCAGCGTGAACGCGCGCGGCAGGGCGGAAATGAGGAGGAGGAGGCAAGTGGCCTTTAAGGTCCCACAGGCCACAGCGAGCAACAGCGCTTTGTCAACAGAGGGCTGTTCATTCTCTGATGCAGAAAGACTCGCCAGACCTTTAATGCGCCTCAGATCGACTCCTTGTTCCGTAGGTCGTCAACTGACTGCGGACTCAGACGTCTGTCCTGGGGGGAGGGATGGGGTGGGGTGGTCTCAATGGAGAAATGGATTTTGTTCGAAATGGCTCGTTCATTGTTCACTTAGTGTTTGTTATAAGTACTATTCTATTGAATTAGTTCAAAATGCGGTCCCAAAGTGAAAAACAAACAAACAAGTGACAAAAAAACTATTCATTACGTATCAATTACGTATTCAGACATCTACAAAAATTGTAATGATCTATTTAACCACACCCCCACATTTTAGAGCAGGAAGTGAGACTGCATCCCTGACTCTCATGGCCACGTGCTGAGCAGTTAGATCCCATTGTTTTCAATTAAGTGTGTCCCAAAGTGTCTAACATTAAGACTTAAAACTACCAAAACACATTTTTGCTAGTATGTTTTTTTTAAATAAAAATATTCTGACTGTATGTGTGTACAACTGTTCAAAGCTGTGTTTGCTGGTCATGTACTGGCTAGCATTTTTGAGTTATGCTCAAAATTAGCTAAAACTGTCACTGTCAAGACTTTTTTATAACAGGTTTTGTTATAAGAGATGTTATTATTGTATTGGTAGTGACAAAATGAAATGTTTAGTCAGCAAAAGGATTTTAGTCTGAAGTCCAAGTCAAAAGTCTGCATGAAGGCTGACACACTGTGTAGACTGACATCCTGTCTACCTAATAGGGAGCGAATCTGAATGCGGCTTAGGTCTCCTACAAGGTAGTCTCCCAAGCCAGACTGCTTATCGTCAGAAAGTCTGATGCATTTCATCTCTTAATGTGATTAAGATTGACCTACATTGATAGGAAAGGGCTGTTTGGACTGATATTCAAAATAACCAATTACGACCATTGTTTTAGTGTGCTGTGTAGGGGCAGATGATTTTTAAAATGGGGCTACAAGAAAAACCTGTGGGAAACATATTGATATGTACTGTGCAGATATCTCACTTAAAAGTTACAAAATGCTTCATAGAAAACTCTTGAAAACCTTTTAAAGATGCATTTCCATCTTTAAAAATGTATTTCCTGCGACTGTCCCTCGCTCTGAAAGGCTCAGCCACGGCATGCAGAGTGGGCAACTGCTAGCAAAAGTTTTCCGTCAGACAGATAAAACTCATGGAGGTGTGTACACATGGACACTTGGTTAGCCAATCAGAATGGAACAGACAAAATCCCAACAGCTGTGCCCAGCTTAAGCATATGTTTGATATCAGACACTGTTTACTTGTGGGCAGAGCGTCTGAGGCTACGACTAACTAGAAGGGCAACTAGTGACATCCCACAATGCACTTTAAAATGTAGGAGATGAATATGCCATAGATGATTAAGCATTTCCCACCATGCATTGCAAATCCAAACAACCAACAACAGAAATTTAATTCGAGATGGTGGTTGAGTTGCCAAATTTGGTACACCTATCTGGTATAGCGGTGATCCTCTTTGACCTTCAGAACAGCATGAATTCATCCAGGGTATGGATTCTACAGAATTCTCATTGAACTGCAGCTCACCAGAAGATTGTCTTGCAGCAAAACAACAAACTTAAACACGCCAGTCTACTAAAGAATGGTCGAAGCAGAAGTAATGCTACATTTTGGAAGAGCTCCAGACCTTAAATCATCAGAAATGTTTTGAAAGGACCTAAGGAGGGGAGTTCATGAAGACATCATTAAGTCAAAGAGCTTCTGTTAGAAGGAATGAGCTAAAATTCTTTCAAGTTTATGGGGGGCCTGATCAACAGTTACCAAGAATGTTTGGTTGAAGTCATTTAAGGGTCACGAGTTACTGACAGCAGAGATTCACATGCTTTTTCTGACAAAGACATTTGAAAGGTTTTACAAAATTTCTAGCACCACTGTAAGCAATCAAACGACCATTCTTAATGTTAAATTGTATTATATGTGGTCAGCTTTTTGTTAGCTGTTAGGTCATTTTCTAAAAGTATTTAGTCTTCTAACAATTAAGTAAATCTAGTTCCCTTTAAGACCTGATCTGTTCACTAATTTCAGTTCAGTAGACAGTAAGTCACTACATACAGGAGCAGGACTTGATTTGAAATGCACCACTTATATGGCATGAACAAACACCGGCTTCCGTGTGAAGTTAACGTAAGCTGACAGCTGGGTAAAGTGACCTGAAATCTTTCCTGACAACCAAGCAAAAACGTTGTCCATTCATTCTCTGTGTGACCTAATCCAATTCATCCATCTTAAGCTATACAACATGTGTACACCCGACTCCATCTACATTCTGAAAGCTTTGTTTGTTTAACATGCCTTCCAACAAGGACACTGAAGTTAATCTAAAAATTGGCTACAGTACAGGACTTAACTCTGTCTTTACTGCTGCACGCAGGTTTTACTACTCAAATTCAAATGAAACACTTTTGTGAAAGTGTCAGAAGCACTCAAAAATCTTGGAACATGAGTAATTCCTTGGAATAAAGATTTGCTGTACAGTAGGGCACATCTCTAATATAAAAAGACATGCAAGCTATTCACTTAGATGATATGACGAACATGGATTTTTGGATTAATGGAAAATGGGAAGATTTATTATGGAGAGGATATTGCAATGGAGCCAACGACAAGACTAAACATGGGATTTTCCCTCAGCAGTTTTTTTTTGTAACTGGAACAGAGTTTGGTGCTGAGCCAGGCAAGCCATTCATATATCTGTGATAGCCTTTTAGGGAGTTTCTTTGAGCAGCGTGTGTTGTGTTTTGAGTAGATTGCTTTCGCTACTGCAAATTAACAGTAGATTTCTTTGACTGCATTACGCCTCCGGTCACCAACAGGGAGTCAATAAACTCGGCTTCATCTTGATGTTTGTGCCACACCAAAAAGCAACCTTTTGCAATCTTGGATTTCTTTTTGCAATATGTGAATAGGCAATGTTTGAAATATTGAACTAAATGTCATTCTATGGGCCAGCCACTCTCACTCATACACACACTCACACCTCACATTTATCTTCATAACAATGCCTATAAGGCTAGAATGAAAAAAGTGACCAGGTTAGTCTGACAAATCAGATCTCTGTTCATTTATTTTGACCACATCCTGAAGTTCAACCCTTACAGTACTGGGCAAATGTTAGAGACCACCCCTAATTTATTTAATTTCAAGTCCTAATGGCCATTCAAAATGGATTTTTCCAAGGAGATTACAGATAAGTCAATCCACTTGCATAAGAGAGGAGAAAATAGACAAAATATATGAAATATACAAATTTCCAAAAAGAAATTAATATGTAGAGAAGGTATAGGTGTAAAGAAAATAGGACTCTTAACACCAGTGTAAGACCTGGTGGACCACCAAAACTGTCACCATCAGATAAACAGTACAGAGTTATGAGAAAATCTCCAGTCTTGCTTTATATCTGAAAAGATTCACAGGTGTTTCTAAACATCCTTCCACAAAAATGTATTATAGGGTTTGGGAACTGATATTACATCCAGCTGTATTAAGGGTTTGTTCTGCCATATTGGCAGTGTCCTTTCTTTCTTTACATGCTGCAAATACAAACACATAGTGTGTAAGCTTGAAGAGACTGATGTTTTATTATGGTTTTTCAGACTGGTCATATTAAAAAGTGAATAAAATGAGAAGGAAGTGTAACCAACTCCAGAGGAATGCCTAACAGTGGTTTATGGAAAAAAATAGCCTTACTGACGGTGTGGATCCACACAAACTTACAAAGAGTGGGGTAATGATCTGGATAAGACACCTCTTTCATTCACAGTCTTTTGTCATAGCTAATGTGAGGTTTAAGTGCCTCAATTCATTTAGAATTTAGAATTTTTAAGTCACTTAAAGCCCATGCACAGTTTACAAATTAATATTTCACTCAGCCACTGGTGAATTTAATCCAGCTACTGACATATTTCACTCAGGCACTGGCATATTCTACTCAGTTATTGGCAGAATTCACTCAGCCACTGGTGTAGTATACCTAGTTATTAGCATATTTCACTCAGTTATTGGCATATTTTATTCAGCCACTGAACAGTATTAAACCCCACAAAAATTTGTATAAGATCATGGGGCTTTGCACCAAAAGGGCAGTCAATCTAATGTCTTTAAAATAAACATAAATGATAATCAAATGGTAATCATATGTTACTTTAGCTAACATTATTGGCCCAGTCACATCATACATTACTTCACCTCATACCTTTTAGCTGGAAAATGAGTTATGGTTTTGTTAGCTGACACCAAATGAGATAAATTCAGACAACAAAAGTTTTATTCCATTGCATCTACACAACTGGAGGATAAAATGAGCTTGATGTTTATCAGCACTCTCGCTGTGATGCCTTCTATACTTCCTTTGTTATCTGCTTTCCTTGATTTTGCTCTGACAGCCATGTAGATCCACATGCTTATATGTTTAGTGAGTCTATGGTATACAGATCAGCCAGAATCATGGAAAGTAGGTAGAAAAAAGATTCATTCAACTATTCAGAACTAGCCGTTTAGCCTAGCCACAATGGCGAATCACCCATGACACTGCCTCATGACATCTTATTCCCAAGTCCTATATTTAGTTGTTGAGTCACCTGTGTAATTTTATGTTAAATATGTTTTCTGCCTTTTTTTCCTGACGCTGAAAAAAATGAATAACCTGACCTTAATGGACATTTTGACTGGAAATTAAATGAAAGGTGGTCTCTGACTTTCATGCAGTACTACGGTAGTGTTTCTGTTTCTATCCAGCAAACGTACGTGATTGTGTGTTGAGCGAGTGCAAATGCAGGGTGAGGAAAGGTGAATCACTGAGTGGGAATGGACGCTGAAAACAGCTTCTCCTCTTAGAGCTCAGTGGCAGTCGATAATGTTCAGTGTTTAAAACACAATCTGCCCTTTGGCATCCTGTTAGGGTGCTGTCTCCTCCGCCACATCTTCTCTCCCCCTGCAGAAACACACACACACACACACACACACACACACACACACACACACTGTGTCTGCAAATGAAAGAGAGGGGCAGAGGTTTTGCCTGTTTTAACATAGGCATGCCATGCTCTGATGAAACATCTATACCAGCTTCTCTCTTATGAATCCCTTTTGTAGATTTGTAGAGGGTACATACAAATAGGCATCCTTGCAAAACATATAAGCAAATTAATTTGGTGATGCACATCTGCAACCACTGGGATTCAAAAATGGTCTCAAAATATTAGACTTCATTTCAGTTCAAGTCATTGGGTTTGATGCATTTTGGGCATAAAAGTGCTTGTAATTGTCCCGTGTAAAATAATGAGCTAGGTGTTACTTCCCTTGACAACAAACGTATGTCATATGCAGCCAGTAGTACTGCTGCAAGGGTGAAACAACACAAATGTTGCAAATGCAAGTTAACACTGTGTCACAGTGAGGAGTTGAGTGCTGAACTATAAGATGTCCCTTATAAAAGAGATCTATAGTAACACTACAGCATTCTTACAGTAAATTGGGCTCATTACTGCCGTTTGCTACATTACGCTATACATGTAGTATACATTAGACAGTACTGCAGGCAAAAACATTACAGATTATGATATATCATGTTATATATTATCAGCCTATAAGGGTTTGCCAGTGATCTCATGCCCAGTGAGAAAGAAAAGAGTATTGTTTGATGGTGCAAGGCTTATTTATTCCTTTTCATGTCTCTTTCAGCTTTTAAACTGTGCATATTAGACCTTTTGCATTGCCAGTGTACGTGGTCAACATCCATACATGGCAAATCTACTGGGTAACAGTGGACTGCAGCGGCTCCTTATTGGGAGTCTCTCTGTCTCTCTGTTCTCCGTAGTGCTGTCTCTAGCCCCCTCTTTCTCTCCCTCTCTCCAAGTGAAAAAAAAACAGCCGGAGTACTATTTCATTCATCCCTCTGCCGTTCATTCATCTGGGCACTGCAGCGTAGCAAACGCTCGCGGGTTTCGATCGACGCGAACGTTCTTATCAATGGAAGTCGATGACGTCAATGGGCAGCGGTGACGCGCGGTCACGTGGCCACAGGAGGGCCCGCATATAAAGGCGAGGAGCTGACCAGGGTGCTGAAAATATCTCCCAGCAGCGCCGTCACGAAGACGTGCTTCAACGGCGTGAACGAGCGTCTCACTTACAGATATTACAGAAAAAACATTCAGACACATTCCTCTCACAAACAAAGGAGACTTGCACACCAGTAAACAGAATAAGTGAGTCCGGCCGCAGAGGTGCAACAGCAAAGAAGAGAAAAAAGTGCATCGGGACCGCGTCGCGCTTGGGATTCCGGTAAGCCCTCATTTTCATACAATAACACAGCAGGAAAGTGTCGCAAACTACTTTACAGGTCTCCGTGGACAGTGTCAGCGATTAATATCGTACTGTAGTGTAACTTGATTGGGCTGATGAAGGTGTCAAAGCAAGTTGAGAAACAACCACTTTGTTTACCATCATTAACGACCACAGTATATACAGCACTGATTCTGCTTACAGTAACCTGATTAAAGGCTCGTCGTGTCCGCCAAATAAAAGAAAAAGGAGAAACTGTTGAACAGAAGCAGATTTAATGAGGAACATCACTGGGTGGAGTCGGAACTGATGCATCATCATCATCACCATCATCATGCTCGTTTGAGTGAAATGGAGCTCAGACGTGCCTGTAAATGACGACAGCGCTTGTAATGGTTGCAGATCATGAAGGCAGTTGTGTCAATTATGACGATCGATAACTGTTTACAGATTTCAGAAACAGTAATAGTGCCGCTCCCCCACTGCCTCTTTCGTCAGCTTTCCCATCACCATAGCATCATCAGCCAAAAATAATAACAGGGACTCCCTTTAGAGAGCACTGACAAAGACAGGCGGGGAGCGTGAAGTTTCTGGGGCTGTTTTGTTTTTACTTCGCTTTGGTTTGGAGTGTTTCTTCTCACTAAGGTCTTTATTTCCAACTCTATCTAGTAGGAAGCATGTGGAGCTGCATAAAAAGACACAGTGTATGCTGCTGCGTTTATCAGCGCTTTTGTGCTTTCCCAATGTGGGCTAGCTCGCTCTGGTGTCCAAACTTCTGCCGGTGCGCTGCGGCTTTCCTAGTACTTTAAAAGAGTCCGGCTTAACGCAGAAGATTACGTGAAGACACGGCGTCTTAGAGGCGGATTACTAATGTGCTTTGGCGCTGTTACCTCCCAAGAGTGTTTTACTGGAAGTGATGGCTTAGAAAAGGACAAAAGAGGGGAGGCAGTTGCTCCTTGGTAGTGGGGATTTCCTCAGGTTCATAGCATACTTTACTTGTCAAAAACGTTATTTTGCTGTATTCAGTGAGCCAGACAGTGAAGTACAAGGCTATATATATCAGGACAGTCAGAGACGGGTACTTTTTATCCATTGGTCGTCTTCAGATTAAGCGCACATCTGCAATATGATGATCACGCACACCAAATACCTTCCACAGTGAAGCCCCTCGCGCCCAATTGGACTCGTGTGTTAATTTAACGTTGTAGGATTTCAACACTGGATTCTGCTTTGCGCAGTCAAATTGAGTGTATATGTAAAAATTGAACCATTTGCGCGTTTTATGTTCGTGCGCAGTTTCGTTTCATCGTCTTGCAAGACGATATTATTAAAGACATCAGTGAAGACTGTAACATCTGAAATCCAAAGGTTTGGACGGCACGCGTTAATTCACATTTAAGCGCGCTTATCTCCTTAGAATTTAAACTCGCAGAACAAGCCTTATTGCTTTTTAGTCTATTAGATACAACCAGTATCGCTAAAAAGCGAGCCACACTTTATTTAGCATTTATATCCACCAGTAGAGCCGCCGTATCGGAGGGTCTCTCCGCTTTGCGCCCTTTTCCTGCTCCGCGTCTCCAGAGCGCTCGCACTTCGCCGTCAATTAGAAACCAAGACAAACAGCAGACATCAATTATGGCAGGACCAGAGCATGTGCGCCTTTACTGCTTCCTGATTAACGTCTTTCTGCGAGGTTTGCTCTGTGATTTTCATTAGGATTAGGTGGTGACGCACCAAATGGTGATCCAGGTCCATCATCTCTTCTATGAATGACCTTAAGTGATAAATGATAACCACTCACAGTATATTTGTTGTGAATATAATGCACAATACATGAAGCCAGTTCATAAAAGCAAACAAAGTTTTGTGGTAAAGCAGATTTGTAGTGCTGAAACTTCTTCTCTTTTTCCAATATCCTCATTGTTGGTCAATAAAACAAATTTTAATAAATAATGCTGATACATCATGAAAGCATTGTAACGGTTCTATGAATAGCATCCCAGTGCAGTCCGTCGTGTGCGCCATGTTATCAGGGAAAAGGCTCCCTGTGCATGAGCCAGCTGAGCTTGTGATACAGCGTCATTTCTGATCATGCTGCTTATGAGCATTTCGTAACTTCATGTCTGGCAGCAATGTAAATTGTATACATATTTGTCTTCTTTGACCTTTTCTAAATGTTCATTTTCTTTCTTCCTCTCTCTCTGAAGGTGTTTCGCCTTCCTCACCTTCTTCTGAGCCTTTGAAACGTAATATCTGACAGAAATAAGGCATTCATAAGGCGACTGTCATATACTGGAGGTGTATTTGTTATCTTCTCTGACACTTTTTTGAATATATTCTCTTCCTTTTTTCCTTTCTCTGAAGGCGCATCACCTTCACACCTCAGCTCCTGATCTGCACGGTCATGCTACGCTGCCAACAAGTTTCAAGTGCCCCAATAGCGCTTCTGTTCATCCTCTTCAGCCTTACATTTGAGCCCACAAACGCCAGCCCTGTGACTGAAGACAAAGAAACCCTCAGCAGTCGATATGGACCACCCTCTCCTGAACTTCCACAGATTCAGTCCACCCAAGCAGGAGACGCTCAGCAAGTGGCACAGGGTGAAGAAGAAGAAGAGGAGGATGAACTTTTCAAAGATGTCGATCCCAAAACCCTAGCAGCAGTGCTCCTAGAGGCTCTCAACAAGCCTCAAGGGAAGACAACGAGTGAGGAAAACAAGAATGAGGGAGAAGAAAAGGCAGAGGAGGTGAGGGAGATCCAGGGGGCTGAAAGAGACAGAGATGGACATCAGGAGCTGGAGCTGGTAATGGCAGCTGCTGCAGCGCAAGGCAGAGAGGAGCGAGAGAGAGAGGAGGATGAAGAGAGGAAGAGAATAGAGGAAGAAGAAGAAAGGCTTACAGAAAAGGTGACAAGTCATACCACTAGTCAAACAGTGCCTGTAAAAGAACCAGAGGCAGCAACAAAGGAGGTGGTGAGCAAGGAGGGGCAGCAGGAGCCAGAGCGAGGCACAGATGGGGAGAAAGATGAGCAGCTGAGCCCAGAGGAACTGAAGAATCTGGAGACCATGCTCAAGGAGTTTCAGAGCTACAGCACAGCTACAAAAAGGGAGCGCGATTCCTCAACTGGACAGAGGGAGAGCCGTGGCAATTACCTTGACTATCTGGACCGAAATGGCCTCATGAATAATGAGATCAAGCCCAAAGCCAAGGGCTATGACTTGGCCTTGTCCAAGAAGAAGCTCAAGTGGCAGCAAGAACAGGAGAAGAACAAGAATAGGCCATTGTACAGGGGAGGGAACTTTATGGATGATTTTAATGACAACATTGAAGATCAAGTGGAGGAAAACGGAGAGGATGAAGAAGATGAGGAATTGCTGAGTCCTGAAGAAGAAGAGGCTAGGGCTAAAGCTGAACAGGAGGAGGTGCGTAGACAGGCAGCCGAGGCCCAGAGAGCTAAAGCAGAAGAAGAGAAACTTGCAGATATTGCATCCGACATGCTCCTGCAGTACATGGTCAAGCAAGATGGGAAGAAGTACCAAGACAACAATGCAGCAGAAGACAAACGCTCAGAAGAGGATACCATTGATGACGATGATGACATTGACCCACAAACTATTGACAAGTTGATTGAGATCTCCAGTAAGCTGCACCTCCCTGCAGATGATGTGGTTGATATAATCAGTGATGTGGAGAAGAAAAAGAAAAAAGATGCCCCTGAAAATCTGCAATGGCAACGGCCTCTTGTATCTCTTCCAGCTCCTGTTGCCCCATCTACGGTCTTAAGAACAACACCCCCATCAAAACCACCTAAACCTAATACAAATCCATTCAAAGCATGGTTCAAAGACAGGGCTTCCGTTAAGCCCAGTAAGCAAGACTTTTGGATCAAGCAACAGTGGCCCTTTCGGACCTACCCCTCCTACCGGTTCTACCAAAAGCCCTACAGTAGCTACTATCCCATCTACATCCCTCCTCCCAAGCCTAAACCACGCTACTATGCCAAGCCCTCCTACTCCCTTAATGACATCTTGGGGAATTCATTGGACTATGACTTTGATTATTCCCTCAAACAAAGGTACCGTCCCTGGACGCAGCCTCGCCCAAGGGCTCCTCCAGCATTCCGGCGAAACCTCTACTTCCCTAATTACATTGTCCCTCATCCCCGGACTTTCCAAGCTGTACCCATGCCCAAACCTCGGTCGCCACTGCGTCGCCGGCCTGCCTTCTATTATCCGTCCCCAGGTTCTGTAGTCACCAGACAAGATGACTATTATAGCCAGTTGGGGCAGCCACAGCGGGACAGCGATGAGGAGCTAGAAAACTTCATCAAGAAAGTTTTCCTGAAAAGCCCCCAGATGTTTCAGTGAAGATACAGATAGCGTAATTAGAGATAAGGAGGAAAAGTAGGACAGTAAGAAAGGGAACAACTGGAAGACTGTTTTTGCCACCCTACCATATTTTGGTTTCATTTGCAGAAATATGTCTGTTGAGTCTTTCCCTTTTGAGTTCATTTGAATAATTTGCCTGGAGACTGTTGACTGTTGCCGTTTTTCAGTGCTGTTCCTCACTCCAGTTGAGCTTCTGTCTTGATCAGAATGTAACAAGAGATGATGTCGAGATCCCTCGTCACGTTCATTTCATCTCATCTACGACCCCCCTCCCCTGAAAAGACTGAGAAACACTAAGAACGATGTGAGGAAAGGTGCTTTTGTCTATTATGTGGGGTGCACACAGGGCTCAAAAACCCAATTTAAATTCCTATCTTTCCATACTCCGAGAAGGCCTTTCAAAAGTACAGAGATCAATGGGACATCCCTTTGTAAGCCTTACCTTTATGTTTTGATTGTTTGTAAAGTTCTGAAACTTTTTTTAAAAACATTTTTTCATTTCATTATGAAATAGAACAACAGCAAAAAAATATTTAAATTGCACCTTTAAAGAATGCATGCACCAAGAGCATGTTTACTCAACTTCGTGAAACTCAAGTCAGTCACGCTGAAGTCTTAGAATCAGAAATCAGTGCCATACTGTTTGGAAGTGTTCGGCTTTGGTTCATCCTACCGAACAAACATACTGAGTCTTAACTGTACCTAGAAGTATTCTGCTTAAGCATTTAACATGTGTGTGATCATGTGTAATAAGAACACACTCAGTCCTGTACATAGAATTAGTTACTGTCTGCTGTCTGACTTTTTTTTCCCCTTTCAACGTGTTTTTTAAATAGTTTTTCTACGCAAAAGACTGAAAGATGGTGCAAAGAACGCTCATACATTCCGAGTATTTCTAAGAAAAAAAAGCTATTTCATAGGAGCTCTTGTGTATACAGTTATTTATTGCCTTATTAAGACACTCTCCCTTTTGAGACAGCATTTTTGTCATTGTTGGGTTGGCAGGTTCGATACTGGTCACCAGGATTTTCATATAAAAATGGAGCAACAAAACTTTGGTCAGATTTAAGCAGTTTAACTGTAAAACAGATGAATGAGGCATGAATATAAAGTTACCTCGATACTTTCCCAATGACCTATCTCTGTTCCTAATTCCATTCAGCGACTAATGTCTACGGGATATATGAATGAGGTATTGTCTGTTGGACATTTTGTCTATGAAAACAACTGAACAATCTGCACAAAAGAGATTTCTGAGTCAATGAAAGTTCTTTCAAAGCAGCACTGACAATCTTCTAATTGAAATTGATCCCAACTCACACATCTCTTGCAGCTTTTGATCGATATTTTTCCCTCACACAACAGTTCGGAGTCCAGCTGGGGCCAAAATCACAATGCTCATCTGGGGAGGTCAGATTTAATGCTACAGGACAAAGTGTGTAAGAACACATGAACCGCATGAGACCATTGATGATTCATTCTTCTCACTGAACTCCTGGAACTGGGCACACTCAGAGCAAACAGTCACTCAAAGAACCTTTCAGAAAGCTTCTTAGAAGTCACCTTTTCAACTAGTTTTAATAACAGTTCTTCAGCAAACCATATCTTTTTTGAATTTCAGAGAAAGAGCTCAACAGAACAATGTTGAGCAGATTCAGCACCAAAATGCTGAGTCATGTATCCAAATTGTGTGATACCTTATCCATCAGGACAGTGAGGGGAGATGAAAAAGATAGAAGACGAAAAGGGGGGGAGGTGCTTGGCATTCTAATTCTTTTAAGCAATTTTTTAAATCTGGGAAGAGACGAAAAGCTGAGGATAGGAAAACTGACAAAAGAAATCTGAAACAGTGGAGGAGACAAGTGTCTGCACGTTTATGTGAACTTGCATCTAAAATGTGTTTCTTCTTTGAAGACATTATGAGCATTCAAAAAAAGTATAAAAAAATTACAAAAGATAAATGACTAGCGTACCATAGGAAAAAAATGTCTTGTATAAGGAAAATCAGCTGTTTGTCATTTCTAGATGTACCTTGTACGTACCGTAATAAACATGCGTTTGCTGGATGTAAATAACCGCATGTTGATGGCTAGTTTTGCTACACAGAGAGAATTAAATAAAATCAACTATTTTTTATTAACATTTGGTTTTTAATTGCGTCTTGGGGACAATATGACTCTGAGGTCTACTTTTTACTGTCTACACCATCTACAGTTTACAGTCCATACCAGTGGTCACCAACCCTGGTCCTGGAGATCTACCTTCCTGTAGAGTCTTGTTCCAACCATGATCTGCCACAGCTGCTCCAGCTAAGTAACGTCTTCAGATGTTCTTGAATCTGATGCATTAGTGTTAGGTAATCATGTTAGATGCAGGTTGGAACTGAACTCTGCTGGAAAGGGTTGATGACTACTGGTCTATGCTACCCACATAATTCATTTCTACATTTCTACAAGCATGCACTACTTACACGCCAGGGTTCTTCAGTTCCAGTCCTGTAGGGCCTTTGTCCAGCACAGTTGATCATTTCCCTGCCCAAATGCACCTGGTTCAAATTGAGCAGTTAATTTCCAGGTGCAGTATATGTTTGAGTAGGGAAATGTACACTAGTCCTCCAGAATTAAAGAAACTTCTTATACACTAACATAAAAAACATCAGGCTAATAACTGTATGAAAGTATGATTTGACCATTAGAGCAGTGAATGAAATATACACCACCAATCCAGCACAGACCAAGCACTCATACAATAAAACACAAATTCTAATAACAATTATTCCCTCAGGAGAGTCAAACGGGTGTGTTCAGGGTCCCTTTGCGAGTAGTCTTCAAAGTGGATGCTGCTAATGGGCTCTTGAACAATCATGTTATAGCGCTGCAGGGATTTTCTTATAATAAAGCAATTATCCCAGCAAACTGTTTGAGCCTCAGAGCACATCGCTGCCACCTTTTGTCTTCATAATTAGATGCAGGAGCAAGTTTAGGCTTAGCTCTGATATGCACTATGCATGCACACACACTACATCACAAGAGCACTGGGAAAGAGGGTTAGAGGAGAGGCTGGTTAGTCTGATTTGCTGACAGGGGTCTCAAGAGAAGGTGGGGAAAGGGGGAGGTCACGTGAAAGAGAACACTTAATGAGACACAGACTACGCTGTGCACTACACTATTACCCACAGTAGGTCTGCTGGGCCAAATCAAAGACTCTCAATGGGAGATGCACTGAGTAGAAGCAACAGACTCCCTGCCACCTTGTATAAGACAGTGGGTACAGGAAACATACACATTAGCACTCTGTATACAAGTGGCATACTGTGACTGTTAGAGCTAGGCCTTCCGTTTGGGCCATTAATGTCAAAACTTGGTCAAAAACGAGGAAAAAACCTCTAATGCTATTTCTGCAAGAACCATTATGGGATTCTCATGGCATGTCAACACTAGACTAATGGCGAGACACAAACATTTTTGGTCTGTTCCAGATTAAAATTCAATGTTTTAATTGGAGCTTGTAACGGACATAGTCACATACATTTTTCCCTTGCATGCTGCTGTTATCCTCACATTTTGCATGATGTCACACTGCATAGTCACCGCCATTTTGAGGACTGAATCTGGGGGTGACTGAGCTAGCGCAATGCCTTCAATTTGCTGTGCTTTGTGAATGATTCACCAGCAAGACGCAACAGAAGCTGAGAATGAAGAGAGACTACACAGACCTTTAATTTAGTGTTTTCAAATTCAAGGCTTGGAGCACCCCTTGGACTGTAAGGTTTAGAGTTTTTCTCAGCTGTACACACCACTTCAGCTCAAGAAGAGATTAATTAGTTAATAATGTAAGGTATTTTAACCAAGCAAACCACAATTATGCAGTGCAGGGGTTGCAGGACTGGAGCTGGGAACTCTGGACTAACTGCACTAGCAAACTTACAAAATCACGTCTGTTGAAACGCGACGTAGACTTCCGACCAACGACATTCAGTCTTGTATTTAATGTTTATGTTTATCCATTCAAACATTATTTGAAACTCCAGAAACAGAGAAGTAAAGTTATACGTTTGCTAGCTCCATCAGGGGGACAACTGTATATCTGTCGGCTGTTAACATTAGCGAAAATTATCTAAAAACTAGCACTGTTCATATCTGTGTTATCTAGCTGATGTCGCCTTACCCTTCCTATGATGACAGTTTTTTCTCTTCTTTATGCAACACCATGAGGCCCTTCATCCTCCCCTTCTGTGCTTTTAAATGCTTAGAGAGACTCTCCAGAATAGGGAGAGGGGTTGGGTATGAGATAAATAAATATGTCAGGAAAACTTTCCACCAGGTTAAGTGGGACCAGGAGTTCATCAGGAAACTGTATAGGGATCACAGCCTATTTTATTGACTTAGTTTTTTTCTCTTTCAAAGTAAGGTGATCAATTTTAGCCATCTTTCACCTCTGGTTATGTTTGTGGGGAGCAGTGAAGCCAGGAATTCGGTCCCAAATATGGCGGCCACAGCAGAAAAATCACATGACTGAAACCCTAGGATATGATAACTCCTTTAGTGAAGAGCCCTCACAGCTGCCACAGTTTTCCATTTCTGACAACTGATGCAAAAGCAATGGTCTAACTACTACTCCTACTGGCAGTGACATATATAGCATTTCCAGAAGGCCTAGAGTGACCTATTTTCCTCAATTTTTTAGACCAATCCAGAAAATCAAAATATGATTTGGTTGTTTGGTTGATTACCTTGCCGATTCCTAATTATGTTTGTGTTTAATCTGATGCTTTAGGTATTCAGTTCAGCTCCTGAAGTCCTACCCAATGAGAGAGCTTACATGGCTGTATCTATCTAATTACCACAGAGAAAAAGAAGACTTAACAAGACTTAACTAGACTTACTAATGACATGAGTAGTTCTCCAGTACTTGGAGTTTTAATACAACAAGCACAATGATCATCTTAACTAAAAATACATTTTTAATTACACATTTTTTTGTTCACTGCTTTCTACACAGTACTGGTTAATGAAGATCTTTATATTAGATCTTTACATTAGATTGGGGTGCACAACTGGTTGTCACAATTGGTGATTTACCTGCTCAAAACACAACTTCTATTAACTGATAAGTTTAGTGGGCGTGTTTGAGTAAAGCAGAGGTCTTCAAACTAGTCCTCAGGGACCCCAAACAGTCTACATTTTTGCTACAACCTAACTGCATCCTATGCATAAGGATGAAGCGAAAAGGTGAACTGTCCGGGGCCTGAAGACTGATTTTAAAACCAGTGGAGTAGAGGAACAACCAAAACTGACCCTCCAAGACCAGGGTTGTGCACCCTTTCTTTAGAATTTTGGTTCCCTAAAGAACTTCTTTAAAAGCTTGATTGAACTAAAAGGTGATTTACACCGATCAGGCATAACATTACAACCACCTCCTTGTTTCTATGCTCATTGTCCACTTTATCAGCTCCACTTACTATATAGGTGCACTTTGTAGTTCTACAATTACAGACTGTAGTCCATCTGTTTCTCTACATACTTTGTTAGCCCCCTTTTACCCTCTTCTTCAGTGGTCAGGACCCCCATGGACCCTCACAGAGCAGGTACTATTTGGGTGGTGGATCATTCTCAACACTGCAGTAACACTGATGTGGTGGTGGTGTGTTAGTGTGTGTTGCGCTGGTACAAGTGGATCAGACACAGGAGTGCTGCTGGAGTTTTTAAACACCTCAGTGTCACTGCTGGACTGAGAATAGTCCACCAACCAAAAATATCCAGCCAACAGCGTCCTGTGGGCAGCGTCCTGTGACCACTGATGAAGGACTAGAGGATGACCAACACAAACTGTGCAGCAGCAGATGAGCTATCGTCTCTGACTTTACATCTACAAGTTGGACTGACAAGGTAGGAGTGTTTAATAGAGTGGACAGTGAGTGGACACAGTGTTTAAAAACTCCAGCAGCACTGCTGTTTCTGATCTACTCGTACCAGCACAACACACACTAACACACCACCACCACGCCAGTGTTACTGCAGTGCTGAGAATGATCCACCACCCAAATGGTACCATTCCAAAGAACTTTTATGGAACCTTTCGTACCTTTATTGCTAATATGCATGAGGAGCTTATGCAAAGGTTTGCATCACATTCCAAGGAGTATTAATAATAATATTGAGCCAGTGTCTTCCCTGCCAACTCATGTAAACCTTTATTAGCAAGGATTGTATCTTAGCTTTCACACTGTATTGTACATTCTTTGGAGCCACGCCACAGAAAAATTCCTTTTGGTTCCCTAAAGAGCCGTTTAATGTATGCCTCTTTAAGAAAATATTTTTATGTATGAATGTGAAGAACTTTTTTTTAAGTTTAAAGAGCCCTTAAATTGATATAGAATAAAGGTTTTTGAAACCTTTATAAAGGTTCTTCACAATCAAACATTTATTTTTCAAATATAGTTCTTCAGGGAACCAAAAATCTTTCTTTTTTAGCATCACTCAAAGAACACTGTCACTCTGTAAAGAATGTAATTGTATTGTTATCTAGTGCATTACTCATTGCACAGTATTTGCAGCCATTAATTAAAAAAAATGAAGACATTAGATGCATATGCCTTCTGATGATGAATGCTAAACAACAGCAAAGGAAACATTCACACTACTTTTACGGATGTAAATCTGTGCCATTTTCAAATGGCTGTGTCATGTTGGAATGGCTATAAATGTATAGCAAATGTCCTCTTCCTGTAAGAAAGAACGCAAGCCCAAGACCAATAGGAGTGAAAGATTTTATTTGACAAAAGTGTGGTGATGGCTAGTGACCGAGTGAAGGAATGCAGAGAACAGATGTATAAAAAAAGCAGATAGAAGAGAAGATGGTGGGGGAAACAAAGGAGAAATGATAGAGCTGAGAGACAGAGAAATTACAATCAACGCAAACACAAAAGGTTGCAGAAAGGATACTAAATGAAGAAGCGAAAGGTAGATAATAATAATGATAATGAAGAAAGAAGGCGAGTAAGAGACAGAGAGAGAGAGAAAGGGGGGTGGCGAGGTTGATGAGAAGAGCACAGCCCACACGGAGGTGCAGTGATTCATGAGTCACATGGTTGAGGTGTGAGTCATACTCCCTCTACTGCAGAACCCCCGTCCTCCAACACACACACTTTTCTCATATCCACTAACTCAGGCACAGCCCCTGGCTAGAGTCCTCGTCAAATTCAGTAAAAGGAATAAGTGATCCTCCCCATTTCAATAAATATTCACAAACAGAAACATCTCACGATGGCTGTTACATCTGAATGTGCATTCCATTATGCACTGATGCTCATCAATGCCAGAAGGCATCCTTCTTGTTTGAAACATGCATCATAAACATACCTCATCATATACAGACAACTCCTAGAACATTACTCCAATGGTACCTTTCCCAGAGAAGGAAAACGTTCTTAATTTTAATGTACTGTACATTAAAGTTGCACAATGTAAGATTTCTTTAAAATTGAAAGCACCAGCATTACTGAATCAGGAGGAAAATAAACATGCTAAAATATTCTGCTTGCATTGCTGTGAGTCAACCTGCAAAGTCTGAGATAATAATTTGAAAGTCAGAGGTATTTGGTCGGATTTCGCAGAAGTTTCTTGGACGACGCATTCATAGGCACAAAACGAAGGTCCGGCACGATGTTTAGAGCTCAAATGCAAAATCAATCATAATATCATTATACATTATTCTATTTATCATCATATTGTATTAATTAATCATCATATTATACTGATAAAGATATGATGATAAAAGTAGATAATTCACTTACATCCTCGGAAGACACGTCCTTCACCAAGTTTTCACTGAGCTCTCTTGAATTACTCTTTCAACACACTTGCGGTCATCAGATTCATCCACTCAGGGAAGGGTTCTGATGCACAACCGACGTACAAAATGTTCTTCCATATGTTGCATGCAATTACACATTTCCACCAGAGAGGACTCCAAATCCCCAAATCTTACACAGTGCAGCTTTAATATAACAGTTTTTTTTTCAATAAATTTCACCCCTTGCCTCTACCACTTAGCCCTTAGCCCTCTGTTTTGTGCGTTCACGTCCAGGTTTAGGGTGTCCCGATTTTTGTTGAGATAGAGGGCTAGAGCAAAGTGTTAGGGCTACATGGCCCTCCAAACGGAGGTTTTTCAGAGGCACACTCCAAATGGAGTGTTATGAGAAAAAAGAAAAACTGGCAAGATGACTGTTTGAGCAACCAAACAAACCCACAAATGTGAGTATTTTCTCCATTAAAAATATGATAACCATTTTATTATCTTAGTTTAATGTCATTTCAATGTATTACAGTCGTTTTCTTCATCGCTAATAGCATGCTAATGTCTTGGTAGCTAGCTAGCTAACTTTTCCATTCCACCTAAATAGTCCAGCAGTGCTGACGCCTGAAGTGCCAGAATGTTACTGCTGCACCATTTAAGATGGAACAGGAAAATTCGAACAAGAAGCTGGCGATAGCTGACTTCAGCGTCATATCACCAAAGAATTAGCGGTGGGCAATAATAATTAATTGTCTTAAACCCCTCTTTGAAAGCATATGATGCCCTAAATGTAACTAAAGCCCAGCAGTGAGGTTGCTGAACTTTTACTTCCTCTGCTATCACTGCTTCACACGCGCTGGGTCGCCTACAGAGCACCGCTAGTAGCCTCTTAATGAAGCAGAGTAATTTGAGGGTTGTCCCATTTCGTAGGGCAAGATTTCAACCACTACCCCTTGTAACTCAGTTCCAAGGGGTTAGGGTGACACTCGAAAACAAGGGGTAGGGGTAAAAATAAGAAATGGGATTGGGCCGAATAATTAATGAATAATGAGGTACCTTGACATATTGACTTCATGTGCTACTGCCTTAGTTGTTTGCTTGTTAAAGTTACCCGACTCTTCTCTGTCAAACTTCTTTAGCTGGGTAGATGTTTCAATAACGTTGTTTGATCGTAAGCCACTTATTATTATTACAAATTTTACATTTTGTTCCACTCGATTCATTTGTGAAAATAATTCCAAAGCTTTGGATTCAACCCTCAGTTCCCACGTGCCTGGAATCGGAAAATCAACCAAGGGATGACTCCCACTCCCAGCCCTAGCATTCTTGTCTAGTTAGTTTAATACAGGGGTGCCCACTCTTGGTCCTGGAAATTTACCACCCTGGAGACTTCAGATCCAGCACACCTGGCTCTAATCATCAGATGTCCCTGTAGGCCTTCATCACCTGGATTAAGTGTTTTAGATCAAGCTTGAAGCTAAACACTTCATGATGGTAAATTTCCAGGACCAGGACTGGGCACCCCTGGTTTAACAGATAATATGTATAAAGATTCTGAGGCTTCAAGTTCAGTATAACACTTAATTACAACCACAATGCCAGGGTCAGTTGATACTATTGACCACACGACAGCAGTTTGTTGTCCTCTAGACATTGCAGTAATAGATAGCATCATGAGGAAGGAGGATTATTATCTAGAAATATGAAACATCTCAAGACATCAGGCAGAAAGTTAAACTTGGTTGCAACTGGATCTTTCAGAAGGAAAATTATCTTAAGCATTAAATTAAAGGTGACAAAATGACTTAAAGACAACAAAGTGAAAGTATTGGAGTGGCCATCACATCACCTCTGACCTGAATCCCATAGAAAATCTGAGGACTGAACTGTTGTTCAATGTGTATAGTAGCATGATAAATAAATACGATATGGTAAATAAAACCTAAAATAAACGTTTCTTAGCTATTATTTTAAATAATTACACAGTGTTTAAAAAACTGCAGTGATGCTAGCTAAACAAACAAACACAGGTGTGTTAAATTCAAAAGGAGTTAAGATATTTTGATATGCTGGCAACAATATACAATGCTATTACAGAATCTGAAAGAAACAAGCAACAAAAATCAAAGCCCACTTTGTTGTTGCTATCAAATATTGATCTCTTCCCACATTCCGCATGACTCAAAACCCATTGCTCCTGAACTGAAAAAAAAGTGAAAATAACATAATGGATAAACCCACAGAAAGCCCATGTGTGCAGCTTCCAATAAGCTTTCACCAAGCCCATCAGCTCCTGGCCTGAGGCAGATTGTTCATTCCTTGTGATGGTTGTGAGCAGTTCCAGCTTTGCCACTGAATTGATCTCTGGCATCAATGCTATGCTGAAAAGACAATCCCATGTTTGTTTTTTACTAGATACCTTACATGCCCTGCATGGGAAGCATGTTGAGAAAGTCCTCAGAGAAAATGGCAAAACCATACCTTGTATGGATAACCTTTTAAAGGGTAAGCTAAGGTTGTCAATGTAGCGTGTGAGAGTGTGTGTGTATGTGCGAAAGTGTTATGATGACATTCAACAGCAGATGCTGTAGCCAAGCGACGGTTCATACAGATAATATGGTAGGCTGTAAAAACATGGCATTAAAAATTCATAGTGATGACTGTGAAGTAGCTAGTCCACGTGAGGTGAGGAAGCAGCAGCAGAGGGCACAAGCACTTGGCAGAGTCTCGGCTACCGGCAGAGCTGAAACCATGCCAGATCAGTGCAGATGTGCCTCATAAGGGGGAGAATCAAAGGCAGGTTGCAAGAAAATGCCCTTTCTGGAAGGACATTTGCTTTGCCTGACACTAAAGTGAATTTCTTAATAATGTTTACATGATGTTTTCTTATGGAAACATAAGATGTTTATGTGTGAAAACACAGATTCCTAAAAATAAAGGTGCCAAAAGGGGTTCTTTGGAGTGATGCCATAGAAGAACCTTCTAATAGAGCTTTCAAAAATTCAATTAAGCCACTCAATTGAAAGGTTTCTTTGGGACCCAAACTGGCTCTTCTATGGCATTGCTCTAAAGAACCCTTCAGAGTGTAAAGACAGGTTCAGAATTACTGGTAGCCTTGAAGAAGATAGGAAAAATAAAAATAACAAATGCCACATAACTAAAGCATACCGTAACCTGGTAAATGTGAAGACTTAATGCAGTCTTTGTTTTGACAGAACTTTGTGTCTTACCATGGCAACAGCGGACAAGGGCTTTTTAAATGTCTTTGAAATCCTGTTTCACACCTAGTAAAACAGGAAGGTCATGAGACGGAGATGGACTTATACTCCTCTCCAAGAGCAGGTTAATCTCTGATGTAGGGCTTAAACCACTGCCACATCAGCCAAGATATGTATTGAATCAAGGCTCATTAAATCACTGAGAAATAAAACTTCAGCTTTTATACTTATTGGATTAGTCAAAGTAAATGGTCAGTATTTCTTTGCTGCACTCAATTATAAATTGTATATGTATCTATATTTATTTCAGTAGAGATTTTTATTAATGCAAATACAGCCCCAGTTTAGATTTTCAGCACTTTTAACTTGGTAGATGAAATGGTATGATACCACATTTACTTTTCTGATTTTGATACTGAAAGCTTGAGTTTCGGCCAATATGATACAATGTTTTTTCTTTAAAAACTAAGCTTTAAAATGAGTTATTTTTATTGAAGCACCTCACTTAATATGAGCTTCTAAATTCATGCGGGAATTATTCAAAACACTCTCACTCACTATCCCACAGGAAGAAAAATGCATCAAATATATATGGGTCTCATTCATTAACAGTAATTTGTGCTTATACCCTTCATACAAACATTTTCACTCAAAAAATTGGGGTTCATCAGTAACTTCTTCCTTGAATTTGTTCTTACTGTAAGACAATTTACAATTGCCTCAGACAAGTTAAAAACATTATAAAACAGTGGGAGGATTGAATATCAGATATCAGACATCGATATCACATCCAGCATTTTCTGTCAATATCAGCCCAATATCAGATTCCAAAGACTATCAAGGCTGACTTGCCATTTCTATAGCATGCTTATATATAAATTATATGTATGCTTATAAATAAATTAATAAAGACTTATTTCAGGTATTTACATTGGGCTTATATAAACAATGATTAATAGTGATCAACTTCACACTTGCATTACTGACTTAGATTGAATTAAAAATGGTTTTAATGGCTGGACAGTATTTAAAATATCAAAATGGTAGTATTTTTATTGTTTTTAAGCTTTCTCTAATTATTGTGAGTTAGGCAGGAGCCAAAATGTGGACCATCTGAGGGGCCCTGAGGACTGTTTTGAGAGCCACTGGGCTAGAGAGGTATGAGGGCGGTGGAGCAGCGGGACTACGTTCTCAGGAGTGATGGAGCACCATCCCATACATTTGGGATGAGTTGGAGTGGTATTTGTGATCCAGAACTGATCATCCACCATCAGTACCTGACCTCACTAATGCTCTTGTGGCTGAATTCAATCAAATCCTTAGAGCAATGTTCCAATATGTAGTGTTTTCTAAAGAGTAGAGTAGAAAATGGTTCTATATAGAACCTTGAACACTCAAAGAGCACCTTGTATGATTTAAGGGTTCTTTGCATCGTTAAATGGTTCTTCAGACTGATGGAGAATGTGTTATATACGGTTCTATATAGAATCTTTTTAAAAAGGGTTCTTCTGTTATAACAAGCTTGATATTGTAACAATAACCCCCGAAGAACCATCTTTTTAAAGAGTGTATACAGCACCAAAAAAGGTTCTTCTATTGTTACAGTGTCTAGCCTGTAACAAAGGAAAAACTCTTTATGGTGCTATATAGAACCGTTTTCAAAAAGGCTCTATTTAGAACCATCTACAGCACATTCTCCAACAGTCTGAAGAATCCTTTCACGATGCAAAGGGTTCTTTGAGTGTTCATGGTTCAATATAGAACACTTTTTTTTACTACAGAACCCTTGAAGAACCGTCTTTTTAAGCATGTAGTCTTCCACTACACAGCATCTCTAAATGGAGATTCTCCATTGAAAGGACAATATAGTTTAGGAGTAGGACTGTTCCCTGACCAGGAAATCAACTCTTAGCGTAAAATACACATGTTGAAGATTTAAAATGTGTTAAAATATGCTTTTTTTTTTTTTAAATAGAAAATGACCTGATGATTCTGGATCTAAACAAACCTAAAGATCTTATATGCCCATCCTGGACAATAAAAAACTTGTCTTCAAAAAAAATGAGTGACTTGCACACATTTTTAGTGACCTACAAGCATTGCACTAAGTACCCGCCGACTAAAAGTCAATGCCACTTTTCTCTTGGTGGATGTGATCTTCAAAATGAATACTGCTCTATCTGATATCCTTGGAAGAGGGGATTGCAAAAATGTATGTGACTCAGCTGTGCCAAATAAGATGGCATCTATCTGTACGCCCACAGATTATTAACGAGAATCCTCTGTGAGTGCATTACCACCAACGGTTTAGCACATTTTGTGGAGCAGTGACAGGAGAGAGCATTTACATTATCATTTGGAGGTTACATTTAACTCTTTGTTCTTTCAGATGAAAATGTCAACAAGGCACCTTTCTTTAATTGGTGACATTAGTACTGACCAGCCAAAAAGGCAATCGCCTGAAATATCGAAGGCGCCTTTGTCTGGTGAATCACCAAATGCATTATCAACCATATGAAGGAGCTCCGCAGAAAGCAGAGAAATGCAGAAAGACATAAAAGAGCTACTGCTGTGTCAGCCCCCAGGTTTACTGAGTGTAGCCTTATTCTTCTGAGATTAACTATACAGGTTGAAGTATTATGATGAAATTGTGTACACTGCGTTTTTATTAACTTTTTATTTACATAAAAGACGATTCCTTTTAGAAACATCAAGAGCCAAGAACAACTTTCTTACTCCAAAATAATACACTGAGGCTTTCTAATTCTAAATTACAAAGGCTGAGATTAGAAAAAAGGCAATTAAAGCTTCAAAGGCAAATTTATTTATAGAGCACCTTTCAAAATATGCAACTTCAGATTACTGACTAATTTTGCGTTTCAAGCCTTGTTAAAGAAGAGATGGAAACAGTCACACTTTACTGTCCTAAAACCTCAGGGTTTCGCATGAATCAGGATTTGCAGTTAATGATCATACTTCAGAGGAGCGCTCTCACAGCTACCTGAGCTACCCCATTACTTGATTTTAAAATGTGATTACTGTTTAGATGAATCTGCAGTAAGTAGCTGGCAGATGTCATGATGATCATGCATATTTTAAATTCTCTTAGCGGTCTCTCTTACAGCGAGAAAAACAACCTGAAGAACCTTTTATCGTGTCACACATTTCTAAAGGTTTCCTTGTTTATTCTTGCTTCCAGGTTCCAGGTGAAAAAAGGACGGATGATAGATGGAAAGGACAAATAATGGAGTGCACTCAGACATCCAGCTGAGATTATTTTTAGATGGATGGAGGTCACGATCATGCCACAGGTCAGTCCTTTCAGAATCTCAGTGTAGATAACAGGGAAGGATGAAGAAAGTTAAGGACTTAACCCAAAAATTAACTTATGTGGTTGTGTATGTTTTTTTTCCTTTCCTTCCTAACCTGTCAAGACAATATTGGGACCAATAACATGCTTGGGTTTAGACTTGGAAAAATTCTCATTACACATAAGTAGATGCACGGGACATACTGTTACATACAGTACAAGATACAAAACATCTATTAAGCATAACTTACTATTCTTCAGGTATTTCTGCTGAGACTAGATATAAAAAAAAGTGAGGGAAAAAAAACAAGTTGCCAAAAAATGAAGATAGATAGAAGTTATAGAGAAAATTGGGACTCCTAACAACCATCACCATCAGATAAACAGTGCTTAAAGCTTTGATCTTTGAGAGACAGAAAGTCAAGGAGAAAATTCTTGCTTCAGATCTGAAAAAATCCACAGCTGTTTCTGTCCATCCTTCCACTGTGAGAAGACAACTCAACACTAGGAGTCTGAAAGGATGTGTAGCTGACAAGAAGCTCTTACTGAGAAAAGGAAACAAACAAAAAAGAAGAACATTTGCAAATCAAAAGAAGCTGCTGGTGTGCTCTTAACAATGGACTGACCACCCCAGAGTCCAGACCTCAACATCACTGAATGTGTTCGGGATTACTTTGATTGTGAGAAACACAAAATGCAACCAACTAAGACTGAACTTAGAAGGTAAGAAAAAACACCCCTCTAAAGCAGTTCTCCCAGAACAGAAATGGGGAATGTAATAAAGGCAAAGTGTGGACAGACTTAATAATACAAGAGACAGAATTAAAGAACTGACACACCCAAGTGTGTGAGACAGAGAGACACAGAGAAAGATAAGGAGAAATGGCATAGGGGGAAAAAAGCAAAAGAACAGCAGAGGTTAATGGACACAATAAAACAATAACATACCTACAGTTTACACTTCTCGAAAGAGTGATATACAACACATTAGTGTGTTGAGGATCATGTAAATTTGCCTTTCCCCTCCACTCTCCTTCACTCCCTCATTCTTTGTCTTTCTTGTCGTGGTGATGCAGTCAGTTTCACTGCACCACTGTGACAAAAGACCGGTGACTCATCCACTTACATGCTCCATCTCTCTCTCTCTCTCCCTCTCTCCATCCCATTTTCTCCGACGCTAGCTCTCGCTCTGTGTGTGCACGTCCATCTCCGCTCCACACATGCAAACAACAAAAGCGTTTTCCTATAATGTACCCGTCATCATTCTCTATGAAGATGCAAATAATATTTTAACAGCCCAAACTGTTATAAGAAGTGTCAGTTAATTCAACAATGACAATAATAAAAAAAAAATGCAGAGGGAAAAAATGCTCCATACAGATCAAAATGTACAATGAAATTGGGTTTTTATTTCATTATAAAATTACATTCACACACAATCTGATTCGATTACCTGACAGCTATTTGACAGGTAGACATGCCCTCATGCTGAGTTACTTAATTGAGCCATTCAGCGTCAAATCACCTGAACAAACACGGATTCAAGACCATCTGGCAAAGATCGTAGCGCCTGCATATCAGAGGATATAAACAGATGTCAAAAGTTGCTGTTGGAATGTTATTTTGAAAATGTCACTGGATGCAAAGAAGAATGTAAATGTCTAACAGCCAATATCACTGTTTTATCTATCAGACCATTCCTGTGAATCTCTATCAAACTGGAGCAACTCTGGTTACATCAAATAAATAAATACATTATAATGGAAAATTTAAATGTATATTAACATTTGGAATTAAGTTTGGAATTAAGACTTTCGGTAATATGAAACCAATCTGGTATATAAACTTATTCTAATATGCTAGACTTGTACAACTTTACCTTTTAAATAATTATTACACTAGGAAGCTGTAAATAAAAAGGAATTGTCCAGAATGACGGCAGAAACCACAGAGGATTCTAAAATGACCGAGAAAGCGCTATTGCATCACGAGTTATTATAAAATGAATACCCAGAATTCAGCATATTTCATAAGTGTTAATTAAATCTCGAGACAGGTAACTTGTAAATGTAAATGAAGAGTTTTGTATGTCTATTTGTAACAATTTTGGATATAATGAGTTGTTGAAAAGACAACAGCTGATGTAGAATGAAAAACGTATTTGTTTCTCTAATAACGGTGGTATTAATCATAATATAGCCTTGATATTTACTGTATGCGTAAAGCAATCTTTCAATTATGTACGTCATGAAAAAAAGGAAGAAAGTAAAAGTGGTCTAGCATGCGTTTTGGGATGAAACCCTTCAAACAGATAATTACAGTATACCATTTTAAAAAGTTCTGATTCACAGAATTCCTGAAACATTAAAAAGAAAACAGCTAAAATAGATTATGGTGAGTTTGTAATATTTTAATCCACAATATATAATATTAAATGTACAAAACAAACATTTTGTAAAGGGATTCCAAGCTTCTAAGCGGCAGGCTATGCTTCCTCCAGAGTTTTGCTTAATACACTACGAGACACTTAACTGAAATTAACACGAAGGCCAAGTCAGTACTATCTCACTCTCTGTTTTGGTTTCCGTGAGCTGTTTAACACTAGCATAACTAAGACAAGTCCCCATCAAGAAAGAAACCTCTGAATGTCTGTGCACTTCGTTTAGCATCCAATTAACCTTCTCGGTATCAGGGTTCAAAGGGCACCTTCAGCATCGTGTACCTTCTTATAGACTAACTCCAAAACATGGGACAGGTGGTGCTGAGTGATTTGACACGGAATGACTCAACATTTTAGTATTAAAGGAACAAAAATATACACAACTCTTCTCAAAACATTCTTTTATTTCACACGACACGTTAAAAAGCATTTTTAAAACTTTTTTTTTTTATCCAAACTACGTCACACTTGATGTCAAAGCCCTCTTTCTTTGTTTTTCAAGGAGTTATTCAAATATTATTCCCTTTATATTCCTCAACTACACATTTACAGTCGGAAACATCTCTTTGGAAAGCAGGAAGTAGACAGACAAAACAGGAAAAGGGTTCAGCGCCATTTTGTGGGTTGGATTTTTTTTGCCTTGTTTTTATATTAAGATAAACATTCAGAGACTACGCAGATGTGGTCCATAGAACTGAAATAGAATGAATAGACCATATGCAACAGCCTATCCAATATTCTATTGACTCATAAAAGCCTATTCAATATTCCTCGTCTATTTCCCATCTCAGGAACGCACATCATGATTTATTTTTAAATCTGGCTCATCTGGAAAACTGCTTTAATGGTAAACTGCGCAACCAAACAGCTGAGAGCACAGGTAGTCCTCCCACTCAATATAAACAAACACGCACACACGCACACAGAAATGAACACAGATTTACTGTGTGGTCCCATCTAGGGCTGCACAATATATCACTGATTAACTGTTAGCGCAATGTTGGCCTTTGTAATACAGATGTTAGAGCAGGCTGCAATAACTAAATGAGTCATTTTATTGGATGCTGTGTCCTGAACAATTGCAGATCTTCCAGATAACAGCTCGTGTTTTGACCAATCAAGGCATTCACGTGATCCAACAAACATAAATAATTTAAATCAAAATAATGCAGGCCAGTTAACTGTATCGCATCAAGGGCTCACTGATGCGTTTGTAATATTTTGTGTGGTATATCACAATTGCAATATGTATTGATATAATTTCAATTTGGGATTCTGTCCATATTGTGCAGCCCTAGTCTCTACACTGCAAAAGCAAGCAGTTAAAGCCCAACAGTTCATCCACTTAAAAGTTTGCATCACATTTAAAAACAGACATGCACGAATGGTCATTGTCATTCTTTCCTGAGCAGCAAAAAAGATAGTCCAAGTTTTTATGAATATATTCATTTTGGGATCGCAGGAACATAGAACCTCCTCACAGACAACAAGCTGAGATTGTGCAAACATCTCAATTTGTTAACCTGGTAAGGCTTGATGGACTTTTAACTTGTTACAAATAAATGGCTCTGTGCCAAGGTCAAGTGTCTAACTTGCAAAATTCTTTGAATAGAAAGAAGGATTTCGGGCTAGACACAGCTATCTTAAAAGTATGAAGACAATTCGGGGGCTCAAAAGAAGTACAATCACACGCTGAACTCAGTAGTATCAAAGTTGTCTACACACTTTCAATCCACTCCTCTGTTTCCATGTATCTTTTTATCTCCCATTTTATACCCTCCCTCCCCAAACTCCCTTTAGTAAAGCCCATCCTTTCACCATGTATAGCAGTAGTACCTAAAGATGTCCTCTCTAAGGTGGAATGGGTTCTATGCCAGGCCCATCTCCTCCAATACACTCCGTGGAGATTCATCCTCCTGAAGTGGGCAAAAAGAAAGGCCTTAGAACATAATTATGACTGTATATATGGATACATCTTCAATGGTCTTCAATGTAAGGCCCAATGTCCCACATACTATTCTTTTTTGAGATCCACTTACGATGTTTGTGTGAGTTTATGTAACAAAAACTGTCAGAATTCATTTTTACATTTTCCAATTTATTTCATAGCTTATCTTCCCTTTTTCCCTTAGAATTAAACAGGCTGTTTTTGTTACTGTGCACGCAAGACATGCAAGATATGTAACAGACCTCTGTTCTAATTGGCTGCCCTGTATTGCACCTCATTCAAAAAACAAAACTGGGCTGAAATACTTAGTATAACCATCCCACATGAGCAGGCTAAATTCCTGTGGGACTAATAGAGAGTGTCAATATGTTGGGTTTTGTGAGATCGCAAAAACATTTCCTTCAAAATGGGCTGTTTTTGCAGCTTAGTTTACATGTATGGGCTGTATAGGTGGCGGAGTGAATGATAGGTTTTTAAGCTTTAATAATGGTTACATACAACATCAAACACATTTACTGAACAAAAACAATTCTGCTTTCCATGCTATGAGACATTCAAACAAAGCACTTAGGATTCTGAATAAAGACGTGATCATTTTTGAGAACTGAGGCAAAACAACACAATTTTCACAAAAGCGCCCACCTCTTGCAGCAGATCAGCCTGTTCAATAGCCTTGAGTACGCCCTTTTTGGAAGTGTCCTGGATTTCTCCCCCCATCAGAAATTCGTCCAAGATAAAGTAAGCCTTCTCAAAATTAAAAATGATGTCAAGCTCACACACCTAGAAAGATCAGACACAAATGGGGCAGACAAAAGAAACATTAGAGATCTAAATGCAGTCTCTTATTGCCTGAGTCAAGGGCAAATACGGAGCAAATGTTGTTTTAAAAAGGAACACAAACAAGATGAAAAAAATCTGAGATGTTATTTCACAGGCTGTATGACAAGAATGTCAGAAAAAATGTAATCTGAAAGAGGTGAAAGGTATGAATTATCTCCTGTAATCAAACTGACATCATTTAATATAGCACACATTTCTTACACCTAGTTTTTCTGTCTCTGTGAGGACTGTGGAATGCTTGTGTGGCCTTTCTTCTCTTAATGGACATCATGGCACTTAAAGGCCAGATGAAGACTTGCTAACACAAATCTCCAAAGTGTCCAACTGGACATGGCAACACAGCCTCTGGTAACAGAACCTTCATCACTGGAACTGGGTGAAAGGTTACTTTACGGAGATCATTTAAGAACCTAATGCTTCGAGCCTGACTGTGAGTGACTGTTGCCAATGGACCAACATGGGCATCATCTTTGTTGACTGGACTTATACAATGACATGGTGTTTAGTTATGTTCGTGAACAAATCCAAGGCTCTATTAAAATACGTTTACCATGTAACCATGAGTCTGTCTAATTTACATATAATCTGCAAAGAGGTATAGAGGTAACTGTTTTGTCTGGGTGGGAAGAGACCTGAGGGTGCTCATCTTTCTCTAATACCTCTCTGAGTTTTAGTCTACTGATTTCTTTCGGTTCTATTTTTCGTTGTTTCATCTTAGTTAAGCCTTTACATGTGATGTCATGAGTATTTTTTGCAAACATGTTGACATGAGATTATTTTTCTCTATTTTTATTGTTTCTAGACTTTCATCTAGACTTTTTCTCCATTTTCTTAATTTTTCCTACTCATGTCCTGTAATTCTGAAAAGCACTTTGGTGTATATCACATCTCAGAAGTTGTAAATAACCAGATTTTTCTTCCATGTTTTAATCTTAGTCTTGCTGAGGTAAATTTCTCAACAGAGATCATAAAGTATCTGTGGCATCTACTCATAGTGTGGGGGAAAAAAAATAAAGAATGAACGTGTAGAACAGTGCAGAAGAAATGGTGGAAAGAGCACGAGAGCGAGAAATGTCAAGAACATCAGTATGAAGGACCGAGAGTAAGTGGAGGTGAGAAAAATGAATACAGTATCAATAAATAAATAAATGGTAGAGCAGCAGGTAGACAAGAAGAGGGAAAGAGCAAGAGAGTGAGTGAGCAAGCAAGTGCAAGAAAGAGCGAGAGAGGGGGAAAACAGACGAAAGAGGTAAAATTGAGGAATGACTCACACTGCCGAAGTACTTATCCAGCAGCTCCACAAAGCGATGGATGACCTCTAGGGTAATCAGCTCATTGTCTTGCTCTTCAACTGCGCAGCAGAAATACAGACTGGCATACCTGCGCTCACACACGCACACATACATGTGAGAACAAACACAACAGACAACCAATATGTTAGTGCGCAGTAAGTGCACAATTATGAAGCTATCACACTCCTTACTGCACAAACACACTCTTGCACACACTGTACATGTATAAATATAGAAGCACATGCAGTGATGCTGAGGTGTTATGTAAGTGAATAGCAACCACAGAGAACAGTCATAAAGGTAGGTGCAAAGACACTGAATCAACATGTTCAATCTGGCTGACCCTAAAACTGCCCATAATCTCTCTGCATTAGTCTAAGCATTAGTCTGTAATACATAATAAAACCTACAGGTTTGCATTACTTTAGAAGTCCATGTTAGAAACATCTGTTATTATGTTCAATTTAATTGAGCACAATTAGTTTGAACCACCGTACATTAAGCCGTATGACTGTCTATGTACAATGGGAAGCCTTTTCTGTGAGAGCCCCCTGGTGGTCAGAACATAAATATACACAAATGAACAAACCCTACACTATTACTATCAACCAGAACATGATGCATCCTCTAAACAGTGAAAAAAGGCCAGAGCTAAAATATGAGTAGGAGAGAAGGTGCTTAAACATTCTAAAACTGATTTCAGAGCAGTATTTAATATTGATTATTAGGGATGCACAAACAGAACCAACCAAGATTGGAACAGGTTTATTCATGTTCCAAACAAGCGATCAGCATCTGGCCAATTGATTATTCTAATTATTTTTATCTGCGTTGCAATCTTATGATGTAAATAAGATGAGCCAGTTAAGTGCACTTGAGCTGTATCTGAATGCTGCTGCTACACCTAAACTAAAATGTTGTAGCGTAATTATACAATTCATATACAACTTCACAAAAAACAGTGTAAGCATCAGGTTTAAAAGAAAAAAAGCTAAAGAAAATCTGCCAAAATAAAAATATTTAGCTGGGAAAAAAAACTAATTAAAATTGGTAATAATGAGTCGAGATCGGTGCACTCCTTTTAATTATTCCGTAGTAGTAGCTCATCAAAACAAGCAAATTCTGTCTAACAAATTCTGTCTAAACTTCATCAATACCACATCTGTGATTTTATGAAATAGATTATATATTTTATCGTAATTTGACAAATCCTTTTCTAGAAAAAAAAACCTTTACATTTTACATTACTTGATACAAGCAGAAAAGCAGACTCAAACCTGTTGATACTGAATGCAAATTACATGCAACTGTAATTCAATGTATAACTTATGTAATTAAATATGTAATTACATTTGAATATAATAGCAAAACAAAAGTAATTTCGACATCTAAGGGCTAAAGAGTACTTCAAGTCAGGAATTTTGTGAGTGTGCATACACTGTGGCACTGAGGCACAGAATAAGTCATCAGTGACAACAATCTGATGCGACAACTTCTGACACCAAAGGTCAATTCCTGTCACAGAGCTTTGCAGCAGTTTACACAGTGCAAACAGTTACACACTGAAAGATTACTGAAAGAGAGCATTAGAGTGAGTGCCCAGGAGGGTACGCTTGCACCTACCTGCTTACGCACAAACTACATTTTACCAGATTCCACAACCCGCAAATAGTTAACCTCACAGAAAAGGTTGCCTGGAATTAGTGTAGATTGTATGTGTTAATATGAGAAGATAAACCACTGCAACCAGTTCATCCTTATTAATAAATTAATTGTTTGTGTGCATGACAGCAAGTTTATGACAGGGTACATGCTTATGAAGCAACTATTCAAATGTTTCCAATTAACTCCTTGAAAGAAATTTTAACACAGAAATGAATGGGCAGTAGGCAATAATTAGTGTCAGTTATCAATGGGACGTCAGCTACTGATAGCCTTCTATCTTTTGCATTGAGTACAGACAGACAACAGTATTTCTTGCCAAAAGCTTGGTAGGTGCCAGAAACAATATATCCCGGTGGTATGGGGTTGGGGGCTTTTTCAAAATATGGATATACAAACTCATCACAGCATTCATTTATTTATTTGGTTATTTGGATAAGACATAAAATAATGTTTAACCTCCTGTGTTTTTCATTTTAAGATGTGAAGCACCTCTTGAACTTGGACTTGGGTAAAATGAATCTTTAGGCTGTGCAAGTGGTCATGGAAATGATCATGGAAAAAGAGCAATGCTTTATGTCAGTGACACTATGCCATTGTTTATTCATAAAAAGTATAAAATGTTTGAAGTGCACTTCAAATTTAAGTGGTGGGTATAAAGACACCCCAGCTTTAGTTGCATTGGTTTGATTTAAGCACACGATGTATCCATTTAAACATGCTGTATATGATGTTGTAAGAAAAAGGAATGACTGCAAATGAGCTGCACTGTTTTGCATGAACCAATGTGTTATGGGCTACTACATGTTTCACCTCACCTCTTATACACTATCTTTAAATCCCTCCACTCCAGGAAGCTGCACATTTTTGGTTTTCTGGCCAGCACCACTTGCATAAGCTCTCGCACCATCTTCTTCTTGTCACGCTCCGCTGTGGCTGTGTACCATTTCTGTAGCCGCAGCTTCCCCTGCCGGCTAAACAGCAGCATAAAACGCATCTACACACAGACACACAGAGATAAGCGAGAAAACACAGAGAAAACAGAGAGATTGTTCATTGACATCTTTCAAAAGGTTGTGCAAAACTGCTCCCTGAACAGACCCCATTACAAATTTTAAAGCCACATGAAGCATCTGTTATATCAAAGATGATCTTCAAACATTTTTGTTATATTAACTGGATTAATTAGACGATATCTGCAAATGTCTAACAGCCAAATTATGCCAATCTGAATTCCCTTTCAGTGTTATTTAGCCAGTAATTCCCTTAATGTGTCAGAGTTGTACCATAGATATTTATGTAGTGTAAACTCTAGGGATGCACAATGATATCAGCATCTTATCGGTATCAACAGATACTTTCTATAAAGAAAACATTGACATCAGACATGTTCAAGCTTTAAACTTATTTCAAACTGAACTGATAGTTGATGTATTTATTGTGCCTTGGAAGACACTGGACTACTGCACTACACTAGTAATACATAATCTGCATTTTAAATATTTACTGCATTTGTAGCCTTTAAAAAATACACTTTAGATTTCTCTCTAAAGCTAATTCAGGTGAACCGAGCCCCAACTGCAATGTTCTATAAGCCATTAGGTATCTGCGGATATCGGCATCAGCCAACAATTCCCATATTTGTGCATTCTTTTCAAATAGGCTACATTAGGAATCCAAGGCATCAAATAAATTGGGCCTTTAAAGGAAACCCACATATAAAAAGGTCAGCTTTGGCTGACACAAATGGCACAAACCTTTTGTCTCCTCCATATCACAACTTCATTATCATTTATTATGTATCATTTAAAATTAGTGCATGAGCTTGGCCTATACATTTCATGTCTGTTAAATATTTAAGAATAGAGCTGAAGAGCACTGCATTGCTCCCTGTGGCCTTGGCCTACATACACCATTCTTCATTAATGCTCACTCCATCCCTTAGCCTGATAAAGCTGGTATGTTAGCCTGCACAGGATTAGTGAACACATCTGCTGCACACATTAAAGGAGCAATGACTGGAAACTATTAAGAAGAACACTATCACAGATACTAATACTATACAGAACAAACAGAACATTTCGATCTTGCCCCAAACCTGACAGCAGGCAGTAAAATTAATTTTACCAAAGTGTGTTTCATAACAAATATTTTAGAGTGTATGCTGAGATAAGTAAGTAGGACAGTACCGTAAACATCTAAATTTACAAAAAGTGAATTTTTAATTCATTTTAATCAATATTTGTCCATTGTTGCAGATCATCAACATGAAGATTTTTTTTTTAAACTAAGAAGTTAACCTGGGGTTCAATACATCTAAATCCAAATTATGTTTATTTAATATCTACTCGAAGATTATTAAGATTATTAAACACCTCCAATGTTCAGTCTTAAAAGTTGCAAGTACTGTTTATCTGATGGTGACAGTTCTGGTGGTCTACCAGGTCTTGCACGGTTGTTAGGAGTCCCATTTTCTCTACATTTTTTAATCGTTTGAACTCCAGTTTTGGAAACTCCTGTTTTTTCTCTTTTGGTTTTCCCTTTCTTTATGCAAGTGGATTATCTTATCGCTAACCTCCTCAGAAATATCTTCTTTAGCCATTTTAGATGCACATGAGAAATGCATTTGTAAGGCAGCGAAGGTGTGTTAAGTCAGATGATTGCTTGAATATTCATGCCTGTTTGAGGGGGAATATAGTGTCAGTGACTCCTTTGGAGGCAGCTTTTGTTGGGAGGACACAGCTGTAACTGTTGGATTTAAGATTGGAAGGATGGAAGAGTTAAAGTGGCAGTAAAATGCACAAAAGTAATGAGTAAATTACAGTAATACAGTTAGTGTTTAAGGCTTTTGTGCTCCTGCTTTTTCCTGAAAAACAAACTAACTAGCACCTAAAGGCTGCTTTGACTGGAAATTCAATAAATTAAAGGCTGGTCTCTGACTTTTGCACAGTATTGTAAATCTAGACAATAACAGCTGCGTACTGCTCCTGGATTTCAAATCTGAAATTTACTACTAAATATCACTCAGTGCTAATGAAATGAAACATTACACATGTACTTGTGGCAGGAGCACAATAAAATACTAAAATACTATGTCACATTATAACACTGGACACTACGGCTTGAATCCTAATAATTTGTTTCCAGGAATACTTTACAGTGCATTATAGTCTGTTGCACATTTCGCTAAAAAGATAACAAAATATCAAATTACCATCAGTGGAAGAAACAATGTCACACCAAAATCTAAATGTATTATTAAAACAAATTATATACACCAATATAACTAGAATGCCCAGAATGGTTTAAGATTAACCAATGCTCCTTGAACATAAGAGTATAAGGTATCTAAAATAGTCCTTTGGTGACACATGGGTCAATGACTTACAAGCAATGGCCTTCAAGTCATAAGTCATTCACTGTTCTGCTGCCATTAAACCTTATGAGTACTGGAAATAGACTGATTTCTGTCACTAAAAACTAAACATGCATATCTACTCATTTACGTAAATTAACATACTGTACATTGGCACCAAGTATAGCCATTATCATACTGATACCACTATCCTAAGTTGAATCTAATCTAATATTACCATGCTTTCACAGCCTAGTGTGATGAGGCGTGCAAGAGAAAGATTAATTGAGGCCATGGACAAAAATAGCACCCTCCTAAGAGGGAAAGGCTACCTTCTGCTCATCTATGTCAGATCAGACCAAAAAAAATTGTACTCGCTCTTATTTTAGATTTATATTTAGCAGCCTTTATTAAGCAGTATATCAGCTATAAAAAGACACACACACACAGACAAATCACAACTAGGAAAGCCTAGTAAAATTGATATATGGTGTATAATTGGGTTGAGAATTGAACGTGATCTCTGAACACTCTTTCCTAACAGAAGTTAGTCTTAAAACAACATGCAAAAGCCAAAACATCAGCTACTGGGCAGCTACTGTTAATACATCAAACACAAAATCTACAGTACAAACATTGCCAGACCACAGCTAATCTAGTCATTTTACTTACAGAGGTGAATGTTCTCTGCTGTTTTTGTATGTCTATTTTCACAAAAAAAAGAAGAAAACAGAACTTATATTGTGGCAAAGGACAATATTCTACAATATTTCAGTACATCACAGCATACACTGTTATTGTCACAACAATGATGCTGTTTTAGGAGCCTGAATAATATTTTTCATAATGTAAATATAGATTTGTAAAGTAAATGACGTTAAAACATCATGACACAAAGAAAGTGCCTCACAACGTCTGAAAGATTTTAAGTCCTTCATGGGTATAGAAATTACTTTAACAGACACAGCTTCACTCTTATCTTTTTAAACAATACTTCCTTGCCGGTGAAATTTGTGAAATACAGGAAGTCCACATATAAACTTGCTCTGCCCTGTAAACCGCTAACGCTCTAAAGCAGGGGTTCTAAATTGTTGGATCACAGTCTAGATGCAAACAAACAAGATGTTACCCTTTCTTCTCCATTTATTTGGATCCCTTTCTGGCACATCTAATGAGAGAATTATCAAAATTATTTGGTGGCCTACATTCCCATAAATGTGTCCCAGAACACCTGGAACACCTTTACCTCCTCGCAAGTTCCAAAGTTTCTTAGTTTTATAATGGCAAAATCTATTTACTCATCCTTAACTGCTCAAAGGGAAATCACAAAGTGCTGATTCTGATGCAGAAAATGGGTAGCAAGCCAAACAGAGACCTTGATACTAAAATGTTTTGTCTATCACACAGCTCAGCCACCAACCAGCTGTGAAACAGCAATATGCAATCATACATAAAATCAATTCATTTTACTTCTACAAATAATACTATTGATCATTTAATTTGGGTATCTAGCATTACTCAGTAACAAACAGCGCTGCTCACGTCATGTGTGGGCTTACATTTCATTATCAGCCGTGCGTGTAGTTACCCTTATTTCAAATGGCCTGTGAAAATCTTGAAAAGTCACAGGTGTTCACAAGTGACAAAATGTAGTTAGGTACAATGTACACTCCCATGCAAAAAATAATTTAAAAAAAATAAAAAAGGACCAAGGTCAAAATATAATGGCTTTACTGATGGTGTTGGGCTGGTCAGAGCCTAGATTTAAACCCTATAGAAAATATTTGGTCTCACATTAAACACAAACTAGCTCTGCAACGTTTTTCAACTGTTTGAACTCATCAATAATGAATGGAAAAATACTGACTCTTCTTTCTGTAAAAGGAAAGTTTACCCTGAAGATTTCAATGTTTACAGAAATCACTGGGGAAAGCTCTCCTATATTAAGTTACTTTAACTATTTGCTTAATGATTTGTTGTTCAAACTATTAAAAGTTTAATGTTTGGCCATTTTTTTGCAGAGGAGTGTACTCATAAAAAAGATCTAAAGTTTATCGCTTATAGTAATCTAACTTATAACCTTTTTGTTACAGTTAAGCAGTGATGGTACTCTCAGCAATCTCAAGAAGTTAAACACTAGGTTGTGTGCCACACACCGCTCGGAAAAACAGCACTAGTCTATACTCCTTCTGAGGTCCTGTAGCAACCTGCAGTAACAGTAACACACTTATAAAACAGTCATAAAAACACACTTATAAAAAAAGCTTTAAAAGAGTTGCTGACTAAAGAAAGAAAGTAAAAAACTTCTTGCATGTAACGTTCAGTGCAGGCACGTCCCTCTCTGCTCTTTTTCAGGGCTACACAGGTAAAAGGTGAGACAATCATTTCCGGTATCCTGCTCATGAATAACTAAAGACCAATTTTAAAGTCTTTTACTTTTAAAGTATTTATTTTTATGTCGTGTTAATAGTTTAAAGCTGCAATGGAAAATGACTGAAACTGGCTATCTAAAAGTTAGGTAACCGGACGGCTTCATTAGCTGGCTTGCTAAAACCCTTGGTTGACACATAACGTTACAACATCGACACATTCGACACACATCAAACAAACTGGCCTCTCGCCTGTATCTAGCAGTAAGACTCAACATTTAACCAGATAAATAATTTACACAACTAGAAAGCTGGGTAACCTCAGACTGTCAACCACAGATACCGCAGATATGTTTATAGGTTTTGCCAGGGTTTAAGTGTCCCTCAGAATCTAAACTAGCTAACGAGCTAGCTGGCTTGCTTGCTTTAGCTCATCCGCTAATGTTAGCACGTAAAGTCTATACTGGCTACGGCTCTCGAGTTTAAACTTACCATTTTGTCGGCTGGGCCGGAGCGTCCTATTGATCACAATGTATTACAGAACCCTTTTTCATCCGAAACGCAAAGCACTAATGACTCATGTCTGTTTCAGACTCCGTAGTTCGGTGGGTTTGATGGACCCACTGACGGGGGGCAGACTGGAGAGGAATCAGGTAGTTTAGCGTCATCGCCCACAGCGAACATGCGCATTGCGCATAACAGGCTCGAGGTGTCAAACAGCCACAAAGACTCTTTTCAAGCAGAGAATTCCAGCCATGGCTCGGTAACTTGGAAACGAATACCGCTGTTTATGTGTTTGTGAATGGTTTATCTCCCACTCAGTGCCCAGGATACAGTTTATTTCTTTTGTTTTATGTTAATCGTCGTCTTTGTGATAACCGGTGGTAACAGTGGCTTCTACGAGGTGTTCGAATTTCGTTGCCATGACAAACCCGAAGGCGGATTCCGGTTTCCATGGTAATGGTAGTTTTACGTCATATGTGTAAGACAGAAGAAGGACCTCGCAAGTATAAAAAGTGAAAATGCGATTACTGTAGTTATGATGAATGTAGTAAAATTTGTAAAATGTTTATGACAAGCACATTTTGATATTTAAAACTGTGCAATACAAAACTGTTAGTGAAGTGGTGAATTCTAGAGAAACCTCCAGCTCTGATTTTCTTAATGGTGGTGATAGGAACCAGGAGTCATGATGTCTGTAACGCATATTTTACTATTTAACCAGTAAACCTGCAGGTGTTTGAGTTTTATATGTAATGTTGACAATGGTAAAATTATTTATTATTTAATATTGGTAAAGTTATTTAATATTGTGGCATCTGCCATGCTACAGTGAGGAGCTTAGGGGATGTAGTCAGACAAAGTGGCTCTTAGTGGTGGGTGGGGAGGTTGTAGGGAGAACATCATATGTCCAAGGAGGGTAGGCTTTGAAGTGTGACTTCCTGTTGAAGTACCTGTTTTCTGCATCTTCTCCTGTGCTGACACTACATTAGTGTCAGAAGTGGGATATGGCTGTCAAGCCGGAAGAAGTCGAGCGGTGCATCAGGCAGCGAAGAGGACATAGCCTGGAGGAAGGGGATACAGAGCGCTACACCTGCCCCTTCCCTGACAGGTAAAGCTGAGAGTGAGGCGGCTGGCTGGGGAAGACAGCAAAGGAAACAGCAAGGCTCGGCAGCGAAGCCTAGCTGGCGCACATCTGCTCACCGCACTTAAGCGGCAAGGACGCCTAAGAGCCGTACTCCGCACAGCTGCTAGTGGTTGTCCAGCATCACGGCTGGATGCTGCTGCGGAGAGGGCAGAACTCATCCTTGACATGAAAACACCACAGCGAGCAACACAGTACCATGTGGCAAAGGAGCTTGAGGATGAGACGACATGCTGAGCGGTCCCCCAGGTGACTGGTGTGCTTTCAGTGCAGGAAGAGGGGACACCACACCAGGCAATGTCACAAACCTAAGCTGGTGGGGAAATGGAAGCTGGTTGCGGTGTCTAGTGGTGGGGCCGAGGAGGAGAGTCAGGGCTCCCTGGCAGTGTGGCCACTGGCTTGGGGAAAGCTGAACACACAGCATCAGAGCCAGTTATTAGATGTCCAGGAGCAGGGCACGCTGTCAGGTTGAGGGCACCACAGCTTTTCATGTGTGAAGCTGCCAATGCTGGAGGAGCTGAGCATGCAGCACAGCGCCCTGAGGGACATGGGCAGTGCACACAAGCAGCACTCTCACCAGCATCAGTGCACGGTGGCTGAAAAGAGGGCCGCTGCTGCTGTTGGTGCCCCCAGTAGCACCAGACTTGACGCTGTGAGCTGTAAGGAGTTGCGCCACACCCACGAGGAGAACGCAGCTTTCAGTCTCTCCACACTGACACACCGATGGAGAGGACACTCATGGAGCTGGTGTTCGGCTGCCCAGTAGAGGCTCTGTTGCGTCCGCCATGGGACGTGCTGCCGTGAGGAGCTTAGGGGGTGTGGCCATGCAAAGTGGCTCTAGGAAGGCCCTACGCTTCCAGTTAAAAAGGGTTAAAAAGGGACGATTATTTTTGCCGTTGTTGCAGAGGTTCTTGTTAGAGTAATTGTTTTTGTTAGAGTAATTGTGTTTGAGGAGGGTGGGCTTTGATGTCTAATTAGTGGTTAGAGGTGTCTACCCTCCTTGCATGTTTGATCGTGCATTACCTTCTCCCTGTATTTTGGTTTGGGATAGTGCTGGGCAGGGCATTTCTTGCTGCCTGTTAAAATGCCCATTCAAAAGAAAAGAGAGTTTGCCTGTATGTGCAATGTTTTTCATGTCTTTCTTCTATGCTGATGCTACAACATGAAAAATGCTTGTTTTCTTTGAGTACTATTTTGCCTTACAGCGTCCACTAGATTAAAAAAATTAGGCCCAGACCTTGTTGCAGAACAGTTTAAAACAATGTTATGTTAGTTATATTGCATGATACCTGTGTGCCTCAGGCATCATGCAATGTATCTGTAACTATTTTGTGTAATAGCTTTCTGTGAGGTATTAAAACACTGCAGTGGTTCCTCTGAATGACTTTGTTTACATCTTAAAGATACAGTAATTGCAGAAGTTTTGAAAATGTGTAAAATTCCCCTTAAATCAGGGGTGTCCAACCTTCCACAAAGGGCCGGTTTGGTGATATGAATCTATGGACACCAGGTGTCGCCAGTTACAAATAAACCTACTACCTACAAGAGCACTGGTGACAAGGGCTTTTTATTCATAAAGTTGTTTATTATATACATATAATGTGCAAATGCATAAACTTCATGTAAACAATATATATATAAATATAAAAAAATATAAAATACAGCTTCTGACAAAGAAAAAACACTGAATGTAATATGCAATATAAACATCAAAATTTCAAAACATTCTCCATCAAAATTCATACATCTTGTTCTTGCAGGAAAGAAAATATTCAGTTGTTTTTATATGGTTCAAAAATTATTTTCATTTAAGCTTCAAGTTCATTTAGAATGGACTGCAGGGATTATGGCTTTTTAAAAGCATTTTAAATCTGCATGCATTAAAATGTATACTTAATCCCAAATTACAGTGACATTTGCAGGCTTTTGACCTACAGTGGTGTTTTCCTTCATCTTTATCAGTCTTTTAAAATTGTTTATGACATCTTCCAGCACACACACTGCTTTTTACATTCCTTATTGATGTATGATTTCCAGTAATCAATACATTTCAGAGACATGTGACATAAGATATAGAGACTCTCCACCTGAACAGACGGCTTAAATGAAGGCAAGCTTCTGCATATTGATATGTTTGCTTTGAGGTTTAGATTCCAAAGTACACTTTCTGGTGCTGTCTTCTTTATCTTGTCCCCAAACCTGCGTAGATTCAGTAGTAAATTGTCTGACAGTGGACACTATCAGTGCGTTGATAAAGTTCTTAGTCTTTGTGCTTCTTGTCTGAATTCAAACAAAGAACTGGTTTGTTAGTGACTCTGGGGCTGGTTGATTTGACCCATGAATAGCACGGAGCCTGTGGAGTTAAACAGAGAAATCAGTATAGCTGCAAAGACATTAATTACAAACAGTGCCTGCTCAAAAAACTTGCTGACTACAAAACTGACCTGTTGGCTTGTGTTGGATGAGGAAGAGGAATGGACGGTCCAGAATGTGCTCCTCTATGGCCATACGAGAGTAGATGATAGCAGCTGTAGAAACACAAATGTGTCATTCATTATCAGTTCATACATTTAAAAAAGCAATTAAGTGGTTCACTCATTTTATTTTTTTATACCCTTAAAAATACATTACATCCTAAGACGTATTATTCAGTAATTACATGGAAAACTGTGCAAACTGACTGAGAGAATCTTCAGTTATAGGAGTGAGAAATGGAAGCCCAGAACTGCTGGGTTTTAAGTGGCATTTTCAGTTAGGAGATGTCATTACCTGTGGCAGAGGAGCCTTGGGTTCCCTCTTCATTCACTTCGATCTTTACTCTTTGTAGAACATCAGATACACACAATGGTTCTTCAGCTAAGAGGGAAAAAGTGATAAACAATACATTAGATATTTTTATAGTCACACTCTTTAACAAGTTAGGTATATTCCTAAAAACATAGGTGCTTAAAAGGATTCTTTGGAGTGAGACCATAGAAGAACTGCTTTTGCTTGCGTAAGGAACCTTTCTCTGGTTCTTTAAAAAGTCAATTAAAACCACTCAATTACAAAATTTTTAAACTTTTCACAGTAGCTATAAAATGCAATTTTTGCCTGTTTTGCTTGCTAGAAGAAGGTTACAGAACCAAAAGTAGTTCTTCTATAGTCTTCTATCGTGTCACTCAGTGTCAAAGAATTTATTAGGCACCTTTCTTTTTGGAAATCGTAAAATGCACTATACTTACTAGTGATGCGGGAGAAATCAGCTTTGGCCTGGTTAAAGATGTCTCCAAGACCCAGTGTGCTCAGTGTGGACTTCAGATCTACCTCTGTATCAATGGAAAACCTGGACATAACATTGATACAATTACCTGCATTAGACTCACATAATCTGAAGCTCTGATAGATTTAAGAGCTCTGTAATGGCATCTGTCTATTTTACCTGGGAAGCACCAGTTGACGGTTAACCATCTTTAGCTGCTTTGTCCACTCCTGGACTTTGCTGCTGCTAAGCTCCTTGATCAGATTGGACACTGGCACGTCTCTGTCAAACGACGATACCAGGAGCATGCTCAGTGAGTCCCCTTCATACGGCACCTCAATGACGTCGTAATCAACACCTTCCTCAGTAACAAACTCACCTGGACAGAAGAAATATTTGTTCATCAGTTTAGAATTTCACTTATTCACTTCCCTATTCCTCTGCATTTCATTAAATCATCCATTCATTGTTACAAAGGCACAACCGATGTGAAATTTTCCAATAACCAATCATTTTGGCCAGTTCAGTTGTTGTACAAAATAGCATCACATTCCTCAATGAACAATCGAGTATTTAAAGAGATATTGACAGTGCTTTATCAGTGAAATATCTGTCAATGCTGATAATTTCATGGAAACTTAATATTGGCCAATTTGATCAGTCCATCAACATATTGGTCTGTGCCTATATCATTACAACTCCCATCTGGCATACTCACCATAGTTGAATTTCTGGGTTGTTCTCATCATTGGCACTGGCACTACAGTGCCATTAGCACCATAGAAGAGCATCTCCATGGTCAGCTTGTGGTCGAAGGGTGTCTTCCAGAGGCCGTGGAAGTGGAGGGCATTTAACAGCACCAAACGCGTCTGCTTGCTCAGCACTCCAGACTGCAAGAAGTTTGGGATCATGCCTGAGGGAAGAAGGGAAAGTTCAGGACTTGTGTGGCAATGTCCAGTACCTGTTGTACGTGATAACTGCATGTGTACACAGTACACTCTTACACAATCATTTAAAATGGGAGTCTTGGAATCATAAAAGCTTCAAAACATCCTGAGAATTAGTCAAAGGAACAGTTTGTCTTCACACAGTGACAAAAACATCCTAACGCCTGCACTCAACATAATAAATGCCACTAATTTGTCCTTGGCTTGGATGAGCAGTTCAAGAAAAAATTTAAATTGGCATAAAACCTTTGCATTACATGAACTTTAAAAAAGATCTCACACATTCTTTAAAGAACAATTTTCTCTCTTTCTCTCTCTCTCTCTCACACACACACCCACTCACCTCCAGTTCTGTCCGACACCCAGGAGTTGATGACCTGCAGGGCAGTCTCTGGCTGGCTAAAGTCCACCTGGTGAGGGACACTCTGAAATGCTTTAGAAAGGCTGCGTCGGAAGTGTTTTTCCAGGACGATCTTTCTGTCCACCATTACTCCACTAGCCACCTCCACCCCGTGTTCACTGTCCAGGTCCCTCTGGAGAAGCCTCTGCTGCCGCGGCATTCCACGTTCTGTAAATATAGACATGAAGAGTTAGAGAAAGGTATGAAATAGTTCCCTACTACATCTTTTGCCAAACTGTGCAAGTTTTAAAGTGCTGTCTCTATTCTTACCTTGCAGAGAGTAGCCCATGTGGGTTTGGAGTGTCTTCAGTGTGCTGCCGTAGGCTCCCAGCTGGACCATGCCCATCACTGAGGAGACGCCATAAGGCGACATGGCGAGGTTTTGGCCTGGATGGGAGCGGGCAGCTTCTGAGAACACCCGCAGTCCAAAATTTGTCTGCTGCTCCTGCAGGAAGCCACCCAGCGCTGAGCCGCAAACAGCCAGGATCAAGAATACACAAAGTGTCTGCATTCTGCGTTGGGAGGGAAAGAATATGGGATATGAAATGTTAGCTAACCGTTTATTGTCTATGTAACTTACCCATAAAGAATGAACAAATGATGAATGAATGACTCCTACTGAAAACATTGCCCTAAGCTATATTTAAATCAATAGTGTAACCCACAGAGCTAAAGTGGAGCTTTTACCTTAACTATGGCATAAACAGCCCAGACTTGTTTGAGCTGTTAAGCTCTTCCATAAATAATAACGCCTGAAACCAAGGGCCTTCGGCCAAACCTCAAGGAACACTCAAATGTCAGAACGTGCTTTAGAGGCACAAATTCTCTTCTATGCTACAACACCCACAGTGTAAATACAAGGCTATGCTGTCCTTGTTTGCTTACCTTGACTCGTGAAATGTGCTAAAATAAATGGGCCAGACAGACTGTTCTTACTCTTACAAACAGCAACATCCACTAAAAAGTATGCTGGAGCACATTAAACCTGTGACTTGCATCAGGGGATACAAATCACATTTCAGTTCTCCTTTATGACAGATTTAGTACATGTGCTGCTAAAGCAAGCACATTCTCCTATATTTCACAATCAAACTGATGTAATACATATTAATGCTTTAACATGACTATAAGCTCAGTCACACTGTAAGGGTTACCAAACATTTAAATTAATTTCAGAATACTATGAGTACTAGTGCGCAAACCATTTATTTCACAAGGCTGTTTATTATAGTAACAAGCACTAATGTAGGTAAAGTACTAGTAAAGTATGTTTAAAAAGCACAAATTATGTCCAAAAAGTGCAAGCAAAAACACAACCCGTACCTGAAAGTAGTAGGCTTTGGTGATTTAAGCTTGTAGAAATGTCTTCTCCTTGTGCCTGTCAAGCACGGAATGAGAGCGTGAGTGCATTTCGCCGCTTTTTAAACATCTCAGAACCCCTCCCCCTCCAGCTAACGGAAGTGGTGAAGTCATTTCTGTCTGCTTTTTCAGCCTGAGCCATCTCTACTCCCTCCCTCGGTCTCTTTCACACAGACTTACACACATGTTTTTCCTTCTTCTTTTACGGAAGAAAATCAAGTCATGCCGTTCACCCCAGGGAACTCCTCCTGCTGACTTTGACAGGATTTGGCAACAACTCAAAGTCAGTGAACCTTCTGAGAGTGTTCCTTAATTTAATTACAAACCCACTCACTCATACACCCACTCACTGTGTTACACTGCATGCTCATAGCTCTCACTTGCCTGTGCCAGACTGGTGAACGTAGATAGGTCCAATCTTAATAAGGATAATACACACAATGAAATAGTCTGTCTAAACAAAATGTGGCATATTGATGATCTAGGCCTGCTCAGTCTTTGGGGTGGCAGTTGATTCAGACATTTTTTTCTCACATAGTCACAAGCTACTTTGAGAGTGCACACACCACTACACTTTTCAGTTGGCCCCATGATCTCTGGGCTTATTGTTCACTTACGAACCCTTTAATGCATAAAAAAAAATAATAAAAAAAAACATGCTCAGATAGTACAGCATGATCTGTTGTACATATATAAATATCTCTTCTGTTTCAGTACATAAATAAAAAGTAAAATTATTCAGTAAAAATTACTATATAAGTTATGTAACTATAAGAGTGAGAAACTGGCATCTAGGCCCACATACAGGGCCTTATAGTTAATGTACAGTCCCTTAGAGTTAACATACAAGCTCTTAAAGTTATCCTAAAGGCTATTAGAGTTAACACACAGGGCCTTAGTCTTTAAAATACAGGCCACCTTCATGTTATTTTATAGGCTCTTGGGGTTAAGCTACAGGCCCTTAGAATTAACTTTCAGAACCTTAGGGATAACATACAGGCCCTTAGAGTTAACTTTCAGACCTTTAGGGACTAAATACAGGCCCTTAGAGGTAATGCACAGGCCCTTGGAGATAATATACAGGCCCTTAGAGTTAATACAGTGGCCTTAGGGCTAATATACAGGCCCTTACAGTTGATTTTTAGGCCCTTAGGGTTAACATACAGACCCTACATTTAACATACAAGCATTTTGAGTTAACATAAAGGCCCCTAGAGGTTCATCAGGGGTTACAATATGCTGAATTTTGACATACATTTTGAGACGAAATGAGCTTTGACATGATTGCACTTGTCTTATGCTTCCTCGTGATCAGAGAGGAATCACACTGAGAAGAAAACGGAACCAAAATCTGTTTTTACCTATGTGGCCCAATTAAGATTAGTAAACCTCACATCTTGCTAGCGAGCCCCTCGGGTAAAGATGACACATCACACTGCCATATTTGGTACTACAGAGCCAGCATTCCATGGCACATGCTCACGAACAGAGTCTGCATGCTCTGAGTTCTACAGATGACTGAGTGTCTGGTGACAGAGAGACGAGTGAAAGAGAAAGAATATGAAAGCAGGGAGAAGATTGCGTTTCACTTTTTTACCAAGTGTCTATGATGCGATGATACGACACTGACTCAGTGTTCATGTCTGTACCTGGAGATGTAGAGAAAAAATGAAGATGGAGAAATGGAAGATAGATTTGTCCTCCTCTCTCACTGGAGCGATGCCATAGAAGAACAATATTCTTTCGCCAAAGAACCGTTCAATAAATAATTCTTAAAAGACTAATATTTGTAAATGAAAACCTTTTAAAGGTTTATGTGAAGGCTCTACACCAATTAAAGTTTTCTTTTCTGCTCTCTTCAAAGTAAAGGTCCTAATGAGTTCCTAGAACCTTTACATTATGTGGAGGTTCTTTAATGTTTAAAAAGGTGCTTCATACTCCCACATCTAATTTACAAATATGATTTTTTTTTTGAAAGAATAATCCATTGAAAGGTTCTTCAATGCTATCTATCCAAAGAAACCTTTTTGGCACCTTTATTTTTAAGACTAAATGTTTTCCTAAGCCAAGAACCACTTAGGAACCTTTATTTGTATAGGTATAAGAAAATAAAGAACCATAGTATTGGAACTAAACTGGTTTTAAACTGTTTGAACAGAGAGATTTAGCAATTTAGGTAAATGTTTCACTCGTTTATTGTAATCTCTAGTTACAAAATCTTGCCAATATGACAGTAGTGATGAGAGATTTTACAGAGACCAAACACTCAAAACAAAACACACAGGCAATAAAATGACAAACGCTTTGAAAAAATGATGTCATGGTCAATTAAATCGTGGTGGTGTTTCATTAACCTATTTGTTTGGCTCTGTTTTTATGCTTTCATGTTATGTATAGTCTGATACCACAAAACTGCTCTGGATTGGGCCGTTTTCATACACAACATGCATGGACTGCATATCAGTTCATTACATTCGCTTTCCATTCATAGAATCATCAAGCCCCTTTTAGCTTTTGTACACATTATTACTTCCCACCTCCTCCACAAAGCTTGCTACATTCCATATTAAGGGGGGGGAATGGAACATTTGGAAACACTCATTCAGACCCCAGTGGAAACACCCACCTGATTCACATCTCAGATGAACATGGGAACTCACTTTGGCTGGATGAAGACTCATTATAACTGTGACAACCAATAAGAGGGTTTTGGAAAATCCATTAAACCAAACCACAGTTTGGGTCAAACAAAGAGACTGTATGCAACACACAACCATGACATTTGTTTGTCTCCCGCCTTACCACTTCACATAACTATGTGCTATATGACCTGATGTGGGCAGGGAGACTACAATTAGCTTACAGCGTTTAAGACCTACAGCATACAGTACATCTGCTAACCATCCACTCTTTTACTTTTTCTCTTGAGGAAATAAAGAATGAAAGAATAAAGGTATTTTGGTAACACTTAAAATGCTACAAATGTTTACAAATGCTCATATATTTTAATATTAACTTTAAGTTTATGTGTGATTACAATGAGTGTTGAATTTGAAAGATATTTAGTTAACCCCTTATTTAGCCAACCCTTGCCTTTAACAAATATAGCTTAAGGCACAATTTGACCTTTACTACTGATCTTTTTGCATGTCGAGTTAACCTTTTCTATGATACATCCTATAAACTCCTGATTCACCTAGGCCCAAATATACATCAGTCACCATTTTGCCTTGAGCAACCCACCTGGCTCAGACATGGCCAGACAGATAGATTATTTCTACATAGCCTTGCAGAAAATTATGAAATCTTGCCATCTGTAAGGTATTAAAAGTATAAACAAAAGGCATCCTGCAGGGTAATGTTACAACACATCCTGTTTAACAAAAGGCACGTTTCTTATTATGATTTTCACATTCTTAAACATCTGTTTCTAATGGCTCTCTCACAGTAGTAGCAGAATCAGAGAAGACAAATTATGTTATCAAATTCAAACACAGTATTTTATGGGCCAGACTTAAGGAAACAAATACTGGTAACACTTTATTTAAACGCTACTACATAATACTGACATAACGATGCAATAAACATATCATAGCAGATGTCACATGCTGTCATGAGTTGTAATGACATGTTTATGGCATAGTTATGTTAATGTTATGTAGCAAAGTTAAGTGAAGTAAAGTGATACACATTACGGATACAATATAAGAAATCTAATCTAACAGGATTAGATACCAAGTGAGTCATACAAGCATACAAACGTAAGGCCAAGGCTGGTTGTAATTTGCCTGGATTCAGTATGAGGAGGTGAGTTTAGTTTGATCATTGGTGATCACTTTAATGATTTGCTTGTTTATAAATAGGAACTTGCCAGAATGTCTTCTATAGCATTAATAATTCAGCTTTGTAACCATGAAAGGCAAGAAAACTTTTGCATGGCCCTAAATTTAGTTCTGCTTTATTTTGTTGTCAAGGAAAACACACAAACAGCCTAAACAAAGAACATGTGTTATTGTTATTCGTCATCATGACTTATAAATGATAAGCTTTAAATAGCTGAGCGGTGGGCGAAAGACACCAGATGTTGGAGCAGTGGGACGAGTGGTGGTGAAAGAGGAAAGAGGGATGGGAAAAAATGTAGAGAAGGGAAAAATTCAGAAGAAGAGAGTGAAATGATGAGACACAAGTGGGTTGCAGGCAAGAGCATGGACATCAGTCCATGAGGTATTCAGTACATACATACGTACTAATTTGTATTGAGTGTAGATAAAATGTGGATTTGTCTACAATTTGTTTGGTGGTATACAACTTTTCAACACTCCTTACATGAACATGTACTCCCATTTTCAGTGGCCAGCTATGAATATTACAGCTAGGCCTTCAGTTTAGGCCTTAAAAGTCAAAATGTGGTAAAACAAGGAAAAAACATTTCTATGATAATGATAATGATTTAAAATTACAGTACATATTCTGTGTATATATGGGACTGTTCATTCACTTTGTATATGAAACATTCTGTAATTTTATAGTCTTATCTGTAAAAATCATATATATATACATATTTATAAGAAAATAAGAAGTAAATTAGGAGAAACTCAAACCTCACCTTCTCTGTAACCATATCACCAATATCTGGGTAACCACTAAAATTCTGTTGATTACACAGCTATTTTTTACAGTGCAATTCCTACCAGTATCTCTGTGGGATACTAATATTATGTCCATGCTAGAGATATTTTTAGCCATTCTAGATTAAAAAAAAAAAAACAGACATTTTGAGCTTGTAAAAATATTCCATGTTTTATCTTGTAACAGACAAATCAACATATCTTCACTGTGCAAAAAAATCTCCATTTTTTGTGATTGTTAGTTGTCTGCAATAATTCGAGCTCAGCAGCTGCCCTTTAGTAGGCCTTGAGCCCATCTCTTGAAGACCCAGCCAATACAAGAGCTAGATTGGCTGTATCTAGATACTTTAACTTTCTTTATTTCTACATAGAATAATACATGTATTTACTAAGGATACAGTAGAGTCAGTTTTTTCCTCTCTGAGCAGATGTTTTACTGAATTGTAGCACAGTATGAAAAAATATCATGGAAAAACTTTGCATAGGTCAAGAGAGGTTATGTGAAATGATGACTGAGACTGCTAGAGAATTGAAAGGGAAAAGGATGACGGAAAGAAAGCAGAAGCAGTTTGAGTGTGAGCGTTCAGGCGAGAGGCCTAGAGTTCAGGGATTCCCTCTGTTGCGTGAAGGACACCCTGCACTTCTAACCCAGGCAATGAACGTGAAAGAAGATGAGTAACCACATCGAATGATGGTAAGACTGCACTTCCACATTTGATGCCACACCACGGAGGTCAAAACATTTTACAAAAATTTTTATTATAAAAAAATGTGTACAGTAGTACTATTAATTAACTAGCAAAAATTTTGATAATCATTTAATTTACAGTAATCATACTGTATTATAAAATGATACCTATTTCTAAATACAGCTGATGAGTATATTTGTACAGTTTTTTTCCTGCACTCTTGTATTTCTAATGTACAACTCATATGTGCTCTAACGTGAACCCACAGCTGTCTGAGGACTTGTTTATCAATCACGTCATGAACCGAACATCACAGTAGAGCAGTTACATTCACTTACACCAGTCATTAAGGCTGTAAAGGCAGCAGTACCCAATTACCTATTAAGTGTAAGATTATGAGAAGAACTAGTTAACTGAAACACACACAAAAAATGGAATACTAACACATGTAAGAGATCTTTGTGGTTGGAATAACATGTTTTTACAGCATTCTGCTAAATATAAATGGCTTTTATCCCACATTTTTCTTGTATTTTCTTGTAAGGTCTACTTATGATGTTCGACCTGTTCTATGTACCAAAAATGGTCATAATTCATTAAACTAAAATGCAGTCTGGAGTAAAGGCTGTAGGATGAGTAGCTGCATATATGTAAATGTGCTAGTTTTTGTGATGTCACAGAAACTATGAATTCAAAAGCTTATTTTCTGTATATGGACTTGGGCATGAACAGTATGTTTTGAAATGTCTACACACTTCATACCACTTCACTTTCAAATTCTTTCAATGGAAAAAAAATTGAGTCAAATTCAGTCTTCCATGATAAGGGACAAAAGAAATACAGTGGATTACTACAAGGCTGGTTTCTTCACAGTGCACTCTAACCAGAATATTTTCTTGGTTTTGAGAGTAAACCTTCATAGATGCTAAACATACTGTCCAAATAGTCCAAAAAACAACAAACAAAAAAAAAACAGTTGACAGCATAAAATGACAAACACCAAAAACAAACACAACTGCAACAGACACATGATGGGCCTAAAATAATCAGTTAACAGAGAAACAGCTGCAAATATAGATAATGTCCTTTATATCACTAAAGCATTTAAAGTAGTTGCTTTGATGGTTGCTGAGCTCTGAAATGAAAATGATGTTTTTCATTCACTCTTTTGCTCATTAGAGTTAAATCTCCAGCCTCCTGAAACAATAAGTACAAAATACTCTAAAATATGGCTTGTTCAATAACTTGTTTCATTAATTTAACCGCAACAAACAATTCTCTTGTTAACTGTAGTTTGGTAACAGTAGGTTATGGTTGCCAAGCAGCATAACAGCACAATAGTCATTATTCCATGACCATCACATTGTTTCTTTCAATTATTTGTCACCTTACTGCAAAATTCAGTTGACGTGTGAGGTCATATCTGTGTACGGTAATTTTACAATGACTTCAAAAGAGGAACAACCAATCAAATTATAGAACCAGAATTGTGCAAAAAGCATTTCAAAAGATTATTACTGCATCTCCAGAGGCAGTTTGCTGCTGTAGGCTGAACACACTGATGTTCCACTTCATTTGAAGCCGCAGCAGAATCTTCACAGAATTTTCAACCAAGCACATCAGGTGACCACGTTCAGAGCCTTGAATTCCAGGCGGCTCTTAGTAATCTACTATTGAAGAAGAATGATTCTAAAGTTCTTCAATGCCTAATCATGTTTGACACACAACGTTATTGCCAAACAAGCTTAAGAACAGGATGTGATGAATGGGGTGACAATGGGTCAACAGGGGAACAAACATTTCCTGTGTGCTACCCTCGAAGTGAAAAATAACAACAAATTCACCTTACTATAGTACTGAGACTGAATTAAGAAAGCAGAGTGGAAAAGTATCAGAAAAACAGATGACCCATACCATGACACAGACCACTGCACGTTACGCACGTTACTTGAAGCTACGTGTTCAGCCAGACACAAGTGTAAGGGAAGTGTGGAATAGCTTTCCAGACTAGACAGTGCCTGGTGTCTGTCTGAGACTGGAATGTTTTGACTTGAATATTGCTTGAGGAATTCCAGCTATTAGGCAAAGATATCATGGTCATTGTGGTCTGACCACTCTCATTGTTTCCTTTTTTTGAAAGGAAATAAAGACAATAGGTTCAAGAGCCGTCTTATACATAATAAATTGTTTTCTTAATAAATACTAAAATATGTTTCTTAGACCTACCACAAAGACAGATGTAAAACACATTTAAACATCTCTACAGTGGGCCAGTCTTCATGCTTGTCTCCCTCTTTACATGTTTATTCATATTTTAGCGAGTGAGCTAGCTTGATGTTTCAATGGAAGTACATTGACACTTGGCGCTTCTGTAGTTTAGGTTACTCGTGGAGTGCGTTGTTTAAAAAGCATGACATCAGCTGGTGAACTCATCTTGGTAGCTTAATAAACACCACGTTGCTAGATGCTTCTACCATGGCCTAGTGAAGCTTTATTAGTACTGTGAAATAAAAAACCCTGAATAAATACAAAACTAAATAAAAACAAGACCTGAAAAGTGCTATGAAGATATGAAGACGATGATTTCTTCTCTTTTTCTTGAAAGCCAAGCTGAGTCATGGAAGAGTAAATTTTAACACCACTATCATACACTGACTACAATGATAATAATGTAATACTTGAGGATCCTGAGAACAGATAGTATTTCTTCATTTATTTTATTTATTTAGTCAGTTGTACTTATTAAGGGGGTATTATTTCATCTAATGTTTACATCCTCAGTGGATTGTCACAAGTATTTGGACGATTTCAAACGCTGTGGTCTAAGGCCCCTCGCACTTCAGAGGCCTGTGGTAGTCAGAGGTCCCTAGTAGTCAGAGGCTTCTGGCAGTCAGAGGCGTCCGGCAGTCAGAGGGTACCAGCAGTCAGAAGCCCCTGATAGTCAGAGGCACCTTTCATTCAGAGGCCCCTATCGATCACTGACCCCAATGGCCCGGTCAGTAATTTATCACTGAATGAACGCTAGACTTTTGTTCATAGAAACACCTGTCTGCCTTATTTGTATGTAGCTATTGTCTTGTGATTATTGAAATTACTGCAGGGGAAAAAGTTGTGTCATTGTGTTATTTGCACTCTAAAAAACAGTACAATAGGATTTTTACCCAATTGTCCCCCCTAATTTTGTCATGGCCAGTTGTGCTAGATAGGTCTCCTCATCACACAATACTGCCAAGCTGGAAAGGTGAAAGGCAGCATGTGCTTCTTCTAAGATCAATTAGCAACAGATGACCCCCCCCAACCCCAGAGAAACAGGGAGGCTAGTTATGCTTTCTTGGACTCCTGGTCATGGACAGCTGTGGCATCACCAGGAATTGAACTTGCAATCTCCAGATATAAAAGTAGGTATTTTGAGAAAATCTGCTAGATTTAAACTTTGGAAAGATTTGGAATGCTACCCAAAGGCAACATTGCTGCAGCCTTAGGAAGCAAATGATTTGAAAACAAGGGACAAATATATAGCAGCCTTGGCAGTTTTCAAGGTTGCATAACAGAGTACAGCACAGAGTGAAGTCATAACAAGCCAAAAGTATCTGTTTCATCTGACACTTTAAATAACACAGTAAGATAAATGTCTGGCCTTGCCAGCATCTTTCAAAGCAGGAAAAAAGAATTAGTCTGGCAAACCAACACAGTGTATGCCAGTTTTTACTGGCGGGCTGGATTTCCTGCTAAGCAGTACAGCTTGTGTGAACATGTTTTGTGGCTGTAACTAAGGGCTGTGATTGTGGTTGCTGTCTGTACACAGTGAGGTCTGTATCTACCTCTCATCTGCACGCATATACACACACCACAGCTTACTCAAAAACAATCACAGACTTGCTGTAGTGAATAACGCTGTCATTTATATGAGCTGTTCTGTTTGCTTCCACCCACTGCCACTGGAGATAAAGCTTCCACTTCTCTAATACCTTTGCTGTATTGCATGAAGTTTTGAGAAATATTGGGAATACAGCACTTATATACATGGTCTCTGTCAACTTTAACATCAAGAGTTTGTTGAAAATGGATTTTCTTTGTCCAATTACTTATGGGTCCTGAAATAGGTTAAATTAATCACTTCTGCTACAAATTGAAACCTAGCATTTCAGGAGAATTCAGTAAAAAGCAGAATGAGTGCAAAAGTTACGGCTAACCCCACAGGTGGGATTAACTGTAACAGATAGAGAAAGAATTGATAAAAGAAAAAAGAAAGAAACAATGCAAAGCATGACAAGTTGAAAACAACTTATTTGTGAGGATATGGAGTTCTCTCATTGTTTAGTTTAACAGTCTATTAAAACTAACTCTGCTGTGTAGAGACTGTACTTTAGCCTGGCTAACTCTCACTGTGGCTTCAAAACTGTGCCTGTATTACAGCCATTAAAGGGTGATTCAAATAATATTGATTTGAATATTGGTATAAATACAATTGATTCAAGTTCAGCATTACTTGAATTGATTCAGGTAATATTGGTTTAAATATAATTGGTCTAAAATTTAAACACACAACCCAGTAACTGAAAAACACATAACAAAAAAGTTGCTTTTATGGTACAAGAACGGTCTTCAGTATGAATCTTAGGAAACATTTATCCAATTGCTTTCCAAATTTGTAGATGACAATGGGAATAAGGGAAGCAAAAGCATGTTACATTTGAATCTGTTTAACTACATAAAATATCAGTGTTGAATTTTACCCCATGTTACTTTGCAGCCCCCTTTTCCTTATTCATGCATTTTGTTTTGCTGTTTAACTACAATCATTGTTTGCACTTTTGACCAACCATTTAAAACTTAAATGACATTAAATCAAAGCTCTGCTATGTAAGATGTTTTTTTTTTAATTTGAAGAATAAGTATTACTGAGGAAAAAACAGGGTAAAATAGGTTTTTGTGAGCTACTGCTGCTGTAAAGTCTAAAATAATTATTTAAAAGAGGTGTCGGTTCAGATTTTTTGGACCTAATCACACATCTTGACTTGATTCTTGGCTCACTTACATCATCAGAAGAAGTTTAAAGAAGTTTAAAGAAGTTTAAGTTTTGACTGAGCTCTCTTTGAATACTTTCTCAATGCGCTCACAATCATCAGATTCACCTGCTCAGGGAAGGAGTCTGATGCACAACCAACATTACAAAGTGTTCTTTCACACGTTGCATACAATTACACATTTCCACCAGTGAGGTCTTCAAATCCTCCAAATGTACATAGTGCAGCTTTAAGATGAACCTAAAGGGGATCTCTCTTTATTGCTATTATTGGTCAAATAAAATATGTCATAATGGGTTTAAGGCCATAAATTCTAATCATACATTTCAATAAAACTATAAAAATATACAATAGATAATGCAAACAAAGTCTGCAAATACTTATGTTGACTTATTTGAGAAATGTATTTGAGGATGAAGCTGAAGTAGCCAAAATAAAAAGATATTGGACAGATATGGACTAACTGTATGCACAGACCCATGCAAAAACGTCCAGACAGTTACATAACAAACCCAGATCTGCAGTGACCAGACACACACCTTGGTGAGACATTCAGCCAGGATACACACCCTGTTCATAAACACAACACCAATAAAGAATTTTTCTTTCCATACGAAGAAGTTCTTGTGGCAGAAATTTCTAAATAAAGACCAACCATTTTAGCATAGATTTTATTATATTTGCTTTATTTGAATTCAATCTTTGGGACTGTGTGTGTGTTTGTGTTTGTGTATGCGTGTGAGAGTGTGATTCTCTGACTCACTATCTTCCTGGCTTTACTGAGTCATACAGTAAAAGGTGTTTCGTCTTATCTTTATACAGTGAGCGTCATGGTCTGAAACACTTAAGTAAATACTTGTCTGTCTAAAAAGGAAAACCCTGCAGGAACCTAACATGACATCTGACCTATTTCCTGTCTGTGAAAATCATTACATTGCTTCTTTCACCTTCATCTGCAAAACCTTGCCCTGCCATGTCATCCACTTACCAAAAGCACATTTTCATAAAAACATGATCCTCTGGTGAGTCAATTTCTCTCGCTGTTGTGTATATTAGTTCCTTGCACACACATAGAAACAAATCAGGATTCCCAAATGGTTCTTGGCACATCTGGTTCTAAGAAAAGTCCCTACATACATTAAATGATGAGAAGATAAAAGAGATGTTGAATAGTGCTTGACCCCTTAAATAGCCAGGGCTCACCGGCAGGCCCAAAGTTTTATGACACACTTCTGTGGGCTCTGGACGTTTAACTGACTTGAACATTCCATAGGAACATTCCATTTTGTCTTTAGCAATGCAATAATAACACCTCTGGAACTTTACCAGATGTTTCCTTGGTGAGTGTTTCGGTAGTGGGAATTGTAGCTAATTTTAAACTCAAAAACCCTAGCCAATACATGACTATATTTGAACAGTTGGGAAAATGTTTACTTAAATGCAGAAAGTATGTGTTTCAGTAGTGAACATTTTTAAGGTTACACACTGATTTTCAGACTTTGGAACACATTTACTTCAAAACAATGGGCTCTATCTGCTGACTATGTGGACATGAGCTACAGGGTTGCACTCTCACTCTCTAAAATGCAGGAGAATGGCTAAAAGAAGGCTCCACCTATGGAAGAAAACTCTTTGTGTTTCCTTAGTGACATAAAAATAGGGTACAGCATGTTTTAAATATAGCTTTTTTTTATTTAACGCTTGAACGTTCATGATAAATAAAAAAAAGTCGTTTAATTTCACTTTAAAAGATTTTAAAATTATGTTTTAAAAAAGCAACGTTGTAAAAAAAAAAGCAAAACAAAGAGTATTCTTTTCACAACTTGAAATTTAGGGGTTAGGGTTTGGGACAGCCACCTCCCAACAGAAAGAAACTATAAATGATTATTTTGTATAGCATATTACTATCTCAATTACTGCATCTGGTTTAAGTAGATCGTGACATAATCCTTTTAAATATGTAAGGTGTGAATACTTGTTGTGTAATTCAGCAGAATGGTTCTTATATTGACAACTTCCTTAAGATTATGAAAACCAGATTCGGGTGTGTCCAAACCTTTGTCTGATACTGTGCATTCTGACCGACATTTATTAAGTATCTCAGAGCAACAATACTGATCTATAGTTGTGACGCTTTCTCTGTGCACACATACATGTCTGCATACAAACCTGTTACATGAAACACATGAAAGCCACTATCTCAGGCTAGTGTCTAAACTAGTTTGAGCCAGTTTATTCTGGAGTGACACTTGAAGCGTGAAAAACATGGCTGGACTTGAATTTTACAGTTTTATCATATTTCTTTGTTTAAGCTCTCTTAGCAACAAGCTGCATCAGCAAGGCACAAAAAAACATTCCAAAAACCTTGGAGAAATACAAGTGCATTTGCCAAGAAGTGATAGCTTTTGACCCAAACCCACCCAAACAGTACTGAGTGAGCACGCTAATGGTTCTACTGTGGAAATGCTTACTCAGATTTGCCAAACCAAACCACACTATGTCATGTGTGTGTATTCGTGTGAGGAGTGTCTCTCAGATGCCTCATGCTTTGCTGTGAGTCTATAACTAAGAAAGTACACAGCGTTCCAGACCTACACTGAAGGCCAGATCTACATAAGTGTGCAGATTATTCTGGCATACGCACACAATGAGTGTAGACAAACACTCACTGGACATTTTATCAGGTATATCAGCTCATATACAGTGGGGTCAAAAAGTCTGTGGACACTGATGAAAAAGCATTGATTTCTTTCTAATTTACTGTGAAGTTTTTAATTATATTCCTTTCCCATCCCTCTATTCTTCCAAAAAATTGCTTTTACTGCTTTTTACTCTCCTCTATAAATTAATTGAACTTGTTACCCTGTTAAAATGAATATAATCATTTAATTAATTATTTAAAATCTATTTATTTACATGTGTATTTGCAGCTTAGAATACAGGTTGAACCCTACAGTAAATCAGGTGTTCGTTTCACTTTGTTTTTATTTCATTTTTATCTCTCCATCTTTCTCTCACTCCCTCACTCTCTCTCTCTGCTTGTCTCTTTTGGCTCTTGTATCTCAATCCCCACTGATTACTGAGAAAGTATACATTACATTATAAAAGCCTGTTTCTACCAAACCCCAGCTAACAGGAAATGTAAGCTACTCGTACAGTTAATGAGACAAAATACAGCCAAATTTATGTTAATTTCTTAAATATGTCACATGACAGTGTGGCATCACAATGCTAGTTAACAGTAAACTTTCTCATGCTGGTTGTAGTAAGTTAAGAGTAAGTAAAGAATTCACAAGTTTCTCACTATCAGTGAGGGAGACCATGTCCTGAGCTTTTGAGATGTTATGAATGTGATAATAAGCTATTTTGCAGCCTGTGCTTATATGATTTTTAAAGTTGAGCACATTCTCAAAAATGACTCTTTTTTTTGGCTTTCAGAGATGAGGAAATGTTCTTCCTCTGTGCTTCATTTCCAGTCAGAACTTTGTTTTGTTGTAAAATAAGTATTTGCCATCCATGTGTTAATATCACACGTAAAGTCAAACTGAAGGTTAATGTACATGTAATCATTAGGAGCCAGGGACAAGTACAGCTGGATATCATCTGCATACTGGTGGTAACCAATGTTGTACTTCTTAATTAAACCAGGAAGTAAATATAGGTTAAAAAGCAAAGGCCCCAAAATTGTTCCCTGTGGGACCCCACAAGTTACTGTATGATGTTTAGATGCCCAATTGCCCAATGTGACAAAGTAGTCTTGACGACTTCGTTATGATCTGAACACATCTAAGACATTGTTAGTGAGGTCCACCAAGTTTTGCATGCAGTGAGGTAGAATTTTGTGATCAACCATATCAACAGCAGCACTTAGATCCAGGAGAACCAGAACAGAGATTTTGCCCACATTTCTGTTAACTCTAAGATCACCTGATCAGCAGTTTGAAGACTGAAACCAACTGATTAAACAAGTGAAGTCAGGTGTGCTCCAGCTTGTTTTGAGTGAAACCCTGCAGACACACCAGCCCTTTGTGGATAAGATTGGACAGCCCTGTTCTAAGATCATTTAAGGCTTTAAACAGGGCCGTTTCAGTGCTGTGATGAGCCCTAAAGCCAGACCGAAATGTTTAATTACCATGATTTGTGTTAAGAAAATTGTTCAGCTGAATGGAACTACCTTTCCAATAACTTTGCCAAGAAAGGAAGGTTAAAATGTGTCTGTAGTTGTTCAGCAAAGGGGACTTTAGAATCCTGTTCTTGATCAGTGGCTTGACGACAGCTGTTTTGAGACTTTGTGGAACAATTTACAGTTTCAGTGATTGATTAACTATATTAAGAACATCAACAGATAATGAACTCAGTACCTGTTTAAACAAAGCTGGTAAAGGGTCCAGAGAGCAGGTTGTGGATTTAAGCTGTGAAGTGACTTTAGAGCATTGAAATCGATCATCTCAAAGGTGGACATTCTGCTTTTAGCATTGCTGTATGGTGACAGTGTAGCCAAACCAACACAGTGAGTATGAACAATGTTGTCTCTTATAGTATTCATTTTGGTGCCAAAGAATATTGCAAACTCATCAGTGGATATGCAGGTTAGGGTTAACCAAGAGAAGAAGTTTGTATTATCTTTGTAAACATCAATTTTAAGTGTGAGAAATGAACTTTCCTGGCATTTTTTTTTTTTACTGTTAAATCTTTTCAACTGCATTTTGTAAATATCCTGATGAACTGTCAGCTTTGTGTGTCTCCAGTGCCTCTCTGCTCTTCTGCAGTTTCTCTTTAGATTTTGAATGATAGGTGTATTTCTCCAGGGGGCTTTTCTGCCTGAAACAATCTTGGTTTTTAGTTTTTTAGTGGGGCAACAGGATCAATACATTTGGTAATTCTGTAATTAAATTGATTCACCAATGTATTACAGGATGAGAGAGTAAGAGGAGGAAGAGAATGCATGAGATCACTGAATGCTTCTGTATAATCAGTAGTTAAATAGCGCCTCATTATACTTCTCTTATTGCTTAATGTTTTGGTACATACTGACACACGAAAGAAGACACACTAGTGAACTAAGGTTACAAGATCAACTATTTCTGGTGTCTTACTGTCAAAGAGATACAAAATAATTCAATCTAGTGTATGTTTGTGTTTATGAGTGGGCTGGGCTGGGAGACATGCTGCAGAAGATTAAATGAATTCCATATCCTAATAAAATCGATGCTCATAGGATCTGTAAGTACGTCCATGTGAATATTAAATTATCCAGTAATCAAAACATAGTCCAAATCAGTTAAATCTCTAGAAAGCATTTCTCCCAGTTCATCTATAAAACCTGTGGTGGTAATTAACTAGCATGTTGGTGGTAATTAACTAGCTTGAGAACAGGGTGATCGCTTTCAAACAACATTGCCAGACATTTAAAAGTAGAACATGTCCCCAGTGAAATCTGCTTACAACAACAAAAAAAAAAATGCTGTGATAGAGATGCAACCCCACCCCACATCATCTCTCTAGGTAAACTGAAAAACTTAAAATGTAGGGGTCAGACTTCCTTCAGAACATAAACCCCATTTCTGTGAAGTCATGTCTCTGTCAGGAAAAGAAAGTGTAATGTTCAGTGAGTTGGGAAACAATGAAAGATTTTGACAAATGTGTTTAGCATGCTGACGACTACCACAGTTAGCACGGTGGAAACCATTAGGCCAGAAATGTACTCAATGCAAATATGCAAATGCAAAAGCTCAACCAACACATTGCAAACACACAGTCTTTCTGTACAAACTCACCATGCGTTCTTACGCTACCGCAGTGGTTAAACACCTCAGTACTGAAGGGGGCGATAGGGGACAAAGTAAATGGGATCTACTGTTATTCCAACAGCCTCAACAGCTAAACTTGTGGACGGTAGAGGAGTGTGAGCTGTTTTACTTGTTGTATCAGAATGCAGAGGTGATATATATCTGTACATAATTTTGATACACAACAACGCACGAAACCGTCTCTACATAGCTTGACGCGTCTGCATTCACATATGTATAACAGTAAGTCTTAGGCCAGAAACATACTCAACGCAAGAACACGAATGCAAATAACAACAACCAGCCAATGCTCAGCCAACACATTGCATGCTCTTCTGTACAAACTCACTGTGCGTTCTTACTTTACTGTGGCTGTTAGGGGGGTGATAGAGGACAGATCAGGGCAGGGCTGCCTTCAGCCCTGCAAAACATTTAATGGAAACAGTGGTGCGCTGAACACTCTCTTATGTTCTCTTAAGTGTTGCAACTATGGCAGCTGAAAAAGCCATTCTTGCTGTCCTTCTAGTGTATTATATTAAAAAATGTTACAATAAAATACTTACAACAAACTAACTTCTTCAGTTATTGCATACACCAAGCTGCAGCAGCCGTATTTGTAGAGGACATTTTTAGAATCCATTGTGCCTTTTTAATATGCCGGGGTTTATATACATATCACTGCTGATGGGGTAACACCTCTGACGCACCCATCAAATGAGATAAACCATACCTCAAAGCCCACTGCACACTGTTTCGTACCGTTTTGACGAAACCTGTCGTTTAACATGGAGGCCGTAACAAAATGCGCACATTGTTTTGAGATTGAATGTGCCCCTGGATCTATTGTTATGCAAACAGCCTCAACAGCTAAACATGGGCATTTTACCTGTACTGTTGGAATGAAGGCAATAATATATCAAATATGTTTAGATTTATGTAAATGAATCATTTTTGCGTGAGAATCAACTGCTTGTCTGCCATGGCAGTTGACAAAGAACGCAGGTGGTACAAGGCAGTTGGGCTTGGATGTCATTATAGCACCCCTTGCTGTAACATTAAGAATGCAGCTCACGTTTGCGTTATGTTATGAATTGCGTTCCACCTCAGACTCTTTGACTTTGCTGTATATCAACAAAAACACAACATGCACTCCACCATTACTCTACCATTCAAAAAACTGGGAGACATTTTTGAATGCAACTACATGCGAAACCGCGTAGCTCGAAGCATCTGCATTTGTGTTCTTGCGTGAAGTACGTTTCAGACCTTAGGACTGATTCACACATGCTACCTCGGACAGCAATAGTGTTGCACATTGCTTTGCAATGCACAAACACTAAGAACTAGAAAAGGGCATGTCCTGACAAAAATGCACAGTCTAAGCAAATCCCCAATGGTTGCTAGGGTGTATCCAGACAGTCACTACATCATAACAACATATGTAACTATTGTCTCTACTCATCAGATGTTTTTGCCCAAACTTGTGGAGTCCATACCAGCTTGAGTGCACGCTGTCAATAAAGCAAAAAAAGAGATGTAACAAATAATAAGACATTCTGAAATTCATAAATACTTCAAAGATTCTTCTTTTTCACTCAGGTTGCTGATAATATAATCTGTAATAGAAATGTTGTATACAATTACAAAGGAATGTAAATTAGATGCATTGTCAATAGCGGTCTCAGACTTTTTGACTTTGCTGTATATAAACAAACACACAACATGCACTCTACCATTACTGTTATACAAGTAAATGTGGAGAAAAAATATAACAAACGATCCCAAAACTACAGCAATTCCTAAGCAATTTAAATCAACATTAGAAATAAACAGCAGATAATATTTCATTTATTTATTTCCAGTGTGGGCGTTATTTACCCTGGAGCTGATGCTGATCTTCGGTTTGTTTATTATTATTAGTGTCTAGCTCAAAGAGCAACTGGTTTAGGTCTTTGAGGGATTCTTTTCATTGTAAACCTGAGTCACTTCACTCTCCCCTGTGCATTCTCTTCAATGATGCATTCTTGTCTCATCATTTTCCCTGTGCTCTAGCATCTGCAGCAAAAGAAAAAAAAACTCTCTATCCTGTGTGTCATCTTCAGAGTTCAGATATTCCACTGAGAATGATTTTCCAACTTGCCTGGCTCACTGTTATGTAATGCTACTTCCAGAGTCTACATGCTGTGTGGCACTGAAAAACCATTAAGGAAAATGGCCCCTTGATAAATCATCCTGTGGAGCTGTTAACCTCAAACGTTCATGAATGGAATTCATTTTGGAATATGAGACCTGATTACCTCACAGTTGCTGTCTTTGTGTGTTATGTGGTTTTGAAGCCAGTTTGGTGTCTCATTCTTGGCTTTCATTACTTCTGGGTTTGTGTACTTTAAAACTAGCCACCGGTTACAGAGACAACAGTGCAGCATTGTAGCTGATGAGGTAGACAAGGGAGCAGGACGCAAGTGCGGAGAAACAAACAAAGAGAATAAACTAGAGAAACACATTAAGAACATTCAAATAACCTAGAAAACTAAACAGAAGACAGGCAAAAATTACAAAATATAGAAGTAACATTGACAAGAAACCAGGAGTTCTTGCTTAGCCAGTTAACTATATGCTTTTTTATGCATTATGATTCAATCTGAGACTGATGGAGGTGGATCCCTCCAGCATGCTATGTTAATTTTGTGAACAAGAATAATATTTATAGCAGAGGAAGCACATCATACTACATAGATATTAAGAAAAAAAAGCAGATATTACATAAATAAGCACTAACACGGTGGCAGTGGTGACAGCGTTGCTTTTTACCATTACAAATGCTTTGCTTTTGAACATTTCAACATTTTACATAGATTTCTAGATAGATAACTTTACAGAAGATGGAAAAAACCTACTTTATTTTTAAAGTTTCAATTTTGGGCTGTTTCTTTTGATCTATTCATCATAGAATTTACACACAATGTAAAGGACAGTAGGTTTTTTCAAATTATGTCAAAAACTGACATGACAAAAATGGAGATATAAGGTTTTGTATGGTTCCTGACAACAGCGATATACTGTGAATCACAAACAAGAAACACCTGGCAACTATTACTGGGTGGGTTACAGATAAAACACAGGTGAATAGAATAATAAGAGGGCTATTAGCTGTTTTATTTATTCCTGAAAATGCTAAATAGGGTTTGCCTTATGTAGCAGAATAGTAACAGCAAAAAAAAACAAAGGTCAGAAAATTGGTGCTGCTGATTTTGTTCTTCATGTACACCAATTAAATTATGCTGTAAATTCATCAGTCAAACAAAAAAGAAAATTAGAGTTAACAGCTACTCTGAATTCAATTTTAACAGAAGCCACAATGACTAAGAGGACATCAGATGCAAAAGGTCTTTGTCATGGATTAGAACAGTCATACCTTCAGATTCTTTTCACTTTTTCAACGTAGCACAGCAAAAGCTAATTCTCTGAAAATTGTGCATTCCATGTTAAACATTACATATATGTGGCCACACGCATCAGTTGAATTCTGTATTAACGGGCAATGTTATTAAAACCATTGTGTTGTTTATGGAATAATCTTTGACTGCTATTTTGCTTGGTCATCATAACAAAACTGTTCAAATCTACATTGTTAAATTATCATTATTAATAATTTATAATAATATAAAATTATTATTAATAATATATTTTATTATTTATTGAACATTAATGTAGTTCATCATATTGTACATTTATTGTAGGTGCTTTATAACAGCAATAAGTCATAAGAGGCCGTTTGTAATGGTGATTTTACCTTAAAAAGGCTGAAATTGGCAGTTAAAAGGCAACTGAAACCTGTTGAATTATGCAGCATTTTTTGGTTATCTGAACAAAGAATTTAAAAATATGGTTTAAAATGTTTATATTTGGTTAGTCCGTCTTAGTACTAGAAACACAAAAAATACTTTTTTGCAATTTAACTTGTGACACAGCTGTGCTGAAATAGGAGCCCAGAAAATGTTTAGTGGCACTGTGTGCTAGAAAGAGTCCCAGACATTTAGTGAAATTTTAAGGTAACTATGTTCTATATTGTTTACATAACTGAGATGCAGTGCTAAAAAATGAGTTAGGAGAACTTTTAACTAAGAAACACACACACACATACACACACACATATGTGTATATATATATATATATATATATATATATATATATATATAACAGACTGTGCAAGTTGCTCATGGAACATATATGACACATGTTTATTTGATATTTGAATCACTAATTAGCACTCTGAATGAGTCATGTTGTTTGCCTTGAATAGAATCCAGACTGCCTAAGGACAGATTAGGACATTATTTCCTGAGACACCACAGTTAAAGATAACCCTGGAATACTGTCCAACGCACAATGTGCTTCCCCGGATATACCACACTGGAAATTTATGCCATGTTTATGCCATGTTCTGGAAATTTCTGCAGTTCCCGTGCGCATTATTTTGGCCCACGATCCAGTTAGATCACCAGGGAACTCATCTTCCCAGAAAATCTGAACGGGATCAATTAGGTATGCAGAAAGACAGACTTTATTGTACAAGGACACAAACATCGGGAAGTAAGCTGGGAGTTTCCTAACAGTCATCTGTTCATGACAGGAAAACAAGAACGAAAGTAAAAAAAAAACTAGGAAACAGCTTTTGGGTTTTACTTGACAATTGTTTAGTAAGCTGTTTTATTTCACTCAAGGCCACAAATTTGGTCTTACTGTAGGCTTTCTCACATCATTAACAGTCCTTGAATTTCAGAGTTTCTTCATATCTTGAGCACTTGCATCTGCTTTGTTGTTTGTGGTTTATATTTCATCATGAGTGTTTATCTTCTGGAAAAATCATGACCAACAGGGCTTAGAATATGAGTCCCAATGTTGATAATTACCCTTTTAGTTTGGATGATTAGAGTAAGAAAAATTTCAGCTTGAAATGAAAATGCTTTGATGATGAAGGATATTGTGAAAGCTACTGGAATGAGCTGAGGAAATTCCTGAATGATGCCTGAATGTGGCTTTAGGAAGAACCACTTTAGGGGCTTGAAACTTGAAAGGTGAAGGCACCACACTGTCTAAATCCTGAAGTGGACAAGAAGACATGAAGAATGGCTCACTGAAAATTTAGGTTTATGCAGTACTCCACTTACCCCAAACATAGCCGATGTCCATTACTTGTTGGCTACATGAGGTTTGTAGCTCCAGTGCCAAACTAAACAAGCTTCAGACACTAAACATGTCCTGGTCAATCAACTGTGTTTGGTGTAGAAGGAAAATTGTTTAAAGTATATTTTTCAATAAAGCATCCCTTAAGTGTGCAACTTTTTCAAAAGTGCTCTACTTTTTTTGCTGAATCAGACTAAAACAAGCTTTGTCACTTTGCCACTGGATTGATGCCAGAAGTCATAATATACATAAGGAATTCTTACATATTATTCCTATGTTGGCCTGGTTCACCAGACTGACAACAGCCATAAGAAAAATTCATAAGCACAAATGTAAAGTACAAAGTACAAAGATGATTGTGTTATAAGACCTCTCTGACACTTAGCTGTGCTCCAAGAAAAGCTTTAGTCCCCCCCCTGCCCCATTTCTGCTTATGAAGTTTCTTTGTGTTTATGTACCAATTTTTTTCCAACCTCTCCTTATTAATTAGAATTAAGTAAGCTGTTTTTGTATCTGTACCTTTAAGACTGATATGTGTAAATAACCTCTGTTCTGATAGGCCCTGCATTGTGCCTCATTCAGAAAGCAGTCCAGACAGAAACAAACTTCTAAACTGTTTTTGCAGCATAATTTTCATGTATAGACTGTTAGAACTGGGGAGAGAAAGGAATGTTTTGAAACTTTAGCTACATTAAACTTTTTTCAGTTAAAAGAAGGAAGGAAAATTCAGTTTTCCACAATATGGGCCCTTTAAAATAGGCAAAAGATGAGTTAAAATTGGAAAATAAGCAGAACCCCCCACAATTCAGAAATTAAAAAACCAAATCAACCAATACAATACATTTCTTTTAAGGAATGTTGAATGCTCCAAGATCGCAAGAACTGTTTGTATTTTATCATTTATACAAAAAAGTTACATAATTTCATTGTCTAAATTTCTGTATTTTCTTGTTTAATGAAAATTTAAATATTTGTTATGTCCATCATCTCACTTAATCATAATCATAATCATAATTAAATTGTCTAGCATCATTTCTACATGTTTCTGCAGAACTGTAGAACGCGCATTATTATTCTAGTACTGAGAGTGTCTCGCCTTAAAACGTTTCTCAAACAGTCGAAACAAAATGATTCTCCCCTGTTAAAAATAATATATCTTTCAATAATAAATGTTAACTGAGCTTGGTTTTATTCATTTTTGATAAGTGATGACATAAAATGAATAAATTAAATTGTGTGGAAGGGGACTCCGATTTTTGGGCCTTGCTGTAACAGTCTTACTTGAATAGATGTTAGGGAGAGTAGTGAAGTGAGAGTTGCTTACATATATGAAAAGAATTAGAACCATGAGCTAGTTTTCATTTTACATGTCTGTGGGTTTTTAGATATGTGAGGTTACTCAGTGTGAGTATGAGTAAGTGTGTGTGTGTCCACAAACTCAACATTTCAACATCAGAGATGTAGGCTGCTGACTTCACTGTCATTTGCAGGCATTTGGGCCAGGGGGGAATGCTGAGCATTTAGCACACTGAGCACGTTTGGTCCACACTGTCGACTGTGGGATCCAGTGATAGGAAAGAAAAGACGTAAGAGTCTAACAGTGCTGTGACAGTGTTGAAATCCAGCCATGACGCTGGGAAGTTTGATTAATCTGTTAGTTATGTTGATATCAAAATCAATCCAGGCTTAACTCACACTGTAAGAGGTGACGTGCTTTTGTCAGGTTTCAATGCACCCTGTGAACTCTTTTTCTTCATGAGTAGTATCAGGTGGAACTACCCTTATTGCCATCATTTTTCATCACTAGCGGTGGGTAGAGTAGCTTTAACTTATACTTAAGTAAAAACACTGTTTCTCACTGACAGAATGACTGCAGTAAAAGCACCTTTCCAAAAAAACAATTTAAGCAAAAGTACAAAGGGGACAAGTCATCAGGTCAACAAAACTACTTAAGTATTGAATAATTTGTGAAATATCCAGAATTATCCAGAACATTTTTTTAAAAAACTGCTCAACCTTAAAAATGTATTTCTTATGTTAACAAGCAATTTAACTCATTTTATTCACCTCAGATAAGCACTTTAAATGAAACAATGCAAGGCAACTATTGGTTTAGATAAACAATAGCAGTTAGGCTTGTTAGGATCTGTTCTTCTCTTTTTGATGCACTTTTGATGTAAAATAAAATGCTAAACCTCACCAGTCAGACAGAGTCATATAGCAGTATGGATAATGTCACAAATTGAAAAAAGGAGTTAGTAATGTTAATGACTAAAACATATCCAAATGTAGATTACTTTTCTCACAAGTAGGCCTTTACTTAATCAACATGTACTCATACAATACATCTGACTGAGTAAAGGAAACTAGTTACTCCCCACCTCTATTAATCACAAATGTCTTGATTTCCTCAAGACTTTGACTCATTTCTGTTTCTATATATTTGCTCTCCATAGACTGCTTTGCTACTAAGATTGTCCTACCTAGACCAAGCCATTTAATTCATTCATTCATCCATTCATTCATTCATTCTGTGTGATTAATTTAGTCTCTCTTTTTCCCCGTTCACTTCATTTCAGATATTACCCCAATTGAAGATAAATGGCCCCTCTAGATAACTCCTCTGGAATGAGACCCTCCCCGCAGTTCCAACACTAAAAGCCAATGTCACATGACAACTCAGTGGTGCTGCAGTTCACAGGTTTGTGACACAGCATGTACACATTAGCCCGATTCACAACAAACACTGTGTCCTACAACCAGGATTGAAGAGCATGTTCGTTCTTTCTTCACATTGTGGCATTTCTGAAATCATCCGATCTAAAGCCATGAACAGGCAGAAAGTGGATAGCTGCAAGTGTGGAGGAGGCTAACAGCATCTTTTCACCAAAGGAAGACAAATACAGCCTTGTCTGGCCATTAGCATATAGGCTCAGTACAGAAGTGCTCATGCTCAAAGCAGTCAGACTGCCAGCCACCACACTTTGGCTTGAGGGTGGCAAATCATCACATGCCTGGTCTATGATTGGTGGGATAGTTTGAGTGTAGCCTGGTAAGCTCACTAACGGCAGCCCAGATTCTTAAAGGGAACTCTGACAGTTTAAACATGCAAGCCCCAATTTGGTGTACATGTTCAATACTATTAAAATTTGCATAAACCAGGCAAAATATTTATTATTAAAAATAAACAAAATCCCTCTGAGTTATCATTTTTCTATGCAGCATCAAATGGTTGCTCTTCCATCAAGTAGGAACAGCGAGCTAAATATCTAATTTAAATAAAATTATATCATTCAGCCTTTCCAACTTTAGCTAACGCATGTCATTACCCAAGAGAAAAACATTTTGGTCGTATTTTCAGTAGAACTGCGCCCAGTGCAACCATATGACATCATCACAGTGTGAAAATGGGGACCTACTAATAGAGGGATTTTGCCTATTTGTCATTTTTTTTACAATAAACAAAACATTTCTATTTGTTTTTTCCATCGTATTCTGATAGTATTGGACATGTACACTAATATATAGCATATAAGTCTTAACATTTAGGGTTCTCTTTAAATATGAAGCTTCTTAAATGGTCTTTGGCTTGGACATATGGATTCTAGGAAAAACCTTTAATTAGTATTGAACCTTTAGAGTTAAACGCAAAGGTTCTTAAAAATGTTTAAAAATTGTTAAATGTTCTTCACTCTTACACATCTATCTAACTGTGACAGTGCTGGCAACAGTTTCACATTCACACATCAGTGTTAGTGTGAAAATGCCCTAATTTTCTGAAACTCTAACAAGTTCACAGCCTCCCAAGCAGACGGAAAAAATCAGTTAGATGTTTGAAGCATCTGGTGATGATTTGGCATTAATCACAAAGTAGATTACACTATCTGAGTGTGACAATGCTGGCAACATGAGGCACTCATTCACTGCTCAATATCCAAACTCATTTTCTGTAGATGCTAATCAGCTTTGATGGAGACATGATGTGGAAGTGATCTTGGTCTTTGAGGTTTTAGCTTCAGTCATTGTGTGCACCATGAATCAGTGAATACCTTGACAGAAAACTGAACTTAAAATGGTAAGTCACCAAATTTCTGTTTCAAATCACAAGCCTGGAAGAAGTCAAGAAAGTTTCCCACATGCAGGAAAGTGACTGCATTCAGAAACCATGCAGCCTTCAACCGAGTTACTCAAACTCCAAGGGGGAGGGCAACAGCACTGCATAGTTCAGTGCTTGCCCTGTTACTAGGCTTGTCACAATCAAGTTTTACAAGATGATTAATTACCATATAAAAGTGCAATTAACAATTGTATTGTCTTTTTTTGTTTAGCATATATAACTATTACAGTACAAGCCTGAACTGGCCAAATTTGCTGATTAGCTATCTTCCTTCCTAGCTGTCAACAGTAGCTCCCAACTGAATAAAGACAGCTCAAGTAAACAAACATTACTCACTGCATTTTCTGCTTTCTTTAAATTAGCATGTATTAGTCTCAAACCAACTGATGAAAGCAAACCAAATTAACATGTGTGAACGTTGTGAAAGCAGTGAGCTGAAATAATTGTGGTCAGGCAATTAGGTAATGATGATGACAGGCCTGATATCACTGATTTACTCAATATGCAACTATTACAGTACAACCCTGAACTGGCCATATTGGCTGATTAGCTATCTCGCTTCCTAGCTGTCGATATTAGTTCCCAACTGAAGAAAGACAGCTCAAGTAAACAAACATCAGATATTCACTGCGTTTTCTGCTTTCTTTTATTTACATGTATTTGCTTCGAACCAACTGATGAAAATACACTAAATTCACATGTGTGAACATGTGAAAGTGAGCTGAAATAATTGTGGTCAGGCGATTATGTAATAATGGTGACAGGCCTGCCTGATATCACTGATTCACTCAGCTTTAACAGTTGAATCAGAGATAAAGCTGGGACATGTTGTAGCCTTCTTTAAGCACCTTTAAATAACATAGCATGTTTAAGAGAACTAGCTAACAACAATGTGCCATGGAGCAAATAAAGCTACAACAGAGCACAACTGCAATGTATCTTACATTTGAAAGCATATCAGAGTGCTGTTAAGTCTTCTCACTGCACCGGCTCTGCATTTCTACATACTTCAGTAGTTAAGATGTTCACAAAGTCATTCTGAGCTGTTTGATGTAAAATGCACCTTACTGAGCCAGAATTGTTCACAGTGGTGGTGATAGAAACCAGATGTTTGCAGAGTTTAATGCCTCTAAAAGCTCCCTCACATACAGTTATAACATGAAATGGTTATGAATACTTTTAGAAGAAGGTTTTAGCCTAAAATGTATTTTTTCTTGAATAAATTTAGGTGGGAAGGTACAGGCCAGGTGCTGTGAGGCAAAACAGTTCCTAGAGAAGACTTGAATGTATCACTATTTTACCATTATCAATATTACATATAAAAACTCAGAAGACACAAGTAGGTATAGGTTCATTGGTCATATGGCTTTATATGCATATCGTGACCCCTGGTTACTACCACCACACTGTACAGAAATCTGTAGGTGTCTCTGCAATTAATCACTTCACATCAAACCATGCCATAATGATTTGTGTACATCTCAATGACTGAACTGTGCAGAAATGTTGAAATATTGGTGGAATTCACCGTCAAGTCTTCTACAGCTGTCCACAGCAGCTACCTGCTCCTCTTCAGGAACTCCTTACATTTTCCAGCATGATTTTACTCTTTTAATCACTGTTATTTAGCAAGGAGACCACTGAGCATCTGGTAGTAGTAGTGTTTTAATATTTAAGACCAAATGTTTTCTCATTTATTATTTGATAAACCTATGGTTATCATATGGTTGACATTTCATTCTGAATGCCATGACTGTCTGCAGTTACAGCTTTGGAGCTCTCACAAGTTACTGTCGGCCCCTGCGTGGTGGGATTGGTAATTCCAATTGCTGATATATATATATATATATATATATATATATATATATATATATATATATATATATGAATGTTCTTACATCCCAATTTTCCCTTTCTCCATTTTCCAAGTTTCTGCAAATTATTAGAATATTTGAGCTTTGCAACATTCATACCAGTTACAGTGCGCAGAGTGGTGAGGGCAGAGCTGCTTTATGAGGAGCCTGGCCTGTTTCCCCCAGCTATATCAAAAACCTGACTGCAAAACGCCAGAGGGCGCCCACGAGCAAGTCCACAATGAATGTAGGTGAAAGAAGCTAAATGGCTAAAAATTAAAAGTTTCTAATCACGTTACTTTAATTTTAGAAAGTAGAAGGATGTATTTCACTAAAATGCAAAGAAAGCTTACCTGCGTGTTTTCTTTTTTCTACAGCAAACGGCTTTTGGGGAGCAGGACGCTAGCTTTACTGCTACCGAGTGCTGACTGGTTGGCGAGCGGAGCAGCCCATTGGCTGTTCGCGCTAAACTGACGTCATGAACGTACATGAGGCACTGTTTTAAACTCCTATAAGTGAAGTTCAAAAGGTCTTAAAATACAACAGCGGTGTGAAAATGTATTCTTTGGTATTAAAAATGTTTAAACTATGTACAAACTATAACTTTACTCAGGTGCTCAATCTTAACCCATTCATTGTGGACTAGCTCGGGAGCGCCCTCTAGCGTCCTCTGGTGAGGGTCTAAACAGTTCACTGGGCGCAGTTCACTGGAGGGTTTGTCTGTTATGGTCATGGCCGTCAGTTACCGTATGCTGCCACCGTGTGGTTGAAGTGACAGAGGAACAAGGCGAGTTCACGGCAGAAACTTCGGCTTAATAAACAGACTCGACTGCCTGTCACTCCTGTGAGGACTGTATTATACAGAATCATACTGAAGTGTTTCAGCTCCTACTTAAGAACTATATTAGCCGTAGCTCATCACTGTAGTCAGAGGCGGATACATGAGCTTAAAAAGACTTTAGATAGTGTTTTTATTTTTGAACGTTTATCACCAACTAAATCTAAAGCGCACACTCTGTAATAACTGCCGCAGTCGTCCTTTCAGCCGTTGGACTGGCTGAGTAATCTAACATTACCGCTATCTGACTTCCTCTGAGTACCAAGTCTACTGAGAGCCGTCATTTCCCAACTCTACAGTCAGCAGAATGTCTTCAGTATCAGTCGGAGTTCACATCACGTTTCAGTGAGTCTGAGTTTCAGTGCATTGACCCCGGCTCTCCATCTCAACGCTGCACAGATCGATCGCCTTCGGTTCACTTGGATTAACCTGTCTCATTTCTTATGTAAGCAAGAGGAGTGCAACGTGCGTTCATGACGTCACCGTTTCAGGCCAAAGACCACCCGGCGCCGTGGCTTAGTTGGTTAAAGCGCCTGTCTAGTAAACAGGAGATCCTGGGTTCGAATCCCAGCGGTGCCTTTTCGTTACACTGTCGTAATGTGACGAAATTAAAACCAGCTATTGGTCACCTGTCGACTAACGCCAGTCTAAGACTCAAGGACACTGATAGCATATGAACACTACACTCATTTCTCTTAAACCCAGTAAACAGTAACTGTAGAATTTCCCAATAAACAGATCATTGCGTTTATTGTTTAATACAGGGAATAGACAGTTACAACAGCACCTTTGCTGAGTTTTATTACTTTTTTAAAAAAATGCAAATGAGCACCACACAGAGAAATAAAACCTCTTTACACCTAGACTGCAGGACAGGACTTGGCGTAAAACTGAGGTAATTCCAGATGATATTTGTAAGTCAACTAGTAGATCATGATAAATGGTTGTCTAAATCAGCTTATAGAAAACAGTTAAAGTGCTTAGCACCCTCGTTTATAAAACAGGAGACATTCTGAGGGAAACTGGGGGTGTTTCTTTTAATATGCTGGGAAATTAAGAGCACTTATTGCATAATCTAACCTATATGATTGAGATCAATAACTTGTAAACTGTGCTTGACGCCATATGCCAAAATAAAGCAATTGCCTTGCTGTGTTATTGTCAGTAAGAGAGTCTAGTAAAATGCCATGTTAATATAATTACATATGTTTAAGTTGTGGTTTGGGCAACTGCTGGCCTTGCAGATTCTGCACCATCCAATCTGTTTCATTGAGGACAGTGAAGTTGTGCGTTTTGTAGTTGAGCATATCCCGGGCACGGAACACCTTGTTGGACTCATACAGGTTGCTCCAGTAGCGGGGAAGGGGCTCGAACCCACCCAATTGGGCTAGATGGTCATTATAAGCCCACTGCTCAGAGTCCAGCTTCAGGATGTGGCGGGTTGCGATCCCGCGAGCTCGACGGGCTGCCATGTCCAACTCGATATCCTTTTCCATTTCCTCACGTGACGGGAGGGGAAACGAACCCTCCAGCACGGAGATGATAAACTGAGACTGAGAGGGGACAAAATAAGAAAGGAGAAGTGAGAAGAGCAGCAAGAGGGCAAACACATCGAGACAGATAAGCAAAAGCCAAAAAGATTGTATGAGTACAGTAAAATTAACGGAAAAAATGATCATCTTTACACCACTAAGCTGACAGAGTAACAGAAATATATATATATTTTTTAAAAGTTGCTGCTTAATAAAGACATCAGCATTTCCTCTTCCTCAAAAACGAGAAACATCAGGAAACCACATAGATTCGGCCAGACAAAGTAAGTTTCACTGCTAGGTCTACTAAATGCTATGCACCAAACAGTGGTTGCTACAATCTTGTTTAGCTAGAATGAACAATAAACTGTTTAATTTATGCAGCAGCTAATGTGCAAAAGAGCACTTCTGGTCAGCAATCGGGGATTCAAATGACATAAATTATGTCAGTTGTCAAGCAGTAATTATGTGTACAGGATTTAAAACCACATTAAAACCACAAATACCACAGAACTAAATTGTGGAAATTTCTTTAGTTAAAAAAATCATAATAATAAATCATAATAATTTTGATACATTTCCCTGAATTTAGTCAAAGAACCAAAAGCCTGTTGGGCTCAAAACACACTTATATTAGAAGCCAAGGCAAGTGCTGCAGATGTTACGGACACACACAGAGATTAGGTTGAAAAACGCAGGGGCGCTCCTATAAAGGAAGCATGTAGCCAAACTATGGATTTATAATTCACACATTGTGAGAGCACTCAGTTTTACCATGTGACTCACCTGAACGTGGAAGTGAGGGAAAGGGGCATATGGCTCTGCAGATGCCCACTATGAAAAGTGATGGGTAGGCAGGTGGCATCAGAAACTTGTAGAGCGGAAAGACCAGGTGATCCTTCACTTGCACCCCCACTTGTTTATCCAGGAAAGGGAAGGTAAAGTTGTAGCCTGTACAGAACAGAAACACTTCTGGCATCGCCTGCTTTCCATCCTCAAACTCCAGAGTGCCATCATCCAGCACTTTGGCTACTGGAGGAGCCTGCTCCACGCCTGGGGGGAGGGGGCAAGTCAGGGGCCGCTGGCCATGACTTAGAATCACCTGGTTGAAGAACATACAGTTAGCTGACCTATTTGTGTGCCACCTACAAATGTGTTCTTTCATAGAAACTGTTGCTAGGTTGGACAAGCTTTACAGAACAATGGCAAAAATCCAATTCAGCTTAAAGAGAAATTATAGCCCACAGCTCAATTTTTGTCCAAATGCAGATATTTAGTGTATGTTCCTAAGTTTAAATGATATTTAGTTTGCATCCATGTGAAAAGGTCATTCAGCAACATAGTCCAGCTTGGTATTGTAGCATTTAAAACTGAAAACTGACAATATGTAGCTAATCTACAAACTGATCTAAATTCATGAGGCTGAATGGGATTCTTTCGCAATATTTGCTCAACTTTAAAACAGTTGCTAAAGAAAATATTAATGAGTGGGGCATGGATAGATCAAGTGTATACTATAATTTAGTTTTTTTATCATTATGGTCATTAATGCACTTTTTTCTAGTTTTCCAATTTTCATAAAACATTATGAGAAATAAAAAACAAGACATGTGAAACACCATGGACCGCACAGTCATACACGGCTTGGTACAGTACTATGGAAGAGATGTACAAGTGAAAACACCTTAGCATTGACACTAGACAGCTCCATAGCGATGTCTAGTCCGGAAAGACCAGCCCCCAACAGCACCACTGACTTCCCCTCAAAGGGCTCTGCGCTGCGATAATCATGACTGTGCATCAGCATTCCTACACAAAAGAAACATAATAGTGTTGGTCACCAAAAATGTACGTTTTAACTTACCTTCCCAAAATGTATAAATTTACATATGTATAAATATGTATCCAACAACAGACATAATAAAGCAAAACTAACAGATTCTTAAGTTTCCTTTTTCAAGTTTAATATTTTTGAGAGATTCTCTGCCCAGAACAGTTATTCACTGTGAAGAAACAGGATCTGTCAGACAACGGTGTAACTGAAATATAAATCAGCTTCTGCTTTTTTGGGGCTGTTGTGACATGTTTTCCTCAGAGGAATGCCACATTTTAGGCTCTTGCCTAGACACATCCAAGTGGGGTTGGAAGGTACACTCCATTCTGGGTTAATCATTACATGATCACATTGATCAGAGGCCAATTAATCTGAGATAAGATAAGACTTTATGGCTAGAAGTTCTAATAATGAAGGTTTCGATTAGAATTTTAGTTGGCCAGTGAGCTATGTATAATGGCACTCATAGTTACATCCAGTCTAATCCTATACCATGTCACAAAGGCTGATAGAAAAAAATAAATTAATGCTGATATAGCAAGTTCTAACTGAAAAGATAACTGTTTTCTATAAACTTCATATGTTCATATTACATAACACTACAGTGTACTGCAGGTACACATACCTTTGAACTTCTCCAATCCAGGTATGGTAGGGATGTAAGGGTCATAGAAATGTCTATGAGTCAAAATCATCAAAAAAGAAGAGGCACTTCAGTGTCACTATAGTTTGCTACCATTGTAGCTATGTCAAATTAGTACTGAGTCAATGTATTTTTGTTGGGCTTGTTCACCCTTGACATCTTTACTTGTGAGAGACAGTTCTTGTTGCATTCTTAAACAACATATTTGCACCTACCTAATGACCTAATGGTCATTTTATAGACTACAGAAACTAAATGTACACAAACTTATGGCCATTTTATCAACTACAAGTATTGACAGTAGCCCATCTTTTGCCACCCAACTTATTAGCCCCCTCTACCATGTCCAGCAATGGAAAGAGACCACCATACACACATGAAAACTCACGATCAGTAAAAAAGGTGACCGGTCCAGAAACCAAACCTCTGTAGCGGAGTCTGGTAGCATTGCTCCTACGACAAATTTCATTTAAAGTCATTTAAGTTCTTGTGCACTTTGAGACTAAATTACAGGTGGAAACTGCTGTGGAATTATTTAGTTTATTGAGTTTGACAACTACGCAAATGCAAGCGATGTCCAAATATTGTACTGTTTTCTAGGCATTTTGATTTATTTGTTAAAAATCTGTTGCTGAAATCTCCTTTTCAGGCTGCAGATCTATTATAAATAAATTCTTAAACCGAACATAAGCCCTATTCGAGCGGGATTAGAATTACCCGAATGTGCTGTTATTTGAGCGATTGCCAACAAGCTTTGTGACTTCAATCCAGTACAAATCTGCCACATCCATAGTTTGTACAATTCCGCTAAGTAATAATTCCAGAGCAAATTACGTTGCCAAACTCAGAGCTCCTCTTAATCCACTTTACTAGCCTAAGGCAACTCCATATACCAGAAAGAGGCACATTAGTTTGTGTTGTTACTCATCGGAAGCATGCTGCCTGTCTCATGATGCTGACGTAAATGTCCACACAATGATGTTTCGATTCTATTTGGGGTAATTTGGGGAAATCACAGAGATTCTTTATCTCCTATGATTCAGCCAGTCAAATCACGCACATATTACAATTACCGGACCTCCTCTGGTAACACTAATCCAGCTCAAATAGGGCTATAGTTTTCTATGGGCTCCACAAGGCGCATAGTGCTTAGACCCCAATGGGTGTCATTTACAATATTGACAGTTGTTTTGCTCCAATAGATGTTATGCCAGTCCACAGAAATAAATGTGTTCTACATGAATTTCACACAGAAAATAAATCAGCTGAATGGATGGAATGGTTGTATTGGTTGCTAACGATGATAATTTACACTAAACATTTTTTGCACACTATTGGAGCAACAAGTCCGAAAATGAAACCAACGTCACCGCTCACAAAACATGGCTCTGTTTGTTGAATACCAATCATCTGGCTCAATTCCTACTTTATTGTTGGCACAGTTGGCAGAGTGTCAGATAGCGTCAGCAGTGGTGTTCTAACAATCTGTCCTACCCATCACTCATTCCTTCTGCACATACGCATATAATCACTACTGCATCGTAACTTGATATTTTGGACGTTTCGTTGTTGTTGATGTTAATTTACTCTTACTTAAAGTCTACTGTACAGACTCAGTACAGGCTATCTATGCTAATAGCATTCTTTGATAAGGTGATTCAGACTATCAAAATATCCTACCTATGGTTTTATGTAAGGAGCTACCTACACACATTCACTAAGGTAGAACATTTTGGCAAGGTAGGACCTGACCTGGTTTTGTCAAAGCTGACCTCAGCAAGTACTTGTAGGATAGCCTCTGGCCCGACTCTAAACTAAACATACATGAAAGAAAGATGACTTAAGTGGAAGCAGCTTGCAGCAAGCCACAATTTCTAGCCAGGTAAAGTTAAATTATAACTAACTGCATTTATTATATACATTTAGTAATTATAACAACTTTATTTACCGAAGGTCTGTTAATATGTTAATACAGACCAGATATTATTTGAGTGGTGGACCATTTTCAGTAAAGAAGTGATGCTGACATGGTAGTGGCATGTTGGTAAAGTTAGTGCGTGTTGTGAGGGTGTTAGTACATCAGGTACATAAGCAGTGTTGGTGAAACTTTATAAAAAAAAATCAATTGTGCACAGACGGGCTACAATCAGTAAATGTAAACTTAAAAAATGCATATATATATTTGTAAGAGTATGTGATAAAGAGGCCAATGAGTGTACACGTACCTAATAAACTGGCAACTCAGTATATTGCATCACTCTTTTTGAGAACCTTAAAACTGATAAGTTAACCTTTGCTCTACAACTATACATCTGTTTGCACATCTGACACCTGAAAGCACTGCCTCCAAAAACAAAGCCCAAAACCCCTATGTAAAATCTGTGAAGAAGACGGTGAAATATCTCTTCTCCTATAGTGTGAATCACTGCGTATTTTACTATAAATCCTTCTGTGTATTCTGACACATGGCTCTTATTCAATTTTAAGCTTACACATTAAAAAAGGCAGTACATACCCATTACACACCATAACAGCATCAAAGCGTTCCTTGATGGATTTGCTCTGGTCTACACCATCGGTCGTGGTGACATCCCAAGCCAAACCTTTCCAACCACCCTTCTCTTTTATTGGGTTCACTGCATCCACCATGGTGCCAAACTGAAAGAGGTTCAAGAAGATCCGTGTACATGTTTACACTCATTGTACAAATGCTACATAATATACACTGTTATGTATTAAAAATATTCCCACACTCCTCCAGCAAGTTTACAGATTACAATTACAGATTATTTTAGAAAAAGTAGTCATAATTTCCCACCTCTATTTACCCACAGTCTTAGAACAAGCTACAGCAATGATAATGTGGATGACAGTACAATTGCACACCTTGCTTGCAAGACATGAAGAATTGTTGGACAGATGAGGAGCAATTAAATTCATAATTGATCTTATGAAATACATTTACACTCCCTTGAACTTCATCTTCATTTTTCTTAGAAGCACATGCTGCAGAGAATGGCTCACATGGATACACGAACTGACTGTGCTGAAGCCGTACCTGTATGTGGTCCCAGAGGCGGAAGTGGTCACAGTATTGTTCAAGGTATTTCCGCACCTCTGTGTGATGGACAAATGAAGGAAGATGCTTCGCAAAGGGGAAGTCAGGGAATGACATCACCTCTTTGGGAATATTGGTTCTGTCATATGAGAAGAATCTTTTAAGACATTAACCACAACATAATCAAGTCATTTTGCCACTGTCAACCAGTTTTCATATTATTGGGACTTTCCTCCTTAACATGTGGGGTTATAATTTGGTTATTACTAGCGCTAGGTATTGAAATTCGATACTTTTGTGAAATGTACCAAATTGCTTCGGTACGAAAGAGTACTGAAAAACATAAATACTACACCAAACATTATCAAATTTTGATACGTAATTTGTCAGTCTTATCATTGTCAGTCAGCCAGTAAGCATGCATTCAAAATCTTGACTGGTGAGTGTCTGTCTAAATTACATTACTTAAGCATGTTATTTACGCAACCCAGGAGAATAAGCGGCTTAGAAGATGTGTGTGTGTGTGTGTTTGTGTGTGTATGTTATTTACGCTATTGATTGCAATAAACAACTTTTCTGTACTGAAAAGAAAGTATCAAAAAAGGATTGCTCAGGAATTGTTATTAATGGCTGTGAAGTATTTAGTAACTACTATAAAATAATACATATGAAGGTCTGGACCAGCAACAGGTCCTTAATACAAGGAATATAGCAATGCACAAATTTTACTTCATTTAAATGTGTAAATGATTTCCAAATGAAAAAAACTGCAAAAATAATCCAATTGTGTCTTTCAGCTTACCTACTTTGCATTCATGTGGAACTGAAGTAAGTACACATTTGAATCAAGTACAATCAATGTTTCACATTTTTCAATGCACCAGTGGGACAGACACTTTACCGGAGATCTCTGTACATGCTACTGTGGATGGGCAGCCCATTGTCGTAGTGTCCCACCCGTTCCTCGTACACCCAGGTGCCCCCTACACACTTGGTGAGCTCGTACACCACTGGAGGGGCGAAAAGGTCCTGCCGTGCAAGGAGGTGGCGTGCAGCACACAGACCCGCCGCTCCGGCCCCAATCACAGCAACCCGCAGCTTGCCAAGCCCAGACATCCTCAACCTGCTAATAACAAGAGAACAACATGGACGTGCATAGACCTGCAGGAGATCATAAAAAATACACTGGAGCACATAGAAATTTACTTAAAAACTTAAAAAGTGATGCACTAAATTCAGACCTGTACATCTTTTCTACATGAATCAAATACATAACATTCACAAGATGTAGTCTTTCAATTTACATATTTTTGGCTGTATTTGTGGTAATGTAAGATATTTAATGGGTCATTCTAGCACTAAGGTAGAGAATACTATAAAGCAATGAAAAGGAGCTCAAAATAGGAATAAACCACAAAATTGATGTCTTTGTATGGATGTTTCAAAGAAAGATTGACTCTGAGAAGTCTCCTTCTATATTTATGATTCATTTGGCTAAATTTTGCTCTTCGCCTGTTGCAAAAAAGATCAGTAGCACCACTGATAAGGCATTAAGTGCTTTTAGAATTGAAATAAATTAACAATATTCATGTAATATTTGTTACTTTCTATGTATGATGTGACCTTGGATCATCTGAAGTGGAAGTGGACTGCATTTTAGAAAAGCTCAGATTTTAGTCATTTTCTCAACAGCATTACAGTCAGTGGTGTTACAACTTTAGTGAAGTTGAACAATATAACAGGCTATGTTTTTCATTTGAATTAGATATCAACATCCATACATTATTTGGTAGAATGGCCCATATTCATGAAGAAATGATGCACATGTTCGCACTGTAGTAAACTCAATGTGTCACTTGTTTCAGTGTATGTGAGTGGATGAGCGCATGTTTGCAGCTACAGTTATCACTCTTAAGTATTTGTACGTGCAGTTAAGCATTGATAAGGTATCTGTGCACTGGCTATCATTCACCTGCACAGATTTGACACGCAGCACAAGGGAGCAAACTATAGTGCAGTTTGGTCTCATTGTGTGGACGCTGGCTATTAAAATTCTTAAAAGGCCTTAATCCGTTGCCCATGGAGAAGCACTTTCCAGTAATCCAGTCTTTGCACAGACCCTCAGATCTGCACAAACACAGTTCCCAAGTAATACTAGGGATTAAAGAGTCTGTGTTCACTTGAACGCGCCTGGTCAGATGTAAAGTCAGCAGTGAGGTCCGCATCGTGGCTGTGCATTAAAAATAGGCCACTGCCGGTTTCAGCTCAGTGAAGCCTTTACTGTACTTGTTTTGCTCCAACTGCCAAATCGACCCGAGCAGACTTAACGGTACAGCAACGAAAATAGCAGTTAGTGCTAACTTTTAAGCTCATAATTTGAGCTGTTTACAAAAGCCTTTCCTGACACTGAACGTGACTCACACGCGCAGTTTTTCTACTTACTTCAGTGCTGATCAGTGAGAGCGCCGGCAGATACAGTCCAACACGAAGGCGACCCTGAGAGCTGCGCAGAGAGAAAAACACTCCGCCGCCCGGCCGTTTATATTTCAGGGTTTGGCCTCCATCCAAAGGGACCAATGGCTAAGGCTAATTAACCCTTTGGTGACCCCCTTTGTATATTTATTCAGTAGTTCAGGTTTAACTCCAGTGCCAATTCAAATAATCATCGATTTACTAAGTGAACGTCTCTAAACTTGCCCATATTTAGCTTTTCTGTTGTTTGTGCTATCAGCGTATTAAGTGTGAAAGCTGAAAACGAAAGATAAGCAAATTTGTGTCTGCACTCAAAGTAGTCAAACAGCGACACCGACAGGTGGAGGCGAGAAATTACAAGAACTCCGAAAATGGTAATCAGGAAAAACTCACGTAAATAAAAGTTAATTAATTTGTTACCTTTGATGTTTTACCTTCTCTGTTTTGTTTGTGTAGAAATGGAAGAGTTTGATGCCACATATACGCTGTATATACATTTGTAATCATTTTGGATACAATGAGTTTTTGAAAATAATAACAGCTGAGGCATAATAGAAAACACATTTTTATTTGTCTAATAAAGCTGGTGCTCATCAGAAAACAGCACTGGTTTATCTCGTATGTGTAAAACCCGCTCCCAGAAACGCACATCGTGAAAAAGAAATCTGAAAGTGTCAACAGTGCGTTTTGGAACAAAACCGCTCATTTCTCTCCTCCAGTTCTCACTCAGCAGATCAGGCTTGTCACTCGTCCATCCGGGTCCTTCCACAGCCTACGGTACCATTAGTTTAATCATTATTAAACTACTCTCCATATTTATTTTCATTTGTTTTTCTCTGACTTTTAGTATCTTGCCGTTCCTCATCCTTCTCCACTTCACGCAGACATCCGGCCCTTGCAGTCTTGCACAAAAAAGGGACTTAAATATAGATGAAGGTTTTGTAGTGACGTTAATGAACTCGTGCTGAGTGTTTTCCGGTGGGCTCCTGTTCCTCGACCCTGGCGCTGGTGTTGTAAGATGAGGCCACGCTGTGCTTTTCTCACTCAGACGTTTATGCGGTTAAAAACAAGGCGCGTCGCTGCGAGCAGGGTTCGAACCTGCGCGGGGAGACCCCATTGGATTTCAAGTCCAACGCCTTAACCACTCGGCCATCGCAGCTGGACGGAAATATGTTTCTGACAACAAGGTTTAAAATCAGGCAGGTCGGTCAGCGACTGTTTATTGAGACAACATGGAGCCGGAGGCGTTCGAGCTCGAAGACGTGAGGTGGTGTGTTTTCTGTAAAGTAGATAAGACGCGTCAGCAGACAGTAAACAGGCGGCCGTTTAAGAGACGAGCTACAGACATTCAGTCAGCGCGGAAATAAAGTGAACAGGCTTAATATAATAATGGAAGAGCAAATCAATTAACAAACACACTCCAGGTGACACACTCTTTAGATACTGTGTCCACTACCGAGGTTACACCGGAACCTGATTCCCACCCCGAGATATTCGCCACAGGAGGGCGCTGTGGACCAACATCATCGCTGTTGGAGCTCATTTTAAAGAGGCTAATATAAATTTAATTATAGTGAGAAATGTTTACTGTTGGTGTAACAACAATAACAATTATAATTATAATCCCTACTTTAACATTAACTGTAGAAAAAAAGGTAAACGGGTTACTCTTAGCCTATCCGTACAGCGACTGAAGTGGCACCTTCTGTGGACAGAGTTAATTTTAGGCCTCGAAACTCTTTAAAAATGTACCTTTTTCTTTGGTGTGTTTTTTGACAACGTGTTAATCAACGTAAGAGCTCAACTTTCAGCAATGTTATTTTCACACCAGAGGCTGTGAGATCAAAATGATTTTCCCTGAAATGTACAACACTTTTTGCAACCCTGTTACCAATTTTTAAGGTGATATTATTATTATTATTATTATTATTGTTATTATTATTATTATTATTATTATTGTGGTTATTATTATGATTAGTATTATTAGTAGTAGTAGCAGTAGTAATATATTCATTGTTTCCTAGCAAGAAATGCGTAAAACCTTTTTTTACTTTTCAAATAAATAATAAAAATCCGATTTCTTATATTACTTCAAAGTTTTTTTTTTCTTAAAAAGTGCAGTTTTTCTTGGATTAGTAAATGTAACTAATGACTCTCATAATTGACACTTCTGTTAGCATGAGCTACTAAATTAAAAGTTTTAAGACTATTTTAACCAAAAATGACTGAAGAACAGGGTTTAAACATGGGTAACAGGGTTAAACACAGAGACCATGTTCCTCATTACGCTTATATTTATGCACTAAAATAAATAAAGTATACAACATATAGCAGAAAGTCAAAGCTGAAAATCTGTTTTAATCAAAATGTTTTCATTAAAATAGTTTCAAGCCATTTTCATTTCATTTTCATTAAAATGAAGGTTAAAAAAGGTTAACATGGTTGCAAATTTATCCTGAAATTCAGCAGCACTCAGGAGTGGTTAGCTTGACAGTTGCACATGTTGCATTCTAACTACTAATAACCATATAGTTTACATACATTTTATATTTTATATACATTTTTTTCTAACAATATTGTTGGTAACAGAGTTGAATGATCAAGCTTTATGCATGCAGCCATATGCATTTTTGTGTGTAAACTGAGAAAATAGAGTAAGAATACTTATTCGTCTTAAGGTTATTCTGCAGAAAACAAGAAGATGATGAAACCTGTTTATATCACAATACATGGGATGTTCCATTTTTACAAGGAACAGGTTTGGATAACAGGGTTGTGCATAAAATGTGGGAAACAGGTTGAAATGTGTTTTTTGCATAGGGAAAAAAATTCAGTTTAACATTAAATTACTTGGATATTAACCAAACAACATTGTGTTTGTGGTGTTACTGGAGGATTTGAATTAATATATTTCTTAGAGAAGTTCATTATCAGTGAGGTGAGACAGCCCAAAATGACCAGACTGAAGATAGATTCAGACATGGGTTTTTATGAACATTTAAATGCTAATTTTACTCATTTTATTTTATGTGAAAGTACAGATCCCACTTTTCACAGAAAAAAACAAAAACAGTTATTTATTGCTTTTCAAAAGGTAATAGGACATAAATTGAACTCTATTCATGGAAATTGCCAAATACTTTTTGAACTCTATTTGTGGTAAGTGCCGATTACTCTTACTGTGGTAAGAGATTTCGGAGTAATATCACCTGTCTGGGTTTGTTTTGGCCATCAGTTGGCCTATTAATAAAAACAAGGTTAAAACATCTGGCAATTTTGCCCAAATGTGTTATAATATATTTGAATACAAATATGCTACAGGCCTATGAGATACCTAGTCATGTGACAAATCTCTGGTGTGAAGGAAAATTATAAATATTTAAAAGGTTTCTGTCTTTTTAACAGATACTCTCTGTACACATCAGAACATTGATCCAATTGTAATTCAGATTCAATGGAAAATCCTTGGCAAAAATACCATGAATAAGATATGTAAAAACACTCTACACTGTCAGAAAAAAGATTCTGTACAGGTACATTTTTCATTCATCAAGGTACAAACAATGTAAATGTTCCCTCAAAGGTACAACAGTGGTTTTAAGGTACAATTTGTACCTTAAATACGTTTTTCCTAGTGGAAAAATTACGTAATTTGTATCTTTTCATTACTTAATGTTTTAAAACAGAACAATAAAATAAAAAGCCTGGAAACGAGACAGGGTGTGTGGAGTCAATACAACTTGGGTTATGGTACAATTATGTTCCCTGACTAAAGGTACTGAGATGGACCTTTGAGGGAACCACCCCAGTGACAGTTTTGTACCTTTTTTTTCTGAGATTGTAAAGGTTTTGCGGAAAAAGAAATTAGAGTAGGAGCAGTGACATAGAGGGATTTTCACAAACCCAAACCTGCTTCCTGCTGCCTTAGCCTTTTCACAGTTTGTCTTGTTTTAGGACTCTCAGGACTCTAATGTTCAAACAGAGTACCATAAAGTGCCTGGGAGCAGAGCAGTGCAGCAGTTGATAAAGATGCATTAAAAGAAAAATGCAGACTAGACCTTTGATCCTTTGCTACACTGAATGTATAGTTATACCGTACTGTAAATGTCTGTACGTAAATAGAAATCGCAATTCACAAAAATGTTGGGACAGTATGTGAAATACTAGATAGATAGATAGATACACTCAAAAAAATATTTAAGCCCAAAAGTTAAAACTTACGTGTTTTAATTACACATCAATTTTCCATTCAATTTAAATACATAAATCTAATGTAAAACTGGTATTATAGTTTATGTTTCTCCATCATGTTCAATAAACCTGAATAAATTAAATAACATTTAAATTAGAAGTACTTGTAGGATTTATGCAATTCTTTTACATAACATTTATGTATTTCTAAAGAGTTAATAGTACCTTCTGTATTCACAGCACAATTACTTAGACTATGTAAATGTATTAAATGACAATACATGTTAAATTCACATATGTATGTATTGTAGTCAAAACTGTATTAAACAGTATTTGCTGAGGCTCCTTACAAGACACATGTAAACTTTAAAGTCTAATGTGAAAGAAATAAACATAACTTTATATATTTCAGCTGTGATCAAATTCCCTGGTTTAGAATTTCTATTCTCTCAAAACTGAACTACTAATTAAAGGAAATGTTTATGTGCACAACGTTCCTACTGAGGTGCAGCTCTCATGTTAACCATCATGCAAGTTAGCTAGCTAATGCTATCAGTCATGCCATGCTAACATGTCAAGGTCACCTACAGTTACAAAAACCATGAACTGTTGATTTGAACATTAATAGAATACATCTTTATATATTATGCTTCACAATAAGTCACTCCCATTGATTATTTAATCACCTTTTGTACCCGTCAACATGACAGAAGACCTAGCAAAGATGCTAGCTAACTAGTTTGCTGGTGTTGTCTAGAGTATCTCTCAAAATAAGCAAAATGAAACATTAATATAGTCAAAAACATTAAAAACACAAATGAAGTTAATGCGCATCACTATTTTATTGCAGTTGCACTGTATAACAAAGGATGGCAGGAGATTGTAAAAATAAAATGAGCCATTTCATGTCCACCATGCCAGCTGAAGCAATTTCCTGGTTGATGATGCATTTCCTGTTACTATTGCGCATGCGCACTGTCTCCTAATAAGATTTTGTGGAAAAATCTAAAAGGTCTTAAACAGTTCAATTAAATCAGTTTGGGATTTATCCAAATTGAGTAGCTTCTAATGAATATAAATAAGTATATTTTTATGTTTTTAAAATACGTTTTATGTAAAATATTTGCTTAATGTTTATGATGGCCATAAATCATTTTTTGAGTGTAGATAGATAGATAGATAGATAGATAAGTAGATAGATAGATAGATAGATAGATCCCTTTATTAATCTTTATTAAAGAGGGAAATTTTTCTATTGCTGCAGTACAAAGCACAGTAAAGAGCAAACGAGCAAAATGAACAGGAGTAAAGTATTGCTGTACACTATTTACAGATATATAAAAAGAAAGTAGAGATAAATACTAGAATAAAATATAATAAACAATAAAAGTAACTAATTAAAAATAAAAATTATTAACTAAATTGAAAATAAAAATAAGAGTAACAAAATTGAAAATAAAAATAAGAGTAACTAAATTGAAAATAAAAAGAGCAGTGAGTTGCTGTTTGACCTGTTTGAACTGTGTGTTATTATTTTTTTTAATTAATTCTCTTTATTTTTTGGAAATATATGCTCATTCCCAACTTGATGCCTGTAACATTAGAAAAACTTGTGACAGGATCATGTTTATCACTGTGTTACACTTTCCTTTTAATAATGCTTAAGAAATGTTCTGAAGAGGCACATTATTCCAGTTTTAAATGAAAAATAATTTTTTGCCGTTCTTTTGTTATACAGGTCCTCAACTGCACATCCGTACAGGGCCCTCACTGTCATATTTTATGCTTCATAATACGCCACACATTGGGAGGCGGGTCTGGACTTCAGACAGGTCAGTCTAGCATCTGCACTCTCTGTTTACGAACATTATAAACATTTTGAGATATGGCTTTCACTGCGCGTGGTACAGTCTTTAACTTGCCTTTGTGAATGCAGCGATGAACGGTATTTATTGACAATGGTTTGCTGAAGTATTGCTGAGCATGTGTAGTGACATTCATCACGTAAGTATGCAAGTTTTAAATGCATACCATCCAAGGAATCGAAGGTCACAAACATTCAGGTGTGGTTTTCAGCCATGCCCTTTACACACAGACATTCCTGCAAATTCCCTGAATCTTCTGATGAATTTATGCACTGTAGAGCTGTTTCCCAGCCCTGTACTCTGCACGTTAGTGCTTTCTCTGCTCCCGACATCCCTTATTAACAAGCCCTTATTGAGTTGAAGTGGTTGTGTTAATGTAGGGGAAGCACTAAAATGTGAAGAGCAGTGGGCTTCCAAAACTAGGGTTGGGAAACACTGCCGGAGCAGGTGAAATACCCTAAATCTTAGCAATCACTTGTTGAGGAACATTGTTGAACTGCTGGATTATTCGCTGATGCACTTTTTGGCACAATGGCAAACCTTGTCCCATCCTTACTCATAAAGAACTAGGCTATTCCTGGATGCTCCTTTTATGCCTAAGCATGATACTGTCACCTTTTTAAGATGTTTTTGTTTTCACAACAGTCCTATCTTAAATTGCCCCTGTCACAACTTCTTTTAGAGAGTCACATATTTATAAAAACCGTGACATTGATAATGTAAAACATTAAATATGTTGTCTTTGTAATATTTTTGTTTAAATACAAGTCAAAGTTGATTTACAGTTCACTGTTTTTCTTTGCATTTCACATACTGTCCCAACTTTTTAGATTTGAGGTTTATAGAAACAAATAATAATGGGTGGTGTGTGGGCTGAGGGCCCTGAGAAGAGTTCAGTGGGCAGTGTAGAGGCTGAGGGGCCTGAGGGGAGTTCAGTAGGCAGTGTAGAGCTTGAGGGGCCTGAGGGGAGTTCAGTGGGCAGTGTAGAGGTTGAGGGGCCTGAGGGGAGTTCAGGGGGCAGTGTAGAGGCTAAGGGGCCTAAACAGGGTTTAGTGGGTAGTGTACAGGCTGAGGAGCCTTAGCAGAGTTCAGTGGGTATTGTAGAGGCTGAGGCCCTGAGCAGAGTTCAGAGGGCAGTGCACAATCCATTACACATTTTCACTACTCCTCGTTGAAAATGAATGGAGCAATATTTCAAATAATAAATCTACCTGGACATTTGAGGAACTCACACAAATGGACACATACTAGTCGAGCTGCCTTGGGCCTTGTGGTCTGAGGCCCCCAAGATCCCTGGCAGTCAAAGCCCTTAGGCACTGACCTGGTCAGTAATCCATTCCTGGATGTTTTCAGTGGTTGTGAACACCTAATCTTGCATAATTTTATAAGGAAGTTTCCCCAGAATAGCTATTGCATCTTTGTCCATGTGTCCTATGTGTCCTTTTTTGTCACTAGAATATTCTGAAATCATTCAAAAAGGATTGCCTCATGTTAGCATCTTAGTGCAGCAAGGAGGAAAAGGAGCTGAAATATTCACGCAACTTTAGTTGCTTTAAACTTACATCAAACAAATTTTTGTTGCATAATGTAGCACCTCCTGCAATTCACTTAAAACAGTTGTAACTGTCTCAGCTTTATAAAACCAATTTCATGGAACAGGCAGTCAAAACACAGGTAATGTACATATGATTACATCAAACAAAATCATTTCAACCATTTACTTTCATTTCATTTTCAGAGTGTAACTGACTACCCAGGCCCCCAAAGCTCTCAAGAAAGTTTTCTTTGGTAAGCAATTTTACATTTCTAAGTAATTAGTGACATAACTGAAAGAATACTTGCAATATATATAGGTTGAGACTGAAGTTTGTTATGAAGTGAAATGTTTAAGGTGGAACCACCAGAGAATTTCTGAGCTTATATTATCTCTATATATTACGGCCTTTCCACAGTAGCCATAAAATACATTTTCCGCCTGCTATCAGCTCACCCCAGAGTCACATTTCACACATAGAGAGATAAAATTACACTCTTAAAGGGGTAGAGGTGTCACAATGGTTCTTTGAAGTGATGCCATAGAAGAACCTCCTTTGGTTCCTGAAAGACCTTTTCAATGGATGTTTTTGAATAACTACTGTTTTTTTTTTTTAAATAACTTTTTTGTAAATGAGATGTATCAGTATGAATAATCTTTATAAAGTTTAGGGAACCTTCACATAATGTAAAGGATCTACAGAACTTAGAACTATACATCCAAGGAACCTTCAGTTTTTAAGACTGTAAGTTCGCAAAGGTCATTTTTCAACAGGACAATAATTTAATAACCTATCCAAAGCCCTTATCTGAATGCATTTTTTGGCGAAGTGGTGAGCCTCGACCCATCCTTTCTCATAAAGGACTCTGCCTTTCCTGGATGCTACTTTTATATGGAGGTGTGATTACAACACTTCTTTCAGATGTTTTCTGATCATTTAACAAGCCCTACATTGCCCCTGTCCCAACATTTTTAGGGACATGTTGCATGCATAAATTTCAAAATAAGCGTATATGTAAAAAAAAAAAAACTGTTGATTAGATTTAACCATCTTGTCTCTTGTCTTTGTTATATCTTGTCTTTGTACTGATCAAAGTAGAAATTTAAACATCACTGCTTTCTGTTTTTATTTATATTTCACAATACTGTCCCAACTTTTCACCTTTTTTGGAATTGAGTTTATTTTAATGTTCAACAAAAAACGTTCACATTTAGACGTGTAGGATGTGAAAACTTTTTTAAAAATGGCATATTGTTCCTGACAAATTCTGCTCGCTCACTGTTTCACTACAATTAAAATGAGCTGCAATTCATATAACCTTCACCAAGTTACATCTTACAGTGACCACTATATGAACATGCTCAAATGATTTTGTTTAGAAAGTAGGACAGGGGTGGGGAACTGAGGGCCAGAGTGGTGTTTTCCCTGTTCTAACACTCCAACTTAAACCTGACAATTAACTGATGAGTTGAATCAGGTGTGTTAGAGCAGGAAAATCACCAAACCACACAGGAATCCAGCCCCACAAGACAAGAGTTCCCCACCCCTGACCTAGGTTATATAAGCCAAGTAGGACTCCCCATATTTTCCTCATATGCTCCAGCACTTGGGTTGCGCCCAGTGTGCAAAGATCACTACACTCCCTTGAATGTTTTTCAGAAGCACAATATTTACCTGCACTGCTATTAACCCCATATAAGCCAATGAAAAATGTTAATGCCGTATCCGCAATTATGTTTCATATGTCATATCTTGGACTGAGACATTTCATAGATCAAATGACTTATGAAAGGTTAAAGAACATTTTCCTAGCCATTCAAGGGGTGAAACGTGCACAGTGTCCTTGAGTTTTAAGACATTTTACAGCCTTTCTTGCTTATCTTTGCCAGTAATAATTCAGAAAGCTCTGTACGTATACATTGTAGAAATTTCAGTTATGTGTAGGGATGTATTGTTCTTTGGCAGTTGTGCCTTGTTTTCCAGGGGATTGTATACCTCTTGTGATAATGTGAGAGGAAATAAGTTAAGGAAATAGTACTAGTCACTTTGATTTCTGTCAATCCCTTGAGGGGCTCATGTTTTTGGGGCAGGGCACCCTCATGATTGAGGAGGAGTGGGGGAGCTGGGCAGGAAGAGGAATTCTTAGTTCTTTTTGCTTTTGGTTGGGGTGTTGGAGTGAGGGTAAGAGAAGCAACTGTGTTCAGCTTTTGCTTGGGTTTGAGCTAGTCAGACAAGTCAGACATTAGTTCCTTGTCTCAGGATACTTCAATATTTATCTACATTACTCAAAGCACCAAAATCAAGAACTTTTTAAGTGGCTAGACTTAAGTGGCTAAACCCATACAGTTTACCAATATAAAACATGTTGGTCACACTGTATTCGGATGATCCCCTATAGATAATCTACAGATACCTATATTATAACAAACTTATCAACAACATTTGGTTTAGGGTTAAGTTTAGGAGTAGGTGTAGAATTGGCTTTGAGGTTAGCTTTTAGGGTTAAGTTTGGGGTTAGGGACAGATTTAATAGAATCTTTCGCACACAACTTCAAGTTCAGTTGCATTAAATAGATATTTGGTTGAAAGAGTTAAAGATAGCATCTACAAAGCATCTACAGTGGACCATCCAAATAAAGTGTTACCAATAGATTAGGTTGGGACACAAGAAATCTAGAGTTATGTAGTTTTGCCCATGCATTTTGGACAATTAGTATCAATAATTTTGTTATATTCAGATGTGTTTTCCCTTTTGTTTTTATTGCTCTTACTAAGTGATATGCTCATCTATACGATTGATTTTAACATTAGAAATGTAGTACATGGGTATTGGTGGATTTATAGAGTTTGGAAGCTGTGAATAGAAGGATTACTTTTGATCTTTAGAGGTTATAATCCTTAGAGGCTGACACTTATAAACCTTCAGATAGACTTTCACAGCAATGGGTCATAATGGTAACATCACCGTTAAAACTGGCAGCTTGAGGTGGGTGGGGGGTCAATGAAGTGAGCAAACTTAATAGTAAAAGAAACTCTTCCACACATTCTGAACTTTGAATCGTTTGAAATGAACAACGTGTTTAAAGCAACTTAAAATTTGAACACCTTCAGAAGCAGTTGGGACATGAACAGCTAATGAAGAGATTTCTTTCTAAACCATCTCGAGAGACTATGTTAGCTATATATCTACATAGATGAATATCTAATATAGGAAAGGAAATCTGTGCTTACAGTAATATTGATGTAAGGGTGTGGATGTTCATATAATGTGTAATTCATTAACTGCAGAGGAGATTCCCAGAGCATAGTTGTCACGACATTTACCACAGATGGCCTTTGGACAAGTTAACATCCTGACTCAGGGTAGGACATGCCCCTGCAAATCTTAGACAAAGCAGTTCAGTTTACTTTCCTCAAATTCAGATCAAGAAATAAATCCCACATGTCTAAGATTTAGTGGAGGTACTGAAATTAGGTAAGCAAGGAAACAAAGGAGAGAACAATATTGCAAAACAGCTCAGTATTAGTCACATTCCATGTTTTGAAATTGCAGAAGTTTATGCACCGGATCTTCTGCTACGTAACCAATCAATGCAAAATTGACCTTTTGTAAAAACAACAATTCATTTCAGACTCTGTTCAGATCTTTTTGGCCCTGTTTTGTTGAGCTTATTGCTCACAAGACTCAGGAACCAAATGTGTTAACTGTCATCACTACAGTGCTCCTCGTTCTTTATCCATCAATAATAATTAACTTTGATCCGTACTGAAAATATTGTTTTAACAATAGAAAGAAAAGAAAAAAACGACATGCACAGTCCTCATTTTTTAATGATTTTCTACAGACACAGCAGCTCATTTGAACTCCATAATCCTCCATGAGGTCTACATTAAATAGTATTGTAAAATACCTCCACAATGCTGCATCTATTTTTAACAGTATTTTAATAAGCTGAAAGCAGGTGGCCAATAAAACTGTTATATTTTGTTTTTATAAGTTTTTTTAACCTTTACTTGAAAGCATTTGTGAAGGAGAAACAGAAACAGAGAAACTGCTGTTTTTTAAAATGGGTGCAACAGAAACACTTACAAAAAATGCACCTAAATCATCAGTGTAGCAGCAGGGATAAAATGTGGTCTCTGTAGCACTCAGTGTATCATCACTGTCCAAAGAAAGCCATGTATCTCCATTCAACATGCCAGCTGCTCTTAACGTTGCGTGAAAAATTTCATGATGAATGGACCAATAGACATGCTCTAAAATCACTTGGAATAAAATCTCTTTACATTAACTTACATTGAAAGGTAAGAGTGTTTTTGCCTTCTTCAGTAAAGTTACTATTTTGGAGATACTTGTTTTTCTTTGGCCAGCGATATGAGAGTCAGTTATCTGCTTATGTTGCTATAGCGATGAGCTACAGGAGATGGGTAGTGCCTCAAGGCCCTTCATTTTATAGACATAATAAACACGTTATCAAAGGGTGGAGCACCAGAGACACAGCAGTGATTTCAGTGGATTATAGTCACATTACAGAATTAATATAGGGTCAAAAACGGGGCAGGTCTGTCTGGTTATATGTTCCAGCAGAGGTCATCAAATTGAGAAGAAATTAATTCTTTTATTATTTACTTCTAGATGGAAATGACCTACATTAAATGGTATTTTGAGTTAGTTTTTTTGTTCATAATTCTCACAAAAATACTAAAATCTGATATATCTGATCTTGACATCACTTGACATCATATTACAGGTCACATGTCTGACTCCAAAAAGTAGTGCTAATAAAATGACTTCTGATCACAACGAGGACTTAAACAAGACCAGTGAATGAGTTCTTCACTATGACTGAAAGTGTAGTTGGATTGACCAGCCCTGCTAGTCACAGTAATGTAAAGGTGTTGACTAGCACTTGATGTTTTTTAATCTTTTGACTCATTTGGATCAAACTATTAGCTGACAAGCTAAATGAGCATCAGCATCATCAATTCATGTCCCTTGGTACAAAAATCAATTCAGTTCAGGTGAGCATGATAGTGAGACGTGTGAATGGCTCCACAGGGGGCTGCTGCTTTGAAAGTTTCAAATCTCTTACGCAACAGTATCTACAACACTAGGCCCAATTATGTAATTCCCATCTTGTTGAGCACACCCTTCTGTAGGTGCCTACTGAGAACTGTTGTACGCTCCAGCAAGACAAGTGACACACACCCTGGTCCTATCACCAGCAGTTACTGATTCACTCAATTGGTTTTGCAATAAGCTATGCCAAATAATACGAAAGTGACAAGATACTCTTATACTCCTCCTTCCACCCTCCCTCCTTGAACCACAGGCCACCCTTTATAAATTGACTTTGCTCCATTAAGTCTGCTTCTGTTAAGCTAACTGCATCAGTTAGCTATGGGTCATCTAAAACTTATATTAATTTTAACATGGATAAGTGGCAGCTATACTGCAGGAAACATTGACAACAGGTGAGTTTCTGAAAGAAATTGATGATCACAAATTTCCAAGGCTTTACTGAAATTGAACTAAATGATTAAGTTAAATTTAATAAAAAATGAAAGCTGGCCTTTTCACTTTATTTATACAGTGCATGATGCACTACAATATCTGACTTATGAACGTGTTGATATATCCAAGAGTACACAGAGGTAATAAAAAAATAAGTAAATAAATAAAATTTGTACCAGTGTAACAGACTCATTGTTAAGGTCTAAGTAGACTCATTTATAGTAAACTCTTTAAAAGGCATTGGCAAAAAATAACATTTTTGAATCTGCTGGAGAGATAACAATTTAAAGACATGAGGAAGTGGCACCTCTGAAAGATAAGATACAGAGATCCACGTTCTGCTAACTGACATAAAGGGATGCAGTTTCTTGTTTTATCATTTCTATTTACTGCCTAAGGCTAACATGGATTATAAAGTTGAAATGTAAGCCTAAATCTAGTATAAAAATGTAATATATCATCACTGTTGAAATCAAACCTCCAAAAAAAACTCCAAAAAACTTTACAGTACATAGGAAAAAAAATCTTAAATTTCAATGTAAGTTAATGTAATGATTTTATCTGGCATCAATTTGGAGCATTTCTATTGGTTAATTCGTCATGAATTTCTTGCCACAGTGAAAACAGAAGCTGGCATTTTTCAAATTATGTTTTGTTAGGTTTTTTCCAACAGCGATGATATGTAAATTCACTTTTTTGCTAAATTAGTCAGAATAAAGTGATGAACAGTCTATTATATGAGACCATAAAAATTCTTTAAAGTATTTCCCAGTCAGCACTTCAGTTAACCATACTTATTATAATAATTCTGTTATATACTCCATCTTGAAGATTTAAATTTGACATATGAAGTGCTGAATGTGGTTGATCATTTGTTTATTGAAAGTAGTACTGAGTTTAAAACAGCAAAAGATGGTCAATTGATGACAAACATACAAACACCTGCATGTGAATACAGTACATATTTTACAAATGAAAATGGTGAATTAAAAAAAAATAATAAAAATTTAATGGTGAAAATGAATTTTAGTGTTCTGCAACTAATTTGCTTTTTCTAACTTTCTCTAGATCTGATTTTACTGAACGTGATGGTGGTAAGTGTTGCGGCACTCCAAAATATGAAAAATATGCCATAATTTTTCTTAATTAGTAATATTATATTTTCTAAGTTTATTTTCTTAAGAAAAACCATAAAATATATATATATATATATATATATATATGTATATATTTATTATTTTCACCAATTAACTCAGGCCTGTGTTGAATGTGCTGTTGTTTCATAATAACCTGCCCTTTGGATGGGAACTTTACCCTTTTCCTTACCATAGCTTCAAAGTTCTTATTCCTCCACACAATGTGTTTATCACCTCACAAGTGCTTACACACTCACAAATGCTGTGTGACAGCACAGAACATAACAGTTAAAGTTGTAAAAGGGTGGAGTACAGTAGGCCCAATAAATCTTATCTGTGATCCACGTCCATTTAAAATACATTTACAGAGCGTTTTGGAGATTTTACCAGGAAAATAGAAGAGGAAGTGTTTTTGATTGCATTTAGTAAATAATCTTTAAAAAAACATTGCATAAAGTTTTATGATGTTCATGTTGAGACAAGGACAAGGCCTGTCTATGAACTGCAGAATCATTAGAGAAGTTTCTTGCATGTTCTTACTGAATTATCTACTGTATTTCATTTAAGATTTATACTTAATACTTTGCTCCCCCCCACCTCTAAAACAGCTGTCATAGCCTCTTGTGACTTCAACAACGATGAGGACCCTTTCTGTAACTTCAGGCAAGACACTGCGGATGACAGTGACTGGATTCGCCATAAGGGCCCCACCCCAACATCTAACACTGGACCCAGTGGAGACTATCCTGATGGGAGTAAGTCCCATGTTCAAGAGACCTGTGTTCTGAACATGGATGTGAAACAATAGGTGGACGTAAAACAATAGTTCATTTTTAAGATGGAGAAAATGTCCTTTCCATAAAATACAATTATATGTCATCCAATGTAATCATAACAATTGTTAATAAACAAAAAATAACAATTGAAATCTAGTATGAGAGCACATTATATCATCTCTATATATCGGAATTTTCTGTTTTACAAAAAGAAATTTGGTAAATCAACCCCTATTTCCATCTTCCACAGCTGGATATTACATCTACCATGAGGCCGATAATGTTGCTAATGGGAAGAAAGCACGCTTGCTGAGTCCTGTGATTAACACTGCATCAGCACAGATCTGTGTACAGTTTAAGTACTACATGTACGGTTCCGACGACAGCAACACCTTGACTGTGCTGGCTAAGCGATCTGGCTCAGAGGAAAATCTATGGCGGAAAGTTGGATTCCAGAGTCCGTCATGGCTCGGAGCAGCTATTACTGTGGCCAAACCAGCTGGAGAGCCTATTGAAGTGAGTATACAAGTGGTTCTCAGTTCCATATATAATGTTCTGTCTATCCTGATCCCTCAGATTGGGACTGAGTAGTGGAATACGCCCTGGTGCTCAGCTAGAGCTAGATTGAGCACACTGGAATCTTTGTTGGTCAAAATCTCATATTTATTTAGGTTATTTGATATCATTTGCCTCATATTAAATTAAATGTGAACAAAATATCAAAACCTCCATCAAATCAGCCTCCTACAGACAGATATGAAATGAACTGTCTGGGGCTACAGCTCAATAATCGTCATTAAATGATACATATTGTTTTCCTGATGATACTCACTCAGCAATATAACAATAAATGTTTATACCACATCTTCATTGTACTGCTCAACAAGTTTTCTTATCCTTGGTGTGGCAAGCCTGAGCCAGTTTTGATGTGCCTATAGCTATACACGGCCTTTCTGACTGTTTGATTGTTAAGGCTTCTACAGTACATAGCTGTAAACGTCTTAGCTTTTGCTCAGGAGGTAGTGCAGTCCATACTGACAAGAAAACCAAAATGTTCTTTTTAACATTTGTCTTACTGCATCATGGTTTGATTGTATTACTGTATTGTTTCTCAGATTGTGTTTGAAGCAATGCGTGGGTTCTCCCCATCATGTGATACAGCCCTGGATAACATTGACATCACTGAGGGAGCTTGCCCTGGTACACTCATTCTTCATTAAAATCCAGATTCACAAATTAATTAAAAACTGGTGAGATTAATGCAGGCCTTCTTATCTCTTTGCACAGGGTGTATAGCTGAATGTGATTTTGATGAACTGGATAACCTCTGTGGCTGGACCAATGAGGTGTCAGATCCATCCATTCTAGGCTGGGAGTTCTGGAATGGGCCCACTGAAACGCCTGAAACAGGTCCTGATGATGATTTCTCCAAACCAGGCTGTAAGTTTTCTTCAAAATTCTTAGTATATTTTCATTGTCACTCTAGGTTTATTTTATTTTGTCAGTTAAAACAAATTCTTTCAGACTTGCTTTTAATGTACTATTATTGTCCTTTGCGCTACACAGTACATGCTGTCCAGTATATTTTGATGTCTGTCCTAAAGTCCACCTTAATGTCTTAATTCTGTCAATACAGTTGGAAACTACCTGTTTATGGATTCCTACTCCAGAGTCCCAGGAGCCTCAGCTCAGCTATGGAGTCCATCCACAGCTGTTCCTTCTTCTAATTGCCTCCAGTTAAACTTCCATTACTACTTGTATGGCACTGCAGCAAACATGGAGCTTAATGTTCATGTGGTCACCAGTGGTAAGACTCTCTTCTAAAAGTGAGATGGACTGGCTAGATTTTTAGATTTATTATTATAATGTTTCTACAGATTGTGACAACAAAACAAATACGTTTTTAGGATTCAGTCAGTTAAGTAAGCTACTTGCAATAATTAAATTACTAACAAACTTTAAAATAATTGCTGTGACAACCCTCAGCTGGAGAACTGGGACCACCTATTTTCAGTATCAAAGGAAACCAAGGACAGGGGTGGAAACCAGCAGAAGTCCGTCATATTGGTGCGGGAAACGTTCAGGTATGGATTTGGTTGACTACTTTGCTAACTAACTGAAGTTTAGTTAACAAGCTCTTTCCCAATTCTTGTAAAATAATTTAGTATCATAGTTGTTTGTGATGTTCAATTAACCCAAAAAGGCCATTATACTACAACTGATTTATGCTGAATTTTTCACTACACTCTTACACATAAAGGTTGCTAAATTTAAAGGCTTGTATCATTTTATGAAAAATGTTTTACTGCTTTTGAATTTTTACACTACAGACATTGTAACAATATACGTTTGTAATGTTTAGAAATTTACATTATGATAAATATTAAGTTCAGTTTTATAACCTAAGAATAGCTCAACCAGTTTGCCTTGACGTCTCTGTTAGTATATTAGAAGCCTGTGATTCTAAGGGGTTAATATTACTGTTAGCCAGCTAATAATATTGGCACCTTGCTGGCTAACTCTAGGTAACCCTAGAAGTAGAAGTAGACAGTAACTGACATATATCGCAAGGAGAAGAAATTGTTCCCACTGAAGTTTCACAAGTTTTTACAAAGTGCTGTTATCTTCCTCCCTCATGCCTCTTAATGTGCATGCTTTCTAACTAGAGATTGCATTATATCATGATACAAGGTTCTAGCAATGTGCAATGTGTTTGTCTCAGAAAAGTGATTTTTGTTAGCTGGCTAGTTAAGTTAGGGACCAAGCTGCCTAACGCAAGCAGGTAAACATTTGATAACCACAGAATTTGGTCATTGTTTAGTCTGGTAACTAAATTTTTACAAAGAACTATTCATGCCCTGAAGAAAGTCTATGACTGAAAGCTTGAAAATTACAAAGATTTTTACACAGATTCTTTTGAGACCAAAAATGATTCTTCTATAAGCGGAAGTGGGTTCACAGGCTGGATTCCTGCACATTTTGGTGACTTTCCTGCTCAAATACACCTGATTCAACTTAATGGTTAAGAACAAGGTTTAGTAGTTTCGTCAGAGCAGAGAAATAAAAAAAACGTTGTTGGAATCCAGCCCTCACTTCCACACCCCTGTTATATGTCATTGCTCTAAAGAACACTTTTTAGTTACGGTTGGAAATGTTATTCATGATAGGGATCTTTTTGTTTCAGTTTGTGATTGTTGGTGTATATGGAGAGACTGACAAGACAGACATTGCTATAGACAGCGTCTGTATAACAAGTTGTGAGGGTAAGACTTCCATCTTCTAAGAGACTTGTGATGCATATTTTTAATAAACCCTGCATTCATCATGTATTTTCTCTTCATTTTAGGTGTAATACCAACAGTAAAGCCAACAACACCTGTTTCAACTCCAAAACCTTCAACTCCTCAGCCATCCACACCTAAACCATCAACAGCCCAACCAGCAACACCAAAACCCACCACAGCTGGCCCACCGACACCAAAGCCCTCGACACTCCAACCCACAACTCCAAAACCTACTACTACGTCAACAACACCCGGTAAAAATTAAAAATATTTTTCTCTGAACAATTTATCAAAGTACACAAACATACTTTTAACTTTCTTAATTTTTTCCTCAAACAGTGAAGTGCCCTGATAATGCGGAGTACATAGAGTGCGGTCCAGCTTGTATTCCCAGCTGTAAAGAACCCTCCACCAACTGCACTGGCTCCTGTATCAGCGGCTGCTTCTGCAAACCAGGTTTTGTGTTCCGGGGCAGACGCTGTATTCCCATTGAGCAGTGTGGATGTCTGGATGATGACAACAACTACTATGAGGTGAAAGGAATACACAGTTGATTAAGACAGCTTTGCATTTAGTTCAGTGAATGTAACTTAACTGATTTTTTCCAGCCTGGAGAGATTGTCTTTGGGAATGGCTGCTCCAAGCTGTGTCGCTGTGCAGGCAATTACACCCTGAGCTGTGTGGACAACACCTGTGACCCCACAGAAGAGTGTCGGGAAGTGGGAGGAGTCCATGGCTGCTATCCTAAAGGTGTTGTGAAAACTCTCACTTCAAGATGTGATATTTGAATTATGTTACCCTTCAGGATGTTGTAATATTCCTCACTGCTTTGGATTATTATGGGTTTAACAGTGTCAGCATGCTAAGTTTGTTGATCTCTTCTACCTACAGACACCTCCATCTGTATTGCCTCAGCTGACCCCCACTACACCACCTTTGACAAGCGTAATTATGACTTCATGGGCAACTGCACCTACTTGATGTCTGAACCGTGCAACAGCACAGATGTGCCCTACTTTGCTGTTTATGCTGAGAATGAGAATCGTTTCAACAACCCCTGGGTCAGCTATGTTAGTGCTGTCCATGTCCACGTTCGGGGAGTAAAGGTGTCCATCCTGAAAGGAGGAGTTGTGCAGGTGAGAGAGCAAAGATGTAGGAATAAAGAACAAGTGTAGGAAGTGAATGAAGTGCATTGGATTCTAGAGCAATTTCATATGTTCTGTTTTCCATCTGTTCTCAGCTGAACGGAACGAATGTGAACATTCCTTTGAGTCCGGTGTCTGGAGTAGATGTTTTCAAATCTGGGACACTCTACACAGTGGTCATGGACTTTGGCGTAACTGTTCGTTATGATGGTAACCACTACATGGACATCAAAGTCATCAAAGAGTGAGTGTTGTGTTAAACTGGTAAATATTAATGTTTTGTTAAAACAGCATGTCTTATGTAACATGCTCGTTTGTTTGTGCAGCTATCAGGACAAGTTGTGTGGCCTGTGTGGTGACTATAATGGCAACTATAAGGACGACTTCCGCACCCCCTCTGGTGAACTGGTCAACAATCCAACTGAGTTTGGCAACAGCTGGAACACAGACCCTGAGTGAGTCTTTGATATTGTATTGTACAGGCTGATTAGTTCTTCTCTATACTGAGGAATCCATATTTCCTCAATCCCTCCTGTAACTGTATATGAGATTAAATGGAGATTGACTGCTGTTCTTATTTGCTCTCCAGCTGCAACAAGACCCCAGAGGTCCCACCCACTGGCTGCACAGAAACTGAACAGGACCTTTATGAGAGTCCAGCATACTGTGGTATCATACTGGACAGCAATGGTCCATTTGCTGTGTGCCACCCAAAAGTCAATCCTAATGTGAGTTAATCAGACCAGGTCACTTACATCTAAGCATTTAACGCTAGTCTGTTAATATTAATGCTGTCATTCATTTTAACTCTGTGTGTTTGTGCAGAGTTTCTTCAAAAACTGTGTATATGATCTGTGTGCGCTGGGCGGCCCTCACTCTGCTTTGTGTGAAGCGATTGAAGCCTACGTCAACGAGTGCCAGGACCGTGGGGTCAACATCGGTGCCTGGAGAAACAGCACCTTCTGTCGTAAGTCTCTCAGAAACCATAAAATCACGCTATATCTAAAATACAGACTAGGTTTTGGTCTGCTGTATTTCACTCTTATAGGACGCCACTTTTACAATCTAATGTGAATATGTTTGCTTGTAGCTTTTATCATTACATTAAACTACGATAAATGGGAACATTTTTCTTTTTCAGCTCTTGATTGCCCATCCAACAGCCACTACGACCCCTGCGTCTCCCCTTGCCAGCCTTCCTGTACACTTCCCCCACCCAGTCAGTGCACAGGGCCCTGCTCTGAGGGCTGTGTGTGTGACCCTGGCTACTTACTCAGTGGTGACAAGTGTGTGAAACAAGACACGTGTGGCTGCACGTATAATGGACAGTATTACCAGGTGAGTGTTTATGGATGTTAATGTGTCATAGCAGCTCTCTCGCGTACAGTTCTCTAAAATGTTCTGTCTACTTTCCATGAATTTTAGCCTGGGCAGGAGTTCTACACTAAGGACTGTGATCTGCTGTGCAAGTGTGATCCCCCATTCGTCACCTGCAGTGCTGCTGAATGCCCACCCATGCAGCAGTGTGGTGTGCAGGGAGGACAAATAGGATGTTACCCAGTTGGTCAGTACTGTATAAAACTGTATTATTCATTAGGTTTGAGATTTCATATCTCATTAACAGTTTACTGCTGCTGTTGTTATTCATTTTCTGTAAATTAGGCATTATATCGATATGTCCTTCATTTTCCTCTAGATTTTAAGGATTGTATCATCTCTGGTGACCCCCATTACAACACTTTTGATGGTAAATACTACTCCTTCATGGGAACCTGCACCTACACGCTGGCCCGCACCTGCAGAAACAACACTGGTAAGTACCACCCATGATTTCTGTATGTTAAGTACAAAAAACATTTTGGTTCTCACAGTAATGAATGCACAAGTTTATTAATTTATTAATTAATTAATTCAGCATAAAAATGAAAGTGTTCTAGGCTATAAACCAACATTAACAAATAAATTAAGCTTTCTTTCAGAAACTATAATCAACTGTAAAACTTAATGATCTTTTTTTTTGTTTTGTGTTCTACAGGCCCCTGGTTCTCTGTGGAGGGGAAGAATGAAGAGAGAGGAGTCTCTGGTGTGTCGTATCTGAGGAAGTTGTATGTGACTGTCAATGACATCACTGTGACGATGATGAAGAGCAGAACCGTTTTGGTCAGTATCATTTGATGCCCGTATTTTCTTTTCCCATTGCTGCTGTTTCAACGCGGCATGTCAAGTATAATAAACATAATCTTGTCTTTTAAAGTTTTTTCTTTTCGCACTTTACTTAGCTGTCTCAAGTTCCTGTCATTAAAATTAGCCACATCGTATGATATGAGCAACGTATGTCTTAAATTCACATCTGTATTTTCTCCATCCCTCCAGGTGAACGGACTGAAAGTAGGCCTTCCTCATTCACCCTCTCCACTAATCTCTCTGACCTTGGCTGGCCAGTATGTCATTCTCGCCACTCCCTTCGGCCTGGAGGTGCGCTGGGATGGCAACCACTACGCTAAGATCACTGTGCCCAGGTACTGTTTCAGAGATGAGCTTCACATAATAGTCTAGGTTCAACATTAAGCTGTAAGTTTATAATAAATGTTTGTGGTTATAATTAGTGTTCAAATTCTTTGTAAATTAGCCCCTTAAATTGGCAGGGACCATCAGGGTCTTGGCTTCCATTCCTCACTCCTATAATTTAAGACTAAGTCAGTTTGCATTGTTTTCCAAGTGATATTGCTGTCCAACAGAATAATAAGCCTTAGGTAGTAACAAGTATGGGATTTTAAGAGGTTAAGGCATGAAAGTGAGGTAAGCAGTGAAAACCACTGTTATGGGAAGATGGAGAAAAAGCACAGAGGAACAATTCAGTGAAACACTGATTTTATGAGTTAACAGAGCTGTAAAACGCGAAAGTTTTGCTCGTGTCTGCGAGTTATGTTGTACCTGGCTACACTTAAACGGCAGTGTCTGAACGCGAGTTCGTTGTCAAGTCTGTGTTGTTAAGGATGTGACTGAGAAGGATTTGATCTCTAAATAGGCTAGGCTGAATTTAGGTCCAGAAACAGTTCAAATAGATTTCTCTGACACTAATATGTTGGCATATGGCCCACTGAAGAGGAGAAAGCCACCTGTAGAAGACAACGAGTCTCCATCACCATCCAGTGTTATTTCGGTTCGCTGTAGCTGTAGTTGTAGCTGTAGCTCATTAGCTCATCTTAGGCGGCCTTCGTTACGTTATTCGTCCGACACAAAAACCAACCTATTTCACTCGGCTTTTGCAATGTGTTCCTCTGTGTAATGCTACATGTGTGTGACTCTCCAGTGCTGTCACCTAAATAGGTAAGCCACGGCTCTACATTCATTTCAGTCGAAATCGTTTTTTTTTTCTGTGTAGGCGTTTGTGGTTTTTCTGTCCGCGGTTAACCGGATGTCCAGTTGTGAACTCTGCGGTTACTCTAATATCAGAATTAGTAAAAATGCTCACCCACAGTAAGCAGTAGTAGGTTATAAGGCAAAGAAATGGCTAAGTGTGTAATACAGTTGTCCATAAATGCCCTATTTGGTTTCCATACCTCCTTAAGTAGTATGTCTGTTGAAGGACAGTTTGAAATTCAACTGTTTGATAATGTATAGATAAGCCGGAAGTAAATGCTAATATACTAAATAGAAGAGGATTTGTGCATAAAGGCTGATGTGTGATATTCAGTGGTTCACAGTAATTAAATGCCAGTGTACATTTTCTAATACTTAAGAAATGTAATATAATATTAATTTATGTATAATACCTTATTATCAGATTCCACAGACTGTTCGATAATCCAGAGGTTGACCCTCAGAGACATACTTACAGTGTACAATCACCCTGATCGGGGGTCACAGTATAAACATGCAACTGTAAATTTTGTTACACTCAGTATTGCAATCCAGCACATCTCTGTGTGTCTTCGCTATAGTGAAGTATCCATTAATCCAGGAAAAAATGTAACCTGTATCATAGTAAATAAGTCTGAAATTTGGAAGACTTTTCAGAATTTCAGTCAAAAGCACTAATTCAGGAAACACTATGATCTGGGTAACTGTTTACTGGGTAAGTCCCCAAAACATGTCTTGAGTAATCCCCTATGGTCTCTCTCTCTTTCTCTCTCTCTTTTTTAGCACCTACTATGAGCAGATGTGCGGTCTGTGTGGAGACTATAATGGAAACCCCAACAACGACCTCACCAAGCCAGATGGTTCTCTGGCTGACAGCGCAAACCAGTTTGGCAATAGCTGGCAAACTGATGAAGACGAAGATGACACGTTAGTTTCTGTTGTTTTTCCTTACCGTATTTGTGTCATGCATCTGTATCTATAGCGTTTTCATTCCTGTAAGGAATAGGCCCAATCAGCTTTTATTAATCATATAACTTCCAGGATAATTCACAAGGTATGATGTTACTGATGTCTCTGTCAGGTCAGTTCATGTGAAGATGGCTTAAAGTGTATCTCTGTAACACCGTGTTGTCAGGTGCAAGCCTGTGATTCCACCTGAGCCACCATGTGACCCAAGCCTAGAGGCTGAAGTGTCCAAACCAGAGAACTGTGGGAAAATCACAGACTCCACTGGACCATTCAGGTGAGAGAATCTCACACAAATAAATTTCACGACATTTAAGGAACACATAGTGAAAGCAGCTGAAAGTTTGTTCTGTTTACTCGCAGTCACTGGTTAGCTTACACTCAGCTCCGACTGTAAAGGTGGATTATCTCAGTGTAAAAGGACGGCAGCTGTTTTCCTGCATTGACACTGTTGTGGAAATTTGTGTTTGAAGAACAGGCTGGTTTAACATGTCTGTTGTTATATACTCGACTCGGCCTCCCAGATAAATACAGATAATTGTGACTGTTAATAGGCTATTAGACTATTAGTGAATCATTTCAATTAATTCACTGTCCTCATCCACCGTAATGAACCTGCTTTGTTCCTAACACACAAAGGATAAAAACTATGTGTAATTTTGTACAAAGTGCGCTCAGAAAAAGGATCGCACACAGTCTGTTAAGCTGGCTAATATGCATTTTATTTTATGCATTCCCAAATGATTTATGAGCTCCTAGTCTGAAATTTAGCCGTCAACATTCACCTAACACTGTTGCGACTGTGGAAAGCACACCAATACAAGACAAGTGCAGCAGGCAAAAGCATTTATGGTATTTATTTTTAAGAACATTTTATTTCTGAACTTCTACATCATCCAGTTAGTTAAAGTATTTTTCATTGTTCAGGGAGTACGTCAGTCTGTAGCTCTGGTTCCACTGTGTTTTCCCCAAATACGTAACGTTAACTTAGTTCCTGAGGACAGAAAAAATCCCCGAGTGTAGAATCAAACTGGTATTTACATACAAAAAGCACTACTAAACAGTGCACAGCCGATATTTTAAACTGGTCTCTCTCTCTCGTTTTGAAGAACCAGCGCATTTACACAGCTAGCCAGCTAGCTAAGCTAACTAATGTTAGCTTCACCTAGTTACAAACACACAGCCTGTCAAGTCACCTTAGACAAGCGAACTGCCAAATTTCACCACAGGAACAATTTCTAGATATCTGAACACAAATATGCTGAATACTTTACACAAACTGCCTTCCCGAATAGGACAGCCTTCGTCTTGAGAGCGTGCAAATGCTGCCTTAAAATCCTGCCTACTTAGACAGCTGCCTCCCGATTGGAACGCGCCAACTCTATCTCAGTTTTATTATTCAATCATAATTTTCCCCCAAGTTCCCAAGTTTACTCTCTAATTCAATAGAGGAAATATTATAAAGTTTCTGAGCTATCCTTAGTGGTCTTGTGGGTTTCTTTTCCAGTTTGTTATTCATTTAAATTAGACTGAAAACACTCCAAAAACAGGTGAGGAAGACAGCATGATGACTATTGTGAATTTTAAGTTATATAAACCTCTCATTCTTTCTCATCTTTTCTTAAGACAAAATTTTGAAAATTGAGGTATGATAAAATTATCTGCTGATACTTGTGGAGAATCCACTACGTTTGTACAGGTGTATTTATTTGATACAAATTATAAAAAGTAAGGTATGTATGGTTATAAATGATTTTTGCCCTTGTAACTATATGTGACTATATTTCTTTTTCTCTCTTCTCTCTCTAATTGTTTATCCCTCTCACCACTGCTCACCCTACTTCACACACAGGGATTGCATAAAGGTGGTGGACCCTCTGCCGTTCTTCCAGAGCTGTGTGTTTGATATGTGTCGCTATCAGGGACTCCAACAAACCTTGTGTGATCAGCTCCAGGCTTACACTGATGCTTGTCTCAGTGCAGGAGCACCAGTTCACCAGTGGAGGGAGCCAGACTTCTGCCGTGAGTCTTGCCAACAATATACCAACATAAAGAAAAATTTCAGCAACTCTATAGAAAGCTGTTCTCTGCTGGTGGCAGTAAAGCACTTCCTTGTAGAGTTTGATGCTTAAGATTACTTGTGTCTCTGTTTGACCCAAAATGAAAGCTTAATTTTTAGTATGAAAAAAATCATGAATATTGCTGGTAGGGCCAGATAATATGACAATGTTATCATGAACAATTACACCACAATGTGTCACAGTATTGTGAAGTGAGATGTTAAGTACAGATAGCATTTGATAGTGTTATACACATTAAATGTGGCACTACTTTGTCTGTTCCAACTTATCAGAGGACAGAAAAAATAAATATGGTGACATATCGTGTATCGTGATATTACATTTTTGCCACGTCAGCCCCCTCTAATTACCAGTGTTGTTCTATGGACAAATACAAATACAACCACAAGGTCAAAAGAATTCAACAGCCTTAATCCACAAACTCCAAAAAATAAAAAGATGTGCCATTTTCCTGGTTTCACGTTCTTACATTAAGTTAGTTTTGCTTGTATTTTTTCTCTACAGCTCTGGTTTGTCCTCCGAACAGCCACTACTCTACCTGTGTGAGTTCATGTCCAGAGACGTGTGTAGGTGTGAGCGGACCCCCTGGCTGCGGAGAGAAGTGTGTTGAAGGCTGTGAATGTGACCCCGGCTTTGTCCTGAGCGGCAGCCAGTGTGTTCCTCTCAAAGACTGTGGCTGTGTGGACTCTGATGGCTCCTACCATCCTGTGAGTGTCACACAGTGAGAAAACCCACATTTAAATGCTTTGTCTGAATTTCTACACCACAGTACTGCTATGACCTGTATTTTCTACTGTACTGTAATTCAGTAGTACTGTTTATTCAGAGTCTTCCGCTCAGTTTCTTTACATTTTTGTGTGGTTTAGCTAAACGAGAGCTGGTATCTGAAGGACTGTGAGCAGCAGTGTGTGTGTCTGGGTGGAAAAATCATCCAGTGCTACAACACCAGCTGCCTCTCTACAGAGAGCTGCGTACTGCAAGATGGAGAGTACATCTGCAAACCGAATGGTAAAGCATTTTTATATACAACATAAATAAGCGTACAAATGTATGCACTCAGAACACTTAACGCAGAACATAAATGAAATATATACAATCAATTCTGAACTGCAGATACAGCATCAACACCACAGCCAACAACTCCAAAACCCACCACAGCTGGACCTTCGACACCAACACCCTCAACACCTCAACCAACAACTCCAAAACCTACTACTACAGCAACAACAGCACCTGGTAAAAATGAAAAATATTCTGGTCTAAATAATGTGCCAAGCAGTGAAACCATTTTTTAACAATTTTACTTTTCTCCTCAAACAGTGAAGTGCCCTGATAATGCGGAGTACATAGAGTGCGGTCCAGCTTGTATTCCCAGCTGTAAAGAACCCTCCACCAACTGCACTGGCTCCTGTATCAGCGGCTGCTTCTGCAAACCAGGTTTTGTGTTCCGGGGCAGACGCTGTATTCCCATTGAGCAGTGTGGATGTCTGGATGATGACAACAACTACTATGAGGTGAAAGGAATACACAGTTGATTAAGACAGCTTTGCATTTAGTTCAGTGAATGTAACTTAACTGATTTTTTCCAGCCTGGAGAGATTGTCTTTGGGAATGGCTGCTCCAAGCTGTGTCGCTGTGCTGGCAATTACACCCTGAGCTGTGTGGACAACACCTGTGACCCCACAGAAGAGTGTCGGGAAGTGGGAGGAGTCTATGGCTGCTATCCTAAAGGTGTGTGTGATATTTGTCTTGAATTATGTTACCCTTCAGGATGTTGTAATATTCCACACTGCTTTGGATTATTATGGGTTTAACAGTGTCAGCATGCTAGGTTAACTGAAGTTCTTTGTTTATCTCTTCTACCTACAGACACCTCCATCTGTATCGCCTCGGCTGACCCCCACTACACCACCTTTGACAAGCGTAATTATGACTTCATGGGCAACTGCACCTACTTGATGTCTGAACCGTGCAACAGCACAGATGTGCCTTACTTTGCTGTTTATGCTGAGAATGAGAATCGCTTCAACAACCCCTGGGTCAGCTATGTTAGTGCTGTCCATGTCCACGTTCGGGGAGTGAAGGTGTCCATCCTGAAAGGAGGAGTTGTGCAGGTGAGAGAACAAAGATATCATGAGTGTAGGAAGTGAAGTTGTATCCTACAGCAGTGTCGTAAGTTCTGTTTTCCATCTGTTCTCAGCTGAACGGAACGAATGTGAACATTCCTTTGAGTCCGGTGTCTGGAGTAGATGTTTTCAAATCTGGGACACTCTACACAGTGGTCATGGACTTTGGCGTAACTGTTCGTTATGATGGTAACCACTACATGGACATCAAAGTCATCAAAGAGTGAGTGTTGTGTTAAACTGGTAAATATTAGTGTTTTGTTAAAACAGCATGTCTTATGTAACATGCTCGTTTGTTTGTGCAGCTATCAGGACAAGTTGTGTGGCCTGTGTGGTGACTATAATGGCAACTATAAGGACGACTTCCGCACCCCCTCTGGTGAACTGGTCAACAGTCCAACTGAGTTTGGCAACAGCTGGAACACAGACCCTGAGTGAGTCTTTGATATTGTATTGTACAGGCTGATTAGTTCTTCTCTATACTGAGGAATCACATTTCCTTTTCCCCTCCTGTAACTGTATATGAGATTAAATGGAGATTGACTGCTGTTCTCATTTGCTCTCCAGCTGCAACAAGACCCCAGAGGTCCCACCCCCTGGCTGCACAGAAACTGAACAGGACCTTTATGAGAGTCCAGCATACTGTGGTATCATACTGGACAGCAATGGTCCATTTGCTGTGTGCCACCCAAAAGTCAATCCTAATGTGAGTTAATCAGACCAGGTCATTTACATCTAAGCATTTAACGCTAGTCTGTTAATATTAATGCTGTCATTCATTTTAACTCTGTGTGTTTGTGCAGAGTTTCTTCAAAAACTGTGTATATGATCTGTGTGCGCTGGGCGGCCCTCACTCTGCTTTGTGTGAAGCGATTGAAGCCTACGTCAACGAGTGCCAGGACCGTGGGGTCAACATCGGTGCCTGGAGAAACAGCACCTTCTGTCGTAAGTCTCTCAGAAACCATAAAATCACGCTATATCTAAAGTACAGACTAGGTTTTGGTCTGCTGTATTTCACTCTCATAGGACGCCACTTTTCCAATCTAATGTGAATATGTTTGCTTGTAGCTTTTATCATTACGCTAAACTAAAATAATTGGGAACCTTTTTCTTTTTCAGCTCTCGATTGCCCATCCAACAGCCACTACGACCCCTGCGTCTCCCCTTGCCAGCCTTCCTGTACCCTTCCCCCACCCAGTCAGTGCACTGGACCCTGCTCTGAGGGCTGTGTGTGTGACCCTGGCTACTTACTCAGTGGTGACAAGTGTGTGAAACAAGACACGTGTGGCTGCACGTATAATGGACAGTATTACCAGGTGAGTGTTTACGATTGTTAATGTGTTCTAGTGACTCAGCAAATTAGTGAAAGGTGTAGTTCTTTAAGATGTTCTCTTTTCTCTCTATGAATTTCAGCCTGGGCAGGAGTTCTACACTAAGGACTGTGATCTGCTGTGCAAGTGTAATCCCCCATTCGTCACCTGCAGTGCTGCTGAATGCCCACCCATGCAGCAGTGTGGTGTGCAGGGAGGACAAATAGGATGTTACCCAGTCGGTCAGTACGTTATTATAGAACTGTATTATTAATCAGGTGTGAGGCAGATTTAACTTGTATTGCAAAAGAAATGTTGTGAGTTCATCTCTCTTTTACTGGCTTTTAGACTTCAAGGATTGTATCATCTCTGGTGACCCCCATTACAACACCTTTGATGGTAAATACTACTCCTTCATGGGACTCTGCACCTACACGCTGGCCCGCACCTGCAGAAACAACACTGGTACGTAATGACGGTTTCTCTCTTTTGCATTTAAGTACTATATAGTTATAAGTATATACTAGTAGTACAGTAACAAAAACACCTGTTTAATGTTGACGGATAAAAAGAGAAAAACAGTTATATGTAAAACGAATGATAAATTTTAATGTTTTGGGGAGCTAAAACCACACAAACATTATAAGTGGACCTCAGATAAAAAAAATAAAATATAAGTGAATGTAGGATGTAGGCCCTTTAAGAAACGACATTTAGTTTTTTTTAAATATTTTTACACATCATAATTATACACTAGGCCTGAGAGATATCTAAAAAAAAAAAATAGCAGAATATATTCTAGTAAGCAAACCACAATTATGGATTCTGTTAGCCCCCCACTCCAATGGACGTTTCCGCTCCAGGCTCAACTTACTTTCTATTCTATTTGAACTTCATATTTTATATGTTTTAGTTGGTCTATTATACACATGACAAAGTGCAGTGCTGTGTGTCCAGACTAAGTCATACATTATATAGGCTTTGAAATGACCTAATTCTTTCAAAAATAATGTACAATGTGTTGGACACGTATATACTCTGTCAGGTTTCATTGATTGGTTTCTGTGTTCTGCAGGCCCCTGGTTTTCAGTGGAAGGTAAGAATGAGCAGAGAGGAGTCCCTGGTGTATCGTATCTCAAGAAGTTGTATGTGACTGTTGATGGCATCACTGTGACGATGATGAAGAGCAAAACCATTCTGGTTCGTATAAACTGTTGAGCGCACAGACATTTGTGTTTTTCATGAGGTGTACGATTGAGTTGCTTGGCAGAATTAGATCACATTCTATCTAAAAGCTTCTAAAGCTGGAATTCACTAGAGAGGAAATATTTAAGTTATTTCTGACTTCTGTTTTTTTAATATTTTTTCTCCATCCCTCCAGGTGAACGGACTGAAAGTAGGCCTTCCTCATTCACCCTCTCCACTAATCTCTCTGACCTTGGCTGGGCAGTATGTCATTCTTACCACTCCCTTCGGCCTGGAGGTGCGCTGGGATGGCAACCACTACGCTAAGATCACGGTGCCCAGGTACTGTTTCAGAGATGAGCTTTACGTACTCAGCCTTGGGTGTATAATGGATGTGACTTTGTATGCCAAACAAAAAACGATAGTTGCTGTTATTTGTCTAAATGTTGATCAGTGGCTAAATACACATTTTCAGTTAATGGCATCATTTTTAGGGAATGGCGTCACACTTTTTAAAAATAAACTTCTGTCTAAGTTTAAATGATGATGCTGAATTTTTTTTAATGGTTTTCATAGTAATTTCTCTTTCTCTCCCTCTGTCTCTTTCTCTCTCAGCACCTACTATGAGCAGATGTGCGGTCTGTGTGGAGACTACAATGGAAACCCCAACAACGACTTCACCAAGCCAAATGGTTCTCTGGCCAACAACGCAAACCAGTTTGGCAACAGCTGGCAGACTGACGAGGACGAAGATGACACGTTAGTTTTTATCGTTTTTCCTCAACCTATAAGTGTCATGCCTCAGTGTCTGTGGCTTTTTCAAGCCAGTGAGGAATGAGCTTTTATTAATCGTACAATCTTCATGTTAATTGAAAAGGTGTAAAGTCTCCCTCTGGTCAGTTCATATATGAATCGTTTAATTTGTAAATCTATACCATTTTGTTTTCAGGTGCCAGTCTGAGGTCCCACCTGAACCAACATGTGACCCAAGCCTGGAGGCTGAAGTGTCTAAACCAGAGAAATGTGGGAAAATCACAGACTCCACTGGACCATTCAGGTGATTGAACCTGCTTTATTTGGTTAGGAAATGCACGAGTAGTCCGTTCAAAAAATTGTACTGACTACTGCACTTCTTGATAAATCTCTCTCTCTTACCCTCTTTATCCCTCTGTCACACACAGGGATTGTATAAAGGTGGTGGACCCTCTGCCGTTCTTCCAGAGCTGTGTGTATGATATGTGTCGCTATCAGGGACTCCAACAAACCTTGTGTGATCAGCTCCAAGCTTACACTGACGCTTGTCTCAGTGCAGGAGCACCAGTTCACCAGTGGAGGGAGCCAGACTTCTGCCGTGAGTCTTGCCAACAAAACACTAGCATTAAACACATATTTAGTCACTCGCAGAAACAAAAACCTCTACTGGTGGTGGCAAAGCACTTTCTTGTGATTCTCTGATTTCCTCTAAGTGTTTATTCGTGGACAAATACAAGCTCATGTTACCTTCCAGTTTGTAGGTTAACCATGATGTCAGGACAGTCTAACAGCCTTAATCCACAAACTCCAAAAAATAAAATATGTGCCATTTTCCTTGTTTCACTCTCTCTGATAAGTCAGTTTTGCCTGTATTTTTTCTCTACAGCTCTGGTTTGTCCCCCGAACAGCCACTACTCTACATGTGTGAGTTCTTGTCCAGAGACGTGTGTAGGTGTGAGCGGACCCCCTGGCTGCGGAGAGAAGTGTGTTGAAGGCTGTGAATGTGACCCCGGCTTTGTCCTGAGCGGCAGCCAGTGTGTTCCTCTCAAAGACTGTGGCTGTGTGGACTCTGATGGCTCCTACCATCCTGTGAGTGTCACACAGTGAGAAAACCCACATTTAAGTGCTTTGTCTGAATTTCTACACCACAGTACTGCTATGACCTGTATTTCCTACCGTACTGTAATTCAGTAGTACTGTTTATTGAAAGTCCTCCACTCAGTTCCTTTACATTTTTGTGTGGTTTAGCTAAACGAGAGCTGGTATCTGAAGGACTGTGAGCAGCAGTGTGTGTGTCTGGGTGGAAAAATCATCCAGTGCTACAACACCAGCTGCCTCTCTACAGAGAGCTGCGTACTGCAAGATGGAGAGTACATCTGCAAACCGAATGGTACAGTATTTATATCTGCAACAAAGAGAAGCCTAGAAGTGTATGCACTCGGAACACTTAACACAGAACACACATGAAATATATACAATTATATATATGGTTTGATCTCTGTTCCTCTTTCCCTTTATCAATTCTGAACTACAGATACAGCATCAACACCTCAACCAACAACTCCAAAACCCACCACAGCTGGACCTTCGACACCAACACCCTCAACACCTCAACCGACAACCCCAAAACCAAGTACAACAACAACAGCACCAGGTAAAATATTCATATTCAACACTGAAGGAAACTGCTTAAACAGTGCTCTAAATTTGCATGATTCACATGTGTACATTTGCTTCACATGAATGAAATATGTTGCATCAACATAAAATGAAAGAATGAAATGAACCTTTTAGCCAACTGTGTCTGAACACATCGGAATTAGACCTCCGCATTTAACCCATCCGTGCAGTGAAATACCACATACACACTAGTGAACACACACACACTAGGGGGCAGTGAGCACACTTGCCCGGAGCGGTGGGCAGCCCTATCCACGGCGCCCGGGGAGCAGTTGGGGGTTAGGTGCCTTGCTCAAGGGCACTTGATAATTACATAATTACTATGTGTAAGTACTTACAAAAGTTGATGTGACATATTTAATTTGTGTGGAACTGATGTGCAGGTTTGATTCATGTAAATTCAACAACTTTTTGAGTGCAGTGTATCAAGCGATGCAAACATTTTTTTTAACAATTTTACTTTTCTCCTCAAACAGTGAAGTGCCCTGATAATGCGGAGTACATAGAGTGCGGTCCAGCTTGTATTCCCAGCTGTAAAGAACCCTCCACCAACTGCACTGGCTCCTGTATCAGCGGCTGCTTCTGCAAACCAGGTTTTGTGTTCCGGGGCAGCCGCTGTATTCCCATTGAGCAGTGTGGATGTCTGGATGATGACAACAACTACTATGAGGTGAAAGGAATACACAGTTGATTAAGACAGCTTTGCATTCAGGTCAACCTGAGTTGTTGGTCGAGGTGTTGAGGGTGTTGGTGTTGAAAGTAACTTAACTGATTTTTTCCAGCCTGGAGAGATTGTCTTTGGGAATGGCTGCTCCAAGCTGTGTCGCTGTGCAGGCAATTACACCCTGAGCTGTGTGGACAACACCTGTGACCCCACAGAAGAGTGTCGGGAAGTGGGAGGAGTCTATGGCTGCTATCCTAAAGGTGTGTGTGATATTTGTCTTGAATTATGTTACCCTTCAGGATGTTGTACTATTCCACACTGCGTTGGTTTACTGTGGATTTAACAAACAGTGTCAGCATGCTAGTTTAACTGAGGTGCTTTGTTGATCTCTTCTACCTACAGACACCTCCATCTGTATTGCTTCATCTGACCCCCACTACACCACCTTTGACAAGCGCAGTTATGACTTCATGGGCAACTGCACCTACTTGATGTCTGAACCGTGCAACAGCACAGATGTGCCTTACTTTGCTGTTTATGCTGAGAATGAGAATCGCTTCAACAACCCCTGGGTCAGCTATGTTAGTGCTGTCCATGTCCACGTTCGGGGAGTGAAGGTGTCCATCCTGAAAGGAGGAGTTGTGCAGGTGAGAGAACAAAGATATCATGAGTGTAGGAAGTGAAGTTGTATCCTACAGCAGTGTCGTAAGTTCTGTTTTCCATCTGTTCTCAGCTGAACGGAACGAATGTGAACATTCCTTTGAGTCCGGTGTCTGGAGTAGATGTTTTCAAATCTGGGACACTCTACACAGTGGTCATGGACTTTGGCGTAACTGTTCGTTATGATGGTAACCACTACATGGACATCAAAGTCATCAAAGAGTGAGTGTTGTGTTAAACTGGTAAATATTAGTGTTTTGCTAAAACAGCATGTCTTATGTAACATGCTCGTTTGTTTGTGCAGCTATCAGGACAAGTTGTGTGGCCTGTGTGGTGACTATAATGGCAACTATAAGGACGACTTCCGCACCCCCTCTGGTGAACTGGTCAACAATCCAACTGAGTTTGGCAACAGCTGGAACACAGACCCTGAGTGAGTCTTTGATATTGTATTGTACAGGCTGATTAGTTCTTCTCTATACTGAGGAATCACATTTCCTTTTCCCCTCCTGTAACTGTATATGAGATTAAATGGAGATTGACTGCTGTTCTCATTTGCTCTCCAGCTGCAACAAGACCCCAGAGGTCCCACCCCCTGGCTGCACAGAAACTGAACAGGACCTTTATGAGAGTCCAGCATACTGTGGTATCATACTGGACAGCAATGGTCCATTTGCTGTGTGCCACCCAAAAGTCAATCCTAATGTGAGTTAATCAGACCAGGTCATTTACATCTAAGCATTTAACGCTAGTCTGTTAATATTAATGCTGTCATTCATTTTAACTCTGTGTGTTTGTGCAGAGTTTCTTCAAAAACTGTGTATATGATCTGTGTGCGCTGGGCGGCCCTCACTCTGCTTTGTGTGAAGCGATTGAAGCCTACGTCAACGAGTGCCAGGACCGTGGGGTCAACATCGGTGCCTGGAGAAACAGCACCTTCTGTCGTAAGTCTCTCAGAAACCATAAAATCACGCTATATCTAAAGTACAGACTAGGTTTTGGTCTGCTGTATTTCACTCTCATAGGACGCCACTTTTCCAATCTAATGTGAATATGTTTGCTTGTAGCTTTTATCATTACGCTAAACTAAAATAATTGGGAACCTTTTTCTTTTTCAGCTCTCGATTGCCCATCCAACAGCCACTACGACCCCTGCGTCTCCCCTTGCCAGCCTTCCTGTACCCTTCCCCCACCCAGTCAGTGCACTGGACCCTGCTCTGAGGGCTGTGTGTGTGACCCTGGCTACTTACTCAGTGGTGACAAGTGTGTGAAACAAGACACGTGTGGCTGCACGTATAATGGACAGTATTACCAGGTGAGTGTTTACGATTGTTAATGTGTTCTAGTGACTCAGCAAATTAGTGAAAGGTGTAGTTCTTTAAGATGTTCTCTTTTCTCTCTATGAATTTTAGCCTGGGCAGGAGTTCTACACTAAGGACTGTGATCTGCTGTGCAAGTGTAATCCCCCATTCGTCACCTGCAGTGCTGCTGAATGCCCACCCATGCAGCAGTGTGGTGTGCAGGGAGGACAAATAGGATGTTACCCAGTCGGTCAGTACGTTATTATAGAACTGTATTATTAATCAGGTGTGAGGCAGATTTAACTTGTGTTGCAAAAGAAATGTTGTGAGTTCATCTCTCTTTTACTGGCTTTTAGACTTCAAGGATTGTATCATCTCTGGTGACCCCCATTACAACACCTTTGATGGTAAATACTACTCCTTCATGGGACTCTGCACCTACACGCTGGCCCGCACCTGCAGAAACAACACTGGTACGTAATGACGGTTTCTCTCTTTTGCATTTAAGTACTATATAGTTATAAGTATATACTAGTAGTACAGTAACAAAAACATCCTGTTTAATGTTGACGGATAAAAAGAGAAAAACAGTTATATGTAAAACGAATGATAAATTTTAATGTTTTGGGGAGCTAAAACCACACAAACATTATAAGTGGACCTCAGATAAAAAAAATAAAATATAAGTGAATGTAGGATGTAGGCCCTTTAAGAAACGACATTTAGTTTTTTTTAAATATTTTTACACATCATAATTATACACTAGGCCTGAGAGATATCTAAAAAAAAAAAATAGCAGAATATATTCTAGTAAGCAAATCACAATTATGGATTCTGTTAGCCCCCCACTCCAATGGACGTTTCCGCTCCAGGCTCAACTTACTTTCTATTCTATTTGAACTTCATATTTTATATGTTTTAGTTGGTCTATTATACACATGACAAAGTGCAGTGCTGTGTGTCCAGACTAAGTCATACATTATATAGGCTTTGAAATGACCTAATTCTTTCAAAAATAATGTACAATGTGTTGGACACGTATATACTCTGTCAGGTTTCATTGATTGGTTTCTGTGTTCTGCAGGCCCCTGGTTTTCAGTGGAAGGTAAGAATGAGCAGAGAGGAGTCCCTGGTGTATCGTATCTCAAGAAGTTGTATGTGACTGTTGATGGCATCACTGTGACGATGATGAAGAGCAAAACCATTCTGGTTCGTATAAACTGTTGAGCGCACAGACGTTTGTGTTTTTCATGAGGTGTACGATTGAGTTGCTTGGCAGAATTAGATCACGTTCTATCTAAAAGCTTCTAAAGCTGGAATTCACTAGAGAGGAAATATTTAAGTTATTTCTGACTTCTGTTTTTTTAATATTTTTTCTCCATCCCTCCAGGTGAACGGACTGAAAGTAGGCCTTCCTCATTCACCCTCTCCACTAATCTCTCTGACCTTGGCTGGGCAGTATGTCATTCTTACCACTCCCTTCGGCCTGGAGGTGCGCTGGGATGGCAACCACTACGCTAAGATCACAGTGCCCAGGTACTGTTTCAGAGATGAGCTTTACGTACTCAGCCTTGGGTGTATAATGGATGTGACTTTGTATGCCAAACAAAAAACGATAGTTGCTGTTATTTGTCTAAATGTTGATCAGTGGCTAAATACACATTTTCAGTTAATGGCATCATTTTTAGGGAATGGCGTCACACTTTTTAAAAATAAACTTCTGTCTAAGTTTAAATGATGATGCTGAATTTTTTTAATGGTTTTCATAGTAATTTCTCTTTCTCTCCCTCTGTCTCTTTCTCTCTCAGCACCTACTATGAGCAGATGTGCGGTCTGTGTGGAGACTACAATGGAAACCCCAACAACGACTTCACCAAGCCAAATGGTTCTCTGGCCAACAACGCAAACCAGTTTGGCAACAGCTGGCAGACTGACGAGGACGAAGATGACACGTTAGTTTTTATCGTTTTTCCTCAACCTATAAGTGTCATGCCTCAGTGTCTGTGGCTTTTTCAAGCCAGTGAGGAATGAGCTTTTATTAATCGTACAATCTTCATGTTAATTGAAAAGGTGTAAAGTCTCCCTCTGGTCAGTTCATATATAAATCGTTTAATTTGTAAATCTATACCATTTTGTTTTCAGGTGCCAGTCTGAGGTCCCACCTGAACCAACATGTGACCCAAGCCTGGAGGCTGAAGTGTCTAAACCAGAGAAATGTGGGAAAATCACAGACTCCACTGGACCATTCAGGTGATTGAACCTGCTTTATTTGGTTAGGAAATGCACGAGTAGTCCGTTCAAAAAATTGTACTGACTACTGCACTTCTTGATAAATCTCTCTTTCTTACCCTCTTTATCCCTCTGTCACACACAGGGATTGTATAAAGGTGGTGGACCCTCTGCCGTTCTTCCAGAGCTGTGTGTATGATATGTGTCGCTATCAGGGACTCCAACAAACCTTGTGTGATCAGCTCCAAGCTTACACTGACGCTTGTCTCAGTGCAGGAGCACCAGTTCACCAGTGGAGGGAGCCAGACTTCTGCCGTGAGTCTTGCCAACAAAACACTAGCATTAAACACATATTTAGTCACTCGCAGAAACAAAAACCTCTACTGGTGGTGGCAAAGCACTTTCTTGTGATTCTCTGATTTCCTCTAAGTGTTTATTCGTGGACAGATACAAGCTCATGTTACCTTCCAGTTTGTAGGTTAACCATGATGTCAGGACAATCTAACAGCCTTAATCCACAAACTCCAAAAAATAAAATATGTGCCATTTTCCTTGTTTCACTCTCTCTGATAAGTCAGTTTTGCCTGTAATTTTTTCTCTACAGCTCTGGTTTGTCCCCCGAACAGCCACTACTCTACATGTGTGAGTTCTTGTCCAGAGACGTGTGTAGGTGTGAGCGGACCCCCTGGCTGCGGAGAGAAGTGTGTTGAAGGCTGTGAATGTGACCCCGGCTTTGTCCTGAGCGGCAGCCGGTGTGTTCCTCTCAAAGACTGTGGCTGTGTGGACTCTGATGGCTCCTACCATCCTGTGAGTGTCACACAGTGAGAAAACCCACATTTAAGTGCTTTGTCTGAATTTCTACACCACAGTACTGCTATGACCTGTATTTCCTACCGTACTGTAATTCAGTAGTACTGTTTATTGAAAGTCCTCCACTCAGTTCCTTTACATTTTTGTGTGGTTTAGCTAAATGAGAGCTGGTATCTGAAGGACTGTGAGCAGCAGTGCGTGTGTCTGGGTGGAAAAATCATCCAGTGCTACAACACCAGCTGCCTCTCTACAGAGAGCTGCGTACTGCAAGATGGAGAGTACATCTGCAAACCGAATGGTACAGTATTTATATCTGCAACAAAGAGAAGCCTAGAAGTGTATGCACTCGGAACACTTAACACAGAACACACATGAAATATATACAATTATATATATGGTTTGATCTCTGTTCCTCTTTCCCTTTATCAATTCTGAACTACAGATACAGCATCAACACCTCAACCAACAACTCCAAAACCCACCACAGCTGGACCTTCGACACCAACACCCTCAACACCTCAACCGACAACCCCAAAACCAACTACAACAACAACAGCACCAGGTAAAATATTCATATTCAACACTGAAGGAAACTGCTTAAACAGTGCTCTAAATTTGCATGATTCACATGTGTACATTTGCTTCACATGAATGAAATATGTTGCATCAACATAAAATGAAAGAATGAAATGAACCTTTTAGCCAACTGTGTCTGAACACATCGGAATTAGACCTCCACATTTAACCCATCCGTGCAGTGAAACACCACATACACACTAGTGAACACACACACACTAGGGGGCAGTGAGCACACTTGCCCGGAGCGGTGGGCAGCCCTATCCACGGCGCCCGGGGAGCAGTTGGGGGTTAGGTGCCTTGCTCAAGGGCACTTGATAATTACATAATTACTATGTGTAAGTACTTACAAAAGTTGATGTGACATATTTAATTTGTGTGGAACTGATGTGCAGGTTTGATTCATGTAAATTCAACAACTTTTTGAGTGCAGTGTATCAAGCGATGCAAACATTTTTTTTAACAATTTTACTTTTCTCCTCAAACAGTGAAGTGCCCTGATAATGCGGAGTACATAGAGTGCGGTCCAGCTTGTATTCCCAGCTGTAAAGAACCCTCCACCAACTGCACTGGCTCCTGTATCAGCGGCTGCTTCTGCAAACCAGGTTTTGTGTTCCGGGGCAGACGCTGTATTCCCATTGAGCAGTGTGGATGTCTGGATGATGACAACAACTACTATGAGGTGAAAGGAATACACAGTTGATTAAGACAGCTTTGCATTCAGGTCAACCTGAGTTGTTGGTCGAGGTGTTGAGGGTGTTGGTGTTGAAAGTAACTTAACTGATTTTTTCCAGCCTGGAGAGATTGTCTTTGGGAATGGCTGCTCCAAGCTGTGTCGCTGTGCAGGCAATTACACCCTGAGCTGTGTGGACAACACCTGTGACCCCACAGAAGAGTGTCGGGAAGTGGGAGGAGTCTATGGCTGCTATCCTAAAGGTGTGTGTGATATTTGTCTTGAATTATGTTACCCTTCAGGATGTTGTATTATTCCACACTGCGTTGGTTTACTGTGGATTTAACAAACAGTGTCAGCATGCTAGTTTAACTGAGGTTCTTTGTTGATCTCTTCTACCTACAGACACCTCCATCTGTATTGCCTCGGCTGACCCCCACTACACCACCTTTGACAAGCGCAGTTATGACTTCATGGGCAACTGCACCTACTTGATGTCTGAACCGTGCAACAGCACAGATGTGCCTTACTTTGCTGTTTATGCTGAGAATGAGAATCGCTTCAACAACCCCTGGGTCAGCTATGTTAGTGCTGTCCATGTCCACGTTCGGGGAGTGAAGGTGTCCATCCTGAAAGGAGGAGTTGTGCAGGTGAGAGAACAAAGATATCATGAGTGTAGGAAGTGAAGTTGTATCCTACAGCAGTGTCGTAAGTTCTGTTTTCCATCTGTTCTCAGCTGAACGGAACGAATGTGAACATTCCTTTGAGTCCGGTGTCTGGAGTAGATGTTTTCAAATCTGGGACACTCTACACAGTGGTCATGGACTTTGGCGTAACTGTTCGTTATGATGGTAACCACTACATGGACATCAAAGTCATCAAAGAGTGAGTGTTGTGTTAAACTGGTAAATATTAGTGTTTTGTTAAAACAGCATGTCTTATGTAACATGCTCGTTTGTTTGTGCAGCTATCAGGACAAGTTGTGTGGCCTGTGTGGTGACTATAATGGCAACTATAAGGACGACTTCCGCACCCCCTCTGGTGAACTGGTCAACAATCCAACTGAGTTTGGCAACAGCTGGAACACAGACCCTGAGTGAGTCTTTGATATTGTATTGTACAGGCTGATTAGTTCTTCTCTATACTGAGGAATCACATTTCCTTTTCCCCTCCTGTAACTGTATATGAGATTAAATGGAGATTGACTGCTGTTCTCATTTGCTCTCCAGCTGCAACAAGACCCCAGAGGTCCCACCCCCTGGCTGCACAGAAACTGAACAGGACCTTTATGAGAGTCCAGCATACTGTGGTATCATACTGGACAGCAATGGTCCATTTGCTGTGTGCCACCCAAAAGTCAATCCTAATGTGAGTTAATCAGACCAGGTCATTTACATCTAAGCATTTAACGCTAGTCTGTTAATATTAATGCTGTCATTCATTTTAACTCTGTGTGTTTGTGCAGAGTTTCTTCAAAAACTGTGTATATGATCTGTGTGCGCTGGGCGGCCCTCACTCTGCTTTGTGTGAAGCGATTGAAGCCTACGTCAACGAGTGCCAGGACCGTGGGGTCAACATCGGTGCCTGGAGAAACAGCACCTTCTGTCGTAAGTCTCTCAGAAACCATAAAATCACGCTATATCTAAAGTACAGACTAGGTTTTGGTCTGCTGTATTTCACTCTCATAGGACGCCACTTTTCCAATCTAATGTGAATATGTTTGCTTGTAGCTTTTATCATTACGCTAAACTAAAATAATTGGGAACCTTTTTCTTTTTCAGCTCTCGATTGCCCATCCAACAGCCACTACGACCCCTGCGTCTCCCCTTGCCAGCCTTCCTGTACCCTTCCCCCACCCAGTCAGTGCACTGGACCCTGCTCTGAGGGCTGTGTGTGTGACCCTGGCTACTTACTCAGTGGTGACAAGTGTGTGAAACAAGACACGTGTGGCTGCACGTATAATGGACAGTATTACCAGGTGAGTGTTTACGATTGTTAATGTGTTCTAGTGACTCAGCAAATTAGTGAAAGGTGTAGTTCTTTAAGATGTTCTCTTTTCTCTCTATGAATTTCAGCCTGGGCAGGAGTTCTACACTAAGGACTGTGATCTGCTGTGCAAGTGTAATCCCCCATTCGTCACCTGCAGTGCTGCTGAATGCCCACCCATGCAGCAGTGTGGTGTGCAGGGAGGACAAATAGGATGTTACCCAGTCGGTCAGTACGTTATTATAGAACTGTATTATTAATCAGGTGTGAGGCAGATTTAACTTGTGTTGCAAAAGAAATGTTGTGAGTTCATCTCTCTTTTACTGGCTTTTAGACTTTAAGGATTGTATCATCTCTGGTGACCCCCATTACAACACCTTTGATGGTAAATACTACTCCTTCATGGGACTCTGCACCTACACGCTGGCCCGCACCTGCAGAAACAACACTGGTACGTAATGACGGTTTCTCTCTTTTACATTTAAGTACTATATAGTTATAAGTATATACTAGTAGTACAGTAACAAAAACATCCTGTTTAATGTTGACGGATAAAAAGAGAAAAACAGTTATATGTAAAACGAATGATAAATTTTAATGTTTTGGGGAGCTAAAACCACACAAACATTATAAGTGGACCTCAGATAAAAAATATAAAATATAAGTGAATGTAGGATGTAGGCCCTTTAAGAAACGACATTTAGGTTTTTTTTAATATTTTTACACATCATAATTATACACTAGGCCTGAGAGATATCTAAAAAAAAAAAATAGCAGAATATATTCTAGTAAGCAAATCACAATTATGGATTCTGTTAGCCCCCCACTCCAATGGACGTTTCCGCTCCAGGCTCAACTTACTTTCTATTCTATTTGAACTTCATATTTTATATGTTTTAGTTGGTCTATTATACACATAACAAAGTGCAGTGCTGTGTGTCCAGACTAAGTCATACATTATATAGGCTTTGAAATGACCTAATTCTTTCAAAAATAATGTACAATGTGTTGGACACGTATATACTCTGTCAGGTTTCATTGATTGGTTTCTGTGTTCTGCAGGCCCCTGGTTTTCAGTGGAAGGTAAGAATGAGCAGAGAGGAGTCCCTGGTGTATCGTATCTCAAGAAGTTGTATGTGACTGTTGATGGCATCACTGTGATGATGATGAAGAGCAAAACCATTCTGGTTCGTATAAACTGTTGAGCGCACAGACGTTTGTGTTTTTCATGAGGTGTACGATTGAGTTGCTTGGCAGAATTAGATCACATTCTATCTAAAAGCTTCTAAAGCTGGAATTCACTAGAGAGGAAATATTTAAGTTATTTCTGACTTCTGTTTTTTTAATATTTTTTCTCCATCCCTCCAGGTGAACGGACTGAAAGTAGGCCTTCCTCATTCACCCTCTCCACTAATCTCTCTGACCTTGGCTGGGCAGTATGTCATTCTCACCACTCCCTTCGGCCTGGAGGTGCGCTGGGATGGCAACCACTACGCTAAGATCACGGTGCCCAGGTACTGTTTCAGAGATGAGCTTTACGTACTCAGCCTTGGGTGTATAATGGATGTGACTTTGTATGCCAAACAAAAAAACGATAGTTGCTGTTATTTGTCTAAATGTTGATCAGTGGCTAAATACACATTTTCAGTTAATGGCATCATTTTTAAGGAATGGCGTCACACTTTTTAAAAATAAACTTCTGTCTAAGTTTAAATGATGATGCTGAATTTTTTTTAATGGTTTTCATGTTAATTTCTCTTTCTCTCCCTCTGTCTCTTTCTCTCTCAGCACCTACTATGAGCAGATGTGCGGTCTGTGTGGAGACTACAATGGAAACCCCAACAACGACTTCACCAAGCCAAATGGTTCTCTGGCCAACAACGCAAACCAGTTTGGCAACAGCTGGCAGACTGACGAGGACGAAGATGAGACGTTAGTTTTTATCGTTTTTCCTCAACCTATAAGTGTCATGCCTCAGTGTCTGTGGCTTTTTCAAGCCAGTGAGGAATGAGCTTTTATTAATCATACAATCTTCATGTTAATTGAAAAGGTGTAAAGTCTCCCTCTGGTCAGTTCATATATAAATCGTTTAATTTGTAAATCTATACCGTTTTGTTTTCAGGTGCCAGTCTGAGGTCCCACCTGAACCAACATGTGACCCAAGCCTGGAGGCTGAAGTGTCTAAACCAGAGAAATGTGGGAAAATCACAGACTCCACTGGACCATTCAGGTGATTGAACCTGCTTTATTTGGTTAGGAAATGCACGAGTAGTCCGTTCAAAAAATTGTACTGACTACTGCACTTCTTGATAAATCTCTCTCTCTTACCCTCTTTATCCCTCTGTCACACACAGGGATTGTATAAAGGTGGTGGACCCTCTGCCGTTCTTCCAGAGCTGTGTGTATGATATGTGTCGCTATCAGGGACTCCAACAAACCTTGTGTGATCAGCTCCAAGCTTACACTGACGCTTGTCTCAGTGCAGGAGCACCAGTTCACCAGTGGAGGGAGCCAGACCTCTGCCGTGAGTCTTGCCAACAAAACACTAGCATTAAACACATATTTAGTCACTCGCAGAAACAAAAACCTCTACTGGTGGTGGCGAAGCACTTTCTTGTGATTCTCTGATTTCCTCTAAGTGTTTATTCGTGGACAAATACAAGCTCATGTTACCTTCCAGTCTGTAGGTTAACCATGATGTCAGGACAGTCTAACAGCCTTAATCCACAAACTCCAAAAAATAAAATATGTGCCATTTTCCTTGTTTCACTCTTTCTGATAAGTCAGTTTTGTCTGTATTTTTTTCTCTACAGCTCTGGTTTGTCCCCCGAACAGCCACTACTCTACATGTGTGAGTTCTTGTCCAGAGACGTGTGTAGGTGTGAGCGGACCCCCTGGCTGTGGAGAGAAGTGTGTTGAAGGCTGTGAATGTGACCCCGGCTTTGTCCTGAGCGGCAGCCAGTGTGTTCCTCTCAAAGACTGTGGCTGTGTGGACTCTGATGGCTCCTACCATCCTGTGAGTGTCACACAGTGAGAAAACCCACATTTAAGTGCTTTGTCTGAATTTCTACACCACAGTACTGCTATGACCTGTATTTTCTCCTGTACTGTAATTCAGTAGTACTGTTTATTGAAAGTCCTCCACTCAGTTCCTTTACATTTTTGTGTGGTTTAGCTAAACGAGAGCTGGTATCTGAAGGACTGTGAGCAGCAGTGTGTGTGTCTGGGTGGAAAAATCATCCAGTGCTACAACACCAGCTGCCTCTCTACAGAGAGCTGCGTACTGCAAGATGGAGAGTACATCTGCAAACCGAATGGTACAGTATTTATATCTGCAACAAAGAGAAGCCTAGAAGTGTATGCACTCGGAACACTTAACACAGAACACACATGAAATATATACAATTATATATATGGTTTGATCTCTGTTCCTCTTTCCCTTTATCAATTCTGAACTACAGATACAGCATCAACACCTCAACCAACAACTCCAAAACCCACCACAGCTGGACCTTCGACACCAACACCCTCAACACCTCAACCGACAACCCCAAAACCAACTACAACAACAACAGCACCAGGTAAAATATTCATATTCAACACTGAAGGAAACTGCTTAAACAGTGCTCTAAATTTGCATGATTCACATGTGTACATTTGCTTCACATGAATGAAATATGTTACATCAACATAATTACTATGTGTAATTACTTAAAAAAGTTGATGTGACATATTTAATTTGTGTGGAACTGATGTGCAGGTTTGATTCATGTAAATTCAACAACTTTTTGAGTGCAGTGTATCAAGCGATGCAAACATTTTTTTTTAACAATTTTACTTTTCTCCTCAAACAGTGAAGTGCCCTGATAATGCGGAGTACATAGAGTGCGGTCCAGCTTGTATTCCCAGCTGTAAAGAACCCTCCACCAACTGCACTGGCTCCTGTATCAGCGGCTGCTTCTGCAAACCAGGTTTTGTGTTCCGGGGCAGCCGCTGTATTCCCATTGAGCAGTGTGGATGTCTGGATGATGACAACAACTACTATGAGGTGAAAGGAATACACACTTTGTAAAGAGCACCTGTGCCTTAAGGTCTTTTTAATATTTGCAAAGCTCACTTGTGCATGAGGATTTGTTGCCCTTACTAGATATGGAAGACTGAGCTCCACTATGACTGTCTGCCTGGAGTCCTTTTGCAAAGTCCAGATCAATGTTAAGTTTATCTTATTAGAGACTGAGTGTGCTAGATGGCTTACCTTTGACGCCATGCCTTAAGAAAAATAAAACTGCTATGCCATGACACTGACTTCTCAGACACATAAGAATGTGGTAGAAAACCAACTTAAACTCTACAATTTGATTAAGCCAAATTTGTATTAAGCCCTGAAACTTCACTCACAGTTCTGTGAGTATAATTTGAATGATTTTTTTCCAGCCTGGAGAGATTGTCTTTGGGAATGGCTGCTCCAAGCTGTGTCGCTGTGCTGGCAACTACACCCTGAGCTGTGTGGACAACACCTGTGACCCCACAGAAGAGTGTCGGGAAGTGGGAGGAGTCCATGGCTGCTATCCTAAAGGTGCTGTGAAAAACTCTTGTGATATTTGTTTTGAATTATGTTACGTCTATAGCACTATTTCCTAATCCTGCTCCTGGCAGCTCACAGCACTGCACCATTTCAGCTATTTCCTGGGCGAACACACCTGATCTAGCTAAGTAATTGCTTGATTATCAGTGAATGACCTGGAATGAAACTGTGCTGTGGGTTGTCAGGAACGTGATTAAGAAACGCTGCTCTGTAGGAGGCTATAATGTTTCACAGTTAGCTGTATGTCTCAGAGTCTAGGAGAAAATATTAGCAAGTTTGTACTATTCAGTTTATAATTTAAGTTTCAGTTCTGTGTACATTAGATTTTTTTTTTTAACATTTGTTGCTCTCTACTACTCACAGACACCTCCATCTGTATTACTACATCTGACCCCCACTACACCACCTTTGACAAACGCAATTATGACTTCATGGGCAACTGCACCTACTTGATGTCTGAACCGTGCAACAGCACAGATGTGCCTTACTTTGCTGTTTACGCTGAGAATGAGAATCGCTTCAACATCCCCACAGTCAGCTATGTTAGTGCTGTCCATGTCCACGTTTGGGGAGTGAAGGTGTCCATCCTGAAAGGAGGAGTTGTGCAGGTGAGAGAACAAAGATATCATGAGTGTAGGAAGTGAAGTTGTATCCTACAGCAGTGTCGTAAGTTCTGTTTTCCATCTGTTCTCAGCTGAACGGAACGAATGTGAACATTCCTTTGAGTCCGGTGTCTGGAGTAGATGTTTTCAAATCTGGGACACTCTACACAGTGGTCATGGACTTTGGCGTAACTGTTCGTTATGATGGTAACCACTACATGGACATCAAAGTCATCAAAGAGTGAGTGTTGTGTTAAACTGGTAAATATTAGTGTTTTGCTAAAACAGCATGTCTTATGTAACATGCTCGTTTGTTTGTGCAGCTATCAGGACAAGTTGTGTGGCCTGTGTGGTGACTATAATGGCAACTATAAGGACGACTTCCGCACCCCCTCTGGTGAACTGGTCAACAATCCAACTGAGTTTGGCAACAGCTGGAACACAGACCCTGAGTGAGTCTTTGATATTGTATTGTACAGGCTGATTAGTTCTTCTCTATACTGAGGAATCACATTTCCTTTTCCCCTCCTGTAACTGTACATAAGATTAAATGGAGATTGACTGCTGTTCTCATTTGCTCTCCAGCTGCAACAAGACCCCAGAGGTCCCACCCCCTGGCTGCACAGAAACTGAACAGGACCTTTATGAGAGTCCAGCATACTGTGGTATCATACTGGACAGCAATGGTCCATTTGCTGTGTGCCACCCAAAAGTCAATCCTAATGTGAGTTAATCAGACCAGGTCATTTACATCTAAGCATTTAACGCTAGTCTGTTAATATTAATGCTGTCATTCATTTTAACTCTGTGTGTTTGTGCAGAGTTTCTTCAAAAACTGTGTATATGATCTGTGTGCGCTGGGCGGCCCTCACTCTGCTTTGTGTGAAGCGATTGAAGCCTACGTCAACGAGTGCCAGGACCGTGGGGTCAACATCGGTGCCTGGAGAAACAGCACCTTCTGTCGTAAGTCTCTCAGAAACCATAAAATCACTCATGTGTGTACATTTTGTTGTGAGGTCTTCTCCTGTAAGGTGGAACCCTGCAGTAACAGTTTATTTTCTTCTTCAGCTTTCAAATGTCAACCCAACAGCCACTACGACCCCTGCGTCTCCCCTTGCCAGCCTTCCTGTACCCCTCCCCCACCAAGTCAGTGCACTGGACCCTGCTCTGAGGGCTGTGTGTGTGACCCTGGCTACTTACTCAGTGGTGACAAATGTGTGAAACAAGACACGTGTGGCTGCACGTATGATGGACAGTATTACCAGGTGAGTGTTTATGGGTGTTACTACGTCAAAGCAGCTCTCTCGTGTACAGTTCTCTAAATTGTTCTGTCTTCTCTCTATGAATTTCAGCCTGGGCAGGAGTTCTACACTAAGGACTGTGATCTGCTGTGCAAGTGTAATCCTCCGAACGTCACCTGCAGTGCTGCTGAATGCCCACCCATGCAGCAGTGTGGTGTGCAGGGAGGACAGATAGGATGTTACCCAGTCGGTCAGTACATTATTATAGAACTGTATTATTAATCAGGTATGAGGCAGATTTAACTTGTGTTGCAGAAGAAATGTTGTGAGTTCATCTCTCTTTTACTGGCTTTTAGACTTTAAGGATTGTATCATCTCTGGTGACCCCCATTACAACACCTTTGATGGTAAATACTACTCCTTCATGGGACTCTGCACTTACACGCTGGCCCGCACCTGCAGAAACAACACTGGTACGTAATGACGGTTTCTCTCTTTTACATTTAAGTAGCTTAATATGAGTTTTTTATTCTCATTAAAGTAGCATAACAGGGGGCTGCAACGTGGTGAGAAAAACTGCAGTGATGATTACATGAATGTTGACTATGATTCACTTATGAAAATGTTTATAGACTTTGCATACATATATATATCAATGTCTAAATCATAAATTATAATGCTTGTCAAGGTATTTTGTTTTTCCTGAAATTGGAAAGCGATGGTTAGTGTTTTTGATTTGTGTTCTACAGGCCCCTGGTTCTCTGTGGAGGGGAAGAATGAGCAAAGAGGAGTCTCTGGTGTGTCGTATCTCCGGAAGTTATATGTGACTGTTGATGGCATCACTGTGACCATGCTGAAGGGTCGAACCACTCTGGTTAGTATGAACTACCAGGCACACAAACATTTTAAATGTGTTTTAGGTGGCATATCTGAATTTAATCTCATGGTCGATGAAGAATTAAAGGAATAAGATTGGACTGAAGCAAAAAAGATTTTTGAGTACCTTTTTTATAGTTTTTTTTTTTTTAATTCTTTTGTGTTGTCTGTTAGTTTCAGATCAAGCACATCATTTTTTATCTTTTTGCATCCTTTTTCCCCCTCCTCTGTCTGTTTTTTGTTCCAGAGGTGTCCACAAATTGTTTTATATTGTTAGATGCAAAGTATGTACCCACTCACTCACTGACTCACTTACTTGCATTTAACAAGATAAACCTCAAGGGGGGACCTACTGGCACTGTACAGTGTAAACAACTTTCCATCCGTGACACTTGTGCTTGTTGTATGTGAAACATTTGTTTTTCTACATCTTTATGTGCAGTTCTGCTGACATCAGAGGTTGTGGAACAGTGGTCGAAAAGCTTAGCATTCTTACATTTTCTATAAGCAACATGTCAGGCTGAAAACATAAGACAAAACAAAACAGAAAGCTTGCAAGCTTCAGAGTGCTAGAAATAACCATGCTATTCTTATCAAAGCTAATCTGCATCAATAATTCTTCATTGATTCTACACCTCCCCAGGTGAACGGACTGAAAGTAGGCCTTCCTCATTCACCTTCTCCTCTAATCTCTCTGACCTTGGCTGGGCAGTATGTCATTCTCACCACACCCTTTGGCCTGGAGGTGCGCTGGGATGGCAACCACTATGCTAAGATCACTGTGCCCAGGTAGTGCTTCATTATGATCTCAATGATGCTCTTATTTACCATCTTAATTGAAACACTTTTTGACAGGAGCTTTCTTGGATAAAGACAATCCTTATGCTATGTTTATACTACAGTTCCTCAATATCTCTCTTCCTCTCTCTCTCAGCACCTACTATGAGCAGATGTGTGGTCTGTGTGGAGACTACAATGGAAACCCCAGCAATGACTTTACCAAGCCAAATGGTACCCTGGCTGACAACGCAAACCAGTTTGGCAACAGTTGGCAAACTGATGAAGACGAGGATGACATGTTAGTCTCTTACCTGTCGTCTCTGTCATCCTGCGCCTTTTTAAGGGCATGAAGAAAGAGTGTCTTTATTTGTCTGTCTATCTTTAGGCCTGTTTGCTATAGAAAATCTAACTCATGAACACAAATTACTTTATTTAATCACATCAGTTTCATGTAATTGTAATTACATGGCTCTGTTGGATAACCTCATTGGTTGATGATGTAAAAGGCGTCTATTCTGTTTTCAGCTGCAAGCCTGGTAACACAACTAACCCACAATGTGACCCAAACCTGGAGGCCGAAGTGTCTAAACCAGAGAAGTGTGGGAAAATCACAGACTCCACTGGACCGTTCAGGTGAATACATTCTTAAAGAAATCCTACTGATTTTTTTTTGCATAACATTTAAGCAGTTTTTGTTTTAGACCACTGACTACTCCACTGACCACGTCACTTATCTTTTCTCTCCCTTCTTCAAACACAGGGATTGTATAAAGGTGGTGGACCCTCTGCCGTTCTTCCAGAGCTGTGTGTATGATATGTGTAGTTATCACGGACTCCAACAAACCTTGTGTGATCAGCTTCAGGCTTACACCGATGCTTGTCTCAGTGCAGGAGCACCGGTTCACCAGTGGAGGGAGCCAGACTTCTGCCGTGAGTCTCACCAACAACATATTAACATACAAAACTGGCAAATTACATGTCAAATATATGGCTAACATCAGTACAGATTTGCCAAAATTTTGTCTAAATCTGTAGATTTTGACATACTGATGACTGTAAGTGACAAACTTGAAGAATGAAAAATGTTTGACATATTTCAAACTTCATCCCTTGCCTTGTTATGTTAAATGTTATGTAATTTTTTCTCTACAGCTCTGGTTTGTCCCCCGAACAGCCACTATTCCACATGTGTGAGTTCTTGTCCAGAGACGTGTGTAGGTGTGAGCGGACCCCCTGGCTGCGGAGAGAAGTGTGTTGAAGGCTGTGAATGTGACCCCGGCTTTGTCCTGAGTAATGACAAGTGTGTTCCTCTCAAAGACTGTGGCTGTGTGGACACTGAAAGCTCCTACCACCCTGTGAGTGTCACACACACCTCTGTCAGAAAATAGAAAATATTGACAATTTGAGACTCACAAACAGGTTTATGTAGATTGACACAGTAAATAAGCAACAGTACAGTTAATTTATATTCATGCAAATACTCAGTTCTTGTGTATTTTTGTGTGGTTTAGGTAAATGAGAGCTGGTATCTGGAGGGCTGTGAGCAGCAGTGTTTGTGTCTGTCTGGAGGCATTATCCAGTGCTACAACACCAGCTGCCTCCCTACAGAGAGCTGTGTTCTGCAAGATGGAGAGTACATCTGCAAACCGAACGGTACAACAAACATCTACAGTTCTCTGATACAACACTGTTTGTGTGCCGTGTAACTTAACTCATCAGCTTATAAATACATTGGCACTAAAGATAGCTCAGTTTAAGAAGATCCTGTTTGTTTTCTTACAGAACCTACAGGTCCAGGAATCTGCTCTGTCTCTGGGGACCCTCACTACACCTCTTTTGATAAGAAGGTCCATCATTTCATGGGTGCCTGCTCTTACACCCTCACCAAGCCCTGCAATGAGACCACTGGTGTGCCGTACTTCACTGTCGACACCCAGAACGAACACAGAGGCAATAACAAGAAAGTGTCCTACGTGAAAACAGTCATTGTCAATGTTTATGGCATGAAGATTATCCTTGACAAGGGCCGTAAAGTCCAGGTGAGAGTTGTAGTTTTAAAAAGTAAAGAATTGAATTTTCAATTGAATCAAATTCAATTTGACAGGGTTCCCACATATCCAAGAAAACCTGGAAGTTTAAAGACTAGTTTTCAGTCATGGAAAGCAACTGAAGAATAAGAAAGCTAGTACAGTGTCCTGGAAATATTAGTTAGGTCCTGGAAAAGTGTAAAGCTAAGTTACCGAGACTGCATATTTTATCATATTTTCAGGTGTTAATGCCCAGTTTGGGTGGCTGTTCATAGCTATTGTTGAAATACTACAATGTTGCATGTGGACAGATCTACATCTACATCTCCACCATGTTACTTCACTCTTGCAGGTGAATGGCGTTCAGGTGACTGTGCCTGTCACTCTCCTGAATGGAGTTAAGGTCTTCCTCAGTGGGAAGTTTGTGGTGCTAGAGACTAACTTCGGCCTGCGTGTCCGCTTTGATGGCAATCACCATGCTGATGTCAGCCTTCCTTCATCTTACAAAGGCCTGCTGTGTGGAATGTGTGGTATGTAGTGCTCTGAGACTGAAATTAAACAATCTTAATAAAATAATCAATAAGTGATTATTCATTATTTCATTTCATTGCCATTGAGGTTATTCATGGCCAGTACATTCACAACTGCTGTTGTTTCATTGCATTCAACATCTTAAGCTATGTACTTAACCATCACATTACTCCACCAATCTCAAAGGAAACTACAACAATAACCCAGATGATGACAACATCATGTCAGATGGCAAGCCCACAGACAGCACCAATGAGCTAGGGGAGAGCTGGCAGGTGCCTGACGAGAGACCTGAGTGAGTGCCATTACCAATCGCAGTGTAAGAAAGGCAGGACTAGGATGTATAATTGCAGTATTAAACCATTTAGAAAGCAGCTTGGATGTATATTGGTACATGTCCAATGATTAGATGGAATATGGGACAGACTAGCAAATAATACCTGCCTGAAGGTAGAAACATGTTGGGTCAAACTTGCTGTTTATTCAGTGATCTTCATACACAACTGATAACCATTTTTCTTTTTTTTTTTGTTTTGACATTTGAAATAAATTTTGTCGTATCTTATCTCATTTTTAGTTGCACACATGGAGGTGGAGACGTTGAATGTGATAAAAATATTGAAAGTGAGGCACAAAAACCCACCAGCTGTGGAATGATTACTGACCCTAATGGTGAGGAAACACACAAACACACACAGTCAGTAACCAAGACCAACCCTGCAGTATTTTAGGGACTGACCAATATGAAAATGTTGAGTCCGATACCGATTTTAGGGAGCTTTTTTATCTGCCGATAATTTTATTTTTAAATTTTAGATTTTATTACTACAGTATATTTAAACAGTGTCTTAGTGTTGGATATGATTGTCAGTTATCAATCACTATAATACATTATTATTGAATATATTATATTATTTGGGGGTGGAGCTACCCAGAATGCATTACACCTTTGGTTTCTGTTTATCACATCTTCTTTTTCTTATTTTTTTATTCATTAAATAGTTTTTTGTGTGTGTTACAACATATTCTCATGCCAAAGGTGAGGTTTTGTCCGTGCATCAGGAGTCCAGATGTTTAGTGCTGTGATCCAAATAAAGGTGCTAATTACATGCAGTATTATTGGCCAACACTGATAATAGTGCAAGTTGCTGATATTTATGGCTTACCAATATATTTGTCAGGCCTTGTGTCAGGACATGTGTCTACATGTATACACCCGTAATAGGGTAATAGTCCATTGTGGAATCCTCTCAGACAAAGCTTCACAGATCTACATTCCTAGAGACTGTGCCATCTGATGGACCCTTTCTCCTTTCCCCTCAGGAATCTTTAAAGAATGCCATGAAGTTGTGCCACCCACTCCATATTTTGAGAACTGCGTGTTTGACCAGTGTGGCACAGATGGGTCTGCCGTGGCACTCTGCCAGGCTGTTGAGACCTATGCTACCTTGTGTGCCCAAGCTGGGGTGCCCATCAACTGGAGGAACAACACCTTCTGTCGTAAGTGTTTCTTTAAATGGTGTGTTTTGCAAGTACGTGAGCGCCTTTCAGGCATTCTTTACATCTTCTTTAAGTCTGAGACCTGCAGTGCCGTGGTGCACTTTATAAGAATATTGCAGGCTTTAAAAGAGGCCTTTGGTACTTACAACTATGTTGCTTCAGGAAGGTGATGTAAGGAGCAAAAACATGTGCTGCTGTAGTTCTTGTGTATAATTAGGAGTTTTTTCTTCTTCTGCCATTGCGCACCTCTTCCTTACTCTCTGCTACTCTGGACTATTTAATGTTTTATTGCATTCTTATTTCCCACTCTCTCCCCGTATTCCTCTGTCTTTCTTTGTCTCTCAGCCCTGAAATGCCCCGTTGACAGTCACTATGAGTACTGTGGTACTGCGTGCCCTCCCAGCTGTCAGGATCCAGGCTCAGCTGGCACGTGCACAGAGCCATGCGTGGAAGGGTGTGTGTGTGATGAAGGACTGATACTCAGTGGAGACAAGTGTGTGCCCTTCAGTCAGTGTGGATGTACGGACAAGGACAGCAACTACAGACCCGTACGTGAGCTGTTAATGATCTTACTTTGGCATTGTTTGTGTCTGCAGGAGAAAATAAGACACTCATGTTTAAAATAACCAGATATCTTCCTGATGCTCTGCTAATGGCCTGTTTATTTGTTTATATAAACGGTGCTGTGCAAAAGTCAGAGACCACCCTTCATTTATTTTCTTTCTAGTCAACCTGTAATTATGTACAAACTGGTCATTTTCAGCATCAGAAAAAAAAGAGAAACAGAAACAGAAAATTACACAGAAACCACAAGAACTAACTATAATATCACGTTTTTTCATTTATTGTGTCCACACTTTGCCTTTATTACAGCTTCCATTCTGTTTTAAGAGACCTGCTTTCAGTTTTTCAAAGAAATCTGGGGGGATATTTTTCCACACCTCTACAATTCAGTATTAGAGTCATTAATGTCAGTTAATTGTTATGAGAGCTCCATTTCACTAATTTTCCTTTAATACCTCTGACTTTTGCACAGCATATATATATGTGTGTGTGTGTGTGTGTGTGTGTGTGTTAGAATAGAAGCTGGTGTGCACATACATGCTAACCAGCTTCTGTTTACATAATGTGCCATTTTTTGTGTTTGTATGCTCTTTAGGTGGGAGATAGCTGGTTTACTAAGGACGACTGTTCTGAGCGCTGTGTGTGCTCTCCTTTTAACAATGTGACATGTGAAGCATGGAGATGCAGCCCTGCACAAGAGTGCAAGGTCAACGAGGGACAACTTGGCTGTGTGGATACAGGTATGAACTCCTCCAGTTACAGTACAATATATTGGGACCAACCCCAGTCATACTACAGTTTTACATATTCCGCAAACAGTGTGAAACCCTAATACCAAGGTATTTCAGAACCAGTTTTAAACTGCTTTCTATCAGTAGGAGTTACATCAGTTACATTCATTCCAAATGCTAAGATTTTCTTGTCAAAACACATGTATCAATATCATAATATGAGAACACTGTACTAAAGGAAAGTGCTTTAAATATAGTGTTTGAAACAAGTCCAGCTTTGGCAAAAAAAGATTTAAGAATAACTCTGATACTAAATCGACAACATTCCATAGGTGAGGAAGAATGCTTTGAAGAATATTTGTGAAAACCTCCAGTGTGTTTGTGTGTACAGGAGTGGGAATTTGCCACATAGCCGGCGATCCTCATTACTACACCTTTGATGGGATCATGCACACGTACATGGGCACATGTACCTACACACTGGTGGACATTTGCGACAGCTCCATGGTGACACCCTTTACCATCATTGCCAAGAATGAGGAACGTGGCCTGCCCGAGGCCTCCTACGTCCGCTCTGTCACCGTCTACCTGCCCGGAGCCAACATCACACTCAGCAAAAGCAAGAGAGTACTGGTGAGAGGCTGACCCAAAAACGTGATTGGAAAGAGGGATGAATATGAAATGGATGAGTCAAAATGTTTTGCAAGAATTTTTAAAGGGCATCTACAATGTAATATTGTTTTGAATACGTTACAGCTAATTATGAACCACAACAATGTTACACATGGATAAAAAGAAAGAGTGCACTTTTCACAGTTTGCAAAGTCCAAAGGACGTTTTGTTCATCATGTATTCTCACTTCTCTAGCTGGATGGACAAAGGATCCGCACCCCTATGGACATTCCTGCAGCCAAGGCCCAGGTGTTTACCAGCGGAGTCAACAGTGTGCTGGCCACTGATTTTGGCCTGATTGTCCAGTTTGATGGAGTTCACCACATAGAGATCACTGTACCTGGAGATTATTTCAACAAGGTGAGAACACAGACTGGTGGAATGCAATTAACATTCAGTACTGTCCATATTATCATTTAAAAAGGGTTTTAAAAGGGCTACAGTAAGTAAATATATGGAGTTTATAGTGATATATTGGTTTCTTGTATTCAACTAAATAAACACATTAAATATACATCATGAGTCTAGTCACTAATTGGGAAAGTAGAGTTGCCAGATTTTATTAAAACAAGCAAAAAAGTGCAGAAGGTAGCCGTTTCTGTGTCAGTCAGTTATAGCCATTTGTAACCAAGAATAAATGCTCCTCCTTCCTCTCACTCACTCACATTCCGTCTCTCTTGCATGCATTTTGCAGGTGTGTGGTATGTGCGGTAATTACAACGGTAATTCCAGTGATGACAATTTGATGCCTAATGGCCAGCCAGCTAAAGATGTCATAGAGTTGGGTGACAGCTGGAAAGCAGAGGGTGACAGTGACCCAGGGTGAGTGCCTGAATTCTGTAGTGATACAGTGACTAAAGGAGTCAGACAAAATCAGTTTACTCAAGTATTAAACCTTTGATTCTGGATAAAGGGTCACTGGCCAGGTTCCCACTAGAGATAAACCAAAACGACCCTACACTCCTCACTTCCACACAACACTATAGAAAACAGCAGCACAGTACAATACAATGTGTTAGGTAGAAAACAGTGTACAACACAGTGTAGTACAAAATAACATGGTACAAGGAATACATGTAATACAAGGGATTGGATCAGATTAGATTAAGTGTTAGTTACAAAATACCCAAAGCGAAAATGACTCCGAAATTGCACGTCCACTTCGTTTATGCTGATAGTCCAGTCTGATTTTTTTTTTCACATTAGACCTGTTCTTTTTTTTTACAATTCTAACTAGCAGATCCCTCTAACTAGATCTTCCTATCCCCACTTGGACAAAATTAATATTCAGGCAAGCTATTTTCAGCAAAGAATCACCTGCCAATAGAATATCTAAACCGACAAGGGCACTGGGATCAGAGAAAAAATGCATTTGGTTTGCACATTTCACCCTGCTGTCCAAGTGGGGCTTTAGTCTGAAGCGCTTTGTGAAAACGGCTTGATCGTCCTCCATTCCCTCATTAGAGATGCATCAGACACTAGGGAGATAATCAAAAAGCCAGACCTGCAGGTGGTTAGAAGGTGATTAATTATGTACGAGGCAGATACATTTAAAGCAATGTAAGGGAAATGAAAGTAACAGCTGTGCCAGCAAACCTCTGTGAAAGAGGGAGTCTACTTTTAGGGTCAGGTCGAACATGTTTAGCATACACAGGAAAAAAATGTGCCCTATGGACAAAACCCCCACTGTGGCTCTCTAGAAAAAAAACAATTGTAGTGCATGTTACCCTTTGAAAAATAAGCTACAATAACAACAAGCCCGTTGTGTCTTCTACAGCTTTATTTTATTCCTCATCTTTTTCATTTTGTGACTCACTCTATTGCTGTCTTCATAGATGCCAGCCAGACTTGCGCCCAGATGTCCACCCTAACTGCACGGCTCAGGAAGAGGAAGCGATCAGGGCTCAGTGTGCCAGCGTTATCCTCTCGGACCGCTTCAAGCCCTGCCACTCGCTGATTCCACCTGAGCCCTTCCTGGGGAACTGCATCTACGACATGTGCGAATACAATGGCATGCAGTCCACACTGTGTGACAATGTGGAGGCTTACGCTCAGGCCTGCCAGAGTGCCGGTGTCACCATCAGCTGGAGAAACACCACCTTTTGCCGTGAGTGACCTAAAAAAATCTGTAGCTACAATAGCTTAAAAAGAGCCTTCCTACTTCATTGACCTGTGAAAATCACCTCTTATTATTTTAGTTCCAAATTTGTGTTTTCTTAAATGCCTTGCTGATGAGTAAGAGAATAACACAATATACATCTTATAATAAAATAAGAATAATAATACTTTTACTAATAATAATAACTTATATTTATTGAGTGCCATTCACGTGATAGTGCTTTACTTTGAGGAGTAAACTTAATTAATTTTGTGCCAAAAGTTTTAAATAAATCCACAAGCAAAATATTCAGTATTAAAATGCTAAATGAACGAGAGTTAAAACTCTGTAAAAAGATTTTTTTCACTCTTTTTGCTAGAAATTTCAAACTCATTTTTCCAGTCTTTGCTTTGATTATTTCTTTTTTATTTGCCAATGTTGCTGATACATTTTTTGCAAAAATTTTTTTTGCTTTTGACTGTTGGCACATTTTCACAATTGGGGCGAGTCGTGGAAGAGGGCGTTTATCTGAATTGCTGTGACCGGTCTTCTGAGACCTAGCCACGACCACTCCATAAGCTGTGAACTGCCCCCAACAAGGAGCAACATGTCGTACTGAGGCTACTCTTTTTTGTCTTCGCCTGCAGCTCTCCCCTGTCCTCCAAACAGCCACTACTCGGACTGCACGCCCCCCTGCCCCCCCACATGTGCTGACCTCTTTCCAATCTTCTGCCCCCTTCCACCCAATGGCTGTGTGGAGGGCTGCCAGTGCGATGCAGGCTTTGTGCTGAGTGACGGCAAGTGTGTATCGCTCTCCAACTGTGGATGTGTAGACAGTAAAGGACAGTACCATGATGTAAGTTGGAAGTCAAACAAGGACAAAATTCAAATCTGAATGTTTGTACACTTAGTTACTCTGTCTCAGCTTCTTCCTTCACCTCAGGTCTGTGTTTGCCTCCCATTCAGCGTAAAAGGAAATTCCATATAAACTACTCATTAGAAAGTGGGGTGTTCTTTGTGCATTGCAGACACAAAACAGTTATTTCAAAGCATTTGTAACACTGCTTATTTCCTCTGCATTCAAGACACTGCATCATCGATGGTGGTAATCCTGGTGTGTTTTGCAGGTTGGAGATTCGTGGGTGACAGAGCACTGTGATCAGAAGTGCACGTGCAGTCTGGGAGGAGTGCTGACCTGCATTGACTTCCAGTGTAGCTCCAGCTCCATCTGTGCACTGGATAAAGATGGAGAGCGCTACTGCAAACCTGAGAGTGCGTCACAATCACTAACATAGATAGATGGATAGATGGATAGATAGATAGACAGATAGACAGATACATAGATACATAGAAAGAACTTTATTGATCCTGAAGGGAGACTGCAGTGTTTCAGTAGCAAGACATATCATTTCACATAAATTTACATATACTAAGCAGAAAAAAAAATTTGAAATAAAAATAGACACAAGTTAAAGTATAAGAAAGTGGAAATAAAACTATATGTATTTGCATATTTACATAGCAAATAAGACAGATTTGTTGTATTTACATGAGATATCCATGAGATCTAATTTCCAAACGCTCTGTGTCTCAGTCTAGCTCTCTCTTTTCCTTAAACTCTCTCTTTTGCTGCCTTATGACATATCAATCCACTCAAGTGTCTAGTCATATCAAAATAGTTTATTAATGTCAGAGTTAGTAGTTTAAATCATTTACAGTTTTACAGTTCCTGTGACAAGTGTCTGTGCTTATATCATAATAAGTCTGCCACACTAGAAAAATCTAGCCTAGCCATATATATTTGTAAATTCTAGGAAAATATAATGTATGACTGTATGCTACATATCTCTGAAACAGTTTTCCATAAATGTATCCTCTCTGCTTTTTTCTCTCCTTCTAATTTATAGGTTTTGACAAGTGCATCATTTCTGGAGACCCACACTACCGCACCTTTGACAAATTCAACCATCACTACCAGGGCCCACACACATACATCCTAACAAGGGATCATGATCTGCCCAGCTCCCTCACGCCCCTCACTGTCAGAGGCAAGAATGCCCGCAGAGGGGGCAACAGCCGCATTTCCTTCCTGCACGAGGTGTATGTGGATGTGTATGGCATCAGTGTTCGCATGCTACAGAAGAGGGCTCTCCAGGTAAGGAAATGCTGGATTTCTGGGAAATGTACTTCACATGCATGCAGTAGAATGACACATACAATGTTACAACTACTACAGTATTGTACTAATGTTTGGCCCCCTGCATTAATCATAATAGTTAATATTTTGTTCAAGATGCTTACGTCTGGCCCATTTTTCCCCTTCCCCAGGTTGATGGCGAGCGAGTTTTCCCTCCCTTAAGTCCCAGGCAGGGTATCAAGATCACCTTGAATTCACGCTACCTTCAGCTCTCCACTGACTTTGGGCTTACAGTGCGCTTTGATGGCAACATGCAAGGAGGTGAATGAATGATAGAGACTTATGAAGCCATTTGTGGGTCTAGACATGTCAACCCAGTCACATGCACAGTGTGCACATACACAACAACTAGACACCTTAGCCATGTCAGCACAAACTGCTTTTTTTCTCTGTACAGAGGTGATTCTTCCAAGCACCTACAGGACGTATGTGCGCGGCCTGTGTGGGAACTATGACCGTCGCACCAACAACGAGTACATGAAACCTGATGGCACCCTCACTCGCAACCTTAACGAGTTTGGAGACAGCTGGAGAGTGACAGACAGACAAGGGGAGGCCCTCCGTACCTCAGACCTGCCACAACTCGCTCGCTTGCACAGGTGAGTGGGCGCACTTCAAAACTGCTATTTAGTCACTCGACCAACACTTCCCATTTCCTTACAAATGGAGTTTGGTATAAAAGTTTGGAAGTATCAACCTTTAAAAACTAAATATGAACACTTTTTTATCTAGAGGAAATGAATGATGATACAGTTATATGCACAAGTTTGGTTGCCCCTGGTCAGAAGACGTTTTATAGATTTTTTAGTGTAGATAAGTAAATATTGTCTACAGACAATTGTGTGCAATTACTGTTTATTTGCTGAATTTAACATAAACCATAAAATGTGGCACATTTTATATTTTAGGCTTTATTTTTCCCAGTGTGTTACTTTAGCAAGTAAATCGAAATTGTGCACTAAAATATGCAGAAAAAGACCATATTTAAGTTTGTTACTTGTACAGGATTTGCTAACACAATGAAAATCAACAAAACATAATTTTGGTGCTCAAACTTTTGCATATGACTGTATGTTTATTAATATGTTACTATGAATAAAAAGGGTTTGAGCAAATGTCTGCAGCATTCATGTATGGCTGATTCTCAATTTGTTTTGCACCCAGAGATTGCAAACTTGCAGCCCTAATCATATCTACATGATTCTCACATTCACATGCTCCTGAAGGCTTGATCCACTGAATAAACTGTTCACTTACAACATTGTAAATAATTGAAAACTGGTCAATGGAAGGAGCGCTTATCAACAAAGGCCACACGTGCTTTTTTCATAAAATAAGTTACAGTAAGCACAAACTACTACAAGCCCTTAGAAAATTGTGGTTGTGTTGTATTGGTTGTTGGAAGATTTACTTAATTATATATTTTGATTAAAATGATTGCTTGATTTCATACTTTTGGCCCCTACTAGATGCATTAATTGATAAAAAGTCATGTAGTTATTGTATTAGAATTGCACATAACTATGCTTTACACTGAATAATACTACACACATACACCATACAATAGAAATCTAGATGAATTGGGTTTGCTGAAAGGTCATTCCTCAGTCTTAAGTCATGTTTAACTATCCTTTTCTTCCATTTCTTCACTGTAATCCTTGCACTGTCATTTATCATTTCTATATCCTGCACAAACTCACAAAACCCTTTGTGTGCTTCTCATGCTCTCTCCCTCCCATCCTGTCTCAGGAGAGAGGTGGAGGAAGATCCGGGCTCTGGCTTTGAGACAGACGGCTGCTCTGCGGATCAGCTGGTTGAGCTGAACGGGAAGAAGCAGTGTGGAGCGCTGACTGACCCCGAAGGCCCCTTCACTGCCTGTCACAGCATCCTCGCTCCTGATATGTTCCAGGAGTGAGTACAGTGTCGTGCTCTACTGTAATAAATTCCACCAGAACACAGCTCTTAGGAATGAGGACCATACTGAGTATCTTACCATGTGTGCATGTGAGGAGTCTGGCACTGCTGACGTATTGACGTATTGAACTCTTGCACGCTTTCCTAAGTATTTGTGTGTGGGTGATTCCCTCATTGTCCATGAAAGGAGTCAGCTATGTTCATTGTTTTAACTTTATGTTGACTGCAGATGTGTGCTGCTCTGACACTGTGTGTTTGTTGCAGGGACTGTGTGTTTGACCTCTGTGCAGAGCAGAGCGATCCCACACTGCTCTGTGAGAACTATGCTGTGTACGCCCTGGATTGTCAGGAGCAAGGAGTTGAGCTAGGGAACTGGAGACAAGAACTGGGCTGTGGTATGTTGTACACACAAATGCAGTACTATCCAAAGTTTTAGGCATTAGAGGAAACAATGTTTAAAATGCAATTTATCTGGGAAGTAAGTGTTTATTTACTCAGAAAACACTAATATTACAATAAATACAAATAACATTAAAACAATATGTATGTCAATGTTCACTTAACCATTTCCAAATGTCTCCCCAATGAAGCCAGCATTATTTGTAGTAATCATTTAGTACAGAGTTAAATCAGGAGAGCTGGTGGTGGACTTTTTCTAACCAGTTCACAGGTATGGTTATGAGATCCTGTGTCAATATACTATTGACTGTGTGCACCCTGTAGCCATCAGTCTTTGATGGTAGTGTTGGGGGGGTTTGTGGTGGCAAGCAAGCTAGAGCTGCTTTCTAAAATGATTTTCTCACACCACCAGTACACCATGTGAGCACATTTTCAGAAAGAACAAGCCTTGAATACTGAGAGGCTGCTCTTACCTTCCAGACTGCAGATCCTCTTAACCTACAGTTGGATGTGAAAGCTTAAACACTCCTAGTCAAATTACACGTTTTGTTGATTATCTACAAGAAAAAGTAAAAATAAGTTTACACATTCTCCACAGGCAACAAACTTTAATATGGCACTTTTCAGCTAATTTTAGTGCACAAGGTCTAGTTTTTCGAGTTTTCCAACATATTGGAAAAAAAAAGTAAAATGCGCTAGAACTTCTGCGAAGACCAATTTTTTTTTCTTAATATCTTAACTTTAGTAAATCAACAAATAAACAGTAATAAACAGTAGGGGATGTGTTAACATGTCACTCGACCAGGGCTTTCCTTTACTGTTATAGCAACTTATAGTTTTTATTATTAGGCTATTAATAACAATAATGGGTATTTTAATTTTTATAAACTTTGACTGATATGAACATGAACAACACATTAAAATAAAACAAAAGTAATTACTTTTGTACACGTTAAAGCCACGTTTTCTGACATTTAAATTGTCTAGACATTGAAAATAACTACTTAGTTGTAAACAAGAAAGTTACTTTGTCCTGTATTTGCTTATTTGTATCTATTCTAATTTCGTGTTTTGTTTTACATGCAAAAACACACTTAATGGTGAAATAAATGGTTTTAAACAATTTTTGTAGAAATCTTTGTAAGACTTGGCATAGTACAGTATATAAAGGATATTTGTTAATCTTACAAAAAACAGATTCAAAAGCGTATGCATGTAGTTAAAAACTTATTAACAAGTGACATCCACACACATAGCTTGGTATTTATGTGTGCTCAGCGAGGCCTCTGACATTTCTCTCTGCATTGTGTGTGTTTGTGTGTAGCTCTGGCGTGTGGTGCCAACAGCAGCTACACCACCTGTATGACTGCATGCCCAGCATCATGTGCAGACCTAGCAGCACCCTCAGAGTGTGAGCAGACCACATGTATAGAGGGATGCCAGTGTGCTGCTGGATACACCATGAGTGACAACGAGTGTGTTCCTTTCAATGAGTGTGGATGCACCTACCTGGGACGCTATTACTCTGTGAGTTCCTAGTTATATTAGTGTGAGAGTGTGTGTGTGTGTGTGTGTGTGTGCTGGGCTGCATGTGTTAACATTGTAATCAGTTATTGTCAGGGGAATTCTTCCAGTTTTTCAAAATTTCTACATAATTCAACCGTTGGGATGCAACAAACTCGTTCAGAGTGGTTTGATGTGAAATGGTTCCTTGTAGAGAAAGTTACCAGCTTGAATTTCTTTACAGTGGTGGTGATAGGAACCAGAAGTCGCAATGTCTGAAACTGAAATAAAGTCATTTAACTTACTATCCAAATCTGTGAACTTACATGTGTCTTCTGAGTTTTAATGTTGATAATGGTAAAATAGGGGGACAGTTTTGCCTTATAATGCTGTGGACATACCCCTCCACCATGACTGCCTTCAAAAACATACGGTTTAGCCCAAATCCTTCACAAAATTATCGTAAATCTCTCATCTCAGGCATCATGCAATGTATTTGTTGTCATTTCAAGTAATAGCTTTCTTGAGTGAGCTTTCAAGGGCATTAAAGGCTTCAGTTGTTTGGTTTGCATCACCATTACTATGAACAATGCTGACTCTGTAGGTCTCTCTAGAACTGAGTGCGTCACATCAAACCACTCTGAATGACTTTGTTTACGTCTTAAAAATTTAATTATACAGAAATGTAAAAAATTAGTGGAGATAAGAATGTATTTACATAGACTTGCATTCAAAACGTTGGAATCACTAGTCGCCAGAAGATGATTTGTTAAGTATGCTATGTAATGGTGTTTTTTGGAATCACCTCCAAGTTATTAAATGGTAAATAATAATGTACTGGAGTGCCAGAATTATTTATTTATCATGTGTTCATCATTTTGAACACATCTAAAGTGTGTTCTTTTTTAAAAGCTTTCAGCTAATTAGTTGAAATCTGCTAGGCTATAGAGTAGTGGCATCAGCCTTTTTTTTATTTATTTTGTTAAAAACAGTGGCTCTAGACTTTTGAACGCTGTGGTATATACCATCAGAACAACTTGTGTCTAAATCCAGTTTCTGTATTTCTCATGCAGTTGAAGGAGACATTTGTGACAGAGGACTGTGCTCAGAGCTGCGAATGTACCCCCACCGGTGCGGTTTGTGAACTCAAAGGCTGTGGTGGCACAGAACTCTGCACCATCTATGAGACCAGACGCAACTGCTACGAGAGTGAGTGGCTTCTTTTAAAACACTGACAATGTAATATACTACAAAACTTCCACTATACAGTATTACAACTTTTCACATAAAATGAGCCCTAAGAAGGTGCTTATTGGCCATTTTATTAGAAAAGCAAGCCTTGCCGGTGTTTGTTTAGAAACTGTAATCCATTAGTTACCAAGCAGAATTTGCATTAATCATCTTTGGGCACTTAATGAATGGTCAGTTTCTGACCAGAGTCATTCTTGGCTTGGTATTTTTGGCTGACCCTACAGTGGCACTGTGTAAAAGCTCCAAGAACACTGCAGTGTCTGATACACTACTGTGTCAGTGTCAGTTGTGCATGACAGTAGATGGGTTACAGCCAGTAACTGTACACCTATGTAGTGGACCTATAAGGTAGATGTATAATGCTGCTTGTTGTCTAACCACAGTTCCATTTAGGGCTGAAAGATTGTTTTTTTTTCATATGGAAATTGCATTTGAAAGATTGTAAATTTCAAATCGCAAGAACTGCAATTTTAATTACAGCCTACATTATCAGCAATATTGTCTCAAGTTTTAACTGGAAGAACTTAATATATTAATACGGAGCTTGTGAACTGCCTGTAGATGAGTTACACCAATTAGAAGCAACCAAACACCAAACATGCTGGGTATGTGAAACACAACCACAACTAACTGGAAGTTTGGCGCACGACATTCAGCATTCAGGCCTCAGGCCAGAAAAGTTGTTTGTTCATCTTTTGAACACAGCAACCACCTTTCACTTTGTTTGAAAATTTCATAGAAATAGTGCATTTTTTTACTTTTTAAAATTACTTTTATATACACACACACATTATCCATTTTGGAGATACATGAGGGTTTTTTTTTTTTGGACACCAATCATATGCTGGTTGTTATGCCCAAAAAACAGGCCTGGATCTTAATTTGAAACAGTTGCAGTTTAATTTGCCACAATTTTGTCAGAATTATTGTCACAGTATTGGTCATAAGAATTGCAATTAGATATTTTCCCCAAACTGTCCAGCCCTAGTTCCATTTCATGCCTTGTTTGTCTGAATAAGTCTGATAACACAAGTCTGAATCCTCTCTCTCTCTTTTTCTCAGTGAGCCCGTGTCTGAGCTCTCCATGTGAGAACGGCGGTACATGTGTTAAAACGTCAGATACTGCCTACTCCTGCGTATGTCCAGAGGGCTTTGAGGGGACCAATTGTGAGATGGAGAAGACAGAATCTGTAGGAGGTCTAGGTAATTTTTATTTTTATTTCATCACCCTGTGTTAAATGGTTTAGCCTCTCAACTCAAACATTGATCCTGTATGCTTTTAACAGCTCTTACAAAAACATAATGTTTTATAGGACTAATGTTCATGCTGCTGCTACTGTTTTAACAGATAAGACAAGCATTATTCTGATTGGAGTCTTGGTACCACTTGCCATCATCATTATTGTCACTCTGATCGTGTGCCTCTGCAAAAAATCAACCAGGTATGCCCGAAATTGTTTAAGGAAAGTGTTTACATTTATACATATTGTGCAGAATTGACACTAACAGTCAACATTATAAAATCTGTTTCTGTAATAGATGTAATACTGTAACGATGTCAGAAACTGTCATTGAATATACTAATAACTGTACTTACTAATATACTAATAATGTCTTATGAGAAGATTAACTTGTTGAGGTCATGAGTGAACTGTTCATGATCAAAACAAATCTGTGAAATATGGTAGCATGGGGATATGTGGCTGCAAGTGGAACTGACTCATTTGTCTTTATTGATGATTTGACTGCAGATGGTAGAAGCAGGGTGAATTCTGAAATGTAAACTATTTAGAACCAACCAATTCCCTCAAAAATCAATGAATATTATTAAATATTACAATGGTCATTGCTTCTTGCAGCAATACAATGACCCAAAGCAAACAGATAAAGCAACTGTAGGGTTTTTTTTACAGTGAATTTATGTAATGTAAAGAAGGCAATTATCAGAACCCCAATGTGCATATAGTACACTAACTGAAATGTACATTATTGACTAAGCAGAGCTTCACCAGGGAAGACAGCAAAGATGTGTTGATGTAAATGGCTGGGTAAATTCTGGATTTGCAACAAAGTACTGAACATGACAATCAGATTTAAGATTATGTTCAGTTACTTTCAGTAGAAAATTTAGACTGTTTTGTGTATGCTGTGATTTCAGCATTGTTCACCCAGCATATAAATACCTCAAATTAAAGAGTTTCTCAGTTCAACCTCAAAGTCAGTCTCATTTGAAGTCCACTCTGCTATAGTACAAAACAAAAACTATCACCGTCCAGTGACCTACAAACTGCACGGTGTGTAAAGCCTGAGTGTAATTATGAATGGTGAATTCTCTCCTTAGGCACAGGAAAAACAGTTATGATACTACTAGTAGCCACAGTCTGCAGCTGAAAAAGACAGGTATGCGTTACTTTTTCATACTGAAGTTCGTTTATTTGTTTTGTTTATACTGGAAAATATTGTCAAACATCATTTCATTAATGGATTTAATTGTTCTCAACAGATCACCCCTATGAAAATCTGGATGAACGCAAGAAGAGTGTAGACAGCACAGTTTTACAAGCGTCAACGTTCTGAAGGAGGAAGATGCTCTGATTTAGACATGATTTCATATTTTATTTATTGAGTTTTGAATGTAATGCTGTTAAAAAGCCCTTGAACAAGAGCAACTACTCAATTTGTGCACATTGTTTTGTAATCAGATTTAACTTATTTGTAAACTTTACTGTAATTGTTGCTGTAAGTTACTTTGTCTGTACATACCTTACATGAATGAAATAATGATGGTACTGATTGTTACTGTGGTAATCTGTGATATTTTAAATGAAATTTTCCCAAGGAAAATAACAAATTATGCCCATCTCCGTTTATTCAGTTCTTTCAAGTGCAATAACCCAGGAGGTGATGAATACCACACACTTTCACAAACTTTAAACACTTTTTTTGTGATGTAAACACTTTAAATAACAGGATTTTAGTCAAAGCAACAAAGCAAATAAAGTTTCTAACATATGAGATCAGCAGTCAAATCATTTTTGACATTCAGTTTTCCTTTCCCATAGACAATAAGTTAAACAATTGAAATAAAGTGCTTGGATGAAATAAAAAACAAAAATGGTTAATTAACATTATAAAATGTATCAATTTGATGAGAAAAATAAAATACAAAATAAAAAAATAAAATATCAAGCTTGCACAGAGAGCATGTTTATGAAGTTCTACTATGTTCAAGTACACTGATCCAAAGTTTGAAACAGCTGCACTAACAATCTGTTTGTTAATCTGTTTTTTCTAACAGTAAAGCAAATAATCAAAAACAAATAGCGTTTCTACCCCAAACAGCAAACAGATGCTCAAATAAAAAGAACTCCAAGAAATTCTCACAAAGCAAGCTGTATTCAGTGATAACATAAGTAAAACATGGAATAAGAACTTGAAATTTAACAAATGTAAAATGTCACAGTTCTGACAATGAAATAATAAGAACGTGATATTCCTATTGCTTCCTTTACTGTACCAAAGACACAGCATTGTAATCACATTTTCCATTGTCAGATTGTACGGTATCAGTCAAATTGGTCAGATTCGAGAACTGCGAAAGAGGTTCCAAACAGGTAGCTTCACTGCATGAAAACACCACGCTCAAAATGAGATAACTGGCCCGGCATGAACAGACAAGCATAAGTCGTTCATGCACACACGTCAGTGAACATTCAAAGGGCACTGTAAAATCAACCATGAAATGATTGCAATGCAAAGCCTGATGTGAGGCTTTATGACTGTTACTTGATTATCAGAGCAGCTAAGAGGCGTGTCAGCATGTGCCCCTGAAAGGCTGATAGAAAGTCAATGCACACAAGTCAATAATGTGCTTGTAGCCACTGCTCCAGTGTGGAATGGCAGAATGATATTAGTAAATGGTAACCTGACCCAAGATCATCATTGTGGGGCAAGGGGATGAGCTGCTAGTGGAAGATGCCCTTTAATGCCAGCATGAGGTCAGTTTTCCCTTACTTAAGGTAAGGATTTTGGGTAGACTGGCAACTTCCACCCAAAATTAAATACATAATGTGCAGTCACAGTACAGTGATGGCAACTGAATCCCAGTCATCCATTTTGGAAGTGCAACATGTGCACAGACTGAGTTATGACACAAAGCATAAAAAAGCAGAGGGAGCATAAATCAAAATGGCACACACAACGCCTACCAGGAGGAACGTGAAGTGACTCAATCAGTTCGCTCGGAGGCGTCAGCTACTATGTGTAAATGCCAAGCGCTGTGTACAAATGAGACAGTACAAGCTGGAACAAAAAAGTGGAATGATAATGTGACAAACGCAGAATCACTGAAACATCCCAAAGAATTTAACCACGTATTAGAGAAAGACACTGCTATATAATAGGTTGCACGATGGGCTGCACTTCAAAAGTACGCTGGATACAGAGACTCCAGTTTTCACGCAAACACAGCATTACATAAAATTGAAATTTTGGCCTTTAAGGGTGACTTTTTACAAGTGTAATGGTTGCAAACGACAGCCATCACTTTAAAGTCGAGGAGAAAGTCAAAACAAGTGCTGCACAGATTCACTAGCATTTGCTGGGAAACAACAGTAACACTGGTGTTTTGCACCAGCAGCTTATGTTAGGGACAAATGGGAATGTATGGAGAAAAATGAAAAGGAAATGTCAAGGTTTATACTATGGTTTGGAGCAAACAAATGATTGCAAATTATAAGCCTAAAAAAGGAAATAAATACATTCTGACACCATTACATTAATAATGCAATTATCCACTGAAGGAAGTCAGCAGAACAGCAACTGTAATACAGAACAGTCAGTAAACACTGACTCACACAAACGTCATAAACATACTTTCAGGCAGGAAAACTTGTTAATCCCTCATGACCCCATGTGCTTCCTCAAACATCTATCTTTGCACACACAGTGAGGTGCATGCTCAATTAGTTTGACAAACAACATTTTAAACCCAAATCATACACCCAGTGACTGAATTACTTCCAAATGGATTACAGCACATATGCATGTCTGTGTGTACAGGCGTATGCAAAAGTTTGAACACCCATTATGTTAAATTTAGCAAATAAACAGTAATCGAACATTGAAATGTGCAGAAGTTTGTTCTCTGTGGAGGATGTGTTAACTTATTTTCATGTAGAAAATCAACACGTAAGTTGACTAGGGCTCCCAAACTTTTGCATCAACTGTATATGCGTGTGTTTTCTCACTTCATATGTCTGTCAGAAATCTGTGAAAACAGAACAGCTACTTGTATTTTGCACTAATCTGAAATACGACGCTGGACCCTAATTCACAGCATGTAAACAATTCATTTGTAAAAGAAACAAAATGAAAAAGCATCCCTAAACAACTGAAACTAAGAGACCACGTCTGTCATGTGGAGCTTGAGACACTTTTTTTTGAATTTTACACTTTCCATGACAATTCAAGTTTTGTCAATAATTTACTACAACTACAATTTCAAAATAATTTAAGATTCCAGTGTGTCACTTCCTACTCTATCCTCTTCTTTGCTGTGTGTGTATATGTTTGTGTGTGTGTGGATGTGTTTTTATGTTTAGTTGTGTGACTCCAGTACCAGCACCTTGCATTCGCGCTTGGCAATCTTGTCGAGCGATAGAATGTTCCGGTCTGGGGGGAGGTAGAGTGGTCGACCCACTGGAGAGCCAACTGGGGGAGTTATCGCTCTCCGCTCCATAACACTGCCTGTCCTGTGGAGGGGGAGTGAGGAGGGTGAGGTGCAAGACTAAAAGCTCTACAGCAGTGGTTCCCACCCCCTGGTCCTGCAGTACCACTGCCCTGCTTAATGGGGTGTTAATCCTGAGAAGTCTAGAGTTTTTACTTTCATTCTGCCACGTTTTTCAAACGTGATTAAAAAACTAAACATAAAAAGGGGAATTCTACCTGCACAACTCGATCATTAAAATGGAAGCAACATCATTCAGAGTGGTCTGATGTGAAATGCATCGTTAAGAAACTAGCCAACTCACAGTGGTGCTGACAGGAACCAGATATCTGAGGAGTTCAACGCCTCTAGAAGCTCCCACAGAAAGATATTACATAAAATGGTTACATATAAACTCCCTGATGCCTGAAACAAATTGTCTTAAACTGTTTTGATTTGGGCATAAAACACACTTTTTTAACACATGCACTGCAGAAAGGTACATGCAAGGAAAAATAATACTTGAAGATAACATTATTATGATTTACTACTATTTTGCCATTACCAACATTGCATATAAAAACTCAGAATGCACTTGTAGGTACTCAGGTGTGTTCTACTTGAATACACTTGAATACCTACAATGTCTACAATGTCTTTCTACAATGCACCAGTTCAGATCAAACCATTCTGAATTACTCTGTTTGCAATTATGTAGAATTTTTTAAAAATCGTTGGAATTAATTACATATGGAAATGATTAACATGCTTTATAGACAGTTTCAGGTCTGTACTTCTGACTTCTTTCCATTTGTTTCAATGTCAAGAAATGATAAAAATGTGGCAAAAATATAACGCATGTTTCACGAATCACAACAGGTTTCATCAAATTCTAATCAGAATAAAATGCCTCCGACTTACAAAGGTAACACTGTTAGTTATTAACCGGATGAATGTGAAGAGCAAACTCAGTTATTTATTTATTTTTTAATAAATGTTCATACAGGTTCATACGGAGATAGTTTAACTAAATTACCCTGAAACGCCCAGCAGGTTTTAGCTATTAAGCTGATAAAGGGCAGTAAACTCTTTCATTACATAGTAACAAGGTGGTAGGTACAAACATATTCACACTAAATTTTCACAAATTTAATCAGAAAAGTAAATCAGAACCACCTTTAAGTACCGGCTTAGTAATATTGTGTAAAATGACGGCACAAAGTACAAAGATATGAGGATCCAGTAAAACCATAGTTACAATCATTGCTTTCTTTTATAGCCCTGACTCAGTTTTGTATATAGGTAACAATAAAGGTCCATAGTCTGAAAGACTCTTTGTATTTTTTTCATTCATGAAGAATCTTTTTATAGCCTTTTAACTACCTATTTATATCCTAAAATAATTACACAGTACTGTGAAGACAGTACCACATACTTACCTAGGACCTGTTGGGCATTTCAGGGCAATTTAGATATACTGCCTTGGTACTGACCATCATGTTACCCAAAAGAAATACCTCCTCTAGAGTCTCACTTACCTAGTTATTACATAGAAATTAAGGGACTGTAAAAGGAAGCGTTAACCTTCCAAACAGAAATGTGGTACTGATTACGTTAAAATCAGTTTCAAATCTGCACAGAACTTCACTTATTTCAATGAGTTACGAATGAGAACTACACCATGCTTTTGTTATTGATGGCAGTAGTGGCGTCTTCTAAAGGTTAAAAAGCCCTTCCTGAGGGCTTAATAGTCAAATGCATATGTTAGTGTGTCAGAGCAGGGAAAACACTATGTGCAGGACAGGGCCAGGACCAAGACTGGGAACTAGAGGTCTGCATTCATATACATAAGATGTTAAGAAGGAAAACTGAAGTGCTATTAGAGTACCAGAGCAGGTCCTGCAATGTAAATTGTAAGGGATTTGACTTGGCTATTCATATAGGATTAATTATCTGTGTAATTACTCCACAGATAGACTGGACAGCAACATCATAGTCTGGGTATACATGTCAGCAATACACGACAGGCTACGCTCAATAACGAGCACAGTGTATGTTTATCATATTTATTACACTAGCATGAGATTCACACAAGATTACTATTACTGAAGGAGCTCTGGGTTCAGCCAATTACGAGAGGTAATTCACACCAAAAAGATCACTAAAGACTTATCAGAAGCTATAGACATTACAGACTCCTACTGGACCAAAATCTTGTTAGTAAATCACAGTTCTTTTCCAAGTAAAACTGATCCAGTATGAACATGGCTTACGTGTGTGCATTCATAGATCTGCTGTTTAGGAGTCATAATTAAAGTGGTGTCGTTGCAGCACATTAACAGGGACTTCTCTAGTGTCTAGCAGTGGGCACTACCTCATATTTTCTTCATGTGTTCTATGTTTATGTGTGTGCTTGTGTAGCCTTTGCTCCATACCTGGTGAGGTGGGATTTGGAGGGCTGCTGATGAGAGAAGGACTGTGAGCGGCCCAGGCTCAGACTGGCCTGGTGTCGATCCAGTATGTCTCTGACGGCAGGACTGGACGGACTGTTCTTGCGGGACAGCGGCCGGGCTTCAGGGGGAGGGTTGGACACAGACGCTGTGAACTGGAGCTTCAGCTTCATGTGCTGACTTAGCTAAAAGAGAGAGGCATTGTTGGATACTGGAGGTAGGATGATACAAGAGTTGTTTTACACACACAACAAACAATGATTTTTTTTTTTTCACATTTTTCTCACAACAGGATCATGCTCTGAGATTTATTACTGGAGACAACACTCATCATTGCACACTGTATCAAAAAGTAGGTTGGACCTCTCTGGCAAATGCCATCTTACATCACATCAATGCTCTCCAGGGCTGGACTGGTGCTGTAAGCTAAATCATACACTATTTCACACATCTTTATCAAGGGAACCCTAGGCCTAATCATTTGAATAATATAGTGATATGATGAGCGACCTATGTCACTTACAGCAACGTTAGTTAGTTAACATTAGAATAGTCAGACTAAGTTATGCAACTGCATCACAGAAGAATTTTGAATTAAATTTTCACACAATGTAAATGGCAGCACAGACGTGGTTTAGCTTTACACTAAATGAACACTGTTCTTATGGGGGCAAATCCCCAATTTTTCCCTATATGGAAACCAGCAAAAACAGCCCTTTTTGAACTTTTTGTGATGTCACAAAAAACCAATGCATTTATATATGTTGACCTATTATATCCACCTATATCAACTTGGACAATTCAAGTTAAAGTTATAAGAAGTGTTTCAGCTTGTACTGTTTTCTGAATGAGGCACAGTAACAAAAACAGCCTTTTTAATTCTACAGGACAAAGAGAGGTTGACAAATGGTCATGTAAAAAAAAAGATGAATATTTTTGGTACATAAATCTACACAAAAGTTACAAGTGGACCTAAAAAAAAAACCAAGAAAAATGTACGACATGGGCCTTTTAATATTAATAAGTGAATAATATGCTTAGAGTTTAGGAGGTAAAGCTAAATGTGAATTAGTGCAGACAAATTACGATTTTTAACAACTTATTTCTTTCTATATTATTTATTTATTATTGTTACTTTAAATCCTATCTTTTTTAAAAGGATTGAGGGATATTCATATTTGTAGGGCCTTGTTTGGCTTTTACTGTACTATTAGCAGTTGGATCCACTTTAAAACAGACTCCTTACTTCAAACAGGCCCGCCTTGAGGATCTGGAAAGCCACAGAGACGGAGAGAGTGCTGCCTTTGCGACAGTAACCAAGGTTACTTAGAGGAGAATGACAAACTACAGCATTTACTGCAGGGTCCTCCTTCTGACCACGGCCTAAGGATGGGAAGAAGAGAGGGATGAGACAATAAACTGCAAAACAAATAGAAAAAATGAGGACAAGCAATAGGCTGGACAAATGACTGAATGACAGAGTTGTTGAGGAATCTCTGAGTCAGAACTACGCAGAAAATGTGTTACAATGACCTAATGTCCATTTTCAAGCTGAAGTCAGATTTCATTTCCCCCCTCCACCTGCAGGGTTTGTATTACATACAGTTTATAAGAACAGCCAAAAACCTGAGTCCAATAAGTCTAACATCAGCTCATTGGGCAGTCCTTTACACACAGACTTATCACTGATACAGTCGCACCCAGAGCCATCTGGACACAATCACTCTCTCAAACAATGTCCACTGTGTACTGCAGTTTCTGTGAATACTACCTTTTCATCTCTCTTTCTCAATTACAGATAAAATTGTCTACTCTGTTCTTAAGGGCTAAATACTGTTAAAGAATCCAAAATGTGCCATTCTCTTTCCAGTCTATATGGCCCATATATTTCTCTTTATTAAGAAAAAAGGAGTGTTTCAGCCTGGACTGCGTTTTGAATGTACATATCTTACATATTATTGTAATCTTTTAATTTAATAGTAATTTATAATAGTTACTGAACAGTTTAAGCTTAACAACTTCCTTTCATTTCAGTTAGCACGTTTAAAGCTTTCTTTATCATTTCATCTTCTGGCACACTGTTTCTCACCATCCACCACTCTCTTCCTTATCTGATTTAACGCCTCTATCTACATCCTCTGTCTGCATACTTTTTATATGCTTAACACTTTATCCGTACTTTTATTTTTATTCCTTCCCTCTTCATTTTCAAGTTTTTGTCTAACCCTCCATCTTTCCTCATTCTCATCCAGTCAACTTTTTTACCCTGTGACCCACCATTTATTATCCATGCATTATATAACAAGGCATTGTGGCATAATGACATCTAAATGCAAAATGACAATGTCCATGACAATGCATCATGGAAAATGGACATTCTATTAATTATGCCAACTAATGAAATATCATAATTTGAACTTGAATTTGTTTGCAAGCAATCAGCATAGACAATAAAACTCTAGAGCACTAAAAAACAGTGGCAAGTTCATAAACCGATCACGCATAGCAGGGTTAGGTGGCATTGTTGCTAGGAGAAAATGTCCAATTTGTACTTCTGGCTTAATTGTTAAGTCTGTGTCTGTTCTGTGGCTTACTATACCAAGGATAAATTGCACATGTGCACGAAATCTGTCAGACATTTCCTAATGAGATGACACATCTATTACAAATAGAGGCAATTCTGTAAACTTTGCTCATCATTTATGGTCTGCTAGCTCCACAATTGGGCACAGTGCTTGGACCCCAATGATTGCCACTTATGATGTCATTTGCAGACAGTTGTTTAGCTCTTACAGCCACAGAAATCAAGACCATTTTACGTGAAAACGAACATAACTACAGTCATCTTTTTTTCATTCAAATTTGTGAACGCAATATCATGAGTGCATTGTTACTCCCCTACCATCTACCAATCCGTCTGGAAAGTGCCATCTGCCATTTGTCCATATATCCAGCTATTTCTATCATTTATCCATCTATCATGCCATCCATCCCCACACCCTCCGTCCCTTCACCGTCCTCCTTCTCACCCTCTGGTGTCCAGACGAGGCGTACGGCCAGGAAGTCCTGCAGATTGTTGAGGAGTGTGTATCGGACTCTGAAGTGCTCCTGGGCTCTGACAGCACTGGGGCAGCTGGCAGTCATAACGAAGCGTGGCCGATCCAGTCTGATACTGGGCAGACTGTAGTGGGTGTAGATGGAGTTGGTGAAAGGTAGCTTGGTAGTGGACCATTGGAGGACTGCAACCAGTGGCACCTCAAGACCCTACAAAATGTAAATGAACATTCACATAGCTTAAGCACATTATTTTATGGGTTGAATACTTAATAATAATAATAATAATAATAATAACAATAATATTTACTTACCACTTTTTTAACTACAAAATACAAAGTTGTTTATAAAGAAGTATAAGCAAAACATTAGACAGCTAAAACATTACACTAAGCAGTAATGAATTATTGAAATTATGGCACAATTACAAAATTAATAAATATAAATAGAAGAAAATTTAAGTAAATTATAGTAAAAGAAGATTAATAACTAATATACTAAACATGTGCTACCATGAACAAACGCTGCAACATTCTTTGGCATCTTATTCCAAAGTTGAATGCTATGTATCTATTTGCAGTATCTGATTTGCAGTAAGCCAGTGTGTTGTTCTTAGTGTTGTATAAGGCTTCATACAGCAGGCAAATAAGCTTTTTTGTTGTTTTACACAAAATCTAAAATTAAATTGAATTATAATAAATTCTGAATTAATTATAAAAAAAAATAGAACTCATAAATAAGTAAAATGATTTTAGAATCATCAGCATTCATTATTCATTCAGACCTCATTTGAATCGTCTTGTGCCTGGTCACTAAGCTGCAGCTGAAACAGGAAGTTCTGTTCCTCCAGGGCACTGAGAGTACTGGGTAGGTGACTAGACTCGCTGTCCATCCTGTAGAAAGACGCCATGCCCACTTCGCCTGATTGATGGCTGAATAAAGACAGACATTGAGAATGAACACTCCACACCAACCAAGACACAGTTACAAACAAGCATTTAATATTGTGAACTACATAAAATCACATAAAATATAACAAAAAGACGAATTACAGAAGAAACGTTCATTGGAGATGAGCTTTATTCATTCCATACTTTTCTTTTATTGGATTTTTACCCAGTTTTCCCTTTAATATAGTCAATTTCCACCCAGTTAGGTCTCCCTCTGTCACATGATGCTACAAAGCTGGGAAAAAGCCAGCTACTGCATCAATTTGAACACTACGTCACTGGACAGCTCAACACGCTTGGAAAAGAATGTTTACTCTCAATTATAATACATCGGCTAACAGATGACGTTGGTTAGCAGCATGTTGAGTGACGAGGGGAGATGGAGGGCCATCCTACCCATCCAGAGAGAGCAATGCTAATTAAGGTCTCTTGGACTTTCAGCCCCTGGAGGCTGTGGTATCACTAGGGATCAAACTTGTGATCTCCTAACAACAGGGCCGATGCTTAGACACTTGCGCCACTCAATTTCTCTTTAGCATTTTTTACATTTCTGTTTAGGTGATTCGGTTTTGTAAACAAGCCAAGAATAAATAGTTTAGAAACCTGTAGCCTTAAATGTATCATTGCAGTTACAGCAAAGGCGTTCAGTTTTAAAAGGGTAGGATAATTCTACAATGCTGTATTTAAAGCAATTGCAGACCACTTCTATTGCTCCATTGGTCCTTATGTTTCACAAATTCTAAAAGGCAGCTGAGGTTTTCAAAGGGAAAAAAATTTACAAGGTTTTGATCTGACAGTGACGATATTTTTTCCCCAGCATGTGGGTGGCATGTACTTCTTCAGTGGTCTTTATTTAGGGCCTACGCACCTGTCGAAGCTGTGTTTAAAGAGGTGCTCAGTAATTAAACAAGCACAGTTTACCTGACAAACAGTCATTTTACAGCAGAAAAGTGTATAAGACCATACCACACATTGTCGACCAGCAGCACGGAGCCATCAGGCATCATGGGTAAATACGAGGCGTTGAAGTTGGGCAGGATTCTGACATCGTGCACACACACGTCCTCCTGAGAGCTCCCATTTAACACTGTGAGAAGCAAGCAGGAAGCTTACACAAAGGAGCTTCAGTCATGCAGCATAACAATATCCTCCAACTGAGGATATGACTTTGTGGACAAACTGCTAAATCCATAGTTGCACTACAATATAAATATGTACAAGTAATTTTAGCCTGTTTTGTCCAAACATAATTCATTAAATCTTTGTGGAGTGTCATGTAAAACCTCCAAAATTAAAAACATTTCACTCTTTATGCTCCCCAGGAGACTGGGTGGAGTGGGCCTAGGAAGGAATCATTCTGTAATAATACAGGAGTATGTTCTTCTCTTCACCCTTATATCAGATATCCTCAGAGGGCCTGTTTAATGACATGCACTCACCAGTGGAGTTCAATTACGCACTGCTTGCTTTCAGCAGAGCTTCTTTTCAGAATATTCCAACATAACCACAGCCTCAGTTAATGTTTTTTACTCTGCACAAACAGCTTTATCTGTTTAATTAGTTTTTCTCTACCTCTCTTTCGCTATATTTTCTCTTTTCTCTTCACACACAAATGTTTCACAGATAATTATAGTTATACATCTCCCCCAGGAGACTGGGTGGATTAGGCCTGGGGAGGAATACTTCTATGATAATATTAAAGTATCTCCTTTCTTTGTTTTTATTTTTCTTTCTCTTTGAACTTAGATTTTACCTTAGATAAGCATTAGAAACAGACAAGGTAATCATAAATTATGTCACAGTAGCCATATAAATTAAAATGTTTTACATTTTATTCTAAAAGTTATGAATATGGCCAAATCAAATATGCACAGAATAACTTTGCATAACTTTGTCTGTGCATTAAACATCATCATCAGCATCACATGCTGCCTAAAACATACCCTGTTCTGACAAGCTGACACAAGAATAATAACATTATAATTATAACTGTTATAATGTACAATTACAATGTAATAGCAGCTGTTAACATTACATCACTATAATTATATATTATATATAATATTATAACCGTACATAATAACTGAAGTGTTTTGTTCTGAAACATTGTATATCGACTTGTAACAATTTTGGATATAATGAGTTTTGAAAAGAACAGCTGATGTTTAACGAACAACATATTTTTATTTCTCTAATAACAGTGGTGTCAAATGGAAATTCCACTGTTTTTTTTTTTTTAATTAACGCATAATACAATTGCTGTGATGTAAACAAAGTCATACAAAGTGGTTTGATGTGAAATGCATTATTGTACAGGAATTCCTTGAGTCAGATTTCTTTACAGTGGTGCCGATAGGAACCTCAGAGTGCGAGAGCAAATGTATCCATTTGACACGTCATGTGTCTTCTGAGTTTTTATATATAACACTGATAACGGTAAAACACAGGTAGATAAATGGTAAAATATTAGAATAAATTTTAAAAACTTCCTGTGAGGTAACTTTTAGAGGCATTAAACTCTTTAAATGTCTGGTTCCTATCACCACCATTATGAACAACTCTCAACTTAGTAGGTTTCACTAGAATGAAACATTTCATATTAGACCACTGAATAACTTTGTTTACACCTTAATGATTGAGTTATGCAAAGATTTAGAATAACTGATGGACTTCCCCTTTATATATAATCATAATTATATTTATAACTAAATTGATATTTCCTGTATGTGCAAAGCCCACTGCCAGGACCGTATATCATGAAACAAAAATAAAATTCTTGAAAGTGGTAAATAATGTGTTTTGGAACAAAACAATATTTTAATAGTACAATCTGATCAAATTTGAATGATTTAAGGCTATTTTACCTCACCGTGTTCTATTTCCACAAAGTTTACAATGAGCTTAAATGTCTACAATGTGAAACGATTTTAAAGTGGAAAATGAAAGAAGCAGCCAAGCAGCCACTTGTAATATCTGCTAGCCTTTAATTAAAACATGGGTAAACTAGCAGCCTGTAATATTGGAGTTTGCAGCTACTACACATTTAGTGGTAAGGATAACAGCATGTTAGAGCAACCGTAGCAACCCAGAAATACAAAACTGACGTTTATTTAAGACACTATAAAATGGTCACTTGAAAAGGTAAAATGGAGTATTTTAAAGTAACTGCAAGCCTAGCATATCTAACCTAAACATCAATATCTGATTCCAGTGTGCTTAAAGTGTACAGTATGCAGCTGCATTATCCACAAAAACATAAATACCAGATGGACTTGGTATCTGCATTCAATATCAAATAATTCGCAAAGGCAAGAAGACCTGAATGGGACATTCCTAGTTAAAATACACTGATGAGTACAGAATCATTCGAAAAGCACCTTTAAGGACAGTGAGGTGTCTTCCAGACACAGTCATCTGCTGGCACTTCACTGTGGGCGGAGGAAGAACATTCAGGGTGGTGCTGACTGAGAGCAGAGACAGAAGAGAAAGAGAAAGGTGATTACTTCCCCCCACCGAGAGTCACAAGCCGATATATATTTTTAACATTACATTGCAAAATGCCAATCAGTCTTTGAGAAAACTGAGTATCTGGAACACACAAGAATGTCTTTTGCTGAGTACAATGTTAACGGTTTGCAGGTTCTTGCAAGTTTGACCAAAGAATGAAAATACACGGAGAACAGAAAAACAGAACCAAAAAATGTAACAGCTTTTGAATGACTACACTGACGTGGCAACTGTGGGTGTTTTTGGAACTATTAAAGATAATGCTATGCTGTCCTGTTTTACTGAGTGCTCACCCTGGGCTTTGAAGGTGTTGAGGTCTTGGCGGAAGGTTTGGCAGGGGCTCTTCTGCTGAAGGATGCTGAGGTAGCCATGCTCCTGTATCTCAGCCTTCTCCTCTTCCCGCTTCCACACGGTCACAATAATCTGCACAAAACCCAGTCAAAATATAAACTCACAAACGCCACTCCCACCAGCAGTAAGGACAAAAAAGCTTCAGAGAAGAATCAATATGCTGTAAAAAGAGCCATTTCATCAGTCTAAATAAACAACAGCACTGGTTTTACTTAGAAAGATTTCTGACAAAAAAGGATATAATTTCATGTTTTCATATGTAATTTCCTGATGTAAGTCACAATTTGCAAATATTCATACATTTTTGTGGCACATGCTAAAATGTGAACCAGAAATATTTTGGTAATGATGAAGGACACTGCTGCAGTACTACTTAAAAGTGCTTAAAAGCATATTTTGTTAAGTAGTATTAACATTTCCCTGTGCTCATGGCTCTTCTCATTTCAAAAGCATCTTTAGCCATCATGCCTTCTCTAGTCTGGTGTCCTCCTGCTCCGAGTTCTGAAACTCCACTCTGGCCCCCTTCCATCATCATCTCTCTGTTCCAGTTTTTTGCTGTTACTTCTCTTTCACTTTATGATTATGGATTTGTCTATAATAACCCTGCCTGTCTGTGTTTTGAGCTCTGATGCCCATTATGACTGTGGTTATTGGAAATGTCCTAATAATACATTAAATATACACTAACACTAGTTTTTCTATGTTTAAATGGTTACATCACAAAAACCACAAAACCTTTTCAAGGACCAAGGAGCCTTTTTGAGTGTCCTATTTCAATTTATAGACATCTTCCTGTAAAATCCATATAGACAGATGCAAATATAGGCACATATTAACCCCTGAACAATCCAGGTTTATTTCATACAAAGGCTTATAAGTCAGTAACTACATGGACTTCAGTGCAAACTAAGGAAACTCAGCGGGCCTATGGCTTGTTAAGAGGTTAATGGAATACAAGACCACTCTAAGCACGTGGACAATATTTTTTATTATATATTTTTTATGATATAGTGCACACACACACACACACACACACACACACACACACACACACACACATTATAGCACCTAGTCCGCTTCTAAATGATGCCATGGGACTTCTAACTGACACGTCTGAGCACAGGGTACAAAATGATGAACTCCAAGATCAGAGCCACTATCACATACTACTGCCTCTAATACATGCTAATGACATAATTACTTACCTTCACTTTGAGCGTGCTGACAGGGAGTTTATCCAATGACACAGTAAGAGGGAAGATAACTTCATCATTTAGAACTACGGGTTCATCTGCAGGCGACTGAACGCCACAGTGTCAGAAAAACACAGAGCAAAGGGTGAGATACACATCAAAAACACACTATTCTTCTCATTACAGATAAACTCCACTAAAGAAATTAAAAAGGGAATTAAAAACCATCTTCTAAACTTCCACATAATTCATTCATTAAGATAAGTGATCAGAGGATAAATGCTGCATTCTAGATAAACTTGCAGAGTCACATTTGTTACAATATTGACAAAGGTGGTGACAGAAACCAGGGGTTGCTATGTCTACAACGCAAGTATACCCATTTTATTTGCTATCCAAAACTATTACCGAAGCTACATGTGTTATGTCATTTTAAATTGCATTGATTGGAATCGGCAGAGATAAGAATCGGCAGAGATTGGAACTAGCAGATTTTTGCTCTAAATACACAGTCATCAATCAGGCTATTCAATCGGTCAATGCTGCTGCTACAACTGCACCAAACTGTTTTAGCATAACTATGCCTGACTCACCGTTGCCTCTTACAGAGTACTTTATTTAATTCAAATTATTAAAATAGCTTATTGATTTTTCATTTATGAATTTGAAATGCCAGTTTGGCCTGTTAAAGAGAAAATATATGTGCTATTAATCTTGCAACTCTGGTTGACAGAAGGTTCTGAAAATGTGCTACTAGAGGTGGGCAGAAAAGCATATTATGGCATACTGTCATGTAATTTATCACAATGACAATATTGTCATATTGCCCAGCCCTATGTGCTAGTGTCTTTCTTGTCCATTTAGTCCACACAGTGTGAGCTTCCGGTTAAAAAAAAGAAATCAGAATCTGCCATAAAAAATGTATGATCGATGCTTCCCTTTCAAAAGCTTATCACAAAAGATAATACGACATCTTTGTAACTACGGCATGTAATAGCTTTGTGTGGGATGGCTTTTAGAGACATAAAATGCATCAGACATCCGGTTCATATCAACACCACTGTGAACAATTCTGACAGGGTTTCTCTACAGTGCATCATTTCATATCAAACCACTCTGAATGATATTCTTTAAACCTTCACGACTGAATTATGCAGAAAAAAAACTCTTGAATTCTCTAGTTCTCCAGGAAACATCATGGCTGCACAGTAATGGAGCACAGTAAAGACCTGCCATGTTACCTGTCCTGAGGAAAGCTGAGAAGAGGTTTGCACAAAGGGGTGTGACTACAGAGACCGCAAAGCAAACACTAACACAAGACCAAGACTTTAATCAGAGAGCTGTTTTTTTTTTCTCTTGGGAAATCAATGTATAACAGACTCATGTGCATACTCATACTCATATCTTAGTATGTAGGCTATAAGCCTTCTGTGGTTATGGATGAACCAAGACACAGCACTGCAACTGCTCATAACACAGCTTGTGGATTTTTATCATCAAAATTTCGTGGTTTAGTGGTTCATACTACAAAGTTCCCCAAGAAAACATTTAAATTGAAATATGATTGCACCTGAAAACCATACCCACATCAAGAAACATTTTAAAAAGACATTTTCTATAAGTAATGAATTACAACCTCAAATGTCTAAAAAAGGGCATGAACATGAAAATATTTCAAGAGAGTCTCTGGCTGAGCAGGCTGAGCTACTCCTCAAACATCACACAGATGTCATATTTTTCACACAAACCTAGTGACGTCCAGCAACTCAGCCAAGGCCTGTTACCCTGGCACGCAGCCAACATTCAAAACCAGAAGTTCCAATGAATGCTTTAAATACAGAGAGGGGACACTTCTGTTTTTGTAATTTACTATATTTGCATATACTTGCATATATCCACTTTAAATGTACACAAAAAAGCCTTTTTGACTGAACTTTGATAAACAAAAATGTATTCATAAACATAAAAAAAGATATGTTTTAAAAAATGAAATTGATAGGAAAAAAGTATTCAGACATTATATTACAAAGATACATACATGTAAAAATTTAAATAAAAATACAACCCCATTTCCAAAAAAGTTGGGATGCTGTGCAAAATGTAAATAAAAACAAAATTCAATGATGTGCAAATCATTTAAACCCTATATTTAATTGAAAATAGTACAAAGACAATAAATCAAATGTTGAAACTGAGAATTTTTATTGTTGCCCATTTTGAATTTGATGCCAACAACACATTTCAAAACAGTTGGGACGGGGGCATGTTTACCACTGTGTTTCAACATCTCTTCTTTTAACAACACTCTGTAAGCTTTTGGGAACTGAGGAGAATGACTGCAGTAGTTTTGAAAGTGAAATGTGTTCTCATTATTGTTTGATATTGGATTTCAGCTACTCAACAGTTCGGGGTCTCCTTTGTCATATTTTTCATTTTATAATGTGCCAAATGTTTTCAGTGGAGACAGGTCTGGACTGCAGGCAGGCCAGTTCAGCGCCTGGAGTCTTTTAATACAGAGCAATGCTGTTGTAATACATGCTGAATGTGGTTTGACATCGTCTTGCTGGAATAAGAAAGGCCTTCCCTGTAAAAGACATCGTCTGGGTGGCAGCATATGTTGCCAAAACATGTATATATCATTCAGCATTAATGTTGCTTTCAGAGATGTGCCAGTCACCCATGCCATGTGCACTAATGCACCCCTAAACCATCATGAATACTGGCTTTTGAACTGTGCACTGATAACAAGCTGAGTGGTCTTTAGCCTGGAGGACACAGTGTCTATGATTTCCAAAAAGAAATTTAAATGTTGATTCATCGGACCACAGGACACTTTTCCACTTCCCCTCAGTCCATTTTAAATGAGCTCATGGGCCCAGAGAAGGAGGCAGCGTTCCTGGATTCTCTTTATAAATGCTTTCTACTTTGCGTTTAAGAGTTTTAATTAGCATTTGTGGATGCAGCAACAAACTGTTTTCATAGAGTGTTTTTCAGAAGTGCTCTTTAGCCCATGCAGTGATTTCCACTACAGAATCATGTCTGTTTTTAATGCAGTGCTGCCTGTGGGCCCAAGGTCACGGCCAGCAAATACTGGTTTTCCGCCTTGTCCCTTGCGTACAGAGATTTCTCCAGATTCTCTGAATCTTTTAATGATATTATGTATTGTAGATGATGAAAAGCATAAGTTCTTTACTATTTTATGTTGAGAAATGTTATTCTTGAATATTTGCACTATTTGCCTGCACAGTCTTTCAGAGTGGTGAACCCCTCCTCATCTTTACTTCTGAAAGACTCAGCCTCTCTGGGATGCTCTTTTTATACCCAATTATGTTACTGACCTGTTGCCAATTAACCACCAGGTGTTTTTTTAGCATAACACATCTTTACCAGGCTTTTGCTGCCCCCGTCCCAACTTTTTTGGAACGCGTTGCTGGCATCAAATTCAAAATGGACAAATATTTTACAAAAACAATAAAATTTCTCAGTTTCGACATTTGATGTGTTGTCTTTAGACTATTTTCAATGTAATATAGGATTTAAATGATTTGCACATCATTGAATTTTGTTTTTATTTACATTTATTTATTCATATATATGTGTGTGTGTGTGTGTGTGTGTGTGTGTGTGTGTTAGGGGTGCGGGAAAAAAATCGATTCTTAGATGCATCTTAGACGTGAACGATTCTGAATCGATTCACAAATGTCAAAAATCGATTTTCTAAATATTTAATTTATAACGTAATGTTGATGGAACACTAAAGGCAGAACTTGGAAGTGCCGAAGTGCAGCGCCCGGACAGTCTGTGGCGGCACATAACAAAAACACAAGTGGAAGAGCGAGAAACCCGACCGGCAGCCTCTGCATTAAAGCCAGGTTAGATCAGGAGTCACAACACAAATGATAACATTTTGTCCTTTCAACAAAAATCAAACCACCTTGGGAGCCGCAACATTTAATGTCCAGTATGTCTCAGTATGTGATGATGTCCTAGTATAGGCTAAACAATATAAACGAAAACGCAGATTTACTTCGCTCTGCTTTAAGCTTCAGCTACAGCCGCTTTCCTCCCATCTCCGCCAGAAAACTTTTCCTCAGATGTAGATCAGTTTCTTGTAAAATGTTCGGCTGTTTTACGCGGCTGAAGTCGTTTCTTATTCTCCAGCTTCTTGTTTGAATTTACCCATTCCACCTTAAATTCTGCCTGAGCCGCCGAATATAAATACGGCACCATTTAAGGTGGAACGGGAGATATATATATATATATATATATATACACACACACACACACACACACATACATATATATATAGTAATATACCTCACATATATATGATCAATTATAAAACTTATCGATGCATCTCGATGCATCTTTTTTTCTATATAGCATTTATATTTTCTCACTGTGTGAGCTCAAGTTTCGAGTTCAAGTTTCAAGTTTATTTGTCATTTGCACAACATCTCAGGACATTTATGCATTGAAATGCTTGTGGTGAGGCTCAGCTAATCACTCTACAGAAAGTAAATAAGTAAAAATAAAAATACAAGAAAAACCAACTGAAATATATTAAATATACACAAAATATACACAGAATATAGAGACAATATACAAGTATAAAGACTAAGTGACTCAGTGTTGTTACTTAAAGTGACTTGGTACTTTTAAAGCAAAGTATTTGTAAAGATCCATAATGAATTTACTTCCAATATCTTTTTTAATAAAACAAATGGAAGTGATGTGGCAAGTGAACTAGAAGGCTCTCATTCAGTGCTCTTGTTTGGAGTAGGAGAAGCTGCTGCTACTCATCTGCGATAAAATGCGCAGTTACGGTGAAATAAGATCCAGTGGTAATGGATGTCCACGCAGCACGTTACAGCTGTCCTGCCCGTTTTCTTAGTGATTTTATAACTTTAGTTTTGGTCTCATTGTAGAGACGGGGGGATCGCTGTGTCAGTAAAGTATCTTTGAGACGGGATGTGTAAAACATAGCGCGAAAGCCCTGTTTCGAAACGACTGAGAACCGGCGTGCAGACTGCAGGTCACATAGCAACGATGAGTTTCCTGGTACGTTAAATCTGCAACGAGAGACTGTCAAACACTAAAAAGTGGCGAAGCTGAAGTCAGCTTCTCTTTCGAATTCTCCCGTTCCACCTTAAATGGTGTCGCATTTACATTCGGTGGCTCAGGCAGAATTTAAGGTGGAACGGGTAAATTCAAACAAGAAGCTGGAGAATAAGAAACGACTTCAGCCTCGTAAAACAGCCGAACATTTTACAAGAAACTGATCTACATCTGAGGAAAAGTTTTCTGGCGGAGATGGAAGGAAAGCGGCTGTAGCTGAAGCTTAAAGCAGAGCGAAGTAAATCTGCGTTTTCGTTTATATTGTTTAGCCTATACTGGGACATCATCACATACTGAGACATACTGGACATTAAATGTTGCGGCTCCCAAGGTGGTTTGATTTTTGTTGAATGGACAAAATGTTAACATTTGGTGTTGTGACTCTTGACCAAACCTGGCTTTAATGCAGAGGCTGCCGGTCGGGTTTCTCGCTCTTCCACTTGTGTTTTTGCTATGTGCCGCCACAGACTTTTTGACATTTGTGAATCGATTCAGAATTGTTCACGTCCGCATCACGATGCATCTAAGAATCGATTTTTTCCCGCACCCCTAACACACACACATACATACATACATATACATATATATATATATATATATATATATATATATATACACATATAAAATCAGCCGCCAGCTATAGTTTCTGCAATGTGTTCAGGTACAAATTTTGACAGGAGACGAGAGGCAGTGATGAGCTGACAGAAATTGATCATCGCCTTTGCTTAACTCTAGCTCTTCCTTGGCTTGGTGTGTCTGGGCCTTGAGCTATACGCCTAACTTACTCTACTGAGCACATAATATAGTCCAGTTTGCCCACAGAACACCTGTGAATACCAATGAAATAGAGTCTGCTGAATCAATCACGTTACAGTTGCATTACGTTGCTGTTTTATGCTGTCTTGTTCCTCAGAGAAGGCCACATGGAAAACAGCAGCTGCGACTGAAAGTGTGAGAGCTGGATGTGTGGAAGTGTTTATTCGAGTGGGGTGGAACGTTTGTTCAATTTATCACAGGATCAAGCAGCAAACCCTAACAGCCTGTAGAATCACATGCTTTTACAAAAGGTAAATATGCCAAAATGGCAGACACCTCACATTTCGCAGTTTGATTTACTATGTTTCCCTTACGACTGATATATGTAAATGAGCTCTGTTCTGATTGGCTCATTCAAAAATAAGTCCCAACCGAAACACTCTTTTTAACGTCAGTGTGAATGGGCGGGGCTAAACTGCAGCCTGAATGGGCGGCAATGCGCTGTAAATGCATTGGTTGTCGTGACATCACAAAAACTGGGGGTTGTTGGTCCGTTTTATGCAGCTTTTTCACATGAGCACTGCATGGAGTGAACAGCACGTTTTGAAATTTTACATACTACATACAACTCTGTATTGAAAAAAAAACGAAAATTATATGATTCTCCACCGGATAGCTGAAGATAGGAGGTTGGGGGAAATTGGGGGGCTGCATACGAATGGTGTTTACAGAGGAAACGTCAACACTTCCTCGTCGTCTCAGACTAATGACTTAAGACGGTGTCTTACTGCATTTATCCGTTTTGCCGTTCCGTTTTTATCTGCATTAACGTGTGTCTCACCTGTAGAGGCGCCTTGCGGAACTCCCTCCCGCTGCCGGCCGGGTTGTTGTGGATGAGGAGAGGTTTGCACTCCCTGAAGCCCCGGGCCCTGGAGCCGCCTCTGGCCGCCGCGCAGCCCGCCCCTGCCTCTTCGTCGTCCGTGTCCTCCACACACTCGTCCCCGCTGCTCTGGTAGTCGTGGTAAAGCGGCGGTGCTCGCTGCCTGCCGTCTCCGGGACAGACGCTGGCCACGGCGCACAGAGAGCCAGCCAGCTCCCTCCACGAGCAGCGGCTGCTGCTGCCGGGCTGCTCCGCGCCGCCGTCCGCCGAGCTCTGAGAGCGCAGGACCAGCAGGAAGCGCACCGTCTCGCCCAGGTAGAGGTGGCTGCGGCGCGGGAGGGTGCGGTACCGAGCTGGGTCGGACAGGTCCGAAATGGGCACGGCGGGGAAATACATAAAATACTCGCACTGCGACTCCATCATCAGGACCATGGCTGCTGCGTTATTATCCGCCACCAAACCAGCTAAGATATCCGGTTAGCCTGAACAGCTAGCAGAATCAAACTCACACCCTGTCCCCCGTTTAGACGCCCCAGTCAGCCTTGTTTGTGTGTTGGACGGGTCTCTGCACATTACAGCTGTCCAAAATAAACCCATATAAAACCCGTCCTATTCAGTGCCATGTTGGAGCTCCAGCTCTGTACATTCAAACCAGCCTAGAGACCTGTGAATCGAGGCGAGATAGAATCGAGTCAAAGGCGCTGTGTGGAAGACCAGGCAGGAGTAGTCGAATGCCGAGAAAAATAAACAACTCTGCGGCTGTGCTATCAGTTTTGTGATTTAGCGTACTAACATTACTGAGACTGTTGTCCAGTCTGTGCTTGTAAAACTGACCACAGACAAAAGATTACCCCAAAAAAGGATTTTAAATTTGCTTAAATATGAAACTAAGTCAATACTACATTCAGCTACTAGGTAGGAACGCACCGATATGGGGACTGTGGCCAAATGGCAATGACCAATATTTTAATTTAAAGTTATTGGCCGATGCACAAACATTCATACAATGACGAAATTAGGACTACAGCTACCACGTTTAGGATTGCAGAGAAACATTATATTATTTATAAATGGCTACAAGTGCAGCAAAATTAATACAATTCAGATATTCTATCAGTAGCTAAACGTTCTTCTCTTCAATAAATGCAACAAAAGCCATTATTGGTCGATATTGATATGATTGCGATATCATCGTGCATCCATACTACAACTCGCATGTGTACATGCAGTGATGCATAGCTTTTTTCCTAGTTTTTTTTTTCTTAAATATGTTAGTTCTATACTGATAAAAAACAGGAAGACGAACTTCACTTCTGTTACTGAAAGTTTTTTATTCCATTCCACTACATACAAGTAAACCAGATCCAACACACACCCAGATATTCAAACAAACCCCAATTTTCAAGTAACAAAGAGAATAAATATTGTACACAGATTGCCAAGGTTCAAACAGCTCAGCCAGAAAGAGAGAAATAATATTCACTGTACTGTTCAACACTTATAATGGTGTCAGAGTCCTCAAGTGTTGCACTGCAAACTGAATTCATGTTGAATTTTAACCATAGACAGAGGATTCTGGTACTGAGGAAAGATCGCTGAGTGAGCAAAGTGGTATTACTGTCATTTCTGACAGCTTGCTCACCAATTAACCTTTTTCACATTTTTTCATGTTTCTCAGACGTCTCCTTTTAAGATGTCACTTGGTGTCAGCTGCATCAAATTCATGATGACTCAGACACTAGTTGATTTATTTTTGCAACTGCTTGGGTCTTAGGCGTTGCTTTGTTTGATTTCCTCCCAACAGTGAAGAGTGTTGATGCTATCTGATCGATAACCTATTTCCATGTCCATTTTCACAGTCACAAGTTCCATATTTCATACCTAAGAAGTATCTGCAACTCTTTGGTGTACCTTTAAGCGAAGTACCACAGGTAATGTACTTGTACCGTTTTGGACTGTAGGATGTTCATCCTTGAAATGCATTGTGACACACAAGCAAAATATTATAGGGGTAGACAAAATAATGGAAACACCAGGGAATGTTCATAGGTATCAGTAATAAGGACTTCTTTGCACACTGTTACACCAGTACTAACGAAATAATGAAGTGCTGGGAGCAGGCAATTCGGATTCAGGTTTTCCATCTGCTTTCTCAAAAGAAAAGCTTCCGCAGATGTAGATTACAAGACAACAAGAAAACTACAGATACAATTGATATTGCTTTCTTCCACTCACCACATGTGGTTTCCTGTTGTTTTGAAGTGGTGGCGGAGGTTGGCAATTGGCAGCCTTACCAGGAATGAATTTGGAGAATCTAATGGTGTGCAATTTTAGTTGAGACCAAGGAGGCTTTATTGTGCTCAGCTTCAATTTTCAACCACCACTTCACCCATACTGCATCATCTTTTCCTTTTTTCATATGACGCTGCCTTACTGTACCCTTTGATTAGTTTCCACTGTTTCTATCACAAACTGTCAGTATTGCTCTAGAATGTGAAGTCTTTTATAGCACAAAGGTATATTAATAATCTTACGAATAAAAAAGCAAATATTGCTTTAAAACAGATTTAGTTGCTTTAACATGCTACGCCTCTTTCACCTGGTGTTTGTCATGTTTTGTCTACCTCCTGCATCTCCTTACAGATATTGCCATAGGCTTGAGATATTAATGGACTGCTAAAATATATGATGGAAGAAAAGTAAGTTATGCTAACATATCAAGTCAAAGTGTAGCAAATATATTAAGAGGAAGCTGTAGTGCGACAACTACTGAGAAATTAAACTGGTTTTCTATCAAACACTCATGTCAGTCAATGCTATCTGTAAACATGCATAAAGTATTTTAACATACAGTACATTTCTTCACTTACTATAATGACGATGGCCAAGCATGGAATGTTTTTCTTTAATAATGATGCTTAAACTGAAAAGTAATAAATTAATACATCTGAAGATGCGTACTCTGCGCGCATTGGAAGTTGCATACGATAAGCTGTTAATATGCTGAGCTATATCGAGCTGCACAGTGCATTCCAGTCAAGTTCAAACACTACAATTACATCTCATCAATTTTAGTGTGGAAGAGACACTTGCATTTTGAAAATAGAAATGCATTACATATACTGAGAAATGTTTTACAAAAACATAATAAATACAGAAAGCTTTCAAAGTCAAGCCCTGCTCCAATAAGGCAAAATTACTAAATTTGTTTTAGATTTGGACATGGAGTTCCCTGGGTTGTGTACTGACAAAGTGTATGTGATAGTCTTCTGGCATACTAGGTTTCTAGTATTTTCCATGCCGCCAAACATTCACCATCTACAAACATTTAATTTCTTAGTGTTTTTGTTCACCGTAAATTCATTTCTCTGATCGATCTAGAATAACTGTTCAGAATCATCATGCACAAAATTACAGACATATAGTCCGTCAAGTGGTATCACATCATCGTAGTTAACAAACTACCTCTGTGAAAGGCAAAACTGACATGATGGGCAATACTATAGTACTGTGTTATGATTGAACTGAATGCAGAACGACAAATATCTACCGTTCTAAACAGAGATATTTAACAATACAACATAAATAACAGAAAATATCAACCTCTGACAAGCTGCCAAGAGGTAGATCACCATGAGTAGAACAGTGTTTTCTCTTTGATGGACGAGAGGCTGGCAATAATGCATGTACTAGATGGTAAATTATTTCACAGTGTCATCAACTGGAGACGTCACTTTCACAGACCCACAAAGAGTCATCACTGTAATAACTTATGACAAAAAAAGCTTAATGTAATGTCTGCTCTTATTCTAGGCCTCTGGACAGGGTGTATTCCTTCTACAGCCTTTTCCTTGTAGGGCTAGCTGTTGGAGAGTTACAGTGATGTACTTACCATAAATGAATGTCTAGCCCCTCTAAATAAAGACATTACTCGTTCGCATTTATTTCAGAGTGATGTGCCAGACAATTAAGGGTTTAAGCTTTTGCTTTAGTGGCATTTTCACTCCAGTCAATAGCTTTTGCACTATATTTCAGCGTTGTCACCGGATACCAAAGCAGTGTCAATGTCAAAAAGTGCGATGTGACCACAAGCCTAAGTGTCTGTGTGTACTTGTGTAGAATGAAATGTAAAGTGTGTTTGTGCGAGAGACAGAGTGTAGCATGAAGGATGCTTTCATACTATATCACAGCTCATTTCAAGCAGACACTGAAGTAAATGAGCTGCTCACCTAGATCGTCCAACATGCACTAGTCCTACAGTTGTATAATGAAGCCATCTGCATCGTGTGGATGGTTTGTACCATTGTGTCCCTCTAAAAAAGTTCTCTTTACTCAATGACGTCTATGACAGTGGAGAAGGACAAGATGAGGAAGAGTTCGGGAGCCGAGCGGAGTGCTACAAGTCCAGTATCTGACTCCAGCTCTAAGTAGTGCAGTGCAGAGGCCCATTAGAGCCTATCTTAAACTAGGCCTATGTCTGACCTTGAGGCAAATGGGTGTGACTAGCTCCCTCACTATCTAAGCTTTCCCTTACTGTCCACTTGCTGTATAGACTGATTACGCACCAGTATGGTTCTATCCCAGTCCCTCTCTATTGACTCCCCCAAGTGCTCTCCAGTCCTGGAGGACAAAGGGTCCCTCCGGACAGCAGCCCCACCAGCAGCAACTGCTGGCCCTGGGGGCTGCTGGGCACGTGGAAACTGCCGGAGATCCAACAGGTCCTTGTACTGGATCTCTGGCCTAATCATGCGTAGGCAGGCTTCCTTTGTGGCATTATCAAGTCCAGGCTGAAGCTCATAGCCCAAGATCTTCACCAGGCCACTCTGAAAGGGGCGGATGGCCTTATCCCGGATACGACTGGCTTCCACGGGCTGGCCCCCGTCACGCAGGCACACACGAGCCAGGATCTCCCGCCTGCTCCTCAGCAAGATCACCTCCGTTTCCATCTGCGCCCGGCCAAATCGCTCCACCTCGGCCCAGAAAGTGCGGTTGAAAGCTTGGTAGAGATGCCAGTCCAGGGCATTCCACTCCCGTAGTTTCTGCCTCTGCTCTTCGGTTAGGGCCAGAGGGGCCGGGGCAGCAGCCTTCCCCACCCAGCCTGACCTTCCTTTGGGCATCTGCTGCCTGGCATTTAGGCTGAAAGAGACGACAGCATCAAGAGGCCAGCAGAGGGCATGACGAAGCAGCACCATGGACTGATCAAAGTACTCGGACAGAAGGATGAGTCTGAAGTTCCGTCGTACTGTTGCTTCACCACGCTTGGCAAGAGCCAAGGAGAAGTTGGCGTTGTGATCCAAGCCAAAGTCGTACCACAGCAGGTTGCGGGCGTAGTGGTTGTTGCGCAAGCGAGGATCGTAATATTTGCGAGGGTTGTCTGCAAAATCGCCCAGTCCCTTTGCACGTCTAAAGGCAGGGGCAACATTTTTATAATAAGCGTAGGAGGACTCCGCTAATGCCACAGGGTCTCTCAAAATAGAGAAACAGAAGGTGTCTGCAGGCATGACTTTTTCCACCTGTAGCAAAAGAGAAGAAAGGATTTTTTAAAAATCAAATTAAAACACCCAAGATTTTATTTGCTCAAACTACCCACATTCTTATTACTGAAAGGCCTGAATGACACCTTCCCCTGCACAATCCCTGAGGACATCCCACTGGTAATGCAAAGCCTGCATTTGCTGGAACATGCAATAATTTCACATTTTCAACTGGGAACAGTATAAAAGTTCAGCACTCCCCTCAGCAAGCAGAGTGGGTGGAGCTGCCAAGAGATGCGTAGAGTGCCATCTAAGTTAAATGAGTCTCTGGGGTGTGCTCTGGTCAGAGACCATTACCACGAATATAATTTCTCTGAACTACTTATACACCTTACATGCACCTATATAATGAGCCTCGGGGGTGGGGAAAAACGGTAGTGAAAGCTGTTTTGCTATCTATCTGTGAGATAAAACTAAACTCATTTAGAAGGTCTGCTTGAATTCACAGGTTCATTGCTGGGAATATGGAGGATATATACAAAAATTTCACAGCAAACACGTTGAGAAGAAACTTCACTAGCATACAGCTCTATATTAAAAAACAGCTCTCACAAAAAACAATGCAAAACATCTGCCATCTCATGCAAATCTGAAAACCAACTGATAACAGTCAAAAGTTACAGCTTTTCATACCTCTGGCTTGTTGAAGCGCATATGATTTCCCATGATGTCAAACTCTGCTACATGGGGGCCCCTGTACCCTTTGACCCTCTGGGCTATGAAGGGTAGAGGATATCCAAACTGGTAGCCCACTGGGAGGGCAAAGCGTAGGCCCTGCTCCTCACCAAAGCGGTAGAGCATATTGAGAACAGTGCTGCTGGCTGTCTTGTGGGTCTTCAGGAACATGACATGGGTGTGTGGCCGACAGGAGCCCTGTGGAGGCACCTGGCCGTTCTCAGAGGAGATGGAGAACAGAGAACGAGGCCGCTCTGGCTGCACCCAGCTAAAGGAGTGAGAGGAAAACAGTATGAGGCCTATGGCAATGATAAAGCGTCTGTTTTAGAAAGGAAAGCACACAGCACAGCAGCACATTAGAGAAAGAGTGAAGGTCCTGTGCACTCTAGCGAACAAAGGAAAGGAGAGAGGACATTACTGTGATAGAGAACAATCAGCTGAGAGGGAGGAAACAAAGAAGCCTCTCTGTTTTTCTCACAGAAGGAGGGAGATAAAGTGAATGAATAGAAAGTGACTAAAAGTAAGGTGGTGGTAAGAAGAGAACAAGGTAGGACAGAAAGGTGAAACAAACCAGGGAAAAGGACAAAGAGTGAGGGCAACAGAAGAACTAAACAAAAAACCCAGAGGAGAAATATATTTGATAGAGCTCCACAAAATTAATAAATGTAATTATTCTGAATGGCATTGTGACTCTATTTACTCTGAACAGCATTCTGTCAGACAACAGCAACATTATACTGTCGGTGTTGTAACAAAAATTTGTTGTTTTCAGCTTCTGAAAATACCAGATGCCCTTTCACAAAGAATCTACCAATCAAAATGATCTGGAATAGAATCTCATTACATTAACATACCCTGAAAGTTAAGAATGTTATTTCCTTCTCCTGTAAAGTTACCTTTCAAAGACACACGGTTTTGTTTGTACAAAAAAACTGCTATTCCCAATTGTATATAGTTAATAGCGTATGTCTAAATAGAGTTCCACTTATTGGAGAAATTGAGACACAGCAGAGAAAAACAGACCAGCAAACCGAACAAAGATCTTCATAAGATCATAGCTGATGTACTTTAATCATGATCTGTTTTCCTCTTTGACAAGTAACACACAGTTTGTGTCTGTTGCCCTCATGCAAAACAAAAAGAACTAAACACTAAGAATTAAACATTAAACAATTCTAGGAATTTATTTTTATTTTTACAGTTGGAAAAGGCTTGATGCATTTCAGCAATGACACATTCTGTTACTGTAATATGCAGGGGTTCATCAAGATCAGACAGACAAAGGAAGCAATGCCACGAGCAAAATGTACAAAAAAGCCATGTTTCCAAGGGGAATAAGACACCCTCTGACCTTTTATTGAAGAGCACCCCCAGGAGCTGACCAGCGAAGGCAATGACCACAAACACCAGGACTGCTTTCCACATCGGTCCCAGCCGATAGCACCCCAGCCACCGCATCCTCCTGCTGGACAAAAAGGAACTGGTTATTCTGAGTAATTTGTCACGGTAGATGGGTGTAAAGGTTGGAGAATGAGGTGTTCATCCAACAGCATGAAATAGGCATGAAGACACAAGAACAAAGACGGAGACAAAAGCGGAGAGCATTAAGCAAGAGTGTGTGAAGCATAGAATCAAGAAGAAAATAGAAGTGGGGATGAAAAACGACAGAGAAAAAAGGAGAGGGTGTTACGTTACGAGAAGAAATCCAACAAACAGTGCTCAACGCAAGCTTGTGTGGATCACACCAGGCCAACTCAGCAAGCAACACAGTAAACAAAGTAAATATTTATATGTGGGGTTTCGATCCAAAAAAATCAGTTTCAGATTATGACTAACACCACCCTCATTAGAGAAATGAAACGCGGCAGGAGGGCTGTTATTCCTTTTAAAACCTCTGCATATATAAAAATAGTTTACAGAATCTGGCGCATACAGTGTTTATACTGTGCTGTAATGCTGTGATAATGAGGGCTGCTGTGCACTGTTATCGTTTTCATGTGAACACGCTGGGCTACACAGGAAAAGCTTCAAGTCACTTCGGCTAACCAGTGCTACCACAAAGGCAACAGTGCATGCAAAGCATGCATTCTTTATCCATTTCGCAACACAGCACTGCCAGTGCCATCACCATTATCACTGCAAATGCAAACAAACCACAGCGAGGTACATCTGAGTGACTTCTGATTAGAGAATAGCAAGCTGACTCTTTATCCTGTAATCCCTTCGCACTGCAATGGCTGCGCGGCACAGCTACGTTTCCGTTCAACTACATTAAATCAGCGGACAAAATGAGCCGAAAAAGCTCCGTCTGTGTGCATAAAGACGGGGAAAGGCTAAGTATGGCGGAATGCAGACTGGCAGGCTGGCGTTGTTTTGACACGCTTGCCTCGACTTGCAGCAAATCAGATGGCTTTCTGTCTTCCTCTGTCTTTCTCAGAAACCATCATCCGCTCCAACAAAGGCAGGCGAGCTAGCCGCTCTCACCAAATCACCGCCCGTGTCTCGCACCGCCGAGTCCGGCTCTCTCTATCGTGTAAACCCGTCTCCTCTGTCGGTGCGCGGCGGTCACGCTTACCTCGCCGACCGTCTGCAGAGCATGATGAAAGCGGGCCGGTGTCAACGGAGCTCCAGCAGCCGCGGAGCATCTCGGATTAGCCCGCCTGCCGGCCGCGACTCACATCCAGCCCGCGCCGCTGAGATGTAACTGAGCCACTGACGGAAAACGCCGATCGGGGCTCGAAGATCCAGCCCGCCCGCTGCTGCTGCTGTGTGCAGACGTCCGGCCCCAGAGCGCCCGCCTCCCACCCACCGCTTCAGCTTTTCGGCTTAAATTACGAAAAAGGGAAGCTTTGTGTTTTGGAAGGCGCGCGCGTTGCGTGCGTGTGGGTGTGTGTGTGTGTGTCTGTGTGGGGGTGTGTGTGTGTGTGTGTGTGTGTGGGTGTGTTGGGACTCATGAGCGCAGACACAGCCTGCTGCTATAGGTCGCTGCTTGACGTCATGCTTCAGCCAGCGGTTCATTAGTGCTGCTGATGTTGGCGAGCGCTTCCAGTTAAATACACAGTTAGACTAACAAAGATTCACTTGCAAAGCAGAGACAGAGCAGCAGTCCAGACTGTGGCTGTTAAAATGAGAAGGCAGCGTTGAGACAAGATAAAAACAGGAGGTTTTGGTATGTCTGAACCAAAACTTCCTCTCTGTGAAGTGTAATGACTCGCTTGTACAGCTCAGAAAAGACTGCAGCCACGCGTCCCGTGGGGGAAAGGGTCTGCCCGTGGGCCCTGCTGTGTCACGCCCCTGGGCGGGGCCTTTCAAATGGGGCGTGGCTACACCGTTACATAAAACATTCGAAACTTCAATCAGCCACACTGGTTACAGAGGCCGCTGATTCAGCGGGTTTTCTTCCGAAGAAGCTGATGACAAACTTTTTGAGCTGTTCTACCAGTGTGCACTTCCTGTAGAAACTCCAACTCACCAAAACTGTTTACCAGGGATGTGGAAAGTGGGGTGCTGAGGGGGCTGCAGCACCCCCCCAGATTTCAGGATTGTTTAACTGCAACTGCTAAAAATAATAAACAAACAGGAGCTGATCGCATCAGTAGTTACTAAACATTTACACATCCCCCTAAACAGGTGTAAGTATTGGGGAAACTAACGGAAATGTTGTAGATAGCACAAAAAAAAGACCAAAAATGTGCCTTAAAGCTCCAACTTTTGCCCTGGTTCTAACGCCAAACATGAAGATAACATCCACAGCTCCAGCTCAGTGAGATGCAGCAGCTGCCCAAACATCTAAACTAATGCTGCTGTCATGTCAAATGGTCAGTGTTAAAGTGTTAAAGAATGAACAATTTCCACAGCTGTTCCTTTTTATTCAGTTTTACTTTGTCTCTTCGATACTGGATATTTTTCCATGTAATACAAAAAGACAGTGCAAGGAAAGCTGCTGTTGCATTTCCATGGCAGCAGGTTTACTGATTGGTTCTAAACGTGATCGCCATGTTAAAGCGACATACACATTAGACAGAAGTTACTACTTAAAGCATGACTTATGGATTTGTGGTGCAACTGAATTTACTTTAAGACTAACCAGTGTTTTCTAAGGTCTTAGTGAAGACTTTACACACATTCTGAAGTACAAACTTACCTAAAAAACAACAGCAACCCAGTCCAGACCTTTAAAATATTTTAAACATAGCAAAAACCTATGTGAGTCTGGTGGAGCCGACGGCTCCCTAAAAAACAAGCAGTTGCGGTACGCTAGTTCTGTGCTCTTAAGCGGCCTAAAATATTCGGGAAACACAATCAGATATTTTGCTTCAAACACATGGCAATCTGAAAATTTGTTATTTTGATTTTGGTGCTGCAATTTTTTTGAAACATCCATATCAGAAAGTTGTTGCATGACTCATTATGCTAAATAGTCAAGTGCCTCTCACTTTCAATGAAGCACTTTATTTGATTTCATGTTATTTAAACAGACTAACAATTTTTTGTTTAAGAATTTAAAAACAGCAGCAGAGCCCATTAAAAAACAAAAAATGTTTGCTTTGTGACTTTGCTAAAAGTTTAGCCATGTTTGTTAAAATTAGCCATGCGCATGTTAACTGTTCAAGGTGGCATATTCGAATACTGAAATCACTAAAATCACTTATTGCATATCATGGGAAGATTAAGAGTAAATATGAATACCAACAATTCAGTAAAACAGTGTTTCAACAGAACTGTAAAAAGTGGAGGTTTTGTTCATTGTGAATAAATATGTTATGTTAAACCCCAAAATGTGAGTGCCTGAACATGAGCAGGTTGCAGAGGACGCGTTGCTAAGGACGCGTGACTGAGAAGGCTGGTTTATCCCTAAATATCTTATCTCCGTTATCTCCGTTGTGTTACTCTGACCTACCAATTTCCTTTGGCTATTTTTGAATAAGAAACATGCTACATTTTTGTGCAACACCAGTGTATGTAAGCCATGGCCAATGTTGCCAACTTAGTGAATATGTTGCTAGATTTAGTGACTTTTCAGACCCCTTTATCAACGTTTTTCAAAAAAGTGACATATCTAGTGGCTAGGACAAACTTTATTACTTTCCATAGAACAGAGTGGACAGTACTGCCCCGTGAGCGAGAGGCACACCTCTCTCTGCGTCTACTCAGTTTAGTGAGTGGCAGAGAGGTGGAGCAGCACATTCGGAGAGAGAACATCCCTTTTATGGTTTGTTACCCAGACTGAGGCTGTGCGCTGTGTGTGAGAAAAAAGAAAGATATTCTGTCACTTCTAACTTTCTCTCTGAGTAATTATTTTACATGTAAATGTGGCCGAAATCACAGCACAGCCCTTGTCTTTAAAATCAGAATTTAAACAGTGCAAAGCAGCAGCTTGAAAATGGCTTGGAAGTGACAGCTGGTTGATATGTAGTTTTAATGGGCCACATTTTAGTCACTATTTCATGCTTGTCCTGTTGGAAGAAAAGCAGCTATAGCTAAAGCTTAAAGCAGAGCAAAGTAAGTCTGTGTTTTCGTTTATATTTTTTAGCCTAAACTAGGACATCATCACATACTGACACATACTGGACATTAAATGTTGCGGCTCCCAAGGTGGTTTGATTTTTGTTGAAAGGACAAAATGGCTCTTCTTATCATTTTTGTTGTGACTCCTGACCTAACCTGGCTTTTAATGCAGAGGGAGCCGGTCGGATTTCTCACTCATCCAGTTGTGTTTTTTATGTGCCGCCACAGACTGTCCGGGCGCTGCACTTACCCACTTCCAGGTTCCGCTCTTTGCGTTTCGTCAACATTACGTTATAAATTAAATATTTAGAAAATCGATTTTTGACAGTGATGAATCGATTCAGAATCATCCACCTCTGCATCGCGATGCATCTAAGAATCGTTTTTTTCCCGCACCCCTAGTCTGAAGTGTACTAGTGTGTTTCATGTTAAAAAAAATGTGAATAAAAATGGTTTTCAATTTAGTTGAAAAGAAAACGGAATTGGTTTTAAAAATGAATTACTGGTGCATCTATACAAAATATTATTTTTAAAACCTTAAAACAATTCAAATGAAAGAAAGAAAAAAAGAAAAAAACACAGAATTTACCATGATGTCACTGTATACAGCACAGCCATACAATGACAAGAAGTTGACATATATTTTAAGTATTTGGGTCGTTTATGATCAGGGAGAGGGTTCTGCTGGAAAAATGCCTAAATGCTCAAACTAGCAATTTGTTTTGTTTTGCTTGCAGGATGCATGTATTTGAATTACCACACTACAGTATATACATGGAATAATGTTTAAATGGGATTATACTACTGTGGATATGAAAGATGCACTCTTGACCTACGCATTTGCAGTTGGTCCAAAAAACAAAATCAGTATTTTTAAAAAAAGTGCATCATAAGCTAAAGGGAAGTACAGTTGGGCATTTAACAGCACTGAGTAAGAGAGATCAAAGAAGGTTCATGGCAACTGAGGACCACAGCGGACTATGTGAGGTCAGTGTCTACATTTCACTGGCTGAATTTCAATAAGACAGACATCAGGTTTGGATTTCGCGAGTTACAGATGGTTCATGCCTGGAAGAGTTCAAGGCTCCACACTGTAAGCCTACTAAGTAGCAATGTACCTCTACAGTTGCTAAGCTATAGTGACCTCCAGCAATAACATAAGTTTAACAAACAGAAGTATAAGATGACAAAATGTGCATTTTACAAAGCAACCCCTAAGATTTTCTATTCCTTCTATTTTCTAGAAGAAGCCTGTCACTGGGAGAAGTAATTTATCTAGGACCGGTCCTGAAACTGAACTGAAACTTCATTAAACTTTTCATGCATGCCATCCATAATTAGGTTTTTCGTCAAGATTTCTTAGCTGGTTTATTATTGTGGTGCACCACTGATGATTTCCGCTAATCACTAATCATAACAGAGGCATGTAAAGGCACCTATAGGGATTCCAGTGACAACACAGATCACTAGTAGAGATAGTACCGATCTGATACCAGATATCAGGCCGATATCAGCAGAAAGCATTGGACCCATTGGCCATCCTGTAACAACTGTATCCCGCAAAAGCAAACATTGACACTGTGTGATGTTGTTAACTGTGTATTTCTTCCTGTGGAGTAATATAGTTTTTGAGTAGTTTCACAATAATTCAATTAAAAATTGTTTATTTCAAAGCTTTGAAATTTTTGAAGTAGTCAAACAGATTTGATTGCCATTTAGTACAATTATAACAACTGACTGCGACTCACAACAATGAACAATTCAAATAAAGTTGGTGACTGACGATATAATCTGTAATCCCGATTTTCAATAAGAAAATACTGTGCAAGTTATTTTTAAAAGGTGCCCAGGCCTATCCCAGACATTTCTCATGATAAATAAGCACAATGTGCTACTGCTGTATGCAAAAGTTTAGGCACCTCTGGTCAAATCACATTGCGTTCATTTTCAACACATATTCTCCACACTTCTGTACATTTTAATGCTTTAATTACTGTTTATTTACTGAATTTAACATATTGGGGAAAAAAAACAAATTGCAGCCTGTGCAAAGATTATGACACGTTGTATTTTATTTTTCAAATAAATACAAAATGTACACTAAAATGTGCAGAGAAAGTTATTTTTACGTTTGTTTTCTGTAGGGGATGTGTTAACTTATTGTCCTAATTAATGGAAAATGTCATTTGACCGGAGGTGGGGGGTACTCAAACTTTTGGATATGACTGTAATTTAAAGGGTACTAAACTAACAGTACCTTTTAATGACAAACACATATGAAAATCCCAATGTAGATTCAAATCTAAATCAAAAACAGAAATGCATCAAGAATCCTTTTATAATCGCATCTTGACACCCTGAATCAAAATCAAATCAAATCGTGACTTCTCTAGACATTCCTGCCCCTAATACTGACTAAGCTCTGGCACCCTCTAAAAAGGACTTCAGTCCAGTTCATCATAACTCACGAGTTTGATTTGTTGTTGTAAACTCTGACTATATTGGCTGTGCAAGCAAGACCACTAGTAAGTACAAATCAGTAAACGATAAGTATCTGTGAGTCTTGAAGTCTTGCGATACAATAATTAACCATAAAGTTCTTCTTGAACAGCAAATAGTAACTACCAGTACAGGCAAGTCAAGGCAGCAATGATGAGATGCTAAAAATTTCTGTGCTGAAGAGGCATGTCTTAGAGACAGAACACAGCCAACTGGATCTAAAGCAGTCTGCTAGAGTTTAGCCTTTATGTAGGATTAAATCCTCTTTATTGTTTACTATGGGAAACATATGAGCAGGCCAGCTGGTCCCGACCTCTAAGCATATGGGTGAAAGGAGGATTCATCTCAGGTTTTGTCTTAAATAGATTATACAGCATTGCAAAACCCTCTAGTGGAAAAAATTAAATAAAATAAAATTAAATGCAAAGTGTTTTCCTGAAGAACAATGTTTCATGTCTGAGGTCTATTTTGCATGGTTGTCTGTCTTTTCTTAAACGACTGAAACGCTTTGAAAGCATTTTGAAATTCTTCATCATGTCCCAAAGTGGGGACAAGAGGACCTCTTTCACAGAGATTCTGAAAGGACCATTAAGTAACACGTCTACCTGACACTAAAGGGTGAATTCTATCGACCCTGATCCAAAGATGGTATCAACTTCCCTCTTTTGGGGGTTTCAACTTCCCTCTTTAACTTGTTTTTGGATATGTGTTTGTTAGCGATGCAGTAGCGCTGAGGAGCAGACATTACACAGCTGGAGCTCTAGGGGACCATTCAGAGAAAGCAAAGGCAACTTCACATTTTGATGGGGTTAAAACTCAGTAAATATGTTTTGTGTACACTGCTTACAGCAAGCACGTGAGAATCCATCTCTGCTGACATTAACACTAACGCTAACATTGGCTTTTGTGACTGACCTCTTTCCCATAATGCCCTCTGACTTTATGTCAGCATTAATTACAGTGCCAGCTGCCAGAAGACTTGGCTGCACATATGCCACACACACCTGACATCTGGTATTGGGCATCGACTTTTATCCTGAACTTCTGCCTCGCAGCTGAACAACTGCTTTGGTATTTCTCTCTGACTCTGTCTTACTCTCTTACTCTGCTTTTTTCTCTCTTCCCTCCTTTCTTGAGGATGGCACTATGGGTGGCCACAATACATATCACAGTATGTAGATTTGTTATGTTTGTACAGATAAAAAACCACCACTAGTGCCACTTTTAAATACAAGAAAAAAATACGGCAAAACAACTAAGACATTCTCACAATACACAATACATACCATGATACTAAAAACAGTCACCAAAAACTGCATCACTAGATCAGTGTTCTTTAAGTATGGATGATATCCACTATGTGCTCAGAAAAAGCATATTCCAATAACAGAGTTTAACAAAATGTATCACAATAAAATACTGTCATATTGCCCACCTCTAAAAAATACTGTCAAAAACTACATGAGCAATGATTTTTATTTAATGTTTCACATGCTGTGTTGCACTAAAACAACAGGACCAATTATTCTCTTTGTAATGCAGTTGTTCAATGAACTTTGATGATGATATCTACAACATGTTTCAGAAACACGTGTTGTGATAGAATTTATGATAATAACCATAAAATATCATCATATTGCCCACTCCTAGATGGCACAATATCACTTTTTATTTTCCAATACCAATACTGAAATCTTGAGTATCGGCTGATGCCATTACTGATCCAATATTATTTAAAAAATATAAGTGCTGAATGACCTATTTTTAATTTAAGCACTTCACTTAAGATGAGCATCTAAAAGTAGGCTATCCTACTGAAACTAAACACTCTACCACCCCAGAGGAAGAAATACACTGATAACGAGATCACATCCCACAGTGTGAGTGTGCCATTTCAGGACAGATTTGTTACAGGATCAGATTCATCCTTTATTGCCATCCAGTATCCAGCACTTTCGTCAGACATCAGCCTGATACTGATGCTCAATATCAATATGCCGTCTCTACTGTCCGTCTACACTCAACAATCAAAAGAATTACAATGTAGCACCGGCTGCTTCAGGGAGGAGTTGCCATCTTAGACTATACTTCATAAAACTTTAGCATGAGCGGGCAAAGCTGTCAGTACCCCGAATTCAGAATACAGCACAATGCGCCTTGCCTTGCCTTGCCTACTTCTGGTCGAGTTAGGCAAAGCTAGGATGGACAGAACACCTATCTCACCCTCGTGGCCCAGTTTCTATGTATTAATATTTCACCAGGCATGGGCCAGTGTCTGTTAGCATGGCTGTCTATTATTTAGCAGGATTAAGGCACTTATGTAGAAAAGGATGGAAATGAGCACAAGAAGAGCAAATGCACATTATCAAAAGATTCAACATCATTCCTTCAACACCACCAAAAAGATAGTCAGTTGCAGTAGTGTTTAGGTCTTGTTTCGAAGCACAAGCAAACCACTGGCACAGTGGAATTTACTAATAACTTCAAGAATGTGCTCAGTTCTCACTTACATTGTGCTCCCACACAATCACAACCACCTGATTTCACACATGACCATCGCTCGCTTGTAATTTAATATACACTCCAGATGAACTGTCTGTTATGTTCAGGAATGATGGTGGATGCAACCGCTGGATGAGTGAGAAAATTTGTAAGCATGTTATTTAAAAGGCATATAACTTACAGTTATGTATTATGTTACTGTGCCTCTAAGACTGATATGTAAATGATCTCTGTTGTGACTGGCTGACCTGTACTGTGGCTTATTCAAAAAGCTGTCCAAGCTGAAACACTCCTTATAACTACAGCTTTAATGGGTGCGGTTAAACCGCTGCAGCCTGATCAGGCAGATATATGTAAATGCTTTGGTTTTTGTGACATCACAAAAACAACAAATTCAAAACGCTGTTTAGTGCCCAGATTTGGACTGAGGGTGAACCTTACTTTCTGAAACTTTATTAATGTTTACACACTACATTTTTATGAGCAGTTTTTTTTTCATTATATGGGCCCTTTAAATGTATATGCTGGGCATGGATCTTCAAGAAAGGGGGATTTCAAGCCGTCATTAGGCTATCTATGGAGGAGGGCAGAGTTAGCCTACTTTTCTGAAACTTGAGAAGTTTCTCACTGCCGTTTCACTACAGTGTAACTGTACGAACGTGTGGAAAATCTGTGAAGACAAAAACACTTCCAGATAACAGCATGTAGTCCACGCATGCTTGAGCGTGTAACAAACTGACTTACTAGCTAGTAACTTGGTCGTTACTACGAAATAGGATCCACTCGACAAGCTTACCCTCACTAATCGACCCAAGGGAATAATCAGTTTAATTCCCAGGCTGGCAGGATACGACGGGGACGACCTGTTGACCGAATTAAGCTGGTTATCCGTGAAGAGCACAAGCAAAGAAACACGAGTTAGACAACTGGCCACAATATGACTCAGAAAGCGTGATGGTCATAGACATGAGCACTGATAGTTTACGAACCACACTGTAAAGTCAGCAGCTTGCTGTAATTGCCCGTATTTTGCCCAAAGCACAACAGGTCACCTACCCACAAGCACGTACATATACATTTAGTCTCTCTGAATAACGATACAACACGAACACGACAAAACAGTGAGACTCAACTGCTGTAAAACTTTGAGATGGGACTGTCCCAAACTGTAGCTCCTCTACTAAAACAGTTGCCACCGAAGCTGTACTCACATCTCAGATGGTCCTCCGCTCACCGATATTTTAGCGACGTATAAGCGTATAAAAATGACCCCAGATTCCTTCCTGCGGTCAGCGGTTGAAGCCGTTCAGCTCTGGTAAACTGACGGTACACTGTAAACTGTGCTCCCTCATAGCGCTCCGTTATGAGCCCAGCCGCCGCTGTGGAGGAGCTTTCAGAGCGTCCAGAGCTTCCACTGCCCGGGTCTGCGGTGAGAGGTTGTCGGTAAAGTTAAACACGCCTCACTGAATGTCCGCTCGCTCGCCTGTTCGCCCAGTCCGCTCTCTTGGCCCCGTCTTGGTGAGTGTGTTCATGAAGTAGCTGAAATCTGCCTGAGAAACTGTGAGTGCTGCCCCCATCCCCCACTGCACCCCCGTCTGACACAGCACGGCTCTGTGAGCGCGCACGCGTGTGCACGCTGCCCGTGGGCCACAGCACAGTGAGGTCTTCGATTAGCCTTTTGGAAAACACAGCTCAGTTGGACTGCCTTACCTATTGTCGGTTAAACCGATTAATTTAGAAAAGGACAAGTTAAACTGTCAAATTTGCCCTTCATTAAAGAAACTGCTACCATTTTACACAAACGGTTACGCTGCTGTAGGCCCGTTAATATATTCCACAGATGAGACAGTGACGTGTCTGAAGCTGAGGCAGCTGTCTCGATGCCTTGCTGCCTGTGCTGTCTTAAAAGTCAGTGCCACAGAAGGCAGCACTGTGATGAAGGTACACTGCTGTTAGCGGTAGACCTTAGCAACTTTTAACCTGAAAAAAAAAGATAGGAAGCTAGTATGCTCATCTTTTTATAGCCAAGACAAAAAGTAGCTGTGGTTGTGTCTATGTAGACCCCACTGCTGTGTCAGTGCTGGAGTTTTCTGCTGTTTTTCCTAACTGCATCAGTGTGGACACAGAGTATTAGGGGATATGCAAGGCAGCAAAGGACCTGTGCTGCCTTCAAAAAACGGCCGAATGGAGGAACCTCAGCAGGCAGCGTTTTGTACAGAGATTATTCGGACATGACTGGGTGCCTTCCTGCCTCAGAATAGTGTACAAATAGGCAGTATGTGTTATGTTTTAGACACAGCCTTTTGTCGTTTTTGTGACCTCATAGCAGCTGAGTGTGGCCTCATAGCCACTAACTGTGACCTCATAGCAGCTAACTGTGATCTCATAGCTGCTAAGTGTGATCTTATAGCCACTAACTGTGACATCATAGCAGCTAACTGTGATCTCATAGCTGCTAAGTGTTATCTTATAGCCACTAACTGTGACATCATAAAAATGTTTTTTTATTGTAAAAAAGAAAGAAAAAAATATAATAAACAAATATGTGCCCAGCTACAATTCACCAGTTGCAAAATAGTAACTGGTGTACATCTCAGCCAGTCACAGCCATTTCAAAGCATGATTTCCTTCAAGTGAAGGAAAAAGCAGAGACCCTCCCCCAGGAGGAGAATCTCTGGAAAAACCATAGAAAGTCTGTCCATCTTGTCAATGACCCCGGGCAGTTATTTCATTTCCAGAGAAGACTCCTGTCACTGTGAAGGAGGCGAGACCTATAAACCTTAAACTGACAGCCACATTAAAGAAAACATCATAAATAGTTTGTGGCTGAAGTAACGCACAAAAATTATGTTTTTCAGCTTGTTTGGCTTTTCCCACCTGCGGCTTAACCAGCAAGCTGATTGGCTGTTTTTTACTAAAGGGCGGGAGGTTAAGTTTCATGTTATTGTTCACATGATTTTGCATATTACAGCAGTAAAACTTGCCATGGATGTTAGTTAGCTGCCTTTAGGTATAAGAGAGAGTTCACCATTTGGGGTAATAAAATCCAGTTCTGTGGCAACAGCTAATGTTGTCCATTTTATTATTTATCTGGTAATGCTCAGGAAGAAAACTGTAACAATATTGAAGTTAGTGCTGGTAAAATAGATTATTATTTTATCAAATTATTTACATGTCTTCTTTTCAACCTCTGTAAACAGAAACAAACAAAAAAGCTTATGATTGCATTATGATTTCCAGTTCACGTTGATTTAATTATAGTGATAAGCCCTCACTACTATTGTTACTGATCTAGCCTAAGAGCTATAATGGACTGTTTTATAACCCTCCATACCCAATAGTGAATCAACAATTGGAAATTATTTTTAGTCTAGCCTTAGCCTTAATCTGGGTCTGGGAAACTGGGCCATATTATATTGTAATAGTATGTGTGGTTTTTAGATGGCAAAATCAAATCAAACAGATCTCCAGTATTTCAAGCATCAAATATGACTAGTAAATAAGGCTGTTATAATATGTGGTGGGTACTTATTTCCAGCATTGCATAAGCAGGAAATATGAAAAAAATAATAAAGGTAACTGATGAGAGTCCAAAGCCTTGAATAGTCTTGAATAGTTTAGAGTTCAGCAAAAGCAAGTCCTTATCTAAATCACTACAGTCTTCTCCAGAAACATCCTCCCCCGAAGAGAAGAAGAGAGAGACAAACTTAGCATAGGCCTCACAGAGACGCACCAAAGTAATAAACAAGGAATAGATGGTAGCACAATAATAAAAAGACTAATATACAAAACAGTGGCTAAGATAGATGATGACAAAAAGTACATATTTATGTGAGAATCAATAAAATATAATTTTCTCTCTCTTTAAAACCTAAATTTTCATTCATTATCTATTTAGCCTTCTTCAATAATTGGAGGAGCTCCGTGCTCCCTTGTCTGTTGTATTTAGTCCACTACCCGGCTGTTATCCCACCCTCCATCTGTTTCAGTCACATACAATATTCCAGTGGAACAAACGGTCCATTCATCACTGAGCTTCCCTCTGTCTGCTAACTCTGAATAATGAAACTCGAGGGGACTCCGCGGGATCACGAGTTCCAGTTGACTCTTCAGCGCTGCATGGAGTGAGTTTAGAAAGATTAAGGAAGGTTTTAGGTGTTTTTGAGGCTTAGATACTTCCAAATGAGGAAAAATTATTTAGCACCTCTGCCACTTGATCTATGTTAGCCATCATCAAAAACTAAATAAGGGAAAACTAAATAAGGGAAAAGCCCTCAATAAGCCCACATACCGTATAAGACATCAACATGAAAACTTTTATTTAAAAGGTGATCTTAGAATTCTGTGGGGCAAACAATGTAAATGTTACTCACAAAGAAACATCATATAACTTACCATAGTGGTTAAAAACAGCATTACAGTTCTACATTTATTGAATACTCATATACAAACTATAAGTTTTACGATTTTTTAATGGTAGCAGTGGTTTAGAGGTGGGCATCAATGGTGCACTGATATATCTAAACCTTACAGACATGATAATTACACTTCAGAGAAAAAAATTACATTTTTGAAATAATCAGTGCAAATTTGTGCTACTTTGTCTAAAAAAATTCTACATTTTTGCACAATTACAGAAAGTACTTAAACTCCTTTGTGACAGTGTGAGCCTTAATAAGCACACAAACCTATTCTATGGCATGGCATTTACCATAAGAGTTTGAACGGAAGCCTAATATTTATAAGAAACATAGGGGCACTAAATGGATCAATAATTTTTATTACAATTTTCATTACACTTTTTAAGCATGGCAGACTACAACTAAGCTTGACAACACCTCAGACATTTACATTTTTAAGTGGGTTGGCCTACATCATACTTGAAGTTGTACTGTAAGTAAACACCATTTGCCAAGTTCACATTCCACCTTCTTAGAATTTTCGTGCATCCACATGGATTAACTGTGTTTTTAATCCACTTTGCTTTTCCATAGCCATTGCACACCTAATGTACATGTACATCTCGTTCAGTGAAATAGAATGATGATTACACTAATACTTTGACACACCAGCTATATGATCACTTTACAGCTGGTTTTACCTTATGAACAACATTGTTTTTGTTTTTTGTTTGTTTTTTTGTAAATATATATATATATATATATATATATATATATATATATGCTCATTTTAAATTTGGGGCCTGCTTCACATTCCAAAAAATTGGAGGATCATGTTTACCATTGTGTTTCTTGTCCATTCCTTTCTTGTCTTGTCCTGTCTTGTCTTTACAACACTTAATAGTCGTTAGTGGACTAAAGACACCAATTGACCCAGTTTTGAATGCAGATTTTTTTTGTGCCGCTCTTATATAAGTCTTCAGCTGTGGAATCGTACGGGGCTTCCCTTGTCGTCTTTTACTCTTCATAATGTGGCACTTGTTTTCAACAGGAGAACGGTCTGAACTGCGGGCAGGCCAGTCTAGCACCCACACTCTCTGATCATGCAGTCATGCTGTTGTAACACATGCAGATTGTGGCTTGACTTTGTCATTCTGAAATAAGAATGGACGTTCCTGAAAAAGACGTCATCTAGAAGGCTGCATATAATGGTGCCTTCATAGATGTGCAAGTCACCCATTCCTTGGGCATTACTAGCCCCACCATACCATGACAGACTTTGGCATTTAAACTTTATGCTGGGCCCAATCTGGAGGGTCCTTCTCTTCTTTGGCCTGCATAACACAACATCCATTATTTCCGTAAACAGTCGGAAAGGTTGACTCAGATCACAATACACGTTTCCACTGTGCATCAGTCCATTTCAGATGAGCTCGAGCCCAGAAACCAGAGGTTTATTTATTGATAATTTATTACCAGATTAAATGTTCTCATTAGTCCTTCTTAATGGGAGGGGTCAGGTTCTGTTGTCCCATTAACGTACAATGAGTGGGCTTATTTGGAAAACTAGCAGGCTTAAAGAAGGCACATTTTGTTCTTTTTTATTAATTAATTCATTAATTAATTATAGTACCCATATGCTTGTTGAATACACTGTAAAGAGTAATCAAAAATATTAAATTCAGTCTTTGTATTATGTTTTACCCTGTCATGTACTCCTATGTGAAGAAAATTGAATTTTCTAGGTGTTGATTTTATATGCTGTTCACACAGTATAACACATAGTATAGTGAGACCATACATATTGGATTTTTTCAGCTTGTTTACACTGACAGCCAGAAACAGTCAGTAAAGCGTGGGCATGTGACAGCCAAGCATGTCATGTTTCATGCAAAAAAACATGTAAATCACTTTGTAATTGTAATTGGCTGAGATAATGCTAATTTCTGCTAGCCTGGGTGATTTTAATATTATGTTATCATCAAGCTAACATTTAATGTTGACTCCTTCAGTAAAGGTTTTAAATTCAAAGACTGTTTCTGAATATTACTGGAGCCTGTCAGCTTAGTTATATTCCAGACTCTAGTGAGTAGAGAATATAGTCCAGATAGTCCACATCAACAAAAAAGCGTCTGCTGAATCAGTCACTAACGCAGAAATGCTAGTGTGGCTGCATATAATGGTGCCTTAACAGATGTGCAAGTTACCCATTCCTTGGGCATTACTAGCCCCGACCATACCATGACAGACCCTGGCATTTAAACTTTATGCTGGGCCCAATCTGGAGGGTCCTTCTCTTCTTTGGCCTGCATAACACAACATCCATTATTTCCGTAAACAGTCAGAAAGTTTGACTCATCGGATCACAACACACGTTTCCACTGTGCATCAGTCCATTTCAGATGAGCTCGAGCCCATAAACCAGAGGTTTATTTATTGATAATTCATTACCAGATTAAATGTTCTCATCAGTCCTTCTTAATGGGAGGGGTCAGGTTCTGTTGTCCATTAACGTACAATGAGTGGGCTTATTTGGAACATAAGCAGGCTTTTAATTAATTAATTCAAACAAAATGGTGTTTCTGAACGTTGTTGACATCTGGCTTCTACTGTGCATAGTACGGTCTTAATGTGGATTTGTGGATGCATCAATGAACAGTGCCTATTGACACACAGCAATGTTTAATGCAGAAACCACGTAAGTCACTCTGTAATTGTAATTGGCTGAGATAATACTAGCCTGGGGGATTTTAATGTTATGTTAGCATCAAGCTAACATTTGATGTTGACTCCTTCAGTAAACATTTTAAACTTAAAGCCTGTTCCTGAATATTACTGAAGCCCGTTAGCTTGGTTACATTCCAGACTCTAGTGAAGAGAGAATATAGTCCAGATAGTCCATATCAATGAAAAAGTGTCTGCGGAATCAGTCACTAACACAGAAATGCAGTGTTCTCCATATGTGACATGAGGCCGCTATTTTACACTCTCCTGTTCATCAGTCATCTGTATGTGAAACTGCAGCTGGCAGAGTGGGTGTTGATATCCAAGTAGGGTGGAATGTTTGCTCTAAGTGATGCAGAATTGAGCAGTACATTCTAACAGCCTGTAGAATCACATGCTTTCCGTGTTGCGCTGGTCTGAGTGGATCAGACACAGAAGTGCTGCTGGAGTTTTTAAACACCTCAGTGTCACTGCTGGACTGAGAATAGTCCACCAACCAAAAATATCCAGCCAACATCGTCCTGTGGGGGTGCGTCCTGTGATGAAGGACTAGAGAATGACCAACACAAACTGTGCAGCAGCAGATGAGCTATCGTCTCAGACTTAACATCTACAAGGAGGACTGACAAAGTAGGAGTGTCTAATAGAGTGGATAGTGAGTAAACACAGTGTTTAAAAACTCCAGCAGCACTGCTGTGTCTGATCCACTCAGACCAGTGCAGCACACACTAACACATCACCACCACGTCAGTGTTACTGCAGTTCTGAGAATGATCCACCACCCAAATAGTACCTGCTCTGTGAGGGTCCATGGGGGTCCTGACCACTGAAGAACAGGGTAAAAGGGGGCTAACAAAGTATGCAGAGAAACAGATGGACTACAGTCTGTAATTGTAGAACTACAAAGTGCACCTATATAGTAAGTGGAGCTGATAAAATGGACAATGAGCATAGAAACAAGGAGGATGTCATAATGTTATGCCTGATCGGTGTATGTTATATGTAGAGTACTATATTAACTTTATTATACAGTCATTTAATCCTTTTTGTTAAGGGTCATGTCTGAAATGATATTTTAAAGTTTGTGTTTTAGAATTCAGAAACCAATTTAACAAGTATAGCAGGAAACAGCTCATGTGGGTTATAAAAAAAGTGTTGTTTGTTTGACATACACAACAAGCACAAAAGACAAAACAAGTTGTAGTTAGAGACTAAGGTTAATTACACCCCCTCATGAAATCACGTTTTGTCAATGTTCTAAATGAAAATAGGTCCATCCTCCACAGAAAACACACTTTAACATGCAATTTTTCTGAAAATATTAGTGCACAGTTTCTGTTTATTTGCTAAGCTTAACAAATTGAAAAAAAAATAAAACATAAAATATAAAATGCACCATAATCTCTGCACAGGCCACATTTTATGCTTTATTTTTCCACTATGCTACATTCAGCAATTAAACAGTAACTGTGCATTAAAATGTGTAGAAGTGTGTTCTCTGCAACAAAACAAGCAATTTGAGGAGGGCGCACAAACTTCTGCATACAACTATATACATATGCACAGACTAGTTAATGTAGGCTAACTGATAATGTAAGAACTTTGCTATTGGAGACGTCTACAATACCGTTAAGCTGCAAGTGCATAGAAAAAAACATTAAAATATGTAGGGCACAAGTAGGCCAGGACCAGGATTAGGAGCCTCAGGTATGAGCTGGTGTTCATATCCTGCTCACACTAGTACATGTTTTGCTATCTAAAAACTACCTAATAACTTGTCATAACTGCTGCTTGTCAAGACCTTGTGTCTCAAAACAGGAGAAGAAAGAAAAACTTTCTTCACTTTGATCAAAATCAGAACCAGAACTAGAGTCACTTTATAAAAACAGGATAAACACAATAAAGAATAAGAAAGGATGATAAAGAGCCAATTTGAAAGGAGCTGAAGAGATGTGTGAATATCTGTACATATGCAAGTCTGACAAGACATAATATAACTATTAGATACAGAAAACTACAGAATGATATAAACCTTTGTAAAAAAATTGATATAAATGAACATTAATGTAATAAAGTTTTTATTTCAAACAATTTTGGACCACTCTATTAGATCATCCATCATGAAATGTTATGAAATGTTTTTTTTTTTAAATAAATAAATAAATAAAATTATATGACAGCAACAACTTGAAGTCTGAATCTGCTTTTGAATTAGCGAGAAACATGAAACATGTGTCGATCTCATGTTAAAAGTGCTAAATAGGCCAATGTATCATATTACTGAGGGGCCTCATCCTAAACTTCTCGTGGTCTAGACAATCACGTTCCATATGTGCTTAAGCTAGCATATTTTCAGGCACACCCAGACATGCTTCAGGCCTGTCTAGCATCTGGAAAATAACTATGTTAGAATGTAAGAGGCAGTTCAGCTCTAATTCAATCTAACTCTCTTTACTGCTGTAAATGTCAAATCCAGCTGTACAGATTACATCGCATAACACATGCAACAAGAAGATACCATTTACAATTATCTTTGGTATATCTCTCTTTCTTTTTAAATCATTTCATCCTTATATTTCAAAGAATATATGTGAACCACCTAATTTGCATGATTAAAGAGTTCCTTACATCATGAAATGCTTCACCTTCAGGGACCTATATAGCACCTAAAAGGGTTCTTGTCAAGCTTGTAACAATAGAGGAACACTTTTTGGGTTCTTTTTTGTAATGACACTTTGTGTCTTCTTTACTAAAGAATCCTTGAAGAACCATCTTCTTAAGAGTGTACAATTACAGTAAAAAAGAAGTATACTACATAATTAGTTTACAGTATTTTCATGTTAAATACATTTGGATGGTTATGTAGCTACATGTGAATTCACAATAAATTACTGTGAAGTTTTTTTCCAAAGGAGGTTAAATTGTCCTACAAGCATGTGCAAGTTTTTTTAGAAGCTAACATTTATGGAGCAATTTCATGTGAATTGTACACGTGTGTACACACACAAGTAACATGGTATTTCTTGACAAAACCTACACCAGCCAATCTATTAAAGGGGAATTCCATAAATCATTCAAAATTTCTGCTTAGTTCAATTGTTGAGATGTGAATATTATTCTGAGCAGTTTCAGGTGAAATGGCTTGATGCAGAGAAATTCCCAGACTCTGATTTCTTTACAGTGATGATGATAAGAACCAGGGGTAGGGATGTCCCCAATATAAATACAGCCATTTTGTTTACTATATTTGCCTTCTGAGAGTTTATATGTAATGTGTCTTCAGGTACTATTCTGCTGTACGACACCTTGTGTGTGACTCTCTGCAGTGCATGCATTCAAAAGTACATTTTAGTCCAAAGGTTTCTCATAAAACTATTATAAACCAATGTATTTGTCACAGTTTCATGTTGTTGTTTTCATCTGGTTCTGCTACCACCGCTGTTAACAATTCTGACTTGGCAAGTTTCTGTAGAAAGGTGCATTTCAAGTTCACATGTTTGAATGACTGTTTACATTATGATTGACTTATGTATATGAGAAATTCCCCTAAGAATGCCCTGGGAAGCTGCTGTAAGTATTAACATGCATGTGATTGTGTTGGAACATCAATGAAGTAAAAAAATTCATTGAAAAAAATATTAACCAATGGATATAATTTTTCGGTGTTTGCTTATTTAATAGGCACAACAGCATTATTCATTCCCATCGTATACACACAAACAGGCTCTGAAATCCTTACCCTCATTATCAAAAGAGAAATGGCAGGACTTCTCCATTTTAAAACAATGGCCTGTATTCACAAAGCTTCTCAGATTGGGTGTGCTGATGTAGGATCTGATCTCTGAGTAAGACCATCATAAATAAGGCATGAATCTGATCCTAAGTCAGCACTTCTACTTTAAGAAGCTTTGTGAATGTGGGCCAATGTTTCTATGTATTTACCAAGTGACATCTAGAGGCCAAGAGTGGCAGTTTTTCTACTCCAGCAAGCATTAACACATCATTGAATCTAGTGTTGCTTAAAGTATTATATAATATCCATCATACAAATAGTATGTTTTTTTTTGTGGTTCCTTATTCATAACACTGTGACTGTATCTTTATATTAAGAGACATAACTGAATCTTGAGTGAACGTTATATATTGTTTGTAATTATGGGCCTAAGTATTAATTAGCTTATTATACTAGAATATTTTATTTTTATATTCTAGAATTTTGTACTACGTGCTGTTCAAATATGATTTCCTTTATGCATTTCATATTCCAACTGGTTGTGGATCAGATCATGTCTTTGAATTATAGATTTCAAAGAGATTCCAACATGTACATCATTAGTCTAACAGTTGTTAATTATCAAAGAGCCTAGTTTGATATCCAGTTCTTTTGTGTCGCTGAAGTAGGCAACACAGGGTGAGTAATTTGATATCTACCCATTTCCATGTAATCTAACACCATAGATCACCACTGAGCTTTAAATATCCTTTACTCTTTGTACTCTGAGAAGTTATACTCTTGACCAGTAGGTGGAAACACCTCTTGCTTGGACACTGTTTTGGTACCAGTGAGACTAGGCCATCTTGTGGCCACCTGTAACTCACACAAAATTTAACCAAAAAAAAAAGTAACAGTGATAAAGAATTAATCTTGACACAGTTATGACTGAAAAAGAAGTTGTATTTATACATAAAGCTAGGAGAACAGACTACAATGACAAATTCCAGTTTTGTTACTTATCACACTGCAATAAACCCATCTCATCATCAGTCTCACAAAAGACCTCCTTTCATTCGCCAAAACCATCACTATCTTCATCATTTCGCTGACTTCACAGGACAAAAAGAACTTACGATGGATCTCAAAGAAATAAAGAAGAAAATCAGTTTCAGCTGCTTCAATATGAGGTACCAGTTTCACGCTTCTCTTGTAATATACAAGGATGAAGTACTTTAAAAAAAAAAACTCCTCCATTTTCTTCTTCTGCTCTGCATCACTGTGGATCAGTGAGTACTGTTTAGTTTCATGCTGAAGGAGATAAGTATGTCCATTATTTCATAACACAAAGCCTACACTACATGCATTATATGCATAGTATAAAATGCAAAAGGCCACACTAACCCTTAAAAAAAAAAGGAAACATTAGGGAAAAGATAAAAAGAAGAAGAAGAAGAAGAAGAAGCATGCAAAGAAAGATGGATTTCAAAACAGGAAGAAACTTGGGCAAAGTACATTCATTCCAGGCTTACAAAAAAGTAACAGCAGTGTGATTAAGCGAGAAAAGTCTTTTACGTGCTTGTTCCTACTTGAGCAACCCTGGCAGTGGTTCCCTTTTGTTTTTCAAATCTCCAAACAAGCACATACCATGATAAATCAGGCACACAGAATAGCACTTCAGACGATGCCATAAAGCCCCCAGGGGGCTTCAAGACCTACTATTATATTGGTGACCCCTTGTGCTCTCTGAATGAAAAGTCTCAGCACTCAAACATCCCAGGAGATGAGGATGTAATGGACACTATTAGGGAACAGTGGAAGCAGGGGGCGGGTGAGGGAAAGACGGGGGAGGGTTATGTGCTCTCACCACGGTCTCCACATAGAGGGGTCGCCTCCTGGGAAGAATGGGGGAAGGGCTGCTTGTGCAGGAGGCTGGGGGGTGGGGGAGGGAGACCTGGGTGGGGATGACTGCCCCCGGGGCCTGACGCCACCCCCCTCTCTCGGCAGGAGCACCCTGGGAGAGCAGTGAGGGCTGCTGGGTGAGGGAGGGGTCACAGGGGAGGGAGGGGTGTGTAGGTGGAGAGGGCGGGGTTGAAAAGAGGGCAGAGAAAGAGGGGACTGGGTAGGGGAGGTGGGAACAGTGCTGCTGGACGCTGCAGAGCCAATGCTGGCCCCGCTCTCGCCGCTGATCTGGGGCAGAGACTTCAGCAGGTGGTTCAATAGACGGGCCCCCAGGGTTTTGTCCATGCCAGGGCAGTTGAGGAGCAAATTGTGCACCTCATGCATGCACTGGATGTAGCCACTGCTGTAACGCTGGCGTGACTCAAAGGCCATGCTGGGCCCTTGGCTTCCAGCTGCAAAAAACAAAAGAAAAACATGGTGGACTTACACTGGATGAAGGCTTTTTTGGTTCCCTACAGAACAATTCAGAGGATAGTTCTGTAAAAAACTGCTGAAAATTGTGACAGCAAAAATCTACAGCATCAGTCAAAAGAATGTTTTTGGCACCTTTATTTTAAGGCTGTATGAAAGTTAATAACATTTCTATTAAATTAGGAACTTAAGAACATAACTACTTTTTTACATTACAAGGCATTATAACTATGCAACTGAACATCCAATTCCTCATTATACACACAAACTATATTCTCAAAACTCCTGCTAGCATTTTCTATGCCTACCTGGTCCATGGCCCCTCTGAAGACCCTCCATGTGTTGCACAGTTATCTCAAGAACATCTGCCTTCTCCAGCTTGGATTGCTTGTTGAAAGAACACAAGGGAAGGCAGATTTTACAAATCATTATTTTAGAGCATATACAAAATAATGAACAGAGTGCGTGCATGATGGTATGTTTGTTTGTGATTACTCACATCCAAATTGTAGGCATCCACCATAATCCCCTTGAGCTGCTCTAGGCTTGAATTGATGCGTTCCCTGCGTCTCTTCTCTATCAGTGGTTTTCGAAGCTAACAAAAATAATTGGTGATTATTCAAAAGAGAAACATGTAGCATGCAGTCAGTGTTGGGACAGTTGGGGCTTTGTAGCTTGCTGGTGGTTTAACTACATTCATACATGCACAGCGAGTCAAGTAGTTAAATTACTTTTTTGTAGTTATTTTTTGTGTAGTTATAACTACTGAAACCAAAAACAATTTTGGGCCATAAAAGGTTGACAATCTTTGCAGTTTCCCATGAACAGTGGGTATTTTATTGTTTGGTTTATGTATGGACCGTGAAAAGGTGGGCACTTGTTGCAATAAACTCAACTGTACCACTTTTTGCTGGCATGTGATTTTTTTGTACTATATTTTGCTATAATTCTGTATCACATGTACTGTCAGTTTGTTTGTTTGTTTGTTTTCCAAAGTAGTTTGAACCACTTTAAGTAGCTTTAGTAAGCCAAAATAGATTTCTCCCTCTGGTAGCTTTACTGTAGTTTAACTTCTTTCAGTGTGAAGTAACTGGTAGCTTGCAAAGCTATCAAAGTAGCTCTCCCAACAATGCATGCAGTATATGTGTTAATATATACTAATAGCCACCACAAAGCCTGAGATCAGCTCGTTTAGAAATGACAAAACTATCCACAGAATATTCACAGCTTAACAGAGTCAACTAACTTACCTTCCGTTCCTCTTTAGTGTTGAAGTTCTTCTCTGCTCCACTGCTGGAGTTGCTGAAGGCAGTCATGTTTTGGTGCTAAAGCGTAGGTTATTTCCCACGCACAGTAAAAGCTATTTCGAAAAGTTTCAGTGGCCTCCAAAGGCAGTTTCAGTCTCTTCACTCTTTTCCAATAGCTTGTGGTGATGGGGGGGGCGCTGGCTGGCAAGCGGGTAATATAAGATGCTTGTGACCTCGTTTTTTAAAATGTGTAGCCACCGAAACCTCCCCTTTAAACCTCCTCCCTTCGCAATTACCATGATAATGTGCTGGGGCTTTCGGTAGCACACTTTCCCACAATCTCCAGGGGAAACAAGAGGGGAGGAGGTTCAACCTGCAGTTTTCAGCTTCTCCTGTTGGGGGCGCCCTTTACAACCTGAATTTTAAGGTCACGTAAAATAAAAACATATATATTATACTACACACGCTGTGTTGTCACTACGATGTCACTACATTTCCACAGTCATAGTGCATTGCAACGTCGCATAATTACTGTATTTTATGTATCTATGTATGTATGTATGTCAAATTTGACCTGTTTTGACATTTCAAGGCACAAAAACCGCCTTATTTTTTTTTATAAAGCCTTACTTTGATTACTGAAGTGACTAAAAATTAACAAAAAGTCATACAAGTTTTATACAGGTGCTACACATTTTTTGCACATAGGGCCTGCGCCAGGTCAATTTTGTTATGTGTATTGAATGAATTACAGGTTCACCAAAGGGGTGTGAAACAGTAAAACACTGACACGTTTTGAAGCCCCAAATCTAGCGAGTGGGCCAGTTCTAAAATGACCCGGTCCATGTTGTAAAGGGTTAGACTATGAACAGCATGGATGGAAGTGTTAACAAAAGGTCCAGAATAACACAAGGCGATCACACAACCCAGGGTTCAATGTGATGCTGGCTGTACAATTGAAGAACCTTTGTAGCTACTTTTGTGAAATCCAGTTCAGTTCAGAACAAGGCCATCTGGACTGAAGAAAGTGGCAAAATGATCCAAACAGTCGATTTATAATCTATTAAGGTGCAAATAAAGGTAAAATATGTCTTTTTGTTTTAGTCTGTTTGAAGGGCCACAACAGAAGCTAAGGCTGTATTGTTTTTAATCTTTGGAGTACTGGCTGTGGTATATGTTAAATTTAACATCAGTTGTTCATTTATTCTTTCAGTGAACATATACTAGTTTTAGTAAACCTGTTAGGGAATATGTCAACAATTTCTACTGCAAAGAATACTAATATTATCCGACTAAACCACAGGTCGCCTCCAGGAAGGGAAGTCAAATGTTAAGAGTGGTTTGACGCGAAATGCTCGGCTCTAAAGACTCTTACCAGGTCGGACTTGTTCACAGTGGTGGTGACAGAAACCAGACATCACAAAAAGTTGTTACATTAAATGGTTATGAATTTGCCAGACGCTCCATTGCTCTACGGTATCTTTCAGATAAAGTTTTTGGCTAAATGTACCTTTTAAACCATTAATTGTGGAGATACATGTAGGGTGTTGTAAGCAGTCCCCAAAGAAAAGCACTATTTTGTCATTATCATCATTATGCACAAACGCCTGTAGGTTCAGTGGTGGTTGGATAGTGAATAAAATGGCTATGTTTGTGTGGTAGCCACTGTGACCTCTAGTTCCCATCACCACCACTGTAAAGAAATCTGAGACTGTTTCTCCACGATGAACCGTTTCATATTAAACCACTGTAAATAACCTTGTTTGCATTGCAATGAATTTGAAAAACTGGAGGAATTCCTCTCTTTCAGTGTTGTAGGCTAATCGTGTACCTCAAAAACAGCAAGTGGCTAACACAGAGCTAGAGCCCCGGTGCAGGACGCGGTTGGAGGAGGGCAACGTTACTAAACAATGGCACCGAAACCTCATTTCTCCAAGTGTTGAAACACAGAGCGAACTTTCTCCGCGATAATCTTCACGTTTAGCCAACCCCTTCCTGTGTTCAGCCCGACCCCCTGGCCTCGGCGTTTTCATAGCTCTCCCTCTTTCGGCTGGGGGACGGACACACTCCAGTGAAGCGTGCTAACGCCTCTCTTTCTACCCTAATGACCCGCAGACAGCAGGATAATAGACAAGGTGCCAAAGCTTTAATGGTCATCTTAAACATTTAAACCCGGCTTAGCTTTCCTTTTTCCTTTTTCACGAGGAAAGCCGTCTGTACAGAGGATTTCAAGGCCCGGGGCGAAGCTGTTCCTGCGAACACATCTCGAGGAAATGCGGGCCTGAAGGAAACTTCACGTTGCCCATGCGGTGGCCAGAATAAAACACATCTGCAGTTCTAACAGAAATCCAGAAATGTCTTCAGATAGCGAACGAGTGATGGCCCAGTTCTGGGCCACATACCACCGTGCAATGACGGCGATGACCTTTCCCAAATCGGGTGCAAATCATGTGTTATATTAATTTGATCAACCTCTTGTGAGATTGCCGACCCCTGCTATAAAAACCAGCATAGATCAGTATGGCTGGTCACCAGCAAAAGTTCTGTTTCGGATGCTGAGATGCTGGTCAGCAGGTCAACAGCAGTGTAAGTTAAGTTGCTGGCCACAAGGAAAACCAGCTTATGTGTTTTAGATGCTGGTCAACCAGCATGACAATGTTAGGTGACCAGCTCAGTTTAAAGCAGCTTAGATCAGCATGAATTCATGCTGATCTGTGCTGTTTTTTTTTCCCCAGAAGGGATACAGTTTAGTTGTTTATTATTCATCACATTAATGTGAACTGTAATAGCTCACAGTACTTTTGCATTAGCTACTCAAGTACATGTGAAATCAAGTAATCTTCTGCTTTTATTCAGGTAGAATAGGATGCTTCTACTTTCACTCGAGTAATATTTTACCAAAAATATTTGTTTACTTAAATAATATTTAACCAGAAGTATTTCAACTTTTTCTATAGTGCACACGTTTTGTATGGTGTCTACCACTGTAATTTTTAATGGTCTGAACAAAAAAGGCTACCCTTTTGTTCAGACCATTGTTGTTTTCTTTGGAGAGGATGTTTCTCCTTAAAACATAATTCATTTTTGCATAACGCACACCTTGTTCAAAACATAGCAAGTTTAAAATATATTACAAAATGGTCTGTCTGTTCAGTGGCCACAAAATGTATTTGGACCATACTTAAAATGCATTTAATGTTCATTGGGTCGGGACACAAATGCTAAACCAAGTGCCATGTATTTTAAATTGACCTTGTCCCAGGTGTAATTTTCTTTTTGGCAAAGTATTCTTTCAAAAAGTGAATGCTGGGTTTCAGATTATTGTTTGAACAGTTGTTTCACAGACTCTAGCAGGTTTGCCTCCAAAATGCCTTCGCGCACTTCTGAGGTCATGGTCCTGTCAGTGAATACAAGCTCACCAACACCAAGAAAAACAGACCCAGACTTTTCCTGATGTTTCCTCCTCTGTGCTTTACAGTACTCTTAGTGCAGTGTGGTTGGAGTTCCTGGAGCATCCAGAAAAGGCCTCATCCTTTATGAGCAAGGAGTGGTCAAAACTCACCATTTTGCCCAAAAAAAAGTGTCAGTGAGTAATCCAACAGTTTTTGTGATGGATAGCACCACATGGGCATGGGAATACGCAGACAAACAAACCGTTGTCAGTAAACACAATTTGTTGCTGTATCCGCAAATGCAAGTCAAGACTGAACTGTGCACAACAGAGTCCATATGTCAACAATTCCAGATTTCTCTGGACTCAGGCTCTTCTGAAATGGACTGATGCACAGTGGAAATATGCACTGTGGTTTAACGAGTCAACCTTTCAGTTTGTTTATGGAAAGAATGCAAGTTATGTTTCAGGCCAAAGGAGAAAATGACCAACCTCATTGTAACACTAGTGTACAGTTCAAATGCAAGGGTCCCTCATGGTATGGGGGTGTATTAGTGAACTTGGCATGGGTAACTTGCACATCTGTAAAGGCATTAACGCTGATAGATATATACACAATTTGGAGCCACATATGTTGCCTTCTAGACAACGTCTTTTTCAGAAACCTCCATAATTATTTCAACGTGGCACAGCCAAGCCACATACTGCACCTGTTACAACAGCATGGCTGCATAATCAGAGAGTGCAGGTGTGAGATTGACCTGCCTGTAGTCCAGACCGGTCTCCCACGTGTGGTGCATTGTGAAAAGCAAATGGCATACATAGCTGTAGACTTCAGCTTTTAAAACAGTCCCCAAACCAATTTTAAAGCTACACTATGCAGGAAATTGGGGGTTTGGAAACCTCTGTGGTGGAAATGGTTTCATAACATAGGTTGTGCTTCAGACCCCCACAAGCGTATGAAGCTGACCTTTGGAAGTACATTGAAAGAGTATTCGAAGATAACTCGGTCAAAACTTGGTGCAGGACATTTTTTTCCAAGGATGTGAGTGAATTATCTACTATAGTCATATCTTCATCCGTATAATGTTGATTTTGCGTTTGAGACCTAACATTAAGTCAGACCTTCTTTTGACTCTGTGCATGTGACATGAATACGTAAAGACATGCCATAGTCCGAAAAACACCCGCCAAATCTGTCCTGGTATCTCTGACTTTTAAATGACTATTTCAGGCTTTGAGGGGTGACACAGCAGCTCACACAGCGACACTATATTTTCAGTATGTATTTACATAATCAGTAATGCTGCTTCTTTCAGTTTTAACAAAAATATTATATAGTGCTGCTTTAAAAGGAAAGATGCAACACAGTGGTAAAACATGCTCCAGTCCTCTTGTTATGCAGCTTTTTTGGAACATGTTGCAGGCATCAAATTTAAGCCGAAACATCAAACATTGTGTTTTTGTACTGTTTTCAGTTTAATACAGGTCAGAATTTACTAATACCTGCTTTCTGTTTTGTCTTAGCATTTCACATGCTGCCCCAACATTTTGGGAATTTCAGTTCAGATATGTTTAACATACAATATAGGATCCCATACACATACATAAATAGATCACCCACTTCTTATACATTTCTGCGTCACAGCACAGAGGAAATATATTATTGTAATTTCCTTCTATGATTTGTGCAGCAGATTACATTGAAAACTAAGTTGGCTATCAGTGTGACTAAATAGGAAAATGCTTTTTGTTGTGTCAAAACCACAGTTCTTTCAGAAAAATAAAACACTTAGAAAGCACATTTTAAAACAACACATTCAGACAAAATGTTCATTATGGTTTGCAAATTGTCAGTTCAAGGAAACTCTTCACACTTTATGGTGCTGAAGCAACACATTTATATGCCTCTGTGCAGGCTTTAGAAATATCACCCTTGTGATACAGACCTTTGGTGAGTAGAAAAGATGCAATCTCACATGACCTATTTCAGACAGATATGCTATGTGACAAAGTTTCTGTTTTCAGTTTCTTTTTTTATTCTTCTGTGAGACCCTTACTAAGAATTCTTCTTGTTCTAATGATCCGATTGGTGTAATAAACATTGTCTTTTTTTATGTGGTTTAATATACTTTAGTGCCTACAGATTATAAGGAACATTAGGTTATCACCTCCAATGTCAGTCATTTTTATATTTATTGTTCAGGGCAGACAAGTGTAGACATTTCTTAAGCAAAGTAGGCTGATATTTTTAGAGGTAGTGTGGTTTTCTAAGGAATAAATGACTCAATTATAATTCCATTTGTAAGTATTAAAGTAAACCTTTAGGTAAATGACAGTAAAGCCGAGTTCCCCAAAGGCAGTATATGTTTATCTCACAGCATTAGCTTGGCATGAAGAACAGCTCAGAGACTTCTATAAGACATTCATGTCACTGTTCAGACAACTTCCTGACTTCTGTGAATTATGCTGAGATACTGTGAGGAGTTTACTCAGAATGCTGTTTGCAATGCCAGTTTGGCTTATTTTCTAAAGGAATTCTTCACCATCCACGTGACAAAATGATCGACTTGTAACTTGATCCGTTGAATAGACTCAGTTGATTTACTATGCGGAAGCCAACAATGCTGGAGGCTTACGGATGTGGTTCAGTGAAGAGGGAGAAAGAAGGCCAATGCGGCAGAACTGACAGGAAAGAGTGGTGGGCGATCAAAATTAAGGTGAAGGGTAATTTTTTTTGGTTCCTTTTTGCTGTTAAAACTGCACAATTAAGTCAGCAGAAGTAGTATCTGTTTTTACAATAAATTCTTTAAAAAGAGGCCAAGATATTGGGTAGTTATAGACATCACACACACACACACACACACACACACACACACACATATATGCATCATAGCTTGTATCAGAGGGATTTCTAAAATCCACCACAAAAGTAAATTTATGTCATTTCAACTTGGAGAGTCCCTTATTCGCTTATTCAACTTGCAAAATGCCAGTGACTTCTCCAGTGTTTCATTTTTTAAAAAAACCACAAAGTGGTAAGTTGAGGTGTTTTACCTTAATGCCACAACCACAGCAGTAACAGACTATCACTCGGTCTTTTTGCCAGAATTCCTCAGACTGCAAAAAAAGAAACTGTTTAGTTTTTGCTCACACAGGCAGCTCTAATCTGATATTTTGGCCTTATTGTCTTATTTGAGCAGGAAAGATTTTCTGCTGTGTGAATGGCAAAAGGCCAAAAGAAGTCATGTTAGATTCAAGCCACATTGGTATGTGCCCTTGATGTGGCACTGTGAGCAAATCCAACTAGTCTGAGGCTTGAAGTTTGGTTACTTGTAACTCGCAATGTGACGGCACAAATCCAATTTGCCCTGCTGTGTGAACAAACCCTTGTTTTTAATGTATAAATGGTTATATCTTAAAGGGCCTATGTTATTGAAAACTACAGTTCCCTCACTTTTTTAAAGTGAGAGAGTTTGATGCAGAATGTAACCACATTACTTTCATGTTTACTTTCAAACATGCCGTCAGCTCTCCAATCTCATACGGTCCGCAGATGGAAACTAACCTGCAAAAACAGGTTTTTTCAAAAAATTTGGAATTAATTGTTTTTGTAATGTCATGTTTGCTACACATTTATGCATTTACATAGCTGCCTGTTCAGCAGTTTAGCCCTGCCCATTCACTTTGAAGTCATAAAGAGTGTTTCAGTCCAGACTGCTTTTTCAGTGTACACAGAACAGGACATCCAATCAGAACATTTACACTTATTGTGTGTATTTACACACACAATTCAAAGGTACTCTTGGAGCACATTGTGAATAGAATTTATGTTTTGGTTTACTTTATTATTACTTTCTTACTTTCAGGAAAGTTATAACAACCAGCAATAACCACCAGGTTCACTAACTGAAACTCAGAATGATCTCAGTAATTCATTAAAGATTTAAGTAAGTCGTCTAGGAATGGACTAGTGGTCTGATGGTCAGCCAGGCCTCTTGGATGTTCTCGTTGATGACCAGAGCAGGTTTTGAACACTTCCTGAAAAAATATTTTTGCATAAATAATTTTTTTTTTGCAATGCAGACAACAATTAGTGTGTTTTTTATAAAGATTTTTATTTCACATACATTTTGCATTCTTGATATTACTGCAATATTAAAAGTAGCCTGTTTTTGTATGATATTTTAGGAAGGCGTCAGGTAAAAATTCACTTGAATATGTGTACGTTCACGTATCAAGTGTTTCCCCCCTCTTACATAAGCTGGTAAAGCAAAACAAATTAAGACAGAATACCTTAGATAATACAGTAGTATATACAAGAAACTTGAGTAAAGGGAGCACAGTTTACAAGTTGACTGATCAGTCTTCAGATTGTCGCTGTTCAAAAAAAAAAAAAAATCTCCAGAATAGTAACTGTACAGGAGAAAGCAAAAACTTTCTTAACTTTTACTGTAAGTTAATGTAAAAAGATTTTAGAAGTGATTTTGAAACATTTCAGTTGGTCCATGTCATGAAATTGGCCGTTATGAAATGTTTACAAAATGTAATAGACGACTGTCATGTTCAAATATGTTTAAAAATTAAAAAGTATTAAAAAGTAAAAATGAACAAAAATGTGTTACTAGTTGATTTTTTTTTTTTTTGGACAATGACGATAAACATCATCAAGATAACAAAGAAGAGGTTATTATTTTATCCACATTAACTCTACTTTTTATATAAAATCATGCTGCTTTCAAGTGGTCTTGCTTTTACCAGCAAAACAAGTTTTCCACTAGGAAACACCACATGAACACCAAAAATAATAATAATAAAAAGTTTGAAATTTTTGCTACACAAATTGGTATTGAGTTGTGAAGTCAACACCATTTGTAACATGGCTGAGGAAAGAGGTGAACAGTGCATTAAGAGAAAGCAAATATATAACACTGTACACTATAATAAATGTAATAATAATGACTTCAGACTACAATGAAAACAAACATTTCACATCCTCCATGTGTGTTTACTTTCTACATAAACCACATAAACGTGAGCAAGCTTGGTGAACTGGTTCCTCTTCTGAGAAACCACCAGCCAATCTGCATCTGTTCCTCTTGCAGGTGACCAAAGTAAGGCAATTCTGAATGTGCTATTTCTTTGCTGGCCATGTGCATCTATTTTTGTCAGTGAGGAGGCCACAGGAAAGATGTTCTTGTTGACATAAATGGACTAGTTCCTCATTACCCTCAGTAATATCCAAACTAATGCATAGTATCTTTGAATGCACCTCAACTCAAAAATCACTTTAGAGTAGATAATGCTGCTGTGATGTTTAGAAACATCTTGTCATTTTATTTTGTCTTTATGCCGTGCAGACTCTATACAGTCATTAATGGCATGAAGTTGCTTTGGAAAAGTTAAAAAGACAAAGGTCACATACAACTCAGTATTATAGATTCTCTTCCCGTTTCTCTACCATATTGCTGGATGTGGTTATGATGTATCATTGCATCAGTGACGCAGATTTTGTGTAGCATGCTAAAGTGGTCACTAATCATTGTTTGATAGCTTTAACTGAACTTTCCTTATGAATCATCCTCCACTGAGTCAAGATAAAATGTGCACGCAATGCCAGCGGAAATCATGCTGTATTGTGAAACTGATCATAGTACTGGATGTACATTTTGCACACTACTCCTAAAACAGAAACAACAAAATGTGTACTGTGGCACTGTGTAGTTACATGTTTTTGTGAATGATCTTTGCAACATCTGCTTTATTTCTCCATATATCAGTGTATAACATTATGCCACATTGTTTGGCTGATGGCAGAATTCCAAAATGTTGAGGGCCTAAAATTTAAGGTGACTGTTTCACGTACACTCTTTATGGTTCTTTAAGTGCTCTTTAGTAAAGAAAATGGTTCTGTATAGAAAAACCCTTCTCATGATTAAACGGTTCTTTGCATGGTGAAATATTCTGGTGGAATTCTTCAGATAGATGGAGAATGTGCTATAAACGGTTCTATACACAACCTTTTAGAAAAGCTTTATATAGCACCAACAACATGCTATATATTGTTATTTCGTTGTCAAGTTTGTAACAACAGAAAGTCCCTTTTTATAAAGGTTCTGTATAGAACCATCTATAGCACTTTCTCCATCAATCTGAAGAACCATTTCACCATGCAGAGAACCCTTTAATCATATCAACTGACAGTTTTGAGTTAGTGGAACTTTTTTCTGTTGTGAAAACAGGACCCTGACAAAGCATTTCTCAAGTTCATGATTATTACGTAACTGTTTGTGGACAGTAATTTTGACACCCACTAGGCAACAAGCAAAATTGGAGCCTTCAGGTATTGAGAGGCGCTCTGGAACGGGTGGCTCCATCTGAGCTGTGACTGTTCATGGGCCACATCCTCCAAACAATATCAATGTCGACGTTTTTGCGGAACGTCTCTGTGGTGAAGTAGTAAGCCAGTGGGTCCAGAGCAGCATTCAGGCAGGCTATCATCAGACTGTATTGGTAGGCAGATATCGCTGAGCATGGCATGCTTTTTGTATGCCTACTGTAGGAGTATAGCACAGCCAACATGAGATGATATGGCAGAAAGCAGAACAGAAAGATGGCCAGGTTGGTGCTAATCATCTTCTGGATCTTGCGGCTGTTGACTAAGCCATCTGTCTGTGCAGCAGTGCTTTTCTTGATGGCCCGAACAAGTCCCCAGGAACAGAGAACCATGATAACCAGTGGGATCCCAAATCCTATGGCTATGGAAGAGGTCATGGCGGATGTTTGTGTGGCAAAATGTGGAAAGCTTCTGAAACAATGCTCTTGTCCTGTCTTGTTTATTTTATTTTTCCCTCCATCCAGGTACATGGGCAGGCTAGCTCCTATGGTTAGCATCCAAATCCCTACGCACACTAGTGGTGCCTTTTTGCGGCCTTCACGCACTCGGGAAGACATAGGGAAGCAGACGGCCAAGCAACGGTCAAGGCAAACACAAGTGAGCAGGAAGATGCTTCCGTACATGTTGACTAACAATATAAGCCCAGCAATTTCACAGGTCTTCTGTGGTAGCTTGTGGAAATAATGATAGATCCTTAATGGCAGAGTGCAAACTAGAAGAAGGTCTGCTAAAGCAAGATTGGTCATGTAGACAATGGTGTGTGAGCGTGACTTGGTTTGGAAGAAGAAAACTAAAAGCGCCATAAAGTTGAGGATGAGCCCAGCGACGAAGACGAGAGCATACACCACGGCAAAAAAGAACGTTTCATGTCCCTCTGTTTGATTCTTACACAGTTCAGCTATGTGCTCCAGGCTGGAGGAGTTCAACATTGTTCTTCTTTGGATGGAGTTTGAGCTCAGTTTAGCTTTCAATAGGCTGAAAAGAAACACAAAAAAGATGTTACCACAGGATGTTAGCATGGCTCCTACTGTAAGACAAGCAAATGCATGATTTCAAGCAATTATGTGTAGTCACCAGTGCTAAAAATAGACTTGAAATTTCCTGCACAAGAAAGCGATGTCCTTCTAAATGTCTTTGAAAGAGAAAGGCGTTCCACAGAAAAAACCCCTCACCACTTATTTTTTCCAGAAATGTCAACTGACACGTGTGTTACTAGGGTTCGCATAAGTAGTAGGCGGCAATGGCTTGCGTGTTATTTTGAAGACAAGCAACATCAACTGATGCTCTTTCTACATAATGTTTACTTGTTCTTTTCACACCTCCAAAGTTCAGTCTACAAAGTTGGTTACATTTTTTGCTTCTCATGATCCAAGTAATCCCAAACACATTCAGTTATATTGAGGTCTGTTGTTAGGAGTCCCATTTTCTTTATATCTTTTTAATTATTTTATGGACTTTTGGAAAACCTATTTTCCTTTGACTCTCCCTTCCTTACGCAAGTGGCTTATCTTATATTTAATCTATTCAGAAATGTCTCTGATTTTTGCACAGTACAGTGCGTGATTTTAAAAGACTTTTTGAACTGTGACATTTTCTGGATGTAGGATGTGTAATATCAAATAGGACATCAAAGCCTTTCTTAAGAGGGTAAGAATTCATAAATTTTCATGGCCGATTCTGATTGTAGTTTGTTTACAGCCAAATTACCCAGTATATATTACCCAGTCTTCTGTTTAACAAAGTACCTGGAGCTCAGTCTTTGTGGGTTCAGTGAACACATGAAACACGCCAGTGCCAGTTCTTTCCTTAGTTAAATTTGCGACATAAACAACACCATTTGCTCTTTACTTGGCACGTTAAAATCATAAACAAAAAAAAAAAGTTGCCTATTTTAAGACACATGAAACCAAATAAAGTGCCACATCAAAAGTAAGAGGAAACTGGCTATGTAGCATGATGATTCATGTATAATCATGCTACATTTTGGTATACGTGTAGGAGCAGCATTTAAATACAGCACAAGTGCACTTGGCTCACATTATTTACATCATGAAATTGCAAAACAGATTGGCCAAAATCAAAATAATAAATCAAGCAGATGCTAATTGTTTCACATTAGCAATTCAGATTGTGCAACCCTTGTACTGCGCATTACTTTATACTTCAGGTTTTGCTTTTTCGGATGTTGTGTCTCTATCCTATATGAAACTACACGTCTTCTGAAAATGTAGAAGGCAGTAAATAGTAAGGTTTTGGCTACTTAACAGTCATGACTATTTAAATATGGCTTAGAATATCAGCACTCTTCCAGCCTGCTTTTATATGTTCTACTTTTGTATACAGAACTGTGCAAAAGTCAAAAGCACCTAAGTAACTTGTTTAATATTAGTTATCTGGGCAGTAAGCATGTTTTGGTTGTAAAAACACTGCGTAACATTGGAATAAATGCAAACATTAATGCAGTAAAAAGTTTACATGTCTTATTTTTAAAAAGCAAAACGTAGTGTGTAGTGCCAGGTAAGTAGCTTTTTAAATCTAAATTTCTCAGGTGCCTAAACATTTGGTACAGTCCTGTATATACCACTTTGTATAAATGTATATACTGTATACTTTTGTCTACTTTTTTGTAACTGTTCACAGAAAACTTCATGCTGTTACTTTTATTTTTTTTTAAAAATCAATATTTGAGCAGACCTGTCCAGGGTGTATGCTGCCTTCCGCCCAATGACAGCTGGGATAGGCTCCAGCACCCCACCGCGACCCAGAAGGATAAGTGGTTTAGATGATGTATGTATGTATGTATGTATGTATTTGAGCAGTATCATGTAAAACTACAAACAAGCTACCATCAGTACTGCTATCAGTACAAGCTACCATCAGTTATAAAGGCACTGAAAGGCGTCCTTCTTGAAATAGAATGAAACAACAAAACTCTCATATCAGTAGGTTCAAGTCATAATTAATGAATGACTCTAATAAAAATATAAAAGTCATGTTTAGATTTAAACAAGAAAACCTTTAAAATAGAGAAATGCAGTTTAACCATTTCAACATTAAATAAAATTGCATAGCAGATTTAACTTGAAACACAATTATGACGTGGCTTACCTTCTGTTTATATACACAAATTAATTCCTGCTTGGTTAGGATATAAATTTTATTGAACCTGTGATACAAACAATGTATTGAAAATATTGTAACAGGTCCAACCTAAACCTCATATGAAAATAATAGGTTCTCAGGCTTTGTTAGTGTTATGATTTGTACAATGTTGTCTACAACATATTTCCAGTGAACCTTGTCATCCAGATCACCGAGTCGTCCATAAGTTGTAAGTCAAGGCTACTTATGGTGAAAGTTATTTCGAGTAACTACTGTTTGACTAATCCAACATAATATTTGCCCTTTCTTAGAAAGTTGTTGGGTATTTGCTTCAATAGTGAAAATAAATTGTAAGTCAATTTTATATTAGATTAAATTTAGACCTTTTCCTATTTTTACCCTCAGCCACTTCTGCTGTCATGTATGTATGCACACTGTAAACTTAAATTAGTTCACTTAAAAATCATGTAACTTTATTGCCTTGAAAAAAAAAGAAGCAAAATTACTTAACAAGTTTAATCTTAAATAACTTTATATATGAGTTAGTTACTTTCTAATTTTCAGTGATCCACACTTCTGCAGCAAGTATGGTTAACTCAGTCAGCCCAGTAACTCTAAATAGTTTTCACTGAGCTGAGAGTACTCTATTTTCACAAACTCTTGAATTATTTAGGTTAACTTGAATCTAATAATCTTCTTTATGTAAAGTATACACATCGGTAAAACTACTCCATTATATTTAATAGAATGCCTCCAAACTCAACTGTGAGATTATGCTATGACACAAAAATAACAGTTTGCAAAGAGAATTATATCTACAAAGTAGAAAAATATAGGTTAACAGAAACCAACAAAACTGCTAAGAATGCTGGGAAGCTTCTTGAGCACCTCTGCAGTCTCATCCAACATAACTGTAGGACTGATCCAAATGAACTGATCTTAACTACATTTACCTTAGTGAGTCAGGATTAGACAAGACATAGTATGTGTTTTTAGATTTGTATTAGTAATTTTACCCAATACGTAAACTAAAAAAAAAAAAAAACTTACGGCAATTGTAATGTTTTACAGTGCAGTGTAAAAGCCTAACCTCACGTTCTCGGCCCACTCAGCACCAGGCAGTATTTCACATCAGAACTTGTCCGTTACATTCATTTTCTCACTGGTCACCCACAGAGCCACCCACATCTTCACTGCTAGATATCTCTCAGCAATACTGCTGATGTCTGTCATTTTGTCTTGCTGCTGGTAGAACTGTACTGATCATTGTACCACCTAATCTGGTTTAGTACTACTGTGACAAAAGGCTGCTGTGAAAGCGCGACTTCAGAATATGTCCTTGAATTCATGCGGAGGCCTAAGTTTCAGCACTCAGAAAAGCACATTTTGGGTGGCCACTTCCTTAAGCATTTCCTCTTGTGTCTGAGACAGTTACTTCATTTCTACTCCATACTCTGAGCACACTATTTGAACTAAATAAGTTTTTTTAGATGACAATTACTGTAACAAAATTTCAGCAGAGCATTTTATCATATAGATTTATCAATGCATTTTAGAGCAGCTTTATAGTTTTTAGAATTATGTTATCCTGTCTGCATTAAACTGCAGCTTCTCTTTTTTTCTCCTTTTAACAATTGAAGAAGCAATCTGTAATACACTTTCTGTATTTCATGTATCAGCATCACCTGTTTTAATGTTAACATCCAACATCCAACATCTTCAAATCCTATTTGATTTACATTTAATTACAGTATATCCCTTTCAATAGTTCTCACATAGTGAATGTAAAATAAAAGACTTGACTAGATGTAAGATCTAATTAAAAGACTTAACTAGATATGAAGCGTAAAGTTGCTCTTTCTTATCAGTTGCTAAGTGGCTGAGATGATTCACAGCCCTGAACAAACCGCTAGATCTTCACACTTACCCAGAGAATATTTTGTAGAATTAGTTCTTAACTCCACAGAAGCGTTGAGCCGTCTCTATGCTGCTTGCTTTACTTCGTCATTTCTCTTTGCATGTTGGAGGCTGTGTACACTCAGGAAATACATCTCAGAATCGCATAGTACCCTACTTTTTTTTTTTTTCCGTTTTCGTTCACTGTGACTTTTCACAAAGCTTCCTGAAAAAATAAAAAGCTACCGCTATCTCCTAGATGCGAGAACACGGCCTCTGTTCCAATCCACACAAATTCTCACTGAAAGAGAAGCATACCCATGGCACCCTATTTTCGTGACTGGAAATGAAAATGGGGCATTAGAATTCAAATCAGCTGGAATGTACCTACCAAAGATTTTGAGGACCCAGACACCACAAATGACAAGTAAATGTGAAACTTGTGGGTGTGACATCTGCACGGTTCACATACAGTGTGAAGCCACATTTAATGAACAAGATTTCATTTCTCTTTACAAGACATGGCAAGCACACATTGAACTCAAAATTAGTACACAAGCAGTCCAAAATATATGACTAAAAAGGTTTTACTTACAAAATGCAACCAATAAATGTAGCAAATTCACAGTCTATTGGCGGTCTAAATAATACATAGTCAAAAACTATTATTTTGACTGTTTTCCATAAAACATACAAATTCTTTGCAGTACAATGTCCTTCAAATGAAGAAGTTTCCTTATTTTAAAAACACAGTTGTTCACACTAGAGCTATGATATTAGCATTGTGTCAGCATGTGTTGCAGCTAGGGCTAGGCAATAAGATGGTATTTATTATTATTATGATAAATTATTTCACAACATGCTTTTCTATTGTGAATATCGTCAGTACTTCTAAAACACTAAAGAACTGCCTGTTTTGTTACAGTAGGAGCAGAATTAGTCACACTGGATTTAGTGCAGTGTGCTAAACATTGAATAAAAATCATAAAAATGAAATAAAATGGTTTTATAGTCAATATATAGTATTATATAGTAAATATTACATAGTAAATATAGTAAATATGCCAACACTCGTCCTTTTAACCATCTGTTCCAACTTATCAGAAGTCAGAAATGATGAATACCGTGAAATTTCTTTGGAACTGAAGTATTGTGATTTTTATTATATTGCCCAGCCAGTAATGTAGCCGAATAGGCTGCTGATATTTCTCGAGGCACTGAGGTTGCCGTCGGGGTGGATTGTTGATGATGTCTTTATGATCAGGCTGTCCCTCCTCTGAAAACATTTTACACCTGTGGATAATCAAAATTGTAAGACTGATAGACTTCATGGACAGAAGATTTTATGAAGAATGCACCAACATATTGACAGCCCTCTACTTTCAATAAACAAATAGCTGATTGCGGTTTTCAGTGACACTTGCTGTGATTGTATTTGAGAGACACCGGTTGTGGTCAAACAACCATCAGTATCTGAAAACCAGAAGTAGTTATTTAAGATGAAAGGCTATCACTTCATTCTGAATAGCAACGGACAGACTAAATTAGTTGTTGAAGTCGGCTGCTGAAGCCTGCAGTAACCGGTGCATTTACGGGCATATTTCTTGAAATCATACTAAGCTGTATGGTGTCTCACCGATTTGCTGTTGCAAGTACCACAGAGGCAACCAAAGAGGCCATTGACCGCCTGGAAGCCGCACAGTATCACTTCCAAACAGGAAGCCACCAGCAGAGTGCTGAAAAGGCCAATGTTAAACTGAACCACATCCTTGGGCTCCTTGCAGGTATTCCAGATGTCAGGATTTTGCAGGTAGCTGCCATTACTGTAGAGAAAGAAAGAGTTGGTATGCACTTAATAAGAAAGGTGCCAGAGAGGGTCCTGTGGAATGAGAATCTTTTTGTTTATGGCAAGGTTGCCAAAAGTTGGCCCATGAGGATGTTTGAGTTGGCCCACCAGTAAGTTATCCTAACCCTACCCCCTCACCCAAAGATAATTTATACTAGATATATTTTGTTTGATTCTTCATTTTGAAACAAAATGTGATGTAATGTTATACATTTAAAAAAAAATGTGTTTGTATATTGTTTTGTCTTTTTGGCTCTCAGCATACTACAGACACTATATGGCCAAAAGTATGTGGACATGTGACCACCATGTCACTTGGCATTGTGTGTGGTTGTTAGGCTTGTGTGCAGCTGCTCAGCCATGAAAACTCATTTAATAAAGCTGCTGATGCACAGGTCTTATGCCGATGTTGCTTTGAGGGGCAGTTTGGAACTCTGTAGTGAGTGATGCAGCAGAGGATAGGCCAATTTTACACGCCACACCCTTCAGCACTTTGTGGCCCCACTCTGTGAATTCGCATGGTCTGCTGCTTTGTGCCTGAGCTGTTGTTGCTACATTTGACAATAATATCACTTGAAGTTGACTGGGGCAGTTCCAGCAGCGCAGAAATTCCACAAACTGACTTGTTGCAAAGGTGGCATCCTATACCACTACGTTATGCTACGTTTAAAGACCGCATGATTATGTGCTTGATTTTATACACCTGTAAGTAATGAGTGTGGCCAAAACACCTGAACTCAATATTTAAGAGGGGGAATCCACATATTTTTGGCCATATAGTGTGCATGAGCCTCCTACATATAAACATTGCCCTTTGGCTGCCAAAGACAAAAAGTTTAGGCACCCCTGGTATATGGCATTGCTCAAAAGAACCAATTCTGGCAGCTTTGTTTTTCAAAATGTACCATATCAGCTTGAGAACAGAACAGTGTTATCTCTCATACTTGTCATAGAATGGTCTTCCCCAGATGCCTGAGGCATTACTGCAGACGGGTCCATTAGCCAATCCTGCTGCAGCCACACCCAGGCTGTACAAAGCTCCAGCCACACCAATTGCAGCGAAGCCAATAGATAAGAACATCTAAAGGGCAAAGTGCAAAATATGCTGTCAGTGACAGTGATGCTGAAAGATACCCCAGCAAAGACTGTTACATAATTTGTTATAGCAGATATTTTTGATGTGATTACGGAACTTCTGAAGGGTGTTTTAAGTCAAACCTAAAATAACATTCCCAGACTTCCATGTGAAAGTACATTCAAATATATAGAGTATAGAGTGATGTTCATGTGAAATATGGGCCAGGGTTAGGGTAAATGAAGTAAAATGAAAAGCATGTAACATAAAACTCACTCCACATCGGTTGGCACAGCAGCCCTGTTTCCCTGTCAGGTGGATGTGAATGGCTGGGATCAGCACCTGCAGACCAAAAAAAAGAAAAATTCACTGCTATACCTTGAGCCAGGATAAACAGCAAATTGTGCCAGGACTGGAAACCATTTCATGTACAGGTTTAATCAAATGCAGGCCTGGAAGTGGCTTAGAGTATGACATATTCTGAAAAATGAATTAGGCCTGCTAGGTTTGGGGTTAGGATTAAGACCAGGGTTAGTTTAAGGGTTATGGTTGGTTTTAGGATTATATTCAGAGCTAAAGTTAAGGTTAAAATTGCAGCAAGTGTTAGATATACAGTTGGGGAAATTTAAGATGATGTTAATAGGGTTTAGTTGAATGTAAGTTTATGACAAGGTACAAATCTATGAAGTAGATCTACAGTGGACCATCCAAAAAATGCTCCACAGGCAGTAAGAAAGTAATAGAATCTGTAAAAGTGGGTCATGTTTGATTGGAACTCACCAAAATGCCACCTCCAAGGACACCTCCCATGTATTTGACTTCATTTGTAAGACGTGGGGTCTCTTCTGAGTCGTCCTGTGCATACTTTACCATCCAGTCAGGGAAGAACAGCAGTACGTTACAAAGGATGGACACAACAGCCAGAGGATAGAGTGTAATGCCGATAAACTTGGAGCACTTTCCGGTACACATCGTTGCACAAAGGACAGATTAGCACCCCACAAAAAATGCAAAAATTAAGGTTTAAAAATGTATTGAGAAGGAGAAAGTCCGAAACTCGAAAAATTGTGTGTCAAAACTGAACTTGGTTGCAGATCCAGTTCCCTCTTGCTTTCCAGATTTAACAGAGTGTTGAACGAGACCAGTGAGCATAAATACTGTTGATCCAGGAGTTCATAGACGGTGGTGGGGGTGATGAGGTGATAACGCAAACACATCCACCAATCACTTTCCATGTGCATGAGAGAGGTACATCCTTATCATATATGAGCTGTTATAAATGAGACTGGCCAATATATTGTAAATGTTATAAGTTTATCGAAAGCCATGAGTGAGTAGGCAATCCAGATAAGGAAGGAGATGTTCTCAGATGAAACAATAGAAAGGCAAAGTTGAAGAGATTGAGGTGAGAGTGTAAAAGATTACTGCAAAAAAAAGTTAAATAATTAACATCTGACAATTAATATAACTAAATTATCTGACAATCATAATTATTCCACTCACATCCAGACAATGTTTTTATTGTCACTGGAGTTCAAATTGAAATTGTATTGTTGCTGTTGTTGTTATTATTATTATTATTATTATTAATAATAATAATAATAATAATAATAATAGAAGAGGGAGAGACACAATTATTTTTTTAAAATACTTTTTTTTTAATATTACCTTTTCTTTTTAAATATTTGAGCAAGATCCATCTTTTAAAGAAACAACCTATGCATCTCTGTAGGTTTCAAGAAGTTATCATTTCTGAACAATTCAGTCAAAAGTGGAGTGTGAATGTTACTGCTTACACCATAGGCAGGGTTAATTGTAATAGACTGAGAGGCTAATTGTTGTTTGAACCAGACAAGCCTTCCAACCTAAATACATAAAAACATATTCATCAAAATAAATAAGATTAGTAAAAAGAGGCTGTGTCAAATACGGAAATTTATTTTTGACCACAAAGTAGAAGAGCAAGTATAACATTAAATATTGACATGAAAAGAACATAATTTTTATAGAATCTGTGGAAAAAAGTTTTGAATATATATGCAGGGAAATTAAGTTCTTTCTTTGGTTACTTTGGGAGGCCGTGTTAAAACTCCACCAGTCTGTACTTTAGTCTGGCCCTCGCTTAATGTTTAGTTGTTTATTTGCTTCAAAATGGTGCTGTATTACAGCCACTAACAAGTTCAAGATAACAAATAATATTGTGACATGTCTCAGTAACTGAATGTTATACATGATGAAAACACAGTCTTTCATAGTGAATCTAAGGAAATATCTTTTTAATTAGTATTAAATTTGCAGATAAGGTTGCTTGGGAATACCAGAAGATGACCAAAAGCATGTTTACCAAAAACCTGTTTACAGTTGTTGGGGTCCAAAGCACAACTAAATTTACAAAATGTTCTGCCACATGTTGTGCACAATTACACCTTTCCACCAGGGAAGTCTCCAAATCCCCAAAACTTACATAGTGCAGCTTTAACAACATAAAAGGTCTGTTACATTTTGCGCCACTCTCCCTTAATAATGATAAACAATCAATTTTAGGACAGAATCGTATTTTAAAACTATCTTAAAACAATGTCCCAGGCATCAGGCAATGCATTTGTAACCATTTCTTTTAATAGCTAACTCTGAGGGGGGTTTTAGAGGCATTAAACACTTGAGACGTCTGGTTCCTATCACCACCACTGTGAACAATTCTGACTCAGTAAGTTTTTCTAGTTGTGGTTTCACATCAGATCACTCTGAATAACTTTTTTCTATCTTAATGGTTTGATTGCACACACATGTTGAGAAAGATAATAATGTAAATGGTGAATGGTGGTCTTAAACATGCACCCCCATGTTATCTGTGTGTTCTGTCTCTGTGTCCATAAATTCTGACTCTGGATGTGGGCAGCCTGCAGGCAGCCTATCACTTTGGACACTAAAGTGCACTTTATTGACTCTGTGTTCATGTGCATATTAATGTCTGTGTCCTTGGAAAAAGGTGGACTCTGGATCTTATTGATGTGCAGATAACTGCTAAATACGCTGTAATCAAAGAGCCCATAAAGCGTCACTGGAAATTTTTACAATTTATTCAGTGCGCAATCATAAAGTGTTAATCAGCACTTTTTATAATACATAGTACATTTAATGAAATGATAGGTACAATCAAATCAAGACCTTTGTTAATGTTTTCTCATCAGAAGAGAAAATAATTAATGCTAAGAGTCTTAAGAGATCAGTTTGAGTATCTGTACTATTTCTAAGAACAATTAATGCTAAGTGTCTAAAGATATCTATTCTATTTGACAGCACAAAGCATAAAAAGTCACATATTATACAAGTCATACATATTTATGCTGTGAAAACAACCTGTTTTGAATTCACTCTTTCTATGATGTCACAAAAACACAACACATTTACATACATCTGCCTGTTTAGCTTACTGCAGTTTGGCTCCACCCATTTATCTTGACGTTTTAAGGAGTGTTTCAGCATGGACTGCTTTTTGAATAAGGCACAATACAGGGTAACCAATCACAACAGAGAGCCAATCACAACAGAGATTATATATATATATATATATATATATATATATATGTGTGTGTGTGTGTGTGTGTGTGTGTGTGTGTGTGTGTGTGTTAAACGCACAGTAACAAAAACAGCCTGGGTAATTCTAAGGGATAAAGAGATGTTGGAAAATTATCTTGAAAAAATGAATTATGTTGTTGGTACATAAATATATACATAAGATGAAGTGAAGTGGACCTCAGACATTAACTAATCTGAGGTCAGCAGCGTATATTGGCTTGGATTTGGTGTGTGGTTGCAGAAGCTGTTTTAATATCACTTTAACTGAACCTAGGCAGTAGGAGTTTTGGCAGACTAACTTCCTCTCTGAATTAATTGCCACACCAAAACCGTTTCCTTTTAATGTTCTTATGTAACTGAAAGGAACTGACAGTGTAATTTCATTGCTCATTCCAAGCCACATGTTCATAAACAAGCTTTGATAAAATTTAGATAATGTGCTTTTACAGATCAACCACACCCTGTGAACATGCGTTTAGTAAAACTTTGTAGATTTAAAAAGTTGGGAAGCAAGTCTTTAGAACAAAACTGATCCTGCTGCTGGTCCTGTTCTCTTGCGGAGGGTAGGGTCATACTGCCTCCTCATTTATAAGCATTTTATTCTGGACTTTATTAATGTTTTGCCCTGACCGTCACAGTCTCAGTTTACAAACTGCCCAACTGAGAAGAAGAAAGTTCATTAGCATAAACCTCAGACACAACAAATATCTTGAAACATTATCCAAGATTCTTCGAAGTGTGTAAATCTCTTTGTTATCTTAATAAACATTCAGTTATAGAAATATAGTAGGTTCAGTGCTGCTATCTTTGCCACGGCACGATCATTTGAAAACTCAGGGAGAAGTACAATATATTTCAGTAAGGACACAGATTATTTTCTACAGTCAATTGTTACAAATGTTTCACTAAGTTTTAGTCATGAGTGTAACACACTGGGAAACTGGCTATGATCAAATTACATTAGGTGGGCTAATAAACTGGTACTGCATCAAACAAAAGCAAAAATCTATTTAAAAACAGGTCAAATGAATAAAGAAATTTTAAAAATCAAAAAAAATAATTACTGAGTGGTTAAATGACTGAATGACTGGATAACAGATCACAAAATCTTTTGACGTCACTTTAGATGTCATCTTTAGACGTCACTGCAAATCTTTTATTGCATTACTATTTTTACCTTATCATGCTCATCAGTGAGATCTGAGAGAGCGAAACCGCATATAGCAGCATAACACTGCACCCACGCACAATGATCACTAATAAATTATTACGGGAAGTTGGTAGATATATAACCAGGCTAATCTGGGACAGCTGAGCTTTCATACTTCTCTCACAGCCACTCTTTTCTCAAGGTCATTCAACTTTAAAACTATCACAGATCAGTTCAGTTGTTTTCCCTGTAGTCTATTTATATCATTTTTCTTTAATCTGAACCATTGGTCACATCTGGAGTAGTGTAATGCTAAATATGCCCAAAAAGCAGTAAATGTGCAAACACTATCTTGAATAATGACAAGGCCCTTTGTTGTCTAACATTGTTTTTCCACTGAACCACTTTCCACCTGTGCAGTACAAACAGAAAACCATTCCATCTGTACCATCATCCAGCAAAGGTTTCCATAAATACTGTGATGCTGTATGACCACATAATGTCCACTATCGGTGTTCCAGACATAGTTCAGAGGTCTGGATAGGTCTCTGGTCAGGACTACTCTGAACACTTTGAATGGAGGTCCAGGTCCAGGAATGATCACATTTATAGCATTCACATGAATACATGAATCACATGAATAGCATCGGTCTTGCTAGGATTGAGCTTCAGGAAGCGAGCTGTCATCTGTAAAGAGATGTCAGCCAGAGATGCTGTGATATGGCTAGAAAACCTGAGTATTAGTAGGTGGGAAGGAAAGCATTAGTTGGGTGTCATAAGCATAGCAGTGAGAGGAGAAGTCATGAAAGGATATTACATCACCAAGCAGATAAGTGTACAGTGAAAAGACAAGAGGACCCAGCACCAAGCCTTGTGGGACACTGGTGAAGAGCCTGCATGGAGCAGATGTGGACACTCTCCATGTTACCTGATAAGTGGGGATGTCCTGATCAAGTTTTTTTTTTGTCCCAGAGTAATTTAACACTGAGTATCTTCCAAAATAGAGTCTCGATCCGATACTTGTATTTTCCTAGATAATACTGTTATACACTTCAAGTACATTACAGTTATTAAACTCAATCCAATGTATATGCCTGACAACCAAACCAGTGCATTAAGAAAAAAATGCTTGCATCCAAGCTATTCATTAATAATTGATTTTAATTTTTACAAAATAAAGTAAACAAACTAAAGGTTGTCTTCATAAAAAGCTCATATAAATTCCACTTAGTGCAGCATTGCCATAGTAAAACTATAACACTTAAAATGAGTAATATAATCACAGTCCACTTAAAAGTGCTGTAATAGCTTAACATTCACAGTCACAAAAAATAAAAACACAATACTGCTTAGTGCAGCATTATAGTAAAAATAGTATACAATGAACAACAGAAATCTCAATTCCACTTAAAAGTGGTGTAGCAGCTTAACCTGAACATGAAAAAAAAAGGTTTTCAGTAAAACCTGAATATCAAAATAATGAAATCGCATGGTATTCTTTTGTTAACAAGGAATGTCAGTTCTTAAAGCTTTTCTTGGAGCTGCTACAGTTTTTCCTTACTCTCATTCTGTTATCTATATTCTTACTCTCACTTCAAAATGAAGTGAAGGTTCTTTTTGAAGAAAATGAGCATCTCTGCCGTGTTAGCAGCCAGTTCCTCATCTCACCAATGATGTTTGAGACCTCACTAAAGAGGCTCTCACTGCCCACACTTGTACAGGGAGCACAGAGCAGCCATTTAGGAAAATTGTGTAGTATGTGCCCTCCAGTACTGTAGTGGATTTTCTGACCTTGGGATGGTTTGCTCTGTGAGGTAACTCTGCACCTGAACAACTGCTGATGAGGTCTCTCTTTTCTTCTAAGATCTCACCAAAGACACTGCAAAGGCTGCTGCTTACTGTGCTTTGACGTGGTGCCTTTTTCATAGGCTCTGCCACTGGCGGCCCTCCTTGCCTCCATCTTCTCCACCTCTTGAATGAGAGCATGCTTAGCATGCCTCAGGTTATCTGAATTTGTGAAGTATCTGCAAATAGAAAAAAATGATATGTATTTAAATAAATAATAATAAAAAAAAACATCTAACAATTAACAGAACTAAATCTACATAAAAAATAAATAGCTAAAGGGAAAAAAAGAAATTGGCTTAAATGATTGATACTGGTGACTTACATTTGATTCATTATAAAGCAAAATAGACTTTATCATAGCTTTCAAATGATACATGTACTGGACTTGCCTGTCTTTGTATCTGGGATCCACTAAAGTGACGATGCAGTAGAGTGGCTCAGTGTCAAACTGGCTAAAGCGTCTATCCACTGCCACTAGGAGAGTGCTTCTCATCGGCTGGCATTTTCATATCAATATATGATAGTGATTCCAAATGTGTGTAGGCCTGTGGTGAATGCTTAAAATGCCCTACAATCTTCCTTGTGTTAGCCAGTGTGTCTGTGATGCTGCGCTGAGAAAGCAGACCCTCATGTACAAACAGCAGAAGCATATCTCTTGCATTGTCCTGCAAAAAGACATGGACCCACTGCCTGTCTATTTCCCAAGTATTCAGCTTCTACTCGATTGCTTGTTTCATATGCTCTGCTGTATGAGACCCATGAAACTGATGTGTGCAATACTGCACGTAATAAATCAAAAGCAGAGTCAATCCAGTGTGCCGTGAGGCTAAGTAATGACACTGGGGAAACATCAGAACTCCAAATGTCTGTGGTAAAGCCAATAGCAGTCAGATTTGTTGGTCACAAACTTTGTTGTAAATATCCAGCAGGACCCTGATTGAAATGTAGTTGTTGAAAGGTGTACTGTGGTTCCAAAAGCTCCAAATGACAGTGAAAACCTGTATTTCCTCCCACAGTGATAGACTGGTCATCCAAAGCGATGAATTCAGTTACCCCCTCTAATTTTTCTGGCCATGTCGCTGTCTCAAAAAAATTTCTCTCTTCTTTTAGAGGTTTCCTCTGGTGTGGTTGGTGTGGTTGCTTCAGTGCAGCTGAGCTCCCTGAGTAAACTAACTGTACTCTGTTGAGTATTTTTAATGCTGCATCAAATTGGCAGAGTTCTGTTACTAAATCTCATAACATGCTTGCATTGCATCAATCTCCACTTTAAAATATTTCCACATTGCAGACATTTTAGCCACAAATTGTGCTCTCCGTTTCCGCCACCTGTGTGACCGCTGATGTAAAACAAAGAATCAGACCTAGGTTCGTGCTCAATAAAGGCATTACCAATCAGTTAGAAAATGCTTTGATCAGGCCCAATACCGATCTTTGAAACATCCCTACTGATAAGACTGCCCCTCCAGATGGGACTCAAACCACTTCAATGCAGTGCCAGCAATTCCAACAAATAAAAATTTTAAATTTTCTTTAAAAATCATGGATGCTGCATCCTCCAGGCTAAAGAGGAGAGGGACTATCCAGCTTGTTATCAGCACACAGTTCAAAAGCTAGCATCTATGATGGTATGAGGGTGCATTAGTGCACATGGCATGGGTAACTTGGACACCATTAATACTGAACAATATTTACAGGTTTTGGAGCAAAATGTGCTGCCATCCAGATGACTTTTTCAGGGAAGCCCTTGATTATTTCAGCAACACAATGCCAAACCACATTCTGCACATATTACATCAGCATGGCTCCATAGTACAAGAGATCAGGTGCTAAACTAGCCTGCCTCCAGTCCAGATCTGTCACCCGTTGAAAACATTTAGTGCATTATGAAACAAAAAATACAAAAAAGACTCTTTTTTTGAAAAAAGAACTGTTGAGCAGCTGAAATCCTGTATCAAGCAAGAACAGGAAAACATTTCACTTTCACAACTACAGCAGTGTCTCCTCAGTTCCCAAACGCTTACAGAGGGTTGTTAAAAGAAGAGGTGGTACAGCACAGTGGTAAACATGCCCCAATCCTAACCTTTTTTTCAACATGTTACTGGCATCAAATTCTAAATGGGTGTATATTAAAAAAACCAAAAAAAACAATCAAATTTCTTGATATGTTGTTTTTGTACTATTTTCAATTAAACAGATTTGCACATCATTGCATTCTGTTTTTATTCACATTTTGCACAGCGTCCCGACTTTTTTTGGAGTTGTAATAACAGCCTATATCTACTTTACTAAAGCCCACATTAAAAGGCCTATATCTTGGAAAACCACTTTCCTCACTTTTTTTGCATAAAACACTTAAGTTATGCAGATTGTTTCTGTCTCAACTATGTTTTGAACAAAGTACAATACAGGGCAGCCAATCAGAACAGATGCAATTTACATATGTCCATCTTTAAGGCACAATAACAAAAACAGCCTTTTAACTAACAGAAAAAAAGTAATGTAAAAATGAAATATTACTACTTTTAACATCTCATGTAGGATATAAACCCTTCAAGGCCTCTCTTACACTCTGACCCACAAGTTGGTTCTTTAAGGGTTCTTCAGTAAAGAAAATGGTGAATGAAAACTCAAAGAACCCTTTGCATGATTAAAGGGTTCTTCAGAGTGATGGAGAATGTGCTGTAGATGGTTCTATGTAGAACCTTTTTTGAAAAGGCAATTTGCATATATCATCGGTCTTTAATACAGCACCAGAAAGCGTTCTTCTGTTATCTTTAGGCGTTTCTCTGTGAGTTTGAGCAGAGGTCTCACTGCAATGAGCCTCCGTGAGCACTGAGACAGTCTGATGGCGCTCAGTACGAGGCTGTGTTTCAGATTCAGAGCTCTACACTGATCTCCACACTGATGAAGGAGCACTTTGTTTACATTACTGACTACAAAACACAGCTTATATGAGTTCGGGTTGGATTTACTGTAGCTGGTCTAAATCCTCAGTTTTATAGACTAGTCTGTGCGATTTGGTTTTCTACGGAGTCGTGTGAGGGACAAACTGCTGCGTTTCGGCTGTGCTGTAATTGAACTGTGTTCAAACAGCGCCCTCTTGTGTTTAGGTCAGTCGGGTGGCGGGTAGATTTCCGTGTTTACAGAAGAATGAGAGTGTTTTTGCAATTTAATCCAGCAATGTAAATGCAGCGATAACGTGCAGTATTTGTCTGTGCTGAATTATGTGGTTATCTTGAGTTCTTCTTAAAACAACTGAGCAATTAACTGGTAAATGTGTATAAAGAGAATATTTTTCTAGATATGTGGCAAAGTCCGCAGAAGTCCTCCTTTATAATGTCTCTGTATGAGCTATTTTTTCATAGCCCATGACATGTGTCAATGCAATAAATAAATAAATGAAAAAGTGAACATTTCCAGTATGTAATAAAGTAGGTCAAATCGTACAGCATTCGTTTCGTTATTTTTTATATTGTATCTATAACTTTTATGGAGACACCTCAATACAGGGAGACCTTTCAGTGAACAGAGCTGTGGAGACCTAAAGAAATTATAACAACAAGTAGTCTGAAAATATGATCATATGATGTGAAGACAGTATGACAGTTATATTTAATCTTCCTTTAGAGTCCATTTCTGCTTTTCTTACTGATCAAAATACACAGTCAGTGCTCACATGCTTGTCATGCACTGATGTTCAGCAATTGTTTATGTGTTTGTGCTGTCTGTACGTTCCAACAACACAATGCAAGATGGCACACAGTTTTTTAAGTAAAATTCAGCAGTGTGAGGTTTTCTTCAAGACTACATTAGCTACAAAATGCTGATAAGCACTATACAGCCTTTGAATCACAGTTTATTCAGCATTTTTGTGGCTCCTTTAGCCTTGAAAAAACCTCACAGTGCTTTTTCATATCTTCATAACGTTTTTAAATTGATTTAAAGGAACTGCTTCCCCCACATTTTCACTGCTGTCCACAGATCATCCACAGCATTTGAATTTTACTTCTCCACACACTTCCTAGTGTAGGCCCACAAGATCTCAATGAGTTTTAAGTCATGTCTGAATTTCACCTAATGAACTGTGTGCCGTCTAGCACTGTGTTTCTGGAATGTCAGTGTCGTGTTGGGGTTTTCCTCCTTTAAATGTATGGAGTAAATCAAATTGAAAAGCCTGTTAAGCCTAAAAATTTGAGTTAATTGAACTTCAAATAATAAGTTAACAAATGTAACACAAATTCTTCTGTTAATAATGGAAGTTCAAGTAACTCAAAATTTTCAGTCAACCAGGTTACTTACTTTTGTACAGAAGCCTGAAGGCCAGAGATTCACATCTGTTTTTTTCATGATAACAGAATTACCTTCATTTGGTTATTTGAGATCTCAAGTTATTTATATCATTATCACGACACAAAGAACATTGTTTTCTTGAGATCTCATGATATAACAAATGTTATCACAAGAGCAAGAATGTGTCTTATATTCTGTAAACTTTCAAATTATTTCAAAATGAAAATGATTTAAAGTTCAATTATAAAAACTTTAAGGCAGCCCAGTTACTAACCTTTCTAAGTGAAAACATTGTTTTTGACAGTGTAGTGTTGTGTGTGTGATAACCTTTGTCACACACCAGTCGTAAAAATGTTCCAGAATCCTCCCTGTCAAAGTTCAGTGCCCCATTTGTTTTGATCTAAGACAGAGGAAGGAGAGGTATGTTGCTCTTTTCTAAACAAACAATTTTGTTTTGTTAATTTTGAATGTTGTTTTGTTTGTCGTATGTGTTGTTTGGGGTTAATCTTATTAATGTTAGATTTTAATGGTGTTGTAAAGAATGTAAAATAAATAAATCATTTCTCGTCCCTAGTTATGCCATTTTTATGTAAGCGTTGCACCGAGCTAGTAACATGATCTAAGATATTGATTAATTTCACAACTGTACCATTGTAAGTTATCTTTATTTGTCAAATCATGTGTATGATTGATTTGCATAATATGGATTTAAATCACAGTCTGTTGGTAGAGGCTAAGGACAGGTACAGTTGTGTGATCTGATAAACAGTTTTAGATAAACAGATATAATTAAACACAGGTTTTTAACCTGTAATCTTTTCCTCAGACAATGTTCCCAATCAACTGGACAAGCGCACCCTCAAAGAACCCTGAGAATTTGCCAGTGCAGACCGATGCTGCACATTCTGCGCCATGGCATAAACCAATGCTCAATAACAAGAAGGTAGGTTGGACTCTGGCCCTCTTTTACCAGAGGGAACACAAACTAGGTAAATTCCAATCAGCTGCTCCCTGGCAAGCTGTGTCATATTGCATTATTAAAGGGGAATTCCACCAATTTTTCTAAATATCTGCATAATTAAATCATAAAGATGTAAACAGAGTCATTCAGAGTGGATTGATGTGAAACAGTGCACTGTAGAGAAGCTTACAGAGTCAGAATTGTTCACAGTGGTGGTGGTGATTGGAACTAGCACCCAAACATCCAAAATGTTTAATGCCTCCTAAAGCTCCCTCACATAAAGTTATTACACAAATAGTTACAAATATGCTGCCTGATGCCTGAGACATTATTTTACAATATTAGGTTTTTATCGCTATTTATCACCATTATGAATAAAAAGTCAGAGGACACATAGGTTTACTGGTCATTTTGGATAGTAAATAAAATGGTTATATTTGCACTGCAGACACTGCAACACCTGGCTGTTGGGAGGTTTCACATCAAAGCACTCTAAATTACTTTCTCTCAACAACTGAATTATGCATTATTGAATTATGTTGAAAAATAAATGTAATTTTGAACAAAATGAAATGTTCAAAATGGCTAACAAAAGGTCTGGAGTTGGTAGATGTAGCATCTGTGGTCAAATCAACTGTTTGGTACATTTTTAAGAAGCATTAGCTTAGCAAAAAATGTGGCTGATCACAGAAAACCACAGGAGAAGATAACTGAGGAAAAACTCATGAACAAAAACTGTTGAACAAATCAGAAACTCCGTCCAGGGTGTAGGCGTAAATGTGTTTAAAGAGGTAAAAACCCCTAAAGCAATCAAAACAACAGCCAGACTTCTGAATTCAGCCTGAATTCTCAATAACAGAAAGACCAGGTTTTACTTTTATAAAAAATACATGAAAAGCCTGTAGAGTTTAGAGTTAAAGATCATCTGTACCAGAGAGATGGAATGAAGAATGTAAAAGAAGCTGCTCATGAGCCAAAGCACTCTTATCTGTGAAACATTGTGGAATAGGCTTTTATTGGCAAAGCCACTTTAACTTTTAACTGGGGCTACAGGTGGTCATGGGGCCTATGGGTTTAGGTACCCACAGCATCCATAAAAATCTAGAAACTTGTTTTTACTTAAAGTGCACACACTGTCAGCAACTTCCTGTTCTGTCATTCAATCATCTTTCCATTGCGGTACAAACTTAAGCAAAGCTAAAGTTAGCTTGTTGTTCGCCAGGTTCTCATTCAAATTTTCTGTTCCACCTTAAATGGTGCTGTGACTGCTGCACCATTTAAGGTGGAACGGAAAATTCAACTAAGAAGCTGACAAATAGGACACCAGGAATATTCTTGATTGAATCTTATAATGTAGTGGAAGCTTACATCTCACCAGTAAGTGTTGGGCAAACTGCATCTCTAAATTGTCACCCACTTGCCTCAAACTATGTTGAATTGTGACATCATCAAAAAATAGACTTACTTATAGGGTTTCTGATACTGTGTGGCATACTGTTATCCTTAAAAGTGGGCAAAGTACAGACAAAATCAGCCTTCAGATGGACCCCTACTGTTTTTAGCTGTTCATTGTACTTTTTTATCAGTCAAGACATGTTTGGTGGCTGAAGTTTGTTTTTGTAGTTTTGCACTGTGCAAGCATGTCTTGGCTACATTTGGAGTAAAGGGGGAAGATGAAACTCAGCTACATTTGGCGTGAATGTAGGGGGAAAGTGTGTATATTCAAAACAGTCATGGTTGCATTGTATCTCTATAAACTGAGAACCATCTAAGTTCCAGAATACAGCAACATGATGGTAAATTTTTTTTTGTTAAAATGAACTTTCTTTCTGTTGTAGCCTGACCTCAAGCCAATTCAAACCCTGGAAGAGTGTGTTCGGTTTCTCACAGACATGGCCAAGGAGACAGAAGATATTAGCAAGGTATTTGGCATTTCATTTCCATCTGTCCTTTAACAAATTTAGAGAGTATGCAGACATTAATGCAGTATTAAGTTAGACCACAATAAAGAGATCAGGCAAGAGGAAATGCACTGATGTATACACTTTATTACCTTCAGGCCAGGAAGAGAAGTACGGAGGTAAAAGACAAGAATGCACTGGGTAAATCCACCAAGCCTGATGGTGTGGATCATAGCAAGAGCCTAATTCTGTCTTGGGCTAAAGAACTGAACAGCCTCAACCTCTCAAAAGGAGTGACAAAAAGAGGATCAGTTCGAGAAGAGGTTGCACACAAAGTGAAGAATAAAGAAGAGCCTGACAGCTCAAAGGACAGTGAGATGATCATGAAGTGGGCAAGAGAACTACAGAGTGTCTCAAAGGTTAGATAAAACTACAAATTAATTGGTAAAATAATACCACCTGAACTGTTCTTGACTGTCCGATCTGAATGTGCATGTATGTTGTACATACAGAGTCTGGGTGTAACAGATGATGACTTAAAGCAGATCCTTAATAATCACAGCATGGAGCAGCTGAAGCTAGTTGGACTTCTCCCCTTCTTGGAGTTTGTGGTATGGTCTCTTCTGTCCCAACAGTCTGAGGTAAGAAGAGAAGACATTTTTCTGCATATTTTAAAGCACATTATGCACATGATGTGACTTTGTGTTTGATTAACTTAAAAAAATTGAAAAAATGAAATAGTATTTGTGACTTGAGCAAAAGTTTGGAGATCCCACTATGTCAGTTCTTAGTAACACTCCCTTTGGCAGATATCAGGCTTACAAACGTTTTTTCGTAGCCAGCTAGGAGTCTTTCTATTTTTATTTTTTCTTGCAGAACACTTCGAGTTCTCCAATATTCTTGGGCTCTCTTGCAAGCACAGTATATTCAAGATCTACCTACAGATGTTCAATGATGTTTGAGAACAGGGACAGTGAGGGCCATTCCAAAAGCTTCAGCTTGCGTTTCTTGAAGTAGTTCATGGTGATTTTTGAAGTATGTTTTGGATCATTGTCCTGTTGCCCGCCAGTTTTCAGAACGAGCTTCCAGAATTTGCTGATATTTAGTGGAATCTATTCTTCCATCTACCCGTACAGCTCCCTGTATCATTGGCTGCCATATAACCCCCTGAGGCATAACAGATTCACCTCCATGCTTAACAGTTAGCAAGATGTTATTTTCATTAAATGTTGCTCCTTTTTTCTACATATATAACTTTAGTGATTCTGGCCAAAGAATCCCTTTTCTACTTCCTCAGTCCACAGCACCTGTTTTCCAAAATTCCTTTCCTTTTGTTTTCCATACTTCAGACATTGACTTTTGTGAAGTTTCCTTCTGATGACTCTTCCATGGAGATCATGTTTGTGTAAGCAGCGCTGCACAACAGCATGATGCACCACCACTCTTGTGTCAGCTAAACCTTCCTGCAGGTCCTTTCCTGTCATATGGGGATTTTGCTTTGCCTTTCAGGCCAGCATACAGGCAGTTCTATTGGAGAGTTTTCTTGGACTTCCAGATCTTGTCTTAACTTCCACAGTACCCCTTAATTGTCATTTTAATGACATTTTAAACAGTGGAAATTGTGAGACGGAAGCACTTTGTAACCTTTTTATAGCCTTTCTCTGCTTTGTAGGCATCAGATGCCTTTATTTTCAGATCCTCAGCCAGCTGCCTAGAGAGGCCTATGGTTGTTGAGTGTTAGCACAAGGACTGAATTTATTACACTCATCAACTCAGTTTTAGTAATTATCATTTAGTTCTGAATTCCTTTTTTATGACATAACTGCATTATACTTTGTTGAGTACAGCTTCTGTACTGCTTCATGTCCTCTTAACTTGGAGCTTTAGCATTTTATTTTACATCAAAGTCAAAAAGGCAAAAATAGTGTATAGCAAATTTCAGTTTCTCTGCTGATATATGCGGTTTTATGTGTCACTCCTACTCAAGTTGTTTTTTGGAAAAGTACATATATTTTTACTTGAGTCATTATTTCACCAACGTAACAACACTTTCACTTGAGTGTGGGTTTAGGCTACTCCCTCATTTTTGTACTTTCTTACTCAGGAGCACATTTCAAAAATTTGGTTGTCAGCCAAGCAGAGACGATGGAGAACAGGTAAGAGCTTTCACTGTGTTTACATTAACATTATTGATGGATTTTCACTGAGTACGCCTAAATCTCCTGACTGTTGGTGCTTGTTTTGTGCCCTTAGTCAGCAAGAAATATATTCCAAATTCAGGTAGGAAAGAATCATACTATGATAATAATACTGATGCATGCATACAACATGAAGATTATTGATATAAAACAGATTTAAATAATGACTCATAATGACCCATAATTTCTTTCATAAAGTTTGGCAGTGGATCCAGAGTGCATCAGGTAATAAACAAACAAATTATGTACATACAGCACATATACATTAGTACATGTTAATCCAGTAAGAATCAACAATATCTCTTAATGTGTTGCATCAGCTGACGTCCATCTAGATTCCAGCTCCTGCCCTCCTTGGTTGTGTGTGTCTGAAGACAAACGGGAAATGTGTGAGCGGCACAGGCCACACTACCAACAGGACAAGCATCAACAGTTCGACGAACTGTCCTGCATTCTTGGGCTCAATGGCTTCTCTAATGGAAGGCATTACTGGGAAATACTGGTACCAACAAACGGATGCTGGAGGTTAGGGGTGACGTCTGCATCCGCTCCCAGAAAAGGCAAGTTCCAGATAACTCCAGCAACAGGCTATTGGACTATTTATAATGGGCCCAAGAATCTGTGGGCCTGCACAGACCCTTATACCAAGCTGCAGGTATCTCTACAGCCTCAGGTGGTTGGAGTCTATGTGGACTATGAGGAGGGACAGGTGTCCTTCTACGATGCTCAGAGCAGGCTCCACCTTTACACATTTACACAGATATTTGGGGAAGCGCTCTTCCCTGTGCTCATGTGTCGAGATGGGAACGCTATGCTGAAAATCCACATGCCACAAATGTCTGTATTTGCTGAAAACTGAGCAAAATTAACAAATGCAAGAGAATGAACATCATAAGACATCTGTTCAACTGCAAATTACAGTTTTTTTCTGTTTATTGATCATATTATATTCTATCTTCTCTCTTAATGATTATACAGGAAAATGATACAAAATGATCTAAGGATCTATAAAAGTTCTATAGCATTGTATAATATTTCTGTATAATATTTCTATAACAGTCTATCATCTTCATATATTATTCATGTAGTGCTGTCTATAATATTTGTGCAGTATCCTGTTGTAAACTACGGAAATTGTCTGACTTTACTATAACATTCTTACTGGAATCCTATAAACATTCCTGAAAAATTACTTGTTTTTTAAAACCTGTATTGCACATGTTGTTAAATACGTCGTTCACTTTGATCAGAACAGATTTACAGAATCCTTAATATATATCTTGCACTGATATTTTTTTACATATGTTGGTTATCATGTAAATGAGCTTTTGTATTCAGTATAATCATTGTACAATAAATAGAAGTGCACATTACACTGTCATTCTGACTTGCTGAAAGTTTTATTTTTTATGAACTACATTATAATGCAGAACATATTGATGTAGGATTTCTGACAAAGAAATGCAACCTAGACCAAATATATAAATAATTACACTTTAAATTAATCTGGAGTGGATTTCCAAGTACTGATCTTTCCAATCCCAGCAATTGTTCCTGACAATCATTCTGCACACGAACACGTTGTTTTCAGGTGTTTTCTTCAACCAGTAATGAGTGTTTCTGTCACTACAGACAGTTAAAAAAAACTGAAAATGTCTTTACCATGATAAAGACCTTTTCACTGTTTTGGGGCATAAATAGTAAACACAATAGCCTGTTACATTAGCCTTAGCAGATAGCTAATATATATAGCTAGTATATCAAACTGTATATTAAGTATAATAAAATACTTTACTTTAAAGCTATATGGTAAGGCGATGGAGCAATTTTTTTTAAATTCAGAAACACCTAGACCACAACTGTGCATGTGCTCGTTGTCTAATTTATGTTTCCATTAAAAGTAAGTTAGTTAGTAAGTGTTGTGGTAAGGACATGTGGGACAGACATATTTCTAAAAAAAAAAAAAGACATAAGCACTTACAATGAACACTATTTCAATATGTTTTGATCTAATATTTATATATATATATATATATATATATATATATATATATATATATATATATACATATATATAATGCAGAAGCCCAGTGTAAGGTCAGTACTGAGCTCTTCTCGTCTCCAAACACACGGAAGGTTTTAACTGGCGAACACACCGTGTGACGTCACGCCTGCGCATTCGGTACAATGGCGGCGTCCGAGGGAGCTGAAGCTGCTACCTCCTTTATGGATCCCTTTAAAGACTTTCTGGTGAATTATTTAATGCCAGAAAAATGTTACGACGAATTTTTCCTGAACTTTAACTTCCTGCACGGTAAGAGGGGTTATTTATGTCTTAAAGGAGACCGAGACTCTGAGATGTTGTGTTGAGTTGTCGGTGTCTCTGAACTCTGAGCGGAGGGAGACAGAGAAACTCTCTCAAGCGGCTGATACGGAGGTGAAAACCTGTCAGTGTCAGCCGATTCGGGACATGGTCACGAAGAGCTGAGTGAAATGTGACTCGTTAATTCGGTATTAAAGAGGAAATAAATATGCTGGTTTCATCGCTGGCTAACTTCAGCTGTTCTTTTGCTGCGACCTGTCAGGACCTGTCATTCTCAGCCCTCAAGGACACAAAGAAGGATTTATCCTGGTTATAGTAACATTCATTTTATATTAGTTCATACTTGGGTAAACTGTTCCTTTATTAAACTGAAGCACACATGTAAGGGATTATTTACCTTCTGTGTTTAGCCTCTGTATGTTAGGGGCGTGGTTTTACACAGGGCACATTTTCATTGGAGAACTCTTCGTTTATCTTCGGCTGTTTTCGTAAACGTGGCCGAAAGCAAATTTCGTTCTACCAACGTATCCAGACGTCCCTTCTAATTAGTGAGTTCGGCTGCTTTAAGGTACACCCAATAGAATGGGAAGCTCTGGAGCAGCTGCACATGAGCCTAAGGTCACCATACTCAGTGCCAAGTGTTGGCTGGAGGGGTATAAAGCCCCCCCAGCACTGGGCAGTGGAGCAGTGGAACTGTGTTCTCTCGAGTGATGGAGCTCCGTCCAAATATAACGTACTCACCTAATCTTAGTTGTTTGAGATAATCGCAATTATTTAAGCTGACTGCAATCATTTTTTTCACAGTCATTATTTTACTGCAATAAACAAAATGTGAATTAATTTTGGTGAATTGAAGCAAATAAATGTAATAAAAGAGAGCAAAAAACAAAATGGTTGTAATTTCTAACTTGGTGCTCTAACATTTAGAGGGCACTGCTGAGTAATGTTTCTTTATTTAGCTATGTAAATATGTAGCTAATTATAATGTATTTAGTATGTTTGCTGGCAGAATGAGTGCGCAGAACAGTGCGCGCACAGTATTGATTCAACAGTATAACCAATGTTATCTACTAAGTAAACACAGCTATCAAGTAAGGTAGCTAATCAGCCAGTTTGGGCACTTTAGGTTTGTATTTTAATAGTTACAAACAATTAGTAAGCAATTATTTATATGACAATTAATTGTCAGCTAATTAATTAATTGACCCTGACAGCCCAAGTACCTGACCTCACTAATGCTTTGAATGAATGCAATCACATCCTAACAACAATGATCCAATATCTAGTGTAAAGCCATCACAGACAATTAGAGGCTGTTATTCCAGCAAAGGGAGGACAAACTCCTTATTAATACCCTTGGTTTGGATATATAGTCAAGACCCCATCAGAACTAGAAGTTTGGTGTCTGATGGTTGTTTTATGTCTCCCCACAGTGGACTGTCTGAAGATAATTATAAGCAAAGGTCTGGGCATTGGAATCATCCTTGGCTCTGTACTGGGTAAGGAAAAGCTACTGTTTACAACCTTGGCTATGTTTTGCCTTCTCTTACCAGAAGTTTCTGCATTCTTTATGGTTCATTTTCATTTTGCTCTTCACAGTAAAGCTGCCTCAGATCTTGAAGCTCATTGGTGCAAAGAGTGCTGAAGGCCTGAGTTTCAATTCTGTGCTGCTGGAGCTGTTTGCAATCACAGGCACTATGGCCTACAGCATCGCCAACAGCTTCCCCTTCAGGTAGACCTGTATGTTATGCATCAGCAAAGCACTTTTGTTTATTATATGTACCTACACTGAGGAAGCAGCATCCACTTTCATTCATTCCTGGGGCATCTACTTAGCAGCACATTTCCACACTTTTGTTCCAGAAAATCTGAATGTAAAATTCACAGGGACTAAATTACTGTAAGCATTCATTACATTTCTAATCCACAGTGCCTGGGGTGAGGCCTTATTCCTGATGTTGCAGACAGTGGCTATTGGGTTCCTGATTCAGCATTATGCAGGATGCACCATCAAAGGTACAGAAAGGAACATACAAGCCATACAAGTTTTGACAAAGTTAACTAGATGGATTTGCAAAAGGGACCAGTTGCACAGATTAAAGATGTATCAATAAGATATAAAGATTTGTCTTTTTGTAGGCTTTTCATTTGCATATATTAGCTCCAATAATTTTATGTTTTTTTTGTTTTTTTTTTGCAGGATTGAGCTTTCTCGTAATCTACTTTGGCCTCTTGGCTGTCCTCATATCTCCTCTCACTCCTATGTCTGTTGTTACCGCCATGCAAGCCTCCAACATGCCAGCTATCATCTTTGGACGGGTATCTGAATAATAGCTATAGACTGCCTGAACTCATTGAAAACCTAACTTCATTAAAGAGTGAATCGAATAAAGGAGTTAACTCACCTTTTCTTTCTATTCTCTTGTTTCAAGCTCATTCAAGCTGGCACAAACTACAGCAACGGTCACACAGGACAGCTGTCAGCCATTTCTGTGTTTCTTCTGTTCGCCGGCTCCCTGGCACGCATATTCACCACAGTGCAGGTACGCTTACAGAACTTTAAACAGGAGATACAACATCTTATTTACCCTGCAAAAATATATATTAGCAAGTGAAAATACCTTGAATGTAGGCAGTGTATCCAGTTCTTAACAGTATGAGCTATTCTTAGCTAGTGCTTAGCACATTACTCAACCTATATCTAGACAGTCTTACTTTTTAAGGGGCCCATGTCCTACATTTTGTACTTTATTACCTCCCCTGAAGTCCTCTTAAGACATTTGTATGGTTTTATTTACCCAAAACAGTCATAATTACATGATCACTGTCCAACCTCTCTTTATTCCTTAGTATTAAACAGGCTGTTTTTGTTACTGTGTCTTTAAGACAGATTTATGTAAGTGATTTTTGTCCTGATTGGCTCTCCTGTATTGTGCCTTATTCAAAAAGAGATATGGGCTGAAACACTCGTTATAACAGCGTAAATGTCGAGGCTAAACCACTGTAGGCCGAATAGGCAAATATTTGCATATGATTTGGTTTTCATGACATCATAGAAATGGTGAATTTAAAACTGACTGTTTTTGCAGCTTAGTTCCCATATATGGACTGCGTGCACTGGGAAGTGAATAGTTAGTTTTGAAACTTTAACAGTGTTTACATACTTATTCAAACACTTTTATTTAAAAAAACTGGGCCCTTTAAGGAAGCTTACCAAGTGGAATTAATTCATTGCACTGGGAGATTTAGGCATTTCTTTCTTTAAAAAAGTAAAAATGTCCAGAAAAAGATTGAAGAAGCTCAGGTGCAAAGTACTAAGACAGTGTATCTCAACATTGCATGTCACCTATATATATATTTTTTCACTTAAGAAAATGTTTTTTACAGTGTAAACTAGTCATAACACAGGAAAACTGTTAGTTCACTGTTTTTGCATATCCCAGTATATCAGGCCTAGAATGTAGCAATGTTGGAAAGTGGTACATTCACCCTTTCACACTGATAAGGAGATCACATTTAAGATGCAGTCTGAGCATGATTATGAGTGGCACAGAGAGATTTGTTGAAAGAGACACTAATCTATGCACATAGACTAACAGTCCATTCTCTGTTTTCCTGTGTGTTTCTACAGGAGACAGGTGACTCTCTGATGGCTCTCACGTACATCATCTCTTCCTGCTGTAATGGACTGATAGCTGCTCAGGTCTTGTATTACTGGAATATCAGTCCAGCTCTGAAAAAGAAAAAGGAGTAAATCAGCTCCAGAAGAGGCTTTCAGTGACGCACTGGGAGGCTAATACCTCTACATCCATTCCAGTTAACGTGCTGCTCTGAACAACCGTAGAATCTGCTTCTTATCTTAGACTGTAATCGGTTATCAATGACATTAGATCTAGTTGATTAGGGCAGCAGGTTTCGCTGTATTGGTAAATGCACACTTCGAGCAAGCAAATGGGTAGAGATGAATGTATGCAATATTGTATACAGATGGACCCCCATCGTTATGCTCATTCTCTAAAGTGCACTGATGAGGCCTGAAGTGTAGGACCAAAATGCAATTCTCAAAGATGGACCCCTTAAATTGAACAACTGAAGAACTAATATTTTTTTTTCCATTTACTATGTAGTATCATAGCTTGCTATAACTAATCTATTCTACTCTTTCATAATTCCTTAGCTCAGGGAAGGGAACACTGTCTATCCATGTTTTAGGAACTTCTTCACTCTCAGCATTTACTTTAGACTTAAAAATGTGACTCTATGGGGTTTTCCCACGACTTTGTTTGTGTGAGAGTGTTCCAAGTGTTGAGTATTGCCTCTCTTGAGTTTTATTCCAAATACATGTAAACTGCACACTCAGAATTTTGCTTTTTCCTGTTGTTTTTCATATTGTCGCTGTCATAACTCTCTTTTTACTTTTTTATTACACAGTTTGAAAATGTCAGCTTTGTCTGAATATTTCATGATAAATGGACCAGTACAAATACAGTCTATGGTAGAAATGGTCATATTAATTAACATACCTACAAGTTAAGAATTTAATAAACTCAGCATTTCTGAGAAACAAGGTTTAGTTATGACAGTGATGATATCCAGATTTCATACTGTCAGTTTTATTGCAGTACGGAACAGACTGAATTACTTTAATTGTCCAAATGGGAGCATACATTTTAGAATGTAGTAAAATCTAAACAGATAACTGAGCGATGCCCTTTGCACTTTGTCTTCCCAGCATGCCTACATTGCTGTCTTGAAGGGTGAACAATTGGAAAACACAACAAAATAAACAAACAAAACAAAATAAATGGTTGCAGGAAATTGAAATCCTTGAACCGAGTGCATTTTTGTTTGAACTGGTTTAATGCTGTTTTTGTTGCTTCGTCTGTAGTTTCAGTTTTTCATTTAAGCTAATTCTGATTGGGCAAAATAATCAAATTTAATTTGCAGTCCATTCGCCTTTTTCAGGTGTATTGGTTCCACATATATTAATAGCAAGAATATAATAAATAACACTATAAAAACATATGAATTTGTTTACTGAATTAAGCATAGCATTCACCCCAAAACCGTTTTTTCTGTTATGCCAATGCTTAGTGCTTCTAAGCAAAACAGGAAATGGCGTGTGCTTGCGTGGATTGATTTTTGCCTGTAGATGGTAGCAAAGTAACTGCTTGCTTACCACACATACTCTCCACACACTCACACACACTCACACACTGGCCTGATCACAGTTCAGACTTATATTAAAGCCCCTCTAACTTAATTCTGTCCTTTTCATCTGTAGTATTTCATGTTGTGGCTTTGACCGGACTTCTATTTTGAGAGGAACGGTGCGTAATGGCGTGCCTTCTTTCAGGAGTCACTTTGAGTGATACTTTGGTTAAACTAACAATGCCCATTGAAAGGCATTACCTTGAACAGCAAATGCTGCACCCTTTGAAAACAACAATGCTGCATCTACATTAGTGCTGGACAGTACAGTTGTGTCTGAAAGTCTGAACACTCTCAGTCAAATTACTTGTTGATTTTGTAAGAGAACATAAGTCACTTTTAACAGGTCAAAATATATATTTTAATATTTTTTTTCCCAATATGCATTAAAACGTGAAGAAGTGTGTTCTCTATAGAGGATGTGTTGACATTTTTAAATCAACAAAACATGTAATGTAAATGGGGCACTTAAACTTTTGCATAACTTTTGTATATTGTCTATGCCGGTATACTGGCACTGGTGTCACACAAAAAAAATACAATTTTCATTTAAGTGATATCGATAGATCACAAAAATTGAGTTACCTGCAGTGTCATTTACTGGCTGCTTCAAATTATTTTCAAAGAGCAGTTCATAAAAAAAATCCATACAAACCAAAAGAAACATATATTTCCCTTTCTGGAAATGTGCTTTCTGTCTCCTTAACATTCACAATGCTGTGTACCTTTGGTGTCATTTTAAGAGAAGCAGAACAAAACTAAACTGTCCGATTAGAACAAGGTGTGTCAGGATTGTAATACATTCCTTAGTACTCAAGAAGCGTGTGTTAATTCATTTATACTAACATTAATGCAGACTTAAATATCATCTGATATCAAAATCAATCAATACAAGCCTCTTAATTCAGTACGCTCAGTTAATGAACAATACATTCAGCAGACTGGAGCAAATATAGAAGGGGAGTGCGGGGCGCAGCCTAGCATGGGTTAAAATGTAACATGGATATTGCAGTTGAACAGGTTCAAGTAGAATGTGCTTTCTCGTATCCTCATACGTCATCATCTGCAACTTTTGACAGCTCTCATGCAGATATTTCTCAAGATTCATATTTCATCATATGTCTTTTTTTTTATGCTCAGTTGTGTCACAACATTTACTTATGTGTTATTTGAATCACTCTGTTGGTGCCTGTAATATAGCACAATTTTGAAGCATGTAAATAACTCTCAGTAAAAGCCAGCCAGGCTGATGTACAGCCTTCACAGTGCAGGGTTAGTTTTAACACATTGTTACAACTAAGCCTCCCAATGAAAACAATGAGAGATGTCTATATCCTCCCATACACATTCAACACAGATTTTAAAACATACAGTATGAGTCATGTAAATGTAAATAAAATCTATTTCGATTTTATTGTTCTGATATTTGCTCTTCTACTTTGTGGTCAAAAATAGATTTGCCATATTGGACACTTTCTTCAAGATTTATTTATTTCATTATTGTTATTTATTATGATTATGTATGTTTATGTATTTAGGTAGGAAACCTGGTCTAGTTCAAACAGCATAATAATTTGAATAAATTGTGTTTTGCTTCGATTAACCTGACGTGTTTCAACAACTCTCAGTCTGTTACAGTTAGCCTTGCCTGTGGGGTTAGTTTGCGCGCCTGCCTCTTCTGGCTGAATTGTTCATAAGTGGTAGATGCTGGAAACAAAATTTATATTTTCATTTGTGGCAGAGATGTATAGGTTGCTTATATAAAAAAAGTAAAATTATCATAAATGCTAAAATGATTCGGCCAAAAACGTTTCAGGTTCTGCATCCATTCCTACATACTCAGTTTAATAGTGACTGTATTGCATAAAGTATAATAACAATTAATCAAGCAAGCTCACAATTAGTTTTTCTCTTCTGAAAGGATCATTTCCTGTTTACCTCAAAATCAAGAGCCGGGGGAAAAACATCCTCCATATAAGCATATAATAGCTTGTGGCTAGCGCAATATTATAAAATATTGCACTTTTATAATGTGGAATGCTGTCATTAACCTTCCTGTTATCCTCAAATTTACTAACATCTTTTATTCTTGGGGTCAATTTGATCCCAATGATTCAAACCTCCGAGAAATATCAAAGTTGTAGGAATTATGCTCCCCATGTTGTGTGAACTATCTGTGGTTGTCGCACTACTACATGTATGCTTATGTTAGGCTAGGGCCCTAAAGCAAGGGGGAAGTGTTTTGAAGATTATAAAATTGCATGTTATAATGGCCTCAATATCATCCAAAACAGCCAAAACAAATGTGTGTAAAATGTTGATATTTCTTATATGTTATACAGCTGAAACAGCCTGAGGTCAAACTGACCCCAGAGAGCCCTGATGTGTACAAAATCTGTACAAGACATTGAAAACATATCATCATGTTAATTTTATGTTTACTCAGTTGTCCCCATTAAATTAAGAAAAGTCATTAAATATGACGCAAAAAAGTGTCAATCATTTATTTAGAGATGTTAAACACTGAATGGGATGTTGACCCCAAAGAGAATAAGAGATCAGCTACTCCTTATTTTTGCTGCATCAAAAACCGAACCAAGACACCACTGTATCATATCAAATCTAATTATGAATTTTGATAAACTGTTACACCCCTACGTGAAATATATTTGGAAAACATGGTCATATTGAATTTTAACAGCACTGCCCAGAGCTAACACCGTAGATGCCCATAGTGTCACTACACAGGAGTTGCAAAACAGTAGCATTAGAAGAGAGCAGAGGGAGGGTGATCAGTCCACCAACAGGCTTAAACAGGGAGGTGTGCGATAGTGGAACGCGTGCAGTGCAAAACTCTGCTTTATCACCTGTGTGTTCTTGGGAGGTCTGCACTTGAAGGTGCTTTTCCATTGGTGAGGTCTGTCGGCTTTCCTCAAAGCCCAGCTGTTCAGATCTCTGCAGTGTGTGGCCCGAGCTCTTATCTCCCCCGCCTCAGAGAGCGCATTTTCTACATTCATATCTTTTAATCAGTGGAACGCACCACTGCCCTACCTATGCGGGGGTGACTAGTGATAACGGCCAGACCAGTTCCTGTGACAGACCGGTTTGTCTCAGATTTTTTAGGGATCTAAACAAACCTCAATTTTACAATATAAGATGATAAAGAATAGGAAGAAAAACGTTTGTCACATATCGCCACTGTTGCAACAAAACTCTGCATCTCTGAAATAATAACAATGCAGAAAGAAAAAATCAAAAGTTCTTAACTTTAATGTGAGTTAATGCAAAGACATTTCAATTCCAAGTATTTTTGGACTGTATAAATGATTATATTGTTCCATTTAACAATTAATTTTATTGAGAAATACAGTGTAAAAGGTAAATGGCATAAACAAACAAATAAAACAGAAAAAGTTATTTGCTGAATGTAACAAGTAGGAATTGGAAAAAACTTTAAATGTGACCTGTGAAAAAGCTATGAAACATTTTATACAGTATGTTTTATTTCTTTAATATGTTAAAATCATCAAATAACTGGTTGTTTACTATCCAGAAAACCAGTGAGTCTACACACATCTGAGTTTTTACACGTAATGCTGATAATGTTTTTTTTTGTTTTTTTTTGTTTTTTCTGGGGACTACTTTGTCTTACAACATCCTGCATTTAGCTCTTCACTATGAATGTATTTAAAAATGGCCAAAACTCAAGACTGTTGTAAAACAATGTCAATCTAAGGCATCAGACAGAGTATTCATAACTTCATGTAACTGCGTTCTGTGAGGCATTAAACACTTCAGACGTCTGGTTCCTATCACCTCCACTGTGAACATTTCTGACAGGGGAAGTTTCTCTACAGTGCACCATTTCACATCAAGCTATTCAGAGTGCCTTTGCTTGTTTGTTAACAATTGAATTGAGTAGAAATTTTGAAAAAATTAGTGGAAACTTTAAATTCAAGTGATTTGCAGAAAAATGCCATATCTAAGAATTTAGAGGGCAAAACATGTCATTTAACCAGGGATCCCTTTTGCATATGACTCTAATCTCTAAAGTACAAAAATAGAGATTTTGCGGTTAGCAAAGAAGTTTTCAATTGTGGTTATGTACAATCCTTTCTCTCTCTCTCTCTCTCACCCTTGCCCCCCCACCCTCCTTCTGCTTGCTGCAGGACCAGTCTAGTCCAGGGTGTGGCTCATTAGTGTTAGTTGTCAGTCATTCTCTCTGCACTTGGCAAACACTATTAGGTGCATTAGCCCTGCTCTAATGTACACATGCTCTGTCAAAGCTCTCTGCAGCTGCTCACAAAGCTGGGCTCTGACCTCATACCCTCCTGAGCTTTCAGTTCTACACCTCCCTCACTCCCATTCTGCACACTCTGCTCAGGTTTATTTGCGCTTCATCACAAATAAAGAAAAATCAAATAGCAACGGTATTAAATGCTTACAGTTTAGTCTTTTGCTTCCGTCGAAAATCTCTGAACATATTAGTACTTGCATATTGCTCGATCTGGATCATCATTAAGCAACTTTCAGCGCACTGAAAAGAGGGATGCATTGCATTTACCTGATTCAAATGTGATTATGATTTAAGCACAACCTTTGTCTTTTAGTTTATTTACTTTTGGTAATAAATGTGCTGATTCAGTAATATATGTTACTGGTGTAGAAATGATTTACACATTTGAAACAGAATTTCACAGATTTTTCAAAATTGCTGCGTAGTTCAGTCATACTAAAACAGATTTCTTTACAGCGGTGCTGATAGGAAGCCTACAGAAGGGAGGCCTACAGTGCAAATAAAGCCATTTTATTTATTATCCAAAACAACCAGTGAATCTACATGTTCTGAGTTTTTATATGTAATACTGATAATGGTAAATCAAACAGTTTTTTTTCTGGAGACTGTTTTGCTATTTAACATCCTGCATGTACCTCTTCACCATGAATATACAAAAAATTGGCTAAAACTTTATCTCAGAACTATTGTAAACAATGTCAATCTAAGGCATCAGTAATCGCTTGCTGTGAGGCATTAAACACTTCAGACGTCTGGTTCCTATCACCACCACTGTGAACAATTCTGAGAGGGGAAGTCTCTCTACAGTGCACCATTTCACATCATTGGTAGAAACTTAAGTAAATTCAGTTTCAGCCAGATGTTGGAAAGTATTTTATCCCTCCACATTTGGTGGGCAAACCAAAGTGGGTTAATTTCAGTATTTAATGCTCACAAATCTGGTGTATTCTGCTTTTTTTCTTTCTAATTATTCAGGTTCACCTTTAAGCTAAAACTATACTGGATATTTTTAGAGCAAATACTTTGGCTTCACAGAACTATGACAGAAATGGCTTCTTACATGAGGACCTGTCTCATCAAACACCACTCATCATGGTGATAATGCATCTCCAGCTTGCCAGTGAAGAGGTAAATGAATGGCTGATGCTTGTGTGTGGCTGAGTGCCAGTCGTTTGAAGTTGAGCCGATATGTTTCAGTGACTAGCTGGAGCCCGCGTGTCTCATCTGATCACGAACTGTGTGAATCAAACATAACCAATCAAGCAGTTACAAACACTACCAAAGCAACTTGCCTACGTCCGCTCAGCGCGCTATCCTCACCCATCTGCAGGCAGCAAGAAATGTAACCCTTCACAGCAACTGCTGAGAGATTTGGCAAAAACTTCCCTCCCACTGTGAGCAGACCTGTCTAACCCCCCCCCTCTCTCTTTTCTTTCTTTTTCCCTACTTCTTTCTCTATCTATCTCTCTCGATCTGTTTCTCTCTTGCCCTCTTTCTCACATTCTTTCTCATTCTCTCTTTCTATCTCTTTTTCTCACTTTATTTGTCTTTCTCTTTCACTCCATCTATATTTTTCAGTCTTTTTCTCTTTTCTCTCTCCCATCTTTCTCAGTCTCTCTTTTTCATCTCATATTTCTGCCTTTCTTTCACATTATATATTCTCTCCCTCCCTCTTTCTAGTTCCTACTCTCTGCTTCTCTCTTGCTTGCTCTTCTCTCTTTTTCTCACTCTCTCTCTACTGTTATCTCACATATTCTTTCCTTCTCTCTTTCTTTCTCATTCTGTCTCTTTCTCTTTTGCCTCTCTCTCTCTCTTTTTCTCTTTATCTACTCTATCCTCTTTACTTTTGGATGTACAGCAGTGTGCAGACATCTTAAGCCACCTGAGCAAATCAGATTTACAACTATTTATCTGGGACGTAAGCATTCATCTACTCAGAAAAAAACCACTAACATAACATAGTAAATACAAATAAAAACACGCTTACTGCCCAGATAAATAGTTACTTAATAATAGTTTCTTGGCTGGACTGAGCACAGTGCTTTAGATGCTGATAGCAAAGTGGACGGATATCCCCACCACCCATATTTGGCCGCTAGCAGACATAACACACACCTGTTATCAGTCTGATCTCCCCCCCTCCTGCCTCAGAGCTGCCCTGTTATTGCGTGACAGCCAGCGTTCAGCTGGGCCATGTGAGGGTGAGTCAAACATGCGTGTACACAGCGCTGGTGGCATGTCAACCAACCGTAGCAGCTCTATTAAAAAAAGGGAAGGGAAAAAAATCCTACGCCCACTCACTCACCTGCGCGCAAACAAGGTTTGGGCAAGGTCTGTCAACACATTGTGCAAGTAGGTGATGGAGTAGCTCTGTGTGTGTGTGTGTGTGTGTGTGTGTGTGTGTGTGTGTGTGTGTCTGTGTGCGTGTGTATGTGTACTCAATAAAACAAAAGCGTCTGCTCCCCGCAGAGAGGAATCTGGAGGTTCAGACTGAGGCATATCACTTTAAGGAGACAATTAAATACAAATTTGGGTGGATTAAATTGTAGTTCACTATTATTTAAATGTTTGTGTACTGTTATTCAGACATTTCACTGTTGTTGGTATGTTTAGTCAGGAATGGGTAGAACAGGTAGGCCATAGATCTTTGCATCTTTGAATTTTCTGCTGTTTTTTCAAGTGTAATCTTTCAATTTCACAAATGTCACAAAATGTATTTGGATGTTTGTGCCATACTTAAAAATGCAAGTTCATTGTATTACACCACAAAATGTAAAATCAAGTGACTTATTTTAAACTGACCATTCAATGGCTGTAGTTTTTTGGCAGCTCTTTCAGATTGTTATCATGTGAGCAGTTTCTTTACAGACTTCTCCAAGTTGGCCTCCAAAATGCCTTTGTGCACTTCTGAGTTCATGATCCCGTCAATGAACACAAGCTCATCCACACCACTGTTAGAAAACCAGACTTTGATTTTTCCTCCTCTGTGATTTACAGTACTCTTAGTGCAGTACAGCTGGAGTTTTTCTCTAGGTTTTCTCCAGAGTCTACCATCGGTTTGGGTTGTGCTAAACAGTGTTTTTCTCTGAGGAAAAAATCATTTTGTTAAACATTTTATGAAGTAACAAAGAACTTCATTAAATTTACCAATGGTTAAATGGTTAAAGTGTCCAAATACTGTACTATATCTACAAATCTCTGTCTCTCTTCTCTCTCTCTCTCTCTCTCTTTTTCTCTATCTCTCTTTCTCTTCTCTCTCTGGGTGCGTGCGGGATGGGAGTGGCTTTAGGCTTCCCTCGGAATGCAGGTAAATAGTGCGCACCCGTCGCCATGGTAACCTTTCATGTTTGGTTTCCTGCTTTACGGTACTGACAGTATTACAGCTAATCGCCGATAAAACAAGCCTTTGAGAACAGACAGACTCTGCGAATCAGACGTGGCCCGTCAAGCGCATTCACGAAGCATTTTTGTTAACCGACTTAACTAGCTCCTCTGTTCACAGCGGAGTTTCTGCTAATTGCCATCAGCAGCACGGTGGCCACTTGTTGAGGCCTCGCTGCTCGTTGCTAAGAGACAGTTTGTGTGGCGGGAGAAAATGCTGCTGCCCCCCCAGACCACCCTTCCCCCCCAACACACTCACACAAACACGCACCCCCCATCTACACCTACTGCACCGACCACTCCGACCCTGTGGTCTGCTGCCTTCTCCATTCCTCTGCGTCTTACTGTTGTCCAGAGTCGAGGGGAGTTTGGCTAACAGCGTTTCGAGGTAACAGTTCATGTTTTCAGAACTCAGAGCTACAGAACCAACTGTTTTCTCAAAAAACTGAAAAAGTGACGCAGTACAGGCAACACCGTGTGTTAAGGAATCTCTGTCGCCGTAGAGAAAGTAAGACTGAAGGCTTTGTGCTCTAAAAGTTGAGGCTACTGGGTGCAGGCTAGTAACTGAGATGCCTAAATCTAGTTAGCCAGTTAGTCAAGCTGGCTAAATCTTAAATGGCTTCCTCCCATAGCTCCTAAAATAACGACCTTCGCATCCAGATAGTGTATAAAATGTTATACATTAAATGAGATGCATTTTGGATACAACCATAGGCTTTAGCTAGTGCACTATTTAACTGTAAAAGCCATAGTTTTTGCGACTTTGGAAAGGCTGTAGCAAAAACAGCTAACTACAATTCTGAAAATTAGCTCTAAATGGTACACCGCCATTATTAGTGCCCTCGTTAGAGTAGTATGTATAGTATTATACAGTAGTGGTGTGGATTTGGACGCAGCCTAGGCCTCAGTGTCGTCTTCCTCCTCCTCCCCTCCTCCGATTAGCAGAAGCGGGCACCACTATTTCCATGACAATAGCGGGACGTGGAGAAAGGGTTAACCCCGAGCTGGAGAGGGGGAGAGGCCGGCAGCAGTAATTGAGTGCTCGGCGGGGGGGGCATCGAACAAAGCGGCCCTTGGGGGGGCGCTCTGGGTTCAGCGGCTTTACCCCGCACACCTGCGAGCTGAAAAGAGCCGGACAATATGGCTCCGAAACGGCCTGTTACGAGCGGGATGGGTGTGTCGAGGGGGAGGACAGAGAGGTTTCAAAAGAAAAAAGGGAGAAATTTAAATCGATTGCCCCTCAATTATTCTCTCCCTCCGCCCTGCGACGGATGTGTGCCCAGCTTTCTCTGCACATGGTTGAGGGTCCTCCTCTCATCTTTAACCCCGAACACTGAATAGAGCGGGAACTCTAAGACCATCTGAAATTACACTGCTCTAATTTATAATACATACTCTGACATCCTGACTGTAATTGTCGTGCAATGAACTTAAAATGAATACATAATAAATAAATACTTTGAATAACGAACTGTCCTGAAAGGGCAGACTAAACACATATTAGGGAAAGTTCCCTTCATAGAGGAACCAATAAATGTTCATGTGTACACACATTGCATTTAAAGAACACTGGTAGAAAGATGAAGCTCACACTTTGAACAAACTTTGACACACGCATTTGGATTTTTTTTTTTATTATTTACATTTTTTGTAAGATTTTTGTTTTACGAAAAAAAAGGACCCTTAAGGGCCATAAAAAGTTTAACTGTACAAAGGCTATTTACAAACAGCATTAATAAAAACACAAATACATCAAAACAGCAAGCTGAACACTCACTTGGATGGCAAATGTAAACATTCACTCATTTCATTACTTTTATATAAATTACAACATTAAACTTCTTAACTCATTAGTGACTAGCAGATTCCTAAACTAAAACTGTACTGAGAACTGAAAAAACACGCTAGACTTGACTGTAGACTCGAGTTAGACCATCAAAACAACCCAAAAAAGGCAATACACTTCAGCTCTTTCTGCACTTAGCAGCACCTGCGTACCACTTTTGGCATTCGGGTTCTGCTGAATCTGGCATTAGCTATACGAGCAGTAAGCAGGCTTCTCACTCGCCCAACGGACGTACAAGTTATTCTGAAACACACACCCTCCTTTTCTAAAATCCCACAAATAAGTGGTGAGAGTCCCTTCAAATGGACTCAGTATTGAAACTCGGTCTAAGGCAATACTTAGTATTGACCAGAGGGTAAAGATCAGTGCATTGATTGGTTTAAAAATCAATTACAGGGGAGTCATAGTGCTAGAGTCTCACACTGAAAGGTAAACATTTATACAGGCAGAACTATTGCTTTTTAGTTTTGTTGAAATGCATGAATTTCCTTTTGCACGTTATATTTTCCAAGGCTATTCCGATAGTACATTTGTGCAACCAATGCATAGCCTACTCTATTAAAAGGGTGCTGCGGAAGTACTCTCCATGATCAAAATTTGGTACAATAAGGCAATAGCCATTATGTGATTGCTCTCTCTAAAATGTCACTCCAACAAGAAGTTAAACTGTGCCAACTTCCAACGCTATCATGACCACATTTCCAATATTTCTACAAATGTCACCACCCCACAACTACTGAAAATGTAAATCACTACTGGTATAAGGCACTAAAATGGTTCAACATTGAGTCAACCATATAGTTAACCAAGCTATTCCAGTTTTCGGGGGCACAGTGGTTCACAAAGCAAAACTAGTTTAGCCATGCTCCATAAGGTCACATGATTTGTATATCCTTGGCTATGAGGATGGCAATTGGCTGACATGTTTTCAGTGCGCCTATGTCCTCTTTTCTATACCCTAGTTTGGTTTTTGATTGCCCATTACTGCATGAATGACCTCAACCCCGTTAATGAAGCATGGAGCACAAAGGCACATTGTCAGGTTCTGAGAGATAATATATACACAAGGGGAACGTCCTACAATGAGAACTGAATTTTTGAATGTTGTGTCCAAGCACAAATATTATGAATGACTGGCTCGTCATACCTATCTTTCCTGAGAAACTCCTCTGGGAAGAATCGGTAAACTGCAAAAAAGGGTAAAATTCAGGGCAAAAAGGAAAAACCACAAGATTTGAGGGAGTTAATGAACAAACTGAACGAATCTACAGTTTAAAAAAAAGAAAAAAAAATGGGGTGTGATCACTCAAAGAGGTAGAACATGCTCCTATGTGCAACGGCTGCTCAGAACATCCATCAAGAATCCATACAGATTACTTGTTGCATGACAAGCCTACGTTATGATCCGGCTGAGCTAGTCCCAGTCATTTTTCCCCCCCAACCTTAAATGTGCGTGAGGGGCACAGTACTGCCCAGGTAGTGCTGCTGGACACTGGGGTAACCCCTCTGGGCCGTAGGGTCCCCTACGTCTCCTCCAGGGATGTACATGCTGATCATGTCCCTGAGGTCGCCCTGAATGGCCCCGCGGTGGTGGTTTGAGGCTCCAGTGGGGGAGTGGGGCAGGGGCTCTGGTTTGACCATGGACATTACCGGACTGGGCTGCTGGGGACTGCTGCTGTACGACATCGGACTGTGGAGGAAAGATCAGAGTCGGATGGTCAGAAACTGAACAAGCAGGGAAATAGCCAACAATTGCTGATATAAAATGATAGTTTAGCTTTTACATTACAAACAAAAATGCATTTAAAATGTAGGCGAACAATTTAATCCTAATAACTTTTTACAAGTACATAAAACATTAAAAAAGTATTGAAAAGTTAAAAAGTTCATTTAATTTCCATTTGTTAACCCGTATTATTTGACTTAAAACACCAAGGTGGGTTGTGTATGAATTTTTGTGGTGCGTTTTAAATTAATAAATAATTTGTTCACCGAATACATTTATTACATACTAAAACTGAGCAACTAAAGTACATGGATTTATTTACACTACACATGTATTTTTGCACATTCCGTCTTGCTATATAAAATACATTAATTAAAATATTAACATTGTCACATTTAAAATGGCTGACAGACAAATAAATTAGCGTTAAGGACATGCTAGCCTTAAGTTATTCCCTCCGTGCGGACCCCTTGCCCACCTGTAGGAATTGGCGCCGTTCATGTAGGTGTGAGTGGGGTACTGCAGTCCGCTGAGGTCGTAGCGGTGGAGCTGCTGTGTGTATCCCAGCGCGTCGCTCTGCATCGCGGTGTATCCTCCCGCGGGGGCCCAGCCGTACCCGTCCATCCTGGGGCTGAGCGCCTGGCCCTGCGCGGCCGTCAGCGGGTACTTGCCGGGCGGCGCGTCCTTCTTCAGCAGCGGCTTGGTCTTGCGGCGCGGTTTGTACTTGTAGTCCGGATACTCCTTCATGTGCACGGCGCGCAGCCGCTTGGCCTCGTCGATGAAGGGCCGCTTCTCGGCGTCAGTCAGGAGCTTCCACTCGGCGCCGAGGCGCTTGCTGATCTCAGAGTTGTGCATCTTGGGGTTCTCCTGCGCCATCTTCCGCCGCTGGCCCCGGGACCACACCATGAAGGCGTTCATGGGCCGCTTCACTTTATCCATGGGGTCAGGGCAGGAGTTTTTCTGAGCCTGCTGCTGCTGGTGCGGCGGCGGCCCGTTCCCACATCCACCGCCCGCCTGCAGCACCTGCCCGCCGGGGTGAGAGCTCTGCTGCACCGCCGTGCTCTTCAGCTCGTGCTCCATCATGCTGTACATCATCTTCGCCAAATAGGACTAAGCACTCACCCTAACTGTACGCTTAAAAACGAAAGAAAAGAGTCGAGAATCAAACTTGTCCGAAGTTTTTCCCTCAGGTCAAGCTAATCTGGCGCAGGTGCAGCCTATTGCCACATGCTAACCGGCAACGCCAGCCGCGTTTGCCTGACCAGAAAAGAAACAACTCGAAGAAGAAGGAAAAAAACACGTGTCACAAAGTTTTCACCATTTCACCGCCTTCAGTTTGAGTCAGCGCAGTTTTTTGTCTGGGAGAAAAAAAGAGAACGTTTTCAGCCGCAGCGCTTTCTGTCCAAAGTTAGGAGCGCACAGAACCACTTGTTGAGCAGTGATTGAGGGTGTGAATAAGTGACTGGGAGGGAAACAAAAACACACTCTCGCCACTCGCGGTTTTAGGCAAATTTGTATTCCGCGGTGGACCAATCAGAAGGCGGGGCGCTGCCCTCAGCTAATTTACATTTAGGATAACTATAGCGGGGGGCGGGGCCTAAAGGCACTTGTTGCCTGAACTCAGCTGAGCTTTACTGTTTCTATCAGAGCAGCAGAGACAGAAAAGAGTGGTTTTTTTTTAAAAGAAACCATCGAAAAGAAATCGCTTTTATTAATCGAAACTAAATCAGTCTCTTGATATGAGCGTACTAGCTTGTATTATTTATTATTATTATTATTTTTCTCGCCAGTAGAACTTTTAAATAGAAGTGTGTGTTGGTGTTGTTTCCATGCTAAAAGTATTTATGTATTAAAAAAACTGTTTTATTTTTTGGTCGAGATCAGGTCTAATTTTTAAACAATTAAATGAATAATTCTGCTTTTGGATGGGGATTCCTATGATTAATCCATAATCCATGATCAATCCAGCAGTTCTAAAAAAAGTTAAGTGCCCTTTTTTCTTCACTTTTTCGTCTGTTTAATCTGTTTATAATGATATTAACTTTGTGTACTTGCGGCTATACTCGAATTCTGTCATGCTTTGTTTTGTATAGAGTGCTTCTCTATCAGCTGGTTTCAATAGCTTTACTTTCATTTTACACTTCAGCGCCTTTCATTGTTCCTACACAGGCCAGTCATTGGGTGACCACTGGGAAAGCTATACATGGGGGCGTAATCTTTATTGCGTAATAATTGAACATCAAAATTGCAGTTAAGATCCTCAGTAATATCAGATCAGACAAATCCTTTGCAGGTGCACAGTAACACAGAAACAAAGCTTAAGCCTACACTAAAGGAAAAGCAGTGCGCTGAAGTTACTTGATTCAAATGTGCAAAAGTAAAGAGTGAACTGAAGAAACTACAACGTGAGTAAACTGTGTTAATGTGGAAATGATTTGCACATTTGAATGAAGTAAATTCAGTGCATCATTTTCTGTTTGTTAAAAATCTCCTAAAAAGTCAAAGACAAATCCTTTTCCTAAAGTTTAGGCCTTGATTCAGTCTTTGTCTAGAATGGAAAAAAGTGATAAACATTTTCAGCACTTCCTAACATGCGTCCAAAAACAGCCAGCACATTAACAAAAAATTATTAATACATTAATATAAACTGAATTGGGAGTGTTGTACACATGTTCTGTTGTTGTGCGCATGTACTGATACATGTACTGTAGCAAATCATTGCTTTCAGAAAAGTGCCAAAGGGCCATAATTACATGGCGGGAGTTTTGTTCCAAACCTTTCCTTTGATGATAATTTATGATGTGTGCATGTCAAGAGTTTCTATAGGTGTGGGATTCTCACTGCGTCAGCCAGTGCTCGGGGAAAAGAAAAGGTGTGGGTGCACGAAAGTGACTTTGTGTAGACACAGGTGTGTGACGGAGTTTGCAGGTGCGTGAGCTCTGAAAAGTCTGCCCGTGATTGACCGTTACACCCTTACGTCAATCAAAATGAATTGTGGGGCTCCACTCTCCCGTTTCCGTATCCACGACAACGTCTTTTTGGAGCTTTTCCAGCACTGTCTTCCTTTCTCTTCTCTCTCTGCTTCCTCTCTCTCTCTCACTCACTCTCTCTCTCACTCTCTCTCTCCCTTTTGTGCTCAACTTAATCAGTCTGATTTTCAACAAAGGCGACTCAGCAGCTCAAAGTTGGGGCTTTACATTCATAAAGCCTCCCCCCAGCCCCCCACCATCACCCCACCACACACACACACACATATACACACACACACACAAACACACACACACACACACCACACACCACACACACACACACATATATATATATATATATATATATGTGTGTGTGTGTGTGTGTGTGTGCACATATACATGCCATGTAAAGCTGTATCTTTATGTGTGCATATATAGACACCAGCACTAGCTGACTGTGACCATTCTGACTTTCAGTAAAGCCCAATGTTTCAGGAGTTCAAAAATGTAAGTCTTAAACAAGTTAGGACAGCGCTGTTATTCCATGCCGTGCAAAAGAAAAGCACTCAGATGTCTGAGCTCTAAGCTCTGCTAACAGAGCTATCTGAATGATATCACCTGTGCAGGGACAACATTGAGTTCAATGGCTAAAAAAAAACACTCTTTTGTGGGTATAGTGACAAATAACAGTATCATCGTTCACTTTAAATATTTGTGTTTGAATCATTACATCGAATCAAACACGAAACTGTCAAACTTGGCAAAGAAATGCAAGCCTCAGATAACCTCTTCTAAGCGTATGTTAATAGCGACGTCTTCCCTTTTTAAGTTGGGACGCGTTTTAAAGAATGGCTCCTTATTTACAACTGAAGGACTACTGAGATTTCTCTGCACGCTTTGTTTGAGGTGTCTGAGAGGAGCTCTTGTAACTTAATTAACATCATTTGGTGAATGAGGAGAAACATTTTAGATCAGATTTATCGATTCAGTGTAAACCTGCATCTGATGACAAGTCATGCATTTGATTTACTGGATTCAAAAGTGCTCAAAAGTAGTTTTTGGGTCAGTTATATCATCATTAGTTTTTTATAATTATTTAATTTGTTAATGTATTGTGGAAATTGTGCTTTACCACGTTCAGAAGTACATAATTTCAGCTGCAACGAATTAATCAAGAGTCCAATTGAGCAATAGCAAGCTAGAAAACATTTTTCTAACCCCTATTTTACTTCACAATACTTTGGGACACTAATCTAAATGCATACACATTCAAACCAGAGATCTCCAACACACCATCCAACACACCTGACTCTACATGTTGTTAACATTCTGAAAGAAAGAGAAAGTTGGAAATCTCAGAAAACTTATTGTTGAATTAATCTGACAAAAAATATTGTATTTTGGTTACAAAATGTCTGTGAGAAAGATTAAACATGCTAAAAATTTCTGATTCAAGAGTGAAAAATGTACTAAAATGACTGAAAGAGATAAGAAGTATTCAAAACCTGCCACACTCTGGCCATCTGAAAGAGAAAATTCAGCAAGCCTGCTTGAGTATTGTTGTGCAAAACTCATGCACTCTGTGCTTAGAAAAGTTCAGCAGTCACCCAAAAGAATGAGATGCAACAAAATACCAGCCTAAATAAAATACTAAATACTGACCTACTTAAAGAAAAGAGACACTAACGTTTTTCCTGCTTATTTTTCAGTATTTTTACTTGCCTTACATAAGTTTTTTAAATTATAGGAATCATTTAGAGTTTCACTTTATAAACATGGTTGTCATTTATGGCTGTTATAACTTTTCTGGTGGAACCGAACAAATAAATTATACATTTAACTGAGAAAATAGTAAATAAAAAGATGTAAATTGTATTCAGGGAGTGTGTCAGGACTGCCTTTGAGCACTGTATAACATTTCCTCTTGAATAATTACATTTACATTTTACATTTGTTTTTTTGTTTACAAAATTATGTATTTTAATAATGTGAAAGAGATACACGTTTAAATCAAGTAAATTCAGTGCATCACTGGTTTTAGTGTAGTATTACACTGACAGCATAATTTAGCCCAAAATTAGATTTAATTAAAAATATCCAAATTATCTCTATATTTACCCAGTGATTTTAAACACATTACTTATTTAAACAAGATCACTATTTATTGGCCCTAAATATATAAAAACCCTTTGTATGATTGTATTCTTTCTTTTTAACTCCTTAAAAAGCTATATTACATTTGTAAAAGAGAAAAGAGGGGTATAAACTTTGGCAGCTGTAGTGCTCAGTGTGCTTGTTTTAAAGAATTAACACTTTCCTCAAATGGAAAAGGCGTTTTACAAACCGTAGTAGTTAGTCTGTTGGTCTTCGCATAAATCGGTTCAAATGAGAGAGTTTTAACACAGATTTCGGTAGGGGCCCGTACTCACACGTTTCTCCATTGTAAAGTCGTTGAGCTGATGGTTTCGGGATCATTAAGTGTGATCACTCTGACACCTTGGTGACTGTCCTAAGTGTGTAATATCACATCTGCCTTCACTGTGGAGGTGTTAATGGCCAGTAGCCAAGCTGATCTAAATCTGTTGCTGCTAGCCCCCACTTGTCGAATGCAGATGATGGCGGGTGGACCCTGGCCACATTTAAATTGGAAATATGTTGGAGAATTCAGGGGCACTTACTCTTGCTGTGAGAATGACACGGGGTGGGTGGGTGGGGGGGTGATACACTGAAACATAGCTGTAGATAAGAGGACTTTTCAGATTTTTAGATGTGAGGACCCATCAAAAAAACAGTTTTAAATGATCATACAAGTTTACTCCATGGCGGGCTAACTATAGGTACACAAGACTTGGCTAATGATACAGAACTGGGAAATATATAGCTCATTAAATTAATTAATTCCCCCATTTATATACTCTTTTGAAAATACTCTTAAAAAAATAAAGGTTCTTGGGCTGGATGTACGGTTCTAAGAAAAACCTTTTAATCCATATGTGTAGGTTTTTTAAACTTTAAAAAGATTCTTCAGTCTTACATATCTCATTTACAAACAAATACTCTTTAAAGAATCATCCATTAAAAGGTTCTGTAGGTAAACAAAAGTGGTTCCTATATGGCATCACAAGAATCCTTTGTGGCACATTTTTTAGGAGTGTAGCTGTTGCTATGGGGACTTTTAAGGATGGAACAAATTCTAATACATGAGGTCCCGTCAAACTACAGTGTTGAAGTTTACTCTATGGTGGAATAAGTATAGACATTAAAGTCTTGGCTAAAAATACTGAACTGGGAAATGTATAGCTATAGACAATTTTTAAGTCCATCGATTTGGTTAATTCCCCCATTTATATGCTCTGTTGAAAATACCCTTAAGAATAAAAGTTCCCTAATGGTTCTTGGCTTGGATGTACAATTCTAGAAAAGACCATTATATTCTATACATCTTTAAAAAGCTCTTTACACTCACATAGAAAAATTGGCCTTTGAAGAACCATAGATTGAAAGGTTCTTACATAAGCAAAAGTGGTTGTTCTATGGCATCACTCCAAAGACTCATATTGAGTTCAACTTGGCACCTTCATTTTTAAGTGTATTTTAGTTTTTGATGAAAAGTAGACACAAATCTATGCTATGAAAGATCAAGAGTTTTGTATCGCAGCCTATCAGCTGTGCTGAAACAGCAAGAAGAAGATTTGTTATTAAATGGAAACAAATCTGAAAGCATGGAAATGAAGTGAGACGGGATGGAAATGAAGTGGGATGAAAATGAAGAGATGAGGTGCGTGGATGCATCGGGTGAAGGCAGAATGAAGAAGGAAGGATGAGGGGGGAGGATAAAGGAGAAAGCGGGAGCTCGGAGGGGAAGGTGGAGAGTTGGAAAAGAGTGCAGTTTGTCCCCGAGTCCTCCCTGACAGGCCGGCTGAATGGGCCCTCTGTTCTGCCTCTTCTCATGTAAATCGGGTCTTCAGTCTTGCAGCCATCCGTCACTGCACAGAAGGACCCTGGCAGGCCCTTTACGAGCCTCCCACTCGCATAATCCCCCCGGCCACAATCGCACGCCCAGCAGGGGGGTGAGCTGTGGTGGGGGCAGTTGGTGGGGGTTGCCATCCAGACATGGTGAAAGTGTTGGAAGGGCCACCTACACTGAAGATGCATAATCAAAACAACATCCTAGCCTGGGGGGGGTGGGATGGGTTTCGGGGGCTGTTTTGGTTTCAGTGCAGGACTGTAATGGTAGGAGAAGAGGAATGCGACTATAGAAAAAGCAGAAAGGACAGGGAAATAGCGTGGAGTGAATGAAGTGAAGGTAAATGAGACAGGAGTACATGATGCGGGAATTAGCATAGTGTTTCCCTGATGGATGGCTGAATGAGACCACGTCTTTGTGAGCAGCACATACGTGTCAAGGGACGGCGGTTGGGGGGGTAGCGATTTGGCCAAAGTGATTAAAAGTTGTTAGCATGGAATTAAAATGACATACGGGAAGGGCTGCAAACCACTGGCCAGTAACACTCTTGGACAGCCAGGCCTCTGTGCAGTGTGACAAACGCAGTTTAACTTTCTCTCGCTGCCACCTTTAACAGCTTGCCTGCCCCCCTGTGGACAGCATTCTAACAAGGTTTAGTGAAGCCAGCAACAGGAGTGGATGGACATTTACATCAGAATTCATGTAAATAAGCACTGACTGTGCACTAAGCATGCCTTTTAGAAACTTCACAGCAAAAAAGTAGTTCTTAAAAAACCTTTAACTTGTACTTTAATTTCGGGATTTCATTCTCAGCAGAGAACTATTTACTAACACGGCATGTTGGTGATGTGTTCTCTCGCGTTACTTTCCACACTTCGAAGTAAAGATGTATTAGATTATCACGTCTCCAATCTACATCTTCTATAATTAGACGATGTACAGACTAAACATGATGTGGGATAAGAAAGAAAAAAAAAATCAAACAGCATTCCTCCTGTGCCACTCCTTTAGACAAGCACATTAGAAGACAACATACCACAGCAATTTCCATCACGCAGACAACTTGTAAGTGACTTCATCACCAGACCGGTTACCAGTGTGAGCCATGAAGTCCATTGACAGACTATTGTTCTTAACTGCACTTTATTACACAAGCGTTATTTTGGAAGATTTGTACTTTAGTCAAGTAGTATTGAAATTAATTGCTTGTTCTTTCACTCATTTATAATGCTGTGAACAAGTATTTGCCCCCTCCTGATTTTCTCAATGAATGCTTATTCATCAGAGTAGATACATTTAGATCTAAAATATAACAATAAACAATGAAAATCAAACACAAAACCCACTTTTAAATTATTATTCCATTCATGTAATGAGCACAGGTATCCAACATGCAAACCACCCATGTGAAAAAGTAATCGCCCCCTTAGCCACTCAACAAATTAAATTACATTTAATTGTTAATGAGATTCAGCTGACTGAAGACAACCCTGTTGAATGTAAACCTCATTCATATTGCAGTTTACCATCAGAATGACAGAGTCACAACCACAAACATTTTTTACAAGCGCACAAGGCCGCGATCGAATGAAGTTTCTAGAACATTACCGAACGACAGTGAGAGCCATTATCTACAAATTGAGACACATTGGTGAAACTTCCCAGGACTGGGTGGCCTGCTAAAGGGGCACAAAGGTAAATCATCCAAGTAAAGGTTCCAGGAGAACACCCAAGGGCCATTCTAAGTTCAGCTGAAGTTCCTAACTCCACTGTAAGAAATGGACAGAGCAAAAGGGGCATTTATGGGAGATCAGCAAGCCGGGAAACACTGCTAACCCACAGAAACATCAATGCTCATCTCACATTTGCAAAAAATGCACATGGACAATCCCCAATTCTTTTGGGATAAAGTTCTGTGGACAGACCAGTTCCAAGTGTAACTTTTTGGACAACACACGTCCCTTTATATTTCCCATAAAGCAAGTCACGCTAGAAACATCATACCAACACTTAAATGTGGTTTTGGACCTGAATAACCTGCTATTACTGAAAAAAACTTAAGGCGAATTCTTAAGGAGATTGTCTGTTCATCTGCACAGGGACACAATCGTGTGAAGAATGAAGAAAGACAACAATCTAAAACAGAAAAGCTATTTCACATCGAAATGGCTGACAAATAAACAAAATCAATGTTTTGGAGAGGCCTTGTCAAAGTTGAATTCAATAGAGATGTTGTGGCAGGGTTTCAAACAAGCAGTTCATGTTCAAAATCCTACCAATATATCTGAATTACAGAAGTTCTGCAAAGAGGAGTGAGCTCCAACTCTCCCACAACAATGTGAAAGGCTGATATCAGATTATAGGAAATGTTGGTTGTTATTGCTGCAACAATCAGTTACACAAGTTCCTGTGCATGTTATCATTGTTTTTTATTTAAATAACCATTCAAATCCGTGTCAGCGTAAAATGAATCTTCAGTAAATCTGCAATGAGTTAGTGATGAAGATGAAGAGCAGCAGTGTAGTGAGTTAGTGATGAAGAGTAGGAGGACAGTGAGTTAGTGATGAAGATAAGCAGCAGGAATGCAGTGAGTAATGATGAAAATGAAGAGTAGGAGTGCAGTGAGTTAGAAATGTGAAGCAGCAGTGCAGTGAGTTAGTCAAATCAAATCACGTTTATTGTCACATCACATTTACACAGGTGTGAAGGTGAGTGAAAACCTTAGGTGTATAGCCCCCTTGTAGTACTTAAGTATACAAATATATAAGAAAAAAATATATATTTATACACATTAGACTAATTATATACACATAAACACAATATACACATTTTTGGACATACTTTCATATATGCAATTTGTGAGTCTGAGGTAGATCAATGAGATGCAGGGTACACAGTGGATAGCACATATATACATACATACATACATATATATTTATATATATATATAGATTTGCTAGAAATTACAGCAAGATTGGAGTGAGTCTGTTTGAGGTGTGCATGTGGTGTGGATTGTCCATGGAGATGATGATTCAGAGCTGTAGAGAAAGGCCCACTGACTGAAACACCAGCATGAAGATGAAGAGTGGGAGTGCAATGAGTTAGTGATGAAGATAAGGAGTGGGAGTGCTATGAGTTAGTGATGAACATGAAGAGTAAGAGTGCAATGAGGTAGTGATGAAGATGAAGAATAGGAGTGCAGTGAGTTAGTGATGAAGATGAAGAGCAGCAGTGCAGTGAGTTAGTGATGAAGATGAAGAGTAGGAGTGCAGTGAGTTAGTGATGAAGATGAAGAGTAGGAGTGCAGTGAGTTAGTGATGAGAAGCAGCAGTGCAGCAAGTTGCTGCAGGACAGACTGAGAGAGGAGATAACTGTTCAATGTGGTGGTTATGACCATCATATATGTACTAATTTTTTTAAACAAGGAAGATGATGGGGGTGATTGGCACATGCCAAGCACTGAAGTTACTTTCATGTTGAAAAAAATGCCCTGACGACATTTACTTGTATATACTCAAGTATGTTTAAATATAGATCCTTTTTACTTTATCTCTTAGATTTTCTGCTCTAAAATTCCAGTCTGAGTACGATTTTGGCACAGTGCCCACAGCCATTTATATTTACTATCCAAAACGGTAAGAGAACCTACTCATCTGAGTTTTATATGCAACACTGAGAAGGACATAACAGTGGTAAGTTTGACAATAACTGCCTTTCAGGGCCCTGCATGTGAGAAGCACTGTATATTTTGGACACCTAATACCAATCACCACCACTGAACAATGCTGACTTCAAATTTCTATAGAACAGTGCAGTTCACACCAAAGCACTAGTTGGCAGTTTACATCTTAATTTTAATTGAACAGAGAAAAAAAAATAAAATAAAATAAAATATTGGAATTACCCTTTTAGAAGAGTTCCTGCACACTCTTCCCACCCACTAAGTTTCATTTATTAGTGTCTGAACTCAGGACCAAGACAAAACTCCCTAGTCAAAATCAGTGGTTTCGAACACCTTTGATAAATATATTAAGTCTCATTTCAAATGAGTCAAAGAAAACATGTTTGACTTGTTAAAAAGAAATACCTTTATTTAAGAGAATTAAAATAAATACTATACAGAATCCAATGTAGAAAAGGTTTAATACACGGCTTCTGTCTGAAAAAGGTTAACAATCACATTCTTAATAAATTCATTTAAAAATAGCACTGACCAATGTAAATCCCCACATCCCCACAAGACAGGCATTTTAACAAGCAGAAAAAAGTAACATTATAATCTCTATATACTCAATCATTTTGTAGTTTGGTCCTTTCAAGACCCCTCCAATATATTTTGGTGAGGTAGGTTACTGGAGCAACTCTCCAATATGTAGGACTTAATACAGTGAATCTATACAATACGCCATGTGGTGGTAACCTGCCATCTTAATTACACTTAGCCACCTGCCCTACCAGTGAAATAAGAAATGTCTATTTAGAGGAAATGCTACTACAAAACAGCACTATACAAGTGGTTTATTTAAAAAAAAAAAAGAAAAAAAAAAAAAAAAAAAGAAAAAAGGGGGGAAAAAATCCTGATCACAACAGTTTGGTAATGACAGTTATTGATTTTTCATCCCAGCTGTGCACTAGCATTTCATACAGAGAGGGCAGGAATTTTGTTCGAGCACCATAAAAGCCTAAAACTTCAGGTTCCAACACCACCTGCCCTCCCCCTGCGCAAAACCCCACACAGCAGAGTTAATACTGGGAATACATTACGGATTCATATCTGAACACCCAGCTGAGTGAGATGGGCTCCACCAGATATAGGACTGTGCCACCGACACCCTATGTAAACATGATAACAATAAGAGACTATTAGAGCAACCATAACTTGTGGCAAAATGGCAAAACAATGTCCAATACAGCCATTTGGTGCCAAGCTCTTCAGATGACAGAAAAAAAAAACATGCCCTGCACGACTCACTTTAAAATTACAGATGGCACACCTCGTTTAAAGATCAACTTGAATGTGCAAGGCTCACTCCAATCATAAATCCTAAGAACACCAAGTTTTCAAAAATACAATGCAAATTATCATGTTTTGCTTTGAACAGCGATAGAGTAATGATCTCTGGGTGTTAGCCAGTGGAATTACAGAGCAAGGGGAGTAGGAATGAGTCCAAAAATAGGAGCTAAAGGAATGCAGAGTGAAGGAGTGGGAAGAGTTCTAGATCAAGTCAGCCACATTCATGGGCATCTCCTCCACAGTGGTGTTGTAGAAGGTCTCAATGTCCCGGAGCGTGCGCTTGTCATCTTCCGTCACCATGTTGATGGCAACGCCTTTTCTGCCAAAACGGCCACCACGCCCAATCCTAAACAAAGTACATCAATATAGAACAAATGATGAAGCCAAAGAAAAGGATGATTACATAATATTTTTATTATAAATTGTGTCATGGTACAGTGTTGAGTACTGATAGTTTTTCAACACTGAACTGCATATATCAAACACTGATCTAGAGCTTTACAGTAGGCCTGCCAACTACAGAATAGTAACCGCATAAACTGCACTGAACACAACACCCATTTACATGCTTAAATGGTTCTCTGCATGGTGAAATGATTCTCCAGACGGATGGAAAATTTATGATTCTATATGCAACCTTTTTGAAAAATGGTTCTAAACTGCACCAAAATGAATTCTGTTACAAGCTTGACATTGTAACAATAGCAGAACTTTCTGCTATATAGAACCAAACCAGAAAAACTAATGCATATTGTGTAGCTTGAAAGACTTCGTGTTATTTTTTGCCTTACTGTCCACCCCACATCAGAGCCAAAAGGAGGTACTTGCCTGTGGATATAATTCTCCCTGTTAGTAGGAAGGTCATAGTTGATCACCAAGGAAACCTGCTGCACATCAATGCCTCGAGCCTAAAGGAGGAACACACAGATTAACAAGTGTACATGAATAAGTTAACTTCTAAATTGGCTTTTCTTAAAAAAATAACTCACCAGCAGATCAGTGGTGATGAGCACACGACTAGAGCCAGAGCGAAATTCCTTCATGATCAAGTCCCTCTCCTTCTGGTCCATGTCACCATGCTGCAATCCAAGGAAAGTTAGTCTGATTAACTCAATCTTCTGCTAAGGACTTCCCAAGTTCTTTACTGTTAAGAGTCTTGTGCCCATAGCATGAAACAGTCTTACGCTCATAGCACTGAGTAGACTGGGATGAATATGGGCTATTCACAATTCTCTTCCCCTACCAGATATAGGACTTTGTGTCACTGACAGACACCACCTTGCCCAGTTGGTAAGGGTAGAAAGAGGACTGTAGCCAAGTGCTACAGAGTTGATGCTGCATTACCCCACCTGAAATTTACATAGCTAACTCACCAAAGCAGAGACTGTAAAGTCTCTAGCATGCATCTTCTCCGTCAGCCAATCCACCTTCCGGCGTGTATTGATGAAGATGACAGCCTGTGTGATGGTCAAAGTCTCGTACAGATCACACAGAGTGTCCAGCTTCCATTCCTGTCAGGGGCAAAGGGAGATGATGTATATTTTGCCATGTCATCCAACTACTGGTCAACAACTTAAGAAGGAATGAATACTGCCCCATGATAGATACAGCCAGCAACACGGTTCGGTGGTGCTATTCTGAACTTTTAATTTATAATTTAATCCTGAATTTTGTAAGTCACTTGTAGGTATAACATGTATGACCACAGTGATGAAAAGGCAGGACTGGAAAAGAAATTCAAGGTCTAGCATTGAAGACTTACTGTAAAATCATTAACAGCCATACTGGCAAGGAACAGCCACAAGATGGTGCTATTTACAGCCTTAGACACTGATCACGAAGACAGACGTATTGGCTTGATGACAGTGGCTACCAGAACACTGGCCAGCAACTAAGTACTTCAGAAAGATTTGGCATCAGCTGACACTCATTATTACAACACAGCATCAATCCTATTCACACTAACCAGCTGTCAGCCAGCTACTGGTTTGAAACCATGTTCAGAGTACTTAGCTAGACATCCAGAGAGTAAAAGTCACGCAGACAAGTAAAAGGAGAAATGCTCTCTCACCTCCTTCTCCACATTAATGTAGAACTGACGAATACCCTCCAGGGTCAGCTCCTCTTTCTTGACCAAGATCCTCACAGGTTCCCGCATAAACTTGGAGGTGACATCAAGCACCTCCTGGGGCATGGTGGCTGACAGGAGAATGACCTGTAGGAAGATAGATGTCCAAGACAGTGCTTTTACTGCAACTGCATCAGCTTGACCAGTTGTTCTCAAACCAGTCCTCATGTCCCCAGTCCACATTTTTGCTCCTACCAATCAGAGGAATAGAGTAAAAATGTGGACTGTTGAGAATCACTGCTCTACAACATTCAAGACATTATATTGTACATGTCTACTGCTTTATAGTTGTGCTGAGGTACAGGGAAACCCATCACTGTGGAGAGCAGCAAGAATTCTCTACCAAAGAACTTGATTCCTTCCACAGCACAGAAAGCTGGGGGGAGAGGGAACTTTGGCCAAGACTGTTATGCTTCCAATTACTGGATTTCTTATGTATTGTGACTAGTTTACGTGAATTAATAAACCATCTGGGGTGCGAGGCGTTAGTACACCCACTTGCAAGAGTAGGAAAAGCTTTACCTGAATCTCAGAAGACAGCTTCTGGAAAATCTCATAGATTTGATCCTTGAATCCTCGGCTCAACATCTCATCAGCCTCATCCAGCACAAACACCTTTATGTTTCGGGGAGCTGATAAAGAAAATGGTACATAAAACAAACCAACATGTTTACACCTTCAAAATTCATGCCAAGTAGTATACTAAAGGAATGTACTATCAATACTGAACTTAGAGTATTGTGCGGTTCAACTAAAGAAATAGACTCATAGGTTTTACACAGTGCTAAATGTGTATTATGAACAAGGGGCAAAGCTGCATTCAGGTCAGTGAGGTCTGATCATGCCTACAGAGACCTGTGGCCCTGAGCGCACACCCAGCAGAACACTGGGGAGTGGCCAGGGAGCACAGGGCACTCTGGAGTCAGTTGACACGCATGGGGATCATCATTACAGCATTTAAGTCCTACAACACCTGTCACAATGTTAAAAGATCACATTGGTGCTTACAGAGATACCGTCGGTTGAGCATATCAAAGACCCGCCCAGGGGTTCCCACCACGATGTGTGGCACATCTGCCTGCAGCTTCTGTACTTCATTACGGACATTAGTCCCACCGATACAGGCATGGCAGGTGGCGCCCATGTAGTCTCCAAGAGCCAGGACCACCTTCTGGATCTAAGATGGAGCAGAGAGATAAGTCATAGGTTAAACAATAGAGCCTGCTTTTCTGAACAAGTCAAATTTTAACCCACAAGGTGTTTCCAGAGAAACAGTTTAGTCAACACTGAATCAGCAAGTTGAGTAAACCTTCAACACTATGTCTTGTAAAATTTCATATCCCAGTTCAGTGATGAGTAACACTGAAAATGCAACCACAGAATGAAACAACCTTCAACTCATCACACTGAGTAGACCGGGATGAACATGGGCTGCGTTTCCTATTCCCCTATGAAATACAGGACTACGTGCCACTGAGACACTAACTTGCCCAGTTGGTAAGGGAATTAATACAGCTATTACAAACCCAAAGCTACACATGTAACTATTCTTGACAATCATGTCTCTCTGCACATCCTTTGCTGCTGCTGTGTGTGTGTGTGTGTGTGTGTGTGTGTGTGTGTGTGTGTGTGTGTGTGTGTATGTATATCTCTGGAACAGAACATGTAGTGGATCTTACTTGTTGGGCTAGCTCTCTGGTGGGGGCCAGGACCATAGCCTGCGTTGCTTTCATCTCAATGTCAATCTGCTGCAGGATTGAGATGGCAAAGGTGGCAGTCTTCCCCGTGCCAGACTGAGCCTGTGCAATGACATCATATCCTACAAACAAAGGGTTAAAATTATTGGGACATTCTACCAGATCAAACCCGACAGGCGTCCCAAAATAAAAGATCCAGAAACAGTGCATCAACTGTGCCCATAGCATGAAACAGTCTTGTGCTCATGGTGCTGAGTAGACTGGGATGAATATGGGCTGCATTTGCTTTTCCCCTACCAGATATAGGAATCTGCCACTAGCAGGCACCACCTTGCCCAGTTGGTAAGGGTGGCAGAATGGCACTACTCTGATGAGAGCTCAAAGCCCAAGACTAGAGCTCAAATCGTGAAGGTGTGCCCCATTAACATTGTGAAACAGTGCATCAGCTACGCTGTGTTAAATACCACAATTAATCAACTGGGAAAAAAAAAGGAATGAACCTTTCCAAACAAAGTACAGGTGAATACAGCAGATCAAAAAAGAGAAAAGATACATACCCCTGATACAAGGGAGAATGGCCCTCTGTTGAATAGCAGAAGGTTTCTCAAAACCATAGGCATAGATTCCTCTGAGAAGATTCTCACGGAGGTTCATGTCATCAAAACTATCAACAACTTCCTTCCAGTTGCCCTGCGGAGCACAGTAAGTGTTAAGGTCATCCTCTTGCTAGAGGTTTCTTATAAATAGTTGCACAATACTTGGACAGAAGACAAACATTACAGTGAGCACCGACAGACAGAAGACTCATGACAACGTGTTTCAACATCAAAACACCCACCTCAATGATTCCATCTGGCTCCATGCCCTCGGGGCCATTGTCTCTAGGTCTGAAAGGACATTAACCCATCATTAGTGCAGAACCTTGTGATGGCTAACAAAGAGAGACCCAGTTTCTACACATTTCAAACCCTGAAGGACAATTGTGAGGAATTCCTTTTAAAACTAATTTTTAACGCATTTTCAGCCATTCGTCTACACAAGCTCAACAATGTGTCAATAGTAAAAAAATATATGTATATAAAATAAGGTATTCGTGTTGTCAGTGGATTAGAGCGCATCAAAAAGATGTGGCCATAAGAATTAAGATGGAGGGGAGCGGACACAGCCAGACACGTCGCAGTTTTCTGTGAAAAAGGCTTTGGAGGGCGCCATCTTTGCCCTCGCGTTTTAGGGAGTCTAGCTGGGCGAGGACATCGATTAAACCACACTCAGACACGAGAGACCGACAGAGACGGCGATAAGGACATCAGATAAAGGACACATAAAAAACCTTTAAACATGAAGGAAGGTGTATAAACCAAGTTATTAACTTAGCTAACCCGGAGATAACCATCTAGCTAGCTAGATTAGCTCGCTAATCAGGCGACAACCGTTTGAAAACGGGGATTAATGTGACTAATGAGCAGCTGGACTCGGAGCCGAACAGCATTTTGGGGATGTTTTAAATCTACCGTTACTCCGGTCTCTACTAACCCCGCTGCAGGCCAGGCCGGCTGTGGCCTACCGCTCCACAGCGGATCTCTCCATTGTCCAGACCGCAGGCCATGTGCTCCGCTCGGTCTCCTCGACACGGCTTCACACACGGCCACAAATACCGCTCACCGACGACAAATTCAGACTGTTCGGATATTTCTAAAGTGCAATCTGGTGTATTAAAGCTATAAACTGAAAACGAGCGGTGTTTTAAAGCACTGCGGAACAGAGGAAGCAGCAGCGCCATGTGCGGCCCGAGAGCCGGCAACCAGCTAACCAGCGCTACTGCGGCTAACAGCTAACGACCTCAGTCACGTTGTTTCACAGGAGCCGGCAAATCTTAACAGATCGCCAGGAAAAGAGACAAAAACACAATCCACGCGTGTCTGAACGCTCGATATTGGACTAAATACACGGAAACTAGCCTGTTCACTTCATTTAAAGCGGACCTCCTTTGACTTCTTATATACGACCAAGACCGTTTTAACGAGCCACGCCGTTTCAGACAGCCCGACTTAGTCTTTTAGTGAAGGATTAACGTTGTAGCTACGGGCTAGAAACGTTCCCGAAACCGCACTGGTAACTAACCATACACATATACACCACATGATCGCTTTAATGTTACCCGTAAAGCCTTATTAGCCCTCATGCTACGGTAAGCTTCACTTACCTGTCCTCATGTTCAGCCGACATTATCACAAAGAACAGCACAACGGCGGAAATGTGCTAAATACGCCGAAGCGAAGCGGACTGGGCGCTTTTGATTGGTCAGGAGTCCCATCGATCAAACACAAGGCTCGCCATTCTGACACCTCATAGGCTGAAGCAAACACGTCACTACGCAAAGACACCGCCCGCCTTACGTTTGACGTCAGGACAGTGTTAGTCACATGCGCAGTAAATCAAAACCTCGCTCGTTTCATAACTGTAATATGGTTTTATAAAGTACTTATAGAACTCCATAATTATATCAGTTATTCTGAGTAAATCAGAACCCCAATGTTTCCTTGTACCCAAATATTATGATATATAATGATGAGTTTCAGAATTTATGTGAATACTGTTTCATATAGTTTCTCAAGCCACATCATCATCTATATTAATATAACTGAGATCATCAGAATTTAATATCAAAAGGGAAAACCTATGTTCAGGCACTCTGACCAACTTGTAATTATTTGTCAGGTCATGGCAAAACGTTAATGCACCACTCATACTTTGCGATAATGATACTTCAACAAGCCTCTGTTGAAATGGCAAACCACTATAATAAAAAGTATAAAACACATTTGTGGCAGATTGTACTAAAGGAAATGTAAGCATTAAAACAAGATACATAAAAGGATTTTGACAGGTGAGAACATTGTGGCTGTTTGTGTGAGAATGACACTACCAGCCAGGAACATGTATTAAAGGACACAAACTTACACTGTGCCACTTTCCCGTTACATTGTTAAAGAATCCATTAAGAGATCATGCCAAATTATTACCAGAGAAGACTGAAGAAGCAGCAACCAAAAAAATAACTGAACATGTTCGGCCGACAGAATAACTACGTTGCCAACAGTTATCTGACCAAACCCACTCATCGGTTTTCATAAGGCATGATTTATTGAAAAATAAGAGTGAAACATGATTACGCTTGCACATTTGAGTAACATGACACTTCCCACGCTTAATAAAAGCATTAACACCTTTACAGATGGAGAGAAAAATCATAGAAAAACACTGTGGAAGCCAAGAGTTCAAAATGGCTCCCATCAAAATGCCACATTTCAATAAAGTAGCCGTTAGAAAAGACATTGGCCTCTGACAAACACAAGAAAGTAACACTGATACAAAACAAAAATGAAAAAGTGGGTTTGAAAACGCAATGTCCAGCAATGTCCTGTCTTTGCACAGATGGGAGTTTCCACATGTTTTTTCAACCATCCACTTTTTGCACTGCCATTAGGTATCACAGTGAGAGCTTGCAGTGACAAAGCTCTTTGTACATGAGTCTCCTCAGTCTAGGCATGTCCTGCTGACTGAAGCTAAAGGGCAGTCCCAATGCCAGACACTTGCAGTACTACAACAAAAAAAAGACAGATTAAAAGAGTGGGTTAATTATACTGAACAAAAATATAAATGCAACACTTTTTACTGAAATCCTGCAAAAAAACAGGGTAAGTCCTGAAACAGAATTCTCACATTAGTATCTGGTGTGACGACCATTTGCCTGTAGCAATGTGACATGTCTAGGAAAAACATCCTGGGTTTGCAAAATGGGAGCAAAAGCAAGTGTTGCATTTATGATTTTGGTCAGTATATTATTAGTCAGTGTAGTTATTCTCCTGGTTGTATTTATTACTGTTTTATTCTTTGATGTATTAGAACCTTCAATCATTCTTTTAGGAGTGACATTAATAACTGTGCAAAATCATACATGTCCCAATAGCAAAAACTGGCTCACCTGAAGGACAAATGCCCCGCAGTCACTGTCATTATTCTGCCTCCCTACATTCTGAAACACAAATACAACCTCTGTTAGTTTACAAACACAAACCTTCAGAAAGTCAATACATTTAAATAACCTCTACAAACTGACTTATGAAATTTACATTATCATCAGGGGTGGTCATAAAAGGCATAGGGGCTTCTTGTGGCTAGACTATCCAGACACCCCTTCTAATTAGTGAATTCATCTACTTCTAGGCGCACCAACTGCACACATACAGTTTGTATAATCTCCATAGATAAGCACGGCCAATGCTGAGCGTCACCTACAGGATATAAAGCACCCAGCATTTTGCTGTGGAGCACTGGACCTGCATTCTTTGGAGTGATGTAGTGCCACCCAATACCTCTACGATGAGTTAGAGTGATGTCTGTTATCCAGAACTAATCATCCAACATCAGTACCTGACCTCACTAAGGGTCTTGTGGATGAATGCAATCAAATCCTCACAGCAATGTTCCAACATCTACTGTACAATCTTCCCAGAAGAGCAGAGGTTGTTCAAGCAAGCTCCCTATAAACATCCCTCATTTCAGAAGAAAAGTGGGATGAGCATGTGTTTACAAACGTCTGGACATTTAGTGAGTTAACATTATAGTGGGGTGGATACAGGCTAGCAACTAGGAACAGTTGAGCCTTACATATTCTTCTCTATGGACAAAGGAAAATGCTTAAGTGCCAAACTTTCTAGTAACACGTAAAAATTGTTAAAAAACTGTTAAAAAAATAACACCATTGTAAAAGTAAATGTTTCCTATACAACAATAACGACTTTGCACAGACACAGCATTCAGCACGCTCAGAATTCTATTAGCTGACCTGACACACAGTACACAAACTGCTTTATACAAAAATAAACACAAAGCAGCTTAAGTACAGTCCATCCATAATTTCCTTAAGTCGCAATTTGTGGTCAGTGGTCAAGTCTTAAATGACTGACTCACCATTTTGAAAAAGCCTCTCCACCCTGTGAGGAAATCCCTCTGCTGCTTTATGATAGCTTCTGCCTGGAGGTACTTAAAAATGTGCTGCAAGGAGAAAGGGAGAAAGAAGTTGGTTTTTTAGAGGACTGTAGTTTTGAACCACATGCAAGTTAAAGGCCAATTTATTCTAAATACATGAGGTTGGGAGAAAACCAATACATTTCTGATATACGTAACCACAAGACGTTCTGACCTTGGGACAACGACGGTTTAGAGTTCGTTGGGAGTCAAAGTATGTGATGGAACGCTGCTTGATGTCCACTGATACTAGTGACCAATGCACTTCCAGATGAATGGGAATCAAGAGTAGGTCCTTGCTGAAGATGTCAACCTGAATCAGAATGTGCAGAGAAGCTGGATGAATGATACATACACACACAAGCATGAGATGGTGATCAAATTGAAGTTCACACATTTGTTCACAAGGACTTCAGCCTGTATCTTCAAAAAAAGGCAAACTTTGAAAATAAATGCCCCAATACTTGTTCAGTCCCTCATGAAGCTCATTGATATACTAGCTGGATCAACTCAAATCATTTTCTAACATTCATAGCTCGCTCTATGTGAACAGTCCTATGGGCGGTGAGATTAGAGGAAAAGTCTTACATTTTTTGTCCACCGTTTCACACCATCATAACCTTTAGTTCTCAGCTTGTCATAAAAGAAGCTGTTGAAGAAGTGAACCTAGGACACGTGGATTAACACACATTTAGACCATTACATTACATTCATACATTATATTAATACTGATATTACATTCACACTGAAAGCTAGCCTTAAAGCCAGAAGTAATCTTCATATCACCTTGTCAGGCACTGAATCCATTACAAGGTCTCCATACATGTTCATGACCTGCGGAGAGAGAGAGATAAATAAATACACAATAGATATCAGGTAGGACTGAGAAGGAGAAGGATTGTACAGGAGTTCACAGTAATACACAATACTACACCAACTGATTAATTAGAATGTACTATACTTTACCTGGTCATTGAGCCAGTTCTGTCCATACAGGGTGCTAAGATCATCCATAGTGAGGACATGACGCTTGTAGTTTACACTGAACCCTCGTAACATGCTTGTTCCTGGCGACCGCTGGTAGGACTGGATTATCTGCTGCACTTCTGCCTTCCTGAAAGACCCAATCACAAAACCATTTTTGTAAAACGTATGTGCAAAAACAGAGCAGAGGGTGAAATAAAACTGTAACATTAAATTCTAATTCACTAAATATATCTGTATGTTAGTATGTGTATTTGTTATGAGTGCAACTTTTCACTACTGATCACAGCAAGAACAAACTTCAACGTAACACACTAAATAAACAAGTACACAAGACTATTTAACATATATTCTAAAGAACATACCTGTGAGGCTGGGAGAAATTCTCATTGAAAATCTCTTGCAGTTGCTCTACAATGTCATCAGCATGTATAGGGATTAGACTGCCATACTTATGGAGAGACTCGTCCAAAATGCCTGAAAGATAAACAAATGTTTACTGAACTGTTACTTTGTGTAGGTAAGCTGTAACATCAGGGCCTCATGCAAGAATTTATAATGCTTTTCTGGTCCAAGTGAAATTTATATAAAATACATATAAAATATGAAATAGATATCAAATTAAGTTTATAGACTTATAATTATAAAATGTTTCCACATTTTGGTTCTTGCATGCAGAGTCTAAAGTGTAACTTTTCAAATCTGGGAAGTGCACCAAGTCAACTTTTTTCAGTGACAGGGCTATAACCTAGCTGCAACTTAGTTCTTCTGAAACATCTATTCTGAAAATTTCTGGGGCTTTAAAAAGGAATGGTTTGGCAAAAATCCAAATTACATAATTTTCCATTTACTCCAAATGCAGTTGGTCAGCTAAGACATGTTTGATGCTCAAATTTTACTTCTTGTTGATGTGGTTTGGGAGACAGTGTTACTTACTGTGAACAAAACTTCAACATTTACCTGAACACTGAAGGCAGCCGTTTTACACAACAGATGCTGTGCCTAATTACTGCACATAACCTGCTCCTTGTCTGCACAAGGTCATGCAGATATATGGATGCTGCAGAGTAGCTATTTCTGTCATTTTTTTTATTAATAAATGTTTAATTTTGACTTCTCACACTGCAGATGTACAGATAAAAGCAATCTAGCATCCTAAACCTGCATACTGTGTGCGCGTGTGAAGGGCTGTCTGATTCTACAAAAAGGTGAGATTTGAAGTGAAATCTGGTACAAAACTGTTTAAAAGCAGCCCGCAGCATTTAGCGACGCAATAACATTTTGTTCATAAATCATGCTGTGATCTAAACCACAAGTCTGCATGACCTTAATGAAGACCTGAGTCTGGATTCACAAAGCTTCTCAGAATAGGAGTTCTGATCCAAGATCAGATTCCTCTCCTATTTTCCATGACTTCACTGAAGGCAGATCCTAGACCAGCAATTACATGCTGAGAAGCTTCATACCTTGGATGCGCTTTGAGAGAAGTTTTGGGGATGAATTTACGGAAAAGATTTACATGACTATTGACGTCTAGTGTTTGTTAGCCTTGTAGCACCAGTTCTAAACTAAAGAAACAAAATACGGACACCAAACATGCCTTGGCAGATTGACTATATCTGGGGAAACTGGACAAACTTTGGGTATATCTGACTTTCTGCCAAACCATTCCTTTAACTACAGGTAAGAGTCTATAGAAGCGGTTACCTTGGACACAGGACACATGCTCTTCAGTGAGGGCCACCTCCACCTTCTGCTTGGTCGGTTTCTCAAGCATTGAGGAAAAATTCCACCCTTCAGTTTTCCCAGCACAGATTGCTGAGCTGGACTGTGAAATGCCATGATAACCGTTCAAGTCACCAAACGGAGCTTCTGAGGTCAAAAGAGAGTACATGAGGATTTCATGAGGATATCAAATGTGACAAAGTGAACAATGTCATCTGCTTACAATTTTCTATCAAAGTCCCCTGTTGACCACTACTGTGCTTCCATAAATGATAACACTCATAAAAACAGGGAGCTCAAAAAACGGTTCTTTGGAGTGATACGATGGAAAAAGCACTTTTAGTTCCCTAAATAACCCTAGTGGAATTGATCACATGATGTTAAGACATGCAAGACCGATTTCCTACAGCAGTACATTTAAGCCAATAACCAGTTTATTACCGTTAATTTTAAGCGAGTTACTGGTTCAGTCAACCCTGGCAAGTCTTACCTGTCTCATTTCTAGGTGCGTTCTGAACTACTAATCTTGAGCTGCTTGGGCCAGGATCCCGTCTCTGCCTGCTTGCATAAAGACTATACTGGCGCCACCGCCTCGCCCGCCTGTGCCCGAGCGTGCCCACCCACTGTGCACGCTGCCGCCATGTCTTCCAGTTGTGTGCGAGCCGGAAGCGCAGCCCCATGCAGGCACGAAGCCTCTTCCATCGCTTTAGCCTCTGCTGCCTGAGCCCTCGAAGACGAACCCGTAGAGGGCTCTCAGGTAAGTCTCTGGCTTCAAGTTTGGCCTGCTCCTTATCTGACAGAGACAGGTTCTGGCATTGCTGTTCTCGTAACTGTGATTCATGTGGGGCATGCCAGTCCTCTACTCCTTCCTCCTCTTCTAACGGCGCACATTCAGAATTGATCTCTTCACCTTCATCCATCTGTTCATCTTCTATTTCCTCATCCTCCTCTTCCTCCACTTCGTCTTCATCATCTATTTCGTCTGGCTCAATGTACTCTCCAGTCCAGACCTGCTCCTTCTGGCTCAGTTTTAAGTGCATGGGGCTTTGAGTATTGTGAGGAGAATCAGGGCTCAACAGATGCCCTCTTGCCATTCCTCCAGGAGTGCCCTCGTGGCTCACAGTCAGCGAGAGCTCGCCCTGCCAGCGGTTATGAGCCAGGCTTGCCCCGCTGTCTCTCATGGTCCACGGGCACCCTGCTACCTGCGCCAGCTCGCCGTCTGGAAAAGCACACATGATCATGAGATGTACATGTTTTATACTAAGAGCCTTTAGTGCTTCAGTTCTGGTTCTGGAGGGCTGTGTCCAACACAGTTTTCTGATTTCCCTTCTTCAATACAACTGATAAATCCGATCAGGAGAATAAGATGCGTTTGAGCAAGGAAATCACCAAACTGTGCTGGAAACTGGCCCGAAATTGCTGAACCCTGCTGTAGTGATTTTTCTTTTAAACCAAAACATCAGTGGTTCCAGATAGGAAACTGGACTCCCAGATGTGTGCAGAGTAATAAACAAGCAGTTAAGAGGGATTTTGCTATTTGAAGCAAATTCAAGCAAAACATGATCATTACATCAACATTAGTTATATGTAAAATATGTGGAAATTTCCAGGAACCATTTGTTTTAAAAAAAACAGCTCTTCATTTCGGAACAAACCAGAGCAAAGTTTCAGAATGATGATTATTAAAAACACACAACGCATATGTATCTTTATCACTGATCTCGACATAAATATAGCTAATCAAAATTAATCGGAGTATTCTGTGATAAAACACAACGTTGCCAGCTGAATACAAATTTTACCCGTACAAATTTCAACAAGTTGAATATTTTAAAGCGGGTGGTGTGGAAAATACAACTGTGGCTCTCTGCACAAACAAAACCCCTCAGCTAAGCTAGCACCGCACCGAAAATCACTCCCGTTTTCCCAACCAGCTAACGTAGCATTTAGCCACAGCGAGCAGCATGTTTATAAACACAGCCTGCTACCTCTGTCTCTACCCGTTAAGATATCTCTTATTTTCGGTTCTTGTCCGTTTGTCGTGCATGTCACAGTACTGTAGAGACTGCTGACACGATCCACGTTAGAATTCAATTTGCTGTGTGATGTTAATAAAGCGTGCAAATTAGCCAGCTAGACAGGTTAGCTATCTGAACACACTCTGGTTAGCACGCCGTGCCGTCTCTCGTTTTCTACATTTATGTCGACAAAACACTCACCGTCCGCCTGCAGCTTTATATCAGTTTCAGTGGACAGAGGGTCTGTAGACGGTTTACTGAGTGTTTAAGGGATTTTGCACATTTGGCAGCTCGAAGATTCCAACCCTAATCAATGAGCTCCGTCGCTTTCTTTCGGCGAAGGCATGACGCCTCTGCTGTCGGCGTCAGCACAACTCCCGCGGCCGGAGCAGAAAAGCGGCTGCGCTCCAATCTGCGGCCTAGTGAGCTAACTAGAGCGCTTAGGGGGCGTGTTCCAAACCGCTAGAATTAAAGGCGGAGTCGCTGATTTTTTTTTTCAAGTCAGTTGTTAATACAATATACGCTCAAAGGAAGAGTTCTGTGAACAGGAGAAAATACTAATGAAGTGGGCCGCAGTCTGTCAGTCACTCAGGACAGGAAGATGTATCTACTTCATTACACTCATGAACATAATTGAAAAGGAAACATATGAACGACCTAGTGCAAAGATGATAGTGAACATCGGTGTAGCAGCACTGGAGAGAACGGTTATGAAGGAGGAGAACTGGTTGAAATATGAATGGGAAAGCTCGTAACACTCAACATGGCGTCTAGAAGCCCCAGAACAACCAGAAAAAATATATGTTTTTTGTGTATTACTGAGCCAAAGGCTACAAATTATTTATGAGGTCTTTTGTCAGATTTAGCCAGTGATTTCAAATATGTTATTGAAACAGTAATTTGACAAGGAATTTCAAGAATGTTCGTCCCTCTCCATTCAAGGAGAGAGGAGTCTGGTCTAGTATGGCTGGAAATAACTGCCTGGTGGCGTTGCAAAGATGGCCACTGAGCGAACACATTTTCTTATAAGGACTTCGGCTTAACCCTCAGAGACCCAGGAATTGATTTTTTGAAGAAATAAGTTTTTTCCCAGTTTGAAACTGTTTTTCAGAGGTTCCTAATCATAAAAAAATATATTTTACATCTTTTTATTTTGAGGTGGATTTTGGGGGAATGTTGCAAATGTTACAAAATTTTCTCTCTGTGATTTTAGCAAAGTTTAATTTTATCTTATTTTAATGAGTCTACAACACACAAATATGTTATTTTATTTCTAAACAGTAAATTACTTCATGAGTTCATTTACTGCATTTTTATTTTATTTTATTGCTCTCCTTGAGGACCACTTGTATAGAGTTTATATACTGTAAATATATTATGGACGCCCGCACAAAACCTTGTTGTTTCTTGAATTCCCTGCCACCAAATAGCTGATCCAGATCATAAAGGGTTTGATAATTAGCTGATGTGCTGACTCAGGTGTTTTAGAGTGAAAATGCACAAGGCAGGGGGTCTGGAACATCAGAATCGAGCCCTTTGATTATAATGGAGACAAAGGGGTGTGAATGGTGCTAAAAATGGTGAACATTAAGGCCTTTACAAAAATGACTTCAAATTTGTTTATGTACATCTCTTATTTATTGTATTTTTTATCGTTAAACATGTTAGAATGAAATAAAAATATCACTGTTCAGATACGTAATTGGAAGATAGATTTGCTCCAGAACACACTGGAGGAGTGTCAACAGAAGGTAAACATGTTGATTGACTTGGCACTCAAATTCAGAATTTTTTTTTCACAAATGGTGCTATTACATAGTTTATACTGTATAATAATAATACTGTTCAGACATTAAACTAGTGACCATTGCTTTTACTCTGTAACTGAGCATTTACTGAGCAAAATATAACCATATTTTGCTTGACTTATTTATAATTTGCATAAATGTATATCTGCTTTGTCAGTGTTTATGTTGGAGATATATGAATATTTGCTTGCACTCTTTTCTCTCTTTCTCTCTTACTCTCTGTCTCTCTCTCTCTCACACACACACACTCACCATCCTCAACAAGACTGTTGAGTTCTTCAAGTTCCGGGAATGACAATCACCTCCATCACACTGGATCTGCAGAAAAGACCACTGGTATCAACCTACCAACCCACCCTGCTTGATTCGCACATTTCACACCCTTCACACCCAGGTCATCGCCTGTTTCAGCACTTCCTTCAGACAGGAGCTTCAGACAAACAACCAGACTCCAGAAAAGTTTCTTCCCTCACATCAGTACACTTCTCAACAGTTGTTTCACACAGTTTCATAGCATTGGGCCTCATTTGCCAATATCTTCCGAAGTTTGTTCTAAATTTTGGTCTTGAAAAAGAGTTCTATGAAAAAGTCTATGTCAGATTCATGATGTGTTCTTAAACCACAGAACTGTTCGCACCTTTGTGCTTTTGATTGTGTGTAGAACAAATCCAAAATAAGAAAACAATGGTGAATGTGTGTGAATACTGTGTAAGTGGATTTTAAGAAGAAATTTCTTCTTAAGAATGGTTGGGGAATGAGGCCCATTGGTGTGTTACTTGACACAGTGTTTTCGCACTTAATTCTTCTTATTTTATTGTATATTGTTGTACTTCTATTGTCAGTTTCACACATTTCAGTTACCCTGTAAACATGAGCTACTAACCAAAGACAAATTCCTTGCATGTGCAGTCATACTTGGCCAATAAAACCCAATTCTGATTCAGACTCTGTAGCAGGACTTGCCTAGTTAGAAGACATATCGAAACTCTGAGATGACTTATTTCTCTGCTGGAGATAATGTGGTTAACCTCTAGTCCTAATTTTCTATTCTCATCAGTCAAGATTCAACAATGTTGTGGACAAATCATGCCAAAGTAGCTGCTTACAAAAGAACCATTCCTTTAGATTACTTGATTACTGACTCAGTAATAACTAAACAGGAAGTCCTGTTTGATAGTTAATGAGGGAACATTTTTGGCTCATGCATGTTATTAAGAAAGTGTATTATGGAAGGTAGCACATGAGATGGCAAAAATACTCAAAGAGAACAACACTGAACCTAAGAATACTTCAGCCGAATGTCAAAGCACTGAAGCTAATCAAAAATGGATCTTGCAGAGTAGCTTCTGAAGGAAGCATCTTCCGCTGATGTTCATCTCAAACACACCTACTAAACCTGGCAATTAACACATGAGTTGAATCAGGTGTATTTGAGCAGGGAGATCACTGAACTGTGTTGGATGTCAGCCCTCCAAGACTGAATCTCTGAAATAAAAGCTTAAAGGGGCTTATTTATATGAAAAGAGGCAACAAAAGATGTAGAAGTGTGAGACATGCTGGGTTTTTCTTCCACTCTGTACAATTATCATTTGTACTGATTTTGTAGAATAGGCCTAAATAACTGCAAAGTGTAGCTTTTTCATTTCATTAAAAATGAAATCTCCAGTATAGCCTTCAATGCTTGACATGTATTTCATTAAAGCATGAGGAGATAACCTGCAAGCTGTGAAAAGTAGCAAATGTTTGTCTATGTCATACTTTCAAGAGTTTTTAGGCTGTAATTCCATAGGAGGGTGGGAAGGCTGCTGATATCGTACCAGGAAGTCCGAGGCACAGTGTGTGTGTGTGTGTGTGTGTGTGTGTGTGTGTGTGTCGAGAGGCTGAAACTGTCAAAGTCTCGTCAGACTGGATTAACCAGGTCGCGTAGTGTGAATGGAAAAGCCTCGTGTGACAATACCAAAACCTCTTTTTTTCACTTCTGTCCTTGTCATAGGAAGTTTCAGCATAATGTAAAGGAGTGATGCTGTGTGTGCATGTGTAAGTGTGTGTATGTGTGTGTATGTATGTGTATGTATGACTCCAACAAAATGGTCCCTAAATTACACCTGTTTAATCCCAGTCTCATCAAATTTAAATTAAGTAAACATACAAACATACAAACAACTAAATAAACAGATAAATACACAAATAAATACATACATTAATACAGAGACAAATAAATAAAAAGGATCAATATATAAATGAATAGAAAACATGCAAACAATCCAGTAGATAGATAGACAGACAGATAGGCCTGTCTGATAAAGGCGGTTTATGGGGAGAGTGCAGTGTGTGCTGCTGAGGGGGTTTGGGGAGAGTGCAGTGTGTGCTGCTCAGGCGGTTTGGGGAGAGTGCAGTGTGTGCTGCTGAGGGGCTTATGGGGAGAGTACAATATGTGCTGCTAAGGGAGTTTATGGGGAGAGTGCAGTGTGAGCTGCTGAGCGCTGTGTGTGCAGTGAAGACTGCTGTGCAGGTGCTCTAGGTGGGGAGGCGGAAGGGGCGGAGCTGCAGCTCCACTTTGAGGAAACTCAGGAGGACGGTGAGCGAGTTCAGGAGCTGAAAACCTTTACGGAGAGAAACTCAGGAGTAAACATGCGAACTAAGAACAGACACCGCTGACGCGACGTGGATTAAACAGAGAAAGCCGAGAGAGCTGAGCTCGGAGTCTGGAGCTGAGCGCTGTAATGAGAGCAGGTCGCAGAGCCGAGCACACACCTGACCTGTAGAGAAGATCACCTCAAGGAGAGAGAAAACATCCAGCTTACAGGGGAAACACCCAACACCCAGCTGAAGGAGCGGTCAAGTCGGACATAAAGTGTAAAAATTGTAAGTACGTGCAGTTTAAGGAGCTTATATAGTGTTTATTTACGTCACGGTGTCGTAATAGCGTGTGGCCTGTGTGTCTGTGAGTCTCAGGTGTTGAATTCTTCACCGCATCAACACCGGGAGCTTTTTAATCTTTCACACTCTCTCAGTAGCTTCACCGTCAGTGCACTGACTTAACTAATATCGCTGATAATCTAGTACTGTCAGCTTAGCTTGGAGACCTTTCAGGTCTGTGTTGTTAAAATGCAGTTTCTGTTTAAGAGTCTATGTAAAAATGAAAGTGTCGTCATGAGAGACACATTGCCGTTCAAAAGTCCGCAATGTCTTCAATAATGTAAATGTATAGTATAGATAATTGTGTGCTGTGTCACTTCTCGAGTTTATATACTTACAAATAATTAGTGTGAAGCTGAAAAATAAGTAAATAAATCAAGATATTTTAGATCTATCCAGAATGATGAGCAGAACTGTAAATGATTCTAAAATGGCTGTATAAAGTTAAAATAAATGAAATATCCACAATGCCTTGTATTTCAAAAGTGACAATTATATCTTGAGGCAAATTAACCAAAATGTATATTTTTTTGCTTTTCTATTTATAATGTTTAAATTATTAATTCATTACCATGCCCATGTACAGCATAATCAATACACCATGCACAATAAGTGTAAAATATTTTTGCAGTGTACAGATTTTTTTGCTTTTTTGCTATAGCACTGTGAATTTCCCTGCTGTGGGACAAATAAAGGATGATCTTATCTTAAATAGATAATTAAAACATATTATTTGTTCTTTAATAATTTTATTGTTGCCAAAATACTTGGAATATTATGACATCCCAAAGTACCCCTCGTTGTCTAGTTCAGAGTATTTAAATCTGGTCTGTATAAGTTATTATTATATAAAAAATATTAATATGATGAGTGATTCAAGGCTTTTGAATGGTAATGTAGGCAGAAGAGCCTAAACCCAGACTCGGGTAAAAGCTGTTACTTCAGTGAAATAATGACTCAAGTAGAAACAAAAGTAGCTACCGAAAGCCGGGCTCCTAAAAGTGCTGAGTAACGTATAGAACTCCAGCACCTAACAGCATAGGAAAAAGTTTGAGTTAAACGTTTTTTTTAAAAAATAAAATTGACAGGTGTGAGCAACAGCAAAGCGATCTAATGACTTAAGTGAAGCAGAGTAAAAAGTAGACCCCTTTAATAATGTAACATATTAAAAAATAGAACAGTTCATTAAAATTATTCTTAGGAGTATAACCTGTGTAATTCATTGCTCTTCGCCACTTTTCCATGATGAATAATGTGCTTCAAATCATGAATCATGATATGTGAATCATTGCTCTTGATGATGCTCAAGTGAGATCAGTGGTGTACGTTATAAGACCAAATGGTACCTACATATTTTTCCTCTGACTGAAACTGAAAGTTTCACCTTACACACAATTCATGGAGGCTAATGGTACTGTTTAACATCTTGAATTGGAGAGAAATCACAGTGATAAACATTGGAAATGAAGGAGTGCTCGCACACATACATACATACATACATACATCTTCTAAACCGCTTATCCTTCTGGGTCGCGGTGGGGTGCTGGAGCCTATGTGCTCGCACACAGTTATTATTAAATATAATGTCAAATTTACATCAGCACAGCATATCATCACATATTATCACAGAAAAAAATGCTAGGACATGGGGACACAAAGGAATTATTCCACATCAGATTGCTTAAGATGGACAGTGCAGTCACATTTTAGATTTGCCGTATAAAAGAGATGAAGTAACGTCCATGGCAGTGTTCCAGCTTTTAGGTGAAATATTTGTGTGGAGGCACAAAACCTTTGAGGTCTAGTTTAGAAAAGGAGTTTTCCTACTAAAAGATAAAATCTCACATTAGTCCCTGATTGCCAGTTTCTAACTTTCAATTAAACATCATATTATAGAACCGACTTGTTTTTCGACTGTGTTTCATCAAATATAGCAATGACTGATCATTATCGGTTATTATTATGTGTGATGTTGTAACATGTCAAGTTTTTGTTATTTTGCAAAAAATGGACATGTCCTGACACCATGGATGACATGTCTTGTATCACATGGTACCACAATGTAAATTTGTATAAGAAAGTGAATTACACAGCTTGATTATTATTTCTTATATTTTGCCACTATCCAAAAATGTTTCCCCACATATCTCCATTTTTGGCAATTTTTATTTTTATTTTTAAAGGACAGCACTTTTACATCATGTGAAAATTTCATGATAGGTGGACCGATAGAAATGCTCCAAAATTACTTGACATTAAATCTCTTTACATTAACTTCCATTAAAGTTAAGAATGTTTTTTTCCTTCAAAGTAACTAATTTGGAGATACATGTTTTTCTCTGAACAGCAACGATATAGAACCATCTTTCATTATCCGTAAATAATAATTTTATAAGATCCGTACTGTAATAGTTCCGTAATAGGAAAACACTTGCTAAAAATACTTCATTTATTTATCTTAAATCTTTTAAACTCTACTACATCTGTGTATTGTCCGAATCTGAAGACCAGCTATTGAATTATTTTGAAATCAAAGGGAGCTTCAGGCCCGAATGGTGCTTTTGACATTAATTTGCATCATCGTATGGCTAAAAGGTCTGTTATAGGTGAGGCGATTTGGCACAGAATGACCTGAATAGGCCTCTGTGACTAATTTTCCATTCGTGACTCTTTACTCTACATGCCTGTATCTGCTTCCTTATAGATTGTAGAAGCTTAAAATCACTCAGTAAGACACACCTGCTGTTATCATTCTTAGTTTACTTCAGTAACAACAGCCTGCATATATATATTTTGAAGCAATACCATAGAAGGACTACTTTTTATTTCCTAAAAAACCTTCCAAAGAATGGTTCTTTATAAACTTTTTAATTGAAATAACTAAAATGAAATAATCTTTAGGACTGTGGTTCTCAGACCAGTTCTCAGGACACCCCAGATAGTCCACATTTTCCTCTATTCCTATGTGTTGTGAGTTGGGTTGAAGTAAAAGGCTGACCGTCTTGAAGGCCCTGAGAATGATTCGAGAACCGAAAGTGGTTCTTCTACAGCATCACTTCAAAAACTCTTTTTAAACCCTGAATTTTTCCTTTTCTTATTACCACAGCATTTCAAGAGACCAACCATGTGATTGGACATTACATAGCTTTTTCAAAGAAAAGACTCCAGTGTAAACATATATGTATTTGCTGATTTATTTCCTGTTTGACTGTTTTGACTATAACTGTAGCTCAGTGAGTATGTTTTGAATGGAGACTGTATCAGTCGTGCATTTTCTTGCGCATCATATTTTCGTATTGAAGACTCTTTTAAACAGACTGGTGTTTTCATGTCCTATTTTGACTGTTGTATAACTTAGCGTTGCTCTTGTATCTCTTCAAGTCTTGCATGGTTATTTGTAGATTCATATGAAGCATAATCTATGGCAGCCTGAATAAAGATTGAGAGCCTATTGTGAGTCAGTTTTAGTTAAAAGTAAAGTTTAGTCTTCAGCTGAGAAACTATTGAGTAACTTATAAGAGTAAGTGTGATACTGTGTTCGTTAAGGTATCGTTATTTCTCTTGTGAATATTTTGGGTGTGTGTGTTTTGGGTGTAGTCCTGGAGAATCTTATGTTAACACTGTCTCTGTTTTTCTACACCTGCCTGAACTAGCCCCCATGTTTTTGACTCAGACTCTGTACTCACTAATTGGTGCTTCAGTTGCGTTTCGCTTAATCATTCACTAAAGGTTTGTGTGTGAGGCCGGAGTGCGCTTTTTTCATCCTTCCATTCCAAAAGAGGAATGTAGGAAACCTCTGCATGCAGCTTCTGCTTTGTCCTTTTGCACTGACCTTATAATGGGTAAAAAACACAGCTTGGTTTGGCTGCTCCTACACAATTTGATGTGGAGGAATGCCCTAGAACTGGTGAGCCCAGAACTGTTCCTGGAGATCTACTTACCCTGCAGAGTTCAGTTTCAGCCCTAATCTAACAGACCTGATCAACGTAATCAAAGGTCAGAAACGTGTGAACATTAGAGGTAGGTGTGTTAAAGTGAAAGTAAACTTTGTGGGACAGTACAGCTTTAGGCCTAAGATTGGGCTGCCCTGCCACAGGAGAACCACTTTTAGTTCCCCAAAGAACCGTTCATTGGATAGTTCTTTGAAAAAAAAAATTATGGAAAGATACATTTTCAAAATAAAGGATTTGTGTAGGTTGTAAACATTGATAAAGTTTTAAAATGTAACATTCACTCCCCAATCCTATTATGTAAAAACAGCCAATGCATTATTTTTGAAAAGCAACTCATTTACATATCCACTAATGTGGCCTACAGCAGGTTAGCCCTCTCCATTAATGCTGAAGTGTTTCAGCCTGGGCTGCTGTTTTGAATACATGGCAGCCAATCATAACAGAGGTCATCTGTGTATGTTAGTCTTAAAGGCACAGTAACAAAACAGCTTGTTTAATTCTAAAGAATAAAGAGAGGTTGGACATGTAAAAATGAACTATACAAGAAAAATGTAGGATATGTGCCCTTTTTAAAGAAGCATTTTTGTAAATGAGATGTGTGAGTGTGAAGAACTACAGGCAGTGTTTATTCTCCTCCCGTCTCTCTTCTGATAAAGTGCTCACTGAGTGTTTTATTGCAGTAATGATAACAGGAAAGTTCACAGACATTTACAAAGCTGACTAAGAAGTGTAATGCAAAATTAATTTCACTTTTCCTTTTTGCTGTTTCCATACCAGTAAATAATTATGCAAATGTGGTGCGCATTGTGGCAGAACTTCCTACTTTAGCTTTGTTGTTTTGTAATTATAAGAGATCATTGTAACAGCGTAGCACAGCCTGTGTAGTAGTTGAACTGTGTTATTGTTGGCTAAGTGTAGTTGTACAAGTTATTTAGTGAAGTTTTTGGGGTCATTCATTACATAATAACCTTTTCTGCTTTGGTGACATCTCGCTGAACAGGTATAGCGTCTTTTCAGGCAGACAGACAGACACACACACACACACACACACTTGTCAGAACGTCCCATAGTACGTGTGTGTGTGTCGGGTGTGTGTGTGTGTGTGTGTACATATATATATATATATATATATATATATATATATATATATATATATATATATATATATATATATACACGTACATACATACATACATACATCATCTAAACCGCTTATCCTTCTGGGTCGTGGTGGGGTGCTGGAGCCTATCCCAGCTGTCATTGGGCAGAAGGCAAAATACACCCGGGACAGGTCGCCAGTCCGTCGCATGACTACACTTTTATGTATATAAGATACATGTGTGTGTGTGTGTGTGTGTGTGTTAACCTTAGTAACCAAAACTTTTTTTTTTGTTGTTTGTTTAGGCCTGTCAATTTTTATTATTACATAATTGTAGCAATTATTTTAAATAATCACAATTATTTAAGCCAACCACAATTATTTTCCACAGACATTTTCCATATTACATCACAACAGTCAGCATGTGAAATAGATGTGTTTTCTGAAAGACACTGAGAGTTATGGATCGTACAGATACAACACAAGTTCTAATGGTTAAAAACACGCTAATTTTTGCATGTTTGCTTGCAGTTCAAGTGTTTTTCACACACATATAAGCTTTGGTAGTCTCTCCATGATTCTCTGTAACTGCAGACTTCTATGGACACTCAACAATGCAGTATATAATGTCATGTTAGTATTTTGTGTAAGCTACAAAGTAAAAAAAAAATAGAAAGCAAGATAGCTAATCAGCTGATTTAGCTGCTGATGCTTTTAGTTTGAAAGTTGAATAAAATAGAATGAATAAAAAAGATTGAAAGAGATTAAATCATTAATCGCAATTATTTATAAAACAATAATCATTAGCTAAAATGTTTTGATCGTGACAGTCCTATGTTTGTTAAAGGACTCATATCCTACTTTTTTCCCTGAGGTCCATTTGTAACCTTTGTATGGTTTTATGTACCAAAAACAATTTTTACCTGATCATTTTCCAACCTCTTTTTATCGCTTGGATTTAAACAGGCTGTTTTTATTACTGTGCCTTTGACAGATATGTGTAAATAAACTCTGTTCTGATTGGCTGCTCTGTATTATGCTTCATTCAAACAGCAGTTCAGGCTGGAACACTCCTTATAACTTCAACATAAACTGCTAGAGGCTCATTAGATGGATATGTAAAAATGTGCTATCACAGAAAACCATTCAAAACAGGATGTTTTAGCAGATTAGGTCCCATTTATGGACTGTACTGGAATGTGAATGATCCATTTTGAAAACCGAACATTTTCATATTCCAAGCTCATTTATTTAAAACAAGACTAGGTAAGCTTAGTGTTGCCATTAGCTGCATAGCATTTGTCATTTGGCACTTTACTTAGTGGTCATGTACTAGTGCTTGGTGACCTCACCAAGTATCCTCACCTGGAAGAGTAAAACGAGCTAAATAAGGCTGCTTATACAACAAGGGAAATTCCAGTTGAGTCAGACACAGCTTGAGCTAAAATTCTACTGTGTTATGCTACTGTGTTGCTTCACCTGTTATTAGGTTTTCGTAGGACCTGTGATGTGTTTCAAATGAATGTGTTTCTGCTTTCTTTCATTATTTGTTAGCCATATATTTGTAGCTTTCAACATTTTGCCAGTCAGTGATTGCACCATTTCTAGCTCCACCCATACATTCCAGCTTGGTACTCCCAGCCAGAAAAGAAATTCAGCAGTGGGAATGATGATAAAATATGTGATTGTGGATTAATCACCCTAACGTACCACGCTGCCTAGTGCTTATCGTGGGAGATGCTTGCGTGTGCACGTTTAATGGACAGCAGTCACTCAGTCAGTGACTCAGCAAGAGACATCGACTCTCATAAAAATGAGGAAAATTCGGTTTTCCATGATATTGACCCTTTAAAAGCTAAGATACATGGTTACATGGTTAATTGGCTGTTTTTCTCAGGTGTTACAGGGAAAGTCAGGCCATTCAATGAGACAAAGGTAGTTAGCTTGGATTATAAATGCTGGTACTGTTTCCTTCCAAGCATGCTCTAAACCACAGCTGTGTGTCGTAAGCATGCTGTGGGTGGGGTGCTGTGCTTTTATCTGCCCATTTCCTGTCCCTCCCTCTCACCTGCTCTCCATCTGTCCATCTGTAGCCAACCCTGTAGTTTCTTTGTTTCTTCTTCTTACTTTCTTATAAATTATTCTGTCATATATATGTTGTGTATGTATGTGCAAATACAATGAACATACAAAGGATCTATTTAACAGAATGTTTGCAGAATAATAAACAAGGAAAGAGAAAGAAGAGGACTATCTTAAAGCGAAGGTTCAGTCAAAAATCAAATTTGCACTTAGCCATCATCTCACATATACTCGATTAGGCTAGACATGTTTTATGTCTGAAGTTTGCTTCTTTAGTTGTGCGCTGGAGCTAAAAGACTAATTTAGTTAATACGCTGTGCAGCTTATGTCTTCAATTAGCATTGTGTGCCTGTATACATTATCACACACTTGCCTCAAACCGTGTTATCTCAAACAGTCTTTGTTTATGTGGTTTCACTGCTATAAAAATGGACATAAATATGTTTCTTATCTAAAAGCAATTTTAGTAGTAGCAGTCATTTAAAGTCTGAATCTAGTCTTTACTTTTGTACATTTGTATAGGTAACAGTATATCATACAGTTTTTTTGGTGCAGTGGAAGTTCCAGGTAGACGGAGTATGTGTTTTGGGCATTGGAATGTCCACTCCCATCTCTCCCTCTATTTGTTTAATTGTTCCTGAGCCAGAAAACCTTACTGCTGGATGCCTGTCTGATGTCCATAGCAACCCAGGGAGGTCCCTCAACATAGTAAGTCCATGAGTGGTCCAGTGCAAAACACTGCTCTCACTGCTCTAACACTGCTAGCGCTTTTTATCAACAAGTAAAAGTCATGATTCCCTTGAAACGCATATGGAATTGAGAGATTTGTGATTAAGGTAAGCTACATTCTGGTTGGTTGTTAGGCTTTATGTGCTTTAGTTCTTTGCTCTCAGAGTTCATTTTGGTTCTAGATAAAACTGATACACTTTTGTATTTGTGGTTCTACATCATTTGCTTCAGTGGAAGCAAATGCATTTATTGAAGAACATTTATACATAAAATAAGTGGTATGGTCTTGCATTCTATTAAAATAATGCATTAATGAAACAAACAAACAAAAAAATGTACAGTGACGTTACCGAGCAAGCAAGCATCACATTATTTGTATGAGTTGGGGTCACCATGCAGGATGTGCAGTAAAAGGGTGGGCAACATGATGATTTTTATCATTAGCGTGATTATTATGTCACGTTACGTCACAGTATGCTTTTCTGAGCATATCTTGGATATGGTCAGTACTTAAAGTTTATTAGAATGGAAAATTAGAAAATTAGAATGCATTTTTCTTCACTAATGTGACATATTTCTGAGTGAAACAAGCAACTCGGGCAAGAAATAATGAAGGATGCGACATGATTTTATTCTTCAGGATCTGATTGGATCGTGAAAAACGGGCATTGTGCAAGCCATATTGAAAAGCCACATTGTTATATGAAAATGGGTAAAAGTATGTTGAAGCACTAAAAACAGTACAAGCAGCCACCTTGAAACTTGAATTCTTTGTGTACTTCTGTCCATCTTTATAAACACTACCTTCTGTCAACACTACCTTTCACCATTCAGGTTGACGGCTATGTTGAAGGACAATGTAATTATGATGGATCAAGACACTCAGTGGCTGTACCAGCTTTTGGCCGAGGTGCAGCTGGAGCGTTTCTACCTGAGGGTCCGTGATGGACTTAATGTGACACGCATTGAGCACCTAGACTACGTGAAGGAGGCTGACTTGGAACAGATTGGAATCAGCAGACCAGGTTTGCAGCAAACTTTGATTTTTTTAACTTTTTAATTGACATACTGTGTTTTATTTAAAGCATTACTTATGCAGCATAGTCTCTGTAATGTCTTTGTTGAATATATATTGATGAGGCATGTACACCACTGTTTTTATAGTCTTTGCTTTTGTGTCAACAGGACAAAGACGATTATGGGATGCAGTCAAGCGTTACAAAACCAGCACGCGGCCGCGGTCATGGATGGCCAAGGTATTACATCTCTCCGGCTTCTTTTCTTATCATTTCTTATTGATTAGCCAGGCAACCTATCAATCATCCCATTCTTTGCCTTTAACAGATGTTCAGTGTGCGTGGTCCAGAAGGAGGTGACCAGTGGAGTGGTGGTGGGTCTGGTCAGGGGCCGGAAATAGGGCGAGCTCTCACCTGCCTCATCCAGGACAGTGAGCTGGTGTTTGGAGAGAGACTGGGCTCAGGCTCATTTGGGGTGGTGAAGAAAGCAGAGTGGCACATGCCTACCGGACGAGTGGTGAGTTCATCCCCACTGAAAGTTGTTTCACATGAAGACAGTAATGAGACAAACACAAAGCAGACCTTCCGCACATGAACATCCTGGAAGGAATTTATAATAGACTCTAGATGCTTAATAGACTCAAATATAGAAAGTGGTTGTAATATGAAGGCATGACCCATATGATCCTATGAAAACCCTTGAAAAATCCTGAAAAACAAGTAATGTAGGGAGGTTGATCAGCCATGTATTACTATGCTCTATAAAAAACTAAAGGGTTATTTAAGTGATGCCATAGAGGACCATTTTTTGTTCCCTAAATAAAGAGAAAGACATATTTGGGTGTTTTTAAAGGTTCAACAAACCGTTATGTAATATTTTTCTATATGTAGGTATGTGTATGTTCTATTATGCAGGTCCTATACCAATTTATGGGTTTTTCCTAGATACGTAATGTACCTTTACTAACTTTAAATAAGGTGCTTCAGACTCACATCTCCTTAATAAAAATGGTCTTCTGAAGAACCATCTATTGAAAGTTTTTGTAGGGAACCAAAAGTGGTTCTTCTGTGACATCATACAGAGAACCCTTTTTGATACTTTTTTGTTTGTTTGTTTAAGAGTATACTAATAGTATTCATCTCATAACCTGTTGGAGTTCCTGCCTGGTGTTCTTGTTTGGCAAATGAAGGACACTTCCCCATGTAGACCTGTGACAATGATTACATAATCAACTACTCACAGTTATTTGACCTGAATTGCAATTATTTAAGTCGATGGCAATTATTTTCTATAGTTGCTACAAGATTTGTGTCACAACCAACAGGATGTGAATTAGTTGTGTTTTCATCTTTTAGGTTGAAGAAAGTGCATGGCAACAAAAGAAAGCAGATGCTTTTATTAAGCCACGTGGTGCTGTAACATGTTAATTAAAATGTTAATGCCAAATATTTAAATTGCAATCAATTGTCAACTAAAATTCATGACTGTGACAGGCCTAACACCATATTTAATGTCTTGATCCAGCTCATTCCCTTTCAGAATTAGATGAAGTGCCAAACTAAGCTGAATCCTGCCCCCCAGCAGTTGTAGCTTTAAGTTTAGCTTTATATTTAATGCTAAATTCAGAGTAAAACATTGTTTCTTTTGTAACAAAACCTTGTCTAGAACAAAGACAAGATGCTCTGAACTTTAACCCTCTGGGGTCTGCAAACTCGCCCGTACATCAACTTTGATGTTTTGATATATGTTTCTCTATATTTGCAATAATGCAGTGCAGAAATACATTTCAAACATTTCCTGAATCTGTAGAATCGCCCTTTCCATTTCATCGTATTGCGAGATCATATGTGACTCACATGTGGAGTTATGAGTCATCTCCCTCTGTGTAATTGGTGGATCCATGTGTTCATCTACATTTTGTGTGAAACTAACCAATGGACACTCAGGAAATCACTAAGCACTGACCAGTCAGGCTGGAAGCCCTTCATTCTTCATTAAATTGACATCATAGACACATGTGAAAAGAGTTTACAGCCACTGAAGTTGCTGCAGTAGCTAAGCTGACTAGGTCACAAGATCTACCATCTTCTTTATCTCTCTGGACTCACAGAACTATCTTTATTTTTGTCTTCATCATGCTCTCTCCAGATACCCGTAGCTGTGAAGAGTCTGCGAAGCAGTATGTCCAGGGAGGCAGATACAGTGACAGACTTCCTCCAGGAGGTCACCACCATGCAGTCTCTGGACCACATCAACATCATACGCCTGTATGGTGTGGTCCTTACACAGCCTCTCAAAATGGTGAGTTGTGCTTGCTTGGTGTTGTATTGTGAACAGTTGGTTCAACTCGATTCTGAATTTGAGGAGCATTATGAAGTTCAGTGGAGAGTTTTTGTTGTTTTGCTCTACCTTTGATTCACATTACATAGTTATTTATATGTAATTACATAATTAATTATGGAGTTAGTTACATAATGAATCACATGTACAAGTGATCTCCATTGCATATTGACAAAATGTGACAAAAAACATGGCAAAACAGTAAAGGATGTGACACATGCACAATGGTAACTAGTCAGCATATTGTCATTGTTGTGACAAAACATTATGTCTTCAAAATGCTAACTTTACAGGAGAAAGAAAAAACTTTGAATGTTCATGGAACGAAGTTTTTTTCCCAAGTAATTTTGGAGCATTCCTTTTGCTTCATTCATCATGAAACTTTATAAAGATATAAAGGGAAGCTGGCACTTTTAAATTATGCAAAGAATTCAAATTATCATTTGAAAGTTTATAATCTGCACTTTTGGCAAAATTTCTCCACTTGGTTCAATGAGCTGAATTAAACATTAATAAAAAGTAAGAAGAGGCATTTCAAGACACTAATTATGAACGCGAAAGTCAAATGTTTTGTTGATTTCCTAAGTGAAAATAAGTTCACACATTCTCTACACAGAACAAACTTATTTCTGCAAATTTTAATGCACAGTTTCTCTTCATTTGCTGGGTTTTGCCTGTTAGAAAAAACACAGCATATAAAAGGTGCCATAACTTTTGCACAGACCCCATTTTATTTATTTATTTTTTTTTACCAATATGCAAAGTTTAACAAACAAACAGTAATGGTGCATTAAAATGTGCAGTGTGTTCTCTGTAGAGGATGTGTTAACGTATTTGCACTTAAGATCAACAAAACTTTTTTTCTTGAGTGCCTTGCTGTCCCTTTGCTGCTGTAGCACTGAGAATTTTCCCATTGTGGGACTAATAAAGGCTTATCTTATCTTAAAACATATCATTTGACCGGGGTGCACAAACTTTTGCATTTCACTGTATACAACATGTGAAACCTAGTTGTGCTGAATTGTGATTTTAATTCTTTGACAATTTGCACTTCTTGGTTTGCAGTTATTGAGTGAAATTTAATAACTCATGTATTTGTCCATAAAGATGTACCCCAGCTAAGGTTCTGCAACTGTAAATACTCTAGGCTCTTCCATGATACCAAGTAAATTCTGATGCACTTGCTGTAAAAACTGGCCCTCATTCAGTTTTCACTCCACTCTTGTTCTCCTTAGGTGACAGAGCTGGCTCCTCTCGGCTCTCTGTACGACACTCTGCGCTTGCGGCAGGGTGCGTACCCGCTGGCCCGTCTTTGGCTCTTCAGCACTCAGATCGCTGCAGGGATGGAGTATCTAGAGACGCGGCGCTTTATCCACAGAGACCTGGCAGCCCGCAATGTGCTCCTGGCCTCCAGAGAGCTGGTGAAGATTGGAGACTTTGGTCTGATGAGGGGTCTGGGCCAGGACAAAGACCACTACATCATGGGAGCCCACAGACGCATCCCATTTGCCTGGTGAGGGGTTTATTAAGATTATTACTGATGAATTCTGCCTGGATTAGAGTCATGGGCATGATGGCTGTGTGAATTCATGTGTTTTTAATGCTTTGATTTTCCTTCTGTAGTGTGATGCATTTCTAAGTGTAACATCTCTGTAACAATACATTTTATTACTTTCACACAGGGAGTGTAGAAATACAGTCGTATGTAAAAGTTTGGGTACCTCTGGTCAAATGACATGCTTTGTTGATTTTGTAAGTGTAAATAAGTGCACATCCTCTACAGAGAACACACTTCTGCACATTTTAATGCAAAGTTTATTTTCACATAGAAATAAACAAAATGTAATTTGACTGAATTTAAAATAGTGATAACACAAAAAAGTGTGCTATTAATTAGCAGCTTATCTATCCCTCTCTCTCCCTCTCTGTAGGTGTGCTCCTGAGAGTTTGCGTATGGGCTCCTTCTCACATGCCTCAGATGTGTGGATGTACGGGGTCACCCTGTGGGAAATGTTCACTTACTGTGAAGAGCCCTGGCTCGGGTTGTCTGGAAGGCAGGTATGAGTGAGACTGTAGAAATGTATTCTTCACTGAAATGAAATACTGAAACTAGCTAATACATCTACTCTGTATCAGTTCAGATCATATGGCTATTGAATGCTATGCTGTGCTGTGTTAACACTGTAAACTGCTGGAAACTAAAGGAGAACAAGCTTTTTTTTCCATACTGAATGCTGCATAATTTGCCGTGTGCAGATCCTGTGTCGTGTGGAGCGAGATGGCGATCGCTTGCAGAGACCACTGGACTGTCCACAGGAGCTGTACTCTGTAATGAGGAAATGCTGGGCCTACAATCCATCAGAGCGGCCCACCTTCTCCCAGCTCACCACTATGGTATCTGAGGTCAGTGCCTGAGGGAACAGTAAAAATTGTCTGAAATAGCCCCATAATTTACATATTCTGCCCTTCAAAGTTTTGGGACACCTAGCTGTCAAAATGTTTTAAATAAACAACCTTGTTTTCTTTGTGGGTTTGCGATAACTTAACATGTTAAATATTGACTAGGCTCATTTTGTGGAAAACAAGATTATATGTGTACATTATTGTGATAACTAAAAATAAAATATACATTCCGCAATTCACTCCGTAACTACTCGGTAACACACACTTTCTTCAAGCAAACAGTCAGTGATTGCAGAAAAAATAAAAAAAATGTATTCTGAAAAAAAAAAGTGGACCAGGGCAAAAGTTTTTCATCTAAACTAACTAGCTACCATATTTTTAATGATTTAATGAACATATTCCATCTTTTTTTTATTATTGTCACAAATATACACCTATAAACGGTCGGTTTACATGTATAATATTGTTTTCCTCAAAATAAGCCTGGTTTAGTCTTTTAATATGTTAAGTCATTGCGAAAACATTTTTTGAAAAGCTAGGTGTCTGTCTTTGACAGGCAGTCATGGCTCAAAGGATGAATTTTACACCAGTGTTAATTACATGAACTGTATTGGATATGCAGTCGTATGCAGAACACCTCTGGTCAAATTACACATTTTATTGATTTTCTATTTAAAAAAAGGGAACATATCATCTACAGGATAGAAATATGAGATTTTTCTGCAAATTTCTATTTATTTGCCAAGTTTAACATATTCTCAAAAGAGGATGATAGAAAATCAGCAGAACATGCAACTTGACCAGGGGTGCTCAACGTTTGCATGTAACTATAATAACTAAGAATAAGTGAAAGTATGTACATTATTTATGTCAAATATGGAGCAAATTTAATTTCCATATACTTCAGTATTCACTTTTTCACATACTTTTAGTAGATTTGGTTTCCCTTACTGCTTAGAAGACTTCATATCAAATTAAGCCATTAACATAAACAGTGCAGTGGATGGGATTTGTGGGCTGATTGCCTGTACATGTTCTTATAGTTCTCTCCTGTATCTGTCTAGGCTCAGCCTATGGAGATGCGTGCATTGCAGGACTTTACAGAGCCCAGAAAACTTGCTCTACAGGCCAGTGACCTAGTGACTGTAATAGACCATGGGTAAGAAAGGGAGCTGAGAGCAAGGAAACAAAAGGAAGTAGGGGGGGAAAGTGAGGGGGACAGGGGAGAGCTTAACTTACTTCAACCCCCTAAGAAGCATTCCATTCATATTTTAAACACCAGTCTTAGCATTTAGGCCTCCTGTGAAATGGGTCTTTCAAAAACAAAACAAGGCAAGCTTTGCTCTGCAGTGGAATAATCTGTTTCCTTCATTAAGCATAGCTTAGCTTGATGGACACACGACTGAATCTGAGATTTTTTAAGATCTTACAAAGGAATAAAAGCACACACTTCTTGTTTTAGTGATTAAATGTGTTTTCATTTAGCTTATTTTTGTTATTTAACTTGAAAAAAATCTTCCATAGCTGTCAGTGAAGCTTGTGTAATTTTTTATTGTTCATATGGAAAGACTGAAGTACAGACAGTATTTTGACTGGTGGTAATTTCTCTGCTCTCTGTCCAGGCTGGAGTTGTGTGAGTGGAGGGGTCAGAACCAGAGGACACTGAGTGTTGGCTGGTTTCCCCCATCGCTGACCGCTCCTTCTGTGTCTTCACTGGGCGCACTGAGTCCTAGTACTAGTCCTGCTGTCATCTCTCCTCCACTCAGAGGAAGCTTACAGCACACTGGACATGGAGATGTGAACCCAGAACGCAGCTGGGGAACCCCAACACGGCTTGATGAGTGAGTGATGCTTGTTCATTGTTTGTCACTAAGTAACTTCACAACATTTGTGGAATATTGTAATGTTTGCACTAACTGCTATGGAAACACATTGTCTTATGATATTGTTTTCAGCCCTGGAAACTGGAAGGTACCTTTGGCAAAAGAGAAAGAAGGATCCAATCTAAAGAAAATGGCAGGTTAGAGCAAGAGCTCCTGAATATCATGGCTACACCCTTCCAAATGCTGCTTTATAAAACAGTTTCAGTTCTGAAATCACAGTGGCTGTGATTTTTATGTTTGATATACAGTTGACATACACAACTGTTACTGCACTTATTATTATATTAAAATTCAGTTTTTGTTATATTGTTATATTGCTTGGCAATCACAGTGTGCTGTTTACAAATGATCATAACACATTTTGAACAATACTGTATGTCATCACATTTTCCATATCGTGCCTAACAACATCCCTAACCATGTTAAAATCACTGTAAACCACAACCGTTTGTGTCTTATTGCTTAACTGAAATGCCACAGGAACATTTGCCATGTGGTGGTGTGAAGGTAGCTTGCATGGAAGTTACCACCCATTGTTTCAAATTCCTATCCTGCTGTCGTTTTATTTTTTTTTTATCACCATTATTCCATACCAAATGTCATATCCCACCCTCATATTTTCTCTAGGCATGTCCCGTAGTCTTGAGTCTGTCCTTGGGGTCTCAAATGACAAGAGTCAAGGTGGAGGTGGCAGCCTGGCTCAGAGAACCCACGTCCGCAAAGCCATCCCAGCTCACCTAATCCAGGACCCTCGAAGGTTCAGTGACTGTAGTGGCATCACGCCTCCTCCACGACCACCACCCCCCAACTTCAAGCGCATCAGACCCCAGCAGTTGGTGAAAAGTGATCGGAGGGTGGCAGTAAATGCAGCCCCAGGGTCCTGGCCTTCACCTCCTCATCCAAACCTGCAGCCCCAAGTACAGCAGCAGCAGGTTATGGGGGTCAGCAACCTAGTCAAGATGACCCAGTTAGCAAAGTCAACTCCCCAGGTAGACAACGACTTTGAGAAAGAGAGGGAAAGAGAGAAGGAAAAGGAGCGAGAAAAAGAAAAAGAAAGGGCACGGGAAAGGTATCCAACTCAAGTGCAGACAGATAAGGAGGCACTCATAGCACAGGTATAATCATGTACTTCCTTTTTAAATCAGCCCATGTTTATTGGCTTTTTCATATCACAGATTTCAGAGATTATTTGATACTGCTAATAATAATGACTTCATGTTGAATAATTCTGTGGTCCATTGTGATTGGACAGGTGCAGGCGGCCGTCCATGGAGTAACCCTTGAAGAGGTCCAGAGAGCCCTACAACGCAGTGACTGGAATCCAATGCGGGCAGAGCAACAGCTGAAGGTGAAAAGTCATGTTTCCATTATACCGTTGGTTGTCAAGGATTATGATGGATTCTACAGAACTTTGTAATTTTGGAACCATTTCAAAACTCAAATTTTATAAGTAAACTCTTAGAGCATGTTGTTTTTAAATAATTATGTGTAGTTGGTATATAATGTACTAGAGAAATTCCAGTCACATTGTCGTTCCAACCACAGTACAGAGATGGCACTGGCTCATGTTGTGAATGACCTGAGGCTGCTGATTCACTGCTGATTCACGTGTTACTCAATCTCAGTGGAGCATTCAATTCAGTTGATCATGAGATCCTGATCCATTGACTTTAAAACTGGACAGGCCTCTCAGGCTCTGCTTTAGAATGGTTTAAATCAAATTTGTTTCTTGAGAAATCATTCATTGAATTATTTGGCACAAGGTTGCATTTTAGGAGCGCTGCTTTTCTCACCATACCCACTGCCTTTAGAAAATGTGATCAAAAAACATGATCATTTTTCACAGCTATGCTAACAATATTCCATTCCCTCTGAAAGTCACTTTGGTCCAGATGGTCCCCAGTTTAACATACCTGTCCTAAACTGTTGAACTCTTTACCTTTCTATTAGGTGGTACACACTTTTAAGAAACATTTGTCTTTTCATTTTGTCTTCATTCATTCATTCACTTTTTCATTTTATTTCATTTTATTACTATATGTATCTTGTGTGTTCTTGCTTTTATTATTTAAAAAAAAAAAACATGCTGTTTCATTTTAAAGCACTTTGAGCTGATACGTGTATGAACTATGCAGATACTTTTGTTTGACAGCAGGCATTGCAGGCTTTGAAAACATTTTGTTTGACAACTTTTATTTATGTGAGTCAAACAATATGTGTAGTGTATAATTAGAGCTTATAGAATGAAAATGTAACGTTGACCTCGTAATGCATATCATTACAAACTACATGATTATGATACTACACTCCTACAATATAGGCCTTGTGACACAGGCATGAGAGACTGTCTTACCAAAGCTGTTCCTATGACCTTTTCTCTAAATTTCACTGGAGCAGTACAGTAAAAAAAGCAGTTTGGGTTACTTTCTTGGTTTTCTAGTTCAGTCAGGATCCTGTGAAAACCTTTTAATACAAATTCTGCAAAACAAGTACCCTCTTTGAAAGAATGAAACATATTTATGACTTAATTTACCAACAGCTTTAACTGAAGGACACATGAATGTTCTACAAAATATATGATTCGCAAAAGCATTTAATGACCAAATTCAGCAACTGCCCAGTAGCTTCTGTGATGATGTCTGTGGGTTTTCTGTTCTTTTTTAAGTACAGGGAAACGTTCAAATTACTGTCTGTGATAATCAGCAGAACAGTAAAGATGGGGCACATAGAGAGCAGGTTGAAAAACGCTGTAGTTTTCCTTTAATCTTACACACTTGTATAACCCGTCCACTTCTGTCCTCCTCACAGACAGAGCAGCTGTACCACATGAACCAGTGCTCTCGAGAGGACTGCTACAAGATCCTGTCACGCTACAACTGGGACCTTCAGCTGGCCAGCCGTTTTCTCATCCGCATGGCCAGAGATGCTGCACTGGAGAGACGGGCAGACAGAGTTTAGAAAAGGATCTGCATGAACTCTGTAAGAACTGAGGATCCAGTGCTGGATTTTGATGCAAGTTCTCAACAGTGAGGGGCTAAAAGTGCCACACGTCAACATCGGAGGGGCCTACACTACAGGAAAGCTACAGGAGAGCATCTCATCCTCACTACTGTGCCAGCATGGTGCCATTCTCTGTCCAGCACGGCATTGAGCCACTGAAGAGCGTATTTATGAATCAGCATAATAAAATACAGAGTGGGAATTCAAACTGGTGCCACAGAAGAACAACAAGAGTTAGAGGACACTTTGGTTTCTATTTTACTGCATGTTGTCTGAGAATTAAGATATTTGCTGTTGTCAGTGAATCATGCTGTACATGTTTGAGCCAACAGTACAAGGAAATTGCTTGGTCTCCTCCCTACATATGAGCCTGTACCAACTCTACATCGCCCCCTGCCAGCTGAACGTGGGCCTGTTCAGTTGTTTCAGACCTCCTGGAAGGGGCCAAGAGACTAGAACTGACGAGGACAGTTTGGATTAGATTTTCTTCTCACTGAAATGTAACACCCAACACCAACACTTATGCTGAATGAAGGAATTTTTTATTTTTCACTGACACACAAGCTTAGCAAAAACTGTCGGGGAAGTGGGTGCAAGTTTCTGTTTCCACAGTGAGCAGTCTCTTACGCTGTTTACAATTTTATACATGGAAAATATAATTGAAATAGGTACTTTTATGGAATATATATTTAATAGATGAACAGAAATAGATTTTAATAAATTGTATACATAGTTCCAGAACTTTTTTATCTGAATCTGTTTTCTAAATTAAAATGGGTACTTATATCAATATATTTTGATGCCAGATGCCAATAATAGTACTGTAGTGTACAGTCAGTTAGGTGTACCACATCATCGACAGCATCTCATGTCATATACAAATGTCTTATTTACATAGTGGCTAATCTAAGATCTCATCAAAAATGCAGTCCAAGCTGGCGCACTGTTCCAAATGTATAATCCATCTGGAGTGGAAATAAAAAATATAGTAGACAAAATTACAACTCACATTTCTGTCTAGTATAGGGCTTTGCTTTTTAGTGTAGAGGATTCAAGTACAGCATCTTTTTTTTTATAACATATCACTTTTGGAACTAAACCTTGTCTTTTTTTTTTTGTTTTTTATTTTTTGATGTAATTTGATGATAACAGCTGTCCACAGTGTGTGAAAGTTTCATGATGCGTGGACTGATAGCAATGCGCCAAAATTACTTGGAATAAGATAAGTTTATATTATGTTAAGAACTTTAACACAAAAAGAAATAATCCTTCAGACAGAAGGATTGGATAGAAGATTTTTGTCCAACAGCAGCGATATTCTGCTAAACTTTAGAGGAATTCCACCAATTTGTCCAAATTACTGCATAATTAGGTTATAAATAACATAATTCAGAGTAGTTTGATGTGAAATGCTCTGTTCTAGAGAACAGAGAAATCCTGAGTCAGGATTGTTCACAGTGGTAGTGATGGGAACCAGACGGCCAAAGAGTTTAAGGCCACTAAAGCTCCCTCACAGAAAGTCATCACATGTAAATGGCAGTTTTGAAAAAGATAGTTTTCTGAAGGTTTTAGCCTAGTTTTTTTAAAAAAAGTCCATTTATAGTGGAGAGATACATGCAGAACATTGTAAAGCCAAACAGTACCCAAAAAATGATGGGCCATTTTTTTTTTTTTGGTTATTTGTTGGTATCTGGAGATGCTGACTGAGACTAGATTCACCTGAATTAGCATTCCAGAGAAATGTAACAGTTATTTCTGTAGGGTTACAAATGCAATAAAAAATAAGATGTAGACATTTTAGCACAATAGCCCAGCGTTGGTTAAATGTTCTGCTCTTCCAGAGTACAATAAATGTCATAAAATGTTGGTTTGAAATACTGGTCAAATCTAGACGTCTGTCCAATGCCAGTATTTGTTTTCAAGCACATATCTGCCGATACTGTTATATATGAGTCTGTGAGTTTCTTTACTATGAACTATTTTACATCACATCACCCGGAAACACTTTAGTTCACATCTCCACAATTGAATTCTGCAGTAATTTTGAAAGCTCGGTTTAATTCCCCTCTAACCCCAAGTAACAGTGAGCTGCTACATGTTATGAAATTTCAATACAGAGAAAGTACTGCAGCCAGGATTCACTCCCATCTCATAGAAGCAAACATACTTAGGGTTTGGAGCTTTTAACTGTGTGAGAGACAAGCTAAAGTAATGAGAAATCTATTAGATTAGTCTCTCACACAAAACTGCTTCAGCACATTTGTCTTCATGCATGTCAACCCCGCTCAGGCCATGTATGTCCTTACAAAAGAGAACACTGCAGTGCATTTTAATGCAGGGGTCCATGTCCTGACTGAGTACTACTTCATGGATTAGATTAAATCCCAAACCCTGGCTAATTTAAAGGCTATTTCATTGAATTCCCTAACATCTGACCAGACCACTCTAAATAAATAAATAAATAACCAGCAAGCTAGTCTCCCATGTTAGGAATGTAAATGATTAACAGATGTCTTGTTTAGTTCGTTTCTCTGCAGTTTTATCTTTCATACTTACAGTGTAGCCTAAACATTACAAAACAAATAGATAGCTCAATCCTTCGAATGAATGTACACAACATTAACATTCTATTTGCTCTGACTTCAGCTTTTCATGTACAGTGACACACCCAGCACTGTACAAAAGCCTTAAACCAGCAAGGTGAGAGTGGGAGCATTCTTGGAAAATTCCTGGAATGGTGACCTGTTGAATCACCAGGGCAGGTTAATTGTGTGGTTATATGATATAACAGGCATTCTAACTATACAAGTAAAGTCTCCACAACATTTTTTTTTACATTATCATGGCATTTTACTAGGGCATATGATGGCACTACATGTACATGTACACATACATAAACATGTCAAGACAAGAAAGCACTGGCAAGATCAGCAGTAGAATACCAATACACAAATGTTGGTTTTTAGCAATTAATCCCTTAAAGGACCCATATCTTACATTTGTTTTGTATTTTATTTTCTCCTCTAATGTCCACTCATAACATGTATGTGTTTTTGTTTACTATTAGCCAATTTATATGACCATTTTTTAACCTCTGAAACACTCCTTGTAAAATCAGCTTGAATGGGAAAGTGCTATAAACTAAATGTTTTTGCAGCTTAATTTCTATATATGGACTCTATTGCTTTATGTTTAATACTTTAACTGTGTTTACATACTACATCAAACTGTAGAAATTTGAATATTTGAAGAAAGTGAAGAAAAGTTTTCCATGATACAGGCCCTTTAAAGAAAGTCTTACTAATACAGGCACCAGGATACAATAATATACAATTCCTATGAAGGCAACTTTTTTTCCTACTTGACACAAGTTTTGATAAGGCTATTACACTGGCTACACCTTTGTTTTTGGCAAATTTATAAGATTCATACAGATAATATGGATAATAAGTCATACAAGAGGGTACTGTAAGGCTATTCATGTAGCACTCGTTTCTAATAAGGTTAGGCAAAACATTATTTTTCTGGACATGGATTAAACATGGCCCAGAGCTAAAATGAGAATTCTCATTAAAGTTGCACTATGTTCGTTTTGGGGATTTGGAGACATCTTTGGTACAAATATATAATTGCATGCAACATGAACATTTAGTAACATGGGTTGTGCTCCGGACCCCTTTGCAACCATCAATGGATGAATCTGATGGTTGCTAATGTGTTGAAAGAGCATTCAAAAAGAGCTCACTCTGACTCTTAAATCGCTTTTTCAGGCTTTACACGGTGACTCGGAGCAGCACCCACACACACACACAGCATATTTTAATGTATTTGTCTCCTGACTCTGTAATGTTACTTCTTTCAATTACATAGTGCAGCTTTAGCATTAATGTATTGGGCTTAATATGTCTGGAAAGTGGCAACCTCATCATGCTTATGTCAAACACATTATCTACTACATCCTCACTATATATTTGTTGTTAGTACATGCTAAACCATGGGAACACAAACTTCAAAATCCTGCTGGTCCTTATTACAAAGCCACATAAAGCTGACAAAGCCGCAGAAGGCTGCTCCATTTCTGGACCAAAACAAAAACGTCTGTTCTCTATTTCAATAAAAACATCCACATGCTGTAGAAGTCTGTGGATTTCTGCTACTTCCCTGCTCACTGGAAAAAGTGTGAGTTCTTTAGGCATTGTGTCATCCACCACAGGGAAGTGGAAAAGATTTTAGAAGAGTTTTCCAGGCACCGCCCCCAGTGTGTCTTGTTTTTTCCTCACTTTCACAAGATCAGAAGTTTGGTGAACAAAAGGGTACGAACATGTCTGTACTTGATTCTGACATTTCAGAATAGAAAAGGTCACAAAATCACAATACAAGAAAACTTAGCCACTGTAACTCTTCATAAAGTAGAGGTAGCACTGTTAGTCTGATCAAACATATCATACAAAATCTGCAAAAAGTTTTAAAGTTGCTGCATGTAGCCAGAAATGACAGTACAGATTATTTATAAAATGACAGTAATTAAAACAACTATTACTTTTAAGTGGCTTTGAATAAAAATGAATCATTTTAACCTGATTTTGTGTAGATTCATACAAAAGATACAATGAAATCATTCACACAAGTTATTAACAAAACATTAGGATTTGTTGGACTGATGCAAAGTCATTCTACCACTAACAACTTAATTCAACTACTTGTGGTCTAAAAGGCTTTAGGCGTGTCCATAAAGTGCTTGAACACAAAGTGGAAAAACTGGTTTTGTTTTATAAGTCTGTGTTTATGCCATGAAAAAGCTTCTGTTTCTAGGTGTTGGTCAGGTGTTTAAAAAAAAAGAAAAAAAAAGTAAAGATACAAAGGGGAGAGAGAGAGAGAGAGAGAGAGAGAGAGAGAGAGAGAGAGAGAGAGAGAGAGAGAGAGAGAGAGAGAATTCTAGTCCCTTGAAAGCAAAGAGCTTATGAGATTGACAGTAGGTTGTTAAATAGGTTGGATTGGAAAGAGTTACTTCAAAGAGGTGAAAACTCTTAAGAATGTTAATTTTTTTATGCGAGTCATAAAAAGTAAAAAGGAATATTATCTATAGACTAAGGCAACCTCTAAGAGAAGACAGTATTGCGTTGGTTGGTGTCTCCGACTTTTTCAAAGAATATGAAATCCTGCAAAGACAAAACAGAAAGAGTATTTGAATATATACCATGTTATTTGTGTGAATTTCTCCAAAATATTCTATTTTACTGCTAGTTTTAGTGAGTAATCTGTCATTTTCCTGGAACAGATTTCTTCTGAAATTCAGTAAACATAAAAAAAACTTTTGATACAATTTTTATTGAGTCACTTTAGGTCACTTTGAAGAGAAGAATGACTACAATTCACAATACTAAGCTCAGAAAAGATAGTTGCTGATGCAGCACTGAAACCTGTCATAAACTTTATACTCACAATCAGGAAGCAAGCTCCCATCAGCACGGCCTTCATTTTAACGTCCATATCTAAGGGGAACTGGATGCCGAAGTTGTCTGCATCGGTGAACACCTCCTTTAACAGTCCACTCCACTGCTTACTGATTCGACCAATGGGCTTTCCTCCATCCTTGCCTCTCAGCTGGGGGAAAATCATGGAGATGTCTCAAAACAGAAATGAGCACGGTACAAGCCAGGCTTTACTCAACAGATTATTTGATTCATGTTAAATAACGTAACTTAGTTTGATTTCAAATATAAAATGCCAGTTTGGCACATAATAAAAAAAATATTGTTTAACATTTTATTTTTTCCAATATGTTAAACAAATAAACAGAAAATGTGCCCTAAACACTGCATAGCCTTGCAATCTCTATAGACAAACACTGGCAGTAGAATGGGTTGTACTGAAGAGCTCAGTGGCTTGAAACATGGCAACGTGACACTGTCATAGGATGTCACCTTTGCCACAAAGTAGTTCGTGAAGTTTCTGTCCTGCTAGATCTGCCCCTGTCAACTGTAAGTGCTATTATTGTTAAAATGAATTATCTAGGAGCAACAATAGCTTAGCCACAAAGCAGTAGATCTTGCAAACTCACGGAGTGGGGCTGCCGAGTGCTGAGGTGCACAGTGCTTATCCTCTGTTGCATCACTCACTACAAAGATCTAAACTGCCTCTGGAAGCTACATCAGCAAAAGAACTGCACATCAGGAGCTTATTGAAATGGGTTTCCATGGCTGAGCAATTACACACGAGCCTAATATCAAAATGCACAATGCCAAACGGAAGGGGGATGGTGTAAAGCATGCCGCCACTGGACTGTGGCGCAGTAGAAACGTGGTCAAGAGTAAAGTTTGGAGGAGGAGGGATAATGGTCTGGGGCTGTTTTTTCGAGTCTGGGCTCAGCCCCTTAGCTCCAGTGAAGGGTAATGTTAATGCTACAGCATACAGAGACATGTTAGTCAATTATATGCTTTCAACTTTGCGGTAGCACTGGGAAGGCCCTTGCCTGTTCCAGCATGACTGTGCCAATTATAATATAAACATTATATTATAAAGGTTAAATAGACTGCCAGATAGCGAAGCGTGATCCAGAGAACACGCTTCCACTGCCCTAGAATCCTTGGTCCCAATGCCTGGCATTGCAGAGAGTGATCTTAGGTTTGTGTGTAGCTTAGTTTAGTTTGCATGGTCTACTGCTTTTTGTGGCTGAGATGTCGTTGCTCCTAAACGCTTCCATTTCACAACAGTAGCACATATATTTGTCCAGGGCAGATCTAGCAGGCCAGAAATTTCCCAAACTGAGTTGTGGCAAAAATGGCATTCTATGACAGTGCCATCTGATTTTTAAAGCTGTGAAGGTACAGACTACAAATGCTTGCAGTTCAGCAGCCAGTTGCACCATCTGAATGCAAGTTTCATCGTAAGTTGGGGTGTAAAGTCCATCCTGAATCTTACGTTGAGAGCAGTTAGTTTAAAACTAGTAACACCAAATTTTGGTTGTGCCACAGACACTTACGGTCCATCTTAACTAGTAGTGCATAAAGTGATCGCAGATCAAAACAGTGTCGCACAGAATGATGATTTCATTCTGCAGCCGAAATGCTACCCAACATAAATAGGAAACAATACACGCATGATCTCCACACAAAATGGCTCACATTTCTCTCTTTTCATGCCACATGAAACGTTTGTTTAAGGTTTGTCTGTTTTTTCAAAGCGTCCATCTCTTGTATATGTGTTTATTCTGTTCTGCTGCTGAAATCTGTCTGATGTTCAAACTGGGATTCTTGTGCACGATATTTTAACAGCACTTCAATAAACGGTCAGTAACAGTAGTGAAGCTCCGGCTAATGTAATATGTGTTATGTATTGTATGATAAGGTCAGTCTCACACACAACCTGAGCACTGATGGAGCTACTCTTATTGGTCTGCACACAGTTGACTTGTGTACTTGATCAGAGACACCCACAAGGTTTTGGAATGACCCTGTAGCAAAACATCTCAGTGCCGGACACAAAGTGGGACTCAGGGCTCCGTTCCTGTCTGTGTTGTGTTGCAAATCTGTAGCTAGGAAGTCTGTGATCTTTTCCATCTCCAATCGACAAAAATGAATGCAATCTATTCTGCAGAAGTGTTTGCTGATGCAAACCGAGCCGTCTTTTGTTTTCTTGCAAGTTGTTCCCATCGATCGAATCAACCATCCATTTAACTGTTTTTTGTTTTTTTTTTTACGGCAGAACTTGCACCTCCTATACGGGTATGTGTAAATTTTACATTATAACTTAAAGCTACGTTGAAACTATGTTACTTGGTGCAACTGATTAAATTCTAGTAGCTCATTAATTTGAACGTAAAGGCAGTTTACATTCAAACTACGCTACAACTGAACTTATGTTCAGCTGGTGCAACTGGCTGCTGTTTATCAGCAGGTTACATTGCCTTTAATCCTATCTGAAAATCGGTGTATTTGAAGTAATAGTGATGACTGAACCACATTGTTACCTCAAAGTTGACATCTCCACAGCAGTTGCAGGCTAAGCACGGCCCCTCCAGTTTCATTACCGTCTCTCTGTTGGGGCCCTGGATGGAGAATTTTGGGTAACAGGGGTGCCAGTCCTGTGACACATAGCCTATGGTGGTCCCGGGGGGCGCTTGCACTTCCATCTTAGGCAAGAGAAGAAAAAATAAAAAATAAATAAAATAAACATCAAATGCATGTTATTCACAGCACAGCAAATCTACACATATAAGAACCCCAATGGCATCTAAAAGCTTCTGCTCAAACTACTCAAAACACTCTACTACCCCACAGGAAGAAATACCCATCACACAGTGTGAGTGTTTTCTGTTTCAGGTTAGATTTGTTACCGGATTAAATCAGATTCCAGTGCAGCATTTTCTGCTGATACTGATACCAGGTATCAGATCAGTACCATCACTACTTGGAAACTACATTGGTTTGGACTGTATAGTTCTCAGTTGAGTTTTTCACATCTTACAGTTGAGCACTTATGCCAGCACAGTTTTTTTTCATTATTAAACAATAGGAGCATTTCAAAGCTTTGCTTGCTTTCTTAAGTTTTGCGAAATACTCACAATTGCTTCCAGCAAAGTTTAAATAAATGGTAACATTATGTTACTGAGATGAGAAACATATTTGACGTAAATGGCAACACATTTTGGGAACTATATTCTTGTTTTTGCTTTATTGCCACACAGTGAATGCATGATGATACTTTTGGTTTTTCTAAACCAAATCAACTCAAGTTTAACTTCTCTCTAGTGCCTTCTGAAACTGGAAGTGTGGGCTTCAAGAGATGAAATGAAAATAATAACATAGTATTTAAAGATAGCACTAAACACACACATAGTTCAACATATCTGCAAAGACAAACTTATTTAATTTTCTCTGTCATTATGATTGCAGTATTTTATTATAAAATAATCCATTATGCCGAATGGCAGTCATGGTAAATGGTATTTGTTGGGACTAGAGATGAAACGATATTAAAATTTCATATCACGATTATCATGACCAGAATTATCACGATTATCGATATTATCGCGATATTGATCAAAAGCGTTGAAAAGTAAAATAAATAAATAAATAAATAAATAAATAAATAAATACTGATACACAAACTGAAATTTGTTTCACCATTACTATTATTATTATTACTGTTGTAAATTATTATTATTATTATTACTGCAGTAATTATTATTATTATTATTATTATTATTATTAATTACAATAATTAGGGATTTCCCTGCATAGAGAATTAAATCTCCACCAACTCTGAGGTGGGTCTTAATGGAAAATTACTACTTCTAAGAAGTGCTGCACTCGGGGCATTTCTGTCCGAACTGCAACTGCAGCATTATTGTGCCGTTGTGGCGCTGAACCCCTAATCAACACAGTGCACCAGGAAAAACAGCGTGACGTGCTGTGAGCTGCAGACAGTGTAGAACTCACACAGCGTGTCTTCACCTGTGGAGCTGCTTCTCTAAAAGCATTTTAAAACTAAAACATAACTTAAAATTAACGCGCATCTGAGCTGCGGCAGAAACACTCCTACAGTTTAATCTCTGAAACTCTGTTTTTCCCAAAAGCAGCACGCAGCGTTTACTTGCGCAAGGTCCCGTCTCAAAGCACACTATCTTCCCTATGTAGTGCACTTCGTGGATCATGAAATAGCAAATCCTTCACCCAAAGAGTGCAGGAAATGTTCGACTAAGTCATCTATAATCAACATTAACAACAGGTTACAAATTCCCTGTTTAAAACTCAGCTGCTTGTTAATGATGATCGTGTTTGTTTGAACAGTAGCGCTCTACGTAGGGGACACTGAGTGATTTGAGACAGTTATTCTCTTCTCAGACAGTAAACACAGCAAGCGAGAAAGGGGCGCTGTGCAGATTGAACCTCTGCAGCGTCTCGTTAACTCAGAGCTCATTTTGGAGACTCTGCTCCACAGAAATATGTGTTACAAGCTTTAGTTTTGATTCACAGTTGATTCACCGATTGTTTTTTTTTGACGCTAAAAGCTTCATTTTATATTATTAACGAACCATAAGCATAGGTTAAACCACACAAACCATGACATTTCTTCTATTTCCAAGTCCCCACAGACTTCTCCGTTAAAGTTAACCTTGCGTTCTCTAAAAAGTAGCGGGTGGTGGTCGCGAAGATGACTCCTAAGGTTTGATGTGTCGCCCCCTTTCGCCGCTATTTTCTTTCGGCCTGTTCTGCAGACAGGGTGGTCATCTTCAATTAACTTTCCTTCTGCATCCTTATAAAACCCAAAACATGACCAAACAAGACCAGACTTGGTCTTCATAGAAGGCTGAAATATCTCCGAATCTCTGTCACTACATTCCGCCATGTTCTCTCTTCTCTCCCTCTCACCACCCCCCGCCTTCCCCTCTACACACACACACACACACACACACACACACACACACACACACACACACACACACACAGAGCTGCGTCTGAGAGATGATTCTTTGAATTCTGCCTTTGTTTGACTCTGTAAAGCGAGTTTTTCACACCGCGGTAATCGACCGCGGTTTTAACGATACTTTAAAGTTCAAACGGTACTACTAACCGTCATTAATTTTACCGCGGTTTACCGTGAAACCGATTACCGTTTCATCTCTAGTTGGGACTTCAAAATATTGCAGCAGTTCAGAGAGGAATGCTGATGTCTGTTTGTAGCATGTCAGGGTGCCATATGTCATGTGAACATGCACACATTAAAATAGACTGACCTTCAGCCGCTAAACTGCCAGAAACATGCTGTGCAGTCATAAATAGCGTTTGCGGGAATGGGTGTACAACTGCTTTAGTAAAAGTCAGACATCCTGACTGGCTTTCCTGTTTGGCTGTGAGCTGAGGATGAGAACTGACACACAGTAACAAAGCCAAAGTGTTTCACATGATAAACAAAGGCTAAGCTGCCTTAAGTTTTTTGTGACACATTTTAAAACCAAGGTGAGAACAGCAGCCACTCCTTTCCGGTAGAAGATTCAGGGCTATCAAAACCAGCACTGCTCAACATGCTAACAGCTTTCTCCCCAGGGTTGTAGCACTTATTAACCACAGTAGAAACCTTACGCTTTAAATTTAAACTGAACCTAATAAACCACACTTACTGAATTACAGTTTAACTCCTTCTACAGTATAATGTTTATTTGCACAACCGTACAATTTTTTTCCATTGTTCATATCATTCTGTAATGTTCAGCTGTTATTATAGCATATGTCTTCTTAGACCTATGTATGTATAGATATTAATATCGGCATAGGTACAGATATTCACACATCTCTTTAGGTTCTTTCACACTGGCCCTTTATTACTCTTTTCTATTAATTATTTTAATTTGATTTGTCTGTTACTCGTCTGTGTGCTAGTCTAGTCTGTTCAATATGTTGCACGTCATACACGTGCGCACTCACCAAGACAAATTTCTCGTATGGTTAACACACAGTGTAATTAAGTGATTCTGATTCTGAGTTCATGAAGAACAGACGAGAAAGCAGAAATCACTGAATACCACAGGGAAGTGAGGTTTGCATGCACAAAGGACATCATAACTATACATTCTAACACCATCGCTACCAACAAGACAGTACAAGGCTAACCAAAACACCTACACAAGCAAATCACCATTCAACACTGAATAAGCATTGAGGAAACTGCAAAGCCATTTAGGCTAAGGTGCACTTTTCTTTACCACCAAAAAGCCTCAGAGTAAGTCTAAGGAGGATTTCTGTTAGCCAGGTAAGTTTAGACAAAAGTTAAAGCAAAGGCAATCCAATAGGAGAAGAGCTATAGATCATTCATACTGAAGAGCATTTGTATTGGGCTAAGATTAACCAGGTTACTGTGAAATCCTGCTGCATCAAACATCAGATACAACTACTAAACCCAAACCAAATATGATTTCCACAAAGAACCCATCAGAACATCACTCGCTCAACCCAGGGACACTATAAAAGTTGGAGAGGGAGACAGAAAACTGAAATATGAATGAAATAGCCCATCATGGCAAATGGTGTTACCATTTACTACCATGTTACCATAGAGCTCAACTGGTAACACTCAATGGTTACTGTATTAAGGAAAGTCCCGCCCGTTAATAAAGAGCCAACAAACTTGTTGGTACAGGTGTAAGAGTGAAAAAGCTACTCTTGTTGTGAAAATATGTTAATGCACAATGGCTTAAACAGTGAGGCAAACACCACAAACTATTTATGCGATTGTTGTCAGATTTTACCAGCGATTACAGACATGTTTTTGAAATGTCATTTTTGAGTTTACACAATACTGCGAAAAAACTTACATTTCACAGACAATTACACAGAAACCTCAACAACTAAATATAATATATTGACAGCTACACATCCTTTCAGACTCATAGCGCTGAGTTGTCTTCTCACAGTGGAAGAATGGACAGAAACACCAGTGAATGTTTTTAGATCTGATGCAAGAGTGGAGCTTGATTTTCTCCTCTCTCTCAAAGATGAGAGCTTTAAGTACTGTTTATAGTTACTGGTGACAGTTTTGGTGGTCTATCAGGTTTTACTTGGTTGTTAGTAGTTATATTTCTCTAAAACCTTTATTTATTTTTTGGACTCCAATTTTGTAAATGCCTGTTTTTTGACTTTCCCCTTTCTTATGCAAGTGGATTATTTAATATCTAATTTCCTCAGAAATATCTCCTGGAAAAAAATGAATAACTTGTACTTGGCTGTTTTGACTGGAAACACACTGCACTGTAGAACTTTCCTCATTCAACTATACTGAAACCTGGTCTATGGCTGGAAATAACCGCCCAAGGTTGTTCCCAAGACAGCCACCAATGACTTTCCTATAAGGACTTTATACACATGCGTACCTCTTGCAGGCAGCAGGGGCACCAACAGGTGGCACAGCGGAAAGGTCGGATGAGCCGTATGACCTCTCGGTCCGAGTTGTCTTTGATCTTCATGTCAAAGCTCCTCAGCGAGCCACAGCAATTCCGCGTGCAGCAGTCGTTCTTCTCCTTGGCCTTGTAGATCTTCTGGCCCATGCTGTTCTTAATCTCATATTGGTTGTTGGTCTCAAAGCCGATAAACGCTATGACACAAATAGGTACAATGATTCTCAAAACATATAACTGATGAATAAGAACTTTTATTCAACCTTACTCAAGAATAAAGAAGCTATTTTTCCATTATGATGTTCAGAGGTTTTTCTCGTTTTTTTCTCTGAAAAAAATTCCTCACCTTGTTGATACTCCTCTTTACAGTAAACACAGGCAAGCTCAACCTGGTAAAAACAAACTCACCCTCCAGCAACTCCACTTTCTGGTGAATCAGGACCTGGTCAATCTGAAATGTTAAAGGAATCAGGCAAGGTTATTTAGAGACTACATGGAAAGGAGAGGGAAACACAAGAAAGCAGAGAAATGTTACCTGTGTTAAATACTCCAGACCGGGAGGTACTCCCACAGGCACGGCTACAGGTGCTGCTACAGGTGCTGCTACAGGGCCGGAGGCAGGCGGAGCTACAGGACCTCAAAACACAAAAAACAGCAGAATGTGAGGGAGTATTTAAGTAAAAGGATGAGTTTCACATAAAAAGGCACATGAATTAAAACTGAAAAGTGAGTTTCATATGAATTGATCTTCACATTTACACACCACAGTAGTTATAGTGACTAACACTGCAAACCGTAATGACAGATGAAGTCAAGCCTAGATTATAGGCACAGTCACATGGAAAATGTAATGTGAAATTACATGTTCTGTTTATTTTCTAAGTGAAAATAAGTTAACATATCTTTTACAGGGAACAAAACTCAATTATGTAATTTTCCCCTAATTTTACTGCATAATTTCTATTTATTTGCTGAGATCAACATTATCAGAAAACAGTAAAACATACAAATTAGCAAGCATGAAATGTTTTTTGCACAAGCCACATTTTATGTTTTATTTTTCCCCAAAATGTTAAATTCAGCAAATATACAGTAATTTTGCATTAATAACAAATTTTAAGAATATATTTTAGACTAAAATCTTATTGTCCCAGGTACCAGGCAGTGTATCTGTAACCATTTCATGCAATAACTTTCTGTGATGTAGCTTTTAGTTTATAAGTGCTTCAGATGTCTGGTTCCTACCACCATCACTTTCTTCAGAACGGAACATTTCATATCAAACCTTTCTGAGTGACTTTGTCAGCAGAATGTCAGCATTTCTTAGTTGATAGTTACCCCCGTAGGCATGCATGGGCACTTGGCCCGGGTGCTGTGGTGGACTGACTGGGGCAGGCTGGTACATAATTGGTTGATCCGGACCTTGCCCATAACCCATGTGGAATCCTGCGGGTGGGGCCTGCCCAGGCTCTCCATAACCTCCTACAGGGTACGGGGGCATTGAGTAGCCACCTGGCTGGGGCATAGGGTATGGAGGCTGGTTTGGAGATTGATAACCTGATGAAACAAGTGAAAAAACAAAACAAAAAAGAAACCATGCAGGGGTTAAAAAACTTACTTTTGCTGGGATTTTTTCTATTTCTCTTGCCAATCAGTTGAGTTCCTTTGCACATGAATTTATTGTATTCACTTAAGTATAATTTCTTTGCATTTTTTCCATCCCTGGAAACATAAGCAATACAGCAGTGATGGGATTCTAAAGCCAAAAAAAAATATTGCATCGTATCAGAGGGTCGCGTAGTATCGTGTCACTACAATACATGGATGGACGAGTGATTATATTTGAATAATCTGTTTAGTTACCACTATTTTAAACACTAATAAACAGAACAGAATTCTGCACAAGTGTTTATTCAAACAGTGACACAGTACCTAAGGATATATTTTGTAACTCTGCAATATATCTGATGTAAAATTGCTCCATCTCTTGGAAAATGACATTGATTGTTGATTACAAACAAGCCCAAAAACAGTAAACTGCAAACTGAATAAATAATAAATAATTCTTAAACAATTAATATATGAACAACAGGGCATTGTACACCAGACACAGGAAGTGCACCACTTGTGCATCACTACTATTGCTGATAGTTGGACTAAAACAGATATAAGGAAACCTGTTCAGCATGGTGAAAAATGGACGTATCAGTAAACTCAGCAAATGTATTACTGTGAGCTGCCTTTGTTAAGATGCAGCAAACACTGAAATATTATTTGAAAGTGCAAAACAGAATTGAGCATCAGCGTGTGTGTGTGTGTGTGTGTGTGTGTGTGTGTGTGTGTGTGTGTGTGTTTATGGGGGGTTTAAAATATGCAGACAGGAGGAGAGGTACTGTGAGAGAACAACAAAGAACTGGTTCCAAATTAGGGAACTGAAGAAGCTATTAGAATACGTAGGAACCCTTACACAACTAAGAAAAGTTTAAAACTCCAGTGACCAAGTTGATACGTGATCCAAGTGTAAATTGCGGCCTTTTATATTGAACAACAAAATTGTGACACTGCTGACTGTGGCACAACTGACAAAGTTACAAAAATACGCTTTTCTAAGCTTTTCTAAACTGTAGTCAACTGTCACTTTCGTTTTAAAGTCACTGTATGTAGAAAATTAGAGCTGTTGCATTCATGTTATTTTATTTTATTCAAATTCATTTTATTTGAATTTTAAACACCACTGACAATCTTTTTGCAACACATGAAGCAGTCTGCATTTTAGCAAAATTGATCAGAAATATAAGATTTCACTAATCATGAACTTCTCAGAGTAAGTCTTTCTTCCTTTAAGTCCTTTAAAATATACAATCAAGAAGCCAAAACAACCTTTCTTGCTTTTTAAAGTAACATTTTATATTTTTGTAACACTACTGATAAAAAAATAATGGGACAAGATTTCTCAAAATATTATTACATTTAAAATAATTGTAACATAGGACAGACAATTTTAATGGATTTCTACAAATAATATCTGAAAGACAGGCACCAAATTTGTTGTTTCATGTGAAAATAATACTTCAAAAAGAAGAATTATCATCATTTGTGTTGGTTAATATAGGAATAGAAAAAAGAACACAGACATCAACTTTATGCTTATTTCGAGCTCATTTTCATGGATTCAAATTTGTGGGACACTATTTTCCACCGCAATGACAGAATGATCCATATATGTGAAAATCAAGACTGGCTTGCAGTGTCTAAATGTGTTTGCATTTAACTCAGGCAGATTTTGACACCGGAAAATAATCAGAAATCAGATGTTTTTACCACCAGCTTGGGAAACTATTTTCAACACACCTATGGTTGGCCAAGTTGAGAATTCGATGCAAATACGTATTTTGAAAATGTCGAAATAGCTAAGAATGAGGTCTAGAACATCTTGTATTCAAATCTTTTTCAAAACACAAACACCTATGACACAAAATTGTGTTTGTCCGCTCAGTGCTCGCTGAGCCAAGAATTCTGCAGTCACATCAGGTTACTGAGCTCCCCTGAGAAACACACAATGGCTCCTAACATGAGCACTAATGGGGTTTAGGAAGTCACTTGACTGTCTAGGCAACAACAGTATGCAGTCCAGGGATGAGCTGTTTTCTGACTGGTGATGGACAGAGAGAGCTCAGTGGTGTTGGTTGCCTTGTTTCAAGCTGAAATCAGTTTTATGTTTTCCTTTATAATGTGTAAATGATGGGCTTGCTTCTGTCAAAAGTCAATCTGCCTTCAGGGTTTAGTTAAGAGTAATGTGAGGACCAAGTAAGTTCACTGGAACACAATAACTGTAAAATGTTCCTCAGAAGAGTACTACTTAAAGTCAACTTGAAATCAAAAAAGATCTAATTAATCTTCTTTGTTTGCATCATACTAGGTGGGACTGATCATATCACTTCACTTCAAAGACAAAATTCTTGTTTTACTGTAATCTTCCATGAAAATAAATGACTTGCGCCCACATCGACAACGTCTTTTGACTTTCCTTTACATCACTGTGTGCCAGCGGGCGGGGAAAAATATTATTAACAAATGAATATCATAGTTCACATACTACCACCTCCACCTATTGTTAAGAGAAAAGAGACCCTTCATAATACATCACGATAAATACATTTTCCAATTCACATTGGCTTTAAAAGATGGTTCTTCAAGGGATACGTATGGAATAAAAGAGTTAGAGGACAACTGTTTCAGCCTACATAACTTTGCTGTCATCTCAGTGCTTCCCAAAGATTCAAACACGCTCCTTTGTAATCTGAGGTATTCTTGCAGCAATAGCACTGAGCTTCAGTATGAGGCAGCAGTGGTGCAGATTCGTTTGCACAAGCTTGCGGTGGACGACCACAAAGTACAATTAAACTACCCACAAGCGATGAAATGTCTTTTCTGGTAGTGGACACAGACATGAATAGATGATTAGAGTTAAAGGCTTCATGCTCCAATTGATAAACTGAATACATTAAATACAATATCCCATGAATAATTCAGTGGCTGCATGGTCCTGTCACAGTGACCTCACCTTAATCAATCCAAACCTTGTCAGTTTGGTTTAAAAGCTCCCTCCACACCCATGCTGTGTTAACTCCAGAAAAAAACAAGTATGGTCAGTTACAAGCAGGCCTAGTAGGCAGGAAAAGCGCTTTACCTGGTGCCGACATGTTGCGGAGTGGCTGGAGGGCAGCTGACTTCTCCCCCAAATCTGGGAGCTGGAGATGAAACATATAAAGGACATGGACTATTAGACAAAGAAGGACCTCAGAAGAGTCAAATAAGCCATTTCAGTTCATGCTGCCTTCAAGAGAGATTGTAAAAACATCTAAAATATATGCCTTGAAGCAAAACAGATTCAAATCACAGCCTGGCCCATGTTGTTCAAAACTTTACAAAGAGGAAACAGAGGCTTTGTAATAATTTGCAAAAGAAATGTCAACTATGTGGGGAAAAACTACATTACGAAACACCCAGCGGTGCTACATACGCTGTAAGACTGTCTAAGCAGAACTAGACTGAGACTCCCAGATGCTGGTAACCCTCCATTCAGCTTATACACTGCTCGTATTCACTTGCATAACACGCAAGAATCTGTACGACCATGACGTCAGCGCGGTGGGTGTGGCCAGCCTCCCACCAGGGTTTCGTTAGAGATTAAAAATAAAAAGCAGCTATCAGGGCCTCACAGCAAGGAAACACGTGGAAAACTTGCAGAAACCACAGGCCTATTTTAAAAAATGATTCTGTATGATGTGTCGGCTTAATAATAGCAATTCACGCAGCTTATTTAAGAGAATTATAGTCCAAAAAAGGCTACAGACTGTTCATTATGGGTTTAATGAACTTTAAACTGGAAGCTACAATGGCCTGTCTGTGTAAGTGTGAGAAGCAGCCTAATTGGTGTCAACGTCTGATACGTTAACGTTAATTCGGCGTTCGTGCGCAAACCAGCAGGCATGTGTTTTACTGGAAGTAGCCCCCCCCTCTCTCTCTCCCTCCCCTCCTCAACCCCCACAAGTCAATAGGGGCAAAACCAAAACAACGGCTTGAACACACAAAAATGGCAGCTACGTTACACTATGATGTTTCTACCGAGACATCGAGCTTCGGTAAGATGTTAAAACCGAACTCACCGACAGACAATAGAGCAGAACAGCAGCCTCACGTCTCAGGAGACGGTCTGATTTTCTTCAGTGCAGCGCACTTTGTCTTAACCTTGATTTCCCGCCAAACTGCACACAGGAACAACACACAACAACGAAGACAGAGAAAACGATAAAAACTTTCGTTTTTCGCTGCAGACTAATGGTCTGTCCTGTGTTTGCTGCTGTGAATTCTCCGCCCAAACATGATCTTTTCTGTTCCTGTGGAGCTCCTCACCCTCTCCCGCCCTCCCCTTCCTGACGCGTTCACATGAGAAAGTCAGCGGACTTCAGTTAGCACTGAGAGGCCATTAAACCCCGAGACACAGCACACAGCATCTTCAACAGGTAGCAGCACTAAATATGTGGATTTCATTGCCATAAAAGCCCTGCAGTTTTCTCGTCTAGTCGCTGGTTTCTTCCTCTTGTTCTCTGGGTTTTGGTCTAGTCGCTGTTTTATCGGTATGAGTTTATTTTTATGTACAAGAAATGCCCGCGTGACACTGTAAACAAGTATAAATGTGGTTAAAACTTGAGATCTCGACAGAGCAACAATCCACCGTGATGAAGCAGCGCCATCTACAGACTGATCTGGTCTGAGCAGCTCATTAACTCAGCCGCTCTCTCACTGTGTGACTGTTCCAGCTCTCCACCAGAGGGCGCTGCAGACGAGCACAAACTCCCTTTCAGTCCTCTGCGTCCGAAACATCACACTAACCACTGCACCACTCACACTACACTAATGAAGGGCCTTATAATAGAGGGGAGTGATTCAGTGTGCGGTTTAGGACGCAGCCCTAGAAAGAGAATACATCACACACACAATCAGATAGACAGGGGGATGGTGGGCTCTCGTCTTAGACTGTCTTTAGATTGTCTTTAGACTGTCTTTAGACTGCCCGTTTGAGAATATGAAATAACTTTCGTGTGTAATTCTGCAGTCATTAGTCTGTTCCTCCACTGAAACATGCACATTTCTAAAAGCAGCTCTTTTCCAGCTTCCTGGCTGGACATGACGAACCCCCGATACGACCAAGGAAACAGTCAGACATTTCAATGTGTGGGTATATATATATATATATATATATATAGTATGTATATATATATATATATATGTATATATATGTGTGGTTCTATCACTTTGATATGTTATCTAAATGGGATGGAAAGGGAGACGGGTAACAAAATTCAAGGACAGACTTTCCTTATTTTTCATTTATTTTTTGACCATCAGTGAGGTGTATAACTTCAGAACTTCATAAAACTCTCCGTCAAGAAATGTACTATAAAAACCACATATAGTATTAATGTAGCCCATTAACAAAAATGCTTATATTTTGTATTTTCTCAATATCTGTATTAACAAATAAGAATCTGTTCAAAAACATTTCATCGCTGATGAAAGCCTGGAACAGTGTGTGTGTGTGTCGTACAGGGTAAACACAGGGAACCTGTAGCATCTAAAGTGATCGTCACTCACTGTATTTAAAGTAAAAATGTGTTTGTTTATTCGTTTATTTATATTTCCTCAAACACACCAATTCTCTTTCTGTAATCATTTTCAAGCGTACACGTCTAGCCCAGCTGAAATAGGGGAGAGCGGGGTGTTTATTTCTGGGTCAGTAGAGGAGCTCTCACAAAAATGTAACATAAACATGTCTGTCCTCTTCAACAACATTCACCCACTTTGTCCAGAGTTCTGTATGCTAACAGTCCATTAAGGTGGGCATAATTTTTTTATTTTTCTGGGTGAAAACAAAACAAAAATGTCTCCCTGACATTTGTGTAATAAATTCTAGAAATATTTCACACAGAAATATTTTTCTCTGTATTTTATATATTCATTTTAGTTAGTAGAAATAAAAACCATATATAATAAAAAATCATTTATATCATATAATCATAAATATCATATAAAAAGAGTATATTACAATAGAATTATTTTTTATGTTTTGTTTATTATAATGGTTTATTCAACTATTTATGTATTAAACATGTTTTTTATTTGAAACTTCTATTGTATTTTATTTATTTTGTTTAAAAATATATGGTTAATATTACTAAAAATAATTCAAAATGTAGCTGCATCCTCTTTTATCAAAAAGCTGCTCCAGTCTTACTCTATTCCATGTTCCTGAGGTCCGATCAGCCGCTCTTGGCTGTTCCACGGTCTCAGCTGAAGTTCGGAGGCGACAGAGCTTTTGCAGTCGCAGCACTGAAGCTTTGGAAGCACCTAACACTGGACGTTAGGTCTGCCCCTCTGTCTCCTCTCTTAAAAGCAGATTAAAAACCTGTTTTTATTGGGTAGCTTTTTTAACTTTGTGGAGGTTTGTGATCCTTTGTGTATTTGGTGTAAACCTTGTGCTTTTATGTATTTACTGCTGTCGGCTTTAGACTATATTTTACGGATCAGCTGTGCACAGCATTTTGGTTTTGAATGTGCTCTACAAACACTTACTTACTAAATACATACTGTTGTTCTTCAATACAAGCCAGTGATACAATATATGTAATGTTCCTAATGTTTAAGTAATTCAGAAGTGTAATTTGGTTGTTACCGAAAGTTATTATTTGAGGGTTGCTTTTAATTATAAGCTCTTATATTTGTTATTCTGTGAAACTATAGCTTTTTAACATTGCATTTTTAACATCCATCCCCATAACACATACCAGTCAGTCCCATGTTCATGAGTGTAGTCATGAATGCGCTAATACTAGGAAATATTTTCTGACGTTGAAAGTGTCTTTTAGCGACAGTGTTCAGCTTACTTTTGCTGCCAAATGGGTGCCAGCCAGCCCCGCTCTGTTCTACATTCATTTTCTTTTGTATGGAAAAACGCTGGTCATATAGATTTGACTACAATTACTGGCAAATATGATGAAAGTGACAAAGTTCTCATAAAATAAACCACACTGATAATAAAAATCATATACTCGAACATTTTAAAAATTATTTCAAGGCTTTATTGTTTTTATGAGGAACAAGAGAGAGAAAACTCTCCAAACCAATAATTATGCCCTGAAGAAGGCATGAGACTCTACACGTGGGCATTTTTACAGTCCAGCTATGATATTTTTAATTTAAGGAGTGCTTTAGAGAGTTTTTTCTCTCTTTTTCCATGAATTTTTAAAAAATTTCCCTTAGCATCAATGAGCACCTGATTTGAACAACACTTAAAGCAAACATTTTTTTCAATACACAGCACGCCTACAACTATCTCTCTAAAACAGCTTTATTGTTTAATGGCTCTCATCAAGATCCCATCAAAAGCAATCAAATACATAATATATTTACATTTGATTCAGTTCAGTTTGTCTTCAGTTACTAATGTGTGTACTTTACAGACTTCCTGTTTCCCCGGGAAAAGCTCACATCCATCAGCATGAGGAAGGTCAAAGAACTAAAAGCAGAAATGAGGCTGGTCAAACAATGGGCACGAAAATAAGTGGCTCCTCAAAATACCAATAATACTGTCAAAACAGTAGTTTAAAAAAATGCCCCCACTGTAACTTAAAGAGAAGAGGACACAGTCCTGATTAGAGCAGCAAATAGTCCAAAGAAATATAAAGATCGGTTTGTCTTTGGGACGTTTATCTAAAAGACACTATTAGATGCTGTTCTGAAGAGTTTTAGAGGAAACTTTTACTGAGAGGATACTGATGTCACATAAAACCAAGCATGGACTTTTTGGCCATATGTTTGTTTAAAAGGATGGATGTATATACTGCTAAGTGTATTGTACCTAAAGTAAAATGTAGTAGAAGATCCTGTAGTCTTGCTTTTGCTGGGGCCCCAGTGAAGATGCAGCATATAGAAGATAAAGCAATAGCAGCAATAATTCTTTCCAGGATATTATGGCAAAAAATTCCCCGAATGGCTGATTTGTGAGGCTGTATTTCAGCCAGACATAGATCTTTCAAAAGGATCCTATGGTTTAAGACCAACCTGATGAACCATCACAGGAGAGAACTTTGCCATGATTCTAGCAAGGGATGACTTCAATAAGTACTAAGTAAGCATATCAGTAAATCCTCTATTATATGGATTCAGAAAAGCATGCATACATATTAGAGTGTGTTTGGAAATCAGTACATAAGATGCAGAATTGGCACTCTTGAAATTCAGCAACCTTGTGGGGCCTTCAGAATTCACCCTTCATTTATCTAATTTCCTGTCAAAGTGGCCTTAAAGTTATTCATTTTCAGGAGATATTTCAGAGGAGATGAAATATGAGATAATTCAACTGTCTAAGGAAGGAGAAAGTCAAAGGAAAAAAGGGAAAAAATAGGAGTTTCCACAACTGGAGTTCAAAAATTATTAAAGGAGAGAAAATTGGAATCCTGACGACTGTGTAAGACCTGGTAGACCACTAAAACTGTCACCATAAAATAAACAGCACTTAAAGCTTTCATCTTTGAGAGAGGGGTGAAAATCAAGATCCACTCAAAAAAAAAATCCTCAGGTGTTTCTGTCCATCCTTCCACTGTGAGATGACAACTCAACACTATGAGTCTGAAAGGATGTGCAGCTGTTAAGAAGCCCTTACTGAGAAAAGGAAACAGACAAAACATAAGAAAATTCTTCATATTAAACAAAGAAGCTTCTGGTTTTCTCAGAACATCACTGAATGTGTTTGGGGTTACTTTGATTGTGAGATGCAGAAAATGCAACCAACCTCTAAGACTGAACTTTGGCGGTGTGAAAAATATCCCAGCAGATTTCTATGAACAACTGAATACAAGTTTCCTGAAAAGAATGGAGGCTGTGATAAAGGGAAAAGGTAGACACACTACATACAGAAAAACACTGATTATATTTACTTAATAGTCTTAATTAAGTAAACTTAATAATTTACTTAATAATCTGTAATCTTATGTTAGATATGCTTCCTGTTTTTTCCTCATGCTGAAAAATTGATATAAGAATAACATATAAATAAATATAAAAACAATAACCAGAAATTAAATAAATCAAGGATAGTGTCTGACTTTTGACACTGCTGCATGTATATATATATTCTCAGTATATACATAGCTTTTATATATCTGTGTCAATATTACCAGAAAAAATATCTTATGAACACATCATTGATGACATAATAAAGAAATAAAAAAGTAAAAAAATGTTTTGAGTCAGTCATTCTTTTCCTTTTTTACCCAGAAAGTAAATGTGTGAACCCCTCCAATTATGTGACTTAGAGCCCTCAAATGTTCAGAAACGGCCATATTCTACTGTAAAATGTGTGCTAGAAATACGTAAATAAATAAAAATATATATTATTTTTTTATAATCAGGTATGTATAAATCAAGGATTTAGAAATATATACTTGAACTCAGCTGAATTGACCTACTGCTACTGTCTGTGTAAAAAGGTGGCAAAATATTAGCTGATGCCACCACAGGATAAAAGCCCTTTAGGGACAATTCCGACTAAAATAAGGTTTTAATTTCATTTTAAAGCACTTCAAGCGGTGCAGGTCCAGCACTGAACAGCATCTGTTCAACGCTGTGCTGTGATTGCAGTGTTAGATAATCAGGAAGTGTCTCCTTAACGGAGACTGAAGATTTTTTCTGGATTAAAGAGTGGAACACTAAACAACTAAACTAACCTTTTTTTATCTGTTTTTTTTAAAATCCTTACTTAAACAAAATTTGGTTCAGCAGTAAAAGTGCTTACACAAACCCACAGATCGACAGATCTTGAAAATCTTTTGAAAATGACTGCTGAACATCACTCCACCATCCAAAAGCTCTTACTGTACTTATTTAATAAAGATTTAAAGCAGTTAGTGACAAAAAAGATTGGTGCAAACACATGTACCCTGCAAAAATGTGAGTCAGGTATATATACAATCAGTGTATTTACACAAATCAGCATGTTTATGTTCATATTAAAATATATATATAAAACTGAATTCCTTCTTTTATTTGATGCCATGCATACACTTATGTATGCAGGCATGTATATACTTATACATGCATACACTTAAAAAATGGTTCTTCAAGGCTTCTTTGGTAAAGGCTATGGTTTTATTTAGAACCATGAGTTTTATACAGAACCTTTTCATGCTTAAATGGTTCTTTGCGTGGTGGAATGTTATGTTATTATATTTCTATGTAGCACCAAAAAGAGTTCTGCTATAGTTATAAAGTCAAGAGCTTGAAACAACAAAAGAACCATTTTTGGTGCTACATAACACACTTGTGCACATTTTAATGCACTATTACTATTTATTTACTGAAAAAATAAGACAAAAAATGTGGCCTGTGCAAAAGTTATAGCACATTTTAAATTACATTTTTTTAAAATGTTAAACTCAACAAATGAATAGAAATTGTGTAGAAAAATATCATATTTCGGTTTATTCTCTATCAAGGATGTGTTAACTTATTTTCACTTAGAAAATCAACATGTTAGTTGACTGGGGGGTGTTCAAACTTTTGTATACAACCGTGTGTGGACAACTACTCAGTCAGTGTTCCTCCTGAAATCAAGGGTATTAATAAGGAGTCTGTTCCCCTAATACAGCAGTAATAGTCTCTACTCTTTGGCAAAGACTTTACACTGGAAGATGGAACATTGCTGTGAGGATTGGATCCACAAGAGCATTAGTGAGGTCAGGTACTGAAGTTGAGTGATTATTTCTAGATCATAAACTTCACTCCAACTCATCCCAAAGGTTTTGGATGGAGCTCCATCACTCCAGAGAACACAGATCCACTGCTCAATGCTGGGGGGCTTTATACCCCTCTAGCAACACTTGGTAATGAATTTGGCGACCTTATGCTCATGTGCAGCTGCTGTAGAGCGTCCCATTCTCTTACCAGTGGGTACACCTTAAAGAAGCCACATTCACTAATTAGGGGTGTCTGGACACTTTTGGACATGGTTACATTCTAGGTTTTTTATAATAAACTGGAAACTCAGTGTAGAACAGATTGAGCTGAGTCTGGATATGCTTTACAGACAGCTGTTCTATATTTGGCTCTGCTGATCACTCGGGGTACTTATAGGGCAGAGACCTGAGGGTGGGGGATGGCAGAGATGATCATGCCCACGCACACACACACTTTCCTTTCTTTTCTTTTTTTTTTTCCTCCTTTTTTTGGGGGGGTTCTAATTAGAGTAATCGGCGCCAACCTAACTGGGCTCAGACTGTGTTGACAGACTCCTGGGCGGGCTCGTGGGGCATGTGTAGTACATAAAGTTTATTTACACCATTCTTTATCTGTCAGCGGCCTCTCAGTGTTTGGTGGTCCCGGAGGCCAAAAATAGCATTAATTAGGATAGGGCGGGAAAAGAGGAAGAGAGAAAACGTGTCGAACGGCTGGTAGGCCATCCACCGAGGCCTCGGCGGCACTTTTCTTTCTGTGTGTGTGCTTCATGCCTGCCTGTACTACCGTCCCTTGTGAACGACGAGGGTTAGATGAGAATCCAGCGATGAAATTGGCGAAACAGCATTATCAGATGCTCCAGCTGACCACACACAGACACAGCTCGCTGTGCTCTTTCATAATCTGGAGTTACTATCAACCAATAAATGTGCATAATTATGAATGCTGATGGATTGTCAGTGATCATGTGATGGAAAAAAAGGAGACACTTGTCCTGAGGGGGAAAAGTGAAGATGAAGCATTAAAACTAGATCAGGTAGAGGTTGAGGGACATACAGCTCTAAGAAGAACCTGTAAGAACTTTTACGTTACGTGGATGGCCCATATCTATATTTTCATTACATTTTATTTTTTCCCCTGAGGTCCACTTATGTTTTTGTGTGTTTATCTACAAAAAAACAGCTATAATTCATTTTTACATGACTATTTTCCAACCTCTGTTTTTTCTTTACAATTAAACAGCCTGTTTTTGTTACGGTGCCTTTATGATATATGTAAATGAGCTCTGTTCTGATTGGTTGCCATGTATTGGCCTCACTCAAAAAGCAGTCCAAGCCAAAACACTCCTTATAACTTCAGCATGAGGGGGTGGGGATAAACTGCTGTAAGCTGAATAGGTGGATGTACATAAATGTTTCACAAAAACAACAAATTGAAAATGTGATGCTTGTGCAACTTAATGCATCTCCATTTTAGTAATTTTTCACTTATTGCATAATTTGAAAACTCCATTTTCCTTTTGCATTGCGTTAAAATTTCACAATTCAAAATGACTTGTTGAACTTCCATTACAAAGTTTTTTTTCCACTTCTCTTCTAAGGATTCCTCTATTGTTACAGTGACAAGAACGCTTACTGGTGCTATGTAGAGTGATTTTCAAAAAGGTTCTATATAGAACCATATACAGTGCAAATTTCCATCAATCTAAGGAACCATTTCACCATGCATATTGGTTTAACAGTGTACTTTTGGAGATATGAGGTTGTCTTCTGAAAGCAGTGATATACTGGTGTATGGTCAGGGGAGTGTATGGTAACTTTAACAATGTTTACATACAACATCAAACTCTTTTATATCAAAAAGCATTTTTTGTTTTCCATGAAGTGGGCCTTTTAAACTTCAAAAAGGTTCTTTGCTCTCAAACATTTGCAAAAATGGTTCTTTAGGGAACTAAAAGTGCTTCTTTCATAGAAACAAACTCTTTGTGGGACCTTTTTTTATAGTGTTCTTACACTTTACAAAAGTCTAATTATTATAAAGCACCTGTTTCTCTTAGCATGAAGATCATGCATTATAATAGTAGTAACTGTAACAGTGTCATTTTTAACTGGATAAAAACATTGCTTAGATCTGGGTGCCTAATCCTGCTCCTGGAGATCTAACACCCCTGCAGAGTTTATTTCCAAACTGAAAGGTTGACTCGTCAGACCATTTGCACATTTCTATTGTGCATGAGTCCATTTCAGAGGGCCTTGGGCTCAGAGAATTCTGGACGCATTTCTGGACGTTGTTGATGTATGACTTCTGCTGTGAATATTACAGTCTTAACACGCATTTGTGGATGCAGTGAAGGATAGTGTGTATTGACAACAGTTTATTAAAGTGTTCCCAAGCCCATGTGGTGATATCCTTCACAGAAATATGGCATTTTTTAATGCAGTACCATCCAAACGGTCAAAGGTCACAGGCGTTAGTTTGTAGTTTTTAGTCTTTTCCTTTATGCACAGAGATATCTTTGGATTTCCTGAATCTTTTTGATATTATATACTGTAGCGGGTGAAATGCCTAAAATCCTTGCAATCCCTGGATGAGAAACAATATTTTTAAACTGTTGGGCCATTTGCTGATGCATTTTTGTCAAATTGGTGAGCCTCAACCCATTCTTGCTCATAAAGGACTCAGTCTTTCCTGGATGCTCCTTTTATATCCAAGCATAATTCCATCACCTGTCTAAGATATTTTTTAAAAATTACACTCTTAAACTTCTCCTTTTTGAAACATGTTGCAGACATCAATTTCAGAATGAGCATATGTTTACAAAAACACAATGTTTGTAAAGTAAAACTACTGTCCAAACTTTTTTGGAATTGGGTTTGTACCTTTCCTCCATGGATCCAGTTTAAAGGATAAAATATTATTGCAAAACTATCATAAAAAAACTACCCTAAACTATCATATAACAATGTCTCGAACATCAGGCAGTGCATCTGCAACCATTTCAGTGTGAGGTTGAGGTTGCTTTTGGACAACATAAATTCCTATTCCTATCCCATTCCTGTCACCACCACTGTGAACAATTCTGACTCTGCAAGTTTCTCTAGAACTTGAGCATTTCACATCAAACTACCCTCAATGACTTTGTTCATATATTAGCCATTAATTATGCAGAAATTTTGAAAATATTGGTGGAATTCCCCTTTAACTTTTAGGTAAGTAGGTAAGCAAATAAGTAAGTAACCTGACCGCCTAAAAAATTAAGGTCTCATTGAACTTCATATAATAAGCTTGAACATTGATCATTGTTCTGTTAATTTACTATTAAAAGTTAAACTAGCCAGGTTACTTTTTAAGTTGAAACAATGTTTAAAGACATTCACTCACATATACTTATATTTTTATGGATTTGTAAATAATTATTCTATTCATGTATACTCCTAAAAAAAATCCTACAATAAAACCTGGATGATTCTGAAACTCTTAAGAAAGGACTGAATTGTTTGACTCAGATGTTGTCCACATCTCAGTGCAACAGCGTTCCATGTTCATGTCTTTGTCTTCAGTTAACAAAATGAACTTGACTGCTTAAGCACATCATGCTTTTCACTGGAATGAAATGTAAAATGTATACAAAGCAGAATATTATACACACGCCAGCCAGCAAAAGTTTGGGGACACCTTTCTTTCTTTTGGAATTTCCAAATGATGGTTAAAGTAATGCTTACTTTTTAATTAAGTAAGAAAAAGACCTTTAGGTTTTGTAAGCATAAAAAAGCAATTTACTAAATCTTTGGATATGTTTAGCTTCAGCACTCAGCTTCATGCTCATCAAAGGGTCCTTCTTGGTCTGAACAGCAGGTTTTGCCTAAATAACCTGATAGTTTCTTTACTAAACTGCTACAGCTGAAAGGTTTGAGTACTGAAGAGTACTGACCTCAAAACGAGTGGGGTTTGGTATTCCTGAGGAAGCACTTTTGTTGCTTCAGTTTTGCGAACAAAAAATGGAAAAATGTAAACAGATTCATAGTTAATGTTGTGTAACTGCAAACAGACAATATGTTCTGTTAACAACATTTCGAAACGCTAGAAGTCTCAAAACTTTTTATGAGCAGTGTATTAAATGTAGGTCTACATTCAGTTACCATACCAAGCAATATACCAGATACAGTTATGTGCAAAAGTTTGAAGACCCCAGTCAAATGACATGCTTTGTGAATTTTCTAAGTTGATTTTCTCATACTCTACCAAGAACAGGTTCAAATATGTCATTTTTCTGCATATGGCTGTGCACAATATTTATTTATTTGCTTAACACAAAAAAATCATAAAATAGAAAATGAGCCATAACATCTGCACAGGTCGCATTTTATGTTTAATTTTTCTTCCAATATCTTAAATATACCAAATAAACAGTAATTGTGCATTAAAATATGCAGAAGTGTTTTAACTTTTTGTCACTTAGAAAATCAACAAAATGTCATTTGACCAGGGGCGCCCAAACTTTTGCATACAACCAAACATGCATCATTGGAGTACTTGTTTTAATTGATGTATCTCAATGATCAGTGACAGTTGGCTCCTCTTACATTGTTTCATAACTAAACTGCTGCATCCTGAAGGTAAACTCAGTGCATTTGTTGCTCTATTTACCTTCTCCATCCAGATTAAAACTAAAACTGTAAACAGTTTTCTCCAGCACGTTCTCCTCTTTGCCCGTTCTTGAACTGGAGGGTGGATGAAGTCACCTCTCACACCCACCCACCTCCTCCATAATCATCCTGCCATCCTTTACACATATAAACCCACCCCAGCCTCATGCCTACAAATACCCAAAGACACAGAGGACGGCATCACAAACTGACTAAGGGACTGACTGAGCAAGTTCGACCTGCTGCAGACAACTGCTGGAGAAAAAGGTAAAGCAGGAAAACAATTTATGCTCTGAAATCTTTCTCAGCCTGATGTCTTTTGCTGGATCTTTTGCTTTTATGAACAATACTTTTACTTGCTTTTGAACGTGAACTGTAGATTTGCACTGCATGTTATGCAACTGGAGACCAATTTCTACCCATAAACAGTGATGCACATTTATACATGCTATTAATGGAGCTGCAAGAACATTTTAATGATCTTTTGTATTTCCATTGTGTGTTTTTTTCCAGATGTTGCCCTACAAGTGTTTGCTGCCTGTTTTGGCTCTCTGCTTAATAGATGAGCTCTATGCGTTCCTGCTTCCAGACCGTCTACAGTCAGCCAGAGTGAGTGTCACTGGAAAAGCTGATGTGTTGCAAGATCACTTGTGTTCAATATTTTTGTACTGGAGCGTGATTGCAGGAATAGTTTATCAATTTTAGTCATATTTGTCTAAAAAAAAAACAGCTGACCCAACCAACTAACTAAAAAGAAAACAATAAATAAATAAGTAAATAAATAAATGCATGTTCTTTATATCATTACTGTCCAAAAACCAAAAACAAAGTAAATATTAATGTAAAGAGGTTTTTTTTTCATTTTGGAGCATTTCTACTGGTCCATTATTACATTTTCACAGAACGTAAAGAACAGTTGCTACGTAATGATGTAGAAAAATAGAAAAAAAAAGAACAAAATTAGAGATATTAACTCTGAGTAGTGGGGATATTGTGCTCCAAGTTCTGTAATACTGAGACTACAACTACGTAGAATATCAACAGTATTTCTGCATGTATTGCTGTTGTCTTTAAGCAGTCTTCTCTCTGTATTTCCCTCTGCAGAGGCTCAGCCGGGATGTGTCTTCTGACCTGTCTGAAATCTCTGACCTAAGTGAGTTTATGCCAGATAACTGGGGAGACATGACCCAGGACTGGGAGCCCAACCCGGCCAAATCTGTCACTGCCCTCTCCCCTCCTGTGGAGCACATTCCAGTACTGCCCAAACCCCAGCACCAGAAGAAAAAAGAAAAGAGGTGGGTGAAGACATTACACTAAAATACTTCACATAGATTCTTAAAACAAAAGATAATTAAGTCCCTTCCTTTATATTTGGTAGTATTTGCATCTATATATGTCAAAAGAAACATATTTTAATCCTAAACTCACCTGTTTTTTTCCTCACAGTAGGGCAAGGGTCACTGTCCCCCTGGACCGCATTGGTAACTCCTATCTGTCAAGCAGAAACAGAAAGGTGAGCATTCTGAAATCCTCTGACCAAGTCAATACAAATATTGCATTTCAATATAGAATGTCTAGAGGATTCATAAACAATGTGTAATTGTGATTATTTGAACTTGATTATTGCCTGCTATTGCATTGGTTGTGTATCTACAGTTTAAGTGAGACAGAAATGCTAACCACTTTATTTCTTTCAGGATGAACCTGAGGAACACGAGGAACATCTCGATGACTGATCATCTATCAATCATAAAGACAGTATGACTAATGTACAATATCAGCTGGACACGAGCAGATTAAGCCTAGTCCTGAACTAAAATACATCAACAGTGGGAATTCAAGTTAAAAGCCTTTTAGTCTACGGTTAGGCTTAATATGTATCCAGAAGACTGTATGCAGCAGTTTCTGTTCTTGTTATTTTTAACCTGTTATGTTTCAAGTTGTTTTATGTCTCATTGTCTAATTTATTTCTATTTAATATCGCCCTCTAGTGGCATGCAAACTGACAAACACTGTACTTGTGTGCCTATGCGAATTAAATTTTTTAACAAAGCACAACGATGCATGCCGAGTTATTTCAGAAAGAACACAATTACTCAAGAGAGAATTTCTGATAGGATCCCCAATAAAGAAAAGTTTTTATTTCTTCAGGTACAGTTAAAGAAAACATCAGATGCCAAAAATATAACATTTGCTTGGCTTTTCTCTTTGCTTTCATATATGTACAGTTCTCAAAGGATATGATATTTACAGAGTAAAATAGGAGAGGCAGGGGGAGAGTCTACCTTTTTTGGGGATTTCAAGAAACCCCCCACCTCTCCAACAAACAAACAAACAAAAAAGCAAATGTCAGAAAGAAAGTAAGAAAGAACGAAAGAAAAAAAAAATGCCACAACACGTGCAGCATAAACTCTTTTCTGTACACACACAAAAGAGAGCTGGTCTCCAAACTACTTTCAAAAGACATCTTGCCATGAAAGAGTTACACAATATCTAATATTCTGGGCACAATCTCAACCAGTTCTCAGACAAGAGATTAAAAGTCCATTTTAGCTTTTTTTAAAACAATAAATGAACAAAAAAAAATTAATTACAACTATTAACTCGGTGCTCAAAGAGCTTCACCAACCAGAGGGCTGCAGCAAAGCTCTTCAACACCATTCACTCAAAAGCCTCTCAAAAAGTTAACCTTCCTTCAAAAGTGAACCAAACAAAAACAGTTAACGCACGACGTACGCTCCAGGCTGACAGAAAAGGATGAGGGTGAGATAAATATTCCAATCTGAAAGTTAGCTGAATGAATGAGGCCCACAAAAAACGGACAGCAGTGTCTTTTGAAAATTGTTTGACAAATCAAATCAAATCCAACAAATAAATGTTCCCTCTCTTGAGCACTGAGTGAACTGGAATTGACAGTTAAGTGCTAGTTAATGACAGGATTGCCATGGTGCTGCTGAAAGGATCAAACACTGAGATAATAAAGCGCTAGTAACCTAGAGACCTTTGCACAATGCCTAGCTGTTAATATCTTGCGACACAAATCAAAATGCTTTAGTTAGAATAAAAATGATGTTGAGATCGTAGATCGATATGTCTAAATATGGTAAGTAAAGCAGTTATAACCTGTACATGGATAGTTCCTTCATGTGGATGGGCAAAACTCAGCCTCTGAGGATGTTCTCTCAATTTTTTTTAAAAAAGTTCTCATCTGAATACAACACCTTCTTCTAACTCTGTTATAAAGACTGCTATAAATAAGAGGTGAAGCTTCTGACTATCAGACTGATGTGACAGACGCGCCGATGCATTAGAGACTGGTTAGGTTTGCAAATAAACATGGAGATATTACTCTGATTATTTTAATGATATTTATGATTGTCAAATATGTAAATCATTCTGTGACATGTGCAGGAGGGACACCAACCATTTCTGACTTCAGAAAAACATTCTTTCTTTCTCAAAATGCAGTGTTTTCTTCTCATATCGAATAGAAAATGAAAAAAATGAAGGACGGGAACATTTAGGACTTTGAGAGAGAGTGTGTTCTCTAAGGGTCTTTTTTATGGCTCAACCGTCGAGCATCCCTGCATTTGTGGCAGTAGAAGATGTCTGGGACGTTGGACTTCTTGATTTTCGCGCAGGACAGGTGCACCCATATGCTGCACTGGTTGCACTCGATCATGGGCCGTCCAGCGAAGGGCTTCCCACAGTAGCAGGTGATCAAGTCCCACGAGTCGTCACCTACAAGGTGGAGAGAACAAAAATTAAAACCATAGATATAGTTGGTATTTTAAGAGCTAAAATCATGTCCCATCTTAGACTACTGCAGTTCATAAGTAATTAAATAATTAATTACTATGTCTTTTCTTCACTGGATGTTCATAATGAAAAAATGACTATTAAAGTGGAGACTGTTGGCCTAAACACCCAAGCAGTTTACACATATCGGGCAAGCCATGTAAGAGTTCTTCTTTCCTCATGCAGTCTTGCAATTTTAAGGCCCCAGAAGGTAAACTAGTGATTTTTCTTTGTCTTCTGCATGATAAAAATCTACCACAGAAAGTATACATCGTTACCATGCACTTAATAAACCATTTGTGGCCTTTGCAAATAACTATCTTTAGAGCTCTTTATTCATTTTTATTCTCTACTTACTTTTACAGATTTTATAGCCATAACAAAGCTAAAATGGTTTGTGCTATGTGCATCTGTAACAAAGAAGAGAAACAACTGAGAGGCGTGTGGGGCAATTATCATGACAATCAGTTTGGGAGTTCATGGGTTTATGTTTTGGAGAAAGTTTATGTTATATCGCCCCCTACTGACAAAGGGTCTCCCAAAATTCAAACACTCTCTCAAAGCAATGCATGGCACAATACCATCAAGTTTGGGCTATGTGTTGTTGGGGGAGGGAGTGTTTGACACCCCTCCGCATCTCAACCAAGTTAATCAAAATTACCATTCTAACTCAGAGTTGCACCATACACCTGTGCATCAGGTTGGGCAAGGCAATAAAAGCACTGTGGATTTAAAGTTATTGTAATGTGACACCACCCACTAAAAATTTTGGGATGTGACTACCATGTTGCTACTTTTTTATTTTCTTATTATTTTCTTCAAATTCAGATACCTGAGTAGATTCAACTCAAAACTGTGAAAGCCAAGCATTCACTTGATTTTAAGCACTTTTTGCACAGTTTTAATGTATAGATTTTTGAAAATAATAAAACGTCAAAACCTAATTAAAACATTTGCGCCACAGCACCACTCAAACATTGCCTGGGATGCTTTTCAGTAACAGTCTCCACCAGTCCAAACTAAAAAAAAATTAAAAAGCATGTCTATGTGCCATTGGACACTGCTGTGAAAGCAGTTTTGTACAGACAAAAATAAATCTAATAAAAATGTCTGAGCCCTATTGTGTTAGGAGCTTTACACCAACATGACCTCACAGGTTTTACCATAAGATCCAAACCTCAATAATAAACAACCCAGGTTATAGCATGCCAACAAGTACATAAAAACCAATTAAACTGAGTAAGACAAAGTTATGGACAAATAAGGATTATCGTAGAAATCCTATGGAAGCAGGACAGTGTGCACAACACACGTTTTTAAAGGTCAAGAAGTGGACTGCTGTTGATTGGCCAATTTAGTCAACCAACCTAAAACCCATCATGTATTTACTGACCACAGGATTGAAGGCCAAAAGCCTCTGAAACAAGCCAGAACTAAATTAGCTTCATTTCAGGGCTGGTAGAGCATCATCAGGAAGGATATCTAAGCATCTAGGCTTAGTAAACTGCAGCCATGTATATAAAACATAGTAGATTCATTTATTCATCAATTTAGTCCTCCAAAATTGGGGGAAAGATATAAAAATAGCTGTGTAAGGGTTAATATGATTAAAGTTTATATTCTTTAAAAGTCAATGTTTCATTTTAAGTCATCCCTTTTTCATGTGCTGCTGTACAGCCAAAAAATTTGCATCCCTGTCCAATTACTTACAGACTGTACATAAAAAAACTGGAACATGAAATATGACTGGAAAATATGTAAGTGCAGTCAGACATATGAACACACGCATTTAGGCCTTAGTATTTATCCATTTCCATCAGTTTGATTAGGTAAAGCCACTCACCCGACTCCACCATGATATCCTCATCCGCTATCCATGTCTCCCCTTCACTGGAGCTCATTTCTGCCTCTCTTGTTGCCTCCTCCCTTTCAGCCTTTACCAGGCTGCTTTCTTCAGCCTGCAGCCCATGCACCGGCACTGTTGCCCTGCCCGAGTGCTCCTCACCCTGGCCAAGGCCAGTCTCAGAGTCTGTCTCACTGGGTGCCGAGTTTTTAAGCTTCTTAAGGGCTTTAGGCTGCTTGGGGTTTTTGCTGCGTTTGATCCGGGCGCGCTTCTCCCCACCGCTACTGCTGCTATCTCCCGCACCCGAGCCAAGAGAAAGTCGCTTGAGCTTCTTGTCCTTCTTGCGCTCTGCTTTGCTGCCCACTTGACCCTTGTAAAAAGGGTCCTTTAGTCTCATTTTGTCCAACAGAGTGCTGTCAGAAGGTAGGCGGCGCATGCTCTTGACGCCTTTGTTCGCACGAGCTTTCCGCACAAAAGTGTGAATGGTGTGGAGGTCTGAGGTGCCATCCCCCCAGCCTGCTGCCATATTGGAGCTCGCACTACCTCCCATGCCACTTTCACCTGAGGCGCCAGAGCTGTGTGGAGAACTGGAGGAGGCTGGAGACCATGGTCTTTCCTATGAAGAGACACAGAACATGGCAATAAATGGATAACGGCAGGCCAACTTGATAAGTCACAAAATATCTAAAATAAATCACTTACTGGCAGCAGCCTTCAGAAAGAGAGGTCAATTCAGGAGAAAGGTTCACTCAGGTTGAAAAGTTCAGAAACAAGCAACGCTGTATTAGTGAGACTCACCTCTTTTGGAGATGGGATATACCCAGCATAGGCCAAGACAAAACTACAGAATTTGTTGAAGTCCTCCACAGTTCTCTTTCTTCTCTCTGGTGGCTGAAAGTTACAGTAACATTTTTGGTTACCATTATTGATTTCCTCTAACATGACAACACCATGATAATGACTGCTTACTTAAGACTTTAAACTCTTAGCTAGTTGCTTATACTTACCAGGGGCTCTGTTTTGCATTTCAGCAATGAATCTGTTGAAAAAAAGAAAGATAATAATGATTAAAAACGTTGGATTGTTTAATCGAGACACGTCGTTACAGATCTTATGGTCAACTTTATGATTCTGCCTCAAATATCTGTCCATGCGTGTGGTCTACGTTGTTAGCAGGTGGCTAAAGACGCGTTCGTAAGCTAACCTTCACCAAAGCGAGTCTGATGAACGGAGAGCATTTCAGTAACACCAGGAGACCATCTTAGCCATCCTGGCCAGCTCACACGTTGCTGACTCGAGTCTGCGTTTACTCATATTTTCGGGGAACTGACTGAACTAAGTTAACTTACAACGGCGGTACTCCACCTGAGAGACACCCATTGGATGACCCATCTGCTGAGTCTGAGCTTTCATAAAGACTATCGATCATCACACACCGCTTTATTTTTGACGTACAGGCGAACATTAGCTTTAATTAGCAAGCTGGCTACTGAGAAACGACAACAGCCTTTCCATTCGGTCTTGCACTTTAACGACAAGGCGTATGGAGACAGAAAGGCAAGGTACCACCTGCAAAACGCACGGCAAATCGTCGGCGACACATTCATTCATACCAACTAATGTTAACTGTTCACCACAAAAATATTTATTCTCGTAGCTGACGCGACTGCTAACTAGAGAAAAAATGCTAACGTTAGCGCGCTAAGCACGGCTATCTACGCCTCGCCCAGTGAACGCCACCTGTTTGAAGAGCTAGCAAGTTTAAGTAAAAGACAATTAGCTGTTTGTGCTGGTGAACAATTCCGACATTACTGTCCACGGTTATTAGCTAAGAAAGCGTGAAAGGCAGCTTCAAACGAGCAGGTTCACTCGGTTCTGTGGCTGAGAAAAAGCAAGGCAGTCGTGGTGAGTGTAGCCTCAGTAGCTAGCTAACCCAGCTAAGCTAACTTAGCTGACTCGCAAATTAACACTTCCTACATGAGGCGCATGTAACGTTATTCGGGGGTCCCCGAGGTCTTTTTTGTTGAAGAAGTTCAGACAACATGCTTAGCTCGCTTTCATGATTTGCTTGTTAACAGATTTGATCAGAAATCAGCATCAGCGTTAGCACACCACATCCATATTAACCAACGTTAACGCCAGCTAGATGACGAGCTAACTACGCTACGTTTTAAACTGGAATAAAGAGCACTGCGCGTCTTTCTGGTGCCAGATCACAACATTCATTAAAACAAAAACTCCCAAACCAGAGAATTCCCCATAGCCACTGAGGCAGAAGGTAATGATGCTTGATTTCAGCTGTGTAGTCAGTCGGCTTGCAACCTCTAAGTGGCTAATAATAGCCGGCTAACAGACCGATGATTGGTAATGCTACGAGCTAACTTAGTCAATTCTATATCCACGATCTTTTTAGTCCTTACCTTGGTGTTCAGACATTATCTCAAGCATTGTCACCTCAGCCACGAGGTCCTCTCGGCTTCGATGGCACTGTTCAGCGGCTCTTCACCGGCTTTGGGCGCAAATCCCCCCAGCCGGCGACGTGCGGAGCAGCTAGCCGACCAGCTAAAGCTAAAAGAGGCTCACACACTTTCTCCACACACAGGCGACAAAACAGGACGATTGTTCTTCGTCCGTCGCGTTATGAAAGACTACCAGACAAACTATACACGTTTTCGCGTTTCTTGGTGTCCGGAAATGTGTAATTTAACTTTCTGGTCTGCGAGGCAGTCAGCTAGATAATTTCTCCGTCACGGTGTTGCATAAATAATCCTGGCAGTGCAGACAGTTTGATAAACTTAACGCCGTGCAGTCCGAGTCAGCGAGCCTTCCGGAGACGGCAGATTAACCATGTTTTCTGAAGCCATCGTTTGTCGAAATGATCCGATTATCAAGCCGATTTTGGTTTCTAACAAGTGTAAGAACAGAGAGAGCGAAGTTCTCCGAAATACGACTGCGTGTCGTCCTCTCCTCGCCGCGCCGCGCCTCGCTCAGCCCCTCCGAGTCAACTGATTTCAGTGCAGGAGCGCTGCGGCCTCTGGCGGTCAGACCTCGCACAGCAAACGCGCTCTCAGATGCTTATGGGAAATGTAGTTTGACTGGCAAGAAGCCGAGTTTGTTCGAACTGCAGAGCAATTTAAAGGGACCATATAAACACATAACATCAGTTATGTGTTTATAAAAGAGTTTGGAGTTGTTTTAAACACTGTTTAAGTTTCAAAACCCACCATTTACTCCCCAGTCCACATGGCCCTTATATGGAAGATACAAAAACGAGCCATTTTGAATGAATTGTTTTTGTGATGCCATTGTAACCATATCTGGTTGCTATTGCAACCATATCTAAGAGAGAGGGAAAAGTTGGAAAATGGTCAGGTAAAAAATGAATTACAACTGCCTGACCATATCTCACCACTAGAGCTGCACAGGAAGACTGGGTCACTTTCTAGGACAACACGACTGATGCACCATGCAAAATAAATAAATAAATAAATAAAATAATTGAGAATGAAACACACTGATTGCTTATTTTCTAGCAAGACCTCATGTTTTATAAATACACCAAAGAACTGACAGAGGCCTCAAAGACGGTATTCACAATGCATCTAAACACTTAGGTTTATAATATCGTATCTACTTAAATGTGTTTGTGGCTTATATAAGCAAAGGTGATACTTAAGTTGTTACATTTATTAAGTTATATGTACATGAAAAATTTGGATGTATGTGTACTTCTATGCAATAATAATATTTGATGTTACGTCATACTTTTACTTTTACTCGAGCATATTTGTGGGGAAAGTAATCTACTTTTTACAGTCTGGTCATTAACGTTACATTAAAGGTACCAGGTCCTTGTTTGTGTTTAATTCCAGGCTATTAGAGATGGACTGAGAGCGAATCCACTGGGCGTGTTTATCTGCGGATGTGCTCACTAATCAGATACAGTAGGGGGCGATATGCACAACAACGTTGGTCTGCAGACCACCAGATTATAGCCGAAGAAGAGAATCATACACCGACATAGTTGAGCTGATACACATGGCTGAATGTTGCGCATTATAGACTGAAATCTCGCCTGTTTATTAAATCCGGTCTTCATGTATGTGTGAAGTGTCACCCCTGTATTAAGAGGAGAAGGACTCGGCGGCTCTCTGTGTCCTCACATCCGGACCGCCCTGTGCTCGACTGTCCGCAATGCTGCTAGAAGTGTCAGAGAGAACACAGTTCGGAGGAGTCGTTATTATTCGAGGTAACTGATTCTGTACTAGTTGTCTTAATTTGGTTAGTGATTGTTTTTTTATTGAATCATTTCTGGGCGGGTCAGAGTGTCGGACTGTTGGTCTGCATTAACAGTGCAGCTGAAATGACAGTAACGAGGTGCAAATGTCACTACAATCAGCTTGGCCTCTTGTTTATCAGTTTAAGAGATTGCACGATACCGATATACAAACATGGAGTATTGGCCGATACTGATCCAATATATAATAATGATAATGATGATAAAAATATATAATATATATTATGCATTCAGTGTTTTGTGCTTATGATAATTTTAATAGCCATCAGTGTCAGACTAATTAATGATATTGTACTAAAAGATTGGTGTATCAAGAGTGACACTAGAGTATTCTCACCTAGAATGAGTTGATTAAGCAAGAGTCTTGTTACAAAAACCATAATAGGACATTAAAGCCATAATTAATCCTTTAGTACTTTCATTTTCGATACATAAGTACATTTGAAGGCAAATACTTTTGTACTTTTACTCAAGTGGAGGACTAAAGAGAGGACCTCTACTTTTACTGGAGTATTATTTTACCTTGGGTATCTCTGCTTTAACTCAAGTACATTGTTTGTGTACTTCGTCCACCGCTGATATATATATATATATATATATTACACTAAGCTTGATTTTTTTTTAATTGAAACACTTCACTAAAAGGACAAATTTGCTGATTTTAAAAAATCCAAAATAATTAAATGGTTAAAATGTAAACAGAGTCATTCTGAGTGTTTTGATTTGAAATGATCTGTTATAGAGAAAATTATCGAGTCAGAATTGTTCACAGTGGTGGTCTGAATAGTTAAATTCATGTGAAGAGTTTAATTCTTCTAAAACCTCATTCACAGAGAATTATTACGTGACATGGTTACGAATGTTGTTGACTCTTGCCTAAGACATTGTTTTACAATGGTTTTGGATAGCGTTTTAGTCTTAAATTTGTTTTTTTAATGTATGTATATTATGAAGGCATATGTACAGGGCATTGAAAGGAAAAATAGCCCCCACAGAAAAGTTATTATTTCGGATTTACCACTGTTGTACCATCATCAACATTATATAGAAAAACTCAGCAGACACATGTAGGTTCCCTTGTGGTTTTGGATAGTAAATAAAATGACTATATTTGCCCTCTAGTCATCACAACCTTTGGCTATAATGCTCAAACTACTTAGTCACATTACTACGCCACAATAAGAAACACACAGCCAACAACATCACATCACACAGTGAATATGTGCTATTTCAGGTATAGATTTGTTACAGAATTGAATCAGATTTATTCTTTTTTTCCCTCCGATATCCAGTCCAGCTTATTCTGCTAGATTTGGGCCTGATACCAATACCCATATATACTAATATGCCATCTCTAGATATGATGATACGGTGACAGCTTGCCAAGAAACAATTGAGCAGCCAAATGTCCAATTACTTATGGTCCCCTAATGGAACTGTGTGTACAAAGGGCTTTAATTAAATCTGGCAGCCTGGACTTTATCTCCTTAGTCATTGTTTTATTTCACGTCTAATTGATTTGCTTAATACAACGAACTGTAATTCTGTGTATTTTTCCTTCAGACACCTCCTCTTATTCTGGACGTCACCTGCTGAAGTATTACATAAATTGTGCCTTAAAGAGGTATGTGGTTGCTTATACAAAGTTCTTTAAAGTAATTGATTATATTGATTTAAATTGATTAAATGTGTTATAATGGTACACATAGTGCTGGGCAGTATTTACAAAAGTCATTACATTATTATACAAATCATGGTTTTTGTTCTAATATGCATTTTCGACCACTTTCAAGAGTTTTCTTTTTTCCCCATGATATATGTTGTTGGGAGTGAGATGTAATTATACAACAAATATGAATTCTATATTATTATTAATACCGCCTTTATTAGAGAAATACAAATGTGTTTTCCATTATACGTCAGCTGTTATTCTTTCAGAAACTTGCTATGTCCAAAACAGTTACAAATGGATGTACAGCATTTTGGAATGAAACAAATATATCGTAGTATCTCAGAATGTGTTACAGATTTGATATAGCTTGTTTTGATTTGATGCTTTAATTCTGCTCAGCTTCACTTAAAAAGAATGGAACCTTACCCAGTGTTGTGGACTTTAACCTTATGGAAACCAGACTTTAAGACTGCTTATGTTTTCGTTTGTTATTATTATTATTTTTTATTTATTATTTATAGATTTTTTTTAACTGTTCTTTCAGAACAATTTGAAGCACTCAACAAATTACATACTATTCTATGTAAACAGTGATGGATAGAATACTGAAAAAGTCTATCAATGCTTGCATAGGATAGTCTTTATGTTGCTGTATGAAATACTTTGTGTATTTATGGTTCTTTTTTTGATTGGAAGAACTCTTCTGAGTTACATGTTGCTTTTTCAAAGGGAGGAGGATGTCCACGTGTTGGGTTTTGAAGTTCCAGAGCAAGAATTGCGTGCTGGATTGGACAGCAATTACATGCATTTGTGAGTCTGGGCAATATGATCTTAAAATAAATCAATTTTTATGCTTGTGCAGTTGATATCACAAATTATTTTTTGAGGAGCCAAGAGCGTTTTTTTAATAAAAGAAACACTGCCACTTTTTAGTTCTTATAGAGCAAGATGTTGTGAAAGGGAGTACAGTCTTTCTAAATGGAAAGTACTCAAACAGCTTTAAACGGCAGAGATGTATGATCTTTCGCAAGATGGTTTAATGGAATAAAAATGATAATGATAAAATGAAAATAAAATCTTATCAGTAGGTTATGGGGAAGTCAAAGGTACACAAGTTGCTACTTACACTAAATTAGAGATGGAAACATGTCAAATACAGTTTTTTGTTATCGATACACTAAAGCTTATGTGAAAAAAGTTTTTTTTGCAGGAAATGACATCATTACATAAAACATTGTTATCACTAAAGGTCATAATGATGGAAACAAGCTGCTGGGCAGCAAACAGTCATATGTTTTTAACGCATTTTCATTTTATCACTTGCAATTCGCACAGAACATTGATGGAAACATAGTTATACACTACATGTTCAAAATTATCAAGACAGTCTTCTGTGTAGTGAATTCAGCTATTTGAAGGTTCACCCATTGCTGACACTTACATCACATTGCACTTTTCTGAGCATATTATGTACATAATCATTTCTTAAAGAAACCCTGACTGACTGCATGTTTCTTTTTAAAGAGAACATAATTAGGTTTGTGTAACTGGATTTAGTGCAGCGGAGTGTGTGAAACAATGAATAAAAATAATTGTATTCCATGTTCCCATTTTTTTAAATGTGGCGTTACTGGTTCTTTTTTGTCTGTACCAACTGATCAAACCTCAGAAAAAATTAAATTGTGATATGTATTGGGCATTGGGAAAATCTTGTGAAGTATTATGATGTGTTATATTTTTGCCATATCGCCCACCCCAACCATCCAGCTTGTATAATCTCTACAGAAAAGTGTTGCCAGTAGAACGGGACACTCCAGAAAAGTCACACACAACTGTGCCCAAAGCCAAACATCAGTTAGAGGGTATAAAGCTCCCCAGTATTAGGCTGTGGAGCAGTGTAACTGTGTGCTCTGGAGTGATGGAGTTCCATTCAGTAACCTTTGCATTGTGAAGTGGCATTTGTGATCCAGAACTACTTATCCAACATCAGTACCTGACCTCACTAATGCTCTTTTGATGGAATGCAAAGTCCTCACAAATCTTCCATCATCTATTGTAGAGCCTTCTCAGAACAGTAGAGGCTGTTAGTGTAGCAACTCCATATGGACATCCTTGATTTCAGAAGAAAAATTAAATTAGCAGGTATCTACAAACTTCTGGACATGTAGTGTACTTGGTATATATTATTTTTGTGACATATTCTCTTTGTGCTGGTAGGTTTCACTTTCACAATGCGTACATTGACCCTTTGGGCTGGACCAAGCAATCCTCGTTCACAGTGAAGCAGTTCAACACAGCAGATGTCACACGGCTGGTCCGTGAGATACAACATGCTAAAGCTTCAATACTTGTGATTGACTCGTTGTCTTGGGTCATAAGGCATCATAATCCTGTTGCCATTTGTCAGCAACTTCAGGAACTGAAGAGAGGTTTGTCATCATTTTTCTTTTAATATTGGTAACTATTTGGTAAGATATGATTTGTATTACAGAATGTATATTTAAGAGAAATACAGGATTAAACACTTGGGATTACATATTAATTAATAGCACATATAATAGTAAAAAATAGTACATATTAATGCTTGCAGTTGTAATATATCGCTGCTGTTGGAACAAAACCTCGTATCTCAATTTTTGTCACTTTGTCAGTTTTTGACATAATTAGAAAATACCTGTTGCCTTTTACGTTGTGTTTAAATTTAATGATGAAACCCTGACCATAAGCACAGCCCAAAGTAGGCAGGTGCAGGCGGGCATGACGTGTAATTGAGGTGGGCAGTTGAGGGCAAAAATGGTGCTAGGTTTTGTGGGCTGGAGTGGGCAAGAATCTCACTAGATTTTGAGGATGCAGGAGGACATGATTAGTGGTTGATTGGGCAAGTGCTGGCATTAATAATTAAGCCCTGTTTCAGTGCACTTGTAATCATCAGATTCATACACTTAGGGAAGTGGTATGGAGCACAACCAATGTGACAGTGTTCTTTCACACATGCAATTACACATTTCCCCCAGAGAGGCAACTTTCATAGAGCAGCTTCAGTGTGTTGTCTGTCATTTTTTATGTTATATTCTGCATTCAAACTGCTCCCACCCTCACGTATCTTCCCCAAAACTGTTATAACTTTTCAAAAGTTCCTCCCACCTGCAAGCTCATGATCAGAAGGGGGTCCTCCTAGCCTTTAAACTGGAAAATCCCACACTACAGACTACCGCAGCACTGCTGTAGGAGGTGACTAGGCATGTTTACAGCAGAGGTAGTTGTGCTAAAATCTTCTTTTTGGCTGGATTGTCCTCTGTCTAAAACCTAACTATTAGACCTATTAGGCCACTTTGGTGATGTAGAGGTTGTTGACAATACTGTCGTCACATTAACCAAGTCATTTAAAAACCCTACAGGAATACCAGAACCTATACTTGCTCTAACCTGAATGACTTACTGTCTGGATTCTGATGCAAATATTTTTCTCTTTCACATCCAGGTGGCTCCGTGAGGATGATTTTTGGTCTCCTGCACACAGATCTTCATCAGCAGGGAATTGTAGACAGTATAAGCCACTTAGCCAGCACTGTAATCTCTGTAACATCTGTGAATCATGCACACAATGCTGTGGCCAAGACAATGCACCGTAAAAAATCTGGAAAGGTTATGCGAGAGGTAATTAAATAGTTATTCTTCGAAAAAACAAACAAATCTGGTCTTTAATGTGAAATTCTAGAAGTTTTAATTGTGAATGTAGTTGATAAATAATTGCTGCCCACAGTTATTTTACATTTGAAAGCTGATGAGAACAGCTATCTTGTCATCTCTTATCAGGAGGAGTTTTTCACTGTGAAAGATGACTTAACACTATCTGTAGAGAAAAGACCCAGCCAGTCTGGACATGTACAGATGCAGCCAGACACAAAGGTGAATTTGTCAAGTTTTGTTCCTAAGGCTTAACTTTTTGCTGTTCATCCACCACATTCAGGAGAATTTTTTTTTTCCAATATCTGTCCTTCTTTTTCTCCAAACTGCAGGCGGATCCAATGTCAAATTTGACCTTTAATCTTCGTTTGTCTGAGGTGGAGAGAGTGGCAAAAGAAAAGGTTGCTCTGCCCTTTGTCTTCAGCCAAGAAAAGTAAGAAGAGATTCTGGTGGTGACAGCATCTAAAGCTACACCAAATGTCAAAAAGTATCCAGACACCCTTCTAATTAGTGAATTCAGCTACTTTAAGATGCATCCATAGAAAAGCATTGCCAGTAAAATGGCATTCCCAGTGCTAAGTGTCAGTTAGAAGGATATAAAACCTTCCAGCATTAGGCTTTGGAGCAGTGGAGTTGCATTTTCTCGAGTGATAGAGCACCATCCAATACCTTTGGGATGAGTTTGATTGGTGTTTGTGATCCAGAAAAAAATCATCCAATATCAGTACCTGACATCGCATCTAGTGTAAAGCCTTCTCAGAAGAGTAGAAACTGTCACTGCAGCAAAGGGGGACAAACTCCCTATTAATACCCTTGATTTCAGAAGACACGTTGGATGAGCAAGTATATCTACAAACTTCTGGACATATAGTGTATCTTGCTGATATTAGGCAACATTTTCCCCGGTGGTATATCAAATATTTTTGGCTTTAACATAAATGGGATGAGGCGGGCAGGACAAATAACACACTGAATATAAAATGTGTGATGCAGTATCCAATTCATGCTGAAACTCAGGGGCTAAAAGAGAATTTGATTCTGTGTGAATGTTAAAACATGAAACTGTACATTGTACACTCTTACAATTGTTGCATCTTCATCTGTCACCAGGAAGTCTGCTCTTCTGAAGCAGAGTCAGGGCTCTGGAAGGATTATATATGAACCTGATGCCAGTGATGACTTTGATGAAGAAGATCCAGATGATGATCTTGATGTCTAAAATATGTTCATGGCGGGACTGACCTCTACAAGTGGTGGAAAACGCACTGAAACTCTTGTACTGGAGTGTGACAGTTAATAAAAGTAATCCGCCAACATTGTCCTATGGGAAAAGTTTAAAAGCACTTCTGGAAGTAAGGAAAATAAGTGCTTCATTTTCACGATTTATGACTAAAAAAAACCAAAAACATTCACTTTTTGCTGGTTTACCAATATAAATAAATATGAACACAGTTCATTTTTTTGTACAGAAAATATGTTGCAGTATTTTTTTTTTTTATTATTTTCTTTGGTGTGCTGTGATAATCATTGCCATAAACAATTAGTATCAAAAGTATCAAAGCAAATTATTTTCTCCCACGGTCTTTCTATATAGGCTATATATTTTCCCTCATAATGTCATTCTGCATGCGGTTTCTTAGAATAAAAATAGTGTGCCACTTGCAGAACCTTAAACAGGCCTGCGATCTTTTGGAGTTGTTGCTGCATTAAAGCTAGTACTGCAATTCCTGACACCACCAAGTCTCTGCTGACTATAGTAAGACATTTTAGATTTTACTCCAATGTTTCTTTATATCAGAAATTCAGTTTGAACAAGTAAAAGTGTGAAAATGTTATTAGTACTAATGAACACTTGAAATTTGATGTGACAAAAATAAACTTTTACTAATAGAGACTACCGTATATTTTGTAATGTAAGATTTCAGTTCTTCTTTTCCCAGTTCATTGTAATGGGAGAAACAATTTGTACTAGTATGAATTACATTTCATGATTCAATTTTCAAAAATTACATTTTGACATGTTCAAAATCTTTTAACGTTATGTTTTACAGTTCCAGACACTACTGACTCAGCAATTAACTTATAGAAAATGCATGGTGATGAACGGATAGTGCTGTCTGTGTGATATCTGTGGAAAACTGTTTCAGCCTTTGAATTAATTCAATTAATTTAAATCACACAGGCAGCACTGTTAGTTAATCAACATGCATTTTCTATTACTGTAAACTAAAAAGGGAAATCTTTTTTTTTTGTTTGTTTTTACTTTTTTCCAGATGCACCACTATTTTACCATTATTAACATTACATGTAAAAAAAAAAACTAAATATATACATTTATAAAGACAATTTCACATCGGGCCACTCTGAATTAAGTAGCTTAACAATTGAATTATATAGAATGTTTTTTTTTTTATATAAATAAATGGACTTTCTCTTTAAAGGGGAATTCCACCAATTTTTTTAAAAATTTCTGACTCAATATTTTTACAGTGGTGATGACATGAACCTGGGGTCACAATGCCTACCACACAAATATAGCTATTTTATTTACTATCCAAAACCACCAGTGAACCTGCACGTGTTCTGAGTTTATATATATATAATGTTAATAATGGTAAAATAGTGGAAAATCTGAAAACATAAGTTTTCTTTGGGGATTATTTTTCCTTACAATGCCCTGCTGTACCCAAGAATGCAACCAATAATAAATCAAAACCTTCATAAAACAACGTCTCAGACATCAGGCAGCATATTCATAACCATTTCATGTAATAACTGTGTGAGGGAGCTTTTAGGGGTGGACGTCTGGTTCCTGTCACCACCACTGTGAACAATTGTGAGTCTGCAAGTTTCTCGACAACAACACATTTCACACCAAAAAACTCGACTTTGACAAAAAAATGACTGTTTACATCTTAACCCTTTATTTATGTAGATTTTTTGGCAGAATTGGTGGAGTTCCTCTTTAAGGCCCTTGAGTCTGGAAAAGCAAAACCTGAAACTTACTGACATTAACATAAACCAACACTTGCAAATGAGGTCGTCTGTTTTAGCAGATCTGATCAGTTCGCCAAATACGTAGTGCTTATTACTGGCTAAGCGTGGCGGCAGAAATGACCTGTTTATCTGTTTACCATCCAGAGTAAACGCAGCACTTCTAGCTCTAGCTGAAAGCTAAAGGGACTCAACTTTAACTCTTGGGGAAGTGACGTCACGCCGAGGCTGGCAGTCCTGTTCCGGATCGGCTTTGAACTGTTTTTCAGCGGTCACTGACTTTTCACTAGCTCAGCTCAGCCCCGGCGGTCCGGCAGCAGGCAGGACACAGCCGCGCTTCATCCAGCAGCCGCTACAGGCTTCATTTACCTGTCCTTTCATTGCGTCCCAGAGCGAAGTGGACCGTGTGGACGGCGTCTTCGCCTTTATGCCTCAGAGAGAGAGAGAGAGCGCAGTGAGTTAGCTAACAGCGGCTGAGTTGTGTCTTCAGGGTTTGACTGAGCTCTGCTGCTCCTACGAGGAAACTGAACTACCTCCTTCAAGCCGCCAAAGTGAAACTTCATATGTGCCCTTTTACTGCTGCAGTTTTCCAGGTTGTAGCGCTCTACTTTTAAAGTAGTTCTAAGCGATGCACTGAGGAGGAGCGCGGAGCTCGGCGTTACACGTTACAGCCGGACAGCCCCTCTGGTCCGCTCTGGAAGGAAACGTGTACGTGTGGAGTGTAATGGTGGAGCGGATCTCCAGTCTTTAGGCGCCCAGCAGTTCACTCTCTCTCCTCCTGAAAGACAGACAGCAGCGCTGTTATGGTGGACATGCTGAAGACCCGTCAGTGTGCGCTCTGTGTCCGCACTTTCTTCGGCGTGACGTCCAAGATATGGAGCTTCTTTTTATACATTCTCAGGAAACACCTAAGGACGGTGAGTAGGACTGCTGCTCACAGCACTGCCTGCGTGTGCAGTCTGTCTGTGTAGCCCCTGAACATTGCTTTCTTTGAGTGCCAGGGAAATTTAAAGAGCCCTATTAACTGTAATAACCTTGTATTTTTTATTTTTTCCCCCTGAGGTCCATTTATGACAACTGTCTGTTTTTATGTCTCAAAAAACAGTCAAATAATTTTACACGACCATTTTCCAACCTCTTCTTAGACCTTAGAATTAAACAGGCAGTTTGTGTTACTTGTCACTGACCTAAGACTGATGTATGTAAATGAGCTTGTTTCTGTATTGTGCCTCATTCAAAAGTCAGTCCTACCTGAAACACTCCTTATAAATTAGTGAATGTGTGGAGCTGAATTGGCGAATATATATATATGTTCACTTAGTTTCCATATATGTTTTGTATTGGCTGGGAAGTGAATGGTACCTTTTGAAAGTTTGACAGTGTGTACTTAATACAAATAAAAGTATCAAGTTCTTTTTCTAAAAAAAAAAGTTGTCTGTGATAAGGGCCTTTGAAGACAACATATTTCACACAGGTGTAAAAGAGCTCTCCAGACAGCAATTCCACACTTTAGTCTCCTTTTCATATTAAAATGCTGCATAAAATGCTTATTAAAAGTGTCTTATTACTGATGGACCTCAGAGTATAATCGTAAAAAGTCAGTCGTTTGCTGTAGGTTGTCTTTTGGAGGTAAGGTGGGCGGGTGTGTGTGTGCTAGTCTGCCCTGCTGCTGCTACAGGAAAACCATAAACCACAGCTGTAGTCTGAATAGTGACATTATTTACAGTTGTTTTCTTGATGCATGATAGTCCCTCCTCACACTGCCAGCTTTTTCTACAACAAGAGGAGGGTAGTAGGGAATTACTTTCACTTAGTTATGTAAAATATTGATGGATTTACACTTTCTGAGCATTTCTGAAATAGAGGTGGGCGGTATTAAGAATTTTTCATGATGCACGAATTATGATAAGTTGGGAAAAACAGAACCAGTGATGCAACATTTTGAAAAATACTTTAGAAATTTGTAATAAGTTATTTTTAAACATTGCACTGCACTAAATATAATTAAACAGGGCTAATTATATACTCAGAAATCATATTGTGACATTGTGATGAAACTTATCACAGTAACGATACATATTGTCAGATTGTCATACCTTATTTTCGAATATTAATGTGTGGAAGGTGATCTAATTTTTCCTGTTACGTTTTAGTCCTTCACATTTGGTGCCTGTCTTTAATTTCATTCTGTTCTCTTGATGGCTGTATCTGGACTCACTTTAAAGCTTTAGTAATTTATTTTTTTGTCTAAAAGGATCCCAAAAAGGGAATAATGTCAACTAAGAAACTTCAGTTACTATGCTGACAAATTCTGAATATGTATCACCAAGGTTTTGCTCCTACTGTTAATCTACCAAAAAAATGTGTGTGTGTGTGGGGGGGTGTATAGTGCAGTGGTGCCCAAGAAAAAGGGGGAAAAAAAGATTAGAAATTTTAGGTCTCTTGGTCCCTTTTTGCTGTGCTGAACAGTAGATTATGTCCAGGTATTAAGGATTACTCGTCACAAAGACTCACCTGTTTGACCAGTCACACTGACGTTGACGTGCGCCCCTCACACACACAGCACCTGAAACAACTTGTCATTAACCCTGATATTGCATTACCCTGTAGTTTTATTGATTTTCCTGTGTGCATTTTCAGTGTCAATATGGATTGTAACTTGAGAATACTAGTGACCGTATAAAGTTGCCTGAACATTACGTGAACATTAAAGCTTTCCTCTTTTGAACTCAGGTAGCCCATATGAGTCATAACAACAGCACAGTGTTCTTATAGCCTATCAACAGTGGTAGACAGGCTATGGGCTAATCCTGTGTCTGCAACACGCACACAAACATAAGCCAGTGTGCAGTAATCTTTAACATGACCACAAGATGCACAAATGTCGATCAGCACTCATAAGTGCCTGCACAGTGAGGGCAATCAGATCAACTGTGTCCTGCAGAAGGTATTTTTGAAAGGTTGTTTGAGGCACCTTAAGGTTGTAACCTGTGTTACTATCAGGATGGCAAAGTGTCTTTAATCTGCTCCAGAATCCTGTGGTAGTTTGTCACTGCTTGTAGACAGTGGCTTGATGGTTTTAAGTCAGCCTGAAATCAAAGTTGACATTTTTTTAAAACCTGATTCATGTCCTTGGCCATGGTACGCACAAATAAGCATGTGACTGAAGAACAACATTCTTGTTTTTCTGTAATCTTCCACCAGAATGTTATCCACCTCTGAAAAATCTGTTTTTTGATTGTCACGATGCGCCAGCGGGCTGGGAAAATCATATTCACCAATAATATCTTATTTCACCTCCCGCTCCCAGCAACTCACCTAGCTCAGGGGCTCAAACACATAATTGCTACATAATTCTACCAATTCTAAAGAAGCAGAGGTGAAGTAAAGTTTATTTTTGTTCTGATAGTGATACCCAGTAGTACCTAGTTTTCAGGCAACAGAATAGGTTATATATATATATATATATATATATATATATATATATATATATATATATATATATATATATATATATATATACACACTTGATTTTATATTTCATTTAAAAAAGGATTGATTTACTAAATCAGGTACTGGATGATGACTACAAATAATACTGGGCTGCCACAAGAAAAAAATTGGAAAAGGTTAAACAAACACATTGATGCATAAAAGCACTATTTGTAATATTAATATTATCTGTATTTGTTGTAATTCAAGTGTTTTTCTGATTTTTAAAATAGGCTAAAACTTTTGCACTTTTGCACAGTATTGCATCTATATAGGTCAGACCATTGCCCAGTTGCCCCAACTCCTCCCCCAAGTTCTGCGGTCCATGAGGTCAACATCTGAGCGGATCATCTGGGCCTACAGACTCCCCATACATTCCAGCTGAAGGCTGCGACCAGCAGCTGCCTTCAGAATGGAACGTAGCATGTGTGTGAGCACATACAGTACAGTATCCTAATGAAAGGCGGTCAGTAAAGGCTGAAACAACACGCCCCTCTGCCAAAGTCACCCTGGTGGTTTCCCTTTCCATTTGCCCCCAAATTCCCACTGACACTTGCAGACAGCTAAAAATAGCCTGGAAGAGCGGGTCTTAGGGGGAGGGAGCATTGTGTTCACTTCACGGTCAATGGACAGAGTTACAGGTGTCTGAGAACTGGAGGGAAAAAGTAGAAAGGAAAGAACAACGTTTCTTGACTTATGTTTGAGTAGTAAAATGTATATGAAGACAACTTTTCACAACTTTTTTTTGCCTAATTGGTAAATGATAACTGTCAGTCTTCATTTAAACCACAAGGAGCTTTCTTATTTTCTCAGTTATACTAATAAGCAATCAGGAAATGTATGATTGGCTGGATACAGAAAATCATGATCAGTTAAATTATTAATCAAATTATAAAGTCAAGTAGTGGTGTAATCTGTTTTTAAAATGTCAAACAATAAAAAATAAACTTAACTAACTTAACTAATTTATTGAGTAATTGTTACAACCTTAATAGAATGCAATTGATATTCAGATAGAAGCCTTTCTCCCTCTCACTTTTGTTTACTATTAAATAAAAAGGACATGTAAAAATATATTTTCTGTTTGGGAAAATACTCCTAAGACTGTCATGTGTTGCATTCTTCTCATCAGAGTTGTCAATTTCCTGTCTCTTTCCTGTCCTAGATAATCCAGTATCAGACAGTGCGATATGACACTTTACCCTTGTCACCGCTATCCAGAAACAGACTCAGTGAGTATCTCTCTCTCTCTCTCTCTCTCTCTCTCTCTCTCTCTCTCTCTCTCTCTCTCTCTCTCTCTCTTTTCAGATGTTGGTTGTGAGCTCTGCTGATTGTCACAGAGTTGCAGTTACAGTATTACTTTTGCTACATTGCATTATGATGAGATTGGACATGATTGTTAAAGTAATGATCCACTGCAGTCTCTTTATAATTAGACAGTGACACAATGGTTTTGGTGTTTGGATTCTGCACTTCAGGAAAGGACCATAATAAAACTGATGTTTTGTACTTGGATGCAAATACTGATGACTGCCTGAACTCTGTGACCCACAAACATCATCAGACACTGGTTATCGTCCTTGGTGATGCTCTGCTTAGTGTGCAATGCAGCCATTTTTGGCTCCTGGTTTTCCTTGAGTCCTGTATTTAGTGAATAAAATTCACTGGGGTTCAGGTCCAGTTATTTATTTAGCAAATCAAAACCATTTCACTATTTTGACATGGACAAACTCTATAGTTGCTTTAGTAGCATGTATTCGTTCATTGTTCTTCTCTTCTGCTTTCCTTCACTTAGTATAGGTTAGTCTTTGTCTTATCTGCCTCATAATTCTATTTTTTTAACTCTACTTATATACTAGCAAATTGTTACCTGGTCTTTCTGTTCTTGAGGCATACAGGTGTTCTGCTTCTTGTGATAAACCCTCTGAGATCATGCTGCTAATTCTTTGCTTTATGGTTGTCTTTGCTACATTTATTGCTTAGTAGGGCTGCTCTGGTAGCACTTTTTCCCCTCCCATACCTGGTCCTCAAGTATTTGATCTTAGCTTGTCTAAACTCACTACCTGACAGTTGCCAATATCCTGATATTTATACCAATCCACTTTCTAATTACTTTGTCTGGGTTAAAGCAGTGTTCTTTGTGACAAATAAAACATACTAAGCTTGAAGAAATAGCATTTACTTATTGGATAGCTGCATATTTGAACAGTTTCAGAGCTACAGAAAGTTGCTGTGCTCTTCATCGTGGTTTATCTTTTAATTAAATTCGATATACTGAAATCTTTGCCTCCCTTCTAAATGCCGATGTTGCAGATTTTACAATGAGCATTTTTGCTGCTGTATGTCTCAAACTCAGTAACAGATAAACAGTATCAGTATTCTCTGTTTCTGATACCAACACTATTTAAGTGCCAGTACTGACATTGTATCAGTATCCATGCAACACTTTTACTTGGCTAAGTATCTAGCAGTCCTTTCCCAAAACATTAAAAATGGAGTGCTGTCTGTTGCATCTATAAAAATACCTAAAAGTGTATATGAACATAGATGTGAGCAAAATACCAAACCAGCAAACAAGTGTTTCGACAACAGCAGATGCACAGAGTCACAGTAAATGCAGCAGGTTGAATAGGCCTGAATGGATAGTTGTTGACTGATAAGTACTGCTGGCAGGCAGAGCGAAGAGGACCTTTGTTTTGTTTTTTTGGTTTTCAGCAGTCATAGAGACACCACTGCATACAGAGAAGGGAACAATGTGGCAATGTTTATTGGTTGTTGACCAAGTGTGTTTGTGTGTGTTTGCAGACACAGTGAAGCGGAAGATTCTTGTTTTAGACCTCGACGAGACGCTCATTCACTCTCATCATGACGGGGTTCTGAGACCGACCGTACGGCCTGGCACTCCACCAGACTTCATCCTCAAAGTAAGATTCTCTACTGAGGAAAAATGAATATTAACTCATTACATATAGAGATGACACGATACAACTTTTTATTTTCTGATACCGATACCGACATTGAAACCTTGAGTATCGGCTGATACCAATTCTAAGCTCTTGGATTTTTTTAAGGTTTAAAATTAGCTGTTTTTAATTAGAGCACTGCACTTAGATGACGATCTAAATGTAGGTTATCATGCTGAAGCTACTGAAACACTCTACTACCCCACGGGAAGAAATACATGGCTAACAACATCACATCACACAATGTGAGTGTGTGTGCTATTTCGGGATAGATTTGTTACAGGATTGTATTTGTTTTTTTCCTCCAATCCACCATTTTATGCCGTGGTTGGCCCGGTACCTAGTATTGGATCAGTGCTATCTCTCATTATGTAGAAACTAATGATGCTTCTGCATCTGCACAAACACTGACCTACCAGAAGGGGTCAGGTATCAGGCACACATGACCTTGTTGTTAGGTTGTTCTTAGAACACACACACAGTTGCTCTAAAATGGAAGGCTTTTCTTTCCAAAACGCTCAAAATTCTCAGTTCTCCACATTCAGGTAGTAATCATGAATGAGCCCAGTGCAGGAGGGCTTTTTTAATTTTGTTGTGCTTTACACCTGCTTTGTCAGAGTTTTACATTTTGATCAATGTAAAAGGTCAGATTTTGAGATGTCTACAGTGATCATAAATAAATTAGAGAAATATGTCTGAATATGAAATACTGATCCAGTGTGTACAGGTTTTAAACTGAAGAAGGAAAAAAGTGTCTGCCAATATCCTGAGTTCAGGTATTGGAATCAACATTGAGAAAGAGAGAGAGGATGAAGTCAGATTGCTCCATCCCTAGTAAAAACCACACAATTGCACAGTATTACTACCAAGACAAGTTTGTTGTCCGAAGTTTGCTTCTTTAGTCTGAAAGTTAAACTGTGGCACTATTGTAGCTAACTATAATGGAAACTTATACTCCACTTGTCAGCATTGTGCAAACTACATGCCTACATCATCATTTCCTCCTAGTACAATGCTCTATGATGGTGTAGGTCATGTTGGACTTGATTTCCATGGGAAATTAATTATTGACAAACTTGACAGTATTATTTATTATCATAATTTACCTATTTCTGGCCATTGTTACTTCATTGCATTATTTTCCTGCTTCCCAGCCAGACTTTATAATAATGTGTTTAGTCTTGACCTTTGTTGCTGCATTACAGTATATCAGCACTTTATTATGTTTTATGTGCTGTAATACAACAGATTCACTTCATCAGCTAAATATCAGGCAGATTATCCTCAGTGGCCTTTTTAAAGAGAGGATTACACTGTTGATGTATGAGAGAAAGTTAAACATGGAATGGAACATTATGGAATATTATAATTTGTACATTTCTGTTGGCCAACCCCCAATTTCTCCCTGTTTGAAAATATTCTTGCTTGGGCCTCTCAGAGTGGTCCTTTGATCTTATATTGTGATATCTGGATGTGTTTCAGCAGCAGTAAACTTTATCAGTAAGACTTCTCTTTTTTTTCCCCCTCTCTTCCCCTTGTTTTGTGTTTAGGTTGTTATAGACAAACATCCGGTCAGATTCTTTGTGCATAAAAGGCCCCATGTGGACTTCTTCTTAGAGGTGGTGAGTCAATGGTACGAGCTGGTGGTGTTCACTGCTAGTATGGAAATTTACGGCTCTGCAGTAGCCGACAAGCTAGACAACAACAAAGGCATCCTGAAGCGCAGATACTACAGACAGGTAACCAGCACTACAGTGATACAACAGTGCTATTTACAACCCCTTTTCCAAAAAAGTTGGGACGCTGTGAAAAATGTAAATAAAAACAAAATGCAATGATGTACAAATAATTTAAACTCTATATTACATTGAAATGCTTCAAAGACAACATATCAAATGTTGAAACTGAGAAATGTTATTGTTTATTGAAAAATATTTGTCCATTTTGAATTTGATGCCAGCAACATGTTCCAAAAAAGTTGGTGCAGGGACAACAAAAGGCTGGTAAAGTTGTGTAAGGCTAAGAAAACACCTGGTGGTTAATTGGCAACAGGTCAATAACATGATTAAATATAAAATGAGCATCCCAGAGTCTTTCAGAAGTAAAGATGAGGAGGGGTTCACCACTCTGTGAAAGACTGCATGAGCAAATAGTGCAACATTTCAAGAATAACGTTCTCAACATAAAATAGCAAAGAACTTTTGCTTTTCATCATCTCCGGTACATAATATCATTGAAAGATTCAGAGAATCTGGAGAAATCTCTGTACGCAACGAACAAGGCCAAAAACCAGTATTTGCTGGCCATGATCTTTGGGCCCTCAGGTGGCACTGCATTAAAAACAGACATGATTCTGTAGTGGAAATCACTGCATGGGCTCAGAATGATTTCTGAAAAACCACTGTCTATGAAAACAGTTTGTCGCTGCATCCACAAATGCTAATTAAAATTCTTAAACACAAAGAAGAAATTATATATAAACAAGATCCATGAACGCTGCCACCTTCTCTGGGCCTGAGCTCATTTAAAATGGACTGAGGGGAAGTGGAAAAGTGTCCTGTGGTCTGACAAACCGAATTTTGAAATTGTTTTTGGAAATCACGAACAATCAGCTTGTTATCAGTGCACAGTTCAAAAGCCAGTATTCATGATGGTATAGGGGTGCATTAGTGCACATGGCATGGGTGACGTGCACATCTGTGAAGGCACCATTAATGCTGAACGATATATACATGTTTATGCTGCCATCCAGACGTCTTTTTCAGGGAAGGCCTTGCTTATTTCAGCAAGATAATGCTAGTCTACATTCTGCATGTGTGTAACAGTATGGCTCCATATTAAGAGTCCAGGTGCTAAACCGACCTGCCTGCAGTCCAGACCGGTCACCACTGAAAACATTTGGCACATTATAAAATTAAAAATATGACAAAGGAGACCCCGAACTGTTGAGCAGCTGAACTCCTATATCAAACAAGAATGGGAAAACATTTCACTTTCAAAACTACAGCAGTTGGTCTCCTCAGTTCCCAAACACTTACAGAGCGTTGTTAAGAGAAGATGTGATGAAACACAGTGGTAAACATGCCCCCAGCAGTAAACTTTTTTGGAACTTGTTGTTGGCATCGAATTCAAAATGTGCATATATTTTTCAAAAAACAATAAAATTTCACAGTTTCAGCATTTGATTTGTTGTCTGTATGCTATTTTCAATTAAATATAGGGTTTAAATGATTTTGCACATGATTGAATTTTGTTTTTATTTACATTTTGCACAATGTCCCAACTTTTTTAGAAATGGTGCTGTATATAAACTCATTGGTAGTGATTTGTTCTTTGTCTTTTTTCCACAGCATTGCACACTGGATTTAGGTAGTTATATAAAAGACCTGTCCGTCGTACATAGTGACCTTTCCAGTATAGTAATTCTTGACAACTCACCTGGTGCATATCGCAGTCATCCAGGTAGGAAATTCTCGGTTGATTACACAGTCTTTCATGCAGTCTACTTTTATTACTGTTCTATTTCATGTAGACGTATGGCATTTTGTGTAAACAGTTGTACAGGAACATATGTGTCTGCTTCAGAGGGTATTAAAAGCACACTATTGCTGATGTATCAGTTCACATATTGACCTCCTGTATGGGTCTTCTGTATGATTGACAGCTCAGACAGAATTGGTCCATGTGCACACGGTTTGAGGGTTTAATTGAGACAGAACAAAAGCTAGTCAACTAAATTTTGTGTCCTATCGCTGGGATGAGAGTTCAATTCCCAGCAGTGCCATTTGTGGCCAGGTGTGTACTGCACTAGAGAATACCACGACATGCAGATGAGTACTGCACTACAGAATACCACATGACATGAAAAAATTAACATATTAAATGCTAGTTTTTAGGCCAAAACGCCCCTGTAACTGAAAAATAAAATTACAGATTACAGTTGCTAAAGTTTGCATTTTCTGTAGCTTTAGTATCTCTGTTGTTTCTGTATAGCAGTTTTGTACTACACACCTTTTTTCCTCTTTATTCCCACAGACAATGCAATACCTATAAAGTCGTGGTTTAGTGATCCCAGCGACACAGCACTTCTTAACCTGCTGCCAATGTTGGATGCACTAAGGTGATGATTTAAACAGTTTCCAAAAAAAAAATCAAAATGTGGACTTGGGCAAAACTGAACTTCATTGTCTGTTCTAATAAACTGTCGTCGGCTTGCAGGTTTACTGCTGATGTCCGGTCTGTCCTTAGCCGAAACCTCCACCAGCATCGACTTTGGTGATTGTCCAGCTGAGAGACTTTTTTTCTTTTTCTTTTTCTTTTTCTTTTCCAACTGCTTGAGCAGCTCCTCGTCCTCTCCCTCAGCGCTGATGGCACCTTCCCACAACACCTAGTCCGAGGGTGACTTGACGAAGGTCCAGATCTGGACTGAACATGTTTTAGGAAGGTGGAGATGGAAGCTTGAAGAGGACTGGGAACATTGTCTCAATTTTTTTTCTTTTCCTATAGTGTTTTTTTTCTTCTTCTTCAGAATGGACATCTCTGCCTTATAGTTCTCTTGGAGGGGTTATGTCTGAGAGGGTGACTGTTGTGCACGTATGCGTGTGAAAGAAGCCAGTAATTTTTTTTCTTTTTAATTTTTGACAGTACTGAATGAATGAATACTGATGCAACAAAGATTTTTATTCAGAATGTCTGGTTTGGGCCCTATACCTCTAACTGTTGCGCAAATAGGGGTCTGCTGAAAAAAAGGATCCACGTCCTACAGGCACTCTGGACATTTTGGTGATGTTTAATGGTATATATATCTATTTTTTTTTTGACAGTGACCTCTGCAACCCAGCTGAATTCAGGGTCATTTTAATGCTGTTGGGATATTGCTGAGGTACAGTCTTGAAAGACAAGTATTTAATGATTTATGTATAAGCAGACTGTTGGTAATAGCATATGGCAAATGTGTGGGATGTTTTTCCTTTTTTCCTCCCAGACTACTCTGCTGCAAATTCATAATCATTTTCATACCTCTGGTCATTTTATTCTTGTTCCACATTCAGTAATATAGAACCTAATGGAGAGCATTAAAAGAGTTAGGTGACCAGCACAGATTGTTTCTGGTCATTGAGCTGCAGTTCTTCAAAAGTAAAGATAAAAATGTAATCATAACCTGAACTTATAGAGACTTGCAGTACAATAAACGTTGTGTTGCAAGCCTGTATAACTGTATTGAACAGCTGACTGAGCAGTCACCTCTGACTTTTATAGTCGATGCATATCCTGTTGATTTTCTCTGTTCACCTATGAGAGAAATTCTACTCTTGATGAATCATAAGGCAGCTCCCTTGGACACCAGTCCTCAGATCTGCACGTTACTAATAAAACACGTGTCAGTGTCAAGTATGGCTTTCTTTTTTTTCTTAGTTAGGTTGTTTCCTACAGAGCGCACATTGCACTAATTATTGTGCACTGTGTGCTCTGTGATTCTGTAGGCCAGTGATTCCTAATCCTGGTACAAACCTTTCAGAATCGCGCAGACTTCTGCTGGGCTTTCAGCTTGGTATTCCCCCCAGTAGCGAACCATTTGCGCATACGCATTTGTTATAAATGTCAAAGAGGTAAGGGAGCTTTGTCCACTGCCTTTCATGGCAAGCAGTTTTATCTTTTAAAGTTTCCTGACATCAGAAATTTAATTTGAACAAGTAAAAATGTAGTGGTGGAAGTGTTTTATTTTTACATGTAAGAACTACATTTTTTATATTTTTATTCAGTTAACACTGTTGCTGTCAAAGCCTTGTATCGCCAAAATAGCAACTTTTCAGGAGAAGGGAAAAACTTTTTCACTTTAAATAAAAGTTAATGGAAATGATATTTTCACATTATATAAAAAAATTAAAAACTAGTGATGCAAGGTTCTGTTCAAACAGAGATATGTTGAATTCATACTATATGGGGGGGAAAAGTCCTAACATTAAAATGAATTAGGGGAAAGGTCATGAATTCTTAGTAGTGATAACTGAATTCAAACGTTAAAATAAATTCTAGCAAAAGCTTAATTTGGACGTTAGACGTGTTTTTGCGCGTCTAATGCTTTTTATAGTACTGTTAAAACGTTTTTTGTTCAAGCTGAGTTTCTGATAACATAAAACTTTGGATCAAAACTGCTTGTCAGAGCTTCTTCAGTTTCGCTGGTCTGTAAAGTTGACAAATAAGGTATTTGTCAAGTGAACCTTCTTGGAGCTTAACAGAACAAGCTGATTGGTGTGTCGGAGTCTCAGAGCTGGATCCTCAGTTAGCCCAAAGATGAGGACTGTCCAGTGGAAATGTCTCCTTAACTCTGTTCCTTTTGGACAAACTTGACATTAGACTTAGATTATCTGGCTAAACTGAGAAACCCTGCTTTGTGAATTACCCCTCAGGTCAGGTGTGCATTAGATCACATGAAACTACGCAGTAGGGTGATGGCCGTGATGCAACATGCTGAAAGGAACGTTCACGTGATGCTTCTTCCTTGTTAATGAATATAGGCTATATTTTGAGGCGACGTTAATGAAGATATAAAAGAGGTCACAGTGGGTTTCAGTGTCGTTCATGAACGTTTTTAACAGCCCGTGTAAGTCTCCGAGCCTTCTCCTTCGCTCAGGATCACTCGGTTAAGACGAGGCATCAAAACACCGACCGAACCGAAGAACGACGTCAACACGCCCTGCGCTCTCTGACGGCTGTACGGAGACCAAGAGAAAGTAGTACCTGCTCTGGTATTACAGAGAAAACGACACAAATCACGATGTAACCTCGCTGTATTCAATTATCTTTTTCGTATATGTAGCTTTAAAGAACCGACGTGTGGTTAGAGTCAGCAGTGATGAATTTTTGAGAAAACACTCATCGACGCAGCTGTTGTTATTGTATTCATCCGCGGGGTTACAAGGCAAAAAAACCAGCTTGGCAAAAACAGAGCGGAGCGCTGCTGGTAGCTGTTTCAACTGTGTTGATTTGTGCCATCTGTAAGCTCCGTGTACAACCGACGATTTATTATACTGCAAACTCCTACATCTCGCTGCGATGAAGTTCCAGTACAAAGAGGAGCATCCGTTTGAGAAGAGGCGATCGGAGGGAGAGAAAATAAGGAAGAAGTATCCTGACAGGGTGCCTGTGAGTATCTAGCGTTAGCCAGCCTCGCTACACGAGCCAGGGTGTTTCTGTTAGCTTTAGCTGGCTTAACTCACCGCTTCGTTATGTATAGAACCTAAAAACAACATAGATTGGTTGGCTATTCTTGTATATATACGTTTAATACGATTAGTATTGTCAGGAACGTTTGTCCGAAGTTAAACAGTAGCGTGAAATCTGCGTTAGCTAACCCTAGCTAGCTGGATGTCCTGTTAATTAGCTAACGCTAATGCGTCAATCGAAACTGAACAGATAGCTAAGGACGTGGCGTCCGGGGCTGCGACCCAAAATCGTTCGTTAACGGCCCTTTACCAGCTGACCGGAGACCAACAAGCCTGTCCTCATGTAGAATAATAATTTTCCGATTAATGCAATAAGGTAACTAACTAAATAAGTTATCTAACCTACTAAAGCTGAAGGCTGGCCCGATAGGAGCTCACCTAACGGGAGAACAACACACTGCTAACAGCTTAACTTTATTAAATTCGTATTGGTAAATGGGTATCGCTAACTAGCTAAATGGTAGTTAAATAACACTGTCAACAAAGATTTAATAACTGCTGTGCAATGCTGGCTTGTTCGACCACAGCAGATGTCAAATCTAGATAAAACAGCTCGCTTTGTTTGTTTTGTGTAAACTAAACCGAGCCAGCTAGGTTAGCTCACCAAGGTGGTGCCATTTTTGTATGTGTGTAAAAATAATGTGGGTAGATGATGGAAATATGTTACCCCCATATTTCTCCTCCCACTAGGCTTCTATTTGAACGATGATAAAAACCTTGCAGATTACCTTGCTGTTATTCCTCTTCTTTATAATTAAAATATATATATATATATATATATAATATAGTTATAAATATATATATATATATATATATATATATATATATATATAGTTATATAGTTATATATCGTGTCTTGCCAAGGCATTCTCACTGGGTACAGTGTATTTACTGAACCATCATCTCTCATTTTATTGATAAATAGAAGCGTATGTTACACCATCAGGTAGGGCATTTCCCCAGGCTGTATAGATTCTGTAACAACAAGCAAATCCTGGGGTTATTCCAGTTTGCGCTTGAATGTCTGAAACAAAGTTTGATCACTGGATATATGTATTCTGTGCAAAGATCCATATGCTGTTTACCATTATTTACCACCACCATAAATAAACACATGCCAAGAATTCCTTGAGCTATGGAATCATGCAGTGGCAGCACTTGGTGTAACTAAATATGTAGAGGCAAAAAGAATATTTGAGTGTAAATGTAAGTACTCCTTCAAGAAGTAAAAAAAAGAGTAGGTCATTTTGCATTACATTTTTTCAGGATTGGTTAAAAGCACTAATTTTCCAGACCTGGAAAAGTATACATTTAGAAAGAAATGTAGCCTAATACATGTCTGATTGCTTGTTGATCCAGTTCATGGCTTTCACAAATGGCAAGAAAATGAACACTTAATTCAGTCTAGTTTCTTCATGAGGAAAGTGTAAGAACCCTGTTTTTGCTGACCAGCCATGTGGTTGTGGTCATGTTCCATATTTACTTATGTAGCTGAGGTCAGTGTACACAACCTAAATTGGTGTAGGGTGCTCGTGTAAGGATTGTATGTACATATATTGGAAAAAATGCAGTGAAGTGAAAAAGCAAAATACTTATTTTGAGACTATTCTCAAGTAAAAACACCATCAACTAATGGCAAACTATAGTACTTTTAATAAGTTGATGTCAACAATTGTGAATATAAATGTAACCAGTTCTGTCTAAGGCTTATCTCAGCAGTGGATGAAGCTGTTCCAGTCTTGTATCATAATTATCAGACCTAATTGGTGATCTTTTGTTTTTTTTTTTGCAAGGTAATTGTTGAAAAAGCCCCCAAAGCCAGAATAGGAGATTTGGATAAGAAGAAATACCTTGTCCCCTCCGATCTCACAGGTAAGCAGTGCAGCTTTACAGATGTATAAATACCAAGTCACATAAAGTGAACCAAGGTTAGAGATTAATTCCCCAAAGACTTAAAGATCTTAAAACAGAACATAAGTTATTGTTCATAAATAATTAATAAATGTTGAATGAATGCTAGTATAGTGGTACTCTTGAGTAGTCCTTGACTGTATTGAATGCTGAGTGCTGTGATTAGGTGTGGGCATTATTCAGCAGTCACTGCTGGAAAGTAATGACCCCTCATCGGCCAGACAGAACTGATTATTCAGGATGGCCTTGGAATAAAAATGATGGGATATATTGGTATTCTGTTCACATCTTTTTATATCAGTCTTCGTGTCTGTCAGTAGTCTTATTATCATTGTTATTTTTTTGTGTTTCACTGCAGTGGGCCAGTTCTACTTTCTCATCCGAAAACGAATCCATCTGAGGGCCGAGGATGCTCTATTCTTCTTCGTAAACAACGTCATTCCTCCTACCTCTGCAACCATGGGCCTGCTATACCAGGTATAAGCTCTCTCTCTCTCTCTCTCTCTCTCTCTCTCTCTCAGTCCGTCCTTCTCTCTCTCTCTCTCTCTCTCCCTCCTCCTCTCTATCTCTCTCTCTCTCTCTCTCTCCTCTCTCTCTCTCTCTTCTCTCTCTCTCTCTCTCTCTCTCTCTCTCTCTCTCTCTCTCTCTCTCCTACCTCTGCAACCATGGGCCTGCTATACCAGGTATAAGCTCGCTCTCTCTCTCTCAAATAATATCTCTTATCTAATATCAATGCAACAATTCAATCTCTTCTTTTCCCCTGTTTCCAGGAGCATCATGAAGAAGACTTCTTCCTCTACATTGCCTACAGTGATGAAAGTGTGTATGGAGAATAGAACCAAAGGAGCAGGCTAATTTCACTCCTCCCTTACCTTCCTTTTAAAAGAATATATAAACCCATATCGGCAGCCTAGAGTTCTCAGAGCTAAGACATAAGATGCACTTTCGCCGTCTCTTTTTGTAATTTCTTTTTACGTCTCCTCCTTCATTCTGCCGTTTGCTTTATTTTGGGTTTTCATTACACACAGGTTTTGGCAAGTCATTTTTCTTTCTTACAATCATGGTTCCAGACTGGCCCCAAGCAGCAGCACCTGATGGAGATGGATAGTACTTGAAGGATATCTTATTTTGCCTAGATCTTCAGCTTTATCTTCATTTTACTAAAGCTATTGAATTATTCTCTCCTTGATCTTGAAAATATATATATTTTTGGCCCATTGCACATTTGAGGTCTGCTAGCACCTGCTAAGCAGTCAGTTATAAAAGCCAGGCTAAAGTTAACATCTTTTTTCTGCTCTCCAGTATGTGGTTTAATTACAATCTGATATTAATATTTAATGTTACTTATTCTTGTACCTAGGTGATTTTTAGGTGGCTTGATTTATGAGATTGTAAAGCTTTAAGAATTGATTTAGATTGCAGGTTTTTTGTTTTGTTTTTTTTTGTTTTTGTTTTGTTTGTCATTTGTTTTTTTGAACTCGGTATTCAGCTGCATTTCTGGTACCCTTGACTTGTGGTGACCATAAAAACTAAACACATACAAACTGTCTACTGTCTCTCTGTTTCGTTATTTGTTAAAATAGATTTATATTATTTGTTTTCTGCTTAAGCTGTTTGTTGTCTGCTGCACAGTGGCACGCTACAGTCATATAATCAGTTTATTAGGTACACCTACCTTGTATCTACACTCACTCACCAATCCATCAGACACTCACTCCTACCTTATAGGACCTCCACCCCCCACTTACTACCTATCAATGCAAACACAGTTGACAAGATGTTTTTTGAGTGGTGGACTATCCTCAACACAGCAGTGAGTCTGATGTGGTGCTTGCATGGTAATGTGTGTTTTTTCATAAGTATTTACACACCTCTGGTTATTTGCTGGGTGGAGAACAGTCCACCAACCAAAATATCCAGCCTACCGAGATCTAGGACTAGAATGACTAACAAGCTGTGCATGGAAAAGAGGAGATGTAGATTCTAACTGTACACCTATGTCTTGTATCTGCTAGTTATAACGCCTTTCATGAGTGGGTGTGTTAAAGCAGGGAATAGTGTAGGACGCTGTGAAGCAACATACAGGTTGAGCACAATTCCTAGCTCTCTATGCCTGTGTCAAAACCTCTTACAGCAGTCATTTCCAGTCACGATGCACCCACTGTACCTTAGCTATTAAATGAGAACTGTAGAGTTTACAGCCTGTGTTTGGTGTTTCATTGTACTAAGCAACAGTCCTCTTCTGCTGTTACTGTCCAGACATACCACATTAACTCCCATTTCTAGGTTTTAGAGCTCCAAACACACAGGTGAATTCTGATAGATAGGTTTTAGATGATTAAAATATGTTGGCCATTGTACCTACTACACTATCCTTAAAGTAGAGTATTTAATAGAACTTACATGGTCTTTTTACAGCCCATATCCTTTTGTCTTATCTTTTTCTTGAGGTCCACTTATGTTTGTGTGGTTTTACTTACCAAAACCAGTCACAGTTCACTTTTACATGACCATTTTCCAGCTTCTATTGGGCAGAGCTGAACGGTTGTAGGTCAAATGCTTTATAAGCTGCCCATCATTATTGTGCTCATACCATGAGTAGGCCTACTGGTGAATTGGCAGCCGGGAAAGGGTGTCGAAAATACGTTGTCACAGTATGAACTACAAATCCCAAGAATCCCGATCACACTTCCGGTTGGTGGCTCTCGATAAATATCAAAACAAAAGTCCTAAATGTGACGATTCCCCTGTAGTGTAAAACCATGGAAACGTGACGCTGAGTGCAGGTTACATCGTGCTAGTTGGAAAGGATCAAGTCAAAGTTTCTGGGGACAACTTTACCTTTTGCATTGCTCGCGACAGTAAAACTATGGCCCGGAAAGCCCTCAAAGTGGTCGTTGAACTGCACGTTAGAGCGGTAAGGAGATTTTATCCTCACTGTTATCCAAGCTAACCTTGACCGGGAGGAGGAGAAATAGCAAAGCTTATGTACTTAATCTGTAGTAGTTAGTTAGCTAGTTAGCCACAGATCCCACAAACTAATGCTCGGTAATAAATGTTCTGGATCCTATTAATTAACGTTACAGTAAAATTGCAGTGCCTGGTTTTAGAATAATAAATAACAAACACATTTTTAAAGTGTTAACTAGCTGGGGTGTAACTTTATCTTTTGTAGTTTTTAAGGCTCAACATTGTGTTTGCAGATCACCTGTCCTGGAGTCCACTTAGCAGCCAAAGATGACATTTACCTCAGTGTGTCCCTCTTGAACCAGTACAGAAAATCTGAATGTCTACCTGCAGTGTTCCCATTACTGTTTCGAATGAAAATAAGGTTTGAAAAGGTTGGATGACTTTTATTGTTGTTTTATTGCAAACGGTGTGACCCTTGATAAAATTTGGAAAGCATACATGGACCTAAAGACTTAAATGGACTTTACATTGACTTAAAGCAGTTTACTCTGCTTTGCTTTTCTTACAGATATTCAAGTATGCCAATGATCCTGCAGCTATTGCTGAAATCTTACAATGTACACAGTGATTTCACTTTCTATAGGTTGTTTTGCAAAAAAAAAAAAAAAAAAACAAATAAAAAGCTGTGTTCCACATAATCTCTATTGCAAAGACAGCAATAATGTTCATGTATAGAAATAGACATATAATCATGTATAGAAATCAGTGTGCATTTCTAATATTGTTGATGCGATGCTGTTTTTGTTTTTTTTTTTTTTTTTGTTTTTTTTACAGGTGAAACAGTCAAAATTGAGCTTATACAGTTGATTCCCCCAGGTGAATTTTGTAGCTGACACTTAATGTTACTGTCACTGATAAAAAATGAATAATGGTCATATTTCTGTGAGAACATCAGGAAGATAAGAGGTCATAACATGTCCATCTTTTTTTGGTTTGCAGTTGGGGAAGTACTGGCCAGTTATGAGGAAAATGCCAGAAGTTTTCTCTTCCCTGAACCTAAATTGGTCCCGTCTTTTTCTGGTGGAGACCGAGAGGTTCTAATGACAAGAGACCCAGCTTTTCCTGTGAGATAAGTTCTGACTGTAATTACACTGTCATAAGTCAGAAAAGGGTAAATCGATATTCAAGAGCTCATATCCTACATTTTAGCACCCACTGTTTGTGTGTTTTCTGTGCCAGTATTTTTTTTTTTTCACATGACCATTTTTGGGTCATGGGTGGACTAACCAGCTGTGGGCTAAGAGTAAATAAATGTAAATATGATTTTTGTGACATCACAAAATTAATGAAAACATAAATTAATGCTATACATAGTTTTTTTCCATGTATGGATTGTATAGACTGGGGAGTGAATGGTACATTTTCAAAACTTTAGCATATTTACATGCTGCATCCAGCTCTTTTATTTCAAACCAGTGAAGAATATTCAGTTATGGGCCCCTTTAACCGTATTAAGGATGACAGCTTACCTGTTAGCACAGAATAGATATTTTTGGGTTTACTTTATTTATGATGTGCTTAAGGCAGTCCAGCGTAAATCGTCTTGCTCCACAATCTGGTGTGTATAATAAGGTCTATTGATTTTCTCTTTAGTGTGCTTCTAATTCTTCATCCACAGGGCATTTCTCCAAGGTTAGAGTTCTCTACACGGACGACAATCAGCGAGTGCACAGAGAGAGATATTTTCCAAAGCGTCCCTGTGGTACAGTTTTATACTGTTTTTAAGTATATCAAAATATGTTCCTCAACATGTTACCTTCTTTAACACAGACCATGATAACTGTAATAACCATCCACCATCAGAAACATCTACCTTGTACTTTATTAAGACTGCTAACCCTGTAGGTCAACTACATACAAACGACATACATATGCACAAGTTTGGGCACCCCTGGCTAAATTACATGTTTTGTTGATTTAGAACGGGTTTGCCAAGTAAGACCTAGAGAAGTGCTAGAAAATAAATAAAATAAAAAAATAAAATAGTGTTACTACATTAAAATGACATACAAAGTGATAGGGTTTTTTTTCTCTGTACATAATTAAATAATTTCTGCATGAATAAAATATTGCAGCAATAATTGTATAAAACTGAAAAAAAACTGAAGGACAAAACTGTGTTGATGTAATGTATGAAACATGGATTATTTCAGTCATTCTTTAGGAGATGATGCGTTTGATCAAGTGAATTAAATAAAATGAAATTGCTTTTTTCAGTGCACAACATTAAGAAAATGTTTCATATAGAGTTGACGCAGAAGTGATGAATTTCAGTTGCCCTTGCTATAGGATATACATGAGTCTAATGATTAGGAAGCTAGCTAGACAGCGCTATATTTAACTAAAAATACTGTTAACTGTAAAAGAAAAAAATAATTAGTTAGCATGATAAATGATTATAGCTGACAAAAGCAGATTAAGCAGATTAACCTGTCACATTATTATATAGTGCCATCAAACTCTATGAGTGGTATAATTCTTATAACTGCTTGGTAACAACCCCAGTGGCAGACTTTCACCACAAGCATAACTGAAGCTTTATTGATGATGGCTCACTGATGATGGCTGAGTGTCTCACTTATGGTCTCGTTTTCTACAACTGGGGTGGCCAGAAGGGTGGCCCTGCTTCACTTTAGGGTGGCACTGGCCACCATCCATCGGCTACCCCTCTGTTGAGGTGAAAAGAAGACAACACAACCTCTGATGCGAATTATAAAAAATAATAGTAATAATAATAAAAAGTTCTGCAGATGTTAATGCACAATTACTTTATATTAGCTTGACTGAAATTAAAATAAAACAAACAAAAAAATAAAATCATCAATGGCATGTGCAAAAGTTCTGACACCCTCCCAGTTGTTAAGTCTCAGAATGTAATTAACTCATTATGAATGCTTAGGCAGGTCAAGAGTTGTCATTAAGAATGACAATTCCAGAGCGTAATGAATTCTCTGACTCAAACTGTGCTGACACTCAACAACCATGGACTCCTCTAGGCAGCTGGCTGAGGATCTGAAAATGATAATTGTAATTGATGTCTCTAAAGCAGGGGAGGCTAAAGAAAGATATGAAAGCGCTTCAAGCTCAAATTTTCCTCTGTTCAAAATGTCATTAAGAAATTGCAGTCAAGGCAAGATCTGGAAGACCAAAAATCATTGAAAATCTGTGGGTAGAGCTTAAGCATGCCGTGCACACAAGACAGCCCAAGAATATTGCAGAACTAGAAGCGCACTACACTGACATGGCTGTGGCATAGTCATGTGTGTTGTGCTGGCTTTTACTTTGATGCTTGGGTTAAAGTGGCCTACTACCCAAAAAATGTCCAGCCAAGAGCATTTATGTTGTCAGAAACTGACCGCTGATGAGGAGCTAGCAGAGAGTTGTGATAAATTGCACACATCTCTAACTGTACACCAGCACAGTGGTTACACAAGGTAAATGTTTCTAATAAAGTGGCTTTTGAGTGAACTACATTAAACCTATGATTTCCCAAGACTTTTTTCTTACGTGATCTGTTTGTTTCATATAACTGAAATCCAGTAGGAGCAGTGACTGCAGTTCTAGTACTATGCGAATGCCATTAGATTTCACTTGTAACCATGTTCTTTATCTGTTATCAAAAGAGGACAATGACGAGGAAAAGAGGCAGGAAGGTCAGGCAGCAGAGCCGCACCTCTGCAGCCTGGAGGACCCCACAGACACCAAGGACCCGCTCACTCTCCCCTTTTAAAAGATCTGAGTCAAGCAGGACCAGCTCCTCTTCCGATACTGTACACAGACAAGTAAGTTTTGGTAGCAGATGTTAAATGAACCATTTCATTTTAACTCCGGATACAGTAGCTCCAGTTATAAACTTAATGTATTCAGTTGTTGAAGTGTATACAAGGGGCATGTTGGGTTCGGTCTCCATCCATAGTCTCTTTACAAACATGTTATAAGCAAAATCAGAAATCCAAAAAGTAAATAATTAAGTCATGTAAACATCACCTGCAGAGAGTAGGAAAAACACATATAAGCAGGAGTGAGGAGAATGAAAGTATCGACTAAAGAGGAAGGTTTTAGGTAGGGCTATCAAAGATAACATGTTAATGATATATTGCTATGACAGAATTTACTATTATAGCCCTCTCATTCAAATACAGCTTATAAATGACTTTTAAAACAATAACTTCAGCACCTTCAGCAGACGACGCTGGACAGTGCTCACAGGAAATCTGTGGATAAATCAATGAGCAAATCAACAAAAGCAATATCAAAGTGTAAATCTACTGTTCTATTCGAGAGCCTCTATTGTAGTAACAAAACACAAGCTGTATGATCACAACTTGAATATCTGAATATCTGTAAGAAAAGCAAAGCAGAGTATGAGATATTGACTGTATATTTGATATATGGATCGTTTTACCAATTTGGTTCAGAGTCAGAGTTGAAAACAACATTTTGGACTTTTAACTGACATGGACTTCAGACTAAAATCCATGTGCTGTGATTGCCCATATACTTTAATTATGTTTAATTTATTAAAATAAAGGATTGAACCTTCCATTGTGTCACTACAAAACAATCACAACACTACTAAATGTTTGGTAAAGTTTCCGTAGTGTTATGAGTGTTTCATTAATGACAATTTTGGCTAATTTTGAGCATAACTCAGAAACAGCCAGTACTTGACTAGCACACACAGCTTTGAACAGTTGTACACACAGAAAATCTCCACACAAAAAAGTTTAACTTATTACAGAAAATGTGTTTCTGTAGTGACAATTAAGGTTACACACTGATTTTCAGACCTTCGGACACATTTACTTCAAATTCAGTCTCGTTTCCTGCTCTAAAATGTAGGAGTGCAGCTCAAACAAGGCTCCGCCTATGGACTGAAACTGAGTTTTGTGTTTCGGTGGTGACATGAAAACATGGGACAGCATTTTTTGAAGTGTTTTAATTTAAAAATTAAACTCATGATAAATCTAAGTCTGTTAAATAAATAAAAAAGATCTTAAAAAACACTGAAAACATTTTTAAGGTATTATTTTCTGAAGTTGAACTTTAGGGGTTAGGGTTTGGGACAATCACCTACCAATAGAAAGTATCCTATAAATGATGATGATTTTGTATAGATATAGCTTATTACTGTATCAGTTAATGCCTATGGTTTCAATAGATCATAATCCTTGTAAGTATCTGAATACTTGATTGTTTTTTAAGGTTTTTTTTTTTTTACTACGGGACCTCAGTTTGAACTAATTGAACTAATATATCTTGTATACACAGTCATAAGTTGGAACATCCAGCCACTGTTGCCCTTACTCGATTTTGGTGATTAAAATTGTGTTCACTCTTTGAAAATCATGTGATTTTCATGTTCAGGTTCATATGAGCTCTGCATTCACATGATGTATGTTATTGCATCATTGAAAGTCATAAATACATTGTAATTAACCTTATTTTTGATCAACTTGTATAGGTGTAACAAAATGCACTGCTTTTTAAAAGGGAAATTGTGAATAATATAAATTATTTTTTTTAAATCAATTGACAGCCCTAGTTTTAAGCTGAGATTTGAAGGAAGAGAGTGAAGAGCAGAGTTGAAGACATTATGGTAAAGAGTACCAAAATTTACAGTGATATCACATAATAACAATAATCCAAATGCATGGAAAGATGGAGTGACAGTTTTTCAAATGGGGTGATTTTTGTCATTTTTAATAGCATCCCCTGGTTTCCCCCTCACAAGTTGGTCACTGATTATAATAGTGTCTGTTGGCTGTTTTGTGGTTGGTAAAACTATTCTGTCTGTATTACTTAATGGAATGAATCCATTATCATTTTAAACACTGCAACAAAGAGCTGTTAAATCATTTTGCAACATTCTCTTCATGATTTTAAGAAAGCTGTCTAAGCTCAGTCATGATATGGCTTTTGTCTAAAAAATTTTCTCCTAACATGTTATAAACAAAAGCTACCAGCAGAGGGCACATAGCTCATCAGTGACGGTGGTAGTTCAGAGAATGAAACATTCAGAACACACTGAAAATGAACTAGGAAGACTGAAAAGCTGCACCTGTATGTACTGAAAATAAACTGTAAAGAATAATAAGATACATCATTATTTCCCAGAGAAAAGGCTCATGGTCAGGGGGTAGGCGCTTATCCCACTGGTCAGCTGAGTCTGACAGAAGCAACAGGTTAAGAAGCCAGTCGACCTTTCGCTCAGAATCTCCAGGAGAATCAGGTATGAAGAGACGTGATTTTGGAATAAAGTTTTTTTATTGTCACTGTCAACATGGTTACACTGTACCCAGCATATCCCAACATCTCTTTCATTATATTTTTAATTCTCATATTTTGCGTAGGAAACATTAGAAGAAGCTACTCCAGCCATTTGGTAGGTGGTTCATTTTCATATTTTCAGTTTATTTTAAATGAACACTATGACATATGTAGTTTCATAGTAGTTACTAAGTACTTACTAGATAATAAGCATTAATAATTGAAGAAGCCTGTCATTTAAATTATTCATGCAAGGAAAAAAATCATGGTGATCAAATAAAAGGAGCTAAAGTTTTCTTACTTTTTTCTCCTTGACTGTGGAATTTTGCACCTAATTCACTGCAGAATATTACACTCCAGAATAGCTTTCAGGTTTGGAAATCCCTGCCATATTAATAAACCACTACTCTGTTTATTATTTTAGCTCCCTAATGATAGCTCCTCCTCAGACACAGATGATCTCCTTGACGACGCTGAGGAACTGGGCCAGCGTCCTCCCCTGGCGGGATATGAGAGATCCCCCAGCCCGGCAGCACTGAGTCATCACAACCCGGCAAGCCCAAGGCACAACAGGTTTGTCTATTCAGATGTGAGCACCTTCCTCTCAATCCATGTCTGTTAATTTGAATAATGTGCTGATTGTTATTAAAGGAAAAATTGGGCAAAAAATGTCAACTTTCACTTCATACTTTGTTTTCAAATAGACAAAAATATTTACAATATGTAGACTTTCAATACAGCTGTTGCTTCTATTGTCACCTTTGTGACATATTTCTATTTTTATAGATAACAGTAGGTCATACAGAAACCACCTAAGCAAATCTATTTGAGATTACTTAACTCTGCATAGTTTAAGGCAACTGTGTAATAATTTAGTCATGCAGTTTGCAAAACACTAATTAGTTAATTGGTGGTTATACATTACTTTTTGCTACATTAGCCTCATAGCTCCAGTGCAAAATTAAAGAAGCAAGCTTCAGACATCAAACATGTCTTGACTGATTGACTACACATGTGATAAGGAGAGAACTGTGTAAATTTGATATTTCGCTAAACTGTTCCTTTAAATGGAACCCTGACCATTAAGCTATAATGTGGTTTATGTGTGCAGTACTATTAAATATTTATAAACAAGGCAAAATATTTTATTCATTATAAAAAATTGATGAAATCTTTCTAGGTTGCCATTTTTCTTGTAGCACCAAATGATTGCTCTCTCTCTTGTCCATCAAGTGAGGAACAGTGAGCTAAATGCACTTGCGCCAAGTGCAACCATGTGACATCATCTCGGTGTGAGAAAGGGGATCCTACTCATAGAGGAATTTTGCCTGTTTGTCTTTTTTTTAAAATAATAAACAAAAAACACTTTTCTTTTGTCTGTACATCACATTTTAATAGTATTGAACATGTACACTATTATAAAGCATACAAGTCTTAACAGTCAGTGTTCTCTTTAAATGTTCCATGCAGAATATCTTTTGCCTACACGTCACATGCTTTCTTTATTCAGTATGTCTACAATCCCATGTTTCCAAAAAAAGTTGGGTTGAGAATGGAATTATCTGCAAATCATTTAAACCCTATATTTAATTGAAAATAGTACAAAGACAACATATGAAATGTTGAAACTGAGAAATTTTATTGTTTTTTGAAAAATATATGGCCGTTTTGAATGCCGTTTCAAAAGTTGGGACAGGTGCTGTGTTGCATCACCTCTCCTTTTAACAACACGCCATAAGTGTTTGGAAACTGAGGATACCAACTGCTTTAGATTTGAAAGTGGAATGTTTTCCCATTTTTGCTTGATATAGGATTTCAGCTGCTTAACAGTTTAGGGTCTCCTTTATTATATTTTTGTGCCAAATGTTTTCAGTGGGTGACAGGACTGGACGGCAGGCAGGCCAATTTAGCACCTAGCCTCTTTTACTATGGAGCCATGCTGTCGTAATACGGATGCCAGCATATGTTGCTTCAAAACCTGTATATATCATTCAGCATTAATGGTTCCTTCACAGACATGCAAGTTACCCATGTCATGTGCATTAGTGCACCCCACCCCCATAGTATCACGGATGCTTGCTTTTGAACTGTGGGCATGATTTTCAAAAATAATCCTGTTTATATATGGTTTCTTCTTCGCATGGCTTATCCAAGTCTTTTAATGATATTATGTACCATAGATAATAAATCCCCAAGGTCTTTGCTAGTTTATGTTGAGAAATGTTAATCTTGAATTGTTGCACTATTTGTCCACATAATCTTTCACAGAGTGGTGAACTCCTCACCATCTTTACTTCTGAAAGACTCAGCCTGTCTGGGATGCTGCTTTTATACTCATGTTACAGACCTGTTGCCAATTAACCTAACTAGTTGTGAGATGTGGTGTTTTTTGCATTACACAACTTTACTGGTCTTTTGTTGCCCCTGTCCTAACTTTTTAGAAACATGTTGCTGGCATCAAATTCAAAATGAATTCAAAATTTTCAAACAACAATACAATTTCTCAGTTTCAACATTTGATATGTTGTCTATGTGCTGTTTTCAATTAAACATAGGGTTAAATGATCCATTGCATTCTATTTTTATTAACGTTTTAGACACTGTCCTAACCTTTTTGAAAACAAGGTAATACATGTACCTTCATAATGTATCCAAAATACCAAATTCTGAATTGTCAGAGTTCTTTGATGCTGTTTATGTCTGAGAAAAACCTGCAGAATTGTTCTTTATGAATGCTGTGCCATGCAGTACAGCTTCATTTTATGTTTGTTTACTGTTTCGACAGTTCTCTCTTATGTTCCCCAAACGTGTGGGAGGAGGTTCAGGAGCGAGTCCGCAGTCTTCTCACCTCTCCTAGAGCTGTGCACAGACTGACCTACGTGAGTAACACACCCATTTACTTGCACAGATGCAGAGTAGTTTGCTGCTAAGATGCATTATAGTGACTGTGCTGTGTGTTACATATCTCTTTGTCTCCAGGGCGCCACAGAGTCTGAAATAGATGAGGTGCTAGCACGGAAGTCCATTTCACCACATTCATGAACTCCTTAAACACTGCTGTTCAGTACCAAAGCCTGGTATGTGCATAGCTGAATACTCATTAAAATTATAATTAGCGATGGCATCAATTCCTGCTAATGACAGGGTTTGGATATCGGCGGGACAAAAATAATCCAATCTGATTCTTTAACAAGTATCCTAAAGTCAAGTCAAAGTGCTGTACAGCGAATTAAACTAAATTACAAAGCATTTATGAAACAGAAACAAAAATGATCAACAAAAATAATAAAAGAGACAGGCTGACTGTACAGCATGGGAAATGTATTAGAATAAAATTTCCAATTTAAATGCAAAACGCAATAAAAGCTAAAGTAATGTAAAATAAGATACACAGGGCAGAGATAATACAGGGCAAATAAAATTACATAATTTAGGCACATTTATAAGCCAAGGAATAGAGGTGTATCTTAAGGCAAGATTTAAACTCCTAAATGGTTCATCCAGATCTCACATTTAGAGGAAAAATATCACAGAATTCCTTGCAGCGGAAAATGATGTAAAGCGTATTAAAGTAGGTCGTGTGATAACTATCGTAACCACATGTAGACTAAAAAAATAAATAAAAAAAAGAAAAAATTCATATTTTGATTGTAATTGGCTACACATGGCTAGCTACTTGTTGTTCTTATGTTAACGTCAAAGAGGAATTCAGCCTGTTTCCCGAAGTTTCTGTGTAATTAAAGTTAAGATGTAAACAAAATCATTCAGAGTGGTTTGATATGAAATGCTCTGTTCTAGAGAAACTTACTGAATGAGAATTGTTCACAGTGGTGTTGATAAGACTTCTAGACTTCTAAAGAATTAAACATCTCTAAAAGCTCCCTCACAGAAAGTTATAATATGAAATGATTACGTGAAACACACTGCCTGATGCCTAAGACATTATTTTATGATAGTTTTGAGGAAAGGTTTGTGGCATTAAACTTGTAGGATGTTATTTGCATTGGCTGTATTTGCATTGTAGACATTGCAGGGCCTGGTTCCTGTCACCACTACTGTAAAGAAATGTCTGTAGATTTCCCTTAAATGCACCATTTCACATCAAACAACTCTGAATTGACTTCATTTACATCTACCCATTTAACATTAACACAAGAACAACATGTAGCTAGCCGTGTATTCTATGAGAATTTAACTTTAACTTTATTTTAAAATTTTGTTTGTACAGTGATAATTTAGTTTAACTGAATAATAATATACTTTTTAAAGTAGTATTGACAGAAAAATATATCGGATATATTATATATATGAATTTCAGTCAGTACTAAAGATTTTAGTGTTGGTATCAGAAAAGAAAAAGTGCCATCCTGAATTAGAAGTAGTGTTTAACATGTACTGAGAATCTGTAAATAAATGTTCCATGGTATTTTAGGTGTGACAGCAAATCCATGGATACTTGAAGCTCATGATTCCTCTCTCCGGCCTCTGAAGCAACCAAAGGTCACTAACCAATTTCATCTTTGATTTACTGTGAATTGCAACATATTTCATGTAGTGTGTGCATGTGTGTACACTTCTGTGTGATGTATATTTCTCATAGTCATGAATATCTGAGTTATCTCCATCTTCTGGTATTGATTGAACGAGTTTAAAAAGCCTTTTGATTCATGAATGTTTACTTAGATAATAGTGAGAATAAAACATTAACACAGTGTTCCAGTCCATATCTGTGATTGTAGATTAACTCGCCAGCTCGTCTTTCACAGGGAAGGTTAAAAATGTGCAACCAAAAGAAGGAAGTTGGTGGGCTTTGTTTGAACCAGGATTAGGTCTTACTTGACCTGCTTTTTACATGAAAGTAATAGAACATGTACAAAACATTTACTGACATGGTAAAACACACACACACACACACACACACACACACACACACACACACACACACACACACACACACACACACACACACATACACACACAAAAATCCACTAGAGCATTTTTTTTGTTTATTTATCTTCTGTGATAGTAATAATATAGTAATAACAGTTAGAGTAATTGACATTTTATTGTCAGCACTACGAGAAACATTTAGTTGAGTTAACATAAAAATGTTTGTCGTCTTGTCTATTATTATAGGGGAAAAATGCCCCCCTTAAAACAGTGTCCATTCACTGTACAGCTAAACTGCACTGTGTATGAGATTAGCATGTTCAGAATACATAAAACTGCAGAAAATATATAGGGGAATTAAACAGCAGTATTGTTTTTATAGCACAAAAAAAAATAATCGAATAATTCAATTGCACCTACCTGGTGCAAGAAGCCCATCATCATTTGTCATCAATATTTAATAGAATGAATAATTTATATGTGAAATAATTTCTGGTCCTTGCATTCTTCAAAGCTATTGTTAATGAAGGTACAACACTAAACTATGACATTTTCAAATAAAATGTAGGTCTGTCTCAATTTGTCTTAATGATTCCGCTTTAAAATGTTTAAAACATTGCCCAGTTCTAGCTGATCTTTGCTATAGCTAGCATGTAAAGCCAGTGCTCACTAGTCATTGCAGTTTCAGTGAATAACTTGGTGTCTTTATGATAAAAATCTGACTAAATCATATTTTTGGGCAGTATTGTAAAGGGGGGCTTTTGCCCCATGTCTGGGGGGCCTTTTAACCCCAAAGGTCTAATTTTACATTCTCTTTTTCCTCTCAAAATCAAACGTGATTACCCTAGCAGGGGCTTTTGCATGGCGTACTTGCCCAGGGAGGAAATCAAACTCATGTGGAGAGCAGTGGTGTTACCCACTATATTACACCTATCCTGCATAATTGCAAGGCCAAAAAGCATGCCATTGGGACATTCAATGGAGCATAAGAGAGAATATTGATATGATAAAGACAGGCCAGGTGACTTTTGATATTTTTACATTATGGAGTTTTCAGATTTTTGCAAAATGGCAGGCGGTTTAATAATGTATATTAATGTATATAACTAACATGATGTGGTGTGCCCTATACTGTCTTTGCAATACACATTTTTTTTCTGACATAATCTCATCAAATATAATCACGTTATCACAAAAATTCATTAATGAGTTGACTCAGCTGATGATATGTTGGCAGGATAATTTGGAATGAACTTCCAAGATATTGTTATTCAAACTTATCTTCTTCATTTTAAGAAAGAAGTCCTTATGTAGATTAAAGAAACTTAAAACCTTATCATTAACTGGATTTTTCAAGGCTTTCCGCTCAATCAAACTGATAGTCATTGCAACTTTTGTTAAGTTGTGTTTCTATGACAACTCCTGCTGTTTAGTAGTTACATTCATTACTTACACTGATACAAACTGAAAGACTTCTGCAGGAGTAACACTGTGTGGAGGGCAGGCAGCCATGCGCCTGACTTTGAGCAGTCCTCAGGTGTGTCGCCTGGAAGACCATTAAGAGAAAATTATGTGCTGGTCACAGCTGGTGCACTCTAGGTAATGTCGCAGTGTCTGCTAGCACTAAGTTACACGGGATATTATATATTATGTTGATTGCTCTGGAAGCATTATGATCTATTTTTGCGCTGGCCAAGCAGCTGAAGCTTTTTTAACAGTTTAAAATAACAGTTACCTTTCTCCCCTAGCCGAAAGTGTACAGACGGTTTCATTTCTGAAGCCTTTTAGAGCAAAACTTCTTATCTCCAACATGGTTACCCTTCAGAAGAAGGGACACGTGTGTAAAAGTGTAATCTAAGTGAATGTAAGAAGATGTTTAAACAGTATGTGTTCATTTATCATGAAATGTTCACACTATGTACAGATTAACTGCCATTTTCAAATGATGGAAAAATAAACAGTGACAATGTCTGACAGTGACGAAAGGCTTCTAAAATAAATATTTCTATAGTAATCACAAAAATCAAAGCAACAAAGATTATGTACTCAGATTTGTTGTATTTTATTCATTTGTTGGTACATAACGTTACATTATATGTTAAGCTAATTTGTAAATGTAATTGAGAGTTGGACAAAAATGTGCTTTGAACAGCATATACAGTGTCTGGTTCACAATATTTTATGTCAACCGTATCACAATACTAACTTTTTCTGCCATTTCCAGTCCAGCCCACAAAACAAAAACTGTACACGTAAAACAACAAAAAAATGAACAGTAAATTGATTGGCACTATTACACAGCTATATCAACTGTAGTCACATTGAGGGCAGTCTAATAACAGTTCACACTGTAGTCCCTATGCACAAAGTGTTCCAATAGCCCTAACAGTGATTCTACAACTCAAAAATGGAGAAAAAGAAATTGGCATGGTTCCTCTCATTGAGATTCTAGCAACCTCAACAATGCTTTATGGCTACAGCTTAGACGAATGCTTTGTATGCATGAGAGAAGGCATGCGGTGGCCTCCTCTCTCAATCGATGGTACTGTTATACAGCAGTGAAGACACCTACTGCGCCGGCTATTGGGAGAAAAGAAACATAAATGAATAAAATCGTGTATCCTGGAATCATTCATTCTTTAAAGGCCACAATTGTGGTGTTCATCATATTGCTTCATGCAATATTTTAAACTTAAACTTTTTCGAAGTTCCCTTCATATCAAAACATTCAATTTGGCACAAGTTGCAAATCTAAGACGCTCAAAGCTCACAAACGACTGGCTCTTGGAAGCAAGTGCACAGACAGAACTGACAAGAATTATGACGTAAGAGAGAGGCTTCAAAGTAACCTGCTGAAAACCAGTTACAAAGCTGAGCAGTAGCGTATTGCTTTTACGTCCGCTTCTATTTTAACACTGCAGGTGATAAATATAATAGCTTCGTTAAGGACATGCGCTTTGTTGCAGTACACAGAGTATACACAAATCTGCTTGGCTGACGTTGTTTCGTCTCTTTTCAAACAGCAGACATACAAAATCACGCACGCTCGCACATATATTCAACACGCTTCTGAAGCAGGATCGGTTTTGAATATCTACATAAGCAACTGTTAGTATGAAACTGTTAAAAACAACAATGCAGGTAAGAAAAATGTGTAAAAAGTGCCTTTGCATAATTCTTGGCAACAGATCAATGCATTTTGGAAGAACTTTTTTTTTTCCTCACTTCCATGAATGACTTTCTCTGTCCGGCACAACAAACAAGAAGTAGTTTCAGCTCAAGGGCACAGCAATAAGGGGAAATGTGGAGGGAGAACAGTAATGGCAGCTATTAATAATGTCTGCGTTCGAACGTGCCCTCTGTGAAAAGGGTGTTCCCCCTCATAATGGCACTGATTTCATGAACGGTTGGTTTCCACGCTTTTGAACCCTTCTAGAGGTCATTCATCCCAAACTTCTATAACTGGCATCACAGCCATGAAGGCTCGGCACTAAAACTGTGATGTCTCAGTGAAGGAAATGGCATCAGTCTTATCCACAGTAAAGCCACCGTTGACGTAGGATTTCTTCTCGCACTCTTCGTCGTCGAGAGTGGTCTCCAGGGCGAACGGATTGGCCACATCCACATCAGAAGTGAGATCCATCCTCTCCAGCTCTCGCTTCGAGAGCTTCTGGACTATGCCAGCTCCGAAGGCATCCCCCAGTACGTTGATCATGGTGCGGAAACGGTCACTGAAAGAGACGGTGAGGAAGAAAGCATGCAGGTTTGACAGTGGGATTATTATGATGTTATCAGTGCCAATATGTAGAAATATTGTGATTATTCAAACTCAGTTTAAAAAGATGGCAATTAAAATTTACCTTATCAATGAATTGGCAGTGATTGTTTGGTTATTTTCATGATGATATATTTTTTTTATTATTTATTTTTGAGGCTTTCTTGTTTAACTGTTTCCAGTAAAGTATTTTGGAATGCTTGGAGTATTTTTGAAAGGCTATGCACAGTTTGTTGTTCCATTAAAGGGGAATTCCACAGTGTTACAAAATTATTTATAATTAAATGGTTAAGATGTAAACAAAATCATTCAGAGTGGTTTGATGTGAAATGCTCCATTTTAGAGAAGCTTACTGAGTTCACAGTGGTGGAGGCAGGAACCAGATGTCCGAGATGTTTAATACATTTGAAAGCTCTTTCACAGTTAGTTATTGCATGAATCGGTTCTGAATAAGTTGCCTGATGCCTGAGACATTGTTTTATGATTCGGGCAGAGAGGTACATGCAGCGAGCTGAAAGGCAAAATAGTACTCAAAGATAAGTAATTTTTCAGAATTACCATGTACTATTTTATAATTTTCAATATTACATATAAAAACACATGTAGGTTCACTGGCCATTTATAATAGTATATAAAATGGCTATATTTCAGTTAGATAGTGAGGTATTGTGGTAGAAAATGTGACCTCTGGTTCCTTTTACCACCATTGTGAAGAAATCTGAGTCAGCAAGTTTCTCTACAATTAACCACTTCACATCAGACAGTTCTGAATGTCTCTGTTTATGTGAATGCTTTATGCAGAAATTTTGAAATTCCCCTTCTTTGGCCTTACTTTTTGAAAATTCTGATTACTTGATTAATCATCAATATAGTTGATAATGACAGCCCTACAAAGCTAATTTCAAACAACAGGCTGTATGGAACACAGACCCTAAACAAAAACAAATCTAATAGCATTTTATAACATTTTATAACGTTTTATTTAGATATTTCTCCATTTCTCCGCTCCATGGCCTGTAATCTACTTGTTCGCTTGCTTGCTCGTTTGTTTGCTCACTTGCTTGCTCGCTTGCTAATTCACTCATGTGTAACAAGACTGTCCAGAAGGGGGAGCTAGTGGCACTCTAGTAATTAGAGTGAAAACAACCTTGTGTTAGTTGAAACGACTGATTGAGTCTATTGAGCATTTTAAGAAGTGTTTTTTCTAGGTCTTTTGATGTACTACATGCTGGTGCTCTGCATCATTGACACTTTGTATCTTTGTTACTAAAATAAACATAACACTTTCTTTACAGCATTGAAACAAGCTGTCACTCTATCGGACCCTCAGACCTCACACCTCTAACCTCTCATCCTCAAAGTAAATGAACACGCTCCACCCAACCCTCCCTCTTCAGCAGGAAAATAAAATGCACAAGTTAAAACTGCAAAAAGCTGCGGTTTTGAGGTTTCTGTTCACTCGCATTGCTTAAGCCAGTTTGTGTTTTCCATGGAGTTACTGAATGATCAAATTTAGGATGTGATAAGCCTGGGAATTTAAATGGCACTTTTTCAAAACTTCTGTATAATATAATGCTTAAAATGTAAATAAAGTTATTCATAGTGGTTTGATGTAAAATTTTTCATTGTAGAAAAACTTCTTCAATGTTTTTAGAGTGGTGGTGATAGGAACCAGGAACACAATGTCTACAGCACAAATACAGCCATTGTTAAAACCTATTGTAAAACATTGTCTCAGGTATGAGTCAGCACATTTCATGTAATCATTTAGCTTTAAGAGGCATTAAACACATCAAATATTTGGTTCCTCTCATCACCACTGTGAATTTTGACTCAGTAAGCTTCCCAACAGTTTCACAACAAACCACTCTTAATGACTTTGTTTAAATCTTATGTAATTGTAATGTGCAGAAACTTTGAGAAATCAGTAGAATTCCCCTATAATATGTTAAGTATGTTACAGTACAGTATTCAAGATGCACCTTTTAAGGAGTATTATTTTACAGTAGACAGGCCATTGTTTATAAACATGAAAAAACTGTATAAAAACGGTACATATGGCAAATTGATTCATTATGTATCTGCACCTTGTGTGTACTGTTAGATTGTTGTGTTTTGTGTCAGACAGCACCAATCTTCATCTATGAGCCAAGTAGTTTTGAATATGAGTGATTCTGAATTTGACTGGTAATACAGGTACTTACATCAGCCAATCCACAGCCACAATGAGGGTGACATCACTCGCAGGAAGGCCGACTGCAGTCAGCACTATCACCATAGTTACCAGTCCAGCATTTGGGACTCCTGCCGCTCCAATGCTTGCGACTGTTGCTGTGATACTGCAGAGGTATGGAGGAGAGAATTACTACCATTGCGTTCTTTTATATTCTTGTTTTTAATAACCAGACAGAATTCAGTTTCTCATTAAGATCACCACAGAATGGTAGACACTGTAAGATTTCATTTAAGACGACCTTATTCTGAGAGGTGCACTGCTAATGCACACATTTAACTTGGATGTGACTCTGAGCCATTCTGTACTTACCTAATAGTCACTATTTGCCCTGCGTCAAGGTCAAGACCATTCAGCTGGGCAATAAATATGGCCGCCACTGCCTCATAAAGCGCTGTACCGTCCATGTTGATAGTAGCACCCACTGGAAGAACAAACCGAGTGATCCGCTTGTCGACCCTGTTATTTTCTTCTGCGCATCGGAAGGTGACTGGTAAGGTTGCTGAGCTAAAGGAAGGTAAATTTAGTGGTCACTAAATTTTCTAATAATTGTGCAGCTTTTCAAATAATGTTCTAGCTTTAAATTGCATTTTTGGACCTTTTTATTTAAGTTATTTTACAAAACTCTATAATAAGAGTTTCTTTTTAGACTTTAATAATTAAGATAGATAAACAAATATTTACCTAACCAGCACAGTTCACTTTAATCCAACCTACAACATTGTTTTTTTTTCTTTTTTTCCCCTACATTTTTACTGCAATTAATCCCCAGTGTTAGTTATCGCCTTCCTGTCTTTTATCCTGCTTTTCTCTACTGTAAAATAGCTACCAGTATGAACTAAGTCACGTTTTCTCCATGAAACATTCGAGTCACCACATCTTTTTGAGCTACCTCTGATTAAAGAAGACTATTCTGTATGATCTAACAGGGGCCAATGATTGGCCAGCATTGCTCAAATCATCCTTCCCTACTAATGACTTGAAGGCAAAACTCATGTGTGTAAAATTGCTAGGAACTGAACCCAGGTACCAGCAACTGGATGTAACCATCACAGCCATGTGAGAGCCCTAATCAAGGAACTTTCTTTACCATTTAACGTCTGGCCAGCATTTACTTTATCTGCTATCCCCACTACTCCCAACTTTAGAACACATTACAAGCTGAGACTCACCTTGAGGAGATCATGAGAGCTGTCACCAACGCCTGTGCCATCCCCAGAGCAAATGTGTATGGATTCTTTCTTACAAAGATGAAGTAAATCAAGGGTAGAAACACAACAGCATGGATGGCAAGTCTGTTGAGCAAGAGATATATATATTATACTCCATACCACAGTCAGTGAATGATAATGCATTGTGAGTACGGCCTGACCAATATAAAAATTCTGTGACCAATTTTAAGGTGCTAAAATACCGATAACTCCCTGTCAAGCCTGAAATATTAATTTAAAGCTGACAGTCATCAGAATTTTGTGGGAGATTTTCAGACCACGTCATACGTCTTTATGAATTAATGTCACATGCACAGAGTCAAAAAGAAGGACTGACTCAATGTTCAGGTCTCAAATGCAAAATCAATATTATACTGATGAAGATATGATGACAGTAGTAGATAATTCACTTACATCCATGTTCACCAAGTTTTGGCTGAGGTCTCTTTAAATACTCTTTCAACGCATTCACAATCGTCAGATTCATCCAGTTAGAGGGGTCTGATGCACAACTGACATTACAAAATATTCTTCCACATGTTGCATGAAGTTACACATTTCCACCAGAGACTCCAAATTTTAGTAAAACAATGCTTTACTGACTGATATGATTATCAGATCTCATTTGCCACATTTTATAAACTACAGTATTGTAAATATTATGAATATTGTAGTGTGGCAGGTGGAGTTTCCCAGAATTTTCACTGGTTTTGTTGGTTTCTGTTAATTAGCTCTTATTGATATCCACATAATATCCAGCAAATATCCACTTGCTAAAAGCATGTGCATTTTTATGTTCAAATTGATCAGTACCACCAATACCATCTGTATTACTGTAAAAAAAAAAAAAATCAGCAGGTGGTGACGGTCAGTTGAGCAGTCAAAATAAATTCCTGGCCTCAGATGTGTCTGTGCTTTACAATATAAAACATTTTATAAATTGTTTATATATAAAAATAGGTGTTTTATTGAGAGAATTTTACAGATGGCAATAAATTTGTGGGCCTTCAATATCGGCTAGCGATATCGCAAATCGATGTACAGGTTAGGCTCTAATGGTTAGTGAACAGTGGTCACCATTGTTGCTGGAGGAAGCAGGAGGCCTCAGTTTTAAGCACAGCCTGCAGTTTTACCAAGGGCATGTAAAGTATAGATTTATGTCCTGTTCAGCCATGTGAGATCCAAACATTCTCAATATGACTCAGCAGTAGAGGTTTTCTTGCACCTTTCCTTTCCACATCAGTGCAGACGGCACCCACTTAGCTGCAGCTAAGAATCTCCTCTTAGATGTTCAGTCAGCAGCATCATTCATGCCACTGAAAATTTAAGGGACTGTACATCCCTGAAAGGTTTTTATTACCACAACTGCGAGGTTAAGCAATTTTAAAAGTCCTTGCCTCTTATCTGTTCAGGGACAGGGCTGATATTAAACGGTATCAGGTAGGAAAATGTCACCATGGCTGCTGTAGTAAATCCGCTTCACTGAAAATCAACAAAAAAATGCTAATAATTTTGAAGGCTCACCCACTAAGCACTGTCACCATGTACAGGCCCATTTTCCTGAAGATGTCCCAGTCGTCTACTTCGATGATCTTGGCAGCAATTAGGAACAGGATACCTACTGGCATGTAGCTGAAAAATAGAATGTCATACGCCATCAAAAATCAAAAAACAGTGTCCTCAACAAAGATCTTGTTCAAAGTTAAGCAAACTGGTTAAGGTTTTAAATTATTATGAAGAGTTTTAAAATAGAATCAGTATGCCTGTATCCAAACTACTGTTTCAGTACATCAGTTGAATTAGCAACATAGCTATTCCACTTTTGCTTAAAGGGGCATTTCAGTTTCAGCATTATATCTGTTAGCCTAATTGTTTGCCTGAATTCAAGATTTTATATTGTTTTCATGTTTTAATTCATTTGAATTCTCTCACTGCAGTACCCAGTATGCCCACTACACAAATACATCACACAACCATTGGGAATCCCTGTGGTGTCAACCAATCCTAACTGCTAGCCTAGCCACTGATCTATATTTTAATCATTACAACCGAGAAGGTAGCACAAGTGTAACTCTTACTCAGTCAGTGGACAAAATTGTGCATGGTCAGGCTGGTTGACCATCATCACAGCATCCAAAACAACTGGTTTTGCTGGTGACCAGCTATGCTGGGCTATGCTATTTTTTTTCTAGCAGGGATTCTATCTGTATTCTGAACGAAATGGACACCAGAGACAGTTTTTACCCTTTTCAGCCAGAGAAAAGAAGCCAAACTAAGGCAAGCTATATAGACAACTAGGTAGCTTGCTAACTTTAGCCTTTAGCATGTTGTCCCCCTCATCAGAATAGTCATTTCTGTCATTCGAATAATTCATTCTATCCATTGAAAGGATGACTTGAAGATATTACACTTATAATTGAAGTTACTACACTTATGTGACTGCAATAAAATATAGAGCTTCCTAGCAGTAATGTTAGCTATCTTCTACTTTCACCAGCAAGAACAAAAACAAAACATTTCAAATGGCCCGACCCCAAAAATCCACCCAAAAGCAGTTGCAGGTTTTTAAAAGTTTCCTCCCATCATCACAGTTGGTTTCCTTGTTTTTAAACCAATTTCACTGCCGGAGTGTCCCTTTAAGGCTTTTGGTGTTTAGCACCCAGCGTACAGCCAATAAAAGAATGTTAATTGTTCAGATAACAACAACAAACCTAAGCCATCTGTAATAAAGAAAATGATAAATGTTTGTTATAAAATCTGAACTGAAGTGACAGTACTGACCACATGATGATTTGGACCAGTCTCATAGTGGCCTCGTTCAGAGCATCGAAAAACTCTAGCAGGATACGTCCCCTTTCTCCCATCTTACCAATGACCAGGCCGAATGCCACACAGAACACAATGAGGCCAAGAACATTGATCCCGTCTGAGTACGTTCCCACTATGGTGTAGTCCTTGGTCAGGTTCTGACATTTAAATAAATAAATAAATAAATAAATAAATAGACATGTTTGTTACTGTCTAAAAGAAATATTTCATTCATATCTGAGATGCACAAACATTGTTATTTTGCTCCCTCATTGTTCCCCTCATCTTCCTTACCTGTGCGACTGTTGCCATTATGGTAGAAAATGGTGGGAAAGTTGTTGTAACTGTGTTTGTGCTTGTGTTGGATGCAGATGGTTCAATCTCCTTGCGTTGAGTCTTGTACTGAAGCACAAAAAGAGTTATAAATGGCCATAGTGTAGTGTTTCTCTCTAAAGGAAGATTTATTAATTTATTTATATGCACATTTTACAAAAGATGAGAATTCTGTCATTTACCTGCTGAAAACATGCTTGCACAAGATTCTCTGGAAACATATTCCTGCAGGAACAATAATGAATACCCTTATTTACTGCATTTTACTGGATTTTAAAGGACCCATATCATAGACAAACAAATTTCCCCCACTTTTTTAAAATAAGAGTTTGATGTTGTACATAAATATTGTTAAAGTTTCAGCATGTACCATTCACTCCCCTGTCCATACAGTCCATATATAGAAACTAAACTCCAGAAACAGCCTACTTTTTGTGATGTCATGAAATTCACCACATTTGTATATCTCCACCTATTCCCCCTGTAGCAGTTTTGCCCCACCCATTCACACAAAGTTATAAGGAGCATTTTAGCCAGAACTGCTTTCTTTACAGTGCAGTGTGGTGGATATTGATTAACCTTCGACTATTGATCAAATGAGACACACAACACCCAGTTAAGTGTTAACGCTCATGGCCAATACCCAGTATGCATTACACAAATACATCACACAACAATTGGTTTCATTTGTCACTGAGAAGAAATCTTTTCCAGTTCATTATAACTGCAGCAGCAAAATTTACTAACATAAACATTTTATATTAAAAAAGATGTGCTGAAGTTTTAATTACTATAGCAAGCTAAGCTGTTTTAGCCTTTATTGCCTGTTTCTAAGGCAAGTTTAAATCTCAGAATTCAATTTAGTCATGTGAAAATGTAACTGCAAAAAATAAATATTTAATTCTTGATACCAGGAATTTGATTTACACAGAAGAAATTCCAGTAACATTCATTTTTAACTAGCAAAAAAAAAAATTTTACTTGTAAGAAATGGATTTTTTTTACTAGTAAATTGTCATTGCCATGTGTAAATGAATTTCTTTGTAAAATATATTGTACATTGAAAAATAGGATAAAAGCTAAAGTTGCTCGCAATAAAATGTTCTGCTGATCACAAAGAACTCTCCCCGTAAAGGCGGTGGAATCCAAAGACATGACAGAAATTTTAGGGTGGAATTTGGAGTGGTCAATCAGATTTCAAGAGGGAGCTGGCCACCCTGACCAACACTGCCAACCCTTTAAACCCACACATAATTATAAGGGAAAAAGAGAGGGGGCGAGAATACATGAAAAATGTAGGATATGGGCCCTTTAAATAGGTACAAAACCACCTGTCCTTAGAATCTGTTCAAAGCTCATTAAAGGTGAAACTGTGATGAATGGGAGCAAATGGTCACCTGACAAGATCCAAGAGGGTGTCGACAGTGGTGACGTTTGGAGTGGTTCCTGCTCGGTCAATATTGTCTGCGCTCTGAGAGACTCCAGGTTTAATAGTCGTCACCAAGATTATTCCTTTTGGGGATTTGAGGTTTGTCAGCATAGTATTTTTAATGGTGAAAATCTTCACAGCTTTAGAATGGATGTGCTTGAATTACTCACCGAGAATAACAGCTACGATGGTGGTGGAGAAGTAATAGATCACTGCATAAAGACCAATCTTGCCTGACACTTCAGAATCCAGGGCCGCCACTCCTGCAAAAACACAAGCTCATGATAACTCACCATTCGAATCAGGGGTGCAAAGTGGTGGTGGTGGAGGACACTTAAAATTACACTTATCATACGGTGGCGCAGTGGGTAGCGCTGTCGCCTCACAGCAAGAATGGCCTGGGTTTGATTCCCGGCCAGGCGACCAGAGTCGTTTCTGTGTGGAGTTTGCCTGTTCTCCCCATGTCTGCGTGGGTTTCCTCCGGGTAATCCGGTTTCCTCACACAGTTCAAAAACATGCAGTCAGGCCGATTGGACATGCTAAATTGTCCCTAGGTGTGAGTGTGTGTGTGAATGTGTGTGTCTGTCTGTCTGCCCTGCGATGGACTGGCGACCTGTCCAGGGTGTATCCTGCCTTCCGCCCAGTGACAGCTGGGATAGGCTCCAGCATCCCACTGCGACCCAGAAGGATAAGCGGTTTAGATGATGTATGTATATTAATATCTCATATTTTAGATGGACTAGTTCAAACTGCAGTCCCACAGTAAAAAAAAATTATTCAGACCTTACAAAACCAGATGATATTTATAAGGATTATGTTATGATCTATTTAAACCCAAAGCATTCATTGAGAGTAATAAGTGAAAGATATACAAACTTGTTATTTATGGAGTAATTTCTATTGGCTGTCCCAAACCCTAACCTCTAACTTTGTGAAAACAATGCTTACATTTTTTTCATTGCTTTTTGTTTTTTTTAAGTGAAGTTTTTAAAGTGAATTTATCTAAACCTCCAATGTTTGGATCAGCAAAACTTGACCTAACTGACCTGACCATGTTTACTTGAATGTCTGTTCTGATTTTATTAACCTTTGCTCAGTTTTCAGTTTTAGGATACATCCTTTTGTGTCCTTTTGTATTGTGATAGGGTGTCATGCAGTCTGTGGCTTTTCTGGGTTTTTCTGTCAGCTGTTACAATGTTTTTTCCTGCTTTAAAAAAGCTCCATGTTCATAAGCAACTCTGCTGAGGGTCATTCCTGATATGAATGACCATGCTTTTTGAACATCCAGACCTTCAAAACACTGTTTTGAAAGTCCTTTTCTGTTTTATCACAAAAAGGGACATAACATTTTCAAAAGTCATAGTCAAAAAACCTGCTGAAAAAAGCTTAGACCAGCATGAATTCCATAGTGCTGGTCTGGTGCTGGTTTAGCTGGTCACCCAGCATTTTCATGCTGTTAGAGAAGTATACCAACATCCTCATATCTCCAAAATGACAACTGTACAAGAAAAAACAATTCTTAGCTCTGTAATGTAAGTTAATGTAAAAAGATTAATTTCCAAATAATTTTAGACAATTTCTAGTCCATTCATTGAACACAATGTAAAGTGGAATTTTCAAATGATGCAAAAAGTAAAAAAATTACAAAAATAGAGATACAAGGTTTTTGTATGAAAGCAACAATATTTTTAAAACGTTTTCTAGCAGGGAAAAGCCATTTTCAGGACAATGTTAGTACACAAGACTTGTAGGACAGGCGAAGAAGCCTTGATTGATAAAATAAATCTAATAATGGAAGACACCATAAGGCTAATCAAGCATAGGGCAAGATTTTTTATGATTGTACCATTTTTATTGTTAATAAAGATTGAACACACAACACTTGGGATGTGGGAAGATTACACTATATTTAACATTCATAAAGTGTTTATTGTTTTAGGAATACGTTATGAATTGATATTTTTTATCATTTTGCATGATAAATCCCATGATTTGTAGTGGGTATGCTAAAAGCACTGAGCCGTAGTGACATACTGCACTTTAACAGAGTGAGAGAGCTCTGTGAACTTTCATACGCAACCAAACTGAACCGGTGAATCATTAGTGTTTCGCACCGACACCTCTGTGCAGCACTTTGCTATATAATTATTAATTACTGCTTGTGTGCATTTTTCATTACTCTGCAGTCAAGAGCTGAATGCCTCACTGAGGAACGTTTTCCCGCCGCCATTACAGCATGGTCACGAAATTCCCCCCGCCCCCTCTGTGCTGTGAGTGGCTAGGAGTTCACTCGATCGACAGAGTGCTTCTGACTAGCCAATCCTGGTACAGGCTGTAGAACAACTAGCGCTGGAGGCGGGGATTGGCTAGTGTGTATAGAGTTAAAAAACTGTGTATAGCTCTATAAAATTACACAGCAAGAAAGCTAGGTGGAGCCTTTGGAGCCCCTAAGGTGACATGGTTATTTTTTAATTAGACGAGGCCACCAGTTAGGTTTCTAGTGGCCAAGTATTAATATACTTTTACTATGTGGCCGTAGAAACTTAACTGGTGGCCTCGATATATTAATTTCTAACAACACCTTATTAAAAAATAATGGCCGTGTTTCCTTGGAGGCTCCCTAGGATGAAGATACCACTGATTCTTTTGTTTTTCCGAGCAATACAACTAAATTCCAATAATGAGTAATACAAAGTCTAGTATCCCGATAGCGATACCAACACATTTGAGTGGTTTTTGTGCGCATAAAAAGTATAAAATCTTTGTGATGTCTACAGTGGAAATGCTGACATCAATAAAATATATTTAAAGGTCTTTGCATTAGTCTTAACTAAACTATTCAAACTAATCATGTAAGTGCCTGTTCAATAATTTATTTATTACTATGAAATCTCTTCAGTGAACTTTGGGTTTTAGCATTAAATACGCATTCTATTTCATTAGGACAGATACTTTAAAGTCAATGGTTAAAAAAAACTTGGAACTGATATTTTAATGTAAGGATCAGTTTTCAAAATGAAACCTCAAGATTTGAAAGAATAGTTCAGTATCATTGTGCTTTTGTTTACAGTATTGTTATTATGATGCTGACAACTGCCACATTTACAATATTTGGTAGCAGTCCTTCCTTCGAGGGAGGGTTACTTTTTATTTTCTCATTAGAGAATATAAAAAATGAAATGTATTCAGTGCCGGTCTCTGTGTTTGTGTTTATTTGTCCTTAGTGAGTTGGTCAAACAGTTGGTCTTCTGTTCGCAAACAAACATTGTGGAGGCTAATTCATTACCACAGAACATTTGTTTTAACCCATGTGAAACTCTGGCTCACATCCATCCTCATTAAAGATTTTACTGTCAGGGAAGACATTCACAGATACCTGTTATCATGCTGGAGATGATGAGAGGCAAGATAACCAGCTTTAGCATTCTCATCAGGATTTCACCAGGGAAGCCAAAATATTGCTTATCAAGCTGAGAGAGACCAGCATACTCTCGCACCAGCACTCCCAAGCCGATTCCTGTCAAAAGAAAGAGAGAAACCTTCTCAGTGGATTGAGGTGAAGCTACTCGATACTTACACAGGTTCTAAAACAACTACAGACCTGAGTAATTCAATAAAATCTTCTTTATATCAGTGTGCTTTGTGCAGTGCTTGAAGATCCCTGAAGAACAACGTTATCTCTTTTGTGATTAGTAAAGAAAGAAGGAGTTTTTAAATACAGCTAAAGCCCTTAAGAAGAACTGAGTCTATTTATGGCAAATACAGTTGAAATATGCACAGTTCCAATTTTTCAAAACAATGAATGCTGAGTGCACTGGACAATGACTGACTAACACTGAAGACTCACGGATGGACACTCATGTGATTGACACTCCTACACTGAATTAAGGTCATTCTGAGGGTGAAAGAGCCTTTTACAGTAAATTCCCTCAAGTGTTGACCACAGTGTGACCAATTACCGCAACTTTGATGACTGGGCTACAGGATAAAGCAGTGACTTGTTATCAAACATTAAAGAGTACTTGATATACCTTCTGCAAAGTGGGACATCAACAATTTTACGGTAAACATTGTTATCAAGGAAGAATAAGTACTCTGGTAGTTCTTTCCTGCTTGAGCTTAAAAAATAAACATATTGACCTAGAAAGCTTACAGTCTTAGCTTGCAGTATTCCAGGTGAAATTCTTTGACCAAAAATTACAATGTAAAGTGAGGTAGGGCAGTATTTTCATAGCTTAATCCCGCATTTTTTCTTAAATTGTATTTGTTTTCCCTGAATTTAACTTGGTTTTATGTACCAAAACCTCAATAATACTCATAATTCATGTTTACATGACCACTTTCCAATGTCTCTTCATCTCTTCCATAAACATCGCTTTAATACATATTATATTAGATGCTACATTCTGGTGTCCAGCTCCAGTCCAGGAGCATCTTAGTCTAATACAGTTTAGTCACTACCTGTTTTAAAGGAATACTCAGCATTGGGCAGCTGCTTAAGTAACCTTCCAGACTTCTAGGGCCAGCATTGAATACCCAGATATACAGTATGTTATGAAGCTGGTTACTTTGTTTCTAGTTGGCTTGGTGTATATGCTGCTTTATTGGCCTGTTATGCTGACTGCATGCACAAATTTCTTGAATACTCTGATCATCTACTCCAGCTATTCCGTACCATACCATGCACAGGATTTGACTTCCCCAAGCAACACATTAACATAATGCTGTCCTATGTCCATCATAAAACTCATTGTTCACTCTTCAGTGCACTTCTGGGAAAGCGATTTTGATATTGAGTGATAAACAATGTAAGGCAATGTAATTGTGACAAAAACAAAAGTTTTTGTTTTACCTGTAGTCTAAATGTAAATATAAACTTGTATAAACACTAACACAACACCCACTATAATGCCACTGACACATTGCTATCACAGCTGTGCTGAAAATAGTCCACCACCCAAAATAATATTCGTCAGCAGTGGTCCTATGGTGGTCCCTTTTCACCGATGAATGGGCTGGGGGGGGGGTTGAATTGTGCAGCAACAGATGGGCTACAGTCAGTAACTGCACACTTTATACACTAAACTAAACCTGAGAACACCTATATGGTAGGTGTACTTAATAAACTGGCAGTGTAGTGGGACCACTCAATTGATCTATCTATGCTCTGTTCACCGATGCATTCTTATTTAGCAGCTGTTGGGAAAAAAAAGTTTTACAGAATGTGGGCCAAAAATACCATTCAGTCCAATTAGTTTTGAGACACAACATTGAGTTTTTGGTTTAAGATGCTACACTAGTAAGCTATGCTGTGTTGTTGCAGTTAATTGAAACTAGGCACGTTTGAAACAACAAATTTGCCACCACTATAACTGTAGCTCGATTATACCAGAAAAAAGACACCCGATCTGTCCTAAAAGTTTGCACTTTCATGTGCATACAAATAATAACTCTAAATACACATATTTTGGCAAAAACTGAGCTGTGTACTACTGTTCCTAATTAAGTTAAATGGAATTTTTTGCCAACATTCTGTAAAGCTTGTCCGACCAAGCAACAGTTGTTACAAGGAAGCACATTCGGGGCATTAATAGCATTTTAGCACCGGACTGTTTTAAATACAGCAACACTTTCGAGTGGAACTTTCCACTGTTCTGCATTGTAATCACTTTACTGTTACATAATCTAAAATGCCCAGAAGTGAACTGCTTCAGTAAAATAATCGTCAGCTGGGAAGTCTAAGAAATGCTGAAGAGTGCAATAGCATGTCTTTTACGGGGCAATCGATGATTGAGAGCATCGTACTAATTACCCTGAATAACAACGGTGTGATATGACTTACGTGTCTTAGGACAGAGCAGTGGTTTGATAGGTTCTCGTTAATGATGCCTGTCTATATATCATAAACTATCTCTCTAATCTTATCAGCTGTTGTGAATCTGAGCAGATGAGTCAAGATGATTTTGTACAGTCAATGAGCAAAGTACTCGAATGAAACTCTACAGAACTCATGCTTATCTCGGTTTTATCTGAGTTGTAGTTATTACTGTGCGTTGGTGGAAGTCACAATCCCACATTTCAAAAATAATTGAGGCACCATTTGTATTTGTCATATTCAGATCACGACAGGTTGGTCCAAACTACACTCATAAAATAAGGATTACTAAATGGATCTTGGCTTGAATGTATACAGCATTTACATTATGTGGAGGTTCTATAAAGCTTAAAAAGGTTCTTCACCTTGCACATCACATTTAGAAAGGGTTCTTCAATACAGTATCCATTGAGACACTCTTTAGGGAACTAAACGTTGTTCTTCTGTGGTCATATTGGCACCTTTATTTTTATGACCATAAGGCCCTGTATGGCCAAATTTAGCCTGGACAAACTTTTCACACATACAGCATCTACATTGAAATAAATAGTTCAATGCAAGTACTGCAATGTATACTCATTTCTAATAGATTTATTAATTAGACACCTTGGTAACCCATTATGCACCACTGATGTATTGCATAGATACTATGCATAGATACACGCATTACATAGACCACTGAGGTACTCTGTATGTATTAGATAAGTAATAAACCGTAATCTTGTTAAGTAATTAACAAGGTTAATTCCTTGTTTTTAAATTCTCTTCTTGATACATCTTTTCTTGAGTGCCTTGCTATCCCTTTGCTGCTGTAGCATTGTGAATTTCCCCTGCTGTGGGACTAATAAAGGATTATCTTATCTTATCTTATAGATTTATAGACAGTACGCATAGATACTTATCTATTCAAGTCATAGGATTGATTTTATAGACCAGGGGTCAGCATGCGGCTCTTTTATTGCCCTGTTGCGGCTCTACAGCAGATTTAGATTTTTAGGTAAAAATAAAAAAAATCCTCCTGTGCAGTAAAATAAAGCTCTGCTGATCATTCTAATACAGTTTTAACAATAAATGTCTTAAACACTGGAGTTAATGTATACCTGCTAATTCACTCTCTAACCCTGAAGATTGGTGTGCAGTCTGCTGGTCACCATCACAATGCAGACAACAATCTTGCCTAGTTAGTAGCTGACGAAAAGGCAAAGAGAAAGATTTAAGACAAACATTGATAATTTGGAGATGAATTGACTTGCATTTTTAAGCACTCCAGCTTATTTCCTAAAACGTTTAATCCGTGACGAGAAACTGCCAAACAGTATAAAGTCGCAAGGCTGAAGTCAGATTCTCAGTCACCAGCTTCTTTTTTGAACAAGAAGTGGGCAATCGAAAAGCTGACTTCAGCCTTGTAAAAAATTGAACCTTGAGAGACTTTTTTGAGAGACATTTTACAAAAAACTATTTCACTTTTGCAAAATCCTGCTGGAGATGCAAAAAAAGCAGCTACAGTTGAGCTAAAGCTTAAAGCAGAGTAAAGTAAGTCTGCATTTTCATTTATATTATATTTTTTAGCCTATACTAGCACATCAGCACATACTGAGACATATTTACTGCCAAGATGGTAAAATGGATATAAAATATTGTGGCTCTCAAAGTGGTTTGTTTTTTGCTGAAAGGACAAAATAGCTCTTCTTAACTTTTGAGTTGCCGAACTCTGTTCTAGACACAGGCTCACTGTTCTGTGCTATGAAGCATTTTAATGGTGGATTACCATTAACAGATTAATTTAGTCTAGCGTTAGGCTTAATACAGAGGTGGACAAAATTATGTTATTTATGGTTATTGTGGTGAATAACATCATATTATGTCACAATATGCTTTTTTGAACATATATTTTAGATATTGTCAGTACTTAAAGGACACTGAACAACTGCATGTTTCATAATTAGTCCTGTTTACCTGGATTTAGTACAGCACAGGATGTGAAACGCTGAATGAAATCAATCATTGAATGCCTAGTTTGTATTCTTAGTTTTTGATAGTATTTTCATATGCAGAGCATCTCATAGAACTGGCTTGTAACTTACACACTCACTAACTCACTCATAGATACTTAGCAGGTTTAGCAGGTTAAAAAGTCTAAAATGTCTCCACAAGGGGGCGCCATTAGCAGTGAAATCTTTTGATGCTTTATCAGAGCAGTTCCAACTTATCAAACCTTAAAAAACTAATTAGTAATGCATACTGTGTATCGAGAAAATGTCTTTAAGTATCATTATGTTCCTTTTTTTCCATATCGTCCACCCCTAGCTCAATATATGTGTAGAAGGCCAGGCTTATAGATTTTTTTCCACATTGAGTCTGGTCACGTTCCTCAGTGGTGGCTGCAAAATATGTTTGAACAGTCAAGTGAGGCTCAGATACCAGCCTGGCTGCAGACCCACGCAAAACAGTGAGTGAGAGCATTGGGGAGCTGATTGGCGATTAACCACACACAGACACATCATGCACACTTGCAAAAACATCCAGCCTGTAGCAAATACCTAAAACATTCAGTAATGTAACAAACACTGGCTGTTTGAAAGGTCTTAAATTATAAGAGCAGATAACAGAAAGGAAAAAATAGCATAAATATTTCATTTTGCCAACATGTCTTATTGCTACATGACCCATTTAATGATTTCCACACCGCAAACAAACATTACTCTGTTCAGACAGGGTGAAAAAAGCAAGGCAGACACAGAAAGAAAGAGAGCTAGACAGAGAGCTGTGCAGCTGCAGAAGGATGTAACCTCTCAATGCATGCTCAGTGCAGCAGAGGCAATAAAATCATAGCAGACAAAACGTCTGCAAGAAAAGGAGACGTCTAAAAACATACAGCTCATTATTTGCCATATAGAGCGGTCTCGCTATGACTTCAGAGAGCACCGCAGTGTTGTATGAGGCTTACCCAGTAAGACTGAGGCGATCGTTGCTATGAGAACCCAATTCCTCTTCAGCAAGCCTTTCACATCCCTGCCTCTGCGCTCCTTCTTAGCCAGCATGTCCATGGTGGTAGTCCAGAGCAAGGCACAAAAGGCTGATAAATAACGCAAACGTCAAAAAATAAGGAGACACAAAAGAGCAGTGAGGGAGCTGCTATGGACGCAGCGTCGTGGCTTTTATAAAAGCGATGCTGCTGTCAGTTCCAGCAGGGTGGGGGGTGGGAGGCAGGAGCTGCCTCTGACTGCTCAGTGAGCGTGAGGCTGAGTGTGCGTGAGCGTGCGTCTGAAGCTCTCTGAAGGAGGCAGCAGCTCAGAAGGATTTTCTGCTCTTAGTAACCTTTGAGCCTTCCCGTAGGCACTGCCTATTTCCTTGTAATGTGACTGTGTATCGAGTGTTTATGTTTATACGTCACCTTTGCTAGTTACAGGTGGCGAATCTGTAATGAAAATCTGTAATTTTCATGTGTTCAGTCTGGATTATGTGAACACGGGTAATTCCCACTGTGAATCAAAATGTGTCAACAGTTCCGTCATCTGTGAGCTGAGTACTGCGCTAAGCCAGCAGTACAAATGACGAAAACTGTGAACATCCTTTTAATGTAACAGTCAAGCTGAATTACGAAACTAAACGTGATGTATTAGTTAAAAAATGACACTTTACTGTCGTATTCATAAGGCTACTTAACACCTACACACGCCCTTCATGACACAGACATCTGACATAGACCTACATAAACGTTGGAATGAACACTTATTCCAACAGGTATCATATCTCATAAAGGTTACATTTACCAACTTTGATGTCAAGTTGATAAAACATCTGTGTCAGGTCTATGTCTATGTCATACATTTTTTTCAGACATTAGATTGCCTCATAACACTTTTGTAGGTGTTTATATATATGTACGTATGCATATAATCTAATATGTTTATGCATATATATGCATACACATAGAATTTTTTTTTTGGATATCTCTATATCTGTATCTATATTTCTTTGTATATGGCTCCAAAACTTTACAAGAGAAGGAAAAAACATATTTCACTTCTAATATATATGTATATGTATATATACATACATATATATATATATATATATATATATATATATATATATATATATAAATATATAAATATAACATATACATACATATATATATATATATATATATATATATATATATATATATATATAACGAGACTTTTTTCCAAGTCATTTTGGGAAATTTTTTTGGTCCATTAATCATAAAATTTACACAAAATGTAAAAGCCAACAGGCATTTTCAAATTATGTCAAAAACACAAAAACTGAAAAAAAAACAACAAAAATAGAAAAACAATTGCAATTCGGGACATTTTGATATCTGTATGTGATGGCATATTTACAAGCTGAAAGAAATAAGTGGCCAGCAGGTTTTATACATGCCTTCCAGTAACGTATCTTCCAAAAGTTTAACCATTTAACTGTAGTAAACTTTAACAAATTTCTTTACATTACTTCATAAAATGTTTAACAAAATCATACCTTCAGCACATCAAACTGATGGTAGACTCTTTGAATGGAGAAAACCTGTAGAAGAATTCCAACCAGACTGGACTAAGTGTACTGTAAAGCACAGAGGAGGAAAAATCAAAGTCTAGGGCTGTTTTTCTTACAGTCGTGTTGGTGAGTTTGTGTTCATTGATGTAATTGTGAACTTTTTGTGTTCATTGATGTAATTGTGAAGCTATTTTGAATGCAAACCTGCAGAGAAGCTGCTCAAACCATGATGATCTAAAACAAACCAGCTGCCTTTTGAAATAATTCTTTAAATTCTTTGGTCTGTTTAAAATAAATGCCACTTGGTTTGATATTTTGTTTCCTAACACAATAAACTTAATACATTTCAAGTATGGCCCAAGTATACAAATATCCAATCCATGGGTCTAATTTTGACATAACAATGATCAATTCCTTTGCAAGCAGGCCAAGAACACAAATACAGCACCTGCTGTATAAAGACTTTTGGCTTCTAACCTTTTTAGCCATGGTTAACCATTTTCTCAGGTTGTTAATCTCGTTTTTTACATATTACACTCTTGTCAGGGTCAGTGAATGGAAGAGGCCAAAATAACATCAGTGAATAAAGGTTTCAGACAGCTCAAAGTGAATTATGACTGATGTACAAATCACTGAACCAAAGCTAACATTCAGATGTCATTTATCAAATACCACAAAGTGGAAAAAACCCAATGAATCAACAAAATACTTTCGCAAGATTTTATGATGTGTCGGTTAAACATTAAGAAACTTACAGCAGTCTTCTTTTGCTTAAGGAAAGGTGTGCCCAGCCTTAGAAGGGTCCATAGAGGAGTCCATAAGGGTCCACATATGACATCTGTGTAGTTTTATGTACCAAAAACAGTTGTATTTTATTTTTATATTACCATTTCAATCTCTCTTTATCCATTACAATTAAATAATTGTACTGTGTAATTATTATACTACATCAAACTCTTTTATTTAAAAGAAGTGATAAAAATGTAGTTTTCCATGACATGGGCCTTTTAACAAAAAAAGAACTGGATATTTTTACAGCAAAATAGGATGGGACATCTTCACAGCTAAGTATGATGGCACAAGTTTGTGCCTTGTAAGTGCCAAACAAATCTGATGCTGGTCCTATAAAAGAAACTTTCCTCTTAAAGAATAAACTAAAAAGTGTGCTGATTCACTCCTCTTATCTGATCCAATCCAAGACCAAATGGGTTTCATTTTTACAGCACAATCATCAATTTCATTGCAACTTAGAAGCAAATGGAACTCATATTGTGAAGAACACTGCCCCCGTCTGCACCAGCTCATATAGTACAGGCCCTTTCTCTGCAATTTTACCCTTACACTGAAGATTTACATTTGAATGAATGTATTTAGATATTCATCATTCTATTGTATAAAGTAACCTTTAATGCATTTCATATTAATTATTCAAGTGATCTAAAAGGCATCTGCTGTCAAATTTTATATATTTTGCAATGTATTTTACTCTTTTACACACAAAAAATGGGCAATCATTGACAAAAAACACGAAAACTACAACCCAAAAGTACACAAAAATCCATTCTGGAGTAGCTAAAATTACTAGATGTTACATGGACTTGGCCAATTGTTTAACAGTATTTTTTATTTAATACTTTTTCTAATTTTCTCCCATGTTAGTGATGGGGTGTGACATTATATCTCTCCAACAAATCTGCACACAGTTCAGAGTTTCAACAAGCTTGGAGAAGAGCACTAAGGAAATATGGCATATCTGAACTATACTGATGGTACTTCATTAGAAAAATGTATAATTGTGTTAAATGATGGACAACATTGGGGCTTACCAAAACTGAACACAGCTGCTTACCTTAAATAGACAACCAACATTAACCGTGAAATGCATACAAATTTGCTGCCCATATTCTCTGAATAAAATATTAACATTTAGAACCAAATTACTTGACATAATACAATTGTGATAAGCTACTTGGAAATGTAGCTGCATTCAAAATAAGACAAGAAACAATACAGGAGATATTTTTCAAATGCAATTATGACAAGAGTTGCAATTTAAAAATTCAAAGTATGCCAACTTTCTCTCTCTTCTGTCCTGACCTGTAGTTACGTTCTGAATAGAATAATAAACCAATAAACTGACCATGCATTCGAGCTGCATTATAGGTCTGCATATCTGGCCTGAGTTTAATGTTCGATTTAAACCTATTGTCAATATGTCCATAAATTAATTGGTTGAGCTGTTGACTGATTTCAACACATCCCGGCTTTAACTCAACACATGGAATCTTTGGCATATTTACGAGCAAACATGCCGATAGCAGATCAAGCTGTAAAATAAAGCTCTCTAGCATGTAGATCTGCACTTAGAAATGTAAACACATGAGGTTAAGCATGAGATACTCTTACTATCATGTTTTATTTCCTGGCACTTGGGCTACAAGCAATTCCAGGCCCAGGTTTTACTAGCAACAGCAAACAGTTCTCTTTGTTATCAGTACATTGTATGTAAATTTAAATGCTGCCATTTCTAGTAAGTAACAGACAATTGTTGTTTAATAGATACACATGGTTTACTGAAAGCCACTGTGAGGTATTAAGTGCAGTGACCAATGCACAGAACAGTAATCCATAAATAAAGCTCTTCATAACACATCTCACATTAAGCTAACAGTAAAGTGGATATTACCTATCTTTAATGAATTTACATCAGATAATGCACTGAATGGCCTTTGGGGGGTACCATTTCACAGTCCCACGGAGACTTGTCCTGTGGCATAGGCATAGACTAGTGTACACGCTTTCTTACCGGCTTTGGTGTTAAGAAACCTGGTTTAAGAGCACATCACGTTGAGCTGTCGGTTTTAGGAGCACAGCATTTATAAAATGCTGTAGGCTACAAGTATGGGGTACTACGTAACCAGATTAAATTGTACAGACTGGTCATCCATATTAAACTTGTTTCTTCTGAGCGCAACCACTGAGAATTTCTGATAAAACGCTAAAAGCGTCATTATTTATGAATCTGTACTTGGTCGTGGCTCTGAATAAGAGACATGGCTGCGCTATCCGCTAATTCTTGCTTGCACATCGTGGCCATCAAACTCGGGCTGGGATCAGAAGGGCGTAGTGTGAGCATACGTCACCTGCTTCACCATCCAATCATCGTCGACAGGAGGCCCCCGTTGCCCGTTGTGAGCCAATCAGTGGAGAGGAGGGCGGAGCTTCGCCTCGCCTCGCTCCAGCGCCTCTGAAGTGGAGGAAGTGCACAGTAGGGCTGCTGCTGTTTTCATGGCCGTGTGCGTTCGTCTGTACGGATAAAGATCATTACATAATCGCGGACATCAGCGCAGCGGGGCGCCAGGATATTCGCACCGCCCGGCGAGCACTCTGGTTAGCCGGCTACATCTGGAGCTGAAGGGGAACGGAGCGGCGCGGGTTAAGGTGGGCCTTGCCCGGATATCTGTCTGACAGGCAAAGCAAAGTCGTTAGCGCCTTCTGCCAAATCACTACAACCTACAAGATAACAAACAAAAACACCTCCACTCGTCCACGTTTGGTCCCCGAAAAGCACGCAGAAGCCACCTGGACTGAAACAGCCTACACAAATGGGTAAGTGTTGCCATGTTTTGCAGATACAGAGCCGGGTTTCACTGTTGGGCGTGATTTAGCTCCACGCTCTGGCTGCTGGCTGTTCGGCACTCTGTCTGGATGCTCGCTGCTTCGGTGAGAGTGAAGCTCTACCCGGTCAGCCTAAACCACACTACGCAGACTACACTCATGAAGGCGCTGCTACTGGTGGTGTGCCAGTTTCACAAACTGCTTAAAACCACTTTCTGCATTATACTGTAGACACTGTACGTACTACATTAATGAATAAGCTACCGGTGACAAGGTATCTATACTGTTTACACACCCTATTTAGTACGGTAGTGTGCTGTTTAGGACGCAGCCCTAGTTTAGTCTAGTTTAGTGTCTCCCTCACACACCAGGGATGTCCAATACTGTGGCAGGAGGAAGAGGAGGAGGGGGAGAAAGCAACAGCCAGCAGTTTGAGTGTCGTGTTTTGGTCACACGGTGTACACTCTACAGAAACGAACCCACGAGCAGCACCGTATCCCTGGTGGCTGCTGATGTAACGACGTATTTACCAGTGAAAACACTCCGAGTCCCGCGGTGAGGAGTCAGGAGGTTGAGCCTGCGCTGAAAATGCTGCTAAATATGAGCATCCACATGCAGCTAGCTCGCTAACGGTAGATCCTAATCAACAACATGAGCTGCGTCTTCTTCCTGAGATCAGTCTGGATAGAGCTTCGCGTTTAAAATATCCGTTTGGTTGTTGTAGACGTGTGTTTAGATGTAGAGGAGCTGCCAGCATCTTTCAGTGTGAGCTCTAACGTGTTTTTCCTGAAGGTGTAGACTGATGTAACGTCACTTGACAGCTTTTTGACATGAGAGACTTGAAATACTCTTACAGCAGAATGTCGTTTTGCACATGGCGGGAGCTGCGATGCGCAGTCTGTGGAGGTTAAAACAGGCATGAAATATCAAAGTAATACGGAGAGGTGTGTGTGTCTGTGTGGTGAGTGCGCAGAAGAGAGGCTCCACACATCCACGCCCTGCACGCACACCCAGAGGGCCAGCCTGGGCTTCCTCACGGATGGCTGAGGCTGGAGGCCTGTTTTTTCAGTGATTAACCAGACTGAGCTTTATTCCTGGTTATGAAACCTCTGCTGAGCTTAGGTGGCCGCAGAGGTGCTGACAAGTGCTAATATATTATTAATACCTAATGCTTTGTATGTCAATATTAAAACACAAAAAACAAACAGTATTGTTAACAGAGGTAACAATATCATACATATTCAACGTAGAGGCTACATTTTTGCATGCAGTGGCATGTTTAGTTTGATCTGCATGTTGTTCAAAATCTTTATGCAAAATACCCTAAAAATAATACGTTTGATGAAAATTACGAAGACAAATGAATTGTCATTGCATAAGTCAACAAACAGTAATGGCACAGTAAGGAAGTATTGAAAACGATTCTTTCTTTTTGTTGTTTATTACGATAGCGTTCTAAAATGTAATTGATGACTTTATAATAATTAGTATGTCAGCTTTTTTGCAGCTTTGTCATTTTTTCGAGAACCATCCTGCAACCCTTGTGTACTTCAAAAAATGGGTTGGGTGTGACCCCCCATATCCCCCCCCGAAGTTGCGCCAGTAGATATTTTCTCTCTTTCCTTTTCACACAGACAGACAGCTTCCCACCCTCTATCTGTTCCTGTTTCTCTTTCCCTCTGTCATACTCGCTCACACCTACTCACAATTAGCTTACACATACACAGCCAGCAGCCTTTTTGTACTCAGCTGATCCCGTTAGGTTGATTTCCTCTCAGGCTGATGCTCTGTTGGTCTTAAATCTCTGCGATTATTAGAGTTGGCACAGGGGTCCAGGTGTTCTGTCAGTGCCTGACAGTATGTCACTTGTAGTTTGGGGAGGGGGGGGGCAAAGTCTCTCAGTGACAACTCTGATTCTAACAGCATAATCTTCGTCTTGTTTTAGGGTCAAATCAGGCCAGGAAAGATGCGCTCAGCTTATGTGTACGAGACTTGTATCCCAGTTACAGAAAGCATGGACTGGGTTTGGGGTTCTGTGTCTGTGTTATATGACCTTTCACATAAGGGCATGATGTATTAAAGTCAAATCGGATAATATGCTAGTACTGTCATTGCTTTGTGGGGTGGACGTTGGGACGATGTTTACTATTATAGTGACAAATTACATCACGTTATGTCACAGTATGCTTTTCTGAACATATTGTACATGTCAGTATTTCAAGAACACTAACAACAAAAATTATTGTATTTATAAGTTTTGATGGAGTTTTTAAAATGTGGCACTACTGGTTCTTTTTTGACTATTCCAACTTACCAGACTAAAGAAAATTTCATGATGCATATTATATATCAAGAAATGTCTTGAAGTATTGCGATGATTGTATTGTTATTGCCGTACGCCTTGAAATATATTAAAAAAAGAAAACTGGTGGATCAGTAATTTGACACGGTTAAAATATTTAATTTGTTGGATTGCATGAAAACGTTGAATCATCAAAATGCCCATAGAAGCACTTATCTGAAATTCTGTACAGCACACAGTAACATTTGTTATTGGTTAGAGTCTTGTTTGTGTGTTGCAGTTTGTATATTTTGTGATGTGTGATTATAAAGTCTGATATCACGATAATGATTAACAAGTGATATATTGTGCAGCCCCTTTTTTTTGCCCTAAAAAAGGCAAAAAAAATTGTCGCCACTAGGAAATGGGCCATAATGTCAGATGTCTGATGCCTCAAAACCAACCTCAAACACTTCGCTGTTGCCAGCTGTGCTACATTAATCCCCACTGAACAGTCTGTCAGCTGTTGCTAGTACTTAGATTGCCACCATATCTTAATCTTCAGCACGAGCCATGTTTGTGCTCATCCTTTGAAATTCAGCAAGCCTCCTCACACGTTTCAGCTGTGGTTAAACCTGATCTGTTTATGCTCTTATGGCACGAACTCCTGCCAGCTACTCTGGCACAGCAGCAAACATGCTAATTGTTAAATGAATGTGACTTGTTTTGGATCATTCTTTGGCCAACTTTTGAGTGTGACATGCTTACAAACTGGCACTGCATGATGTAGGTAGCCCAGTAAAACTATGTCTGTGGTAGAAGTGGCACTGATGATTTTGAGCAGCTAGTCATTTTTTTCAGTTTAGTAAAACTGCACATATGCTTAGCTGACAGTTGGTCATGGTGATATGAGTGATTGTAGACTATAAGCTTAGTCTGTAAACTATGTAAACTATGTCACTGGTCAGTGAGTCTGTCAGTTTTGATCAGCTGGGGTCAGGTATTGTCACATAAAACTTTGAGTGTCTTGCTCAAGATGTAAAGTTTTTGACTTGATCCCATTATTCACATAATCACAGATCTGTTGAGCATTGGCCAGAACAGTGTACAATGCTCATGTGCACTTAGTGTTAATGGGACACTTGGACAAAATAAAAAAATATTAGTCATTTCTCTGTTGTGAACATGCCTACTCTCATCTTAAAGCAGTGCCACAGTAGACTCTAGAGTAAGATTTTCCAGTTTAAAGACTTATTTATTTATATGTCTTGACGTTGGGAGGAAAAACTACAACTTTTTGGTTCGTAATGGTTAGATTTTTATGTTATATTATTAGGAGGTAAATGTAGAAGGAAGGTATGTAGCTGAAGTTACTGCTAAGAAGCCGTATATCGTACTACAGCTGTAAAGCTTTAGTAACCGTCTTCGTGTCGTCACTACAATGGAGAGAATTAATTGTTCAAGTGAGAGAAATGAGAGAAAGGATCAGCTAAAAGTTAAAGTTAGTAAGGTAGCTACCTGACTATCTTGATATGTAAACTCTCTTTAGCTGAAAGTGTAAATGCTGAATAAAGATTGAATCGCTGTTTTTTACAATATTGTTTGATGAATGAGGGAAGAGTTTAAGGAATGCTCGCTTGGTTGTAATGATTAGCCTGTAGATCAGTGGCAAGGGTAGCTGGTTGACTCCACAGGGACTTCCAGTGTTTGTATCATTGCATAATGCATGCAGGATATTGTAGTGAGAGAAGACAGATGAACAAAAACATGAAAATAACATTAAACGCTAATTTTAGGCTGGAATGCCCCTTTAACCCGTGATCAGATTGTTTTAAAGGGGATGGTGGAATGAAATAACGCTCTGTGGTTTGTAATGAATTGTAGATATAAATATTTTTCAAATGTCAGAAAACCTCTTCAGATATTACTTGTCTTATCTAGTGCATGTTTGTCCATATAGATCATAAACTCCCTTTTTTAATGCCGTGTTATTAGTTTGGGTGTATTCTACTGTGATTTTTTTTTTTCTGCAGTTTTACAAGGAAAACTGTCTTTTTTGACCCCATCAAATAGGCCTAAAGCCCTGTTAACCTAAGAGAAAGATATACATAATAGATGTAAGGCTTATGATTTGGGGAAAATGTGTAATATTGTCTTTTTCCTGACCAATATTGTTGCTGTCATTTAAATTGTGATTATTTTCTTTAAATTGGGTCTCAGCCTGCATAAGACCAGCACATCCATTTTTTGTATCTAGCCTGAGGCTTGTATGCAGAATGTAGTGCGCCCGACTGCCAATTAGTTGTTTCTGTGTTGTCATGTACACAGCTGTTCTGTTCTCAACGATTTGCTGTACATCATCTGTTGTAACTCCATACAATCCCAGCATTGCCTTTTCTACTGTCAGTTGCAAGTTGTTTTGCGTCTTGTTAATGTCTGCCTGCTTCAGAGTTGGTTGACTGACTGTTGGCTACAGTCTCATTGTAATCTTACATATGTTGTAATTTTTAGTGTTTGATCAAGCGGCATCATTATGTACTACAGTATCAGCAGAGGCATTGGCCTAATATTTCCAGTACCAGATGAACTATTGGTGCATGCTACTTCATTGAAGGTGTTTTTTTAGCCTGTGTCAATTGAATAAGTTTTTTAAATCAACTTGTCCCTACACTTTTTTTTGTTTTTTGCAGAAGAACAGCTTCTGTTGTCTTTTGAGTAAGCATTAGTGTCAAGTTGAGATGCTGCACAGTAGCCCCGTGATTGTGTATCAGGCAGACCAGACAGTTGTTTCTGCTAGTGCCCATTTATTTTCATCAGAAAGTACTAGAATCCATTTTTGCAATGTGCTCTCTGTCATAACTTATTCGCAAAGAGTCACCCCGCTGCCATATGGCTGTGCTCAAATTATTCTTTTGTTTATCTATTTATTATCTGAGATTAGGCTAGCAAACTCCTTGTGAGCATGATATTGCTTCAGTAACAGACACCCAATAACTTCAGCCAGCCTTTTTCAGAGGGGTAGAGGAGAATAGCATGGCAGACAGTTTGTCGGAGCCTATTTCAACCTTCATCTGCTGAATGTTTCAGATGTTCTTAGCTCTGAGATGATTGGTAGAAGCCACTGTAATAGGTTCTGTGCTATCCTTTCACACTATCTCTACTGCCAAGTGGTCTTAAGGTCTTCAGAATCTCTATTCACATGAATTTGATTGGCTTCCCTTGTGACCTGCTGACATTAGTAGAGACAGCATACAGTATACTGCACATGTATGCCCACTGAAGGAAAAAATGTGGATCATGTGAATCATCTCCAGTAGAGCCTTGATGTGTAGGCTAATTGTGGTATTAGATGTTGTTGGTCCAACAACTGGGCCCTGCAATTGAATCTTTCTGTAGGTGTTGCCACATGAGATGTCATAGGAGGACACTGTATCAATTAGGGGTCAACCGATATGTTTTTTTTTAAAGGGCTGATACAATACTGATCATTAATAATCAAGGATACTGATAACCAATATTTGGGGCTAATATTCATTTATCATGAAAGTGATGTTTTGTAGTGTGTAAATTTACAAGAATGCTACTCAAAAAGCCCTCAATGGCGTATAATAGTCAGTCATATTTGTAAGAAATATGGAGCTCAAAAACTTTCAACTGAAAAATTTATGCAGATTATATTATTATATTTACGCAATTTTTATATAGAACATAAACCGATCAGGCATGACATTACGACCACCTCCTTGTTTCTACGCTCATTGTCCATTTTATCAGCTCCACTTACTATATAGGTGCACTTTGTAGTTCTACAATTACAGACTGTAGTCCATCTGTTTCTCTGCATACTTTGTTAGCCCCCTTTTACCCTGTTCTTCAGTGGTCAGGACCCCCATGGACCCTCACAGAGCAGGTACTATTTGGGTGGTGGATCATTCTCAGCACTGCAGTAACACTGATGTGGTGGTGGTATGTTAGTGTGTGTTGCGCTGGTCTGAGTGGATCAGACACAGAAGTGCTGCTGGACTGAGAATAGTCCACCAACCAAAAATGTCCAGCCAACAGCGTCCTGTGGGCAGCGTCCTGTGACCACTGATGAAGGACTAGAGGATGACCAACACAAACTGTGCAGCAGCAGATGAGCTGTTGTCTCTGACTTTACATCTACAAGGTGGACTGACAAGGTAGGAGTGTTTAATTGAGTGGACAGTGAGTGGACACAGTGTTTAAAAACTCCAGCAGCACTGCTGTGTCTGATCCACTCGTACCAGCACAACACACCACCACCACGCCAGTGTTAATAGTACCTGCTTTGTGAGGGTCCAAGGAGGTCCTGACCACTGAAGAACAGGGTAAAAGGGGGCTAACAAAGTATGCAGAGAAACAGATGGACTACAGTCTGTAATTGTAGAACTACAAAGTACACCTATATAGTAAGTGGAGCTGATAAAATGGACAATGAGCATAGAAACAAGGAGGTAGTCATAATGTTATGCCTGATCGGTGTATTTGTAATATGAGTCACTGACAGTGACACACATCAGGAGCTGAGCATGCCTTTTCAGTATATGGATGCAAGCTAGAAAACCTAGATACAGACTGAAAACTGTATAAAGCCTCCACTAACCAAATATGTAGAGCTGTAAATGTATTGCAGTAAAAAATTTGCAGTAAGAATCTGAGCAATCATGCAGTGAAAGTATTATTACTTTGTTAAAAGCAATAACAATGAGGGAGTATGAATGTTAATATGTTTATTTCATGTTGTTCATCCAAAAATATAGTATTTTACGCAATAACAAGCTGTAGTTGGATGTATTAGATGTATAGTGATTGCCTTTGTAAAATGCACTGCATAATTTCATGGAAACAGCCTGTTTAGCCTGAGCAGAGTGGTGGAATCTTTGGAAGTAGTGAGCTTCAGCTGTTTGTACTTTAAACGAGCAAACATAGAAATGAAATTTGCCAGAAATTATGTATAACTTGTTAAGTAAATGTAAAACGAAATATTATGATTGTTCAAATAATTTACTGTTTGCAAAGGTGGTCCACCGAAGCTCTGCTGTAGGGGTGTATAACTTCTGAATGCGGTATAACTCCTACAGAAACGGTTTGGGTCCTGAACACACTAAACACATTTGGAATTATATGGCTAAGTGCAGTGAGCTTTTGTCCAGCTGTGTTGTTTAAGCTTGACATACCTTTCCTTGATGAGGAAACAGCATCGGCGTTTTTTTGTTTGCTGGGTGGGACATGGAGGCAGACTGCAGAAGCTGATAATCTGTTGACCCCCAGTATCCACCAAGTTGAACTGAACCACTTCTGTGACTGAAACTGCTCCTTCAACATGTTCAATGCAAGTTTGTGCATAATGAAAGAAACAGATCCTTTTGAAAATGTATTTTTAAACTCTACTGCACTGTAATGTGTTTTCCTAGCAGATAACCTGAGTGAAGCCCTGAAGACGCTGAAACTCTCCTCAGCAGACAGCGCCTCAGACAGTGTGGAGAGCTGCCTGGACTGCCTGCTCAAAGCCCTGGCCCACAACAGTAAGCCTGACTGTCCCCTTTATTACTGCAGCCTTTGATAAAAGTAGCTTTCTCCTCACTTCTCTTTATTTAATATATTTAAGGATGAGAAGAGATAAAGTGGAGAAGCTATTATTGTTTTTAGTTTAGTGTTTCACACTGGTACTAGAGTACTCCTCCATGGCACAGACACTCAGCTCATCAGCTAATTTACTGTGAGTGACTTAGTGTGGGGAAAACAATAAAGTGCGCAGTGCAGATGTGTTTAAGAGCAGGATTTGGAAACACTGTAGTAGTACTGTAGTGTTGGAGCCAGTTTATTATTTTGAAAATACATGATTCTGTGTAATTATCTGTTTACTGTCAATATTGTACAATTATGTGATTTAGTAAATGATTTAGTTCAGTAGAGTGCTGCCTTAATATGATGCTTACCTGTAGTAATTGTACCAGTGCCTCTAGAGCAAATGCTCCCAGTCCCAGCCCTGGTGACTACACACCGCACATTTTTCTTCTTTGTCTCATTTAGCACACCTGATTCAACTCTTTAACTGGTTGCCAGGACTGAGATTGGGAATCCCTGCTCTAGAGGGTATACTTGTAAATGCCGCTAGAGACTGACATCATCGATATAAGATGGGTAGTGACAGTCTAAGGGTAAGCAGCGTAGGAAGCGGCATAGGTTTTTAACTGTTTACTGCTGTGTTTACCCTAATGTGTTTCCATTTCACGTTTTACATCTTATTTAATGTTTTTTGAGTTAAGACAGGCAAGTGTGACTTGACAAATGCCTGAATTTTTTTTTTTTTTTTTTTCATCACAAAGATAACATGACATAATGCAGTTTAAAAATGAACCTGCAACTTTGGGGTTTCACACTGTAGTGCTATGAACACAAATGAACATCCGCCACATTATAATTTCAGGAATTTATTGTTTAACCGATTTACTTGCAGGAGCATCCGAACATGGCATGTTACTTTATTGTTACTGTATAAGAACACTGGAGCTGTTTTGTGAGAAGTAAACAACATCTCAACGTATATCAGAGTGCTCTGTGCTCTAACAAAATAATGGCACACACTTAGGGCTGAACGATTTATGGAAAATATCTAATCGCGATTCTTCCAACTAATATTGCAACTGCAATTTAAATTGCGATTTTTCTAAAAAAAAAATGAGGTTCTGAGGCTCGACCCCTGAATGTAGTGCATCTGTCAGTAAGTTGTGGTTGTGATGTCACAACACATGGAGGTTCAGTTGCCTCTGGTTGGTCTACCTCACTTACAGGCCGTTGACAAACTCTTATTAGGTTCGGATTCCCCTCTTAAAACTTAAAACATTGTTTTTGCTAATGTACACACCAAAAATGGTTCTTCAAGGTTTCTTTAGTAAAGACAATGGTTCTACGTAGAGCCATAAGGACTCAGCAACCCTTTTGCATGCATAAAACGTTCTCTGCGTGGTGAAATCGTTCTTCAGATTGATGGAGAATATGTTGTATATGGTTCTATGTAGAACCTTTTTGAAAAGAGTTCTCTATAAGCCAAAATGTTGCTAGACATCAACAAGCACCAGAGTAACAGTACCAGCCCTTTTTTATGCTATACAGAACCACATTGGACACATTCTCTAATCTGATGAAGCTTTTCACCATGCAAAGAACTTCTTATGCATGCAAATGAGTCTAAGTGTTCATGGTTCTATATAGAATGACTGTCTTTACTAAAGAACCATTTTTTTAAGAACCTTGAAGAACTATATTTTTTTAAGAGTGTAGGCTATAAATAAAGAAAATTGCAGCTCTTAAATTGTGATTCCGATATAAAAACGATTAATCTTTCAGACCTACACACACTACACGTTTAAGAGAAGCTAGATAACTTTGTTTGGCTACCATAATAGATACTTGTTCAGCTCATGTTTACTTATGTGTCCCCTCTGTTTTTTTTTCATATGCACTGACTGTAACTACAGACATGCGGGTCGAAGATAAATTTACTATTACTTCATTAGGGTATGAGGCTGAAATGGCTTCTTATTTGCCAGGTTCTCGTTCAAATTTTCCTGTTTCAACTTAAATGGTTCAGCAGTTACATGCTGGTTTCTGAGGCTGCTGCTGTAACTGCTGCACCATTTAAGGTGTAACATAAATAAGTGCTCAGTGTTTGCAAAATGCAATTCTGGCCAGCTCTTTTTCTAGCCAATATCAGTCAATGGTAAAATCCATTTGCTTACCAGAGAGATCAAGATTGAGCTTGTGCCCAACGTAAAAATTTACTGTAGAAAACGTTCACTGCCATTTAAAAAAATGTAAAATGTGCACCTTTGTGCATGATCCTGTTATAATAGTCTTCATTAGAAATCCTTGAGTCTCACATAGATCCTTTTTGAAAATGTTCTGGAAAGGGATACAAATTCTCCCGTAGATTCTGCAGCCTTTTGTATGGATATGAGCAGCACTGTGTTGTAGGCTGCATGTTGTTTTGATGAATGTAATGGTTGACTGCTCTAGGCCTTTAATTTATGTGTAGATCTTTCTGTGGGCTGAGAGGTGCTGCTGTAGTGATGCTCAGGACAGTCATAAATTATTATGGAGCTAGTGGAGTGTGCCAAGGAAGAGGGGTGAAGCCAGTTCACTAGCTCTTGCCTGCTAGCTCCTCCCCCCGACACACGTACACACACATACAACACTCGCCTGCATTTCAGCCATTGTAGACTTTAACATCCAGTGCTACCTGGTCCTGTTGTATCTATCTGCTGTCCCCAGACAGGTTCAGTCTCAGCTATGCTGCTCTTTGATTAGCTATTTAATGGCTAATATAACATTTTACCCCTGAGGGTTGGTTTACCAACCAGGGATTGACCCTAATCCTGGATATTCTCCATTCAAAATGCTGTGCAGTCAAGGACTAGACTTAGTCCCTGTCCTGAAAAGCAACCTTAAGTGTTTGGCTTCAAGAGTGGCTAAGTTCATTCAACTGAAGTTCATTCTCAGTCCAGAAGCAGCTATCACATACTGTAAATCACAACACACTAAAAAATAGCCATTGTAATTTATGTAATTCTTATGAACTATCATATGATGCATCACTTCCACATTAATACATATATGATTAAATCAATTATGAATTATTTTCTTACAATTGGCAGTGATTGTGTTGATGTGATTGATTTTATTCATGTGGAACTGATGTACACATTTGAATCAGGTAAATATAGAGCCAGTATTTGCATAAATTCATATAGTTACTCAAAAGAATAAAATTATGAACTATATAGGTTTAAAACTTGAATATCACATTGCATATGTACCGAAACTTGCAATGAAATGTACTTGAAACTGATTTACTTGATTCAAATCAATAAATTGGCTATAAATTAACAAGATTATACTATCCGGAAAAAAAATATATATTGTCAATTTTTAATAAATGCTGATGATAAATCAGTCAACTGAATTGAATCATTTAACTTTTTTTAATGTATGCATATCTGACATGTGCATTTGTTTTACATCACACAAATGTATTTCAGATTCTGTGTCATTTTTGCATAATATTAATTCCTTGTTTTTCTGTATTTACAGATGTGGAAGCCAGTGAAAAGATCCAGGAGATGGGTGTTCTTCCCATGATGCCTTCTTTACTGGCCACACAGAATTCCTGTACACCCAAAGTAGCCAACATCATAGCAGAGCTAGCCAAAAACGGTGAGGCTTCATTTAAACATCAGCCTATTTGTGTTATTTAGACAGATCCACCTGTTTGCGCTTGTCATTTAATAACATCTCTTACCTCCCAATGTATCGTGATTTATGCAGACGTTCCTCAGTATGTTACATGTTTTGATTTTTGGTAGGTATTTTGTAGTAATAAAGTGTGTTTGTGGCCAATAGAATTTGTTTTAGCAATTTTAGGTTCTGGCCTAGATTCAGTAATAGATAGTAGACCTGATGATGGCCTAGATAACAAACATAGAGCAGGGTCTTCACAGACAATTTTTAAGAACAGCAATATAACCTCAATTCAGATCAGAGCTAAGTGAGAAGGTTGAAAAGTAGAGATTTAAGTGCCAAAAATGAATTTTAATTACGTCTATTTTCCTTCGTGTCTGTATCGTCCCATCCAGCCCACAGTGTATTACTTTGCTGTATTGTTTTTGCCAGCTCCACAATGCTGGCCCTCCTAGTCTGACAACAGATGGAGCTTGCCTGACTAACAGACGGAACGATATGAAGTATTATGTCTCCTCCCTCTGTTTCTCTGGCAGTACCATCCGTATCTGAACTATTTACTACTTTAAGTGTAGCTTGGGGAATATCTAAGTTTCAGAAGAAATATATTAATGTCTCAAATATTGAGCTAGTATTTAACTTAACATATTTTCATTAATATGTAATACCTTGATGTTACATGAATTCAGTACTGTGTTTTGGAAGATTATTAAGTGATGGTAGGTTAATGAATAGTGGCATTTTAAAATATTTCTCCAAAAATATGATTCCGTCTTGGAAGACTTAATATGCAGACTCGTGCTCCCCAAAGTGCAGACACAGCCATGCTGTTCATGACAGCTTGGCAGGCTGACTAGACTGTTCTTTTTTGCGAAGATATACTGCGGCCTCTTTTTTGCTGAGGAAATTGGGGCTTTTTCAAGGTGAGTTAGATGTGCAGTTCAAAAAACAGATGCTTAGTGTTTTCCACAATGTGAATACTGTAATTAGTTCAAAGATATAGACACAGTGTTTTTGTGTGGAAAGTCTTTTATTTATTGTGACTTACAACCAGCTGTTATTAGTCGGTGACTGATTGTTAATCCGTAAGCCTAAAATCAAGGATATGACCAATCAAAAATATCAGTTACAAAATGGACAGTTTCAGTTCTGACATCTGATTCACTGATCCATGATAGAACCCATTGTAAAATACTTAATATGTGTACATTTATGAGCAATACATCAAATTAATTCTCTATAAATGCACTGAAATATTAAAGACTGCACCTTGTGTGGACTGTGGATCCTGGTTTTTGTTTAAACTGAGGAGCAGCTGTTAATAGGTAAATGGTTGCATGCCCAAAAACAAAACAGGTGAGAAAATGAGTGGAATGAGTGGAAGACCGGGGCTAACTTTGGCTCACTGTACTTCGGTAGCTGTCAAAAGCTGTTACTGTCCATCATGTCTTTCTCTATAAGTTTTCACACCCATGTGATTTCCATACATCACCATGCATCAAACTCCCTCTTGGAGTCTTATCATTTTGGATGTTTGCTTTTGTGTACGTGGTACATTGTTGCTGTTGTGCTATGGCCCTCTCGAAAAAAAAAGTGGTCCCAAATGCCACCTTTTTTAGCTGTTTAGCCTGCGCTTTATTTTTTAGTAGACCCATCTAGTGGAATGAATTGCCTCTTGCGCCCTCTTTTGTGCAGTTCAGAAACTATCCTCAACTTAAGTTTGCCTGTTCAAATAGGACCTGTCATTTGTTCAACATTAAATAAAATCAGCGCTTAAATTAACCGACATATTGTGTCATGATCATAGACCCTACTGCTGTATACCACACTGATGTTCAACAAAGAATCTAACACCCACTATGAAACACCTCAGCTTTCACCCCCCTCTGTCGCTTCATGTTCAGTTACTTTATTCTTTGTCATCCTTCCAGCCTGCAAAGCCCATAAAACCTCAGTTCTGCAGAGTCTGTCTGTTCAGTGCTTTTAGGCTAATTACACAAGCTTTTCTTTAGACCATGCTTAAGGAGGACTGCAAGAAGAGAGGTTGGAAGTGAATGGAGTTTGTATAAGATAAAAAGGTTTAAAATAATGAATGGGCTATTAGCAACGCGCAAGGCAGCTAATGACGATAGCCTGCTGGTGTGCCAGCGATTTGGCAGCCTCCTGCTGGCATGGGGCTAGTAGCGTTGCACTGGGAGCATCTGCGCTCCGTCCATTTGAGGCTTTAGCGCTTTGGGGACATTGCTCTTCATGGGGAATGGGGACTTTTTAAGGTGTTTATAATTACTGTCCCATTTTAGAAGACCCTTGAAAGAGGGCCAAAAAATACGACAACCTGCTTTTGAAAGAACAAGGATGCACCAGATGCATCCTCCATCATTTCTGATCAGCACCACACACACACACACACACACACACACACACACACACACACACACACACACACATGTATAATGAAAATATTTTACATGGCAAAAACAGAAAATTGACTAAGAAAATTCAAAATCACCCAGTTTATGAGCATCTGTAAGCTTCTTGTTTTTAACATCACTTTTTGATGTTTTCATGGGAGTGGCTTTCCTCATTAAATTTTAGCAGCAGCTGTGATTTTGGCAGGAATGTGGACAGCAACTTGCTGTAGCATGGCTGTAGTTAATTAGCAGACTGTTCCAGTTTCATACATTATGTAAGGTACAGAAGGTTTTGAGGCGTTTTCATGGTTTTAACTGCTTTCAGTTAGAACATTCGTAATTACTCAGTTAAACTCCATTACTAATTATTAGAATAATTATTGCTCAGAATTTACTTTCTCTTTTATCAGTGATTGGGAGTGAAAGTTGGCAGTTGGCATGATGATAATGCCACTTTAGATTAACCTATTAGTCCGTCCTGCAGTAAGAAACCTAATGCAGTTTGATGGACACCCATTCATATCCATTTTTACCATGTAGTATTTCTCTAGACCACAAGCATTTACATTTTTTTTTATTATATTATATATTTAAGTCATTCATGTGAGTTGGGTCTGTAGTGTCATCAGAGAATTACTAGAGAATTTTAGTTTTGCTATTGACTGCAGAACTTGCATTGTACAAAAGTAAACCCTACTAAAACCGTCAGGTTCAACACAGCTTCAAATAACGAGTCCTTCATTAAAGAAAAGCAGAGAACTGAAGCTCTACATGCAGTATGGTAAAAAAGGAAAGATGCAAAACAACTTAAAAGGGTTATTCTGAATGTAACATCATTCTGGCTAGCATAATATATAATCTGCTTGAAGTTTGTGATCTTTAACAATAAGAAAGAAATGTGATCTGTAACAATAAAATTGCAGCTTGGTAAGCTGACCACCTCAGCTAAATTAGCTAGTACGCTAGCCAGCATCCAAACTGCATGCTATTCGTCTGGTTCCAGTTGCATCGCTGCTTTCCTCTGAACACTTTTAATGCATGTAGCGCTTCATTATGTACATCAGAATGAAGATTCTGTAGTGACAAGCTTGTTATTTGAAGCTGTATTAAACCTGACACTGCTGCATGCTACGGGAGAACATTACAGTAATGACTGTTCATGACCGTAGCTATACTGATAAGCAAAGTTCATACGTGTAAGGTTGGAAACTAAACGTTTTATTCAATCATCCCATTAAGTTTGGCAGTTATAATCAATTTTGTTTTTTTTTCTCATGCTGAAATTTTATGAGTCCTTATTCTTGAGTATGAGTTGAATAACAGGTCAGATAAAGTCAAATCATGAGTTAGTCAGCATGCACTTTGAGTAAGACAATCCCAGTCTCTGAGTCTTGTCCCCATATTTGATTAATTACATCTCGGTCTCTTTCCCCAGAGTTCATGCGAAGTCCATGTGTGGAGGCAGGACTCATACCCCCCTTGGTTCAGCTGTTGAACTGCAAAGACCAGGAGGTACTGCTTCAGACGGGTCGAGCCTTGGGCAACATCTGCTATGACAGCCGTGAGTACCCTCCCCCAACCCCCCACCTCATACCTACTGCTGGCCTGTCTGAGAGGAGCCATTTCAGAGCCTACGGGGAAAGTATAAAGAGGATTAGTGCAGAAATGGTTCAGAATCACAGCAGAGTTACTTTGATAAAATGGAGAACAAAGTAGACGCCATGGCCTTTTTATGACTCATTGCAGTCTGTCTTTTAGAAGCACAGCAAATAACTCCATCTCACCCACTCACTTACCTTAGCTTAATTGCTTTGTTACTATGGAGTATCTAATGGATTTGATTTTATGTGTGAATTCAAAGTGCAGAAACAATATCTGCTGGCCGTTTATTGCTTATTGTTAGAGTTCTGCTTACTCCTTCTTTTAACTAATTATCCTCATTCCGTACATGCTAATTAGTCTGGTGCTTTCATGGTAACATGTTGTGATATCTTTGGATGATGCCTTATTATAAGATGTAAGGCACTTCACTGCCTCCTTGACTCTGTGCTCTGTTGTTGGGACTTAGTGGAGTAGTGGAGGAATGGTATATGACTTTGACCAGAGTGAAGAGAAAGTAGGAAGAGACTTGTTGGCTGAGTGACAGAGAATGTCAAGTCTTTTCTCTCCTAGAGTGTTTGCACATCACTAACATAGCCTAGCCAGTGGTGAGAAGAATGGAAAACATGAATATTTTTGCAGTTCTGCACCATCAGGTTCTGAAAAGTCAGCTCAGAGGTATGTAGATAGGTTAAGTAAAGCTGAATCTGGTGTATCCACTAAACAATCAGTGGTGAAGTGCATGGATCATTTTTGCCAAATTGCCATTAATGAGTATCAATAAATCACCCAAAAAGACCAAAAACTAGTGCACAACCAGCAGTAGCAATTTAGGTTACAGCAGTTTTATGCCGTGCCCTTGGATTATGCTATTTATTCATTCTCACAAAATCACCTCAAACCAAGTTCATAAATATTTGAGCATCATAATCAAACCGAACTCATATAATAAAGCAGGTCGGTTGGAGCTCTTTATGGTACAGTAAAAAGTTCAATTCTTTATTTTTCTGTCTTAAAGTTTTTTGGCATTTTTGATTCTAATACAACATGTCCACATATCTCTTTCTCATGACTGATATTTATCAGTGTTTTTTTTAATTACAAAGAATAAGTTCATATTACTTGTTGAACTGTTGGTTCTCTTACCTTTTATTGTTGTCTTTTTAAAATCTAAGCAACCAAACCAACATAATGTTATGTGGCAAGTTAAGGAAATGAAAACCTCACTGGTAGTCAATGTTACAGTAATGAGATAAAATTGCAAAATATCATGTCCTCTAAAATATATGTGTTTTAATAATTAGCTTTAAAATGCTTATTTCCACAACAGAGATTATGGAAAGAAAAGTTGGGAAATAACACTATTTACAGATTATCCTCAATCATCCACAATTCTTACAAACTTACTTAGATTAGGAAACCCTACTAAAATTAAATTCGAAATCAGTGAAATGAAAGTTATATTATGTTCAACCAGGCGACGTTTGTTTATCCAAAAAAAATGTCGGGTTTTATTCATTTTAATTTTTTCCAAGTTTTCCATGTCCTGGTATTATTTGTCATGACTGTGAGAATAGCATGTGAGAAGCTGGTGAAAATAGGTTCATCTGCACTCATAAATGATCAAAAAAGCACATGAGAAAGTACCAATTCATGTATATATGTTCACTGATAAGCTTGCCTCTGTCTGAAGTAGACAGCCACTGTCCTGCTCTGTGGAGAGCTGAGTGATGGAGCAGCTGAACTGGAGCCCAGCTGAGAGTGACCCTGGGCCAGGGCCAACACATGTCATCACAGCATCAGCCTGAGAGCTCCAGCTGAGATTAATCTTTGTCAGTGACTAAGACCATTGAATATCTTAAACCAGCGAATATATGTGGATGTCCTTGGCTATTGTGTAGTCACCTTACAGTAAGCATATTACAGCAATGCTGCCCTTAGTCTGAGTAGTTCTTTTGAAGGATTGAAAGGAATAATGATGAGGCTTCAAGGCTTCATCTGAAGCAGAAGACTGACAGGACTAATGCTTGCTCTTTGGAACCCAACCAGAAAGGCTGACTATGAAAGCTCTCTCGCTCCTTCCCTTTCTTCATGATTCATGAGTTGTGTTTGTGTAGGGTTTGTGGGTAGTGGGCAGCTGTCCTAGACTCTGTGTGGGCATGGGTGAGTGAGACCTGGAGCTTTGTTCATGCCAATTGGAGTGACTCACAGCTCACACACAGCTACAGCTATAAACAGGAGAGAATTACTGAGTGCTGAGTTAAAATGTTCTCTATTCCAATATGTACATATATGTGCTTTGGAATGAATATGCACTATCCGAGTGACTGGGGGGCTATCGGGTTTCGGACTTCAGAAACAAGAATAATATCAGCAAAAAGTGACATTTTCTCTTACGATACACATTTAAGAATGAAAGTGCCAAAAGTGTTCTTTGGAGCAGTAGCTGTGTGGTGATAAAAAACAAAAAAAAACATCTTGGAGGGAAAAAATTTGCCACAAATATTGCATGACAGGCTGCTATTAATCTACAGACTGAGTAGCCTCTGCAGAAATTCTGAAAAATTGTTGGAATTCCCATCAAAGAGATTACTGTTTTATTCTAGTTTTTCAGGCTTGCCATACACAGTGTGTGTCCAACTCCAGACAGATGCCAAATAATGATATAATAAGAAAATTATCATTTTTGATCCTGTGAATTCATACAAACTCCTTAACAGTGGAGTAATGGTCTGGATATGCTAATGTCACTATCTTATTCTTTCACTGACTTTTCTAGCTGGTGTGTATGGGTGCCTGCTCTTTTGAGTACTGTAGTATTTTCAAGTCACTCTAAGCCCATGTATAGTGTACAAATAGGTATTCAACTGGCATATTTAATTCAGGTAACTTCCTGTCCTGTCACTCAGCCACTGCAGATTTAACTCAGTTACTAGTGTATTTCACTAGACATTGGCATATTTAACCAGTGAAGACTCATATGATCTTTGATTTCACCCAGTTATTGGCATATTTCACTTGGTTTTGGCATATTTCTCTCAGTCATTGGCATATACTGTGGGTAGCCAACACTGCTTGCCTTTCTAGTTAGCAAACTAATGCAGTATTACTGTTCCGTGACCCCACAGAAATCCATACTAGATCACACATGGCTTGTAGTTGAAGGGGCAGTCAAGCTACAGTCTTTAAGAGAAACAGACAAAGGCTAATCATTTGACAACCGGTAAGGTTACTAGCTTAGTATACAGCATAACTTACTTCATCTCATACCTTGTAGCTGGAGAACTGTGAGTTATGAGGAGTTATTTAGGTGATACAAAACATGAATCCAATAAATAATGTTTGTTGGTGGTTTTATTCCATTAAATCTGTTTGATTAGAGTATAAAATGAGCTTTATGTGTTTTACCACTGCAATGCGCCTGTGTGCTAACGTTATTTGACTAGGACTGCATCTGAATAGTTGAATGAACCTACCTTTTGTATCAGCTTTCCTTGATCTCTTTCTGATCTCTGATCTGATAGCCATATAGATCCACATAGTAGTCAGCTCCGCAAATAAATTTAGTCCATGGGCTTTGGATCAGCGAAAATCTTGGAAAGCAGATAGAAATCCTTTCATACAGCAGATTTGTTCAACTATTCAGAACCAGCTTAGACTGTCTGACCCTGCCACAATGGCAGATCATGGTGATAGATGACGCATGTTGGATATTCTCAATGTTGTTGGCAGTCGACTTAAGTGTAATTGAAAGGTTCTTTAGGGAACAAAAGTAGTTCTTCCTGCTCCAAAGAGATGTTTTTGGAACCTTTATTTGGATGCACACTATATGACCAAAAGTATAAGGACACACCTAGTAATTATTGAGTTTAGGTGTTTCAGCCAAACCCCTTTGCTAACAGGTGTATAAAATAAAGCATGTAGACATGCAGTCTCCATAGACCAACACTGACAGCAGAATGGGTTGAGCTCAGTGACTTGTGGCAATATTGTAGGATGCCACGTGTGCCACAAATCAGTTCATGAAATGTAAGCACCTAGAAATAACAACAGATGAGCCATGAAATGGCAGACCTTGCAAAAACACAGAGTGGGACTGCTGCTGAGTGTTGCAGCATGTGGCTCACTCACTTCAGCCTCTGAATAAAAAGATCATTAAGAAGATCACTTTGCACAATGCTAAGGGTTGGCTGGAGTTGGGTATCCCTATCTGGCAGTTTGGTGGAGGAGGGATAATGGTCTGGGTTGTATTTTTATGCTTTGGGCTAGGTAGCTTGGTTCAAATGAAGGGTAATGTTTATGCTACAGTTTACAAAGACATTTATATGCTTCCAAATTTGTGACAACAGTTAGGGGAAGACCCTTTCCTGTTCTAGCATGACTGTTTCCCTGTGCACAGTAAAGACATGGTTTGACAAGTTGTAGAGGAATTGTAGTGGTCTGCACAGAGCCCTGACCTCACTGAACACCTTTGGGATGAATTGGAGCCAGGCCTTCTCGTCCAACGTCAATACCTGACCTCAGAAATGCTCTTTTGACTAAATGGACACAAATTCCCACAGATACATCCTCCCAGGAGAGTTCTGGATATTTTAGCTGCAAAGGTGGGGGGGCAGTCTCCATATTAATGCCCATGATTTTAGAATGGAAAGCTCAAATAGGTGTGATGGTCAGGTGTGCACATACTTTTGGTCATATAGTGTATTTATGGTCCTGTAATCTTTATTTCAGTGACTTGGATTTATCATACGACTGACCAGTCATATGATAAATCCATATTTTCATATAACCTCATTCTCAGGCTCTAGAATGCTCAATTTATTTAAGATTTTGTTGAATTACTAGATTATATAACAGAGTAATCATGTTTGATTTGCTGTATTTCTGAGTGAAATTGGAGTTGGGCAAAATGCCAGAAATACCGTATGACTGGGTATGGAATTCATATTATTATCATTATTATTATACTTGTTTCTGCAATCACGAAATGTTCCATTATGTGCATCACTGATCTTACAAATTATATAATTTTACAATGTTCAGCCCAAGCTCTTCTATGTGCAGCGAAGAAATACTGTTTGTTTGCTATAGAAGATGAGTCTGTGATAGAGCATTCCAAACAGTAATATTTTGTTACATGTTGTTTATCCCCTAACCTTGACGATAGCTTCTTGTACACTTAGGTGGGTGTGCGTGGGTGGGTGTATGTCTGTAGTGAATAACACTGAAGCATTCAGGTTATTTATTCTGTGATTGAATAGATGGTTGCTGTCCAAGGTAGTTAGTAGTGTGATGTGTAGGCCTGTATGCATGTAGCAGTATGATTTATGTAATGCCCCTGAAATCCTGGGCACAAGTGGCACTGTTTAAACTCGTGATTAATAAACTAATTTTGAATGTGCTAATTGTTTCATTTGACCATAGATTTTGTAAACATTGGACCAAAGTGTATAATTTCATTTAGGCTGGGTTAGACAGCGTCTCTAAAGGCTTTACACTTCCTGTAATAGTTGTGTTTTGGCTGTCCAAGTGCAATGGATTACTCCTTTGAAACTAATAGCATATGAGCTAAAAGCTGGACAGCAGCTACAAATAAGAAGCCTCTTGCTGATTTCTGTATATTGTTTCTAATTGCAAAAAGAAAATGCTGCAAAAGCACTGCTCTCTGGAGGTGTCTCTCACTCCGACAGTACTCCCGTGCTGCTTTCCGGAAGCCTCGCGCAGAGCTCGCTCACTGGCAGACTTTTCTGTGCTGCTCAGCTGTGATTCATATCTCCCCCACTGCTCTGGCTTTTCTCCCAGCTGGTTTGATAGTGGCTACTAATGCAGGAGTCCAGCCTGGTCTAATGCTTGTTGCTCTGGAGGTGAGAACAGGCACAGAGCTGTCAAATGTACTTTTATAATTGAATATTTAATACTTTTATAGGTTCTCACTTATTCTGATAATTCATGATTGCATTTCTTTAAATCAGAAATCCACCAAAACTTACTGATTTTGCTTAAGAAGAAGGCTATAGTCTAAATGTTTGGGTAGAGTTATGCTTTCATGATCAATCTCTGCTCCGCCTACAAATTCTTTTTTTGTATGAGTTCTTTTGTAGCAACTGTTGTGAAGTTGGACCTACCTTTACAGAAGGGTGGTAAAAATCCCATTTGACCTTGTGGGAAACTGTAATTTTTTTTCCAAAGGTTGGAAATGTGTGCATTACTAATTTTAAGTGAAACGTGGTTTACAGTTCACATGAGAGATCAGGTGAGTTTTTTTTGTGTGTAGTAGAAAATTGGTTGTCATTTTTAACCTTCCAAGTTTTTATTAGAGACAACAAAGCAGTACAGCTTGTTAGTGTAGCATTTCATACTGGAACCTCAGTGTTATGTAGTGAATCTAAACGTCAATGCAGGGATGTGAATTTTGGCAAATTCTTTTAACCAGCCATTATTAGTCTGTGGTTAATCACTAACCGACAGTCCTAGAATCACAGACATGACCCATGAAAACATAAACGAAACACTGTGTTGTATATAAACAAGGCTAATGTAACAAATATGACAGTAACATATGTAATCTACTTACTTACATTAACCACATATTATTGGCCTAAGTTAACAAATATTTATGATCTGACTGAATCTGGCTTGAAGTACATATGCATAGTTTAAACAACAATCAGCATAAGTCGCTACCTTACAGCTTTTAAGCTCTTTTGTCATGGGACTAAGTACACAGGCCAACTGTTAGCTAACAAACACATTTGTAGGCTGAAGCTTGAAGTTGCACTCAACAGAAGCGACATGATGTTTAAGAAAGAGTCTGTTGTAGCCTCCCTGTGGCTAAATATCATAGTCATTTTTGTTGAATAATACCAACATCAAAATAAGCAGGGTGTCTGGGTCGACCTTGGCCATTGACAAGGCTGAAAAGCATGGATCACTGTGAGCTGTAGCTACTCAGAAATTGTGTAAACTACACATAGGATGGTTTAATCTCAGTAAAGTCGGAGTTGTGCATCGCTAAGTAGGGCTACTGGAACAAGTTGTGCTCTTGCACACTTACGTGTGTAATTAACAAAAAGTTTTCAGGTTAAATGAAAAACTCTATCCGAATATTAAATAAATAGCTTGTCAGAAATTAAATGAACTTTTTCATTAAAAGCATTGGTCGAACATTTATGTATTCATCAGTTAACGGTTAATCGGTTAATCATTAACATCCCTTTGTTCCAAACTTGTTATTAATGGACACTCAACCCAGTCTCGCAGCAGTTGCTACGAAAGAATGCATTTGTGGGTGGAGCATGGGTAGATCAGTTGGTGTCTATTCACCAGGGACTGCAACATTACCTACTTTTCAGTTTTCATGTTTGGGTAACCATCATATGCTAGATGCCTAATTAAAACTCTATTTAAAATGATGTGAATATATTTAAATGACTCGGGATATCAGGAGTGCATTTTATCTTTCTGTCTTTTCTGAATCCAGCAACTCCCCATGTGTGCTTACCCAGCGTGGGTGATGCTGCTGTCGACTCTGCAGCTGTGGCTTTGAATGATGGCCTGTAATTTGCTGGTGCAGGAGAAAAGAGACGTTTCCTTCGTTCCTTCGAAGATAGGAGAAGACAGGAGGGGAGTAGAATGGAGGGGACTGGGGAGGAGTGGAGTGGAGCAGAGGTGCGATTGAGCTGATATGGCGTATATGACAGAGGATGCAACAAAGCTGCTGCTATGATTTTCACTGGGACGGTAGAGAGGAAGAGAGGTTTGGAGAGGTCTGTTTGAAATCCGGTGGTTGTTCCTTTTTCAGTTTATTTCACATAGTAAGCATTAGTTTCATCTGTATCCTCAGGCCATGTATCACCTATTTACCAGGGTGCCACTTTCTGATTCACTCACTGATTAAATGTTTAAATCTGATGACATTTCTTTAGGAATTGATTCAGCGCATCATATAATCTCAAATTTTGTTTTGATTATGTTGTGACGATGCAGAAATATTAAGGTACACTCAATTCAGAAAACTGACAATGAAAACAAAACACCTGAACACACCAATTCAACCGAAGTCATATTCTTTACGATTTATTTCTGGAAGACTGAGAAAATATACAGGCTAACATTTCAGTTCAGTTAGGTTTCGCTTGTTTTTGTGAGTAAGTATGTAATGTTATACTTTACTACCCTGAAACATGACAGCCTGAGCATGTTGCCAAGGATGTGTTGTTAAGGACGTGGCTGAGAAGGTAGATATAGTGTAGCTCTATGAGCACTGACTAGGCTAACTACTCTAGCTGATTTTATCTAGGTCCAGAAACAATGGAAAGATATTTTTCTGACAAATATCATGTTGGCACATTGTCCACTGAGGAGAAGAAACCTTGTGTAGAAGACAGTGGGTCCCCATCAGCATCCAGCATTAGCTCTGTTAGCTTATTAGCAAATTTGAAGAGGCAGCCTTCTTTACTCATCCAGCACTCAAACCTACGGATGTTCCTCAGCTGTTTTCAAATAATTAAGCAAACATGTCTTTCTCTGTGTGCTGCTATATTTTTGTACAACACCAGTGCTGTCACCTAAAACAGTAAGCCTACAGCAATACAGTCCGTTTTTTTGTTTCCTGGTGTTGTTTTCTGTTCCCTCCGGTTGAGTCTTACAGAAATTAGTCAGAATGCACATTCCTATTTTACACTCCCTTCATTTACTCTAACATTCTAAGGTCTGCTTTTTATGTCTGATACTGTTACATTTGTGCTGTAGTTTATTCTTGTGTAATCTGTAGAAGGGTTACAATTCACAAAATTCATTATGAGATTCAGAGATTCAGATTCGGTGGTGCCTCTTCCTATACATTTTTCAAAACAGCAAAAATGAGCGGCTGAAAATGCGCCTTGCGTTAATATTTTAATGTTTTCATTTTTAGTTTATTACAGCAATCAACATTACAGAAGTGCAATATTTGAAACAAAAGTTGTGCTTAATAGTGTCCCAATGTAATGCTCTTGCCACAGGCTAACATGCAAGTCACAATGCAACAATACAATCCAGTGCAATACGGTACGTTGCTTTGTACATCACTATTAATCTATTATTCTATAATCTTCATGTGTTTATCAGTCACACCCATAATAGTACAAACTTTAAGAAATAACATCAGCAGGGACGACTATGGCAGCTGGAAAAAAGAATCACGTTTTATTTACGCTGTTTTATTAAAGACTGATTTGGTCACATTTTCCATTTTTCTGAAGATTTGTCATCTTAGAGAGCAAACTCTGGTTTTGACAGCGGAGGCTTTAGGTGATCTTTCACACTTCAGGGTTGCCTGAGTGTTACAGTCTGGACGTGAGCTGTGCTGGTGTTGTGGCACTTCTGAGATTTGGAGTCAGCCCATGGGTCTGTTCATCAGGTCATGTCAACCTGACAGCGACCGGCACGCTGGAAAAACCGAGAGATGCTGATAAGAAACTGTCAGTGAGAAGGAACTGGATGTTCTGCAGCTGCTATTAGGACTTTACTTTCGATTTTCTGTTGTTTTACAGCTTTTTCCTCACAGTGTTTCTAAAACAAACCCTAGTATTATCAAAGAATTTCCTGCTGTATTGAGTATCAGTGCATTATTATTGTTTTTTTATGATTATATCCCAATGTGTTACCATATATGATTTACTTTGCGTTAAAGCTTCCTTCTCCTGTCGTTTATGATTTGCAGGTTCTTGTCTTTTTGTGTCCTTTGTTGTCTTGTTTATTGTTTATTGTTTTACGTGACCTCTTTGTTTTGCAGATGAGGGCAGAAGTGCAGTTGACGAAGCGGGCGGTGCTCAGATAGTAGCAGAGCACATTAAGGCTCTGGCCCATAACACTGACCCGGCCACCGGGAAGCTCTTGACTGTCTTTTGTGGCATGCTGATGAACTATAGCAATGATAATGGTAATGACCAAACCTAAAACATGAATTTGGAAGTTTCCCTATAGATGTATTCTGAGATGCTCAACAAACTGCCAGTGATTTCTAGGCTAGTTGGAGCTAGTGGTAATTTAGTGTTCAAGGTGGAATCTTGTATATGTATCCAGTATATTTTTTGCTTTGTTTGTATTAATGTTTTTTATGGTGTTACATGTAGGCTAACTGACAGGTTGTTGAGTGTCAATGCTAAAATCTCTAGGGGACCATCCAAATCAACATATATGTAGATATATGGAGTTGTTTTAAAAGATTCTGGGTCACTAAGGCCTTTCACAATGTCCTCTTTATTAGGTAGTAGAAAACAATCATGTATTCTTAGTAGTCAAGAAGTAAAGCTGTGTGAAATCCCAAATGAATGAACAAAAATGAAATCCAAAAAGGATCAAAGGTAGCATTTTCTTTTCATAACTTATTCTCTTACACTGTCTCTGATGAATTGCCTTTGAAGATGCATTCTGTAAGATTTTAAATCTACACAAAGTAGCCTAAAGCATGTCTCTCTCCACTGAAATACAATATCAGCATTATCAAACTTGACAACACTGGATATCTTTAAATGGGTTTTCTGGAAACTGATCAGAGCTTTTAGTTTGTGCAGTTGTCATAGCAGAGTTTCTTTTACAGCTAATCCAAATAAATAGAAGAAGTAAATCTTACAGATTGCAACTTTAGATGAAGCTTCTTGACATTCTCTTCTTCTTGTGTGACGTGTGTGTTGTGAAGGGAGATAGCTGAGGATGTGAATTGTTGACCCACCCATCCTGCCCACAGTGCTTTGGTGTTGGTGTTTAGTCCCTAAGGCTCAGCTGTGGCTTTTGTCCATTTCCTTGCTATCAATAGTGGCCTTGATTTCTGTACACCAGCTCTGTGCTTTAAGATATATTAGATGCTAATGTGGTTGTGATCTACCTGGGAATTTAGCAGTTATTACAGAATCAGGGGCACTGTAACTTTGAGAAAAGTAACCCTTGTTACTTAGTAACCCTAGTTGTTCTAGTTGTAACTAAGTAACCCTAGTTGTTGTCTTTTTTCTTTAGTTGTCTATAAGTTGCTTTTTGTTATATTCTACAGTTAATGTACACAAACGTGTTCTAGATCCTCCCTGAAATTTTAAACGTACGATTGCTGATTTATCATTAAGTGTGAATGGTTTAAGATTAATTCGTATGTATGTAGAACAAGGCAAAAATAAAGCTTTCTTTAAAAAAGTTACAATTCTACATTAGTATTACAATGTGTTAATATGTTTACAGTACTATGCAAAAGTCATATGCCACAATTCATTTATTTAATTTCCAGATTGGCCATTAGGTCATTCATTTTTCAGGGTCAGGAAAAAAAAGCAGAGAGCATATATATAACATAAAATTATACAGAAGCTTTAACAATTAAATATAATCTCAAATAAAAAATATAAAATATACAAATATAATGAAAAGTTATAGTGAAAATAAGACGTGTGACAACTTTATAAGATCTGGCTAATTAGGCCATCAAAACTGTCACCATCAGATAAACAGTACTTAAACCTTTCATCTTTGAGAGAGAGCAGAATATCAAGCTCCACTCTTCAATCTGAAAAAATCAAAAAGTGTTTCTGTTCATTCTTCTTGTGTATGAAGACAGAGACCGATTTCTTTGAAAAAATGGAATCTGTAAAAAAGGTAAACTTGTACATAATGGCCATTTTGACTGGTAAATACATAAATGAAGGGGGGTCTCTGACTTTTGCACAGTGCTGTGTAGGTGCTTATAGGCTGAAAATAGAACAGTGAAGTAATTCATGAGTAAATCTAACTGTCTAATTTTGTATAGTCGTAGCACTTTTTGCTTTTGAATCAATAATAAAAGGTGGCAAAGGTTTTGTCTACTACTGTACATCAACCGTGTGACTTGTGTAGTATTTGGAGAATGCATGTGTGTATTTATCTCTCTGTTTCGGAGGTAATTAACAGCTAAGTTCAATTTCTTCTTCATTCTAGCAGACTTACCTACTGAATATGAAATGGTAATTACTGTTCAGTATATTATCTCTGATGTGTGGCAGCTTGTCCAGGCCAGCCAAATTGGGGTCAGACTTTTTCATTCTGTCTTGCCATTGGAAAGTTCTTAGTGAAATATGATTTTAATTGACAAGTGCATAAACCCCTTGTTATGTAATACGCCAACTTCTCATTCTTTTGGTCTGTCTGTCTGTCTGTCTGTCTTTGTTTCTCTGCACTCTGTAATTCTGTACTTGCTAGTTTTCATGCTCATCTGTTTGCTACTAAGGCAAAATCCTAATTTAAACTAAACACGTCTTAATAAGTGTATTGGATCAAAATTTCATTTAGACAAGCAATCCTTAATGACAGTGAATCAGCGTTCGTCCTACTCAGACATGATTCATCAGTGTCATACAGTGGTACAGATATAAAATTAGCTATAATACTAAGCAAATACGTGTATAACATAAATAATATTGCAAATTTGTTAAATTCATTATATAATTAATGACAAGTTCCATTTACATTCTATTTATATTCTGTATTAACAGGTTTGAGCCTGCACTTCTGACTTTATAGCTTGACCTTGAAAGAAATAGAACAAACATATAGCAAAAATGTAAAGAATGTTTATCTTTCCTTTAGAGCAAAACTGTACACAAAACAATAACTTTTCATCAAATTCAGATCGTTATAAAACGTCCCATCTTTGGCTTACAGACACAAATGTGGTATCATTTAGAATCTGACAATTTAGAATCTGTGCTTTAGACATGAATAATTATACTGAATAACACTGCTTTTTCATCTCCAGCAATAACTATGACTGCTAAAGATTAATTGATAATGATCCTGTTAGAAGTAATGTAACAATTAAATAGTGATGCATGATGATATCAGATTCATATCACTATAGAAATATTGGCTTTGGATGTTTAGATCTGACTCATATTTCAAAGCAGTATTTGAAATTTGATGTATTTTTTGCACTCCATAATGTTTAGGCAATGCTGGACTACTCTGCTAAGATGCCTGCATTTTATTAATTTCCCTGCTCTTCTTTTTGTATAATAAAAGCTACATTTATTCGTAATGCTAATCCAGGATATAGCAGCAGTTTACATTTTATAAATGTTTATGTATTGATGACATCAGCTTTTGCAGATTTGTACATAAAAAAGATAAAATATTGTTATTAATCCAAAATTTCAATGTTGTGTTTTTTTTTGTTTGTATTTTTTCATTATAGATATTGTATTAGCATTAAATCTGGTGTTATACAGGCATACTATGGCAGATTCTCCCCACTATTTTGTAGTAGATGGTAAATATGGCTATGTGCACTTAAGGATACAAAGCAAATTCCTTAACAGCAAATTAAATGTTTCACAGCCTCCACACCAGAGCTAAGATTCAAGCTCATCACACCTCTTTGTGTGTACATCCTTTCACCAAGACTTTTGTAACAAATGTTTATTTCAGTGCTGTAACTTCATACTCTCAAGGTTGTTGGAGGAGTTTGTAAAGACGGTAAAAGTCACACAGTCATGTTGCTAGCCTTGTGCTGGGGTGAAGTGGGACAGTATTCTGCAATAGTTGAAGCACTTGCAATTATACTGTGTAAATGAGTTTGTGCAGATGCCAGTGGCTGGATGTTTGTAAACTGTCACTGTGGCTAATGTAGTTCTCATTAATATTGATGGCGGCTACAGTGCTGCAGAAGCTTGCCAGCAGGGTCTAGGCTGAAGGAAAGCAGAATAGAGAGAGGCTGCTGCTTTTTGGCATAGTAATATCTGGACAGCTTCCCCTCCAATGAGGGGTGAGGGACCATATGGAGACATGTGGCATATGCGATTCCTAAACGCAGGAGTTGCACTATATATTGTTTGTTAGTTGTCATGTGTGCCCTGAGCACCCTGAGCAGTCTCAAATGCTCCAGTCTCTCTGGGTGTTTGGATGCATCAAACATAATCATAATAGGCAATAATGCACAAAATGTAAAGCAGACCAACAAGAAGTTATCTTACTGTAAAATAGCAAGTTAAGTTACATAAACTGTAATTATCTATTTTTAGTAATTTCTTGTCACAAAATTTCTATGGATAGATAAATGATCAGCGATATTTGGTCACCACTTTTCAAATATTAGACATTGTGCATTTTAATTTTACTATAAGTTTATTCTGAATGCTGTTTAACGTTCTCAGTTATAATGATTCATCTACAGCTTTGTTCATCATACAAAACTTCTTAATTTTTTTTTTTTACAAATTATTTAAAACCTATAGAGATTCAGCAGCGTGTTGGACTCATTTTATACATCTATCTTATACAAAATTGGTTTTATATTATTGAGAACCGTGATTCAAAACTTGGTGTAAATTTCTTCTGTTTACCACTTTTGACATAAGCACTGAAAAATGTTCTTTTTAAAATATGAGATTTTGGTAAATATTTCCTACGCAGCCTCTTTTAATAGGTTTTACCTGCTCCCTCTGCCATAAGTGTCCACTTTTTGAAAACCAGAAATAACTAGTCAAATGCAAATAAGCTGGTTTATAACTTTACTTTGGTTACATGGTACAAACGTGCCGTTACTATGTTTTTGCACAAATGTCTTACGTACAACATCCATACAGTGATGGTTGTGCTGTTTTCAGCAACTGCCCATTTTCTAAGTGTACTTTTTTTTTGCTTCTCATTTTTTTGCATTGGTTCTTTCCTAAGTTACTGGAAAACAGGTCAAAATTATTGTCTGTGTTAATTAACGATACACTGAGGGTGTCCTAGACAGACATTAGGATGAAGAATAGTAGAGTATTCCTTCAAATAGGATCCCTATTGGTCCTGTCTGATATAGTTGATGTATTCAGGAGATATGTGTCAGGACACATTGAAAATCAAGGCTGTTTTCCTGCTTAACCCTACATTGCTTTTGTTTCCACAGTACATGCACTATTTTATGGCCTCTTTCTCTCACCCACAGCTTCCAGACCTCAGCTTCTTCTTCTCTCACTCCTGTTTCCATTAGTTCTCCCAAATGCTTTTATGTCTCTGTCTCATTCCTCTCTTTTTATCGCTCCCTCTTGGCTCGCCTCCTTTTTGTCTGCTTCTCCTCTGTTTTTTTTTTTCCCTCTCCACCTCAGTATCTGGGTCCTTGAGTACAGTTTCTTCAGTCCTGGCTGTGCTCTAGAAGATTCTTTCAGGCTTTATCACCCTTTTTCTGCATTCATGGGAAAAAAACAACCGCTAGCTGAAAATGTGATGAAATCAAATGTGACAGGGCTACCCATATTGCAGCAGTCAGAGATGCAGTTATGGACAGTCTAGATATCGCTGTCAAAATGTATGTTTTGTGGCCACACAAAAGTTAAAAAAACAATAATAGCTAGTTTGGGGTATTTTTTGTTATCCAGCATAGATATACATGTTGTACCGTCCTGGTGTGAAACGTCTGAGGCAGAGAGGATTGTTTCTGTGTAGGGCAACTCATCCTGTCCCTGTGATATCTTCAAGTATCAGCCAAACTGTCAGGTTGAGGGTTTGATCTTGCAAAGGCATGTGCGTGTCTAAGCCGGCTGAAGCTGTTAGAGGAGTGTTTAGACCCACAGGATACTTGGCTGAGGTGTTGATTAATGCAGTTCGTTTTTCATTAGCATTTGAGATCTAAGCTCTTTGTATTTCAGCTTTTTAGGTGTCTGCTAATCAAGTAACACCCAGCTTGAAATGTAACTGGCAGAACATGATGCTAAATATAGCATGCTTTTAATTCATGTGTTTAGCGGCAGCTACAGAGACAGTCAGACAGAGTCACACAACCACATCTGTTTCACAGCTAACATCTCCATTTTGGTGCACTGAAGTGTTTGAGCACTGCTGTTGATACTGTCTTTCTCGTCTCTTTGCGTCTTCAGACACATTGCAGGCCCAGCTCATTAGCATGGGCGTGATCCCCACTCTGGTGAAGCTTCTGGGAGTCCACGCGCAGAACACAGCGTTAACAGAAATGTGCCTCATCGCTTTCGGGAACCTCGCCGAACTGGGTGAGTAACTGACACACTTGCCGTTCTTTGCAGCTCCGGTACCTGCGTGCCATTGTCAGTAACAAAGACGACAAAAATTGGGTTGCTGAGGCTGCAGCACAAACTTTCAGGATTGTTTAACTGCAAATGCAAATGGTAAATTGCATTAACCTATCACATTTGTCATCGTCATTTCTGGTCACTGCAGTCACACACTGTTACTCTGCAACATAGCAGCCTGTAGTTGTCGGCCTACTAAGCTTGAGCCAGTTGAGAGTAGCATCAGCAATCGCGGATAGATTCCATCTGTTGTGACCTTAAAATGGACAAACGTAAATTTTCTTGTCTCAACATTTCTTTTAGCTTGTTTTCTTTTAATGTCTAGTCCATGGTGTCTTGTTAAACAAATAAAGCTATCCTGCAGCCTTCTACGCACAATACACCTTCCCTTGCAAAACGTGAATGAGGGAGGGCCTTTTGACGTTGTGGTTACATCAAAGTTAATCAAAACAAGAAAGACAAAGTCTGTTATTGTTATTAATAGCCTATAAACAATAATAGTTTGCAATAACAGTAACAAATAGCTACAATAACAGTAGCCTATAGGCTTGCTTCATGGTAAGCTTTAGTTTTTTTATTATTTTAACAAGAAATGATTTGTCGACTGCAAACACGTAATTGATTAAACCCATAGCAAAAACAAGAACTACTAAACCAGGTCATGAACAAAATTAGCTTACAAGTGAGCAGAAACACAAGCGAGTTTATTTTCTCTAGTTTTAAGCAGGCTTCTCTGTGGTATTACCACATCGTCTGCCTTGCTGAAAAGAAAGAAGCTGCAGAAAGAAGCAGCCTCTTGAATTCAAGCCTCTTTTTTCCAAAAATGTGCTCACACGGTGTACTAGCGGTGTAGTGACTCTTGCTTGTCTGTCATGTACAAATGATTTGACATACTATTTAGTGCGTATCACGTATATGTACTTCAAATTTCAGTAGCCCCAACTTCTTGAATCCATGGTCTATAAGCCTGAAGAACTTTCCCTCTCACTTTTGTCTTCAGAGGATCAAATTGAAAAAAGTATTGTATTTAGTTTTTGGTGCTGACTCTCTGTGATGGAAGTAGACTATGATAATTAGTTTACATTTAAAATTGGTTTCTGGATGCTTAATGAAATCACTTACAGAGCTGTTATTTCTCTTCTCTAACTGTGATGTTTGATTGGTTCTCTTCAGAATCAAGTAAGGAGCAGTTTGCATCTACGAATATCGCTGAGGAGCTGGTGAGGCTGTTCCGGAAGCAGGTGGAGCATGAAAAGAAGGAGATGATCTTTGAGGTGCTGGCTCCGCTGGCTGAGAATGGTAAGCATTAAAAGTTGAATTAGAGATAGAAAATGGCAACATTTGAGTGTTGTCTGGTAGGTTTTATGAAATCAGTGGGTGGTCTTTGGATGCGTAACAAGGTTTGTTTATAAAGTCATTGTTTCAGCACTGCATGGTATTTATGAATCTACTTGGCAAGTGATATGTATGAGGCTAGAGGCATCAATGGCTGTGTGACTCAATATTCACTGGCAGCCTAGGAGTTGTTTTTTGTAATGAAAACTGATACATATATATAAAATAAATGCAAACATAGAAAATAGACAACTAAGCATGTTTTTAGCCTTTATGACCACCTCACATTGTTTGTTAGTGAAATAATTGTTTGTGCATGTCAGCTACGGCCTGTTTTGCTTACTCAGATTAAGCCTAGGCCCAGACTAAAAGAAATGGTTATTCACCATTGACTCTCTAGTTAACCTAAAATGCATAATTAAAAACAGGGGTGAAGCAGTCTTTTGTTTTCACATGTCTAGTCTCTTTCTTTAACTGTCCACCAGAAAAGCCTCCACTGTTCCTCGAGCTCCTCACAAAGCAAAGCTACTAATAAGTAATACTAAGTTTTACTTTTCATTTTTTAATCGAAGTCATTTTTTACATTGAATATTTACAGTGCAAACAAAGTCATACAGAGTGGTTTGATGTGAAATGTGTCAGTTGTAAAAAAACTTATCGAGCCCTAACCGGATTATTCACGGTGGTGGTGATAGAAACCAGATGTCCGTAGTGTTTAATACCTGTGCATCTCTAAATGCGTTGTTTGATGCCTGAGATGTTGTTTTAATAGAACCCAAAGAAAATGTATTTTCAGCATTACATATAAAACTGCATATAAGTTCACTGGTGGAATTGGATAGTAAATAAAATGCTTATATTTGCACTGCAGACATTGCAATGCCTGGTTTCTGTCACCACCACTGTAAAGAACTCTGAGTCAGTAAGTTTCTCTACAGTTAACTGTTTCACATCAAACCACTCTGAATCACTGTGTTTACATCTCAGCCGTTAAACTATACAGTAACTTTGAAAAATCAGTGGAATTTCGCCTTAAAAGATCTAAAGGAACTGCTGTTTACAGACCATCTATCACAGATGGATTGTTCTTCTCCACAAATTTCCCAACTCAGTCCCCCAGTTCTCAGGGGGATTTAAAGCTAGTCATCCTGGCCGTGTCATGACTTGATTTTCCAGTTTCCTCCACCTCAAACCACTTCCAGCACTTGTAGAGCAGTGTGGCGTATTGCATTGTCTTAGAATTTCCAGTAATTTTTGTATTTTTCCTCCTTTAAACGAACAGAGGTGATAAAATACCTATAATTCTTTTGGATTGCTGGTATAGATAAAAATTCATAGCCAGTGCTACTTACACATTTGCCTGGGAAGAGGACATGGCCTGTGCTGTCTCCAGCAGCCTCATTGATATTCTATCTGGCTCTAAGCTCAACACGTCATTCACACAGAGTGACATACAAGGGACTATGGCCACCTGTTGTGTCTGAATGTGAGAAATTTGATACAACAAAAGTGTCTCTGTAAGCATCTGCATTGTGTACAGGCATTAAACTTTTCTTTACTCTGTCTAGAATATTTTTGTTAGTTAGACTCTGTTTGCTAGTTAGAACGAGTATAGCTACTGGAATTATAGGTCTGTTACGCTTTCTTCTCCAGACGTACCAGTTTTAGAGAGTGGTCTACAATTAGGCAGATGCTGGAGTGGTTTGAGCTCAGTCTGTGTTTGGATAATAAGTGCTGTCACTTGCCCCCTGTGCCATCGCGCCCACAGTAGGAGTGTGTGGTGTGGGAGCAGCTGCGGCTGCACTACTGCTGTGACATAAGATCTGCTCTCAGCTGTCTCCCTCTGCCTTTTGTCTGAAGACTGTCTGCAATTCTTGAAGGAAAAATAATGTGTGTGAAAGTAATGTGCATTTGTGTGTCCGTGTTTGTTTTTGTACATACGCAGGACAAAAAAAAAAAACAGAAGTTACCTACTCTTTTTTGTTCCTAAGGTTAGAGTTAGGCTTAGAAAAGTTTCATTACATATAAGTAGTTGGGTGACATACAGGGCACATTATTCTTAAACATGGGTCACATATTGTCACTGTTGGAATAAAACCTTGTACCTCCATTTTGGTCTTTATTTATTTATTTTTACATAATTTAAAAACACCCACTGCAATTTAACTGTGTCAAAATGACATGAAAAATGAGCCAACAGAAAATAAAATTACATGGAACAATATCTGTTTACACTGCCTAACACTGAAAGTTAAGAATGTTTTACTCTTTTTTTCACTCTCCTGTGATGTTGATTTTTATTTTATTTTTTTAGAAACAAGGTTTTGTTCTGACAGCAACAGTGCATCTAATATATATGCATACCATCATTATGATTATCTATCACATTAGTTACTTTACCTTACATTTTTAAATATTTTGTGTGTCAACCCTTTGCCTTTGTTACAGCTTCCATTCTTTTTAGGAGACCTGGTTTCTCTGGTATCTTCTTTTCTTAGTAACAGCTTCTTCACAGCTAAAAATCGGTTGAGATTCATAGTGTTGAGTTGTCTTCTCACAGTGGAAGGATGGACAGAAACACCTATGGATTTTTTCAGATCTGAAGTGTGGAAGTGTGGAGAACATGGAGCTTGATTTTCTCCTCTTTTCACTGATGAAAGTGCTGTTTGTCTGATGGTGACAGTGCTGGTTGTCTACCAGGTCTTACACAGTTTTTAGTAATGTCATTTTCTCTATATCTTTTAATCGTTGAGCTCCAGTTTTGGAAACTTGTCACGTGTGTTTTTCCCCATCCTTATGCACATGGATTATCTTACATCTGATCTCTTTCAGAAATATTTGAATAACTTGCACTTAATGGCTGTTTTGGCTGGAAATTAAGTAAATGAAAGGTGGTCTCTGACTTTTGCACAGTACTGTGTATAAAATGCATATTGACCACATGTAGGACCCCCCATCCTGACATTGAATAAAAACGATGCCTGTGCGTGTGTTCATGTGTCTATGAAAGAGAGAGATGAATAGAGTGTATAGGATGTTTTGAGAGAGAGAGAGAGAGAGAGAGAGAGAGAGAGAAATAGAGAGCAGGTAAAGGGGCAATGTGTGTGTGTATGTATGTTTGTGTGTGAGAGGCACACAGGTTTATGAGCAAATAAGCTGCAGGAGGGAGAGCTTGTGTAAGAGGAGCATTTGAAAAAAAGCAGGAAATACTGAGAGGGAGGTAAAGAGAGTTGAGAATTTATTCTTATTCTAATGAAGAGAGCAATGGAGAGAGTGCAGACGGTGTTGAATTACTGCATGTGAGGAGCAAAAAGAAAGGGAGGAAAAGTGCGAGTGATGGAGAGTGCGAGTGAGAGAGAGAGTGTCTCCGGTGAGAGAGTGACCGGCTGGCTGCTTGTTATCATTCAGTGCACAGAGCTGCTCTCCCGGACTGCCAGTCTCCAAGACAACGTCCTACTTAAAGCCACTACACAGCCCTACAGGCAGAGAGAGAGAGAGAGAGAGAGAGAAATACCTAAACGTTGCAGGGGTTTCGTAACCAGCCAAGAGAGAGTCACAAAGGCAGCCATATGTCTGTAGCCGAATCACTGAATGTACTTTACTTTATATAGCACAACATATAGTGGGCAAAAAATAACATCACAATACTCAAAGACATTTTCACTAAATGTGCATTGCAGTATTTTGGAACAAACATGTAACAACCAGTAGTGAGACATTTAAAAATATATATATCCATTTTTTCACATTCTGTGCTGCACTAAACAGGGCCAGTTATGTTCTATTTGCAATGAATATTGCAGTTGGTCAGTGTTCTTTAAATACTGACGGTATCCACAGTATGCTCAGAAAAGTGGTAATGTGACATAGTTTATCACAATATTTATAATATAATAGCATGGGATATGATAACAGTGTGTATGTTGACAAATCTAATATAAACATAACGACAAATAGCTAATTAGTATTACACAGGTTTTACATTCTTTTGTTTAATTGTCTAATTTTGCCCATGTTTGCTTTGTAAGTGATATTTCTAGTTTCTTTTGTGAAACAGTTTAACTTAATAAAAGGCTGTAATTCTATTTAATTTCTATAAAAGTTTATAAATGCTATGTATTTGTTCTTATAGCAAAGTGTTTGTGTGACAGTGATAGTTTTGTATGGCCATTTTAAATTAAGTGCTCAATTAAGTAACTCATTTTAAATCTTTAACATAGTTTTCAAAGAAAATGTACTAGATCAGTACGAGTATTAGCCAAGACTCAACGATTCAGTGCTGAAAAAAAATTGTGTTGGGCCATCTGCAGTTGATAGACTACAGTTGATGGTTTATTCTTGTGCCTGATTCTGTTTTGTAATGAATGTTACGTAATGCAAGAAATTAAATCCTAGATTGTTCTACTTTGCACTGTTTAATATTCATGTTATTCATATTATATAAATGACATCATCACATCACTTTCAAAAACACAAAACCTTGTAAATATATTCTTGGTTACTGCTGGGATACTTTGGGGTGCTGATAAAAAAAAAGTGCAGAAGCAATCTGTTTCATGGAATTGATAAAAGTTCACTAACTTCTCCTTCTCATTTGCTCTCTGTCTTTCTTTCTTTCTTTTCCCTGTCACTCTTTGCAGATGCGATAAAGCTGCAGCTGGTGGAGGCAGGGCTGGTGGAGTGTCTGTTGGATGTGGTTGGCCAGACAGTGGACAGTGACAGAGAGGAGGACGTGGCTCAGCTCAAAACAGCCTCTGACCTCATGGTGCTGCTGCTGCTAGGAGGTACAGCACCAGGCCTGTCATAATTAGGGGTTATTAATAGGTATTTGCAAAGGAAAACCATCTGAGACTGATGTCCAATTCTCATTAGAGCCCTTATTTAAATAACATACAAATGCACATTTAGACGATGAAATGTTTTGGCCTTTTACTCCAGTACAACACACAGCAAGTGACACTTGTTCACAGCAGTGGTGATCTGAGTAGTAGACTCTGTGACCCCTTGTTCCTCTCACGTCGAGAGGGAGGGATTGGTCGGCTATAGCTCAGGATCATTTGATATTCCTTTAACTTGGCTGATAGTGAGAGCCGAGTTTGGAAAAGCTAATGTGACTTGTAAGAAATCAAAGTAATCAGAATTTTAACTTTTAACACCATTAACCAGATATGACACATTGTACGTTCGAGGTGGAACAGAAAATTTGGAAAAGACACCAACCTCACCCTTGCCTAAATTACTGGTGGACCAATAAGGCTTTCCTACTCTTGTTGCTCAAGTCAACGTCTCTGAGTCTTGCACAGATATGGACAGCAAAAGATTGTTTAGCACTGCTAGAAGGCCAGAAAGCTGAAATGTTACTTTTTTAGGGAAAAAAAAATCTGCCATCGATGCTCAACAGTAAGCCCAGCTTCACAGTCATGTGCCCATGGCAATTTGTTCTGTTTTAAAATATTTATATAAGTGCTTGAAAATAGTTCTGTCAGAATCTTGTGAGATTGCAGTATGCCTGTTGCCCTGCGTATGAGTTCATTGTCACAGTTGTTTAATCATTTATATTCATGTTTATTTGTCCCAAAATGCAGTTAAAATGTTTTAAGGTGTGTATTGTTTGGCTGTGAAGCTTTATGATTGTGCCTATTTCACATGCAGTTTTCTTTTGATTGTTAAACCAATTTGTTTTTGCCTGGGCAGTTAATTGTCATGTCATCCTGTCCCACCCCACCCATTCATTTTGAATAAATGAGTTTACATCTCAACAATTGAATCATGGAGGGATGTTGAAATATCAGTGGAATGGTTTCATTCATTAATTTATATGAATATTGCTACATACATGAAACAAGCAAGCTAACACTCCTGCTCATTTAATATCACTAAGTTACATGAAAAACAGGCTACCACTGTAGCTGTACACTACTTGAACACTATTATACACCAGCTGCTCAAACTGTAGCCTAATACTACCAAAGCCTCTTGACTACAACACCTGACAGACCTTGCTGGTTTTTATGGGGTATTTTGATGAGGCTGCCAGTCTTTTTTATTATTAATTATTGAGCAGGAGTGTTAGCTTACATGTAGCAATATTCATATTTCAACTACTTAATGACGCCATAATTCCAGTGACTGATATTTGGGGAAAAATACACATAACGAAAAACATATAGGCTTTGAAACTTGTTGGTCAGTGTGACCGAGGCAAATTCCGAAAACACTATTAATTTTTCACATAGACAAAAATGGCTCAGGGCCAGTGCTCATCCATATGCTAATGGCAATCTGCAAAATGATAACGTCTTCAAAGATCTGTTTTGTTTTACTGTACCACATTTTAAAACAACTGTTAAAACATTATTTAGAGACCAAAGTTCGCTCTTGTAATTAACAAAATGGCTTTAAAATGCAGTCACAAAGACCAAAGGCTTTTAATAAACAACATAAATGACATATATTATGTAATTCCAATAGGGGTCCAGTCAGTGTTCTGTACTGTGCTGCCAAAGATTGCCAAGAGATATTTTTACATCTCAGCTGAGAGAGAGAGAGAGAGAGAGAGAGAGAGAGAGAGAGAGAGAGAGAATCCCCTTTGTTGACATGGATGTGCTCTATTCCTCTCTCTGCTTAACAGACTCCTCAGTGTACAGGAGGCAGAGCAGGATGTATTTTTCATCTCTGTCTGAATAATTAATGCTGGCAGAATGGGTCCTGGGGTGCTAAAACAATCTGACTTCCACTGTGTGGCATTTTTATGGATTGAAGGAATGCTTTCTTCTGGGTTTCCCCTTGGTGGAAAAAGTGGGGCTTCTGGGATATTTCCATTAAATCAGGTGTCTATAGGAGTACTGTGTAGTTTATGTGATAGTTTAGTTCTGCTGAATTGCTGCTTGAGTCACTGGTTTTATTCCATGGTGTTCAAAAGTACTTTAGACAGGGATTTGAGGATTCATTTAAATAATGAATTACTTGTTATGCTGTTCTGCTTTCAATATGAGAATAAATATCAGAGTTCCTTTTATGGTAGGTTTTCCCCTGAAACAATACAGGTGACAGATCATTTTGTCATGCAGTGGTAAGCGAGTGACAAGCTTTACTAACTGTTAGTGATTTATAAAAAGTTAGATGCTTAATATAAGGAAGGAAAAAAAATTCACAGAGAGGCAGATCTTAAGTGTGCTCAGTGACCTGATAAACTCAGGTACTTAATGACACAGATGTAATATAAGCTAATGACCTACTGCACTGGATAGATGCTTATTTTTTTACCAAAAATGGTGAGCTGTTGAACATGTGAATTAGATTTACAGTGTGCGTTTTGCTCCATTTGGTAGGGAAAGTAAGCAGACCTCAATTATGCTGCTGTCTGTACAGTAGATTTTGGTGAACAGTGCTTGAGTCACTGCATGATGACTGCATAACTCCATATATTGTAATGCTGCAGTCATGGTTTAATTTGTCTTTTTTTTCCAGATGAGTCAATGCAGAAGCTGTTCGAGGGAGGTAAAGGAAGTGTGTTCCAGAGGGTCCTCTCTTGGGTCCCATCTAACAACCACCAGCTGCAGCTAGCTGGGGCACTGGCCATTGCTAACTTCGCCCGCAATGGTAAGAGCTCTAGCCTGATGCTTAATTAGTCATAATCTGACAATAAGAACTATCATACGTTCTGGTTGGACATTGCCACAGAGCCCACAATACAATATTATCATCATACTTGAGTGATGATACAGTTCAGTTTGTGATTTATAAAAGATTTGTGATATTTGTTAAATTATTCCTCCAATAGAAAACTTTGTTTAATCTAATAAAGTTTTCATTTGGTTATTTTATTTAAGCAAAGCAGATCAGATCAATTATTTAGCAGATGCTTTAATTTGTAAAGCAGACAAAAAACATTCAAAACAGGATTTGTCCATATATACTTTACAAATGCTTTTATCAAGAGAAATTTACAATAGTGGGCGAACGTAATGTTAGGAGTCTTGCCCTGTCAGTCAGTCTTATTAGTATATAATAGTGGTGTTTCTGATCCTGCCTGAGTGTGGTATCACACCCTGTTCTCCCACATGTGGAGTGAGCATATTAATCACTGTACTAATCTCACAGGAAAGAAATGCATTTTGGTCATCTACAGTTATATGCAAAAGTTTGGTCAAATTACATTTCTCTTTTTAAGATTTTCTAAAGAGAACAGACTTCTGCACATTTTAATACAGTTCATTTGCATTTAACCTTTTGGAGGAAAAAGAACGTTGGCACAGGCTGATTCTATTTGTTGCTGATCTTCAGTAGTGGAGAAAGATACAAATCCAAGAAAGCAAAGAATTGTTTGTAATGCTAGCTTTACAGTGCAAACTCCCAAGAAGAAGGCTATATGTCAAGTATGATAGGGGTCACAAAAAGTTGTTACAGTATATGTCACTACATTACGTCCCCAAGTATGAATATTTCATTAATTAATTATGAATAAATCATCCTGTGCAAAGGTTGTGGCACATGTTATATATATGTGTGTGTGTGTGTGTGTGTGTGTGTGTGTGTGTGTGTGTACAACATATCAAATGTTGAAACTGAGATGTTATTGTTTTTTGAAAAATATATGCCCATTTTGAATTTGATGCCAGCAATACGTTCCAAAAAAGTTGGGACAGGGGCATGAAAACCACTGTGCTGCATCACCTCTTCTTTTAACAACTCTCTGTAAATGTTTGGGAACTGACTAGAACAATTGGTGTAGTTTTGAAAAGTGAAATGTTTTCCTGTTCTTGCTTGATATAAGATTTCAGTTGCTCAACAGTTCGGGGTCTCCTTTGTAAGATTTTTTGTTTCATAATGCGCTAAATGTTTTCAGTGGTGACAGGTCTGGATTGCAGGCAGGCAAGTTTGGTACTCTTTTACTATGGAGCTGTGCTGTTGTAATACATGCAGAATGTGGGTTGGCATTGTCTTGCTGAAATAAGCAAGACCTTCCTGAAAAAGAAATTGTTTGGATGGCAGCATATTTTGTCAAAACTTGTACATATCATTCAGCATTAATGGTGCCTTCACAGATGTGCAGGTCACCCATGCCATGTGCATTAATGCACCCTCATACTATCATGGATGCTGACTTTTGAACTGTGCGCTGATAACAAGCTGGGTGGTTTTTAGCCCGGAGGACACAGTGTCCATGATTTCCAAAAAGAATTTCAAATGTTGTTTCGTCGGACCACAGAACACTTTTTCACTTCGCCTTAGTCCATCTTAAAGGAGCTCCGACCCAGAGAAGGCAGCGGCATTTCTGGATCCTGTTTATATATGGTTTCTTCTTTGCATGGCAGAGTTTTTGCATTTGTGGATGCAGTGATGAACTGTGTTCACAGACACTGGCTTTCGAAGTGTTCCTGAGCCCATGCAGTGATTTACTACAGGATCGTTTCTGTTTTTAATGCGGTGCCGGCTGAGGGCCCGAAGATCACGAACAGCCAACACTGGTTTTCAGCCTTGTCTCTTGCATTTTTCTATAGATTTCTATAGATTCTCAGAATCTTTAATGATATTATGTACAGTAGCTGATGAAATCCCCAAGCTTTTTGCTATTTTATGTTGAAAAATTTATTCTTGAATTGTTGCACTATTTGCCTACACATCTTTACTTCTGAAAGACTCAGCCTCTCTGGGATGCTCTGTTGCCAATTAACCACCAGGTGTTTTTTTAAGCATTATACAACTTTAACTGGTCTTTTGTTGCCCCCGTCCCAACTTTTTTGAGACATGTTGCTGGCATCAAATGCAAAATGGGCTTTTTTTTCACAAAAACAATGAAATTTGGTGAAATTACATATTGCATGTTTTATTTTCTAACTAAAAACAAGTTAAGACATCCTCTGCAAAGAACAAACTTAAATATGGCATTTTTCAGTAAAACAAAATATAAAATGTGCCATAACTTTTGCACAAGCAAGATTTTAGGTTTCAGTTTTTTCCAGTAAATTCTGTTTTTGGAAATGGGGTTGTGTTTAAATATGTTCTCTGTAGATAATGTGTTTTTTACAGAAAATCAACAAAACTAGGGACATCCAAAGTTTTGCATGTGACTGTATTAGTCCAACAATGGGACTAACACACATTAAAGGAATTCATAATTAAATACTGAAATATCCATACTTGGAAACTCTGTATGGATACTACTCAATGTAGTTTAAACTGTAAAGCTAGCATTAAAAACACATTTTCTTTGGCTTTCTTGTATTTGTATTTTTGCCTAATGCTAAAGATCAGCAATCACTATTAGTTTACGTCAGCTTTACAGTGCTTGAATATTACAGATTCCAGATGCAGACTGCAGACGTGTGTACCAAGTGATGCATGCTGTGGTGCTCTGTGACCAAATTAAGACTTGGACACTGCAGTGAGGATTCCTTTGAGATCCCTTAATGTTTATAGAAATGCATTCCTCAATGAGCCATGTCCCCATATGACTGGATATACTGGATTTAACAGACCTTAAATACTTTGGCCTGATTCATGATTAGTCATATTAGTTCACTGGATTCATTTAGTTGTACATAGTTGTCATTATGTAATATAACATATCTTAAGAAGTCTCATCCACATCATGATATGGATCATCCCATTCATTGCCTTTATGTCTACAGTATAAGGCCTGACAGTGTAACATAGAATTGTATTTTCTCCCCTCGTCAGATGGAAACTGCATCCACATGGTAGACACCGGTATTGTGCAGATGCTGCTGGAGCTGCTGGACAGACATGTAGAAGAAGGAAATGTTACAGTGCAGCACGCGGCACTCAGTGCCCTAAGGAACTTGGCCATCCCAGGTCAGTGCTAGACCTCCTCACTGCACTGCATGATCAGCCTGCATGATTTTGATCAAAATTGCTTGCCATTGTCGGATCTTGTGCATGCCTTGGGTCATCAAAATAACCCCAGAAATGTATTTGAAGTGTCTGAGAGGCTCATAGCCCAACTAAAAAATTGCGATCAGTTAGAAGGGTCATTTGCATATTGTAGCCTACTATTGCAAAAGTCAGTATTACAAGACTGAGTATTATTATAGTACTAATGCAGTTGTTGGCTCAGCTTTATCAGCGGTGCTGTACGATTTCTCCATCTTCTTTTCATCAGTGGTGAACAAATCTAAGATGCTCTCAGCCGGCGTGGCGGATGTGGTGCTGAAGTTCCTCCAGTCAGAGATGCCGCCAGTCCAATTCAAACTGCTGGGAACACTACGGATGCTCATCGACACACAAGGTAGCTGCCGCCACGTGCAAATGCATTTTGGGGTGTTATGATCTATTATAATAATGTTCAGTAAAGTGTGCTCTCATGTTTTTTGACATGTATACAATCCTAGGGTTATTTTCAAAAAACAAAAAACAAAAAACAAACTTGATGTGTTGTTTTTATTCTTTATATTACACATATGCAGTCATATGCAAACGTCTGCATATATGGTGAAATTACATATTGCATGTTTTATTTCTAACTGAAAATAAGTTAACACATCCTCTATAGAGAACAAACTTAAATATGGCAATTTTTAGTAAAACATAAAACATAAAATGTGCCATAACTTTTGCACAAGCAAGATTTTAGGTTTCAATTTTTAAGTTAAATTCAGCAAATAAACAATAATGATATATTAAAATGTGCAACTTTTGTGTATGGCTCTGTGTATATGGCAAAATTTGAGATTTCTTATAGAATCTTTTAAAAACACTGTGAGATCAGAGATTTATACCCCTAAAACATTTTTCTTGTTACTGCTGTCTAATGTTTTATGTTGCAGCTGAGTTGTCCTCAATAAAAGTTCCATAGTTAGCCACAGTAGAAAATGCTCAGAGTGGGAAGCATACAAAACAGGCTTCGCCTCATTCAAGGACAGGATGACCTATTAATGTCTCGACTCACGGAAGCTCTGTCAGGTGTTCACTGGTTCCTTTGTGTCCCGTGAGTCAGCTGGAAGGCTGTTAGCCCTAACTGAAATTAAGTGAGATGAGGATCGATGGTGCTGTGGTGAGATTTAATTGCTGTGGATTGTGAGTGACACTGGAGCTGCACTAGACAACGGCGTATTGCTTTGCGCTGTGCGGGGTGCTGAGCCAGATTTTTTTTTTTTGCCTTCAGTGACACTTAACTTTTAAGTGGAATAGAGTAAGACTTGTGTGTTGTCAACGTCAGCATTAGCTCTAAATACAGCTTCAGCATTCTTGAGAAAGTAAAGAAAGAGATTTATATACTTAATAGTTTGGTATTTTTTTTAACAGTAAAATCATTTATATCAACTGTGATTTGATTAAATTAGCTTCCACAATTGACAACCAGTTTTTAGTATGTGCTCTTTTTTTCCCCAAAAGGAGTTTTGTATGGGTTTTGCATTGATCAAGTTCCTGTGGTTAATGACAAATGTTGTGTATAAGGGTGCACCAAATCATGATTTCTTTGTGCCCAAATTAGCTGATCTTTGATTTTCTGAGTGATTTTTATGAGCTTTTTTAATCAAAGACACTAACTTTGTTTATTTGCTCTTTGCAAGATCACACTTTGCATTCTAAATTAACACACTGATATGACACATCATATGGTGGTGGATAGGATTGAGTATTAAACTTTACAGTACTTTTATAAATTAATTACAAATAAATTTAACAAATTTAAAGTACTTGTACAGTATAGACCGAACTACTTCAGTTCTGCAGTGTATCAAAAGTGTCATTCAACACCAAAATTTTAAATTACATTCTATATGAATGTTATTAACATCAGCTTTTCTTGATTAGTCTGCAGTCTGTTGCAGTCAGTAAATGTACCCACTTCCAACATCTAGCATTCATTTCTGGTTTAAGCCACGTCCACTTTAAGTTTGTAATTTAAAAGAAGGAATTGGAAAAAATGTTCAGGAATCCGTATCGACCTTAAAATATAGGTCTTGAAAATCTTTGAATGCAGCTCATCCCCAGTGGAGGGGAGACCCAACACATGCATGGACGCATGTGTGCAGATTCAGATGCATTTGTGTACAGAAGTACTTAGCAGGCTGGCTTCATTTCTGTCGCAGAATCATCACACAGACTGGCCACAATACATTACTGATTACTGATTTTGTGTTAAGACTACAGACCTGTTCCAGTTGTGCAGAGTCTTGTTTTCACTCTCCATGTCTACGACTCACATGAGTGTGTGTTCTTATTCCAGTTTTGTGTATGTGTGTGTGTTGAAGCGGACGCTGCGGATCAGTTGGGGACGAATCGTAAACTGGTGGAGAGGCTGGTGGAGTGGTGTGAGGCTAAAGACCACGCAGGAGTGATGGGGGAATCCAACCGCCTGCTTTCAGCACTCATCCGCCACAGCAAGTCAAAGGTCAAATGCACATATACACTTACAGTACTGTCTAAAAGTCAGAGACCATCCTTTATTCAATTTCCAGACAAAACAGTAATTACAAGTACAAGTTATTCATTTTTCAGGAGATATTTCTGAGTGGTGTAGATAGAAGATCATCCACTTGCATAAAGAAGAGGAAAGTGAAAGGAAAAGAAGTGAAAAGACAAAGCTTTCCATGTACAGAAATTGATATTGCACAACTGTTGGTAGCCTAACTTCAGATAGGACATAGGAGATAAACTATTGTTTCAGATTTGAAAAGCTCCACAGGTGTTTCTGTCCATCTTTCCACTGTGAGAAGAGTCTGAAAGGATGTGTACATATCACAGAAAAAAAGGAAAAAAAAAGAAGAGCATTTGCAATAGAACACTGAAACTGGACATCTGAGAGAGTGGAATAAGATTTTATGGACTGATGAATCTGAATTTTTTATTGTAATTATTTGGATATTGAGAAGCAGTAAATGCAGCCAACTCCTAAGATCTTTGGAGGTGTGGAAAAATATCCCTGTGGATTTCTTTGAAAAACAAGGCTCCTGAAAAGAATGAAAGCTGTAAAAAAGGCGAAAGTGTGGACACACCAAGTACTGAAAATGTAAAAAAAAATGCTATGAGCATTTCTTTTGCTAATATGTTGCAGACGTTTATTACTGTTTATGTGTTTCTTGATTACTAACAGGAAGTGGTCCGAACCGTTATTCAGTGTGGGGGTGTGAAGCACCTGGTGACCATGGCAACGAGCGAACACATGATCATGCAGAATGAAGCGCTGGTGGCCTTGGGTCTCATCGCAGCACTAGACTTAGGTAAGAAAGACATAAAAACTCTATAAAGCCCATAGCTTCACTCTGTGCTACCATCAATCTGTGTAGTGATAAATCATTCCCTTAAGGCTGGTTTTGTAAAGTCTGTCTTAAGCCTGGTATTGGATTAAATGGAGCATTGCTCATTTAGTTTGCCAGCCATTTTGTATGACCCATGAAAATCACCTGTACAGCTAATTTCATGTGCACAGTTTAAACTTGGCCCTTATCTCTACTGCAAACAATTTTCAGTTCCATTTTTAAATGTATCATTTAAACATTTCTGGTAGATTCAGCAGAAAAGGATTTTGTGGGAGCCACTCTGGTGCAAGTTCTGCACAAGCTGCTGACGGAGGAGAAGAGCGCTCCTGAGATCAAATACAACTCCATGATCCTCATCTGCTCTGTCATGGGTTCAGGTGAAGAGAGCCTCCACAGTGCATTCATTAAATGGTTAAGATGTAAACATAGTAATTCAGAGTGGTGTGATGTGGAATGCTTTGTTCTAGAGAAACTTGTTGAAATTGTTCACAGTGATGATATAAACAAGTTGTCTGAAGTGTATAATGGCTCTAAAAGCAACCTCAGAGAAAGTTTTAACATGAAATATGCAGCCTGATGCATGAGACATTGTTTTACAATAATTTTGAGAAAATGTTGTGGCCTGAAACATATATATTTTTAAATATAATTCGTTTATATGTAATTTATTAATTTAGAGATGTGGAATAGTACTCACAAGGGCAGATTCACTGGTCATTTTGGATAGTAAACATATTAAACACTATATTTGTGTTGTGGACATTGTGACCCCTGGTTCCTATCGCCACCATTGTTAAATAAAAAAGTGTCTTTACAGTGTATCATTTGACATCAGATCACTCTGAATGATTAATTTATTTAGCAATTTTGAAATATTGGTGAAATTGCCCTTTATAGCAAGAATTGACAATTCAAATTCCACAAGTTTCCTTTATTCCAAATGTATTTGATTAACCAAGAGATGTTTGGTGTCTTGGAGCTGGAGCTGTCAGGCTAATGCCTGCTTAAATCTTCACACTTTTGCTGTAAACCTACAAAGGGACCAAAATACAGACAATTCAGACTGCAAGATTCAGGCTGCTGCTGCCAGTTTTAGCTATGCAGTGTGCTTTTGTTCTTTCATATAGATAACAGTATACCATACATGGTCAGAAACAAGTCTGTTTGAGAATATTCTCAGCTTGGCAAGTTTTTGAAATTTAAGCATGCAGTTTGCACAGCGCTAATTGGTGATGCATTACCATCTATTGCTTGTTAGCTACATTGGTCTCACAGCTCCAGTTCACAACTAAAGAAGCAAACTTTGTGTTGCCTCATCACCAAAATTTGCAGTAGGAGAGATATTGTTTAAATCCGATTTTTCCGAATTAGTGCTTTAGACAATGTGCTCTAGACATAAAAAAACATAAAAAAAAGTCTGGCATAAGTGCATTATTTAAAACCATTTATCTGGGTGGTGTGTGGGCTTTTGTTTTGAAAACACCATTTCCCATTAGACTAAATGCTAAAAAACATAAATACAGTAAAAAGTAACAATAATTAATAAAATAAGGCAATGTTTGGATAATGATTCTAATCAATTCGAGGAGAGGTTTGGAAATGGTTAAATGAACACATTGACACAGAAAATCACTACTTATTGTATTAATGTTATTTGTATTTCTTCTGATTTTAATGTTTTTCTGAGCAAATGCTTACTGACCAGAGAAACAGCTTTTTAATTTGAATCTTCTCAGGTGCCTAAAACCTCACAGCACTTTTCTAAAAACAGAAGTTTGTTTGACATGTGCATTAACTATTTCCTTTTTACACTGTTTCTCTTTCTTCAGAACCACTACATAAAGAAGTACAGAGCCTGGCCTTTATTGATGTTGTCTCCAAACTACGCTCCCATGAGAACAAAACGGTGGCACACCAGGCCTCACTCACAGAACAGAGGCTAACGGCGCAGAGCTAAAAGACTCTTTTACACATATACATGCATACACACAGGTACACACACACACACCTCATCCACTCTCTGCCTGCCAACCCTTCCTATACACACTTAACCTCCTCTGACCCCCCTGTCTCCCTCTGTCATGTGCCAAGGTTATCCAGTCCTACTCGACCTCCCTGCTCTAAAGCCACCTCTCCTCAACCCTCACTCTGCACTCTTAAAAGTAAAGGTGCCAAAAAAGCGTTCTTTGGAGCGATGCTATTGAAGGACCACTCTTGGTTCTGTAAAGAACCTTTCAATAGAAGAAGAACCAAGAAGAACCACATTTTTGTAAATGAGGCATGTGTGAAGAACCGAATAAAGTTCTTATAACCTATAACGTCCACATAATGTAAAGATTCTATACCATTTAAAGGTTTTGACCTACAAATGTCCGCCCAAGCCAAGAGCCATTCAGGAACCTTTATTTTTAAGAGTGTCAGCGCATGCGTTCATGACTCAGAAATGTCTGACATCATAGACAGCCTTCTGCAATAGGTTTCTGCAAGATACCAGAGAGCGCAACACTTTTTAAAAGACCATAGCTGTGATACACGAAGCATCCGTGTCATCGAGAAAGACGAAAATGCAAAAAAAACAAAAGAAAGAAGCTAAAAAAATTACAAAAAAAAGAACAAGACAATAACCATATGAGGGCTGGAGGAGGAACGAGTGCAGCCATACATTCTTGCTGTGTACAAAAACCCCACGTGTTCCATGTAGCTTGAGTACCAGCCAATTTTGAAACCTGCATGTTTTTTAAATAGTCTGATTTAATGGTGTACTCGTGTTCGGCTAGCCAGACTTTGCTCTTAACGATACACCGCCCCCTGCCTTTCCCCCACCTTTCCTCCCCGAACCTGCCTTCGACATGTATGAGTAGAGATCAAAATGTGTTTGTACTGTATAGGGGTCTGGACCGGAGTGGACTCTTCATGTTTGACCTCTTGGTCTTAGTGCTGCCCATGTTCATATCTGTGGAAGTCACTTTATTGGAAAGAGCTAATTCCATATCATTAGTCTGTTGCATTTTGAACTAGAATATTATTGTCAAATGGACATTTGAACGAATAATCGTGTCTTGGTACCGAAGAATGAGTCGATCTACTTGGCGATTTTACTGTCACCACATTGTCTGGGCAGAATTCCTTAATCATGATCGTGTGTGTAAGTTGACTGGCTGTTTTCTATGAAGGAAGGAACTGTTTGCTCTTGAGCATTTGAGATGGCACAGTATCAATAACCAATAACCTGGTGCCACTTTATTAGGATGGTCCCCTATAGATAATCTACAAATGCTCAAATTATTAACATTCTGTTGAAACTCAGTTGATTATCAACAATGATTGTAGGAATAGGATTATAACCAGCCTTAGCGTTGTGGTTAAGATTAGGTTTTGATGTTAACGTTAACATCAGAGTGAGCGATTTATTTACAGATAGGGAAATGTTAGGTTGATATTAATGGAATCTGCTATTAATGGAACAAAGTTATTCAGCGTGATCTGATGTAAATCTGATGGTGAATTGTAGCAGAACTTACTGACTCTGATTTCTTTAAAGTGGTGGTGATAGGGCTCACGATGTCAACAACACACATCTAGCAATTTTATTTACGTCCAAAACCACTAGTGAACCTACAAGTGATTGCTGTAAGTAGTGATAAATGTGAAAATAGTTTTTCTTTTACTTTTTATACCATTTTGTTCGTCTCTCTCTGCCATTAATTATTTTAAAGCCAAAGTTTTATCGCAAACCTATCATTAACCAACGTCTCAGACATTAGAGAGCATATACTTAACTATTTCATGTAATAACTTGTGAGGTAGATTTTGGAGGCATAAAACTCTTCAGATGTCTGGTTCCTATCACCACCACTGTGAAACCACATCAAACCACTCTGAATGACTTTCTTTGCATCTTAACAATTTAATCATAGAGAAATTTTGAAAAGTTGGTGGAATTCCCATTTAAATGCAAATTAATGTGAAGCTAAGCACTTGCAGGGGATCTACAGTGGACCATCAAAATAAAGCTTTAGCAGTAACTTTATACTGTGCAGTCGGTTGAAATGGAGTGCACTGCCACTTCTTTATATAACATGACTGCCAATACAGGTGTAATAACACATTAACAATACAGCTCACTGTAATGGGTTATGAATTTGTAGGTCATTTGTGGGTCCAAAGACAGTAATAACACATCATGTCAGGTGTCATGAAAGGGCTTTGACAAGTTGGGATGTGTGTGTTTGTGTTATGTTTGAAGGGGGCTGAAATCCTGCCGACAACTCCACAAACCATCGAGCGAACACACAAGCTGTTCTGATTGTCTTAGAAAATGTGCTGTTGTGTGCTCTTTATCAAATGTGTGCATTTGATACTGTGGTACATTTTTATTTCCTCAGACGGATCTTTGCATGTGTACGGGTTTGTCCACAGAGTATCGCAGAACATGCACCTCCCCTGCATGTCGGGATACTGTAACCACCCCGGTGTGGCCATTTTACGTTTGGTAAACGATTCTTATTTATCAGATTTGTACCAATAAGGAACCACACTGCAGTCCAACATATCCATAATAACTGCATTACAAATATAAACTCGACTAGTTGTTGTAAATGTAATTGATGAATTGTACATTTGGAAGATTGAGACTCTGATTATTAAAGACAATTGCTGGCGATGAATTCTTGTTTTATGACTCCTGGTTCGACACAGTGCCAGTTTTATAGGCTCTTCTCTAAATGAATTTTAGCCAATTTGATTATCCCTTTAAATTTTATTTCTGCCAGGAATACTTAAGTGAATGAAGGGAGCAGAAAACAGATGCAGTCTTAGCAGCAGTGGTGAAGACACATGATCAGTCAAACTTTGCCAGCTGTCACTTTAAAGGGTACATGATGGACACCTGTAACTGAAGTGATCTACGTCATGATAAATATGATTATACTATAAATTAATCTTCAGTTTGTTATTACATCATGTAAATGCATTAATGTATAATGCTTGTGCTAGTAACTAGTTTCTCATGCAGAATCAGATTGGAACAGAGGCTGCACTCTCAGACAAGATAGAAACAGTTTATCACCATCTTCTTCATAGGAGAATCCATTCAGGAGGCATTGAAAAGGGCAGATACATAAATCTCTGTAGAGCCTGATCACTTCATCCAGCTGCAGATGTATCACTCAAAGGTCTGGATAGAACATCAGGTAAATATCTTAGAGACATGCAAGGGACTTGATACAAAGAGAAATTTAGACACTGCATTTTCCGCCATGGCCACTAGAAAAAAAGCCTCTGGTTAAAAAAAAACACAGGAAAAGTCTTAACTCTAACCGTAACCTTGGTGACCAAAAACAAAAAGGTTTTATGCTTTCAGGTAAAAAAAGAACACCCTTCAATTCAGATACCAAAAAAAAAAAAAACAGAAGAAACCTCATAGCCTTCTAGGCCTTCAGTTGTTAGAAATGGAAAACGGTGGTGGCAGCTCTGTGCAGGGCTTTGCAACATACAGGGTAAAATTTATGTCAAGGTCTGTTACAAGCTTCAAATAAAACATGTGGAATGTCTTTTACAAGCTTTAAATGTCTGGCTTTAATCTAGAATTGCCAAAAAATGTTAACGTGCAGTAGTGCTAGCATAGCATAGCATAATATTACAAATTTTAAATTAGTGTTATTGAAGTTTTTTGCCCAGGTTTTGACATTTATGGCCCAAATCAAAGGCCTAACTCGTAATAGTCATGACTCAGCACTGCTGAAAACTAGCATCAGCATTTTAATTAAAGAGTAAACTATGAACCTAAACTATTGTCTGGCCTCATTAATGGTCACAAAGCTCCTTCCAGACAGATCCGAACAGTCACACTGTTCAAGATGCCCTGCAACTGCTCCAGTGTTTCCACGAAAGCACAGCTTGGTCTGCTTTCTGGTAAGTAGTGCACAGACTGTCCAGAAACATTGTTCTGATGGTCCTTCATGCTGAAGCTTGTTTGCGTGAGAGTATGAGAGAGATCTGATGTATTATGTTTCTCCATTTTTAGTTTTCAGGCCCTTGCATGTTTTATCTACAGCAGTGTATTTTTAAGGGATATAAACCATATTGTTTTATACTGTATGTGCTGTATGTTCAGCTTGAGTGCTGCAGACTGTTTTAATCATCTACATTTACATCTATAAAATTAATATCCAGTCATTTCATCGCAGTGTAAGTTAAGTCAATCACATTTAATTATGAATATTTACACTGAAAACGCTGAGTCTGATCTATGATCTAAGTACCTAAACCTTTGAATTAAATGTTCATTTACAGTTAATAGAGTAATATGGGACATCAGTGCTAATTACGTTGTTGTAATTATTCATCAAATGTACTATGTAGGGAAGTGTTTGATATATTTCGTGTCCACAAGCGACAGCTATGGCATTTTTGGCCACATGGTCAGCGAGCAGTAATCTGTCTACATGGGACGGCTGCATTTTTAGCTCTTAGGGCAGTTTGTTCTAGCAACACTACAAACCCTCATCTTGATGTAACACAGTAACACTTAAAAGGCTGAACTATTGATAATGAGTAATGACCACACCAACCACATCTAGTGATCCCTTCCTCAGCTTTAATGTTAATACATTTCTTCACAATGTCAGCAGGTCAGCACATTGGTTTATTCGACTAAATACAATTTATCACAAACTCTGGCCCCCTCTAACGTGATTATTTATTAAAACACTTTCTTACACATTTTTACATCCTTCTAGTTAACTGTACAGATTTTCATTTGACTCTGTGTACTTTTGTTGAACTCCAGTCATTTTATGCTTCAAATAAATTGTGTGAAGAGTGATCTTTATATGTAAAACTTCATTAAATGACAAAAAATACTTGGCTTCTATATAAACTGTATATTTATGTGTTCTAGACATGTCGAGGCTTACAAAGTTCTTTGCTGTATGCCTCCAGTTCTATAATCTGTAATCTGAATTCACACTGATTGTTCAAATTGTTTATATATGTAAACAGTCAAGATGACCGTAAACATCTGTTCAGAGTGGTCTGTTTTGAAATACACTATTCTAGAAAAACTTACCAAGTCAGAATCACAGTAGTGATGGGAACCAGACATACAAAATATTTAAAGCTACATTACTGAAAGTTATTACATGAAATGGTTATGAATATGCTGTCTGATGCCCAAGATGTTGTTTTACCACAGTTGTGAGAAGTTTTAGGCCTAAAATGTAGTATTAGAGGTACATGCAGGGTGTTGAAAGGGAAAAAAGTACCCAAAGAAAACATTTTTTCAGACTTACCACAGTTTTAACATTATCAACATTACATATAAAAACTGAGATGTGTAGATTAACTGGTTCTGTTGGATAGTAAATAAAATTGCTATGTCATCGCGACCCCTGTCCCCATCAGCAACACTGTTAAGAAATCTGAGGTGATACATTTCTCTACAATGCACCATTTCACATCACAACACTCTGAATGACTTTGTTTGCCTCTCAACTATTGAACTGTGCAGAAGAAAAATCTGTGAAATTCCACTTTACATTGCTGTCAAAGAATGAAAAAGACATCCTGAATGTGATAAATATATAAAGCCATCTACTTATGTATTGCATGTTAGCTATAACCCTGACCTCTGAACAAACATCTTTCTGATTAGTTCATAAACCACCTGACAACACTGATTCTGTTCATTTTGCTGCTGCAGCAGTTTGTTCAGAAAAGATTGTGGACTGTTGCTTAATACAGAATAATTACACACCCTCTGAGACAAAAGAGTGCAACCAGACAGCATAGATTAAAGTGTTTACATGAATTTTGAGAAAAAAAGCTGATACTGCATTTTTAAAAATGGTACAACAGAAAAAAAGATAAAGAAAACACAAGCTGATGAAATCAGCAATATCCACAGTTTCCAGTGGAGCTAATAATGATGCCCTTAAAGTGGACCATAACTTTATTGCAGGGGTGCTCAATCCTGGTCCTGGAGATCTACTTCCCTGGAGAGTTCTGGTCCAACACACACCTGGCCTTTAATGTCTGCTCAAACACACCCACCCACCTGGCAACTAACAGATGAGTGTAATCAGGTGTGCTTAAGCAGGTAAATTACCAAACTGTGCTGGACACCAGCCCTCCAGGACCGGAGTTGTGCACTCCTACTCTAGCTTCTGTATACACAGCTATCCTTACACTTATGAGAAACAGTGTTAACACAAGCAGGATTTTAAGCGTAATCTCTGTCTGCTGCATTTGTAGCATATGGTTAATTAGTAATGGATAGTAACTTAGTGTCCCTGTTCTTAGAAAAGTACTGAACATTTTGTGACTCAAAACAGATCCAAATGGGCAGACAGAGATTTGTCAGTAAATGTTTATGCAAAACATATTTTTGTAGAACATTTTCCTGAATTCTGCAGTCAAAGATGTTTGTAAATTAAGTTGTAAGGCTGCATAGTTGGTTCTTTCAAAGATACGCTTTCCAGAGGGAAGTATTTATGGTAATTTGTTACCAAGTTAGATAAAATTTACTAACAACAGCTTTTCTGCTTATTTCCATGTATTACCAATGTTTATTCACAGAATTGAGCAACTGCCCACTGGCTTCTACTATGAGTGGATCATTCTATCATTGTACTGGCAGACGATGTCCCACAGCTTTGAAGCCATTAAAATGAGCTCAAAATAACAATAAACTGCAGCATAATTGTCTTGGACTGAATGTTCCAAGACAATTTTGATTTAACAGAATTTGGACGCAGCAGAGAGAGTTTAGCTTGAAAAATGCCAGAGTTTTCTTTTAATATGGGATGTTCACTGCCAGTGTGAGAGGCATGCAGTGCATTGAGGGACACAGCTCTCACAGTTCAGACACACTCACACACAGAGCCACACTTTTTTTTATATTTCGTACACAAGTGTTTGACACAAGAAACACTCTAGAAAAATCAATATTTACACGTAGTAAAAGACAGTGGTGCAGGTCACATTTGTACATAGATGACCTGGTGAACTTGGCATGTAGAGTTGCTGCGTTGCTGGCGCTCTTACTCAGGCGTATTCCTGTTTGTGTGGGGGGGGAAAAAAAAAACAACAAATCTCAGCTATTCAGTTAATTTTGATAGTCATGATAGCATTAGCTATACAGCTTTTGTGTTCCATTCATTGTGGGTTACCTGTGAACGTATGCTGGGACCTTAGCTTCTGCTTCAGGAGAACAAGCTGCACAAGAAGAAGAAGAGATGAAAATCAAATAGGTCTTTGATCAGATTTGCCTTTATCCCAGACAGCTGACTGAACCTGATTATTGTAGTTACAGGCAAGAAATGATGAGCTCTATTTGTACAATCCATCTATTTACTAATAGAACACAGTCAGGTTTTTGAGCAGTAGTTTTTAGGCCTGTAAATATAATGAAGACATATCCAGCTCCAGTCCTGGAAGCCACAGCAGTGCAGAATTTGCCCTTATTCACAAAGCAGGTCAACTCAGATTTATTAAATCTGATTTTTAGACTGTGTCCACATTGCAAGTTACAATATCTGATTTACATGCTTATATTACAACAACATTTACTCACATATCCATTTTTGGTAATCACAGGAATGCATTTGCTGACTAGGACAGACAAGCAAAATATGCCACCCATTTCAATACCATTTTTAACAAGCCCTCATCAAGCTCACCTTTTAGTTTATATAGTTTAGCTGATAGAACATGAAATCCTGACTGGTTGCATATCCAGAGATCTGATTTGAATCCACACATGTGGCTTAAATTTGATTGAAAAAAGTCAGATTTCATGTAGGTTTTGCTGTTCACAGTGCAGAAAATATCTCCTGCTGAAACTGTATATGTCAGAGAGACAGACTTGAGCTGCCAAACTCCCTCAGTTCATTTCATTAAGGACTCTGCAATTAGCTAATAGGCTGAATCAGAGAAAAGACTAAAGTGCAGTGCTGTGGCCTTCCAAGACTGTGACTGGGCACTGCTGCTATAATGTAAGTTCAACCTGAAGCTCTACTTGGATAATAATACTAGCACCAATATTAGAATCTCTAGTTTTTCAAAAGCTTATGCTGCTAATGTGCTGTATATGAAATGGATGAGTTAATACTCGCCCGTTTACATGTTACAATTTTGAAAGCTTGAAAAAACATTAAAATGACATCTTTAACTGATCACGCTTTCAGCAAAGTTCCTCATACAACTGTATGCAAAAATTTGGGTGCCCCTGTCAAATGACATGGTTTGTTGATTTTCTATGAGGAAATAAGTTAACACATCCTCTATAGTGAACACACATCCGCACATTTTGATGCACAATTACTGTTTATTTGCTAAATTTAACATATTTGTGGGGAAAACATAAAATGTGGCCCATGCAAAAGTTAAGGCACATTTTTTTATAATTTATTTATAATATTCTAAACTCAGACTCCTGGGCAAACAAGTACAGAAAAATGATACGAAAAATGATTATGATATTTACGTTTGTTACTTGTCAAGGATATGTAACCTTATTTTCACTTAGAAAATCAACAAAACATGTAATTTGACTGAGGGGTGTTCAACATTTTGCATATGGCTGTATACATGGCAGGATGTAAGTAGCTGGGCAGTAATAACTGCTTTATCTCTGTTGTTTTGCACTCTGATCCCCACTGAGGAGCATTTCACCGAAAGGCAAAAACTAAAAGCAAAAAGCCCCAAAACAAGCAGAAACTGTAGCTACATTACAGGCCTAGCATGCCATCACCAGGGAAAATACTCTGTTAAGTATGTGTGATTATATGGGTAATGTTCATTAGGTATAGACTCATTAGGTATGGCAGGAATAGCTTGTGAAGCACAATTCTATTTAGAGAATTCTATTTTCTATTTCAAATTAAAGCTGATTCTGCACTTTAACTTTGCAGTCATGGTTTCATTTCAAATGCTGAACTACAGAGACAAAACAACAAAAATCACTGCCCTGTTACCTACAAACTGCACAGTAATGCATGAGGATCAACATTTACTGTTTTTTTGCGAGCGGGGAGAAAATCCCCGTAATTCTCTGAGGAGAGCAGGGTGAATAAGGAGGGTTGTAGCAAGGCAGGCCAGCATGTGAAGAGCACAGTGAGAGATGAGATGTGAAACTGCTGCGGCATGACACAGCACGCTGAGACTACAGAGGCTAAAGACAGTGGACAGAACCTGGAGGAGCGAGAGGGCTAAGTTAGGATGGCAATGAACATGGAGTGAATTAGAGGCCACAATCACTGTACTGAACCCTGAGATGCAAACAGATCCCATTTACACCCTGCATTAACCTTTAGAATTCATACTTACCACCAGCGCTAACAGAAGCATGGTGTGATTTGATATCAATTATTTCCCTATTATTACTGTTAGCTTATTGTAGTTCTTTCTAAAGTTTCAGTTAACTCCACATTTATAGAGGTGTAACAACTCATAAAATTCATTTTCACTTCAATATAATCCTAATCCGATATATCTTCCTGAAAATGTAGCTTATGTCAATATGTTAATGTTTCCACTGTCAGTGGCTGAAAATATAGCTTATGTTAATATGTTAACCATTGTCAGTTTATTAGAGCATTCAGCATTATAAAACTACAGAATATGAAACAAAATGGTCCTCAAGCTAATGATAATCTCAAGTTAACACACTAACCAAAAGCTAACATGCTAGTTACGATACCATAAAATACGGCATGCTGGACTGTTACATCCCTACACAAGTGTTTCTACACAAGTAGACGAGGAAATATTTTATTTTGAATTGAATTTGATGTTTTGTAGGTAGAGAAAGCATTATTTATATTTATATGTTTTAGAATCATTGTTGTGATCAAAACAAAATGAAAAAAGCCTTTCTCTAACTTACTGTAACTATGGAATTATGTAACAGTAATTGAACTGTAGCAAAGGGATAATAACAATAATTAGCAATTATTATTTATTAATGTCAATTAAAATTGCACAGTAAGATGTCAAATGTTTGGGCACACTGAATGTATGTATTTCTTCAGACAATTTAGTGTTAAGGTTCATGCTTAAATCAATTTACATTTTTTCTAAGGTAAATATGACTAAATATGAAGCCAAATTAAATAAAAAAATGCCAAAATACGTTTAGCTTTAAGCTTGTTGAGAGCGTCCTGGGTGGCTCCTCATGAATCAGTTTAACAGAATGTCAAAAGTGTCTGAAGCTGCATCAAAGAGGGGCTACTTTAACAGTATTTTTGTAAAAACTGTTAAATATAAGGTTGTTTTAGTTAGTGTAACACTATTTGGTCACTGCATAATTCCTAAAGTGTTACTTCATAACTCTGTCGTCTTCACTGTCAGGAGGTGTCCAAACCTTTGACTGGTACCATACGTCTACTAAAATCTCCACTGTACTATTAGTGCGATATGCAGTGGCGATCAGGATTTGACTCTGACACGTCCAGGCGACTCCTGATCAAATCTACTCTTCTGTTGTGATTTTTTTTCCTACCATGACTGCCTTGAGGGACATTTTGGCGTCTGTGTGTGTACTGCAGGAAAGGTGCTGAGTGTGAGTAGCGTTAGTTTAATTACAAGGCAGCAGATAGTTGAAACAGTGTTCTAGCTTGCAAGCGCATAACCCCATCTCCAGCCCATAACTTTTAGAACTTGTATTTGTCTGACACAACCGGTTGTATTTACGAATTGTCACTATGATCTTTCGCAACTCAAAAAAGTGGTTAAACCATTTTTAGGATGGCATAATGTGTGCTAAAACTCTATTAATGGTGCTGGCGCTGTGTTGGTTAAAATGAAGTGGAGTTGAGGAGTCAACACCAGCGGCAGGAGTCGACTCCAGAAAACCCAGAGTTGTGCATCACTGATATGAGGGCCTTGAATGGATGGTGTTTCCGTGACTGTATCTATTGTTAGTAAATGGCCCAACCGTTAGTAGAATGATTACTGTCATTCTGAAACATTACCCTGAGAGAGAGAGAGAGAGAGAGAGAGACTTGCAGGGCTGTAGATTTGACAAAGTTGAGAAAGGTCAGAAACAGGCGTACATTTGCACCCACCGAGTGAGCACACACCTCCCTCAGGAGTGCACTTTCTTGCTGGAGTGGGGTGGGAGGCGGTGGGCGACGTATGAGGGGGGCGGTAGCCTGATAAAAGCGTGAGGGAGGAGAAGTGAAGTGAGGTGAGCTGGCAAAGCAATGGCCATGGTAGTGCGCAACACACACAAACACACTGTGGTAGGCCCCCTCAAGGAAGAGGAGGAATATGAGGGTGGAAGTCACGGACAGTTTTTCCTGAAAAGCTCAATTACATAAGGGAAGCTGCGGTAAAGTCACGACTGAGCACAATAAAAGTCCTTGCCTGACTAATATTGTAATATTGTGACTAATATTGTGCTATATTGTGCTATTTTTACATAGAATGTAAATAACCTTAATATCTTGGATTAAATACACCAAACATGCATTATTCCCAAAATATCTTGAAAGTGCATCTTGTGGAAAGCATCTCTGAATGTCTACACATTGTCCACAAGGTGGCAGTCTTGAGGGCTGAATCAGCATCTGCCTGTTTGCCCTCAAATACTCACTCAGTGGCATTAATGCAGGGGTGTCCAGTCTTGTTCACAAGGAACTCATCTGATTAAATGTTTGAGGGTAATTGATAAAACAAGGAGAGTCTGGTGTGCTACTGCTCATTTGGAATGGAAACCTGCTGTCATACTAGATTTTTGTGGCTAGGATGTGGATAAGATTGGACACCCCTGCCCTTAAAATGACTGACTGGCAAAAAATCATACACAATTTTCTCCTAACTCCAAATATATTTGATATATAGACAATGTCAGGTGTCTGAATTTTGCTTCCTTAGTTTTGCACTGGAACTACAGGGCTAATGTAGCTAATTTGTAGCTAATAAACCAATTCATCACATACCTGCCTCATAATGACTTCCTTAAGTGGTTTTTGACAAAATAGACTTCCTTAAGTGGTTTCTGACACTATGAGACACTGTTACAAACATGAACATAGCTAAAAATGTAGCATGTCTAATACAGTAGTAGCCACCTTATAGCCTGAACTTTGTCTGTATTGTCAGTATTGGCAGTACATCATACAGTCAGAAACCACGTAAGCAAGTCTATTGCTGGGATATAACAAAGGGGAGAAGACAGTTCGGTGCTTGAAAAATGAATGGAAAAGCTCATAATGCTCAACATTACATCTGTTTATGAGGAACGTCCCACCATTCAATTAAAGGGTCAATCAGCTCACTTTCCATCCTGCATTGTGGAGATGTGTGCCGTAGCCAAAACAAGCTGAAAAAACTTTTTTTTGTACATTACTAGAGCCAAATGCTACACACTGTGCGATTTTAGCATAGAGATTTTATCAGCTCAGCCCATTCAAAAAGACAGGAACCTAGGCTGCGTCCTAGGCCACATAGTACCGTACTACACATACAGTGAATGTACTGCTAATGGTGGTGTACTATTTTTGACGTACTATTTGGTTTGGTAGCATGCAGTTTGAGACGCAGTACTGGAAAATAAGCGCTGCCTTATGAGAGCCACTACAGATGGGTAGTGACTCATTAAGCTGAAAATCTAAAAAGGGAGGCCCTGCCTCTAGTGTACTGAAGGAGACGGTCTCAGCTGGCTGTGGGTGGTAAATCACTGTGTAGAAGCAGAGCAGACAAAGCTAAACATGTTTTAAAAAGCTTCATCAGTCTTTGCTTACCAGCTTGCGCGCACTGCTTCAATATCACTCACTAGGTTTTGTGCCAGACATATTCCAAATATCTGCCAAACAGAAAAGAAATGCAGAAAACCTTATTATAATTAAAAAAAGAAATGAGAAGAACTCAAGAAAAAAATGTATTTTTTTAATGGATTGAGTGTATAAGAAAGAGACTGAGAAGGTTATGGACCCTCACCTGTAGAAGTGCAATTCCTATAAAGATGCCTGCCACTACTGTCAGGTTGTCCTGTAACCACTTCTCAAACTGAGGCACGCAGCCTTTCACATGTATGTATGTCCTTTGCTCTTCACTCTAAAGGAACAGACAAGACAGCAAGCTTAATATCAAAATATGTTGATGTTTTTAAAAATATGCACGGTCAGGCATTTGATAATGTTTATTCTTGTGTTCCTTTGCTTGTGATATGACAATAAACAGTAGAATTACAACACAATCACTGATATAGCTTTAGCTTTGCTTGTTATGGCCTGCAGGGGGCTCCTTCTGCACACTGTGTAGTCCTCTGCAATATCTGCTTAGGAATTTATTCTGACAGCACACGAATGTAATTCTAGCAGTAATTTTGTTTTTACTTTTGCCTACTTATTGCTATCGTAACAACTTTTAATCTCCAAAATGTTTTCACAGGAGAAAAAACTTCAGTAATGATATGGACTGTATTACTGTTGTACTGTAGCTCTTTCTATTATAATGTGCTATCGTTCAAACACAGAATCAACATTGATAGTCAGAGGCTCATAACGTCTTGTTATTTTTCTGAAGATGGCATTTGAGGGAGATACTGAAAGAAAGAAAGGCCAACGCACCGATTTAGCCCGGACATCATATCCGCACTGCGTGTTGATGACATCCTCCTGAAAAACAGGAAGTGAACTATAAATTCTTTCTTCAGAATAAATGGGGAGAAAGTGGACAGAAGCGCTTTGTTTCTGAGGAGGCACTTGGACAGTGGCACTGGGGCATGTGTGGTTGGGAGAGATAAGAAACAGGAAGGAAATACTCATTCTGAATTGAACAAACGGCCTATCTATGCTTTGCCAAATAAATTTTTCTGTAGCAACTGTTGCGAGGTGGACAAACTTTACAGAATATTAACAAAAATCCCATTAACTTAATGAGAAACTGTTAATGAGTTTAGTCTCACTACATAATGTTGAGTTACCAGTTTATAATTTTATACAGATGCATACAGAATACAACCCCTTTTCCAAAAAAAGTTGGGATGCTATGCAAAAAATGTAAATGAAAACAGAATGCAATGATGTACAAATCATTTAAATCACATATCAAGACAACATATCAAATGTTGAAACTGAGAAATTTTATTCTGAAAAATATATGCCCATTTTGAATTTGATGCCAGCAACATCTTTCAAAAAAGGTGGGGCAGGAGCATGTTTACCACTGTGTTGCATCATCTCTTATTTTAACAACACTCTGTAAGCATTTGGGAACTAAGAAGACCAACTGCTGTCATTTTGAAAGTGAAATGTTTTCCCGTAATGCACAGGGCATTTTTCCACATTGCCTCAGTCAATCTTAAATGAGCTCGGGCCCAGAGAAGGCGGTGGCATTTCTGTTTCCTATTTATATTTGTTTTTTTTCTTTGCATGATAGAGTGATGAGATGCAGTGATTTCCACTACAGAATATTGTCTGTATTTAACACAGTGCTGCCTGAATGCCAGAAGGCCATGGCCTGCCAATATTTTCTTTTCAGCCTTGTCACTTGCAAACAGAGATTACTCCGGATTCTCTACAACTTTTCATGATATTATGTACTGTTGATGATGAAATCCCAAGTTATTTGCTATTTTACATTAAAAAATGTTATTCTTGAATTGTTGCACTATTTGCCTGCACAGCATTTGGTGTGGAGTGTGAACCATTTTTATAATTAATAATGTTACTGTCCTGTTGCCAATTAACCTAATTAGTTGGGAGATTTTCCACAACTTTCCACAACTTCACCAGTCTTCTGTTGCCCTGTCCCAACTTTTTTGAAACATGTTGCTAGCAAAAAATTTTAGAATGTGTATGTATTTTCCAAAAAACAACAAAATTTCTCAGTTTCAACATTTGACATCTTGTCTTTGTACTATTTTCATTTAAATATGGGGTTTATTTTATTTTAAACTTCTAATGCAGCAATCTGAGTTTAGTCTCACTACATAATGTTGAGTTACCAGTTTATAATTCTACAGTGTGATCTCTCACAGATGCATACACAATAAATGTGATTTGAAATGAATAACTTACTTGTTCAGCCTTACAAGTGTTGCTATGAAAGGACGCTCTTGTGGGTGGGGCATCGTTAAGTCAAATGTATTTAGGATGCTGCCCTGCATTTCCTTTATGACCTCACTTTCAGTAGAAGAGGGTTACATTTTACCCTACAATACATTTTACTTTACATCAGTTTGAGTCGCAGACTAATGTAGGGTAAAATGTAACATGGACATTTTATCTAGTTAAACAAGTAACTACAAGTAGAAAATACTTTCTCCTATTCCAGTTACTTCATCTCTAAATTTTTTACAGCAGATATTTCTTTGTACCATTTGTACCATAGAGGTATTTTTTTTCATCATAAGTAATTTTCGATTACTGAGTTGTGTGTGTAAGTCACAAAATTCACACCTATTTTAACCCACTTGGTAGTTATAGTATATTATAGTTTTGAACCATGTGAATAACATACATTGAGAACTAGCCAGGCTAAAGTACAGTCATCACACAGTGGGATTAGTTTTAATCCAGTGTTACAAATATAAATAATGACAGGACTCCATATTCCTCCATATAAATGAACAAGTTATTTTCTGTAAGTGTTCATGTAGAGATTCATCTATAACATGCAATAGATGTCATATAAATAAAATATACTTCAGTTTTATTGTGCTGGTATTGCACTTCTAATGTTTGACATGTTTGCCCATTTTCACTAATCATATTTATTTTGACGTATTTAGATTGGAAATGTCTTCTGTTTCAAGCAACATACTACTATATTAAATCAACTGTGCCTTCACTGATTAACCAGACTTTTCAGAAACTATTACAACTAGCCCCCGAGTCTGTTACAGCTAACCCTGCCTATGGAGTTAGCTGTAAACTTTTGCACTTTTGCCACTTTCAGCTGATTTAGTCATAAACAGTAGGTGCTGGAAACTGTCTGTGCTTTCATCAAGCAGAGATGTGTATGTGGCTTGTATAAAAGAATTATTAATCTTGCTCAAATACTTTTAAAATTATTAAGCGAAAACAAACGTGTCAGTCTGTGCCTTGCTCTCCACAACTTCTTGAAATGAATTCCAGACATGACACAGCCTTACACGATATGCATTTGCACTGCTTTGTGTTGGCCTGTCCAGTTCCTACTGAAGCAGCAGAATCTCTCCAGATGGCGCCCCTGTCTCCTCTGTCTGACTGCTGATGTGATTTAACTACACACAGGAAGAAAAAAGCCTACAGACAAATTGTTTAATGCCTTCGGATGATGATTTATAAGGTTAATAACTCACAGCATGCCACAATCAATGCTTTTTGCCTCAGGCGCCCTCCTCTGACTCAGAAGCACTTATTTATTGTGAGTAAACTTTTTTTATTCACAAATCCAATCAACCCTTTATGAGTTTAAAATGGTCTTCATACATTTTAAAGAGTATTTTCCTCATCACTTCTGTCTACATCTTAGTCATTTATTGTAAATGCCCTAAGATGCAGTGCTGACAAAAAAGAGACTGAACATAAGGGAATCTTTCACAAAAGCATCATACTATGATTAATGCATCTTTGCATTATATTCTCTAAAGGAAATAACAATTTGATGTGACTGTTCTCCATTCTCTAGCACAGATGTGTGGAGAAAAGCAGTCTGCCACTGCCAAGAGTTCTGCCACTGATTTTTATATGTATACATTTTCAGTGCATGCATACCACTTTGTGCACAAACACTGAAAATACTACTTAATAAAACTAATATGCTGAGTAATGTGCATACTATATTACACATACTTAAAAATGTAATAATGCAAAAGAGATTCAGCAAATGCCTACTAATGAAGTACATAAAAGGCATATACTTTGAAGTATGCATACTTAAAAAACTAGTTCATATACTGGAAATACATTAAGAATTGTATGCGCACTACGCATGTTACTTTTACTTACCTATACATACTTTAAAAAGTAGTGTGCATGCAGTGTAAACAGTATGCGTACTATTTTCAGTACATACATACTGCTTTTTAAGTATGCACATTACCATGTATACTAAGTATGCATACTATTTTTCAGTGTATACAGTGTATGCATACTACATAAGTATGCACAGCATGCATTCTCTTCAATTTTGTGCATATAGTAGTATGCATACTTAAAAAGTAGTATGCATCCACTGAAAATAGTATGCATACTCAAACATAATATGCATACTACCAGGCATGCTACTTTTTTACTTACACATACTTAGAAAGGTAGTGTGCATGTTAGGCCTGAATAATATCTAAAAATAATTATCATTATATTTATAGTTAAAAAAATGCGATCCTTGATTATGAAAATCGAATGATTATCAAAATATTTCTCTACTTGCTGCTTTACAGTAATATTCAGTCACTTTAGCTTGGTTGTTTTACTGCAGTGAGTCACACTGAAGCAAGTTCCAAAGCAAACAACAATAATATTATAAAATATATAAAACATTTGTTTTTAGGTATGCATATATAGTAAGTAAGCATTCACTGAAAATAGTTTACATACTACTATGCATACCATTTTTAAGTATCCATATTTGTGCCACTGTAAGCATAATTAAATGGGATACACTGAAAACAGTGTGTATACTTTTAGAAATACTGGAACATTATGCATAGTCTGTTTAAGTATGCCTGCTGCTTCAATGTATGTATTACTTTTTAAAATAGTAAAAAAAAATGAATGTTGTAGAGTAGTATGCTATATACTAGAATTACATAATAGTATAAAATACTAATAGTATTTTCAGTTTAAGCATATGCTGTACATTAATGCTACACTTAATAAGTATAAATGCATAAAGAGATGGTCACTTTATTTTGATGGCCTCTTATAAATGGTCTAAAGATAATTAAATTATTAACAAACTGTTAACTGTAATACTCAACAATATTAGGTGAAGGGTTAGGTTTAGGGGTAGGTTTTATGTTTAAGTTAAGGTTAGGTTTAGAGTCAGGGTTAGAATATCACACTCAACTTCAAGTTTATTGCATTTCATATATAATTATTTTAATATAAGTTATGCTAAGCATCTACAAAGAATCTACACTGGAGTACTAAAATAAAGTGTTACCAAGTGTTATGTGTATCTGTGTGTCACCCTCTTACCGCTGGGTCCTTGGTGCAACAGGAGAAGGGCACCCCACACTTCTCTCTGCTGGGATTGCTTTCTGTACAGTTGAAGTAGATGTTGAGGTTCCAGTCATCAGCTCCAAATGCCCCACAGCACTCCCACTGAACAGAAGAGGGAATAACACAATCTCTTTCTGATCTTACATTTGCCACATTTCAGAAATATCAAGTGTAAATTTTGATTTATGTCTGAAAAAATAATCAGAGAGGATGAAATTAAACATTAAATGCCAACAACTCTCTAAGTAATTGTTTTTTTCTTCATACCAAATTGGCATATCTGAAGGATCTATTAGCAGTTTAGCTACGGCAGTCTACTGTGCACGTCTGGAGGATGTCTGCTAAACCAAAGCTCTTGTGAGCCTATGTTTGTATCCCATGTTAACACAGAGTGCTTTATCATTTCTGTCAGGCAGGATCACAGCCCTGCCCAATGGGTGATAAACTCTGCTGAACTCCAATATCTAATTAAATTTGTCTTCGTAGAGTCATCTGCTGGGAGTAGATCTGGCAACCGCTGGCCCCAAACAGAGCTGAAAAACTGCACTGCTGTCCGACTGCTCAGATCCAGAAACTGTCGTCTGGGCGCCAAATGTCTTTGTGCATGAGGACATTTCTGGATGAAGTGCCTATTTGTCTTAAGCTATAGTTTTAAGGCAGCATACAGAAAGTTTAAAGAGGACAGTTTATACCAAATTATATAATAACATTTATACTACTGTTACTAAACTGCTTTGGGTTTAGCTGACCATCAAACATACTTTGTCGATGGATTCATGTTTTTCTAATGAATCCATTGCTTAACTATCTCTGGTTAGATATGTGTATAGTACAGACAAATCCCTTCCCTGAATACTAAACACAAATTACCATTTATATCTACTGTTTTACAAAGATGGGAAGCCTTCAAAGAAACAGGTGGTGAAGTTTCACTGAGTAACATACAGGCTTCTTATCAGCCCACTGTTGAGCACTCTGTATGAACACGAAGGTCCTGTCAGCTAAATAAAAGTTTGGAGTAAGAACATAAGGATTCGGTATAGTACTAACAAATAGATCAGGTTGCCAGGGAAACTGGCTTTCTCTGTGTCCTCCTGACTCTCTATCTGTGTCTGTGTATGTGTCTGTCTTATCTGTCTGTCTCTCTTTCTTTCTCTCTCTCTCTGAATCTCAAATATCTCCCTACCTCCTATATGGGGTTTGTCTTTGGGGACCAAAATGCTATGTTTGTGGTGGGCAGAGGGCCAAAAAGACAAAAGAATATACCAATCAAGAGGATAAATTGGCTTCAAATCAAGATTATTCTATTTTGTTGGTAAAATACTTTGAATTTTAAAATACAGAATTTAATATGTTACATACAGTATAAAATTATGTTTGCTCTTGCACTATGTGAGGGGTGGAGTTACAGTAATTTTCTGGTGACTTTTCTGCCAAATCAAATGTCCTCATTGACAAACTTTAGCCCATGGGCCACACTTTGGATAGCCTGCCCCAGGGAAGGACTGGCCATCAGGAGAACCGGGACAATTCCGGGAAAGTGTGGGGCCCCTAAGAGAGCAAGGAAGAGACAAATTGTATTAAAGTATTTGCCTGCACATGCAGTCCCACATGAAAATGAATGGAGACCACCTGGGACAAATGGCATGTGATGGGCAAATACTGGGGTACACATATCTAGACTTGTTAGTGGTCAACTGTATTTTCCATGCATGGCCATTGGCCAATCACAAATTGTGACTGTAAATGCCAAAACTGCCTCCAGGACAAAATGCAATGAAAAAAAAAAACAGGAAAGGTATAATGTGAAGGCTAGCTAGAAAGAGGGGGGATGTGAAAAGTTGCGTGGTAAAAAACAGAAATACCAGATGCCAGAGCAAAGAACCGCAGGGCTGAAGGGAGGCGAAAGAGTCTGTGATTAGACAAAAGTCCAGGGCTGCCCTGCCCTATTTAGTGTACTGTATAGGTCTGAAACTAAGGTTTCTACACCCATACAGTGCACTAAGTGTTAGACAGGGAGTAATGGCTTTATATTAGACATATAATGCACAATTTGTAGCAGAAAATATTTCATGACCTATACTAGAAGCAGGGAGCCAGTCTCTCTCTCTCTCTTTTTCTTCTATTCACTCAGCCCTCCTTCCCTGTTTCACCATACATTTTCTTTTCCCGTTCTTTGCTTTACTTTGTCTTTCTCTTCATCTACATCCTGAAACATCGTGAAATACTCCAGTGAGCTTGTCATGAACACAGCAGGTTCTCTCTCTCTCTTACATATTCCTGAGTGAAGTCAATAAGGTTCTGGAGGTCGATGTCATCTCTATAGGCTCTGATGTTGTTGTTAATGAAGAAGTTGAGCTGGTCTTTGATCCAGTCCTTAAAAACAAAGGCAAGAACTCCTGCTGTCAGCTCCAGGAAGAATATAATCCCCAGAAACACAGAGAACTAGAGGAAATGAAAGGAAAGGTAAGAACCCAATTATACTTCACTACCATTTGTCCAAGTAAAGACCTCCATGTTAAGCTATTAGTGACAATATTGCCATGCAATACAGTCAACAGAGAACAGCATAGCAAACATTTACTAGGAAATGAGAGAAAGCCTGGGACAAAATTGAGGATTTTTACCCATATTTGACAGAGAGGACCTTTGGACACATCGCACCTTTGGTTAAAAAGGCCACAATGGCCAGAATAGCCTCACAAGCCAGACCTCTGCACATTGTCAGAGAGTCTGTTGGGTTTGGTCATGTAACATGGCAAATGCTTCAAAGAAAACTATTTTAACACAGCATCTACAGGGACTTAACTTGAATATGGTATTTTCAGCAAACTGTAGTGTGCCATTACTATTTATATGCTAAGTTAATCATATGCCATAACTTTTGCATAGGGTAGAATTTATTTCCCCCCAAATAAACAGCAAATAAACAGTAATTGTGCATTCAAATGCACCATGTACGTGTGGGCTGGGCATCTAAGGCTAAGAATATGGTCAGTATACCTCATTACTTACAAATTTGAGCAGGAACGTGTTCTCTCTCAGCGCTCCAATGCAGCCAGCAAAACCCAGAATGAACATCACCCCTCCTACCACCAGGAAGAGCCAGACAGGGTCAAACCCACCAAGATCAGTGATGGAGGAGAGGTTTGAGAGCACACCCTGACAGAGGGAGAGAGAGGGGTCAGTTGATGATGTGATCGAGAGTCATTTTTTGTGAGGAGTTCATCACTCTGAAGAACCATTTCAAGATGCAAAGAACCCTTTAATCATGCAAAGGGTTCTTTGAGTGTTTATGGTTCTATATATAACCATTATCTTTAATAAGGAACCTTGAAGAACCACCTTTTTTCAGAGTGTACGTTTTCAGAGTGTATGTTAATTTCATGTAACTTATGTTAATCTGCAAATAATAGTTACTTAGTATGTTTTTTTGAAAGAAAAAAAAAAAACAATAAAATAACAAAACACATTAATCTAAAACAAACTGAAACAGTAGAGAATATCAGTCTGACACTGGATATTATAATAGTCCAAGTAAGATGATACAAAAGATCCTCTCTGTGTCCTAAAAATTTTGCAATACTTCAACTGGAAAAGCAGGACTGAAAATTTTTAATATGCATTGAAAATTTTAACTGAGAATCAAAAATAACGCCCAAGTTTCTAGGACAGTGCTTAACTTTTGATGTTAGTGGACTCTTGACTTTGAGTGTAGTGATCTCTTGTAAACAACTACTGCAAGAAGCATGAAAGTGCCTCCCAACCCAAATTCTTTTACAGGGAGGCTGAGTAAGATGAGATTGAGATGTTTCGCATGAAGTGTTTCCGCAGTGAATCACTGTCCACCTAAGTACAGTACAGTTTAGGCACAGGATCCTCTGAGCCTTCGGTGCCTGGCACACTTATCTTTACAGCTCCAGTTACATGCTCCCAAAAGTACACTTTGTGCTAGCGGCTAGTGCCCAACCAGACAAAGTGTGCCTGTGCATGCGCAATTCTGACACAAAGGCAGGAAAGGGCATTTCAGGATTTCTGCACAATTGGATTTTTAAGATGTAAACAGAGGCATTTAAGATGGTTTGGTGTGAAATACTCAGTTCGAGAGAACTAGAGAGTCAGAATTGTTCACAATGGTGGTGACAGGAACCAAACGTCTAAAGCATTTAAAGCATCTAAAAGCTACCTCAGAGACAATTATTATATGAAATGCTAACAAATACACTGCATGATGCCTAAGACATAGTTTTATGACAGTTTTGAGAAGGTTTTGGCATAAAATTCGTGTTTAAAATCTATTTATGACAGAGACATACATGCAGGGTGTTGTAAGGCACAAATAGTACCCAAAGAAAACGCATTTTTCCAGCTTTGCCACTATTTTACCATTATCAGCATTACATATAAAACCTTAAATGACCTGTGCAGGTTCACTGATAGTTTTGAATAGTAAATAAAATGGTTATATTTGTGTTGCAGATATCAGAACTAATGCTTTCCTTCACCACCACCACTGGTCAGTTTCTCTACAATGCGCCATTTCACATCAAACCATGTGAATGACTTGATTACATCTCAATAACTGAATTATCCAGAAATTTTCAACAATTGCCCAGCGAGGCAATACTGTAAATACAGAATATTTCTAAACTAAAAAAGTAGGAAAGTGAAAAGTCTTAGTAAAGTGTTGGTAAGTATTGAAATGGAATAGCATGCACATATATAGCACTGGGAAAAAGTTTTAGGCACCTGAGAAAATTGGCTGGGCAAAAACTGTTAATTTGTTCAGAAAAGCACTAATATTAGAAGAAAAACAAAGAATATTAATAAAAAAGTTGTGATTATTTTATGTATGTCAGTGTGTTAATTTAAACAGTTCCAAACCTCTTTTCATGGCAGCCCAGTATTAACTGTAGCTATCATCCACTGCCTGGTTTGTCTAATCAATACTTCATTAAATTAAATCAGGTGTGCTGGTGATGGAATTAAAAAAAATCTATATGATGCCTGGGGTGGAGGGAAGGGGGGGGGCTTAGAGGAGAACTCTGGAACCAAACTTTGTTCTACAAATCGACTACTTTTTTAAAACTAAGACCTTCTTGTTTCTTTTTACTGTATTTATGCTTATTTGCATGTATTCTAATGATATATGGTGTTATAGGCACAAACACAGTTATTGCAAAGATAAATGGTTTTAAAGAATGTGCTTAGGTGTTAGACTTTTGCACATTATTGTATATTTTATTACGAGTGCACATCTGTAGCCTTTTTTTGTATATCCAGCAGTGAGAAAACTGTCTCTGTGTTATTACAAACTGTCCCTAGTTATTTTCTAATAGTTAGCAAACAGTAGAATGGGACAAATCATCCTCAGATCAAGAGGTGATTGGTTCTGGATTTTAAACTATACTATCTGGCATTTCAAATTAGACCTTTGAAGACTTGCAGGTTCCCCTGTACCATTGTGCAGTCTTGAAGCTAACATCGTTCACACCATTAGGCTGCAGTCTATTTTAAGGATTCCCAAGAAATCTTTAAAGATGTTTATCTCTATCATTTCCCACTCAGCAATCATGGGAGGACCTTTTCCTTATGCCAGCAGAATGACTCTCTGGCATAACAGTAACATCAATACAGGCAACAAGCCATTTGTACATAAAGTTTGATCTAACCAAGACATACATACCTTGAGAGATATTTTTAATGAGGAAGGTCAAAAATCATTTCAGGATCTCAAAGAAGAGTTTACTTTACGAGGTTTCTCCTTTTTGTTTCATATTTAAGATTGAGATCCACTTTAAAAGCGTATGGTGTCCCCTGGTCTAATCAAATATTTCTACACCCTTTACAGAAATGGGTAGATTCTACTTCTGCATCAGGAGGCATGGTATCTACAGTATACAAACATATTCTAATCCTTCAGTTTCTTTGTTTTGGGAGCCTGAATTTAAAGTTAAACCTAATTGGTTCATAGTATGGAACAACTGTTTTATTACTTTAAAGTATTCAGCAATCAAATAATTTGTTTTAAGTTCATATAAAGACATATGCTACACCCAATTTACTGTATAAATTAAAAGTCAAGTCTTTGCTGTCATTTATGTAACTCAACAGCAGTTGGCACATATATGCATATGTTTTGGGCATCTCCTATTGTAAATGTATTCTGGCCCTATGTCCAAGATACTCTCTCTAATATTTTGGGAAAATCTGCACACAGACCGCACTGGACTTTCCTTCTAGATGACAACTCTGCAGAATTGTTTTCTACTCATCAAAAAGGCTTTTTTAGCAGGCCTTACAGCAGCCGAAAAGACAATTTTGAAATTATGGTTCGAACCCTCCGCTCATCTGCTCATCGTGTTTGGCTTGCTTGTTTTCGAGACATTAAATTCTGGAATGTACAACGGCTGGGCTAAATAAGGCCAAAATAAAAACAACTGGGTCCTGGACAAACACTGAAAAACAACTGTTAAAACAATGAGAGCTTAATGACCTTTAATAACTTAGCTGAGTGTGTAGAAACTTCCTCATAATATGGTCCTTTATTTAATTTCCTTTTTTATGTGTATGTCTTTTTTCTTTTGTGAGTGTAACAGTGATCACCACTACCATTATCTTTAGCATTACTACATTAGGCATCCAATATTAACTATTCAATTTATATTATTACTATTGTGAAGAATTTTGTAGGCATATCTTGGGCTTCTTGTGATCTATATGCTTAGTTATTAATAAAACATTGATCACAAATTAGCGCTTCGTTATAGGCTTGCTTAGCAGTGCAGAGGTTAACTCAGTTAACCATCAATTGACAGTCAGTTTAGAAGTTCCTAGCACTGCACTCATTTCTCATCAGACTCCTTAAAACCAACATGTTTCCAAATAGCTGAATTGGTTTTACCTTTCTTGTTGACCAAAGGTTCTCTTTCTGTCATCTTGGCTGAACTGAACTAAACAGGCCACAGCCTTGCTGAGAGTGAGTTTGGGCTTTTAGAGAGGGGTGAAAGCGCACCACTGTAAAGGATTTATAACACAAGACACAAATGAGAGCATTTTTGCAAAATGGAATGCGACAATAATTGTTTTATCACAATTGTCTTGTTTACATGATCATCTGAAGCCAAAATTGTATGTGAAAATAAATTTTAATTAATCACCCAGCCCTAGCTATGACTATTCGTAAGGGCAAATGATCAGAATCAGACAGGATCAAAATTGGTTGATCTGCCATCCTAACTGTGATCTGCAACCAACCATTTTTATTTTCTATCACTGAAAAGCATAGATATCTGAGATTATCTTGATTCTCCAAATATTGGTTGGCTCAGAATACGCACCATATCCTGGGTATTTCTGTACTTACCTTTCCTTTACAAATATCCTCCCATATAGTGAGTCAATATCTGTCATATATTATACTAGACCAATATTCAATTTGCATAATGGTTTTCTGATGTAAATAATACGAGCCAGTTAAATACTCATGCACTGTGTGTGGAACTGTTAGAGCTACACCTGCCTGTGTTTTAATATTAGTGTGCTTGTCTAGTCCACAAAGCAAATAAACAATGTTAATGTCTTTACTGCATGCTGCTTGAAAAAAAACGATTCGGCAGTGAAGAAACTGGAATCAGAATGGGTCAAAAAGATTCATGGACAGTGATGGTGCAAATGGGACACAGATTTCTCAGAGTGACTGCAATCACCCCCACCAAATCTCATACTGAGCATGGTTTGAGATTTGAACAATATGTTGAAAATGTTGACATCACCATCTGAATGCCCTTGGATGGCAGTTTTATCATGTTGACTTTTCAACTCAATGACATTTTCCATACAAACATAAACCCAGTTTTATCTTTGATTCTCCTTGGAGATTAATTTGATGGTAGAATGTGCTGCCAACAGCTAATTCAGCATAACATATTCAACATTAATTCAGCCACTTTTCTTGCCACACAGCTGTTTCTCACCTTTTCATTCCATGCCCACAATCCAATGCCCAGGAAGGCCACCCCCAACAACTGCAAAACAGAACAAACAAAGTGTCAGTTATTCACTACTTCATTCTATTATTCACCAATGATTAAACATTTCAGCTGGAAAACTTTCATTTATTTAGGTATTTTCATACTGCTAGATGTTTATATTACACTCTGATTCCCTTGACCCTGAGCCACTTAAAATATTTAAAAAGAATCCATCAGAATGACAGAAATAAGACCAGAGGTCAACGAGTGGGAGAGTGTGCTGACTTCTCAGCCACTGAGGTATATGTTTGGCTTCTTACAACAGACTGCTTGAGTCTCAGCACACCAAAATTTTTATCAGTGCAAATTCCTGAGAGTTGTTATCAGTGAGTCAAGCATGTAAGTCCTCATAGAGTCTATCATCAAATGAACAGAGAAAATATATTTGCATGTGGCAATAACAGGGTCAAGTTCTCTGTAATACTTGGCGACCTTTAATATTTTAAAGAAAAAATTCTATTATTCATAGTCTGAGATTATGAGATATTCCTGTTTATCAGCTTTGACTGTCAGTCTAGAATGTTTTAAAGCCAATCTGAAATCAAAATTAAGTTTGTACTTTGTTAGTTCATTTGCCTGGTAACACTAAGCACAATTCATCACATCATTTTAAAGACAAAATTCTTGTTTCTCCGAAATCTTTAATCGAATGTAGTGACCAGTTTTAAAAAGTCTTCTGATGTTCAATAAATGTAACCAAACAACCGATACACAGCAACTAGTTTTAACAGCGTTATAATAGAAGAACTTGTAACTGGTTAACATTTGAGAAAAAAAAGTACAATTAAATCAGTTGCACATGGCCTTGTTCCTTTTAAAGAATACATTTTTGTGTTATTCATTTGATCATGCTCACCTGTAAACTGCATCCTCACCACTTGACTGTTTGCCTAATTTGTAACAACGACAGCTATTTGTTCTTTCAAAACCAGACCAAAGGTGTTGGTTCAGATGTCAACAAGGGAGTGAGCTCCTAAAGGCACAATGTTTTTACTTCTCTTTTGATTACTCAAATCTGGGGCGGATTTACAAAAGTGTCTTAAAAAGTCTTCTTAAATGTGATTTTTTTTCTTAGCTTCATATTTAAGAAAAAATCTACCTTCTGTTGAGTCTAATTCCAGCCACAATCTGCCACACCTGTTCCAGCTACTTATTCAGAAGTCCATGACTGGATGTATTAGTGTTGGGTAAGCATGTTAATTGCAGTTAGGATTGGTGACCACTATCTTGGACTATATGACTGCCTCTCCTATCCCTGACCATACCCGTCTCATACACTTTTCTTTTAGAGCAAGTCTAAGAACAAGTAGAATTCGTAATGGAGAAATAATGGGCCTCATTCACCAATATCTAAGTTTTTTCTTAACATTGTTTTTAAGATAAGTCCTAAGAAAAAGTTTGCGTCAGATTCCTGACGTGTTCTTGAACTGCAGAATTGTTTGCACCTTTGTGCTCTTGAGTGTGCGTAGATTCTGTTCTTACCTGAGAACTAATCCCACATAAGAAAACACTGGTGAAATCTTTTTAAAAATTGCATAAATGGGTTTTAAGCAGACATTTCTTCTTGAGAATGGTTGATGAATGAAGCCAACGTTCTTAAGTATTTTCTTAACTCCACAATAGCCTCATATTTGTCTTTGACTTTATGTCTTCCTCTGCTACCTCTGACCGTACTCTTCTCTTGCTTTCCACCATCACCCCACAGTTATTATATTTCCCAAGGAATTATTTTCCTATTGGCTGTTTTTTCCTCCATCACTTCTAGTTCTTGTTTGATACATTTTTTTGAACATTTGGTTTGATTTTTTTTTACCTTTTATTTTTCTCTCCTTTGGATTCAACTAAACCAATTAATAGAAATAACGGTTAATTCAATTACAAAATGCATCTTACATAATTTATGGTGTGCTGTAAAACGTAACATGACATTGATGGACTACATGACCAAAAACATATAAGAAAACAGTTCTGTTTTCTCACTAAAATAAGACAATAATTAAGAACTTTGCTTTTTTTTCCTTGAGAACTGCATTTTCTAATATTCTTCTTAACTTCTTAGCTTTCGTCTTAAGCTTCTTCGTGAGTTTTTTCTTACGAAAGCTTTCATCAGTTCAGCTGCAGATGTTCTAGCTGCCAAAATAAAAACCACAATGATTTGTTTTCCTATTTGGACATATTCAGTCATTCTGGTATGGAACCACTGTAACTAGTAGGATGTTTTTTGCTAGGGTCTACCAACAGCACGCACCCTTGAACAAGAATGTTTCAGTGAGTTGCATGGTGGCTTATACATACCATGATACTAGTAATCTGATGCTGTAATGAGGGTTAGGCCGGGGCAAGCATGATGCTCTTTTGTCAGTTCCTGATTACCATTTCAGATGTTCACTTATACAGCTCTGCAGAAGAACTGTGCTGGAATTGGAACCGAACATGACAGTTTTTGCAGCTCCCAGTGGTGTCTGAGAGTGCACTGAGCTCTGCGCATTAAGATGTCTTATGAAATCAAGCACTTATTCAGAATGAGAGCTGAGATTTGAATAGTCTGTATAGTGACAGATGAAATATCTTAAACTGACAGCTTTTTCTTTCATAAGCTGAGAAAACTGTATGAATGTGAACTCTTCTGCTACACTCTCTCCTCACTAATATCACTGGGACTCAAATGCTGTTTACTCTATTAGGAGTAACAAATGTCCCTTGATTCTGTTTGCTTGTAGCCTGAAAGGGGTCTTTGGAGCAACCCATAGAACAGTAATCTTCAATTCTGGACCTGGAGTCCAGTGACCAATGATAGATTGGCCAACTATTGTCATAACTACAGGTGATTACAAATTCCAGGGACAGAAAGTGGATTCATGGTACAGGTTTGAAGAACACTGTTGCTATAGACAAACTACCTTTGGTTCCCTAAGAGCTTACCAATGGATTGAGTAATGGTCCCCACAGTCCACATTTTTGCTCTACTCCTGTGTGGGAGCTGGGAAAAAGTGGACCATCTTTGAGGACCGGTTTGAGAACCACCGTTTTAGAGAACCATTTTTGTAAATGAGATGTGTGAGTGTGAACCTTAAAGAACCTTCACATAATGTAATAGTCTTAGGAAGAACTCTTAAGTTGGTATAGAACCTTTACATCATGTGAGGTTTCTTTAAACATTTACAGAATTCTTTACACTCACAAATCCTTTTCGGATCAAACCAAAAGAGGTTCTTCTAAGCGGATTTAAAGAACCCTCAATGAACCTTTTTTTTCAAAGAGTGTAGGTACATGTGTTCACAGCTGGACTTGAACTAGGAAGCTTTCATCACCATGTGGAAAAACAGGGACAGCGCTGTATTTCTCAGAGGACCGGATGTTTGGTCTCTTGAGTCTCTAAAGGAATAGGTCTGACGAGCCAAATAGCCAGAGAGAGACAGAGAAAAACAGAAAGAAATATGGAGTAAGAGCATGAAGTTGAGCTTGGAAAAGACACTGACTTCATTCAGATTTAGCAAGCTGTATCAGCTCAGAGATCAGTTCTTGCTTTGAACAATGCATGCGCGTCTCATGGCAGACAGGCCCCTTTTGTTTTTCTCATTTCTCTTTTTCTCAAGCCAACAGACTTGGAAATGCTCCAGAATTCTGTTCACAACTCTGAATGCCCCCCGCTACCCCCATTTTTCCCAGCCGTTTCACTTTAAATGGCTGTTTTTGTCTCTCATAACGGTCATCTTTTCATTCACAGCCTCCCTGGGTGCGCGCCTACACTCCACACAGCCATTACTGTGTGCATTAATTATTTACGTGAATGTGTGCACGCTGCCTTTTCAGCCTTTTGTTTAAGAATCGAAACTGGGCTGAGCTTTAGAAAGGACCCAGAGGGGTGATAAGCTTACGATTTATTGTTTAAGATTTATATTCCGTCTGCAATGTTTCCGATTCACATCAAACACATCTCTTCGCAATGCACAGCTGTGTTTCGTGGATTTTTAAGGAATTTTCCTGGGATTTAGTGGCCAACAGGAATTAAATGTTAGAAAAATATGTGTACACTCCTTGGAAATCTGCATTAAAATAGGCCACTGCTAAGCTTCTTAACATCCTCACAATCGACAGAATGCATTCAGGGTAGTCATAATTCAGCATTTTTCCTAAATGTGTTGAAATACACGGACACAAATCAAAACAACCTTACCAGAGCAAAAAAATTATAAAACGCTTGCTAAAAAAGGCACAGTGGAACTATTAGGAAATAATACTAATCTAAAAGCACTAAGCAGTTAATACTACGCCATGTGTGGATTGTTGATGACAGAACATTTCTCAAACAACTTTAGGTGTCCACTGTAGGGCTGTCATGATTTAATGATTAAACTCCATTACTTGATTTAAAAAAAATTCTTTCTAAGACATGAAAATATATTGTTTGGCATAGGGCTGGGTGATAAAACGATAACGATAATTATCGTTATAATTATAATTATATAACTTTTCCTCGATAGAGCGATATGACATGTTCGGTAAATGTTCGATATAATACTCCACTCTCACACTTCCACGTTCAGCGAAAGCCTTCGTGGCGTTTCTACTACAAGGAAAGCGACACTACTCTGCTGTCGCCAGGAGAGGGCGCACTTCCGAGTTTTTCGACATGATTAGAGAGGGAGGGGGCCACGAGGAAGATGAGTCTTTAGCAACGGCTGAAACGCGGAGTTATACATTCCCTGTTTGAGCGGAGCGACAGGCGATCTGTTCTCCTGTGACCGACGAGGTCAGTGGAGTAACTATACTGTCCTACAGCGAACTCACCTCTTCCTGTACATCCTAACCAGCTTTAGCAGTCACAATCCTCACAACTACAGCGCTGTTGCAGCGCTCGGACAGTCATAATTTAGTATGAGTGCATTCCCAAGCAACGAAAGTGAAAGAAAGAAGTGTGTTCATGCAGTTACAGCCCTGATTTATACGAAAGTAAACTGAGGAAGCTGTGAGACATTGGAGAGCGCTATCTTTCCAGGCTAGCTGTTTTTAGCAGCTGGCTAACTTGAAGCAGCGCACTGTCACTCACACAGCACAGAGAAGTGATGATACTGTAGATCAAACACGACACAAAAGCACCGCTTTCAGTTTAAACATACCTAAAAAGAGGACTCTGTTTGTCGGGTGTTGATATTTTGCGGTTCACCACTTAAACTACTACGATAGTATAGAGAAATGAAATTTTATGCATGGCTTGTTTTTATTTAATTTTATCATTTGGCCTTTTAAAAAAAAAATCTAAAAATTTGTGACTAACCTTTAAGATTACTTGTTAAACTATGCAAAAAATATGGACACACAGTGTCACTGAAACAATGCATTACTCAATGCTAACAGCACACTGCTATGAAGAATCTTCAGGAGGCTAAACGTGAGTGAACGAGCATGCAAGTGAGTCTTACAGCCAGGTCCATGAGGGGCTTTGCATCTGAAAGAAGCAGCTTGGTAACTATTGCAATAAACAGAGATAACTGTAGTACACTGCTCGGCATGTGTGCTGAAAACTGGGACTATATGACCATCTTGATGATCCTTAAAATCATGTAAGATTGGTCACATATTGTACCAGATATGTAGACCCAATATAGAAAAGCATGAAACGGCCCATACATGTGGATGAATGTACACTGTGAATGTTGTTGCACTATGTGTAGTTTTGGGCACATTTATTGGATTATATGCTGCGATCCTGTAATTCAGACTGTAATTCAGACTTCCTGCCATTCTGATAAGCTTTCTGATTAATCTCCTTGTTGTTTGTTGATCCAGTCTGTGTGATTTCAGATGTGTGAAAGAATATGTGTCCAGAATCAAAGAGGAGAAAATCACTTCGCGTCCTTTCCTACAACTGAGAGCAATAAGATGAAGACGATGCATGACATCTTGGCAAGTGAAAACATTTTTAATGTAGGCATCTGATATTTCTCATTATGAAAGACGTCTGCTCAATATATTGTTTGTTAACTGTTACTGTCTTGGCCTGTGTAATACAGGAATCACAGAAGCCTGAGGTATGCAAATAGGCCATGTAACCCATCTGAGTGTATTTTTTGCTATGTGCTGTGAGCATTCTGACCAGTCAGTTCCAAATAATCAAGGTTTTTATGCAATATTCGTTAAATGAATAAATAATTGGTCAAAACAATGTATACCAGTCCTAAACCACGTCACTTTAATGTTTCAAACTATGCATTTTAATATATTATAAGGGTACAGCAGTCACAAAATGTAGCAGTATAATTACAATACTACTGTTTTTTTCCATATCATGCAGCCCTATTATAAGATTGTTAAAAGAAACAAAATGATCTCCTACTGCAGTAAAAAGAATTTCACTTGCTACTCTAAACTAAATATATCAAGCGGCAGATCTTAATGAGAAACATATATTGCCACATTTAAGGTGCTTTCACTGGCTAGAATACCATTTTTGCACATCTGCTGGTTGAGCTATTTGAAAGTTAAAGGTGACTAGAGGTTTAACAATACATTGCAATACTGTAATATCACAGTGCAAAAATGTGACAATGTGCATCGTGAAGATATAACAAAGCATTTGGAGAATGAACATTCTATTAATTATGCCATCTAGCTTAACTGCACTATCTGATCCCACAGTTTGCAAATTACCAGCACCAGTCAACACCTCACTCCAGCACTCCTCCTGCCTCGCAGCTCTAGTGTCATTACAAAGTTGCTAAACAAGTACTGTCATCATTTTTCTTCATTCAAATTTTGTTCAAAATATCAGAAGCATACTAAATTGTAATCTCATTATTGGGAAACAAATCGAATCTTGGAATGACTATCATTACACCTCTAAAAGGGACCATTCTGAAGCTGGATGAATATTTAATGTACTCACTGTATGAGAGAGCAATTAACTGTATTCATCTTTGCCCAACGTAAAAGTCAGTAAATACAGAAGGAACACACTTAGACCTGCTGGTGCAGTGCAATGAGCATGTTACACTGCAGAGAAAAGCAGCAATATTTGCCCAAATCTGATATATCATTCTCATTCATCTGCTGTCAATCAATGTGTTCTTCTCAAAAAGACAGAAACAGATGCTTTATTTTCATGTGTGAGACATCAGTAGCCAAACAAAATGTCCACTGATAACGAAACCACTACATTTTCTTAGTGTTTTCATTTCTCTTATTTAATTTCTCTGTATAGTACCACCACCACTATGTGATACACAGACACATATGCAGAAACAGAAAAGCAATCAGACCAGCACATACTGAAAAATGCAGAACTGCACTAAAAAACATCTGGTGCTTCCCCTAGAGTGATACACAAGCATTGCTGCTAGAAAGAAAGCTCTATTTTTTCAGGAAAGCTGTAAGAAGTGCCTGCCATTATAATTGTACATTTGCAAACGCTCCTCATGCACACAAATATAAAGAGATCATCTGCTGTCAATCTTGTATTATGACTCACTATCGTGTTTGCACAGTTGAGTAGGCGTATTTCTGATGAGCAGACTTCAGATGATCACTTGTGTAACTAACACCGTTAAGGCCTGTTTCAAACACTTGCAGACAGATATAAAATATGAATATATATTACATTACATGAACCAGGGAAGGTGTTGTGGGGACCATGGACACCAGCATCTTTGAAGGCCCCCTGAACTCTAACAATAAATGTATGAATAATAATAGACAGTAGTTCACAGATGTGGTTTACGTGCAATGCAAATTTGTTTCTTTTTGTTTGGAAAATAAACAAAATTCACCTTATTAATATGCAATATGTGAGTCAATAACAATGTAAAACGTGACTGGCCTGAAAACAGAAAAACGTTTTCTTTCATTTATTTCATTGATTTAATTGTTTGTACCATCTATATATCCGCAGTGGGTTGCGACAAGTTCTTGACTTCCATTGAACTTGGAATACGAGAACCCCCAAAGCCCCTGGACACTGTCCCTGTCAGTAATCCATCCCTAATATAAACCAACCTATTTTCTAAATAGAGAAGTGTCTAAAAGGATGCAAATTTGTTGAATAATAAAATAAAATGAAATAAAATAACTTTATACAGACTTGAAAAATGCTTAAGGAGCATGACAGCTGCTTCACATTGCTTATCATTGCTGGCATATCAAAACTTTTTTTAGTTGTTTTTTGTTTTCTGTTTTTTTTTTTCTCAAGACTCCAACAGAATCTCCAATAGAAATGGTCTGAAATGACTTGGAATCTCATTGCATTGCTGTACACACACAGACACACTCCAAAACATTGTGGAAAGTCTTGTGGGGGCCATTATAGCTGCAGAAGGCAGGCAACTCCATATTAATACCCATTGTTTTGGAATGGGATGTCCAAGGTGATGGTCACATACCCACAAACTTTTGGCCACAAAGTATTCATCTGTCAGTGCAATTAAATAATTTCACTTAAAAAGATTACTTTAAATATGTAAATATCTCAAAAAGTAGATTCAATAAGCTTGATGAGAAACATAGGCCTATTGTCTACATTTAAGTTGCTTTCACTGGCCAAGATATAATTTGCAGTGTTGCTGTCTGAGGTCCTTGGGTGAGAAAGGTGAGCATTCTGAAGGTAAATGAATACTGTCTGTAGTATGAAAGCACAAAAGCTCAGCAACCCAGAGACAATTACACAGAAAAAGTAACAGGAAAGGTGACAACTAATCTGGCCCTCACTGGCCATACAGAGCACAAAAGCTGATGTATTTGCATTCATCGGGACATAGCTTTACAAGTAGGCCTGTCATGATTGTGAAGTTTTAGTTGAGGATTATATAAATGATTGTAAAAAATTCATTTGTTCATTGTATCCAACTTATAAAACAGCCTAAAGTAGCTGGCCAAATGGTCTGTTTAGCTACCTTGTTTCGTAGCTTTTGATAGTTAGTAGCTCCCAAATGGCAATAGAAACAGCCTGAGTTCAAATAAACTAACATTACTCACTGCTGCCCTCTAAAGGTGTTATAACACCAGTAAGAATTTTATTTAACTTTTATTTTTTTAGTTTATTCATCTCTCATCCTGATGAGGCTTAATTCTACCACAGGGGTCCCTATTTCCAAACCTGGTGCACTGACTGCACTCACCATTAACCTAAAAGCATCTGTGCCTTTACTGCAGGCATTAGTATCACTTTTATGATGTCTGCAAAGTAACATATTCAGCCTACTACTAGCTTTCTGATATATGCCAGAATACCTTGTTGGAAACAATGAAGATATATATCTCGCATGTATATCTATTCAATGTATAGAGATATAAATGTATATATCTCACAGCCTCATTGATGGCTGATGAAAAAACATCAGGAAATGAGCAAGGCTCCAGAAAATGCCTCAGAACCCCTGCATCATGTTGCCAGGAAAACACCGTACAGAAAACAAAGGAGTGCTTTCACTGAAGGAACAAGCTAGTGGAGCTTGACACTTGGTTTAGAGACCCGCCCTGAAAGCAGAATACAGGCCATATGTAGAGTGCACTAAAGTGAGCCGAAGTATGAAGTTAGTGTAGAGCATTATGTTTATATGTTTGCCAGTTCAAGTAGTAATAAAATAAAAACCACCAGTGAGTGTTGAGCTCTGATTTTGACAAATAAAAAATAGATGAGTACCTCACTTTTATCCTCATTTAGCCTTTAAAATTTACTAGTCGCTGCAATTAAACTCTTAGCACTCATTATGCCACTGACCCAGAAATGCTCTCAGGTCTTGAGGGTTCTTTAATTACTCTACTCAGCCTGCATAAGTGATGCAAAGCTGAAGGGTGTGCGGGGGCGTGGTTTCATTTAGCTGTTGCCAGGGATGTGAACTTCTCAAGAGGTTCTGGCAAGCTGAACCGCAAACCAGGACACAAGCGCTGACCGTCAATGGCCTGTGCTGAGACAAATAGAGCTTGGTTTTTGCCATAAAAGATCTTTTCAGTAATTGCGTAAATGAACAAATTTCATAATGCATAAATTCTGCTTCTTAGTTATTCACAGTGGACTCAAATTATTCATTACAAATGCTTTAGTCTGAGTTGAAGTGGGTAAAATGAAGGCTATTCCATTAACCACTGTGCCACAATGTTGAAAGCACAGTGTTCCAGCACTGCAATATCATCCACTCGTCCATAGGAATTCAATGATAAAAGATGACAAATTCTCCCCCGGGGGAACGTGCATTCAAACGTACATTCAGTTTAACACTGCAGAGCTGTTCCCTAAAGCTGGGACTCAGATTTTAGACCCTGCTGTGCTGACTGCTGTTGTTGGTTATGTATGATGGAGCCAATACGTATCACAAAAAGGGGGGACCAAATTGTGAAAAATTAGGACATTAATTTTAAAAATGATGAAAAGTTTAACAGAAAGACAGCAAATATGATTTTCTCTCTTCCTCCCCCTCAAAACGTAGCGTTAAATTTTACATTCTAGCACTTCCACCCTTGATTAAATATTTAACGTTGGGTTTGACTAAGCACATCTGCAATGTAAAGTACTGCAAATTCCCAGAAAAGGGAGAAACAGCACAAATGACTCCTACACACTTGCAGAGCAAACAAGATAAATGGAGGTTATTCCAGAGTGGAAAGCACAAGGATCTTGTCTTTGTGAGGCTCTCTGCTATAGATAAGCTATGCCTGCAGAGGGAACTTAACTAATCGAAAATAAAGCCTTTTATATCAAACACTTTCAGTGCAATTCATGGCATGGTACCATGGCATGTCAATGCAATGCAAATAACTTGTTAGGAAGAACAAGGGGGCGGTAATTGAAGCAAACTGGCAATAACAATAGAGCAGCCTGTTTGTTAGAAATACGATACTGAACATGCTGAACGTGCATTGAGAGCTCTCTATAACGACACACAGAAGCCCCCAAACCCCCCAACCCCTGACAAGCTGAAACTGCAATTTAGTGACATTTTGTGACTCAGGAAAAAAGGAAACCCATTCGTGATTTAATGAAAGTGGTAAATTGCTTAACTTTGCTGTATTTGGAGTTGGAAAGTTGTGCACTGATGCCGAGTCAGCTTACAGCTGTATTGACAGAATCACTGTCTGCTGGGCTTAATCTAACAGCTGAGTGCTGTATCTACAAAAACTACTGAGACGTGGCACTCAGTGTTCCTGAAGCCCAGCTCGACATTCCTGTTCAGAATGAACTTTTGAGTAGACTACTGAATATGCATGACTGTCTTTCTACTAATTATCGAGAGGAAAGGGAGAACGAAAAGAAAGAAAGAAAGAAAGAAAGAAAGAAAGAAAGAAAGAAAGAAAGAAAAACAAAGAAAGAAAGAAGGAAAAAAGAATGTTGTTGAATATAATTAATGGTTGTGTAGTTCTGTAAATATTAATTGACTTTAGGGCTGAAATGATTCATTGTTTTTATATTGAAATTGCAATTTTCAGATTGCAAGAGCTGCAATTTTAATTGTATCTTACATTATTCAATATTTAAACCAGTGTAACTTAATTATGCTGAGTTTGTGGAACAGCACTCCAGCACGCTACATTCACGTCCTTAAAAATGGATGTGCTGGTCTTTTGGGGAAAAGAAGCTTAACTTCTAGAAAATAACAGCACTTAAATTGCAGTATTGGTCAGAAAAATCAGTTATTTTCCCAAATCATTTCCCCATTACAATCATTATTATTGTTTTCTTAATTACTAAGAAATAAAGAAAGAAAGAAAGTCATCGTAGAGAATTAACTTCTGATTATTCCAGTGAATATGCATTATTGTTTTTTGCAATAATTAGGGTCCTTATGCAATAAGAGAAAAAATAAAAGCAAGGCAATGAGAAAGAAAATTTAACAAGATAGATAGATAGATAGATAGATAGACCACCTAGTCATGTGGTTTGAAATTGTAATATCGTATTAGAAGGCCGACAGCACTCCTCAGTACAGAGCTAAAGCGGATTATCTGTGCGCACAGTCAGGTTACACTGAGCTCCGGCTGTCCGGATAAACTGCTCCACCAAATGCTGGAGCTGCGCTTATCACCGAGTAACAGTGAAGCGTGTTCGGCTCTTCTAACGCTCACAAGCCGCTTCTCCGTCCGCGGCGCTGTAGTTCGTCGTGCGCTCTGAACAAAGAGAACAGTCCACAGAATAAAACCGAGAAAACAAACCCCACAGCGTTCAGGCCCACAGTGAGAAACGATAACGACACGGATTCACAAAACGACAAGAACAGACAGAATAAAGACACAGCGACGGGGAAATGCTCTTACCCAAAATATTATGTTAAATCCAAATATGAAGTATTTGATGCAGCAGCTGACCTCCTGGCCCTTGTAATGCTTTCCTGACATCATTGATGCTCGTCCACATCCGTCTCTGAGCGCAGATACTAACTAGTGGGTCACATCCACCGCGGAGAGCAGCAGCAGGTTCACTCCTGTTATCCCCGTTATCCCTGTTATCCTCTCTGAAAAGCGACGGCTCAGTGTCCGCAGACGGGGGACATACTGGGGGAATTCCTCGGCGCGGTTAAAAGTTGGCGCCTAAAAGCCCAAACGAACGGGGCATGTCTTTAGTACGAGGCCTCTGTAGGCCGATAAAACAAACCGCGGCTACGAATAACGGCCTTTCTTCTGAGATTAGTTTTAACCCTCAGCTCGCTTTTCTCCCTGCACTTGACATGGCTGGATTTGATTGATGGCGGTCTCAGCCAATCAAAACGCAGCAATCGCGGAGGAAGTGTGGTAGGCGGGAACATGAACGTTTACAGTAGAGTTGCTCGATTCCAGAAATAAGGAAGTCGACTCCGATTCAGGTTCTGTGTGATGAGAATTAACGGAGTCGATTCCGTGCAGTAACTTTCTTGATTCCAAAATAAAAACGTAAGAAAACCGAACTGATAAAGTAAAAGGTGTAATATTAAGTAATAATACACTTGGTTGATGGTAAATTAACTGCATGTGCTGCCACATCAGTGGTTCTTCAAAAATGCAAGGTTAATCAAACATGGCAGTTTTAGAGCGCTAACGCTAGCCAAATTACCTGATTAGCTTAACTGTACCTAATTTTCCCGTGTTAGCCTCGGGTGGGTAACTAGAGGTTTTAACATAGGCATAGGAAGTTGTAGGCATAGCATAGGAAGTTGATTGTAGACCACATACATACATACATCATCTAAACCGCTTATCCTTCTGGGTCGCGGTGGGGTGCCGGAGCCTATCCCAGCTGTCATTGGGCGGAAGGCAGGATACACCCTGGACAGGTCGCCAGTCCATCGCAGGGCATTGTAGACCACATTTTTATAAAAATAAAATTTACGTTACTTTGTCCAAAGCAACACGCAGCCAATCTAGCCACTCTAGTATTTAGTATTGATGTGTTCGTTGTGGAAGGATGAAGTTTTCAGGCAGGCTGTGAAAACCTTGACAGCGGAGCAGCGCTATCATCCTCGGTGTGCGAGGTTATGGGCAAACTTGAACGTCTGTGTGGAATCGAGTACAAAGCTTACGAGTCGACTCTTTATTCTCAAACGCTTGGAATCGGAGAATCGACTCCATTTGGGATCGGCTGTCAGCCCTAGTTTTCTAGCTAAGGCGAACATTTCAACAAAGGAGCGTTTTTATACAAACACTGTCAAATTTTCTGCCACGAGGAGCTGAAGATAAGTTCATTTTGGCATTCTAAGCGCCAGTTTTGTTTCACGATAGTGTTAAAGTTGCTGAGTCTTTGTGATTTACAGTCCTTAGAGATGAAAAGTGTTATCAGTTCTTATTCACAGGCTAATCTGCCTCAGTTTAACTTTACCATCATTCATAAGGATAAACTATATTCACATTATTAATACACTGAGAATGCTCGTAGCCTTTTATTGTTTACACGGTTAACGTTATACATTCGAGATAGAATGTTTTAACTCCGTTTACTCCTTGCTTTGCATTCTTCTGCCCCCTTGTGGTGTAAAGCGTTACAGTGTGAACTAGTAGTCTCACCTTTTTAATGGTGTATCCAGTATGTTTCTCAATCCCAGTCATGGGAATCAAATGCACTGCACAATTTTTATTATTAATTTTGTATTATTTTTCTGCTCCCTTGCACCTATAATTCATGAATGAGTCCATAACTACTCGATTAGCTGAATCAGGTGCATTACAGAAGGGAAAACACAACATGCAGTGAAATGGGTCATCTTGGTTGGTAGTGAGAAACACTATATTGCAACTCCCATGAATAGAGTTATTTTTCAGCTTGAGTTACCTTACAATTCATACATGATGAAGTTGTTATGCTGGATCAGATTTCATGTGGATGTTGGCTAATGGCATTGTCTTATAATTCACACTACTGTATACCAACTCCTTTGCATATGAGTAGGTGTCAGTGTTTCAGTTCACTTATTATTATTCAGTCTTTGGTGGGCAGACACATCTCTCTGCCCTGATGTCCTTTAACTCCTTTATAATGATGTAATTCGTGGTACTTCGATACATCACTCTGAGGGGAGACAGCTCCTGTGGAATGCACTGTGAACTGGAAAGAAGTACAAGATTGTAAACATTTAAAATAATTATCAATCCAACTGATTTCACTGCAATTGAAAACCAGGTGACAAATCATTAGAGAGAAATTGGTTTAAATTATACCTTTTGGGCTTATCATTTTCTTTGTTCCTTTTGTTCAGCTTCTGTACATCCACAGAGAGCTTGGATTTCTCCCTCATACACAAACCCCTGCAAAAGAGACATTGACTTTCGGTTATCATAAAGTCATCCTGAGGTCAAATTTGACTTTTAGCTTTAGGTTTTTATCTTGTGCCTAATTATATTATGCATAATTCATCATATCATCAAATTGAAATGTTTCTTTTCCTTATTTTCCTGTAATGGAATGGCTTTTGCCCGGACCATCATTAAGAGAGAATGCTCGGCTAGCTCAGAGACCCTCTCTGACACCGTGTTTCACTTGGTGTCTCGGTACATGTCTCAAAAATGTGCTATGATTTCTGATTTTTGTTGACCTTGCGGTCATGGCACACTGAGCCAACATTCCCCAACAAACACCAACCTTGTAAAGTGGCCATTTGGTTTTATTACTGAGTCAGAATAAGACAGAAAAGATGAATGAACCATGTGAATGCAACAAGAACGTTCTAGAACAGAGTGAATAAAGTGGAACATTCTGGAAGAGCATGAACAGCGGAGAACATCCTACAGTCTCTAATCACACACAGGTACAATACATCGACCCAGCATTTGCAGCATCGGTTGACCGAACCCTAATATGTTTTATGTGATACTGTTGAAGTGGAACCCTTCATTTATCATCATCATCATCAACCGCTTAGTCCAGCTAGGGTCGCGGAAGCAGTTGGGAGAGCAGAGAATCCCAGATGACCCTGTCCCCCGCAACTTCCTCCAGCTCATTCCCGGGGACCCCAAGCCGCTCCCAGGCCAACTTCCTCCAAGACAACAACCTCCAAGCTCCTCACCCTATCAAATAGAGTGTAGCCCGCCACCCTGTGAAGAAAGCTCATTTCCGCCACTTGTATTCGCGATCTCGTTCTTTCGGTCATTACCCACAGCTCATGACCACAGGTGAGGGTCGGGATGCAGACCGACCGGTAAACAGAGAGCAACATCTTATGGCTCAGCTCCCTCTTCACCACTACAGTCGGGTACAGTGACCGCATTACTGCTGCCGCCTGTCCCAGCCTGCGGCCGATCTCACGATCCCTCTTCCCATCACTCGTGAACAAGACCCAGAGATACTTAAACTCCTCCACCTGGGGCAAGTCCTTTCCCCTTACCTGGAGTGGGCATGCCATCCTTTCCTGGGCACTTCATTTAGTTGCTCTAAAAAAAAAACCCCAAGGCATTGGGTCCGTGGGATGGGGGTTGTATTGGAACAGGCAAAACAGTGAAATGTACAGGGCAGTGTTTCTCAACCCTTGTCCTGCCGGCCCACTACCCTGCAGTTTTTAGTGTTTTCCCTGCTGCCAACAAACCTGATCCAACTAATCAGCTCATTAACAGCCCATCATCAAGTTAACGTGGGGGTGTTAAGCAGGAAAAGAACTAAAATGTGCAGGGTTGTTAAACAAAGCTGTTGAAAGAAGAAAAAAATGGAATACCCACATTCACAAATCATACCTGCAGAAACTGATGTTAAACCTTGTTGGCTGTAGTATCCACTGAGCTAGTTCACTCTTATAAACATCAACATGATGTACATGAAGTCTGCATGCTGTGTTAGCAGTTCTTCTCTGCTGCCTGGACTGTGGTCGCCGTTTTTCTTGCTGAGTGCTGGCCCTGCAGTGCTGCCTCTGCCTGCGCTCGGTGGTCTTCCCTGAGGCCTGCTGGGCCCCCTCGTGCAGCTCTATTGGTTTGACCCTGTACGCCACCAGCAGTGGCTGACTGAGGGAGCTCCCATTTAAGCAGTAGAGGCTCTGTGTGAGGGCCTCGTGGAGCACTAGGCTTCCACTTTCATCTCCAAAGCGCAGCTGGAAACCCAGGGCATCCTGCCAGCGGCGCTGCTGCATCAGGGCTGCCGTCACGTTGAACACATCGTAGCCTGATGGGGGAAGCTTGTCCAGGTTCAGCAGCTGCTCAGCGAGGGGTCCGCTTATGCTCAGGTTCCCCACTCCTGGTGAGAGGCTGTGCACAGCCACTGTTACGGTCAGTGGCTCAGGATGAAGCGTTTTTCTCAGTAGGACTAGCTCAGCGACAGTCATAGAGGGCCTGAGGTGTGACACGTTGAACCAGATCCAGCCCGGGGTGTTATATTTTGTACCTGGTTACAAAGTTTTAGACATAGATCCATAATTAGCTATACTTAGCTGATCTTATTCATGGATAAAATCAGCATTAAAATGCAGTACAGTTCAAATGATGTTTTTTTAAGAATATAGACCATTTTCACATGTTTTTATGAAGCTAAGAAGCCTTAAAATTACAGAAAACATTTTAGATGTGTCCAAAATAATGAACAAAGATAAAGATGATTCTAAAATGTCTGACTAAACTGTATGGCTAATAAGACGGGAACGCGAATGCCTTCAATAGTAGTGATCAACTTTGAGATAAACTAACAAAATACCGTAAATATACAGTTAAATGCAAAAGTTTGAACAGCAATCACCATGCAAAAGTTTCAAATTACATGTTTATTAATTGTGTAAAGAATAATAAGTTAACTCATCCTCTACAGGGAAAAAATGTAAATAGGCCATTTTTATGCTAACTTTAGTGTGATCTTTCTATGTATTTGCTGATGTTAACATTCAGAAAAAATAAAATATAAAATGCTTCATAAATTTTGCACAGGCCACTTTTTATATTGTACTAGTAATTGTGCATCACAGTGAGTAGTATATTAAAGATAGAACTTCAGATCTACAAATGAACAGCATAGTAAACTTACAGTGCCATTCAAAAATGCAGAAATGTGTCCTTTGTATAGGATGTATTTTCACTTAGAAAATCAAATATACCTTAAAACCACCTGTTGTACCTTTGAGGGTACATTTACATTGTTTGTACCTTGATGAACAAAATATGTACCTGCACAGAACCTTTATTTCTAACAGTGTACTATAAATAATGTATAATATAACTTATAAGATAACTAAATATTAACATGACCAATTATTCCCAATTTTTGAATGGCACTGTAAGTTTACTATGCTGTTCATTTGTAGATCTGAAGTTCTATCTTTAATATACTACTCACTGAGATGAGCACTAAGAGAGGAAACATTTCTTCAAGCAAATATTCCTAAGGTTCTGAATGTATCAGGTGACACATCAGAGGGTGTTTCTTACCCTGGATGCTACGGAAACTCTGCACCAGTGTCCCATCTGCATCACTCCTGTGCCTTGACTCCTGTGTGTCCAGTAGCTGGTAAACCTGTTTCATGTACGGGTGAGGCTTTGCCTGGTGAGGCACAGACAGCTTATTGATGTGCAGCATCTCTAAAATGGCCTTGCTAAGATCCTGGTTCTCCAAATCTTCTGTAAGATCCTCTTCTAACATCAAGGTACGCACTGTATCCAGGAGTAGAACCACATATAAACATCTTCTGAACTCCATATTCGGAACAGAAGGAGATTGTTCCTTGACTGAGCTTCACAACAAGATGAGGGAACAAGTAGGGAAGGCGAACTTCACTTGCTAATTGGGGGGTGGAGAGGATTCACAGGCTGTGGACCCCACAGCCAAAACTTAGAGAGAAAGTAATTACAGCTCACTCAGAAAACCCCTGGAATGTCACAGTCCATTTGACAGGCATTGTGCCCTTGCTGTTCCTGGCAGCAGAGCAAAGCAGAGAGCCTTGTTTTGGTTTGAAGGATGATTGCTTTTCGCTTTGTGGAATCAAGGGCTCTATTCAACTCTTACACTTTTAATTGCAAGCCCTTCTTTCTTTACACTTGGTGATAAGAAGCGAGTATAAATACTCAGCTTTGGCTTATGAGAAGGCTGCTTTTATTGAGCCATAGCGGTGGAACAGAAGAACCATCTACAACTACGTGCAACAAACCATTAAGCACGTAGTAAACCATTGAGTTGTCAAGGTTCTGTATTACCATTTTCTTTACCAAAGAACCCTTGAAGAACCCATTTTTAAGGGTATAGGGTCTGTGTATTCAGTTACTTATTCATTTGTTCAAAGTTCAGTGCAGAGATACAATGAAATACCCTATTATATGAATGAACTGCTTATTAATATTATTGCTTATTAGTATTTACTTATGCTTGAAATCACAAGTACATCATTTGAAGGTCCCATTTCAACAGCAGATGTCAGTGTTGATTCATCTCATTAGCTTGTGCTTTTCCCGTATTCCTGTTCATTTATGAAAACTGTCTTTTCATGAAGTGTTATTTTTGAAAACAACATCTGAAGGAAAAATAAGAGCCAATCAACAGAAATCAACTAACTTGCTAGGAATTCTGGGTGACTCTTGAATTTTCCTTTCTTGAAGGGTACCACAAGGGGGAGACCTTTGCAGCTGAAAATTCAATCAAAACATACAGTCCTATGCACATTGGACACACCTGGTCAGCTAACATGTTCATTTTCAATTCAATGTAGTTTAACCAGGGTGATCAAACTAGACCTGAATCTCTTAGAAATATTATTGGTGTGCTGCATTTTACCAAAATGCAACTCAAAATATTCCACAAATATTTCCTTAACTGTGGTGTGTTGTTCTGCCCCAGGTATCTCGTAAATATCTTGTGCTCTTTTCTATTCTTTTGGTATTTTTAAATAACAATAAAAACAATCTAACCAATCAGACCAAAAATAATAATGAATCCCAAAATCTAACCAATGAAAATAAGCCTAATCAATATTGCACAACATCTGTAAATTAGATTTTTTGGTAGTTGTACAGTTCATAGTACTAACACAACTAGTAGTGTTTGTTTTAACCATTTTATGTTTATATGCAGCTCTCTTCAGAGCTTTGCAGTGATTCAGACTTTGTGCTCGGCTCAACTCTTCTCTGCTCTGTTCTGCTTTGCTCTGAGGTGAGCCAGTGTCAGTTAGTGTTGTGACATACATGATCAATGGCTGATTTATCTTCTCCCATCCAAACAGGAGCCTAATGGAGGAAACCTCATCTTTTAACAGCCCTGTTGACAAGTCTCTCTGTTAAGAAGAGTGTTTCCTCCTGCTTCAAGGCTTATTGAGGAGTAATTGTTATACATTCTCAGCTCAGCTTCTGGGGAAGTGATCTTTCAAAAGAACCTATTTTCTGAGAATATGATACAAAAGAAGAATGAATTAACATCAAGTAAGAAAGCACCTAAAATTAGTTCTAGTAACTACTTAGTTCTCTAGTCAGAGACAAATGGATAAATGGTTTATAACAAGTGAAACGTTTGGTATTTGTAGAGTTAAGCAGGTCTGTCCTAAGTGCTGAGGCTTTACTTTTCACACAAGCATTTATTAATCACCTTACATGCAGAGCCAAGCGATGGATTAGTCATACCTCGGTATTCAGTCATGGAAACCCACTTGGCAACAGATCAAGTGAGGGGTTGGCATGAGACGTTCTCACTCAAAATCTACTTCAACCAGAATGTCCTCTGATCTCTGGCTTTTCTTTATGTACCTCACAAAACATTTAACTCTGTAGGATTTGTCCATCATTTCTGGAAAATACTTTTCACTAGTCTGATATTTTGGTTCATCTATTCTGATCATTTTCACAGTCATTAACTCATTACTTGTAAGTATCTAAGGAAAAACAGTCGTTGTGCCACCACTGAGCACACGGAAACCTCCTGCAGCCCGTCAGTGTGAGGAGGGTGAACCTGGATCCACTTACTTCTTAAAACATTGTCATGTGCCAACAGGCCCCAGGGAGAGAGCACTGCAGATAATAGGCTGTATGTACATGTGGACTCGCTTGCTGTTGGTGGAGAAGACTGAGTTGGAGCTGGAGGTGCAGGACGGAGGGGGTTCCTTTTTTGCAACTATCGCTGTTAATTTGGAGGCAGCTGTGTTTCCTGTATTCTATTCAGATTTCCACTATTAAGCCAAATTCATACAAGTGGAAGAGCTGTTATTTATTTGCCTGTGTTGTCAGTGGTCATTCATTTTACAGTGAGCTTTTATTTAAGTGCAAATAGAGCATAGAACAAGACAAGTGAAATACAGTGAAATACAGTATACAATCTTATACACACATTACTGTGTTATACACACACGTTAATGACTTAATAAGAATTGCATTACTTGCATTAATCATATGCAGTGGTGGTCTTTGCATTAGGCAAAGGTAGATCCCCCATAAGCCAACGCCCCATTACAATACAAATTATATATCTATATATCTGTGCATGTTGATGTTAAATAACCTATCCTGAAATTTATATACATTCTTATAACAGCTGTTATTTGCGATTGTAGTGCTTATTTTCAGTCATTTCAATGCAGCCTCACCCGCCATTCATGGTAACAATGGACTATTCCATGTTGTTGTGTAATGACACAAACTGCGTAAAGACAGGCTGGTTAGAACAAGAAAATTAAGCGATAAACTACATTATAAAGAGGAGGTGCTTTAGTGTGATTTTCAGAGCTTTAAGAGAAAATTAAGCAAAGCCATCTAAGTGCAGCAGAAAAAACACAAAAATAGAGAGAAAAGCAAAGGCTAACGTCATTTTTTTCTGTAAGAGTGCTGAACAGGCTCAGCAGACTGTTTATAATGCTAGCATTAATCTTAGTATAGATAGCCCCAGTGTTGCTGTAGTTACTCAAAAAAGTTATCCATTACAAGTTCCTTCTCTCAAAATGTAAAGAAATTACAGAGCTTAGCACTTTGTGGAAAATCTCATTACTTTTGTGTTACTCTGTACCAAATTATCCCATTATACTGACTATATATATTTATATATTTTACTTGTTTCAAGCATATTTCTTAAAACAAGCAAATCTGCCAATATAGGATAAAACTTTTTTGACCCACGTTGAAAAAATCTTATAATATTCTTACAGCAATCTTAAAATGAGAAATATTAGATATATTGACTAGATTCAAGATAACATTTTTTGCACTGTAAAAGGACTAAGATAGATGGACTTTTGTACTGTAGATGGACTAAGTTTTAAATCTGTGTCCGGGGGGCCCCTTTCCTTTTTTTTAATCTAAAACTCCATGATCCCTAAATCCGCCCTGCTCAAATGTCCCTAACAGAGCAATAATAATTATGCTCTTTGCTTTTAAAACATAAATTTAATATAATCTGTGCCAGTCCATGTGTGTAATTTGCGTGAGGATGTACCATCCGCGACAGCTGACTGCGCAGTTTCGATTGTGTACTTGAGCTGCTCAGTGCCATAAACTCAGCAGACAATCTGTCAGAGTATTTAATCACACTAATATGAAACTGATGAATTAAGATCTCTGTGCTAAAGAAGACAGATGTTCATTCAGCAACAGCTCTATAGGCTTTACATTCCGTTCATAACCGTTTTATTTTGGTGCAGCTGTTTCAGCACCCTTTCTGTCAACTAGTTTCTAGGTTTTCAAACAGCATCAGATGTTCAGAATTTGAATCAGTATAAATGGCTGTGTCTGTTCAAAGGCAGAGTGACTGGCCTTGCTGTGATCAAATAATTCTTACTAAATAAAGTAGTAAAAGGGCTGCTGTGCTTTCTCGTTAGTACAGATGTGTTTGGGTTATATAGAGTAAAGTAAAAGTAAAGTAATGAGCACTGTGATCACTTTTTCCATGAAGTAATGAGTAAAATAATTCCATTACAGTTTGAGAGATGTAGTTGGTAGTTTATAATAGATTATGTTTTTAAAGAACTCTCCCAACACTGCTGAGCAATACAGAAACACAATGGTTCAATTTACCAGACAGGAATTAAGCCTAGTCCGGGACTGTACTGCATTCTGATTGGAGATTCTCCACTGAAAGGAAAATGTAGTCCAAAACTCTAAAGGCCCAATTTCGACCCTCTATTGGTTATTATGGATGGTCATATTTTCAGAATACTGAACAGTACGAAAATATTGGTGAATGTGGAAAATAAAGTTTAGTTTTTAAGGGTTTTACATTTATTAATTATGCCATTGACAAAAATGTCAGTGGAACATTTAATTCACAACCTTCTAGACTAGACTAGATGAGCTATTTATTGTCAGGTCAAAGGTCAGGTAGCACAGGAAACTAGTGTCAGCAATGTAATTAGGCCTGATAGCTGTTGGTTTGACCACAATTTGCTTCACTTATTTATTTGATTGAATGATCAGCTGCATCTGGTTTTAGACAGGCACTATTTTTCATTTCTACCCATCACTGCAAGTTGCTGCTGAGCAGAATTAATTCAAAGAAAGGTACAGTCGTAAAACTAAACGCTCCAAAAATGTTCTCTGGAATGATATCATAGAAGAACCACTTTTGACTTCCTAAGAACACTGGTTTCTCCACTCCAGTGCTCCAGGTTTATTGAAAGTTTCTATTGAAAGGTTCTTTAAGGAGCCAAAAGGGGTTCTTCTTCTCCAAAAAACCCTTTTGGAACCTTTATTTGTTGGTGTGTTCAGACAGTATAGAAGTGTAGTTAAAACAGTGGCTTAAAAAAATAGTCTTAAAAATATACATTGTTTGTCCAGATTCCTCGTCTATATGATGAAAGATCCTGCATGTTGTCCTCAGTCTTTAATTATCTAATGGTGTAGGCGTCGTGACTGAGTGGAGTGCTAAAAGCATTCTGGATTCTCTTTGATCTTACTTTGTGTTTTGGGTCTCTCCATTCTGTTTGCCTCTGCATTTCTTTTTCTCTTTGTTAGGAGACTCTGTGTACCTCCATGCACGCCCCCCACCCGCCCCTCCCTCTGGAGTCTCCGGAGTGGGACAACATCCCTCCCCTGTGCTCTCACACAGTGCCTCCCTCCTTCCCTCCCACTGTCTCTGTGGAGGGATGTGGATTGCCATTGGCGCTAGTAGAGGGAGCCTTGTCAATTAGACAGTTTGCTGTGGAAAGCGGAGGAGCGTTCTGAAGCAGTGGGGTGCTCTTCGACAGGAGAACAGAGCTTGTGTTTGTGTGTGAGGTTTCTGTGGATTTCAGGTAAGAACAGGTCCATCTGCCTTTTTATGTGGGTGTAATGATGATAATTGCAGTTGGTGGATTATGTGATGGAAATTTTTAATAAGGAGGGATGATTTTGGAGTTGGCAAGCAAAACGTCGGCCTAAAAAAAAGTAATAATGGACTGGGAGCAGGCAGAAAACTAGCTGTAATATGATATTTTATGCATTTACACCACCAAAATCTCTGGTAAAAGAAAAGCGCATTTTTTATGGATTCCAAAACTTTTTAAGGGGCATCTTGAAGTGTTTTTTCAGTTTTTCCTTGAGAAATAAGCCCTTTAGTAAGATGTACAATGAATAATGCCACAGTGTTTTCCTTCCTCTGTGTTACTTTGACATCCATATACACTTGACATTTGTATATACTTACATGTTGGACGGTAAAGAGGACGGTAATAAGTTTTGCTAAAAGTGCTGGCAGTTTTAATCTTTAACTAGTGTAGCTCAGCCATCATGAAGTGATTTTGTCTTGATTGACTTTGATAAGGTCATGGTTCAGTGAAAGAGTCATTTCTGTGGATTTAGAGACAAGTCTAAACCACAGCTCCCTAGCACATGCTCATCTCGAGCTCTATGAACAAGACAAGTGCACAACCTCCACTTAGGTTTCTTTATTCTTGAATTAATCATTGCCCCATCTGACAAATACACTCCCCTTTTCGCATGGGAGTCCTCAACACTTCTGCACACTAGAGAAGGCCATCCTGGTCTGCTGCCAAATAGAGGCCAAGGCTGTTTAGAAAGAGGAGAAGGAGCTTTTGCCTGCCCGTCGCCCCCCTCACGCTTTACTCATCTTTGCTTTGGAAACACTTGGCTGGCTGGGACCCTGTCATTAGCGAGATGAGAAGCAGGGCTCCGCGCAGTGAAGGAAAGGAAGCCGGTTCTGCAGGCTCCAGCCGTTGTCTCTGCTCTTTCCCAGCTGTGGAGAGTACCCACTTGTCAAGAAAGGAACGCCACATTTTTTCCTTGTGACCCAAAGGACCCACAATTTTCTTGAAGGTGTAGTTTTGCATTGAGGCACAGTGGCAATTAAACCCCAGAGCATCGCGCTGTAGGAGTGTTTTGAGTAGATGGGGTGTCTCCTGAAAGCATTTCAAACTTTTCATGTTTCTCAAACATTGCTCACTCAGCATGATGAAAACAGTGCTGTGCAAAAGTCAGAGAACATTTCATTTATTTCGTTTACAGTCAGGATGGCCATTTAGAATAAGTTATTCAGTTTTCAGCCTCAGGAAAAAAGCAAAAAACATCAGTTTAACTGAGAATTGCACAGAAACATCAACAACTAAATATAATACTTTTTTTATTTAGTGTGTCCACGTTTTGCCTTTATGTCGGCTTCTATTCTTCTCCGTAGTTCAGTCTTAGAAGTTGGTTATTTTCTGTGTCTCATGAAGGAGGTCATCCCAAACATATTCAAATATGTTGAGGTTTGGACTCTGGGGTAACCAGTCCCTTGTTCTTTGTTTGATAAGTACATCTTGATCTTCTCAGCAGTGTCCTTCTTATCGTTATCTTGTCTTAGAATGAATTTCTTCCCAATCACATTATATTAAAATGTATTAAAATTTTCATTATCAGCATTCATGATGCTTGTAATAAAAAACATTTCACCTTCAGATGTTATACACTGTCAAATTGCACTGATCGTCCATCATGCATAACTGATGGTTGTTGACATTGAAGAGTTTTTCATTGCTGTGGCTGCATACATTCTGCCTTCCGTTACTTCCAGATGTCTCAGATTTTGACACATTAGTACATAAAACCTTATTCCACATCTCATATGTCCAAGTTTCTTCTATTTTCTCTGTTTCCTTTTCTTAGTAACGGCTTCTTGAAAGCAACACATGCTTTAGATTCATAGCACTGAGCTGTCTTCTCACAGTAGAAAGGTAGAGCTTGATTGTCTCCTCTCTTTTAAAGATGAATAGTTCAAATACTGTTTCCCCCCCCCTGGGGTCCACAAACTCACCTGCGTGTCAAATTCGATGTTTCTATATATGTTTCTCTATCTTTGCTATAATATAGTGCAGAAATACATTTCAAACATTTCCTGGATCTGTAGAGTCGCCCTTTCCATTTCATTGTATTATGAGATCACATGTGGATCGTATCCGGAGTTATGAGGCTATGAACGGGGGTTGACATACACGTCATCTGCCTCTCACCATTTGTGATTAGTGGATCCGTGTGTTCATCTTCATTATGTGTGGAACTGACCAATGAACGTTAAGAAAATCAAAAGCGCTTACCCATGATGTCGGAAACCCTTCATCATTTGCTCAGTCAACTTCAGAGTTTACAGCTGCTGAAGGTCCTGCAATGTTTTGGAAAGTAGCAACAAAGATAAGGGAGTATTTTGATATGAATCATATGTTTATCATGTTATGGAGAATTTAAGAAGACATGCAAAAACCGAGAAAATGCTTTTAGACCCCAGAACATTATCTGATCTTGCAGGGTTGTTAGGACTCCCACTTTCTTTAAATCTTTAAACTTTAAATAGTTTTTGAAGTCCAGTTTCGGTAACCTCTGTTTTTCCTTTAGTTCCATTTGACTTCCTCTTCCTTATGAAAGTGGATTATCTTACATCTAATCTGTAAATTAAATAAAAAGGGTGTTCTCTGACTTTTGAACAGTATTGTATGGTGGAGTGATCTAGGTCATCCATGCAAGATTTTCTTACCTCTAGAAGATTTTCTTACCATAAAGGTGCAAAAAAGCGTTCTTTAGAGTGACGACATTGAAGAGCCACTTTTGGTTCTCTGAAGAGCCTTTTGATGTATGGTTCTTTAAAGAATGTGAACTTTCTAGTTTAAAGAAGCTCAGAGTGTTCTATACCAAATACAGATTCTGCCTAGAACTGTATATCCATGCTAAGAATCATTTAGGAAACTTAATTTTTAAAAGTGTATAGTATGGCGTGTGAAGATAGTTTTCACTTATTATATTTTGCACATTGTGTCAGTGTTTTGTTTTTCCTTTTTTATTTATTTTGTTCCCCCTGCATTTTGATGGCTCGGAAGCCCTACCCCCACGTGCTTGAGTGGAATCCGAGGCTAAGATGTGACAGTTCAGAGAGAGTGCAGAGGGGTGCAGGCCACCCACCCAGACTGCCGTCGGCTTTCCTTTGGCAGAATCTCTCAGTCTCAATTACTAATTTGGCTCACCATGCATGTAAAACCACATGTAGATTTGTGTATCTTAAATCTACAACTTCTAATTGAAACCAAACAGAGCGGGACATTTAACAAAAGTACCTCCAATCACGGTTCACTAGCTTTAATTGAGCATGAAATATGGTCCTGTGTTTTTGGTACTTGTGTTTTCTTGTGTAATTCCATTCTGAGCTATAGCTGTTGTAAAAATGGTTCACATGCCTTGAATTAAAAAAGACCAGTAATGGGGCAATTTTTAGACAGGATAGTCAAACAATAGTATTATACAGGTCTGTAAAAACTGTAAAAAAACTTCTAAAAATTACAGTTTCTTTTACTTTTAATTTTCTGGGCCATTTCTTACATTCTTTCAGAGCTTTTAGTTTCATTCTTTCAGTTGCCAGTCTTTAAGTGCTCTTTTGAGAAAGTTGTACAGTTTTTGCCTTACAAATGGATTTCCAGGTAACTCAAATCACCCTAAGTAGACCTCTACTACTGTTGTGTTTATGTGAGCTCAGACAGAGACCTTTCAACACCGAGCTGCTGAACTTGCTTCAAACCTTTCTGTGAACACTTTAAATGAGGTGAATGGTATAATCATAGACAAGATCTTCACATGTTCAATCTTGCCCTTAAGAACAATGTTTGCGGTTTTGCAACTGTGAGATCATGTTGTATGAACAAGTGGAGTGTTGGGAATGTGGTGGGAACAGACAAGAGGCACTGCAAGACTTCTGAAAATGTCTCAAACAGATAGCAATGCATTTGTTCAGTATAATCTGATTAGAATGGAAGTCCTACACTCTCAGAAATAAAGGTAGTAAACTGTCACTGGGGCAGTACCCCTCTTGTCACTGGGGTGGTAACCTCAATGGTACATCTCAGTACTTTTGGTCAGGGAACATAATTGTACCATAATCCATTGAAATTATATTTTCTAAGTTGTATTTACTCCACACACCCCGTCTCGTCTCCAGGCTTTTATTTTATTGTTCTGTTTTTAAACATTAGGTTATGAAAAGATACAAATATGTACTTTTCACCTGTAAAAAACTTATTTAAGGTTCACAATTGGACCTTAAAACCACTGTTGTACCTTTGAGGGAACATTTACATTGTTTGTACTTTGATGAACAAAAAATGTACCTGCACAGAACCAGTGTAGTTATCTATTTTCAGCTATAAATATGGCACCTGGTAGATCACAAATAGGCTGACACTAACAATAGAGCTGGTAGTAGTATTCCCTGATATTAAAACCACCTAACACCATATTTTTGTCTTTTTTTCTGATTTTATAACATTCATTACACCATTTAAAAAAAACATCGGACCTTTACTGTTGTGTGAACATTATGTGAGGAGTGGACCAATAGAAATGATCCAAAATGTACTTGGAATAAAATCTTGTTACTTTAATGTAGATTAAAGTGAAGAACATTTTTCCTTCATTTTTCCTTCAGAGATGCAAAGTTTTGTAATGACAATGCTCTCCCACCTTCAGGCACAGCCCTGATCAAACGCTTAACCAGATAAGATCTGTGCTTTAAGATAACACACATTCTCTGCCATTCATCTTATGTGTAAGAAAGATAAATCTCAGAAAGTCTATAGCATTCTACAACTGCATAGATTCTTAAAAAGATGGTCCTTCAAGGGTTCTTTAGTTGAAAGAATGGTTTGGTTTAGTACTATATACAACAATTGTATGCTTTTAGTTCTTATTTAGTATCTTATTTGTTAGTCCTTAATTAGTTCTTATCTTAACTAGTCATTCTCTGGATTAATGGAGAATGTGTTGTATATGGTTCTATATAGCACCAGAAAGGGTTCTTCTATTGGGACAATGTCAAGCTTAACAATAACAACCCTTTTTGGTGCTATATAGAACCATACACAACACATTCTCTATCAATCTGAAGAACCATTTCTCCATGCAAAGAACATTTAAACATGAAATGGTTCTATATTGTACTAAATAGAACCATTCCTTTAAGTAACCCATGAAGAACCATCTTTTTAAGAATGTAGCGAGACCAAGATCATTTCTCTCTTGCAGAATGAAAGAAATAATTCTTCAGAGCATTGGCCAGAGAGGGGTTTTTGCAGACTTAGGGAGTGATGTTTATTCTACAGCGAGCCCCTGGATTGATCTAGGACAAGTAACATGTTGTCAGAGAGGACCATGGGGATGGGAAAAGGTCCCAGGGCTAATCTGCCACAAGCACAGTAAGGAATTTGGCCCTTTTTTTGGAGAGCAACCCATGGAGCTCGCACTTAATCCTCTCCCTGTTATAGACATCCTGGGCCTGCAGTGTTGTGGAGGCTCAGCTTACATGAGGTCTCAAGAAATTGGCTTAGCGTCTTATTATGTTAGTTAAAATAACTCCACACACAACATGGTCTATGGTTGGCATTTGTGGAGGAAGATTTCTTTTGTACACAACTCAGAACACATAATATGTACAGTGGCCCCAAATAAGCATTTGGACACTTTAACCTTTTAAACTTGTTCTTGAAGTTCTGTAGGGTAATTCACAACATGTTTAATCATTTATTTGTTTCAGAGAAAAACACTTTTAGCACAACATCAAACTGATGGTAGACTCTTTGTGTGGAGAAAACCTGGAGAAAAACTCCAGCCAGACTGCACTCAGAGTACTGTAAAGCACAGAGGTGGAAACGTCCAGGTCTCAGGTTGTTTTTCTTACAGTGGTGTTAGTAAACTTGAGGCGATCATAAACTCAGAAGTGTAAAAAGACATTTTAGGTGTAAACCTGCAAAGATTGAGGAAATGAAACTGCTCAGATGACAACAATACTTTGCCAAAAAGAAAGTTACAATCTTGCAGTGGTTTAAAATAAATGCCATTTGGTTTGACATGTTGTTTCCTAACGCATTGAACTTTATGCACTTTTATGTATGGCACAAATGTGCAAACACTTTCTGAGGCCATTGTATTTACTACAAAGCTAAACACATATACTCCCATAGATTAAGGCCCTGACCTTATGTTTAATATATGTAATGTGACATGATGTTAATGTCCAACCTGTAGCAGACATTTAAAATGAACACCACTAAAATATCATACATCCAAAGTGGAGTACATCATCTCCCTCAGCAAGAAGCAAAACAAAGATCTGAAAAAATGTTGACTTTGCTCTGCACTGCTCATTATTACCAACTACTACGCAAAAGCTCTGGTAGCTTAAAAAGATTCTTGTAGCCAAGTGTCAAATCTGAGGAGCTTGGGTCAATCTAGCCTGTCTAGTCTATCTTGGGGCAGAATGCATCCTGACCACATTTCTGGCATTTTATCCCTCTTGTGTCTTGAACCAGGGTGATGAATGAGTCAAATTTGCTGGTCTCCAGGGGAATGCTGTGCTTGTTTTGGACTGAATCCATCTGGGACAGATCAGACATTGTGGTAGTTTTGTGATCCAAACCCGCTGTTTTCCAACCTTGGCTAAAAAGTGCTGGGATTAAAGAAACATGAATAAAAGAGAATACCTGTTTCAAAAGGCTCATAAAACAGAAAAGTATGTGGTTTGTCATTAAAAGTTGAATAGCAGCAAAATCAGACTGGTCACTGTTGCTGTCGACATCTGAGAAGTCTGGGGTTCTTTTAGAGGAAGCGAAGATCTATGAGCAGTGCTTGGTGGGAAATAAGCGAGGCCGGTAAAATATTGGCCTTTTAAGCTCTTAAATGAAGAGGGAGGTTGAGGTCACTGTTGGGAAGGAACTCTCTGTTTTGGCCTAATGGATCTTTCAAAAGCTCTTGCACTGAACAAATTGTTTGACTTGTTTATGGACTCCTACCAGTTTGGGCTCTTTTTCTCCTCTTAACTACCTAAATGGTTGCTTCTCAAAGAAATGTTCAAGGTAATTTTAGAACAACAAAGTAGTGACACAACCAACAGCTGAAGGAAGATGGCAGAACCAATAGTTAGTAACAAGAAAATATTTAGAAAAATACAGGAGGGTATTTCACAGTGTGAGATTCTTTTTGGTTAAAAGGTCCATATCCTACCATTTTTCTTGTATTTTATTTTTTCCCTGAGGTCCACTTATAAAATTTGTGTGGGTTTATGTACCAAAACAGTCATATTTCATTTTTACTTGACTGTTAATCAACCCCTCTTTATCTCTTAGACTGTTTTTGTTACTGTTTCCTTAAAGACTGACATATGTAAATGACCCTTTTTTAATTGGCTGTCTTGTATTTTGTTCAAAAGGCAGTTTGAGTTGAAAGATTACTTACAACTTCAGTGTGGGGCTACACTGTGGTATGATGAATAGGCAGATATATCGTCACTGTCCAAAGAAAACCATGTATCTCCATTTTTCTCGATTTTCATTTTTCTACATCATTTCAACACACCAACTGTCCTTTACGTTGTGTGGGAATTTTATGATGAATGGACCAATAGAAATGCTCTAAAATCACTTGGAATAAAATGTCTTCACATTAACTTACATTTAAATTGTGAGTGTTTTTGCCTTCTTCTGTAAAGTTACTATTTTGGAGATCTTTGGACAGCGATGATATGTAAATGCACAGGTTTTTGTGACATCGCAAAAAATTAATTCAAAATGGACCGTTTTTGCAGCTTAGTTTCTATATATGGACAGTATGGATTGAGGAATGAACGGCAAACTTTGCCGATGTTTACCTACTCTATCTAACTCTTTACAAACATCTAACCCTTTAAGATTGGTCTGTAAGAAAGGAAAGAAGAGAACAGACCAGTGAAAAGTAATCTTTGCATTCTTCAGAAATGGTCTTCAGTAATGAGTATTTATATGCGATACTATTGATGCTGAAAATGACGGACAGTGGCTTTAAACTGCAGATGGGTACAGTCAGTTTGCTCCAGAGGGCAGAAGACTTTTAATGTATACCATGTGTGTGAGCGACCAGGTGTTGACATGTGCTCTCAATGAAAAGTATGATGTAATTCAGAAGAAAAAAAAAAATAGGAAGAGAGTTAAACAGTGGTTTGGGGTTAAGGGGAATAATTTGGGACCACATCTGTTTCCCGCTATCAGGTGTGTTTCTATTAATATAAAGTGCATGACCAAGATATTAGGTCTCATGAGGTTCAGCGCAGATGGACAAGGATTATCAGAATGGTGATGATTCAGAGACCATTTACACATGATAAAACTTTTGAAGTTGTTTAGCAAAAGATTTGAAGGGACCTAGCAAGCCTGATTCTAATCCTTTATAGATTACATTACACTGCAGTGTTTGCACAGTGCCCACTTTCTAGATTTTGCAATGATAATAATTTCTCTAACCACATCCACACTGTGAAAAAAGGTGATTTATGCATGACTCATGGTTTCCACAACAGTTCTTTTCACTGAGATTGTGCCATTTAACATGCTGCATGCTTACCCCCACTTTCTGATAAATATTGTTTAATTGTGATGCCTGTGTCCACCATTCTGTAGGTGTAGTGTTCTGATTTTTCCTGTCCTAGACATGACATTAGTGCCATATTGTTTTAGTTAGTACTGATTGAAAATGTAATTTAAAGTCTTTACTTTAATCTGTATTGAAAAGACTCCAGGTGTTTTGTTTGTCTTCTGTTTTGTTGAGTTAGATGTCGTTTTAAACATAATAGTAATGTATGATTTTTAGTTTTGGTGTTCAGTATAATAGAGTACACTGACATGATAAACTACACTAGAATAGGTTTAGCATTTCCAAAGTGTGCTATCAAATCTCATTTTGATGGTTTAGTTTTGACTTCTTCAATTTAGAAAAGATGTCTTCGTCTTGTATTTTACAACCCCCCACTCTTATAATGGGGTCCACTTATAATGTTTATTTTATTTTATGTATGTTGTCATTAATGTTTACATTCACATTTTCCAACCTCTCTTTATTTCAGAATTAAACAGGCTGTTTTGTAACTGTGCCTTTAAGACCAATTTAGGAAGTGACTGTAAAAGTATAATTAACTCCTTTAAAACAAACTAATTTTGAAGTAATTAAGCCAAATCCTGCTGGAAAATACAACCAGCTGTTTGGCTTTTAGTCTATAGCACGTTCTTTATCACCACTAATTTAAAAATAGTATTGTTTCTAAAGATACAGATTACTGGCTAAAACGTGGGGCCATTTCTTTGACAAGCCTCATAAATAAATGAAACAGGAGCTGCTTTGGGTCTCTGAAAAGAGAGTGATTTAATGGATATGCAGTGAAGGACTATAAATGAAAAGCTGAAAAAGTAATGAGTAAACAAGAAAAGGTCAGGGGCTGTGAGAGCAAGTCCTGAAACAGCAGAAATCTGACCCACTGGGCACTGCATTAGTGAGATTTACTGTGTATACGCCTGGGGTGTTTTACTACTACCCTTCTTTTTGATGATGAAACCTGAATATTAAAGATTAATAATGTCCATATTGAAAAAGAGAGTGTGTCTAATATCCTAGGGAAATGCTTGTTTACTACTGGATCGTGGTCTCTTTTTCAGTTAGGACACAATTTTGCAGTCAGGACAAAAATGTCATTCATTCATCTGATAGAGGTCCTTATGTTGTAAGTGTTTTGCCCTTAAGTTTCCATTTGCAATTATTTTGGTCACATTTCTTCACTCTGTCTTATGTATAACTTGTGATAAGGCAGACCGGAAAGGTAATAGAGATATACCCACTGTGAATATAAACATGACAGCAAGGTGTAAGCCATTTATCATGTCCTTGAGGCTATGTCAGTTAACTGTGGCTGGAGAAATTAACCCCATTTAGCTGTGTTTTCAGTGCTGACAGATGAGACAGCCATCTCCCCTTAAACCTGCTAGTCTAGGGCTTGAGGATTGTTTAAGGTCAAAGGTCATCTTTCAAGTTGACATCTCACCTTGGTGGGACTGGGCAGTGTTTTCCTCTTTCTCTACAAACATGTCAGGCAGAAGTGTCAATGAAATGTTTTTTCCAAGCCTGGAGGAAAATGTTATGGTATGTAACGTTTAATTCATTCATGTTAAAGATAGAAATAATAGTGCATTGCTAGTTGACTGATTAGGCAAGTCAAGTTTATTTATGTATTCGTTTAATCATACACTGTGTTCATTTAAAGTGGTTTACAAATGTGAATATACCATAATACAACGAGGTAATTCTGATGAAAAGATATAGGAGAACAGAAATTAAAGACGTGATTAAAGCATGATTCAAAAAAGATGAAACTGAACATTAAATTAAAAAATCTAATTAAAAATTACACTAGGATAGTATAGTGCCATTACCTGATAGAAGTGCAGTAGAGCTAACAGTGTTTTAAACTGAGCTGAAAGCTGCTCAAATAGGAACGTTTTGAGCCTGGATTTAAAAGTGTCCAGTGTCGGGGCTCTTCTGATGCTCTCTGTCAACTGGTTTTATTTAAGAGCACATAGTAGCTAAACACTGCTTCTCCAAGTTTAGTCTTTACCTTTAGCAGGACTAACTGACTAGTTCCTAATGATCTGAGAGTTCTGCTCGACTCATATTTTAAGAATGGGGGTGATGTGTTCCCTTCTTTTACTGTTAGTGAGAACTCTGGCTGCTGCATTCTGAATCAGTTGAAGCTGTTTGTTTTTTGGGATTCCAGATAGGAGACCATTGCAGCAATCAATCCTGCTAGAAATAAAGGTGCGGATGAGCTTGTCCCTGTTTGCTTTAGTCAAAAAATCTCGAAGCTTGTTGATGTTCTTAAGGTGATAAAATAACTGCTTTGACATGACTGCTAAAACTGAGATCAGAGTCCATTAGTGCACCAAGGTTACATGCTAGTTCTTTAGAGGGCTCTTGAGTCCAGATAGGCAGCTAGTCTGTGCCTCTCTTTGCTATTCCCAAATAAAATAATCTCTGTTTTATCTTTATTCAACTGCAGAAACTTTTGTCCCATCCAGAAAGTGATGTGCTTAAGGCACTTACAAAGTAATTAAAGGGGACCATAGTTGTTTGGGGAGAGGAGCCTAGTAAATCTGAGTATCATCTGCATAGCTGTGGTTTAGTATAATTGTCGTAATGTCTTGTAGAATTCAACCAAGAGGAAGCATGCATAAATTAAATGAGAGTGGACCAAGAATTTATTCTTGGGGGACACCACAGGGTCACTGGCTTGCTCTTAGAAACAGTATATTCAGTTTCAGCAAAGTAGTTGCAGGTATGATCTGAACCATTTTAGGGCAATTCTTGAGAGTCCAACCCAGTTCTCAAGTCTATCTACAAGACCTTTATGGTCAACGATGCCGTGCAAAGGCAGCACTGAGATTGAGCAGTAGTAGAACAGATGCCATTAATTAAACCTTAATTAGAGCAGTCTTAGTTCTATGATTTGGCTGAAATCCTGACTGAAATTTGTCTAGACAGGACAGAAAACCAGTAGATTGCTTGAAGTCGATTTTGTCAATGATTTTTCAAATGAAATGTAGATTTGAAATAGGTAATTACTTAATAGAGTTGCCTTTAGATTTTTCTTGCTTAAGAGAGGCTTCATAACTGCAGTTTTAAATGTCTCAGGAGAAATGCCTGACATGAGTGAAGTGTTTACTACCTGAAGTATGTCTACTGCTACTGAGTGAAGCTTTTTTTAAAAAAAAGTTGGTTGGCAATGTGTCAACATTATAAGTGAGTATTTTGAGATGACTCACTGTATCAATTAAAATTTCATTATTGAGAGCACCAAACTGACACATTTTAACCTTGATATCTTAGGTGTTGGTGATGAAGATGACATTGGCTCATTGGTTGACATAGATGTATTAATGGCTAGTCTGTTATTAGTCCATTAATCTATGAAAACCATTGCTTTTCTTTGGTTTTGGTGAAGACCAGTGAGGGAATAGGCCTAATGATTTCTGTGAAAAAAAAAATACATGTCTGTAGTAATGCTCTTATTTCATTGTAAAAGTTTTGGTTGGAAACAAAAGGGCTAAACACCCAACAATCAAAAAATTTTATCAGTGGTATTTAGGTAGATACAGGCAAGCGAGCTCTCTCATTGGTTAAGACTTCAGCATCTGAAGGGAAGGCCTAATAATGACCTAATGACCTAACAGAAGGCCTAATAATATTATAATGACCTAATTGAAGACTAATAATGACCTAATGACCTAACTGAAGACTAATAATCACTTAATGATTAACCATTAATTTACTAATTTTACAGCTACTTACTTAAGAAGTCAGTAAGTCAGTCAAGTGTAAAACTGTTGCAAGATAAATATACATTAATATGTTTGTTACAAGCTTCAAATGTCCATGTTTAGTTTAGAATGGCCAATAATTGTTCTTGTTATCACTGCTTTTTTAAGAGGATGCCTTGCACCTAACTCAACTGCTCTCTTAACATGACTACCTCTGATGAAGCCCAGTTTGCTACTGCTACCTTTCATAGGTGAACAAGAAAATCACAGCTATGAACATTATGTGTAAGTCTTTTTTCTGTCCATCTTTTACAGATCTCACTTGACTATGACAAAGTGCCTGAAATGACCCAAAAGAAGATGGACATACATCATCATCGTTGAAGCAGATTATCAGCTAGGCCATGTCTCACACATAAAAATGATCAAGCACATCAATTAATTCAAATCAATACATTCCCCAGAAGCAGCATCATAAAATCTAAAAGGCATTCCTTCTAACTGAATAGTATATGAGGAACTTTGATCTTACAAACAGAGGATGACTCTTCAGATAAGCACCCAGCTTCTCCTTCTGCTGGGACTTCTGCATTGGACTTGTGGCTCGCTGGTGAAGACCAATCTTGGCCTGCGGGTGAAGAGAGGCCAGTCAGTTTTCCTGCAGGAAGGAGATTTGCAGTTCCATATACCCAGACAGAAGGATGCCTGCAAGCTGGAAGTGGTTCTACATGAACCTATTACACAACGTGTCGGCACACTGTCTCCACAGGTAATGCACTGCCCTCTTTTCTGCTTCTACATCCCGAAATATTGATTTATGCCGAATACCTTTAGGGATGTTCAGGGATGTCCAGTGTTATCTGCAGTGGGCCGGGGTGTCTGCAGTTTTTCATTATAACCAAGCACGAGCACACCTGATTTTACTTGTTCAGTCAGATCTCAGTCTTCAAACAGTTGGTGAGGTGTGCTCTTAGATTGTTGGAATAAAAACCTACAGCCGCACCAGCCCTTTGCAGATAAGACTGGGCACCCCTGACCTTGCAGTTATCAGCTTTAATTACACTCTTAAAAAGAATGCAAAAAAAGTTCTTTGGAGACCTTTTTTAAATTTAAAGAACCTCCTTATAGTGTAAACCATTTGATTTTTTTTTCCTAGAACCATATGTTCCATCCAAGAACTTTTTAGAGGATTTTATTTGTAGCTCAAGAAAAACTGTTTTAATTTTATTACATTTTGTTTATACTAACATCTGAAAATATGACCTGGTTTGTCTCACTTCTCATAATGTCACATAAAAGAATGTCACCTAAATATCAGTAAAACCTATCATCAGAAAAGTGCTATCAAAACAAGCATCTTTGACCACATGGTTGGTAATGAAATGGAAGGTCTTCCGGTGGCTCTACCTCAGCTTTTGTGGCTGAACTGAGGTCACTGCATGCATAATTAGACAAACCACCTGTTTTGGAGGCTGGTAATTGTGACCTTGTGCAGAAACAGCTGCACTGAAAGACTGCTAAAAATTGTTTTTGGTGATTTTTTTTCCTGTTCTCATAGTTCTGTCCTCTACAGTCTTTTTCAAGGTCTTTTCTGTAGCTGTATAGTAGAATGTTTGGAATCAGCTGGATCAGATGTCAGACTTTTACTGAATCAGACAGTGCTTTTCATTCTGTTGACCCAATGTTAATGATCATATTGCATGTCGCATGAGCTTTTGATGGTGAGAGAAACCGCAGTATCAAACGACTTCTCATTCAGATTAGAATGGATCACCATTCAGGATGATAGCCATCTAATTAGTCCCACCTTCAGCCCTACTCAGTGAACGTCTTGGATAAATGAGAATGTGATGACAGAAATGCTGACTTGTAAAGTGATACAGCTGCACATTAGCATTGGTTTACATCAACTGCAGTGAGGTTTGGATTCTTTCATCGTAACATTCAAAAACATTGTAGTGCGCAAACAAATTTGCATAATATATAAGGAACTGTGTAAATGTCTGTGACCACCTTTCATTTTTTTTTATTTTTCAGTCAAAATGAACAATAATTTATTCATTTCTCAGGAGATGTTTCTGAGGAAATTAGCTATCAGATAATCCACTTGCACAAGCACAGGGAAAGTCAAAGAAAAATAAGTGATAAAAGCAAGATTTTCCAAAAAGGCTCAAAATTATTAAAAGATACAGAGAAAATGGACTCCTATCAACCATGCAAGAACTGGTAGACCACCAAAACTGTCACCATCAGATAAACAGCACTTCAAGCTTTAGTCTTTGAGAGATAAGAGAAAATCAAACTCCACTCTTGCTTCAGATCTGAAAAAATCCACAGGTGGGTCTAAAAGGATGTGTAGCTGTTACTGAGAAAAGAAAATAGAAGAAGAACAAGCCAAACAAAGAAGCTGCTGGTGTTCTCAGAACAATGGACTCACCACAAAGTCCAAACCTCAACATCACTGAATGTGTTTAGGATTACCTGGATCATGAGAAGCAGAAAAAACAACTTCTAAGACTGAACTTTGGAGTTGAGGAAAAATATCACTGCAATTTTTTTTCAAAAACTGAAGGCAAGCATGTCTTCCCAAAAAGCTGTAATAAAAGAAAAAGGGCACATTTAATGCTGAGAAATCTGATATTATATTTAGTTGTTGAAGTTTCTGTTATAATATATTCTGTTAAATAGTTTTTCACTTTTTTCCTGACACTGAAAATAAGTTGTATGTATTGTATTGACTGGGAATTAAAGAAATGAAGGGTGGTCTCTGACTTTTGCACAGGACTGTACATTGCAAAATTGTAAATGAACTGCTGTTTAAGTGATGTTAATTTGTTTCATCACTGCACAGGATGTAGAGGTTAAGTTTTTTGTTTGTTTCCTCTCTTTTAACAGTCTGCGGGATTGTAATGTGTGTTCATGATTATTTCCTCTAAGTCACCACAGGAATGAAAACCACAGTCAGACAAAAAAAAATGATGCTCTTAGTGTGTGGAATTATTTTTGTTTGCTTGTAAGGCTTCATTATGTCTGGAGCCTGTTGAAATAATGATGTGCAGAGTTTGAAAGTGTTCTAATTGCTTCTCTATGTTTTCCTCTATCATCATGTGGCTTTCAAAAGTAGCTGAACATGTGGTGTACTGCCTCAGTCTGTCACAGAAAGAGCCGCGATCGTCCTTTAATGCTGCAGTATTTCCCGCCCCGACTTTTTGTTTCTCAGGCAGAGCCCAATCAGTTGGGTTTATAACGCATTGCTTAATCGATGTTTCTTTTGCCAGGTTTTTGACTGCCACTATTTGGTGGATGAGGTGAAATATACTCATAACGGCTGTCCCATTTTAAAAGAAGATACTGTCAGCCTTCGACTATACAGGTATGAGTTTTAATGCATTGGATGAAGAGAGCAATATTAGACATATCTGAGACAAAAGGACTAAAGTTACATTGTTTGCTTACAGAAATGTTCAAAATTTGGAATGACCCAACAGGTTTTCACATAGTTAGTAGGAAGACAGGAATCTGTTAAAAAATAAGCCACTTCAGATGTGTCCAGAAAAATGAACAGTGTTCATTGTTTAAGCCTGGACTACTTTTTGACTGATACATAATACAGGGTAGCCAATCAGAACAGAGAGAACTAGGCAAACAGCCAAAATGCTATGCACCCTATAAGCCATACTGTAGACAATGAACACATCTGTTTTTATTAAAGCAAAAAAAAACAAAAGCCACCATAATGAAGTAGGAAAATAAAATTGAAATTTATAATAAATACAAACTAAACATAGATGACAATAAGCAAAATAAATAAATAAATAAACAAGTAATAAAGCACAGCCAACAACCCAGCAAAAAATCCCCTCAATAAAATTTAATCCCTTAAAATCCCACACTTTTAGCAAAAAGGGTTCTCTGTAGTACCAAAAAAGGGATCTTTGGCTTGTAACAATAGTGGAACCCTTCTACAGCACATTCTCCATCAATCTGAAGAACGCTTTCACAATGCAAAGAACCCTTTAATCATGCAAAAGGTTCTTTGTGTGTTGGTTCTATGTATTAACAATTTTCTTGACTTTCTTGAACCCTTGAAGAACCACCTTTTCTCAGAGTGCAGACTTACTAAGGTTTATCATCCAGTAACTATTTGCATTACAATGCAAAGTAGCTGAGTTATTCTTAGCTTACAGAAGTGTGTAGTAAAACTTTAGACCCGGTGATGGGTCCTTGCCATTTTAGGGGTTAAAGTATTTAGAGTATTTTGATCCCAAAATACTTTAAATGTTGAATACAATACCTAAAAGTATGATTTGGGTCTAGTTTATAACTTTTAAATCAACAATGTGTAAGTTATCATTTTAGTATAGATGTTATAAGTGTAAGTATGATATTGTTAAAAACTCATGAGAATAGTTTTGTGTTTCAGGTTCACAGAGACAGAGACCTACAGTGAAGTGTTCTCCCTCCATGTAGAGATAATGGAGCCTGACTGTAATGTTATAAAGCTGGGCCCACAGACGCTGCAGGTTCCAGAGTTCTATGGTCTTTCCAACGTGCTGGACGGTAATGTGGTGTCCTTCCATTACGAGCATCGATCCAACATAGAGTGCACAGTTAGGGTACTGACACCAGAGTCATATCTACCTGGACATGGTCAGCTGGTCACTGGAGAACCTGACAAGCTAGAAGGGCCGAGAGGAGATGAACCAGATAGCTTTGTGTCTATCCGACAACAATTAGGTATGGCACCTTAAAATATAGTATTGATATTCTTGATATTCTTAGTAAACACCTGTTTTTTACTTTGAGTTTTTTCACACCTTTCAGACAATAAAGCCAGAGCCAACTGCAAGACTGAAAGTTGTTTGAAAGGACTGAAACTAGTGAAGATCACAAAAGTGCCCTGCGATGAATTCTTAATGATGGGCATTCGGTACCAGCATATTAATCCTCCATCACCTGACATTGATTACATTGCTATCAGGCTGGACCTCACAGACACCAGGAGCAAGAGCATAATCCAGGTAAATATGACAGTGTGGCATTGCATTCAACGTGAAGAAATGTTCACCTATTCTAGGTGTTATGATAAACATCCTCGAATTACAGTATTTGTGATATTGAACAGCTTATTTTTGTTTCACCCAGTCAGAGCAAGCCTGGATTCCTGTGACAATCAAAGGCGCTGTCCGCAACCAGCCCCCCAAGCCTGCCTTCATGTCCATGTTCATCCTAGAGGTGGACCAATTCATCCTGACTCCATTCTCCACAGCCACTCTGGATGCAGTAGATGCTGAGACCCCTAAAAACAGGCTGGTCTTCAATATAACCAAGCCCCCAAGTGAGGGCTTCATCACACATTTGTCTGACCACACCAAGCCTATCTCATCATTCACCTGGACGGACCTCAATGACATGCTCATCAGCTACCAGCCCCCTAATTCCAGTCACACCCAACGCAGAAACTATGAGGTACCTTATACTCACTGCACAAGATCTGTAGTATTAATCTGCTCCACAGTAGCACTTTTACCTACACTTACGAATATTTGTCTAAATGGAGTACTATTCGGGTTAGGATTAGCTTTATATGGGAAGATGCAGTTATTAACATTATTGGCCCGCCTCTAGTGTATGATATAAAATATTAAAATTGAGAAAACATTCAAAAGGACTCATCAGAGGAGCAACACTTTTGGCAGTTTTAGATAACCTATTGTATGTTGTAGCACATGTAAAGCCTACATATGTGGCCTCCTAATGTAGTAAATCAGTGCCTTCCCTAGATTTTCTTTTCAGGGTGGGTGGTAGACCCTTGTGTGGTAGACCAGTGTGGTCATGCATCACATGATGTCATACAATGTTTGCAGTGAGCTGGAGTATTACCATGGCACAGAATTATGTTTTTTTAAATAATGTGTATATACACTATATTGCCAGAAGTATTCGCTCGCCTGCCTTCACATGCATATGAACTTGAGTGACATACCATTCTTAATCTGTAGGGTTTAATATGATGTCGGCCCACCCTTTGCAGCTATAACAGCTTCAGTTCTTCTGGGCAGGCTTTCCACAAGGTTTAGGAGTGTGTTTATGGGAATTTTTGACCATTCTTCCAGAAGCACATTTGTGAGGTCAGACACTGATGTTGGACGAGAAGGCCTGGCTCACAGTCTCCGCTCTAATTCATCCCAAAGGTGTTCTATCCGGTTGAGGTTAGGACTGTGCAGGCCAGTCAAGTTCTTCCACTCCAAACTCGCTCATCCATGTCTTTATGGACCTTGCTTTGTGCACTGGTGCGCAGTCATGTTGGAACAGGAAGGAGTTGGGAGCATGAAATTGTCCAAAATCTCTTGGTCTGCTGAAGCATTAGGAGTTCCTTTTGCTGGAACTAAGGGGCCGAGCCCAACTCCTGAAAAACAACCCCACACCGTAATCCCCCTCCACCAAACTTTACACTTGGCACAATGCAGTCAGACAAGTACCGTTCTCCTGGCAACCACCACACCCAGACTCGTCCATCGGACTGCCAGACGGAGAAGCGTGATTCGTCACTCCAGAGAACATGTGCAGTGGTGGCACTTTACACCACTGCATTTGACGCTTTGCATTGCGCTTGGTGATGTAAGGCTTGGATGCAGCTGCTCAGCCATGGACGCACTGTTCTTGAGCTGATCTGAAGGCCACATGAAGTTTGGAGGTCTGTAGCGATTGACTCTGCAGAAAGTTGGCGACCTCTGCGCACTATGCGCCTCAGCATCCGCTGACCCCGCTCTGTCCTTTTACGTGGCCTACCACTTCGTGGCTGAGTTGTTGTCATTCCCAATCAATTCCATTTTTTTTATAATACCACTGACAGTGGATTGTGGAATATTTAGTAGCGAGGAAATTTCATGATTGGAATTCACTGAGCTCCTGAGAGTGATCCATTCTTTCACAAATGTTTGTAGAAGCAGTCTGCATGCCTAGGTGCTTGGTTTTATACACCTGTGACCATGGAAGTGATTGGAACACCTGAATTTAATGATTTCGATGGGTGAGTGAATACTTTTGGCAATATAGTGTATGTTTTCAGACAAGCATTTCTTGTATGAAACTTTTTAGGTGTTTTTTTCCTTTGAATTTCAGACGAGGCTCAGATTTCTATCTCACACCTTTTCTATGCATCAAGTTTTAGATTTACTTTCAATAAGTGTAGTTGTGCTTGATTGATTCAGAGTTTTATATTTAATTTATAGTTAGTTAATTTATATCTAAAGAATTAATTTGTAGCTGATGCCTTAAATTCATACCAAGCCAAAGAATGATTTCCATATATTTATACAGAAATGTATAAGAGTACTGTTGATAGCTTCTTGAACCAACACTAAATCCTGTTTGAACTGGGCTCAAAGAATGCTATTCTGTTAATTGCTTATGTCTGCAAACATCCAGAAGCGCAGATCTCCCTGGTTTTCTCACCAATACATCAACAAAGATGAAACCGCACACTTGGGTTTCATTAATGCTAGTGGAAGCACTGTACATGTAACCTACAGTTCTCAAGCCCAGGTTATAATAAATGTCAATGCTCTGTTTGCATTAAAGATACAAATTCTGTCCCTGTGGGATAACAGACTTGTGAATGTAGCATTTAGCCAGAAAATCAGGCCAAATATCTCGTTCCTAATAGTTTTAGATTTTAGAATTAATATTTCTTTCAGCATTGCATAATAACCTTTTTTTTTGGCCCATCTCATTTGTTTAAATAGAGAACTCTTATGCCCTGTAAATCAGTCATAAACACATCCTGTAGTAACATTTTCTCATTAAAAGAAAATAATGTCATGTCCGAATATACTTAATTTTCACCAAGACTGTAAATATTGGTTATGTGTAACTGAGCTTTTAACCTTTACTCTACCAGGTAGAGTTTGAGGTCCACGATTTCTACTTTGAGAAAAGCCAGCCTATGATGGTCCATGTGTCAATCAGGACAGCAGACACCAATGCACCAAGAGTGTCATGGAATATGGGTGGGTATTCTGGTTAACATGTTGTTGTAGCTGCAGGCAGTTTATTGTTTACATCATTTTACAAAACAGTTGTATGCTGATTCTAGTAATGCTGGAATGTCCTTAGGTCTTAGTCTTTTGGAGGGTCAGTCACGTCCTATTACATGGGAGCAGCTCCAGATTGTGGATAATGATGATCTAAAGGGTGTGAGAATTATCACTGTAGATGGCTTACAGCATGGGAGACTGACTGTTAGAGGTGCGTGAGTATGATTTGCTTCCTCACCTACATCAACTAATGAAACTCTCTGTCTTCAGAAGAGAATCAATGTATTATCCTGTTTTAGCATTTCATTTTAATTGACTGCTTTTAGGTGGGAAAGGATTCATGTTCACTGTAAGTGACATCAAGTCCGGAGTGGTGCGCTATCACCATGACGACAGCGATACCACCAAAGATTTTGTGATCTTTCGGATCACCGATGGCCGCCACCAGGCCAGACACAAGTTCCCCATAAACATCCTGCCCAAGGATGACAGTCCACCTTTCCTCATCACCAATATGGTCCTGGAACTGTCTGAGGGGCAAACGGCTCTTCTTAGAGGATCTATACTGCAAGCCTCGGATATGGACTCCAGTGATGATTACATCATGTTCAACATCACTAGGCCTCCTCAAGCAGGGGAGATCATGAAGATGCCAGGTCCAGGAATTACAGGTTCAGGAAAAGGGATTATTTCACTTTCTTTTAACATCTTCATAGCTCATGCATTTCTTGTGTGATTGCTTATGTTGTGTTATGTCTTGGGGGTTTTGCATTTTCTTTGTAGGTTATCCTGTAACACGTTTTCTCCAAAAGGATCTCTTCAATTCGATCATCTACTACAGGCATTTTGGCAATGAAGTATTTGATGACTCTTTTGAGGTGGTCCTGTCAGATTTCCATGATCCTCCCAATCTCTCAGACCCTCAGGTATACGCATGTATTTTGGAGTGTTAATATCAATTCGTTTTTGGACGAGTATTTCTTGCATGAAACCTTTTTGGTGTTATTTTCCTTTGAATTTCAGACGAGGTTCAGATTTCTCTCTCACACCTTTTATTTTTATGTTTGCAGATCATTGTGGTTCAAATTCAGCCTGTCCCAGATCAGCCACCTAAAGAGGTTCCAGGAGCCACCCGGTACCTAGTAGTCAAAGAGACAGATGTGGTGTATCTGACCAAGCAGCAGCTGCATTTTGTTGACTTGGAGTCACCAGACTGTGAGCTTACCTACACTGTCACCACTCCACCTTACTACAGCAACATCCATGGGTAGGTGGTTGTAAATTTTTGCCTACAATGTATTTTGATATTTAGAATAGAAAAGAACAGAATATTTTTATTGTTTGATGCTATGCTTTGGATAATACTACTAGTAGTAAATAGAATAAAGCCTACAAAAATAATAACAAAGAGTAAAATATTTCTAAAAACATGCATTTAAAAGACATTTAAGTCACATTTATGCAGAGTTTATCTACATAAATACTGTTTAAGTGATTTTATACATACTTTTATTTTAGAAATGTGTTTATATGCTTTTGTGCTTCAGTGGTGCTGATGCTGGGAGGCTATTCCTGGTTGACAGCATCCCAAAATTGACAAAGGACCCCAATGCCCCTGTGCTTAGACTTTTCACACAGGTAATACGATTTAGCCAGTGTCTTTTCTCACAGGTAGTATAAAGTGAACATAACTCTAACAGCCTTCTTTCCACCACCTAGCATGCTGTCAACTACATGAAGGTGGCCTACATGCCTCCTATCCATGACATCGGCCCATACCCTCAACACATTCAGTTTGTTCTGTCCGTGACCAGCCAGCAAGGCCGCACCACCACTGGAGTCTGTTTCAATATCACAGTGCTGCCAGTAGACAATCAGACCCCTGAGGTAAGATTGCATTTACCTTAACATGTACTTAGGGTAACATTTTTACTGAACATTGTGTCTGATGGGTTGTTAAATGGGCAATCCAATGGACGATGACACAAATAACAAAAATGGATGAAGGTCTGTGCAGGAGATGGAGGTAATAATAGGGGGATGGTGTGTTTAGCAGGCTAACATTCATGACATTGCTGACCAGATAATGTAGTTAAATTGGTAATTTGGTTAGTCAAACAACTATTTGTGGGTGTTACCTGCAATAAGCTACTGATTTTCTATTTGTTGTTTAATTATAAAACATGTAGCTAAAATGTTGCGATCTGAAAATTGATTTACATTAATGATAAGCAATGTAGCTAGGATTCTTTTGCATTTTGCAGTTGAAGCCTTGTGCATTTATGTTACCTCACAGGGATGTAGTTTGTTTCTGTTTTGATGCTTAGATGTGTAGTTTGATTTCTATTCTTGGTGTATCCAGTCTTTGTGACACAATGTGTTATGCTGTTAAATTCTCACATGCTATTAGGATTAAGTTGGGACAAGTATTAATTACTAGCCAAACTTAATTCTTTTAACTGCTCTGATTTGCATTAATAGCATTATATTTGTGGATGTTTTGTGCATGTACATTCTGAAAAGAAAAGATCTGAAAGCAAAGGCAGTTGAGCATGAGTTTGAATAATGCTGCTGACTCTCAGGTGCACGTGAACCAGCTGACGGTGGATGAGGGTGGCGAATGCTGGGTAAGTGTGGACCACTTGCGCCTGACTGATGTGGACTCTCTGGAGGACTCTCTGCGTGTGGAGCTGAAGAGAAGGCCTCAGCATGGAGAGGTGTATCTGGATGGCACTCCCTTGAGTCAGGGCCAGACCTTCACTGTTAGGGACTTGAAAAACCTAAAAGTTAGGTCAGATATGGCAGCATTTTATTCAACATTTTCATTTTTACTCTGCAATTGTGCCACTTTTTTCCTCAATTCCTATATGTTCATTCTGTCCAAATAGTATAATATTCCACTATTTGAGCCTTCTTCAGTATGATGATGTTACGCATGTTCCTCCACAGATATCACCACGATAGTTCAGAGACAGATCGAGATGACATTGAATGCACAGCCACAGATGGAGTGAATTCAGTTGACTTTGTTTTGCCTATTAAGGTAACAGAGTGTACAAAATCTAAAACATACATTCAGACATTTAAACATGTACATTCATGTTGAACTTGCACATTCCTTAACAGGTGACCTTAGTGAATGATGAAGTGCCAGTGCTGGTGCCAGAGTTGAAGACTGTTCTGGAATGTGCAGAGGGACAGGATGTTGTGATCACTGCAGAGTACATCTATGCAACAGATTCAGATAGTGATGACAGCAGGCTGATCTATATGATTGCCCGACAGCCTTATTATGGTGTAGTGCTGAGGAATGGTATCATAGTGGACAGGTTCATTCAAGAGGACATAAACACTGGGATCATCACCTATAAACATACAGGTACAAAGGCTAAATCTTTTTTATTTGACTTTAGACTAACTGCAGTTTAGCAAAATGACTGACATTTATGTATACCAGTATGTGAATCTGTATGTTCGTCATGCTTCTGCGGTGTCATCAGTTATATTACTTACCCCATGTTTTAACACATTGATATAAATTATATTCCTAAGGACAGGAGATTGGATTGCTTCCTTGTCATGACGTCATCACTTTTGTGATCTCCGATGGACAGACAGATGCAGTTCCTGTTTGCTGCTATGAGAGACGTCAAGTGCCTAACAAACCAGCACCTCGCCTACAGGACTCCCTGCCCGTCTACGACCTCAATGTTACTGTTTATCCTGTGGACAACCAACCACCATCTATTACTATTGGTAGCCCTAATTTTGAAGTAAAAGAACAAGTATTTTTATCAATTATTTGCTTATTTCTAAGTTAAGGTGAAACAATATTCTATTGTAGATAAATTATGCAAGTGACAAACTGTGCTTACATACATGCATTAAAAAAATATTGCTATTACATGTTCTATGAACTATGTTCTAACTCAGGGGCCGGCCACCCCAAAATGTTAAGAAGAGCTATTTTGTCCTTTCAACAAAAATCAAACCACCTTGGGAGCCACAACATTTTATGTTTCTATTTTACCATCTTCGCTGTAAATATGTCTCAGTATGTGCTGATGTGCTAGAAACAAGCATGCAGACTTACTTTGCTCTGCTTTAAGCTTTAGCTCAGCTAAAGCCACTTTTCTCATATCTCCAGCAGGAAACTTTTCTGCAAAAGTCGAATAGTTTCTTGTAAAATGTCTCTCAGCGTTCGATTTTTTATGAGGCTAGGGTCAGCTTCTCATTCACCAGCTTCTTGTTCAAATTCTTCCATTCCATCTTAAATGGTGCCTGAGGTGCCAGTGTTTGCCAGTTTCTCGTTGCAGATTAAACATATGAGGAAACCAGCTTATAAATGCAAATAAGTCCATTTGTACTTTTGTACAACTTATCGATGTTCGTCTTCAGTCTCTCTCTTTGCCTTTTTGTTAGCTACTAGCTAGGTAAGATGTTGTCTGTGTTGCTATGGTGACCAGCAATCTTCAGGGTTAAAGGGTGAATTAGCAGTTATGTATTAAATCCAGCATTTAAGATCATTTATTGTTAAAATGACTAGCAGAACTTTATTATACTGCAAAGGAGGATTATTTTATTTTTACCTCAAAATCTAATTCTGCTGTGGAGCCGCAACAGGGCAGTAAAGGAGCCGAATGTTGCCGACCCCTGTACTAACTATATATTAAATACTAGACTAACATTAAATTAAACATTTGAACCCTATTTATTATTCAGTTATTAATTCTAAGTCTTAAACCATGAATTATTCAGTAACTACAATGAATAATTCAGTAACTCATATGGTCTTGCAGTTATAGAGGTAAGAAATTGAAGTGAGGACTTAGAGATTGGTTAGACAGGGAAGTGCATCAGAACAGATTTTTGCACATTTCAGTACTTGTGGTAGTCAAAATTATGTAAATACCAGCGAAGAAAGAATTTTATGTGATTAAATTACAGTCACAAAAATTAATACAAACCCATCTTTTATGTATAGGTTTAAGGATCACAAGTACTACACCATACTGGCTCCTTCTAATTATTCAGAATCATAGTGTCTTCATTCTCCTTAAAGAATTATTTCTCTATTTTTTAATTATGTCTCCACAGGTGCAGTGTTTAAAGTGGATGAAGGAGGTTCTGCTGCTATCGCTGTGACCCATTTAAGAGCTTCTGACCAGGACACTCTTGTGGAGGACCTGCAGCTCATTCTGATCTCTCCACCACAGTTTGGCTATATTGAGAACATCCTGCCCAGCCCAGGGTTTGAGAAGAGCAACATGGGCATCAGTATTGGTCAGTACTTTTGTAATTTATGTAGTGCCCTATATAGGGATTAGGTAGCCTTTTGAGATGCAAAAGCCTTAAATCTTAGCTAAAATGTAGTATACACTGGAGGTAATTTCCTAAGATGTGCTGTTCTTTATTAGAACTATGGACTCAGAATTTGAGATTTTACATAAATGAAATATTACACTAGATATCCAATTAACTTGCTAACATTGTTGACTTTCACGTGTGGTCTCTCAGCCTCTTTTTCCTATAGAGATGTACTGAATCAACACATAAACTATGTACAGTCCAGGCATCAAAGAACTGAACCCACCGCTGACCAGTTCATGCTGTGTGTCTCTGATGGGAAACGTCAGTCTTCTGCAATCCCCTTCTATATCATCATCAATCCAACTAATGATGAAGCCCCAGACTTCTTAGCCAGGAACTTTACTGTGAGTTAAAGAATGGTGCTGTAGACAGACTAATTCGGTGCTGGACTGTGAAGTGTTATATATTCAAAATTCCACATAATGAACATTGTAAATATTTCTACAGTTTGTAGCTTCATTACACAATTTGCAAGTGTATTGTATAATTTGCAACCATAGTTTTTTTCTTCTGCTATTGCTTCTATTGAACTACACTACCAGATCTATTATAGAAAGATATTTAAAGACATTAAGACATGAAATTAAGTATGAATCACACCATTTAGAATGCACGAGGGTGCTGTTAAATGAAAATGTCCTATGCTCTTTCATACCAGTGAATATGGAGGTGTGCTTTACAGGTCCGAGAGGGAGATATGAAAGAATTGGATCCATCTATTATTAACGTCGTGGATCTGGATGTTCCCAGAGATCATTTAACCTTCACTATCATTCAGCAGCCTCAGCATGGCGCTATCATGGGCAGGCTTCATGGTAATGAAGTGGCCCATTATAAAAGATCCACCCAAAAGCATGGAACTGAGGTCCTTGTACAAGACTTCACCATGGAAGATCTCAGAAATGGTACTGAAACATGTTGTCTGGTATCATACTTACAATATTTTGTAGTATACCAAATATTATGGACATACTTTACTCTATATTTAATTCCCTTAAAATCACAATTATCTGTAATATTTTATAAACAATAGTGTACAAATATTGTCTATGTACAGCATCTGCTTTAATATACATAGCGTAACCCAGCATGGTCTTTAAAGCTGTCCGATGTAGGATTATTTTTTAAACTGAAAGGAGTAACATTACTGAGTCAGAGGAAAAACAACACTCTTAAATATGGTGTTAGAGGTGTCGGGTAATATTTCACGAGAGTTGTGGACATCATCACATCTTTATGTCACACACATAGTCTTAGTAAGATGTTTATGTCACAAATGAAAAATCAGCATTATACTGATGAAGATATGATGACAATAGTAGATGATTAACTTACATCCCCAAAAGACACATCCTTCAGATTAGACTGATCTCTTTGTAAATACTCTTTCAACACACCCACAATCGTCTGATTTGTCCACTGGGGGAAGGGGTACAACCAACGTTACAAAATGTGTGTCCACATTTTGCATGCAATTACACTTTTTCACCAGAGAGGTCTCCAAATGCCCAAAACTTACATAGTGTACCTTTAATTAATTATAACCTAGGCTGTGTTATTTATTGTACTCTGGTCTGTGAAGTCTAAACGTTTCTCTTTATGACTGTCTCTCAGGTATGGCTCTGATGTACATGCATGATGACTCAGAGAGTGAGCAGGATGGCTTCATTATTCAACTCTCTGATGGGAAGCACCAGCTTCAGAGACACATGGTGGTGAAAGTTCTGCCTGTCAATGATGAGGAGCCACACATCATTCGGTACGAACACATTTGGTCTGTGAATGCGTATACAGCATGATGATACTTAATGAAGCAATTAAGGGTTCTTGTTAGGCAAAAGATAATATTTTGTAAATTAATTAATCCAATGTAAATAATAATCACAATCTACTGTTCTTCCATTGAACAATGTACTATTTTAACAGTAGGCTATGGTTGCCAACATAATGATTCTTCAAATATCAACACAAAGATCCTTTAGTTTTTCATAACCTGGTGCATTAGTTCCGTTTGTGTATGTGTGTTCATATGTGTGTATATTAAGTATTTTACAGTGGCTTTGAATGTGGCTCAGCCAGTCAGATTTAAGATCTAGAATACTATTTTATACCAAGTAAATGAAGTGTGCTGATCTGTGGTGTCTCTGTACTACAGGAACACAGGGATTGAGGTGGAAGCAGGAGAAGCCAGACTCATCTCCAGTGCTGTATTAAGCGCCCATGATAACGACACCCCCTCCAGTGACATCATCTACGTGTTTGAAAGTGTTCCTACTCACGGCCTGCTTCAGATCAAGGTCAGAGCATGAAACATGGATAACAAGTGACTAAAATAGACCTTTTCAATGTGGGTTATGGCTCTACAGTGCATCAGTTATTATAATGTGTGTATACGTTAGCATTCAAAAGTTTTGAATCACTTTAAAGAAAAAAAAATAATTCCATGAAGACCAAAAAAGCTGTAAAACACTGGAAATCAAATTACAACAAAAAATTGCATCCAGAATGCCTTGTAATGCCTTGAAGTCTCAGGCAGATAGCTTGACAAGAAATTCATATAAATACATAATGACAATGTATTATTCATCATTTAATACTTTTTTGCTCGTCCCAAAAAAATTTAAACACTGAATAAAATCTTCAAATATCTTCTGGTGTCTGGCATATAGTATTTGAATCTACACTGTATATGATATCATTGTATAAAAATGTAATTTCAAACTTTTGAACACTAGTGTTTAATGTTTTTAAGTGTCACTTAAACTGCACATAAGGGTGTTAAAATCTAAGCAGCAGTTCTGGATGTTACATAACCTGCTTATGTGAAATGCCAGTGATTACATGTTATCATATCATACAAAAGGCCTCTCTGGTGCCCTCTCAGGCAGGCCTGGACTGGGTGGATGTATCAGCAGGAATGAACTGTTCCCAGGAGGATCTGAATATGAACCTGCTGCGATATGTACACACAGCTCAGCCTGGAGTTCACACACAGGACCTGTTTGTCTTCTATCTGCACGATGGCAGGAACCGTTCCCCTGCACAACACTTCCATATCTCACTGAAGGAGCTAGAGAAAGGTATTTGTGTACATGTTTTGGTGATTCAAAAGTTTGGGAACACTTGTAATCTAAGGATTTTTTATTTTCTATATAAATATATGCAATAATATACCTTGCTAGACAAAAAGGTATTTTTCAGATGTTTTATTCATTATTTACACATTTTGAGAACAATAAGAAGTTAATGATAAACAATATGCTGTTGGACAGGATTGGCATTTCATAATCTTTTACGCATTTATCTGACGATTGGTTTATATTCATTCTTAAAAATTAAGGTGGCAAAAAAATTTGTGCAATAGTATCAAAGAAACATTTTGGATCCGTAAAGAACTTTTCAGTGGATGATTCTTCAGAGGACTGTTTCTGTAAATAAGATGTTTGAGTATGAAGAACATTTTTAAAGTTTAAAAACCCTCTATCGAATGTAAAGGTCCTAAGAAGAACCTTTATGTAAAGATTCTTCACACTTACAAATCTCTGTTTCAAACATGGTACTTCTAAGGCATCACTCAAATAACCCTGTGGCACCTTTTGTTAAGAGTGTTACTGAAATCATTGATTCCGACTTTTGAATGATAGTGTCTGTCCTTTGATATAATGCATTAGCATGCACAGAACTTTATAACTGGTGCCATCTTATCATTTGTGCCAAACATGTTTATTCTTCAGGAGACATAGCACTGTTTGTAAAGCCAGTGCGAGCGAGCCGTGGTGAGCATGTTATGATCACCACTGATGTCTTGCTGGCTGTGGATGGTGCTGACAAGCCAGAAGAGCTGCTGTATGTCATCACTGTACCCCCAGCGCATGGTCATGTGGAGTACATCAAACACACTGGCATTCCCATTGACTCTTTCAGCCAGCTGGATGTAGCGGCTAATCTGGTGTGCTACGTCCATGACAACAGAGCTACTTCACCTAGAGAGACACTGCAGTAAGCAGACCATGATTGTTTTGCCTTGACTTTGTACTGTGTTACTCTGTGGTCTGTATTTATAATAGATTACATTGAACGTAATATATTAATTCATTACACAGTGCCCAGCTTCTGACAGTAATGCATACCTCATTATGCATTATGTATGCAATGCATTATTTGCAAAATAATTCCCTACAGCCCTAAAGGTAATATCAACCTGTATGTACACTTAAAAAAATGTCAAACAGTGTGTAAAAATGATGCAGTGTGTAAACATACAGCTCATATACAGGAACTAAACTTTCAAAACAGTTAAGTTCATTGTTGTGCTGTCACAAAAACCATAAACCAAAAACCATTTACATGTATATATATCATTATTCAGCATACAGCATTTTAGCTTTGTTTATTCACATTGAAGTTATAAGTGTTTCAGCCCGGCCTGCTTTTTGAATGAGACACATTGCTGGACAGCCAATCACAACAGATTTACAAATATCAGTCTTAAAGGGACAGTAACACATTGATATATTTGCCAGGAGTCAGAATTGATTCAATGGCACTTAATAGTACTTAATGATAAACAACACATCTAAAGGATAAAGAGAGGCTGGAAAATGATCATGTAAAATGAATTATGACACTCAGATGTCATAAGTGGACTTCAGGGGAAAAATAAAATACAAGAAAAGCAATGCTTTATTAAGATGAACTGAACAAATACATTTGCTGAAGCACATTGCGTAGAAGAGAAACCAAAGCTAACTTTCTTTTAAGTAATGTATTTATTCTAATGTTATATAGTATATAATATATTGTATACAAGCAACAACATACTTACTTCCCAGATGAACAGTTTTGAGTTTTGAACTAGTTTAAGCATTCTGTAAATACTGTACACCAACTGGCCACATATATATATATATTTATATATATATCTATATATATAAATATATATATATATAGAGAGAGAGAGAGAGAGAGAGAGAGACCCACACACGCCAGTCAGCCATTATGTTAAAACCACTTCTGTGTTTCTATGCTTATTGTACCATTTATCAGCTCCACTTACCATATAGGAGCACTTAATAGTTCTACAGTTACAGACTTTTACCCTGTTCTTCAGTGGTCAGGAACTCCACAGGACCACCACAGAGCAGGTATTATTTGGGTAGTGGATCTTTCTCAGCACTGCAGTGACACTGACGTGGTGGTGGTGTGTTAGTGTGTGTTGTGCTGGTACGAGTGGATCAGAAGTGCTGCTGGAGTTCTTAAACACTTCAGTGTTACTGCAGGACTGAGAATAGTGCACCAAACAAAAACATCCAGCCAACAGCGTCCTGTGACCACTGATGAAGGACTAGATCATGACTAACACAAACTGTGCAGGAACTACTGTCTCAAACTTTACATCTACAAGGTGGACCAACGAGGTAGCTGTGTCTAATAGGGTGGACAGTGAGGGTTTAAAAACTCCAGGAACACTGCTGGGTCTGATCCACTCATACCTGCACAACACACACTAACACACCACCACCACATCAGTGTCACTGCAGTGCTGAGAATGATCCACCACCCACATAGTACCTGCTCTGTGGTGGTCCTGTGGGGGTCCTGACCGTTTAAAAACAGGGTAAAAGGGGGCTAACAAAGTATGCAGAGAAACAGGTGGACTACAGTCTGTAACTGTAGAGCTACAAAGTGCTCCTACGTGATAAGTGAAGCTGATAAAATGGACAAAAAGTACAGATACAAGGAGGTGTTCTTAATGAAGTGCCCAGTCAGTGTATATTACTATGTTTTTGTGTGTCTTGTCTTTTCCTTCTCTGTAAGTTTTTATATGACGTATCTGTTCTTAACTGTTTCTAGATTTGTCGTCAGTAATGGAAAATCCACCCGTAATGGTACTCTGGAGATTTTGGTGGAGATGACAGACAGGGTTCTGCCTACGCTAGTACAGAAAGCTGGTCTACGGGTTCCTCAAGGTTCAACTATCACCATAACCCCTGATAACCTTCACCTGTCTGACCCAGACACCCCTCCCCATTTGTTGATCTTTAGGGTGGTCCAGCTGCCGCAGTATGGTCAACTGATTTTGAAGGGGATTACTCTAAATGCAGGGAGTAACTTTACCCAGCAGAACGTTCAGGATCTGGATGTTGCATACAGACATTCTGGTGGAGCTTCTCAGATTGACTGCTTTATATTCACTGCTGCTGATAGCACTGACAGAGGCTTTCTGGTGGAAGGGAAGGTGCAGATAGAACCAGCCTTCTTCACCATCCAGGTGTGCAGTGTTAATCATTGAAATCTGCTGAATATTTGTTAAATATTTATTGAATATTTGATGTATGAAAGTGTGGATAACCATCCATACTGCATGTGTGTGTTCAGATTGAAGCATTAGACAGCTCTGCTCCTAGAGTAATGGTGCTGGAAACTCTGTGGAAAGTGGAGCTTCTCAAAGATGGACGTTATGGAATCTACATCTCGTCCAGAGAGTTGAAGGCCCAGGATGCGAACTCTGCAGATGCTGACCTCATCTTTCACATACTCAGAGTTCCTTACTTTGGTTACTTGGAGAATGCCACCAATGGTAAGTTGGTGTATTATGGCCAAATGAGTGTAATAACAGTAAATCCCTATAACGTCGCTTTTGTTTCTGTTTTTTTTACTTTTCCTGCATAAATTGAAAGCTCCAGTTCCCATTTGCGTTGTGTTAAAACTTCATAATGAACAGATCAATAGAAGGAGTACAGAATTGCTTGGAAAAACTATTGTTCAGATAACTTCCATACAAAGGTAGTAATATTTTTTCTCCTCTCTTGAGATACAGATTTGTACAGACAGCAATGATATATAGGAGTAAAAACCTTTAAATCCTATGTTGTATATTCAGCACTGTGCAAAAGTCAGAGACTACCATTCATTCATTTAATTTCTAAAACAGCTGTTAAGTACAAGTTATTCACTTTTCAGCATCAGAAAAAAGCAGAAAATATATTTAAGAGAAAATTGCGCAGAGGTATTTAGTGTGTCCACCCTTTACCTTTATTACAGCTTCCTTTCTCTTCAGAAGACTTGCTGCAGGGATGTTTTTCCACACGTCTAAAGCTCAGTCTTAGAAGTTGGTTGCATTTTCTACTTTTCATGATCCAAGTACTCCAAACACATTTAGTGATGCTGATATCTGGACTCTGGGGTCAGTCCATTGTTTTGAGAACACCAGCAGCTTCTTGTTCTTCTTTTTTATCTATTTTCTTTTCTCAGTAAGGGCTTCTTCACAGCTGCACACCATTTAGACTCATATTGTTGAGTTGTCTTCTCACAGTGGAAGGATAGACAGAAACACCTGCAGATTTTTCAGCAAAAGTGGAGCTTGATTTTCTCCTCTCTCTCAAAGATGAAAGCATTAAGTACTGTTTATCTGATGGTGATAGTTTGGGTGGTCTCCCAGGTCTTGCATTGTTGTTAGTAGTTACACTTTCTCTGTATCTTTTAATCATTTTTGAACTACAGTTTTGGAAACTCCTGTTTTTTTTCCTTTGACTTTCCTTCTTTATGCAAGTGGATTATCTTCTATCTAATCTCCTCAGCGATATCTCCTGAAAAATGAAGAACTTGTGCTATTTGGCTGGAAATAAAAGGACTTTTGCACAGTAATGAATTAGCTCTTTTCATGTATGGAATTCTGCTCATAACGCAGCTCAAGGTTTTGGTGACTGAAAAAAGAACTTCAGAATGCAGTCAATTTAAAAAGATGGTTTACAGCAAAACAAGTTATGTAATTACATTAGACCTCTCTTTATTTAATGCTTCTCATTCATGGAAAGCAGTTGAGGAAAGAAATCTCTACTCATGATGAAACCCAAGCTTTTAGCAGGCTGTGGGAGAATGTGCATACTCTTACAAGCTCTTTGTCTGCAGGTGAGTTTGTGCGTCAGCGGTTCACTCAGAGGGATCTGAACAGGAGGAATATTCTCTATATAATTAACTCTGCCCTGGAGGCCTTGACTGACAGTCTGGAGTTTGCGGTCTCTGATCCATTGGGCAACACTGGGCCATCTCACAAGTAAATGCTGTTTTGAGTCATGCTAAAAAATTGATACACTATGTCCTCAAATTAAAGGTTGGGAAATATGCCATGCAAACATCTGTTTCTTGAGTTCTTAAGGCATAGTAGGTGAAAAGAGATGCACCAGAATGCCGGCTTGTCCATCTATGTATGTCTTCCTGTAGGTTAGAGTTCAGCTGGGCCAGAATCGAGCTGACAAAGACAGAGCATCATGTGTGTGAAGGCCAAGGACAACTATCGCTTACCATTCAAAGGGATGGAAATATGCAGGATTCATCGTATGTAACTGTCAAGGTGATCCAAAGTAGGCCTCTATTTTCACTGAATTGGAGAACTGGTTGGGAAGTCTTTTTGTGTTGTCTAATTTAGATTGAGTTTGGTAAATATTATTTTTGATTATGCACTGGCCTCTGGTGGATTTCAGTGAACATTGCAGTGATGAACAAATGAACTCTTAGTGTGCTGTATAGTTTAATGACTGCATCTTCTTCACTCATCAGGTAAAAGAGCTAACAGCATCTGTTGGAAAGGATTTCTTGCCTGCTCCCTCAACTTTGATTCAGTTTGACCCTGGTACTGTACATTAACTTTGGCAGTTCTATTTTTAATAGAAATTCTCAATTTTTACCATGTTGACCTGCTAATATTACATCAAAACTGAAACAGTTATGGAAGCTATTAGGACTGCACAATATACACAAAATGCCTTATTGTGATTATACTGATAAACCTTTATGATATTCTATGAGTATTTTGACAAAAACCATTTACTTTTGCTGATCTTTGATTAGAATATGTGATACTGTTTAGTATTTTCACATCAATAAAACCTTCTTATTTGTTTGATGACTCATTTGCATGAGTCAAAGGCAAAAAAAGTTATGAAAATATAGTGAAGGCCAAAATCATAATATATTGTGCAGTCCCAGGTGCTAATCTTCAGACTAAATGCTGACACTCTGTGTCCGTGTGTCTCCAGGCATGGCCAGTCGACTGTGGAAGGTGGAGCTGTTGCAGGATTCTCTGGAGGAGGCTGAGGAAACATTTGAAGTGACCCTGGATTCTCCTGTTGGAGCTATTCTAGGAGGAAACTCAAAAGCCATTGTAACACTACTGGACACCAGAAACGGTCAGCCTGTTATGTAAACATGTATCATGTGACATTATTTCATTAATCAGCTCTGTCTGTCATTTGCCTTTGGTATTAGTTTTGACCCCTTGAATGGACACCCAAAATAAGATGGGAGATCCCTAATCTGAAAGTTTTACCATTGCTTTCATTACAAAACGTAACTTTTTTTGGTGGTAACACTTTACTGATGGGCAGCTTTCCATTTTACTTTCAATGTAAGTCAATGGAATCAGACTTTTTCCAAGTAATTTTGGGCCATTTCTCCATCATGAAATTTACTCACATGTGAAGGGCAACAGGCATTTTCAACTTATGCCAAAAAATGAAAAAGACAAAATGGAGAAACAAGGTTTTGTTCCGACAGCAGTGATATATAAACATTTATAGAGGCTTATTACAGCAAGTGTCAGTTTTCATAACACTTGCTGATATGAAATGACATACTGACAAAAGCAGCCTTTATTACAACTGGAGCTTGTTGGAATAAACCTTTATAAGTGCTTAGGTAGGTTTTTGTCAGTTGTCATGAAAGCCTTATGTAGGTGTTCTGTAGCTTTACTGACGCTAACCATTCAGTAAAGTGTTACTTTCCTTTTACACCATTTATTCTACGTCTAAAGAGACATTAAAATTCTACATCTACATCTACATATCTTTGGTATTTATCTTTTTTAACCCCTTAACAAGTCATGGGTTTTATTACACACTTCTATAACCTAAGAATAGCTCTATTAGTTTACATTGAAGTCCCTGTAGTTACTGAATAATAAGCCTTTGTATGAAATAAACCTGGAATATTAAGAGGTCAATTTGATCTGTGTCATTGTCTTACATGATTTTAAAGTAATACTCATAGTTTCTTCTATTACTGTTAAACTTCATCACCTGTCTGTAAAGCATTTTGAGCTGTCACCAATGTGAAACGGGCTCTATAAGTAAAGGTATTATTATTATTATTTGAAAATGTCAGCTGCTATTTACATTGTGTAACATTTCTGGAAAAATGGACCAATACAAATGGTCTAAAATTACTTAATAATAAATAAAAAAATAAATAAAGGCTCTTTCTATGAAGTACATTAAAGCTAAGAATGTTTTTCCTTATCATATAGAGTTGACAATTTGGAGATGAGGTTTTGTTACGACAATGATTTAACATTTCAAAAACTGAACTTACAAAGCAGTGTTCATCCAGCTCTTGCCTGACTTTGCAGGGAAATGTGGTGAGAAAGTTCCTCAGAGGGGTACAAGCCTTCAGGGTAAGGAGGTACCACTAGGGCCCTACCCAAGACATGGCTCCATACAGGTGGAGACTTTACCTATCACACAGAAAGATGGGACAGTCAGTGCCAGAGGTGATGATTTACCTCAAATCGTTCCTTCTGCCTCTAAAAAAAGACTGAGAACCAATGGCAATGGAAAGAAAGTGAGTAATGGCCTTCTAAAAACACAGTGCTTACTTCTTTAAATCAACACATGACTAATCGGACCTGCAAATCTGGCTTATAATTATATGTTTTCAGTGAACTTTGAACTTATTTTCGCCCACAGGTTCAACCTTCTTCAGCCATTCGAAGTGGATCTGAGGTTGTTTACACTGTAAGCTGAACCCTTTAGCATAGTTTTACACAGAACATACCTGTAATTCAGTGCCTTCTGCTCCTCAGGGACCTGTACTGCACAGCATGCATCATAAAAATCATATAAAATTATATAACAGTGCAGTTAGGTCTGTGAAAAACCTCTGACCAAAATGATGAAAGTCTGAAAGAGTTTCACCATCTTTTACTGCAGTATCATGGTATCATATCACTGGCAGTGGAGGATGACACCGAGTCTGTTAACACTGGAAGGAAGGCTCAAGTTCAAGTGACCAGTAGAGGGCAGCAGCGTTCACTCCCAGTCAAAATCACAAGCCAGCATGCAGCATTGTCTACAAATACACAAAGAGGCACTGCTGCTGCCCAGGTGGGAATCAAATGTTAAAAATTCATGATGAAGTACTTGAACATGAAGCTGGTGTGCAGGGAAGAGTATCAAGTATTTAGATTCTTTTGTTTTTGCTATTTAATATACTCCCAGTGCACACATCCATTTCATATTTGCACACACACACACACACACACACACACACACACACACACACACACATATATCCCCCTTTAGATAGTCTCTGTTGGACTTGCAATTTCAAAACCTCCATAAAGATAATTTCAAATATTCTTAATGAGATTCAAGTCAGGAGATTGGCTAGGCCATGCAAGCACCTTCACCTTTTTTAGAAACCAGTCCTGAGTTGTTTTGGCTGTATGTTTGGGATTGTTGTCTTGTTCAAGTCAAGTCAAGTCAAGTCAAGTCAAATTTATTTATATAGCGCCTTTTACAACAGATGTTGTCACAAAGCAGCTTTACAAAGAATCCGGGTCCAAGCCCCCAGTGAGCAAGCCTTGGCGACAGTGGCAAGGAAAAACTCCCTCAAAAGGAGGAAGAAACCTTGAGAGGAACCAGACTCAAAAGGGGAACCCATCCTCCTCTGGTCGACACCGGATAAGAGGACAGACACAAAACAGTGTTCAAACGTCCATCTTCTTCCACTTTCTTGGCAGATGAGATTAAATTCTACTCTATAATGTCCTGGTACATTGCTCCATTCATGCTTCATTCAATGACGTGTAATGCCTCAGTACCAGAGAAGCAATCCCATATCATGATGTTCCCACCTACATGCTTCACTGTAGGTATAGTGTTGTTGAGACCTTACACACTACCCTTCTTTCTCCAAACATGAGCTGAATTATTGCCAAAGAGTTTTTCTTTTTGTTTCATTTGACCCGATTTCCTCGTTCCAAAAGAGTTCTGATCTGTCCAAACACTTGTGTACAAATTTTAGACGTGCATCTCTGAACTTTTTTAGCAGACGGGTTCTGCGTGAGTTGTAGGAGTGGAGATGATTGCGCTGCACTTTATTGCTTATTGTTCTCTGTGTAACTGTTGTTCCTGCTGCTTTCAGATCGGCTTGCAGCTCCTTTCAAGTGAAAGCTTTTCTCTTACCTTACTCATCATTAGTTACTTATCACTGCATATATTAACAGGGATGCGTAATAGCTTTAGTAGAGCTCTGTTGCTTTTTCTGTTTGAGTGTTGTTTGATAATGTTGTCCCTGAGAACTTTATGAAGCTCTTTCACCTTCATTGTGATTGTTACTTGTTGCATGATATCTTCTTTTATAACCATACCAGATGCAGTGTGCACGAGGTCAGTGGTCAATGTACTGAGTGGGTAAGAACTTTAGATATGCTGAAGAAAGTGCAACCCAGGACTTACTATCTGAGTATGGCAAGACATGCAGGGCTCCCTACAGACATCCTAGCGCAGGTCTATGTGTCTCACATCTTTCATAAGTCCTATGCTGGAGTGTGCTTCTCTGGTTTGGGCCTGTTTACCAAAGAAACTCGTTTCTGACTTAGAGGGTGTACAGAGAAGATGTTGCCAAATTATTGGTGTTCCTCCCACACATTTTCAGTCTTTGGAGGAAAGACGAGATGAGGCAACACTTAAGGAGTTTAAGATCAAACCAGTCCATTGCATGAATTTCTGACTGTCACTCAGTCTAAATACAGACTCCATAATAAGAGAAATTTTAACATTGCCACAACAGTCAGGTCATTTTGGCAAGGGCATACAAGATGTATACTACTTAAAACATGTTATTTTGTAAAGTAGGTGTACTTAATGTTATATGTCTTAGTGCTTCACTGTCCCAGGAGTAAGTTGTAATGCAGCTTGTATTTAATGTGTGCCTTTGCATGTATGCATACTGTAGGTATATATGCAAATTGCTTGCAGTAATAAACTTTGAATTTGAGCTTTGAACATTTGTATTTCTATTTTTGCATTAGTAATATTTAGAAATGATGATTTGTTTAGATTTATTTTGATTTGAAACCTTTATGTATGTTCCAGTCAAAAGATATTATGTGTCAAGTTTGAAGAGGATATATGCACTGGAAGGATATTAGATAACAAAAACAAAAATGTCCGAATACTTGTCTCCCCTCACTGTATATAGCTGTAACTACTTTAAAATTCCAAAGACATTCTTGTATAATTAATTTATGTGTTTGTATCCTCAGATCACACCATATAAACTTGTCTCTAAACCTTGCACTCCAGAATTGAGAGGTTTTCTTCATTATAATGAGAGTTTAGGCCAGCTCTTCCATTGCAATGGAATCTCCTGGAAACCATGGGCTGCTAGCGATGAGGTAACTAATACAAATCAGACACGGTGCCTCATCTTGGAACACCTGTTATTGATAATCCATTGTACTGAAAATAAAGGAAGTTAAGCAAATGCCCTGATATTAATGTCTTCTTTGTGCTTATCCAGGCAGTGAATGCTCAGAAGTGTCCACAGGGGTGGAAATACCATAACCACCACTGCTATCTGCTGAGCTCAGAGGGCAAAGCCACATGGAGCGATGCTGCCAGGTCGTGCCGAGAAAAGTAAGACCAAGCACAAAATGGACCACACTGGTTTGTCAGCTACGCTGTAATGAAAATCAGATTTCCTAACCCATGCCTTGTCAAACCTGTATTTTATTTGATGTAGCTTCCAAGGCAACCTTGTCAGTGTCCTATCAAAGACAGATATGGACTGGCTCTGGGACTTCAGCGAGAGAAAACCCTTCTGGATTGGTAACTTTTTTTCCATTCTTTCAGAGATTACTGTTTATAAAATCACAAATTCAGAAAATGCCAATGCAAAATTGGGTCCTAAGAGACACCTGCAACAACTCTCTGCAGGCTTGAATGACCGAGAAAGTAAAGGCCGCTGGGAATGGGTGGGCGGAGAACCTGTCACTTACACCAACTGGAGGCGGAGTCCTCCCCGAACCAGAAAGAAAGGAAACAAGAAGTGCGTTTTGGTCTGGAAGAAGACAAAGTGGCAAATACGAGATTGCAAGACAGGAAGGGGACACCGCTATGTGTGCTATGTGAAAACATGAGGTGCTTCCAGCTACTAAACCATTTATTCCCTTCCCTCTATCAAGACTGTTTACTTCTCAATCTGCAGGGAGATCACATAACGAATAATAGTGCACTGGGTACATGATGAACCGGCACTTACATTTGGGCATTCTGGATGCATCAGGCCTCAAGCATAACAGTACTTTAAGTTGGCCAAAGTTGTCATAGTGCACCAACTGTATATAGCATATGATAACATCACACGGTGTGATGTTTCACCTTACAACCAGAACAAAAGCTATGCACACTATGATGAACTGCAAATGTTTTATTTAATCAATAGCAGTATCTCAACTGTTTTATACTGTAAATGTATACTGTAGTTGCATACCTTCTTGAATATTTATTTTACTGATGTATGTCTATAATATGAATGTTAAGATGTGATTCAAATGCCTTAAGGGCTCAAGTTACCTGCCTTTGGCGTGTTGAATTTCTTTGCCATCACAGTTCAGCAGCCGATTAAGAACACTTTCAGTACCCATTTGTAGCCATGTTACTGAAATTGCTTTGGCCAATATAAATGTTAATTTGTAATCTGTCTATGTAAAATGTCTTATTGTTCATTTAAATAGTTTCTGGGTTATAACATCAAGCCTCAGGGACTAATCAGTCAGATGACTAATACTGAAACACAATTTTGGGTTGATTAATGTACATTGTCCCTCACAGAAATATAAAAAAATCCAGTCAGCAGCATCTGTAAAATTGTCAGTTAGCCCTCATTTATTCACAGTTAATTGACAGTTAGCAAACAATCAATATCATGATCAAATGAAAAGCTTTTATTTAACAGTTGTTAATCAATAGAAATGAATTAGTTTTATAAAACAATTTTTATAATTACAAATGAATCAGCTATATTCAGGATAGCAGTTCTGTCAACATACAAAATAAGGCACTGTTAAGTAGTGTCTGCCTAGGAATGTACAAAATGTAATTGTACGTAACAAAAATAAAATATGAAAAATGTACATCATAAGTTTTGGAACCAAAACATCATATCACATTCAAATAAACCAATACAATGTACCCATATATTTAGGTCTAAATTAAAAATCTAACACATACAAGCAAATATTTTAGACCAGCTTAAGACATCGCCAAATGTGAATTTATGTACAACTCAGTATATTTGCATACAAAATAGGTTATGAGCGAAAGGTTTCTACTGTTACGATGTTTGTGAACTTTGTCAAAAAATGTGCAAATTTGCCAATTTAAGGACACCACCATGTCCAAAAGCAAAGAAGTTGAACCTTTCTAACAGAGGTGTAGCATTTATTCTAATTATTTGGACTGTTGCCATGGTAGATTTGTGTGAGCTTGTCTGCACTGTTACCCTCCAGAACATTCAACCTGCATGTCTTCATATATGAGACACTAATAATATTTCTCATTTACTCAATGTTAGATTGATACATGCCTTAGACTGGCTTAGTGTATCTAGACTTAACATACTGTCACTGCCCAAAAAAATAATAATAATAAAATAAATAAAAATTATTTTTAGTTTTTCTACATCATTTGAGCATGGCAGCTGTCCTTGTGTGAAAATTGATAACTGAACTAAAAATGCTCCAACATATAGCTTGGAATGAAATCTTTTCACATTGACTTGCATTAAAAGTAAAGAATGCTTTTGTCTTCTCATGTAGAGTTGCCTTTTGGAAATGCATGTTTTTTGCAAATTTGAGCCAACTATTTCAAAACAAAAACAAACAATGCAGGTCCAATATTAAAATAACTCAGGAAGGAAGGCCATCGAGCAGTACTTGCTTCATCTTTGCAAAAGGCTATCAATAAAACAAAATGAACATATAATCCAAATCACTGACCGTTCTAAAGAAATCCACTATTTGTCAGAAAGGAAATATTCTCCATATGTATAATTATCCAAATGCAGTGGAGGCCTCCATGAGCACAGTGGTGCAAACACAGCAGACCATCCAGATCTTGGTCCTAGTTTTAGTTTACTGCATCCGGATACATTTAATGGCTTACATTATTCAAAAACTACACAGACTGAAAAACATTACTGGAGTGAACCGACGTTTACAATTTCATTCTCTTATGGCTCATTAATGTGCAGCAGTAAAAAGTTTCATACTGCCATAGAACTGCTTCTTGAATGGATGTAATGTAATCCACTTGAGTAGCTACTTGGGGGATAAATCAATCTCTTTGGCATTAGACCTCTGAATTTCACCTCTCCATCTGTTAAAAGAAGCAAAATACATGTATAAACCAATGTTATACATTTCTGTATGTTAGGTTTGAAGGCATACTTAGCATTTAATAGATAAATGCAGTAATTACAAATAATGTATGGAACATACTTTGCTTGTTAGATGTTAAAGTACATGGTAAGCTATGTGAAAACTACCAGGTATGTACAGGTGCTACAATGCAATGATTACTCAGAATTTCACATACTTTGGTTGTTGGATATTCATTTACATAACTTATATGAAACCTCTCAGTACGTACAGCAGGCCTTGGTACTACAATAATACTTAAGTATTTTACACATTACTACTGAGTTACCTTTTAAACTAGATGTTTACCGTACTGTAAAATAAAATGCTACTACAATCTAAGCAAGGACTCAAATTTCAGTGGCCCCCTAATAACACTTTCCCCCCTACATCAGACACTGGCTTCTTGCAGTTGTATTGAAAAAACTAACTCTAACTAACATTAACTTTTTGAAGTAGCTTGTTTTTGCAACTTTTAACACTATCATCATTACCATCATGTCCACTGGAGCTGATGTTTGGTGTCATAGGAAGCCATGTTCATCCAGTCCTTTCATAGAAACAGGATTCCATTTGGCTATCGGTTTACTGGTGATTTGGGCTGAGGAAAAAAGATATAACATTCTTGTATCAAACTCAACATTTTACATTATTGTGGATGACAATTTAGATGAAGTTAAGACTAAAGGTTCTAAATATGTGTTACGAAACTAAAGGTTCGTGAATGTATCTTGGCTTGGATTTACAAAAACCTTTAAACTGCTACAGAATCTTTGCATTAACTGGAGGTTCCATAAACATCAGTGGAAGCTCTTCACACTACATTAAACAAAAATTTTAAATTCAACACTTTTGGTTTTGCTCCACTTTTGCAGCAGTTTGTCAGAAGGGACAAATGAAGGTCACACCAGATACTAATGTAGAAATTTTTTACTACACACCCTGTTTTTGTAGGGTTTCATTAAATCTTTTCAGTAAAAAGTGTTGCATTTATATATTTGTTCAGTGAATACGATTCTTGGCTTGGATGTACAGCTCTAGAAAAAAATGAACTGCTAGAACTTATGTAAAACCTCCAACTATATACAGGAGTATGTGATACCACAATGCAATAATTACTAAGGTATTTCACACATTGCCATGTACTTACACATTCAACTTGCAGGCACAGAGTATTGTGAGTGTTATATCATTACATTTTACAAAATACCTACTGTACTGTAAAATAAATCATTTAAATAAAAAGTTCTTTATATGATTTTTGTCTTGGATGTCCAGTTCTAGGAAAACATTTAGTTGGTTTAGAACTTTTATATTATTAGAAGTTTCTTTCCACTTTTAAAAAGTCCCTCACACTCTTCCTTTACAAACATGGTTCTTTAAATAAAAGATGGTTCTTCTATGGCATTACTCCTAAGAGTTCTTATTGGGACCTTTATTATTTTAAGAGTGCTGAGCTGAAAGCAGTAATAATACCTGTTTCTGGCCTTGTTCTGAGGAGCTCTGGGATCTGTGTGTCTGAAGGCGCTGGGGAAGCCCTTTCCCCATGATCGCTTTCTCCAGACGACGTGTGTTCTCCTGATTTAGAATCTGTGGTCATATGAAGAGCAGGCCTTTTCTTATGGTACTTTGCCCGGTAAGTGTCCGTCATGCAGCTATCAACAGAAAAGTAGGTGGTGGGGATTGCACTCTCTCCTGTAGTGGGGGAATCAAGCCGAGCCTTAGAGACTGTAGGGCACTTCTCCTCACTCTCACTGGTGGACAAATCGTTCCTTTCCTGGTCAGAAAAGCCAGATTTGGAACTGGAGTCTGATGAGAAGTGCATGTTTGGTTCAATAGAGTTCTCAAACCATTTCTCGGGACTCCTCCTGGACAGAGTTGCTCCTTTACGAGGCGGAGATTGGGGTATGACCGGAGCAGAGTCGTGGATCGGGCCCCTTCTGTTTTCCACTCTTAGAATGTGAGTTTTGGGGGGCAGTGGTGGAGGTGAGGATTGGTAAAGGCTCTGGAAAGGATGCTGAAGAACAAAAGGAGCCGTATCATCAGCGCGAGAGAAAGCATCCTCCTGCTCTGATAAAGGACCAGCCAGGTCATCAGAGCTGTTCCATTCAGAGCTGCTGGTTTTGTTTAAGAAAGCAGGAGCAGGGGCCGTCGTCCATCTCATCTGCTGATTTCTCAATTCTCTCCAAATTAGTAGGTAAATAATGAAAAGCTCGTCTTTGGTAAGAGGAAAGAAAGCAAACAAGTCACTTATTGGACATTGTATCAAAACATGACAAATACACAAAGAAAAATGCACAAATTGCACAAAAATAAGTCATTAATAAATAAAACTTCTCATTTCATGTACTCATATAATCAAAGACTTATATGATTGATTATAAAGAAGTGTTGAGTGCGTTTGTTTGAATGATGTCTGGACTTACCTTTGAATGTTGGGACTCAACTGAAGTTTATCCGGTTTGCCTTGAAGATCACCTACAAGAGAAAAACAAGGAAAATAGATTTTATTCAAATGTTTAAAGTATTAATTTCTCTTTGAAATTGTCATTGTCAAACATTTGAAGAAGAATCAATCTGTTCAAAAATCTATTCAACCAAACAAAACATTTTTTTAAGATAATTCTTTTGTATTGCTGTATATAGACACATACTGCATATAGCCCAAACTATTTTTTCATGTTTACACCCATAAACATGCTTTATACTTGAGCTGATTAAAAAAATGACCTTGACTGTGGCCAGGTGTTGCACAACTGCTTTTGAAAAACAAGTTACCTAAAGTCAAACTGTTTTTAAATCTCCACAAGACTTTTAAACACGTACACATACATAGCTAAAACATGGAAGTGAAGGAATGCTTTTAATTTAATCCAGTCTGTAACGTCTGGCTTAAATAAGGCCTTTGTTTAAACAAAGCTTAAACAATCTAAATTTGGCAACGTAATACCATACAGCTCTACCGTAGTGTAAGACATGAACCTGCCCAAAACGTCATGCACTCTTCTGTAGTAAACATAACAGCTGGAGAAACAGGAGTGATAAAAATGTTATGCGTTCACGTATATTCCTATATTGCAGACATGTTTTGGTAAATATTAGACTAGTGGGGGCATATTGCTGTAATTCTCCACTGCAGGCTTATATAAGAGGGCTCAGAGGGGCACTGTCTTGCTGCAATGAGGAAATATCTCAGTGGGGTATCGGGCAGCCAGAACACTGCAGGGGATCAGGAACCTGTCTCCTCCACCCTGCTCCAAACTAAGAGGCCCTGCTCAGGCCATCCGGTTTAAACTAGCCCCTCAGTCTGCTCCCTACAACTGGCCAAGAATGACTTAGCAGCAAATGTAGAAGTTAAAAAAACATGATAGCACAACAAGCATGCAGAAAAGAAGGGCTGAATGGAACATCAGCTGTAGTTGTGAGACCACACTGCATGGAAGTAAATGATATCAGGGTATGTCAAACTTCTTGAAGTAGAAATGCTGATCTTGGTTCAGCTTATGCCTCTATATAACACTGAAAAGGATTATATGAACGGATGCGACCAGTTCACTGTTCTTACTGTATATACCAGCTCCAATATATAATTTCAAAATTCTTAATTAATAATTTCATAACACTATAATATAATAACACTATTACTCACATTTAACATCTACAGTACACTTTTGTGCTACTAAGAAAGAAAAAGTTTTGAATTGTAAACTGTGATACATCATGGAGACACCAGGGGGTGCTCAAGATACAGCCAAAACACTGCTGAGACAGGAGCAGACTGGAGAGGACTACAGCAGTGGTCTGGTTGGTTTTAAATCTAAATCATAAAGGTAAGCCTCTAAAACTGTAACTTCTAATGAACAAAATATAATTGCTGAAATAGACCAAAGAGTATTTATTGTCACTACTGGTTACTTCCTCCAAAGTCACTTCTAGAAAAAAAAAAAAGTTTGGTTTAATTTAGTTTTGCTTCCATTTTGTTGTCCTTCAAACTGAATAACCATTTAATGCAAGTTAAGTTTAATTTAACATGCCTCTCACATTGTACATGTTAAGCTGTAAATATAACACAATATTGATCAGCTACATGACAAGTAACTTACAGCCCACACAAGAAAACAATTAACATTTCTTGAGATAATTAAAAAAAATCTTAAGGGAATATTTGAGAATGTCTTATGAGTTACACTGAGGAATATTCTTCTGAACATTTTACTGTTTGCCTTAATAGTCAAATGATTTTTTCCCCTCAGGAAACTTCTCAGGAATCCGGTCCAGGCCCTGCATATTTTAGTATTTCCTGCTCCAACACACCTGATTCAACAAACAAGCTAATTAATAAACCCTTCCTGAGATAAACAGAGTGAGTTAGAGCAGGATGAACAATAAAATGTGCAAGGCATTGGAGGTGTGTGTGCTGTGGGGTACTCCGGGACCAGGACTGGTAAACACTGAGGCAACATTTCAAGCATAAACTTAGATGTGCTCCCAGTATTTTGTGCAATATAATTTTGACCATAGAATTCCAGCCACATAAACTGGGTAAATTTGATTTACATAATTTTCCTACATTCTGGTTCTGTGATGTCTATACAGTATTTTCTACTTGTTGCTCGGCACTCTTGAGGCCACAAAATGTTCTTTGAAGAATAGCACAGAACAACAATTTTTGGTTGTCTAAAGGACTTTTCAATGGATGGATATTCAGAAAACTATTTTTGTAAATAACTCTACAGGAAAGATATCCAGGAGGAGGCTTGGTGAACTATGTTCTATAAATTCTTCTATTATATCTTCTATTGTATTGCTCAAAGAACCATTTGTGGCACCTTTAGGAGTGTATATCTTGCTTAATGATCTACAATCTTAAAAATAAAGCTGCCACAAGAGTTTCTTTGAGCGATACAAAGGAAGAACACATTCTTTTAAATTTACTAAAGAACTTTTTAATGGATGGTTGGTTAAAGAACCACTTTTGTAAATGAGATGTGACTTTAAAAAACCTTTTTGAGGTTTAAACAACTCCCACATAATGCAAAGGTTCTAGAAAGAATCCTTAAATTGGTAAAGATTCTTAGAATGTGAAGGTTCTTCACACCTTTAAAAGGCTCTTTACACTCACATCTCATTTACAAAAATTGTTCTTTAGGGAACTAAAATGGTTCTTCTACAGCACCACACCAAAGAACCCTTTGTGGCAGCTTATTTAAAGGGTATATTTTGCTTGATCTTTTATGAATTACATTCTGCATTAAAAAGAAAAAAAAAATGTGTATATACACACTACTTTTTATTTGTACTTTTTTTATATGTATACTGCTTTTTTTATTTAAAGTTCGCCTGCGTTTTATGCTTTGTCATTTTTATTTAAATAGAAAAAAGCATAATTATTTAACACAATTGAATGTCAGTACAAATTAAAGCATAAAAAGCCCTGCATTGTCAAATTTGCACCTCCCTTTCAGCTACATGGTGACTTCTGGTATCAGTTTCCCTCCCTGAGATGCAGACTGCAAACTCACAGAGCTGAAACTGCACCGACTTACAGTTTGTGTGTTAGAGAGAGATGCGATGTGTCAGCACACACAGCTCCCCCCTTCTTCCGTTTTTCCCTGAGCATTAGCAACCAAATCCCTTTGGCCAGCACGCAATTATGAGAGGATTGGACTTCAGACCCCATTTTATGTTTTCCCCACCCCTCCCTCTCCCTCTTCCCTCCTCTTTCCTCAAGCCAGTCATGTTTAAGCTGTTAAGCTGGTGGAGATTCTCTATTTGATAACCATGACTTGACAATGTCAATATAAAATATTACAAAATAATGCAGTGAGAAAGAAATTTTGTAAGAGTTACACGGGTCCATATCACAGTTTACATATCACCTTGCTTTTTTGAAATAAAAAAGGTTCAGTGTAGTATGTTACAGTCTATACATGGAAACTAAGCTGCAAAAACAGTCTAGTTTTTAATCACTTTCTTGTAATTTTAGGAAAACCAACACACTGACATATACTCACCCATTCATTCAACAGCAGTTTACGCCAACCTATTCATGCTGAAGTTATAAAAAGTGTTTCAACTTAGACTGCTTTTGAATGAGGCACAATACATGACAGCCAATCACAACATATGTCATTTACATGTCAGTTTTAAAGGATAATTATACTGTTTTTTTCTTACTTCTGCGTAGTTCAATTGTTAAGGTGTAAACAATCTCACTCAGAGTGGTTTGTAAAATCTAAAATGTCTTATTGTAGAGAAATAATTCACAATGTCACAAAAATAGCCTTATTTAGTATCAGTGAACCTACACGTGAGTTTTTATATGTAATGTTGATGGCAAAATAGTGGTAAATCTGAAGAAGAAAAAAAAGAAAGTCTTCTTTAGTGACTATTTTGTTTTACAACACCCTGCATGTACCTCTCCACCATAAACGGAGAGAATTAAAAATACATGGCAAAATGAAACTATCCTGAACTAATGTCTCAGGCTTCAAGCAATGCATTTATAACCATATTGTATAATAGCTTAGTAGCCTTTAGAGGCATTATATTCTATGGACATCTGTTCCTATCACCACAACTCTGAGTTTGTCTAGAAAAGAGCATTTCTCATCAAACCATTCTGAATTACTTTGTTTACATCTCAACTACTGAATTATGCAGAAAGCAAATTTGTGAAATTCCCATTTAAAGGTGCAGCAACACAAACAGGCTGTTTAATTGTAATTTGTAAACTGTGAGACAGTTTCGAATATGGTCATGGTAAAATAAATTATGACTGTTTTTGGTAAATAAAACCACACAAAGCTTAGGAAATCACAGGAAGGGCCCTTTGAGAATAGCTTTTTGTGAAACTGTTTGTGTAAAAATCTAATAGGTAGGGCTGCAGTTGAGCAGCTTCTTCTATCAATCAAACGAAGCCATTGCTCTGAGGCCATGCCCAGGCAGAACCACTCAACACTGACATTGAGCCAGCCATCAGTGCACAGCAATCAAATCATTAACTAATGCCACTAAATAACAGAGGTCTTGGCTTTTTAATTCTATGAGGAGGCCAAAAAGAGTAGAGTTCTCATGACTGATTTTAAGCCACGGAACCCAGGAAAAACGAGGTAGTTTTCCGAGCACCAAAAAAAAAACCCACACACTACACCATGTTCACATGTACTCTTAACAAAATGTCTTTAACCAGTAATACAGTCTGCAGCATTGCACACAGACACATGATCACTGTTAGAGTGCTGCCCCATGTACAGAATACTAAACTTCTAATGATTTCACAGATACAGAAGAAGCATTAATTAAGGGCAGAGGTATATCATGTGTAGAGAGAGGGCTGTGGCAGCCCTCCTGGCAGAGCTCCTCTGTGCGGGAGCTTAAGATAGACGAGTAAGGAGGGAAGGGCTAAGGGTGATACTGCTACACCCATAAATCAACAGTCAGTTGATCAGGCCTGATCTGGCACGATGAGATCACCGTCACCACAGCTGAGGGTCACACACCTGTTCTGTAGGTTTGCTCGTCAATGATCAGACTGAACCAGCACCATGAAACACAAATGAACACAAGCGAATGCTACACACTGCATACTGTGCGACAAAGTGATTTAGTGCAGTGTAATGAAAGCTGCAAGACTTACAAAACAATCATGAAAAACATTCCATACTGTAATACAGATATTCAATGCCAGTCAAATATACAGTTTATATTACAGCTCTCCGCATCAATTACATTAGTAATCAAGTAATCCACATGTTTGGATGGACAAAAGTCACATTACACACTTTTGCAGTCTCTCTAGATTTTACGAGAATTATTCAACAAATGCAGCACAAATTATCCTGTTCTTCAAAAGCAAAGACGATGTAAATGTAACTGACCAACATCTCTCAAGATATATCTGGAGGCCGACTGCTAATATGAGCAGCATGTCACTCACAGATACATCACGCAAGAAATTCAGTTCCAAAGGCAGTCTTCACTACAAAGCTATGTCTAATGCTGGACATATCTCAGCTGGATCAGCTTACGTGCCAGAAATATTTATCGGTGTCTAAGTATATCTATTTTCCAACGTGCAACAAGATAGTATTTAAAATTAAGCATATTAGCAAGACAGCATCCATGAAATGTTAAGATGCTATACCAAGTCCAGTATTAATTTCCATGACTTGTAGACATACATGTACTTTGCCTTTTACATGTTATATAATACAAACAAAAAGTAAAACCAAACAACTGTTGTACAAACAAATTTATATCAACTGGAAACTGCAGGACTGGGTTATGTTGAAACTGCCTGCCCATAGTTTCATCATTATGATGGTGGATCGGTCTGGACTCTCCACAGGCATTATTACAGCACTCCTGTATCATCCACCCATTTATTTAGGGCATCATAAGCCAGTTACACCTGGAGGGCCAAAACTAAACAAACCTCAGACTCATATCATGGAGATCTTGCAAAATTGAGAAATATGATGGCACAGGCCAAGAAAACAGTTGTTTAAAGCTGTTAGGAAGAACATGTAAACAAAGGTGCTTGGGTAAAAGTGCTTTCACCCCTCTTTAATATTTTTAGCTGTATCTGAGCCAGCATCCACTGGCATTACAGGGTCCACTTATGACATGTGGGTTTATGTACTAAACAAAATAATCATAACTCATTTTTCCATGAACATTTTCCAACCTCTCTTTATCCCTTAGAATTAAACAGATTGTTCTTGTTACTGTGACTTTAAGACTGATATATGTAAACGATCCCTGTTCTGACTGGCTGTCGTGTCTTGTGCCTCATTCAAAAAGCAGTCTAGATGGAAACACTCCCTTTAAATTTAATGTGAATGAACAGGGCTACGCTGCTGTAGGCTGAATAGGCAGATATGTGTAAAAGTATTGGTTTTCATGACATCACAGAAACGATGCATTGAAAATTAGCTGGTTTTGCAGCTTAATTTCCAAGTTTGGTGTGGAGAGTGAATCCGCCCTGTTAGAAACTACATTGAACTTATTGCTGTATTTAATCTTAAAAATTAAGAAAATATTTTAAAATGTATACAGTACTGTGCAAAAGTCAGACCTTTCATTTATTTAACTTCCACTCAAAATGGCCATAAAGTGCAAGTTACTAATTTTTCAGCATAAGAAAACATTTAGCAGAAAATTACACAGATGCATCATTAACTAATTATAATTCTAGGCTTAAATCAGTATTTAGTGTGTCTACATTTTGCCCTTATTACAACTTCCATTCTTTTCAGGAGACTTGCTTTCAGTTTTTTTAAAGAAATCTACAGGGATATTGTTTTACACCTCCAAACTTCAGTCTTGGAAGTTGGTTGCATCTTCTGCTTTCTCATGAAAATTTAATAAACAAAGGGCGGTCTCTGACTTCTGCACAGTGCTATATGTACAATTTATGTTTACAAAGACTCGAGGATTGTCTCATCATGTTTCTTAAAATGAATGACAAAAGCTCTGCCATGTGACAGCCCAGGACACATCATTCAGGAAAGCACCGGTAAAAAGGTGCTCAGATGTTAGTACTTGCTTTTTGAAGTTCAGAAACATTCTTGGCCATAAATGTAAGTCGATGACACCATAAGTAATGCAGGCAATGACAGGCCTTTGTGAAACAAAAGGAAAGAAAAGGCAGCAGTGAAAGGGTTTAGAGCAAGATTGCCTGGCGTGTGGCTATTTAGCAGGCTGAACTTTCATCAGCTCTTGCTGACTTAACCTTTAGCTGCTGGGAAACAAAGTGCCGCTCTCAGCCTAGAAATGTGTGAACACAGCACTGAGATTAAACAAATGATGCTAGCATAAACGAGACAGTTGCCATTTGAGAAAATGAGCAAAATCGCAAGACAAAGCATCTCCCTTCTAAACACACTCTCAAAAAATTAATCTACACAGCAAGTCTGGCCAAAACAGGGGCTAACGGCACCTGCTTACTGGACGTCTGGTTTTTGAGGGGCAATTTTCACCAACTTGCTTTATCTCAAACATGCTGAACAGATTTTCTTTCACAGCTTCCCTCCTTTTTGAAGCCTTACAAAAAGGATTTGGGTTCTAATGGTCACAAGATCCAACACTGTGCTATTTGAGAGACGTCCCACACTGTAGACAGTAGGTCTGAACGGGTGCCAAATTGACATTCGCCTGCCAATACAATCTGCAAATGGAACGGAACAAAAACAGCAGGGAACACTGTGGCTCAAAAATAATCTCACAATCAAACTTAACACATAAGAGCTGCTAGTTGCAAAATGAAATTCCATTTCAACACAAGTGATATGGAAAGAGAGAGGGAGAGAGAAATAAAGAGACAGAGATGTATAATGAGTTCATTATACAGAGAAAAAAAGGAGAGAGAACAAAGAATGCTAAACTCTCCAAGCCTCAAAGCCACATTAAAGCATTTTCATGCTCTTTTTCAGCAACCACTTGCATGGATACAGAGACCCTCAAAGGCCAGCGTGAGGACAGGCCTAAACGCTGTCCTTTCCGCTTCAATTCATCAACTCATAAAGCTTACGTAAACCACCTTCATCGGGGGAAAAACAGACCCCCGCCTCCCCTAAACTCCGCCTCCTAGCACTGACAATCAGGACAAATGCTCCACTGCCTGACACCATTCGCCCCTTTACCTCATCAGTTCAGCTGCAGTGTGATAACAGGGTATCATGGTGAAAAACAAGGAGAAAAAAATGTGAGTGCACAGCCATGAAAAAGCTTTTTGGTTTTTTTTTTTCCTGTAAATTTGTGTGGGGGGTTTAAATGCCACCCTCCTGACAACCCTACTCTTGTCGTTTTTTTCCTGGCTGGCTGGGCACAGCTGGGCAGTCCCAGCGCATTCATTCTGATTCACCCCCCACTGAGAAGAACGCCACCCTGAACTGCAATGCTGAGAACTGTCTGTTTCTTTGTTTTTGTTGACATTGTTTATTATCCATCATGACTGGCAGTTAAGTTGTTTTCCTGTCTGATCTGTGGGGGCCGTTTGACCTCCTGATCGAGTCTGATGTGTCAGGTTGAAGAGTGAGGCGGCCGAGACAGGGCGCAGACAGCTATAATATCCCATTCATTCTCTCTCTCTCTCTCTCAGCCTGACTAATTTCTGTGTAATCTTCTGTCTAGCCACAAAATAAAAATAAACATTACTATTTTTAACATGCTTTTACTTCACTTTTTTGCTCATGTGTTCAGATTCAGTTGGCTTTTTGAGCAAAGACATGATGTCAGATTAAAGGTACACTGGACTAAATGATATTTTTGTAATGCTACTTTTTTACATTGTACAGAAACTTCAGAACTTTCCTGTATTATTCTACTATTATATTATCATTCATTGTATGAATGTTTAGGTGATGCTGGGCAACTGTGCTAAAACATCAGCATCTTTTTTTGCATTTGTAACCTTACAAATAAGTGTTCAACTTCTTTGCAGTGCTTATTCAGGTAAATGTAATCTTAAATGATACATTTTATAAATGTTTAACTATCAGCTTTGCTACTGTACACATCTGTTCTGCCAAAAAATATAAAAAATAAAATAAAAAAAAAACAATAATCACCATCTATTTGTAATTCCCATATTGGTGCAATTTCCAGATATTCTTATTTACTAGTATACTTCACTGTGACAGGCCTACTCACATTTTAAGTGTAGTATCTGTGTGATAATGGTGCTGCACTTGATCTTATACCAATGTAGGGGTGCTTACCGTAGGAAAATGGCGTCTGTGAGATGTCTGCCTTTGATTCATCGTACCTCCAAAGGTGATTCAGTTCCCTAGAAATACACAATTAATTGGACTAAGTGATAAAACACAATAATAACACTCCCCAGGTGAGTATATATTGAGAGAACATATCCCAGCAGGTTTTCCCTCACACCCACCCATTTCAAAAGATTAAGTTAAATCCACAGCCTGGCACCAACACCCTCACCCAAAACACTGCCTCACCATGCTGAAATCTGATCCCACCCCTTTTTCTCACACTAGAAACATGAGTGATTTTAGATCACTGGCTGTGCAGGAACTTAATACTTTAAAATGACCAGTTTCCTGTGAATTGTTCATTAAATTACTACTAAAAACAGATTAAAACTTTAACAGCAACACTTAGTACAAAAGGCAATTTACAGTATATAAAAGTGACAACACTATGAATGTCTAGTGAGTGAATGTGTTTTTAAAGTACTAACAAACAAATTCTATGTTTATTTGTCATTGAAATTGTAAATAACTGCGGCACTACTACAACTAAAATATGAAACCATGAAAATATTGATGAACATTTGTAACTTTATTTATTACAACAAGATAAATATTTGGATCAAGCAATTATATATAATTACTTGACATATATACACAGACAAACTTTCAAATACATTTAAATCCTACAACAACAAAATATTTTCAAGTTAGAAGGCCCAGTAAGCTCTAAATTTAGTTCAGGATGTTGCTTAGCATATGGGACTTCACCACATGAGAAATACACTGAAGTTAAAACCCTCTGTACCTTTTATGATGCTACAAAAAATCTGAATTCATAGCTCATGACCAAAGATATGACAAAGCTGGGTATGAGAACACAAAGTTATAGATGAACTTTCAGTGCACAGGTCAGGTTAAGAGCAGAGGAAACTGGAATATGAATTTTCCTTACTTTGAGGCTCTTTTGCCCTTAACTCATCAGAAAATCAGAGATTTGTTTTTGCTGACAGCATCCCAGATTTCCGAATCAGAAGTTGAAAGCCTTTTAATATTTATCACAGATATGGTAATAAAGATGCCCCGTGATGCCTGAATATTTGTAAAACTACAGTACTGAGGACAGCAACCTCTTCTTGCATAAACTTTGGATTTTAATTCTTGTAAGCTTATGCTATATATATATATTTATATATATATATTTAACTCTGTCTACAAATATCTGATAAAAAACACTACAAAAGCACTATTCTGAAAATTTGTTGCTGTTCATGAATACTATGACAAGTTTGTGCCTTTAAGGAGATGTTTAGCCACGTTTGTGCTATAACGGCAAAGTCAAACAAAACTTAATAAGCTTTTACCATATCTTAACATCAGGCTACTGTTGCTTAATCCACAGTGGTGGAGAGAAAGAGAAGGAAGAATACAAGACTGTGCAATGTATTATACAATATATCCACAATAACATTTTTGGAAACACAAAATTAGCCTGCACTGTGAATATTTTGGTGATCTTAATGCATTTTCATGATGCACATTTTATACATATTTGAAAATTGTGTCATGGTTCAGTTTCCAAAAGACCGCCACAGTGATGTGACTTGTCTTGTGAATGTGTGTTAAACCATATTACCAACACCTCAAACAATAGCATAACTAACAATTTGCACAGGGCACAAACCCAGCAACCTGCACAAGGAAGGGTTTGATTCCCTATTCAGGGGAAAATAAAAGCAAAACTGCTAAAGCTGAATATGTTTGCAATGTTAAGCTGTAAAAAATGGTTTGTCAGTTCAAAATAAAAACAATCACTTCATGTGGTAACAAGTCATTAATCTAGTTTCAACCAACTCAAATAAATACTTTGCTTAAAACATCAGTTCATTCAAAGTAATTATTCTTATTTGTATAAAACTAGTTAAGTTGCTTATCACATGAAGTAAGTTTTTAGGTTGAACTGACAAACCATTTTTTCCTGTATAAGCTGCTCTGGACTAGAGGGTTTGCTAAAAGTGTAGATGTACTCAGATGTTAATATTCTGAATCTGCATATATCGTTTATTCCTAAAAGGTGGAAAAAAGTTAAGATGTACATCTTCATCCATACCATGGATGTATGTGTAGATGTATATCTGAGAAAATAAAAAATTAAATGTAAATCTAACAGATGAACCTTTGCTATGCTTTTAAATATATTTAAAAGATATCAAATAAATAAATAAAAAACTGGTGTGTGACCTTGACAGAAATGTGCATTGTATATTCCACTTAAATTCAAATATCTTAAATTGGGGCCTTAAATGACAGACTTCAGATTTTTAAATGAGCACGTTCTGTCACATCATCAGTTGCCTTTTATCTGAGGAATGCTGCCAAGTATAGAAGACAAATCAGTGAGCCTGTAATTTACTGCAACAAGCATTATCATTTCACTCTTCTGCAGGTCATTATGGAGAAACTGCATAAAGCACCTAGCTTTCACCAAGTAATAATTTAATGTTTGGTTTGTAGGTTGTGTGATTATTGCTTGTGGCTTTGAAATCTGAATAAAAAGTACCCTCCACTGTCACATAGATTACTATAGAAAAGAAAGTCATTCTCTAATTGAAGGTCTATGAGCTTTCTCTTTTGGTCACGTTCTTTACCACCTGCATTTTGCTCAAGCAAATGAACACAGTATACACAGTATCAAACAGCCACAGTAGAAATCTATTTTGTATGTACAGCACCAACCAGCACAACGCATACGTGAAAACAGACAAGGCACTGCTTATGCGTACAAGCTTGCACATTTGATTGCAACTGTAGTTTCATGTGCACTCATTAAGTTAAACTATTCCTTTTAGTTTTTGCACTGCAAGTCTGGAATGAACAGCAAATTCACCCCAGAGGAATATAACATCTGCAATACAAGTAAAAAACTAATTTAGTTAAAAATGCCAAATGCAGCAATCCATCATAAAAAATTTACAAGAAAGCAGTAAAAATCTGATTGAAAAAGACCCACCAACTCCATTCACTAACCCCCCCACCACTAAACATATATTCACTGGATAGCAGGTTTAATCAGTGTCATAAAAAAAATACTGCAACTGCCTCTGTTAATTACCCACAAATAGCAGCAATTCAAGGCAGCAGCGAAATTATGAAGCTTAACAAAGACATTAGAAATTAAAAAAATGCAATAAACTTTATGAATGAAAAATCTATCATTTTAGGTAATATTGGAAACTCAATTTTTCACGTTTCACATTTCATAACGCTCAGATTTAATTAAAAGGCTTTGATTTCCTTGGAACAGTATTTGTTTTCAGACAGATAAGAAGCAGAAACCATCTGATCACAAGATTATTTGCAAAAGTGTGGCAATCAAATGGCCCTAACAGTACCATCCAGTACTTCTGTGGGAAAACAAGTAAACAAACACAAAATGGTGAGGTAATGAAAAACAATCCACACTGAACCCCCTCTTACCTGGACATGTGTACCTCAGGAATGGGCCGAAGCTCTTTGCTGCCTAAATTCTCCACCACAGGAGAGTCCAAGTTAGTTGAGCCGTTGCTGAGCCTGTCACTGCTCTCGTAGCCAGACTCTGTTCGCTGGATCTTCCAGTTATCGTTTCTTACATTGAGACTGCTAATTGTACCTTTAGTCCTCTCCTTTTCACGGCCTTCCGAGTCCAGGGAGCTCCGGCTGCCCAATTCGAGCCGCTGCTCATCCTCGTAAATAGTCATCAAACTTTTTGGTTTGCCTTCTTCACGTCCAGACCAAGCTGCATCACGCTCATAGTGTGTCCTCTCCTGTCTGGGATTCTGTCGTCGCAGGCTGGGGAGAGGTTGGTCATCATCATTGCTGAGGATGCTGTCTACATTCAGGGCCTCTCTCAAGGGCCTCCAGGCTCGGGCACGGCGGAAGCGCGAAGCTCCACTGGGCTGATCTCGTGAATCCTGACTGCTGTCTGTGTCATAACCATTGGAGAGGTCAACCCTCGGAGGGTGGACAGGGACACGTGGCTGGGAGTGTGAACGTGGCGGGTGGGCTGCATGGCTGTTTGCATAGGGTGGGCGCTCTGCCCGTGTCGGGCCCCTGCCTTGACTGCTGTAGAATCGTGACTCCACATTTTTGAATCCATTCTCAGGAGGAGAGAGCGAGCGTGAATAGGTCCTGTCTGAGGCTGCATCTGCAGAAAGAGAAAAAAAAAGTTAAAAATAAAAACATTTGATGAACTACAAATTGAACAGATACACAAAACTAAAAGACAATTTAAAAGAAAATACATGAAAATACATTAATACATTACGGGTATAATTAGCTAGCTAACCACTCTTATGTTAATGTAAGTAATCACATACAGCCTAATATATCACGTGACCTACTTTATTATGCTTTATGTTATACTGCACTGTAAATCTGTGACACACCAGTCTAGATTTGTTACAGAATCCGTTTGGATTTGTCCATTTCCTCCCTTTGTTATGCAATCCTGCATTTTCTGTCCCACACCTGGTATTTAATCATTGCCATTTCAACTTTAATATATACACCACAGATTAAAAGTTTGGAATCAAGTTTTTCAATAAACATAAAACTGATTTGGATGCAGACAACTTCACGGGTTTCAGTTGCTTAGTAGGAAACTAGGAAGCCATAAATAAAAATGAAGAAATGTTAGATGCGTCTAACATCATGTACAGAGTTGCATATGGTTCTAAAATTACCAAGAAAGCTGCATAAGTTTTAGTAAAATCTGAAGTTCTAACAGAACTTACACTAGTGTATTCCTACTCCTGAATACTCCACTCTTTTTCTATGCATTGCATGTTTAGTGAAGAGCTTTTGAGGAAGGGGCTAAAATACAAGAGTCAAACATATCCATCTCTGACAAAGGAAGCATGCTCTTCCAGCTTCAATGACCCTTACATTGATGAAGGTGGAAGAGTGACTCTTTGGGCTGAACATTGCTGATCTTGGCATTATCCTATAGGCTGATAGGTAGTTTCGCTGCTGTAAGGCTAATGTGCAATGCTGTGTTGTCACTGTGTGGTTGCCAGGTCCACTGACCTGTCCTGTTCTTTGTGTACAGGGCTGCTGTAGAAGGATTTTGGCCAAGGGACCTGGCACAGACCTTTATTATGTCTTCAGACAGAGCAGTAGGATGAGTGCCAGCGGATGCTGATGGTCACCTATGCACGTCTGAGATATTTATGGGGAGCTTGTGTATGTCTGTCTCTCTGAGGGTGTGTACATAAAACCAATGTTGCCAGGTCATTATTTTATTTAGAGGAACCAGCATGTGGGTGTGCATGTCTTCTTTTATTGCTTAAGCTAGGTCACTATAGATTATTTTAAGGATAATTAAAACCCAGAATCTTGTTTAAAATTTCAGTGTAAGCATAGGTGCAGTTCTGCTCTGTAGGCACCATGACCTTACACACAGAGCTCTATTTGTGGAAAGAATGGCATGGTGAGAATTTTGTTGCTAAAAGCAGAAAATACTGGATCATATATCAGAGGACAAAAAAACAAACAAACAAATAAACAAAAAAAACACTGAAATGCAACCTGATTTTGTAAGAAATCTAGTCTAAAATAACAAAAATAGGACATAAGAGCAGTGAAAAGCCAGCTAATAGTCATACTTGAATTAGAATTCAAGTGACTACAGCACAGTTTTCATTTTTTGTGAAAGTGTTACTGAAAAAAGCAGGAAAATGCAGTAAAACCTTTTCATCATGTTTTTTTTTAACACTCTGAGCATACAAAAGGAAGATGGAAGAGAAAGAAAAAAATAGATTCATCCCTTCATTCAACACATTTTCTTTTTTGCACTGCTACTAAAAGGCACACACTGGGTACACACCATTCTACAAAAAAGATAAATGGAAAGTTTGTTTAAAGCTTAGTATTTTAAAGAAAAACCTACTGGACTGGTATCAGTACTGGCCAGTACTTGATGTTACAGTATTGCTATCAGAAAAGTGGTATCGTCTTATTTCTGTATATTACTAATAAAACAATTCAGCTTGACTGCAGAGATTACACTGCCTGAGGGCATTAAAGCAAATGTAAGAAGTTTATGGCGTGACCTTAGCGCAGTGTGGCATGCCAGTGTGAACAAACACAAAGCGATAACACCTTGACACTCATACCATGTCTATAAAGCCCAGCTGCTCAATGAAACAGGACAAGGGAGTTCAGTGTTTGACATCAACTTACCCTCAACACTTACACTAAAGTCACACTTTACTATGACACCCCTATAATGACTTTCCCAGACAAATAATAAGACAAGCACACAAGTTCCACATTACCAGCACACCCCAACACACATTACCATTACTATTATGGTCTATTAACAATTCAGGGCAAAAGTAACATTAACTTATCTATGGCCCCATTAGGCTAGTGGCAAAAAGCATACTTTTCCCTTTTATCTCTTTAAAGGAGTCAAAGGTCTCACTGTGTACCTGATTTGGTGTGTGTAGTTTATAATGCATGTTTTGGCACTTTCACTTGTGTAAATGAAGAGGAACATTGGAATTGGGCTCTCAGCTCACAAAGACACTTCAACGAGGTAGAAAGTACAGAAGCATTTGAGTAAATGTGCTGCAGTGACAGTTATGTGATATGGTGTGCTAGCTAATATTGGCTGGGATGCTGCATCAAATCACTAAATATGAACGTACAGGGCTTTTACTGAGGGTAGGTCAGCCATTTACTTTCATTTTGCTGACTATGTTGGAGAATGACTTTAAATCACTTTTAAGTGCGTGCCTGTGTGAGTGTGTGCATGTCTCTGTGTGTGTACAGACTTGTGTGTTCATGGATTTAATACCCCAGAATGAGGGCAGATTCAAACTTTGTGTCAATGCTCACATTAAATTGCAAATGCAGAGCATGTGCCAAATGTCTAATTATGCTTTACACTGAATATTTTCCATAAATTCAGAGAATGCTTTGAAACGTTTTTTAGCACAGACTTGACCTTGGCACTGCCAATATCTCCAAGTTTACATGGTAAGTACCTGGTGTGGGATCTGTTTCAGTGAAGATCATGTCATTATTTCAAGATTCAACTTAAGAGGAAAATAAGCTACATCTTTCCCCATTCATTCCTGTGAATTCACACAGGGATGTAACACAATGTATTGTAGCGAGTTGTATCACAGTGTACCATATTGTATCACTGTACCGTTGCATGCTGGCTTGTGGCTAGTGTGTATTAGCTTGTGGACAGAGATTGTCAGCGCACTCTGAAGCTGTTTTTTCAAGTACTGCACTTCTATAAAGTTAAATGCTCTAATAAACTGAAACTGGAAACATTAGGATTAGTGTAAGGCACGTTTTCAGACACTACTTATCAAAAATGTATCGATGCCTGTCCCTCATGGCCACATGGCAAAGACTTTAACATTGTTTTAAAGTAACTAAGTCAGAAAATCAAAGTTCAAGAAAACATTAGGAATTGTCACTATTGGATACATATTTTCTGCAATTAAGTAAACTTGTTTGTGTTTTAATAAAAATATGACTTCATCTGTGTACAACTGCTCAAAGCTGTGACTGCTAGTCATGTACTGGATAACTTTTTTTAGTTATGCTCAAAATCAGCTAAAATCGTCATTACCAAAACATTTGGTAAAGTTTCGGTAGTGCATTTTTGTTTTTCACTGTGCCAAAACAGAATGTTCAATCTTTTTTTGTAATAATCATAATTAAGTTATAAAAATCACTCAAAGCAAAAGGATTTTAGTCTAAAGTCCAAGTCAGTTAAAAGTTCAAAATGTGTTTTTAACTCTGGCTTTGAACCAAGAAGTGTTAAAGACTTGAACTGGGTGCTTATCTGACTTGAATTTAATGTATAGAATATGTGTTGCATCATAACAGCAGTGAACATATTTCTGCGTATCTCAGTCTCTCAGTCATAGGCTGGGTGCGTATTAGGCATTGGGAATGTGGACAGATTACTGGACTGCAGTGCAGGGGCTGGAGCGCACGTCAGAGGTAATCCGTGTTTTTGACACTTCTCTCTGACCTCAGGTTACATAAGGACTAGCAGAGCTGCATGTTCCCTCTGTTTAAGAGCTTCTAGAGTGTTCGCGACCACTTTAAACCTCAGTGGTTCTTCCAATTAAACAATATACTTTACATGTCATTTTCAGTTATTCAGTTGAAATAATGAACCTATCAAAGAAACAGAAAGGAAACAACCTGGAATTTTTAAGTTCAGCATGTCTGTGCATTTCCATCTTACCTCTGTTTCTCAGTGTTTCAGGCCTGTGCTGTGATCTGTCGGAGTCTTTCTTCATAATATTGATGTTGCGGGCTTCTCTTGCCATCCCTCTGGAGAGCTCTCGGAAGTAACCCTTTGGATCACTGCTTATCTTCACTGCAAACAGAAAGATATGTTTCTGTGTGAACTGAACAGCCAAAAAAAGTTTTAATTTGCTGTATTTAACATATTGGAAAAAAACAAAACATAAAATGTGGCCTGGGCAAAAGTTATGGCACATTTTATATTTAATGTTTTATTATTTTCCAATATGTTAAATAAACAGAAATCATGCACAAAGATTAGCAGAAACGAGACATATTTAAGTGTGAGGATGTAGAGAACGTGTTAGTTTTTCATTTAGAAAATCAACAAAACGTAATTTGACCATGGGTGTTCAAACTTTTGCATATGGCAGTATTCACTCCAGATTTATTTACTACTTCTTTGAGAAGCCACTGATCTAACAAACCACAAAAAGCATTCAACAGCATCTACAACGAGTGTCAAAACCTGTACCATTCTAAAGTCTATAGTGTATTTTTTATTTATTAATTCTGTCTGTATTGTCTGCTTCTAAGAAGAGTCTCACAAACTTTGGGACGCAGAACTTGAAAGCTTGAAGCACATCAGTGTCACAAAACTTTGCTTAAACAAAAGAGGCACAGTCAACAGCATATTGTATACTTGCGAGCAACGACATCTCAATCTGAAGGCACCAGCAGCTTGTCTACATAAGTATTCATAAAATGTTAATGTATCCAATTTTAAAATGTCAGCTCTGTTTTACAGCTGCCCCATAAAATCCCTACCCAGTGCCTTTATGCCCTCAGTGTATATTTTACAGTACATTATCGTATGTCTTAAGCCGAACATCACTTGGATGGCAGGAAAAAGTGTGGCTACTGCACTCTTTAAATACACCCTCGAGGCTTCTTGGAGAGCCAGGAGAGACTTAAGTGCAATCGATGTGTGTGATGAGTGTGTGCGCATTGCTGCATTTTGCTGTGTGAGGAGAAAAGCAGTCAAGTGTTGCAGGAGTGAGTTAGACTGAAGCTTCTTTCAGTAACACCCCTCAACACCAACTTGGCACTTTAGCGGAGAGAAAAAAAAGGAGCAGCAGAGAATGATACAAATCGTTGTTGGTGTTTTTAATAATATAATCAATCCAAAAATCATATAAATCCAGTAACAAATTTAGTTATAATGTGTTTTTAAAAAGAATACCATAGCATTATAAATTTCAGTGTGTGTAAGTCCACTCCCAACATCAAATCTTGAAAATGGTCTAGAATGTGTTTCGGAATGAATCCCCTTATTTTTAACATACAGTCCATATACAGAAACTAAGCTGCAAAACCAGGCCGTCTTGAATGAACTGTTTTCATCATGAAAATCTGCACATTTACATACATCTGAGCATTCGGCTATGCAGCAGTCTATCCCTGCCCATCCCTGTCAAAATTAAGTTTTTCAGCCCAGACTGCTGTTGAACACAGGTCAGTCAAACAATACAGAGGGCATTTACATACAGTAGTCAGGAAGTTGAAAAACAGTCTTAATTCTAAAGGAAAAGAAAAAGTTCCGAAAATGGTCATGTAAAAAGTAATTATGACTGTATTTGTTAGAAAACCACAAAAATGTTAAGCGGAATTCAGAGAGGCAAAAAATAAAATGCAAGAAAAAATGTAGGATATGGCCCCTTTCAAACTGGAAGCTCCTGAATAGCACAGCGAGAAAAAAGGAGAAAAAAAAAAGACTTGCTTTACTAAAGAATATTATTGCATACACCAAAAGTTGGGACTTTAAAAACACAAAAAAGTGATTTCAAAGTGATTTAAAAAAAAAAGCGATTAAAAATGATCCACTTTACCTGTTTTCAAATGAAAACAGATTAATGACGATATAGAATTACCTTATCAACATTATAGTCCTTTTGTTAACATACACTCATTCTGAAATTGATGCCTGAAGCTTGTTCAAAAAAAGTTGGGAGAGGGACAATTTAAGACTAAGAATGTTATTAAATGTTTAAAAAACACAACTTAAACAGGTGATGGAGCCTCAAGGAAATTCATAAAGTAAAACATAAAACATAAAATATTGTGTTTCTGTACCATTTTCAATTTAATGCAGGTAAAACAGAATTAATCACTCACTCCTTTCTGTTTTTATTTTTAATATTAGTTTTATTATTTCACACACTGCCACAACTATTTTTGGAATTTGGTTTCTATAAAATCCAGAACCAACCCTCAAATATATTCCTGATATAAATGTATTATCCTCCTCATTATGCTGTAAGAATGAAGAAAAAAACAAAAAATAAATAATCTTTATCTAAAACGTTCTTCTTCATAATCAGATGCTTAAGATGGAACAGCCTCAGTAGGTTCAGAAAAGTGACAATTACTCAAAGCATACAAAGTTAGGGGAGGGAAAAAAGGAAAGAAAAACAAAAAAAAAACCCACCACACAATGCAGTCTGTTGTTCGGCTAATTTCTAGATTTCCTACAAAATTTAAGTCAAAACAGCAGGCACAGCAGACACAACAGACTTCTAACCAGAGTGACGCATGGTATGTGAAGATATGTTTAATATACTTGAATACATTTCTGCATCCCATATTATGCTTGTTTAAACTTCTGAGTCCCTGTTTTTGAAATTCAGACGCAGCCAAGCTTTACTGGTTTTATACTTCTGAGCCAGAATGAATACCCTCCACTGCTTGCGGACAGAAAATACATTACAAAGTTTAGCTGAAAGCTTTTGCTCTAGGAACAACACGAACAATAACAGAGAAGGCATTAAGCTATTATGGGTGGTAATAAGAATGGAATGCAAAGTAATAAAATAAGAGCCTATGCTTCTCCCCTGCAGGTCTCTTTGTTTTTCTCTTCTAAACACTTTGAAGAAACCACTACATTACAAAATAAAACAATGAATATCCACTAGAGGGGACACCACTAAACATTTGAAGGACTGCACTACACTTTAAAAGGGACCCACAGCTATAATGGGTGAAACTTTGCAGATTATACAATATAAGGGGCATTTCTTCTCCCCAGTCCCCCTTCTACCTGAGATTAAATAAGGTCAATTAAAAAATGCCCACTATCCACAAGAATATAGACACTACATTTGACAGATGTCACCAAGCTCTAGCGAGCCATATATACATATTTTGGACCTGCTACTCTCTGTACAGGTACTGGACGGAAATATTAAACTTGTTAACAGACATAACCTTATTTATTTGTTTGTTGCTTAATTGCTTTATTGTTATTTCACCATTTTACTTTTTGCATTTATAACTAGGTTTGGTACTTTGACTATTTTCTTTTAATCACATTTTGTTTCAGTATCCAGGCTGTTTATTCAGTATTGTATTCTTGGCATTGCCTTTTGTACTGACCTCAAAAGGTCAAAAAATAGAGTTGGGGGAAAAACAGCCCACAATTTGGGTTATGAAGTTATTTATTCAATTAATTAACTATGATGCCTCAAGTAGCACTTTTGAAAAAGGTTCTAAAAATGCTGAAACAGCATATGAAATGCCAATAAAAACAGGAACCAGCATTAGTAAATCCACTTTGACTAGTGTTTAAATTAAAACAGTACAAAAACAAGATATTTAATGTTTTATCTTATCAGCTTCACTGTGTTTTGTAAATAAATTGATGCTTGTAAGACATTCCAAAAGGTTGGGATATGGACAATTTAAAACTTTTCAAAAAACATCTTAAACAAGTGATGCAACCATGGTTGGGTATAAAAGAAGAATCCAGAAAAGGCCTAGTCCTTTAAAAACAAGAATGGGTTGAGGTGTACAAAAAAAATGCATCAGCAAATAATCCAACAGTTTAAGAACAACTTTCCTCAATAATTACAAGGACTTGAGGTGTTTCACCCTTTACAGTGCATGCCATCATCAAAATATTAAGGGAATCTGGACAAATCTCTGTGCATGAACGACAAGGCAGAAACCAAACCATGAATGCCTGTAACCTTCAATCCCTCAGATGGCACTGCATTGAAAACATGCTTCTCTAAAGTGTATCACCACATGGGCTCAGGAATTCTTTGACAAAACATTGTCAAACCTAAATATGTTGCTGTATCCATAAATGCAGGTTTGGACTGTACTATGCACAGTGGAAGCTTTATGTCAACAACATCCAGCACCACTAGTGACTTCTCGTGTTATGAGCTCCTCTGAAATGGAATGACACACAGTGGAAATGTGTATTGTGGTCTGCGAGTCAGCCTCACAGATTATGTATTGAAATAATGGACATTGTGTTCTCTGGGATGAAGAAAAAAGGACCGCCAAGATTGTTACCACAGAAAAGTGCAAAAGCCACATTCTCTTAAGGTCAGGTGTGTGACGTCTTGGATAATGAAAAACTTGTATATCAGAAGAATGCCAAAAAATTACGCTTTCGAAACTATCAACCTTCAGTCTTCAAATGATTATCTAGAGTAATGCAACACACTGGTAAACATGCCCTAGGATCGTCATAGGATCGCCTATGATCACAAGATTTTAGCTTAGCTTATGGCTAATTGTTAGGTAAATAATCGCAGTTAAGGATTTGTCTTTTTTTTCCATCATTTGCAAAAGTCTTAAATGGCCAAATTAGCCTTCTACACTCCAACACATATTTACTCAAACAAATGTCTACAGCTTCACAGAAACGTGTAGAGTCAACAAAGCTACGTTTGATCTTAAGAGTAAATTCATGCGTCCAATTCTAATTCTGCTAGTTGCAGCATCATATGACTGTAAAATCTAACTGTAACTGTGGAGAATGATTGCAGTCAACATAAATAATTGTGATGTTTTCAAATAATTGTGATTAGGAACTGTGACATTCCTAACATGCTCTTGTCCCAACCTTCTTAGATGCTACAGACATCAATTTTGTAATGAGCATGTCTTTACAAATCCACAATAAAATTCATAAGACATCAATTATTGTGATTTGTACCGTTTTCAAACAGGTCAGACAGAATTTACTTTACAATGTTTTCTGTTTTCTTTCCCCCCAACTTTTTGGGAATTTAGAATTGTATAAAAAATATTTTGTCTTAGTTCTGTGTTTCAGGGGTTTTGTTTCGAGTGTTTGGTCTCATACCTGGCCCTCTGCCTCCGCTGGTCTGGTTGCTGCCACGACTGAATGCAGACAGGGGCTGGCTCTTCTGCTTTAAAGTGCCATGACCTGACAATAGTGCAGCGAGGTTCTCTCGGGTCAATTCCAGCTTCTTACTGCTTGGCTGTGGAGTGCCTGCATGTGTGTGTATGTGTGTGTGAATGAGTGAAAGAGGCATGGAGAGAGAATAAGATAAATAAATAAATTAAGCAACCATGTTGAACTGACTACACTGTTGTGCAAAAATATTCACAAATGATGCAACACTAGCTAAAAGCACTGTCATGTGACAGTCTACCACCAAACAAGTCAGCAGTCAGGGCTTGTGAGGTCAACAAACAGCTAAACTCCCAGCGAGAGCACTAAGAATACTAGCACACATTACTTCCAAATGACTGAAAGCACTACTCTCAAAGCACAGTCCATCAGCTTTTAGGGCTGACCCTGGTCCAGGCAATTTTTTTTGCACTGTGTTGCCAGTTTCGTCAAAAAGCTTTCCAACTGTTTTCACAGGAACAGAACAAAAACTAGACATCATATTGGGAAGTCTATTTACAGGATATGTACAAGTTGTTTGGCTCTCAAAAGTGTTGCTTATTTTTTAATTATTCCTTTACTTCCTGTGGTACACTGAAATCTATGAGAGTTTAAACACTGAAGAGATTACATGTGGCACCAGATGAGAGCCATCAAAGTGGCAAATGAACTGACTGTCCTGGTTCTAAAATTAGAATACTGTAGTCAATTTGCTGATCAATACAAACATTAGCTCAGATTCACAGTATCGTCGCTGTCCTCTTAAACACCAGACATGCGGCCCTATCTCTGATCAGCCAACTACACAGGGAGCTACATTAGTTCATTTGTCCTTCTAAACTCTACACCTCCTGCAGTTCATCAAAGAGAGCTAAAGAGCATGAACGTCAGCACCAAATGGCACGTTTGAAACAGCGCTAATGAAAAGAAGCTATTTCTATCTCAGACCAACTGAGTTCACAGGGCAGAATTTTGTCAAAGAATGTCACCGAGCTATTGGGTAGCTGAGGTCAAGCTAGGACATTAGGCTTAAAATATTAACCGCCTCTCTTTCTTCAGATGACTTTTATGACTGCATCTTTCAATTTCCAGATGGTGAAGGCAAACTAAAGTTTTTTTTTTTTATTTTATTTAATAATAACATTACAATCATTATAAGACTCTGAATCTTAATCTATTAATAGTGGTGTAAATCTTTGACATCTTGGACAGGTACAGCACTGGGTGCTGACTCGTCATCTTATACGAGACATTTTCTTCTCAGTGGACAATGTGCCAACATGCTAGTTTGTCAGAGAAATATATTTCCATTGTTTCTAGACCTAGCTAACATCAGCTGGAGTAGTTAGCCTAGTTAGCAATGAAGCTGTGCTACACCTGCCTTCTCAATCAGGTCCTTAACGGATCCTTGGCAACATGCTCAGGCACTCATGTTTTGGAGTGGCACACTGTAATATACATACTCACTCACTCAGATATAAACAAAAGCATAACATTTTACAATCCTGATAAAACGTAAACGTGGCATTTCATTGAACTGTTTCTCCAAACGAAACAGAATGAATGTCCACCTAATTTCAGCATTAGTATACTGACATCTCAAAAGGCTAACAGGTTACTCATGCACATCTCTACTCAATAAGGGCTTGTTAAGCAGCTGGTCATTGGGATTACATGTATTAGAGCAGGAAAGCACTAAAATGTGCAGGACAGGAAGTACTCCATGACCACGTCTAGGAGTCACGTCTTTACAGGGTGATTCAACACATGAAAGCTCAGATTCAGCCACAATTTTATCTGATTTAATTATTTTGGTAAGAATCAGATTTTTTTTTAAAATGTATTGAATAAATACACAAATATTACAGAGGTTGAAACCGGGGTCATAAGACTATAATCAATAATAACATTCCAAAATCTATGCAATCACCATTGTCTGGTCTTATATTACACCACTATGCATTACTACCAGAAGTCAAGGCAAGCAAAATGTAAATATTAAGAGGTAGTGTAGTTAATATAGAAGCCCTGGAGAAAAAGCATGTGGTACTGCACCTGGGACGTCACCATTGACATGGCTCTTGTGATTGTTAGTAGTGTTTGTAGACTGAGAGGCATCATTGACGGACACTGCACTGCCCTCAGGGTTGGAGTAGAACAGCAGGAGGGGCTGGAAGTGACCTCGGATACATTTAGTAACCACATCCTTCCACCTGGTGCCCACCTATACGAACACACAAACGCAAGCATTTAATGACCATATTCTTCCAGAAGTCACCAAACACTCTGCCTCCCTACATACAAATGAACGAGAATTACAGTGAGAGTAAACAGGTATTAGGACACATTTAGTTTTGTCAGCTAATGAACTTCCTGTGCATACATGCACTTTAGTTCAAGAGAATGTATTTTGATGTTGTACTTATGAATTTTAAAAAGTATGTATTTATAAACCTAAACAAAGATAAGCTTAAAAACCAAAATAAAAAAAAAATTGATAGGGAAAAGGTAATCACACACTTAATAAAAAAATAATACATATAAGAAGTGCGCTATGCAAGATTTCTTCATTGTGCGCTCAGCTAATGATAAGGAAGGTAAGAAAGAAGACAGCAAATGCTTGAAAAGAGTTGGATGAGGACCTGAAAGCAGCTGAGACAAGAGTTACACGAAGAACAATAAGCAATGTGTGTAACCAAAGAATCAGTCAGTATTTGAGTGAATCTTCAAGCCATGAGAAGCAGTGCTACACTGTTATTTTCTCTTTGACTTACAGCAAAGTTTATTATTATAGAGATAAAAGCATGGATGGCTTGGGATGGTTCAAGGAAGTATTTAAGTGAGTTAATGAGTGTGTGTGCATGTGTGTATCAGGGACACACCACAACAGGCCACTCCAGGCAAACAGATGGAACCTTGCTCCTTAATTAACACAATAGGAATAAAACGTGTGTGCACACGTGTGTGCATTTCTCCGTGTGAGACAGAGAGTGAGAGAGAAGCAGTGTGAGAGGAAGTGAGATAAGCAGGAATGAGAAGGAGTGATCTAGGTGTACAAAAGCACACCATATGTATGCACACACATACAATGGATTTGAATTCTTTTAAAGATAAAAAGCAGGACTGTGTATTCATCAGATGCAAAAGATGCAGCAGTTATGCCTCTATAGTGTCTGTACATGTTGAAAATATTAATGAGGAAATATCTGAGGGCTGTCTAGGCCTTCAGAGAAGGCCTAACAATTTCTGTAAAATAACACTGTAACAGATCATCATGTAAACTCTGTAGGCAATGTAGTACTACACTTATATCATTAGTAAGTTTTGGGTTAAATTCTTGAAATACCCAACAGAAAAATGTACAATCACAGATTTTCTTTCTCATGATATGTAAGTAAATACAAACCAGTGAGCTTTCCTATTTGTTAGGATTTGTTAGAATTTTTTGAGAAAAAATATCACTTCTGGAAGTCCTATATACATCACAGACTGCGATTACAAGCAGTAAGCAGTAGCGTTTCAGTCAGGTAAAGTCAGTAAGTAGGTAAAATATGTTAATATGTCTGCTACAAGCTTTAAATAAACATGGAATGTCTTTCACAAGCTTCAAATGTCCATGTCTAACGCAGAACAAATGTTAATGTGAATCACCGTTAGCTTAGGGCTAAGATACTATTAGAATTCCATGGCACTAGCAGAATTTAGCATTATGGTAGAAGTGTTTTTTCCCTTTTTCTCATTTGTTCGAGTTTTGATATTTTTGACCTGAACTGAAGACTTAGTTCTAATAGTCAAGATTCATCAGTGGAAAATATAAATACAAAATAGAAAGGAAGGCTGGGGGCAGAGGCGAAAAAAAAAACTCACAGAGATTTAAAACCACTTAAACACATTACAACTCACTATTTATTTAAATTAGAGCCTGAATGCTCCTCTTCATTCACTATAGCTTTAAGAAAAAACACATAGGCTGTTTGTAAGCAAGCACTGTGCACGTGTGTGTCTGGGTGTGTGTGTGTGTGAGAGAGAGGAACAGAGGGAGAGAGAGACAGAGAGAGAGAGAGAGAGAGAGAGAGAGAGAGAGAGAGAGGTAATCCATCTTGGTGGGGGCGACGGGCACCTCCAGCCCTGTGAGAGCTGAAGTGCACACACAGCACAAGCACTGCACTGCTGATGGATTGATGAAGGGCTACAGAGCTTGGCGCCAAACACTGCACTGCACTTCAGCCACAAGCGCATGAGCATCACCACATACACACAAATGCATTACAACACATTACAATGTACACACTGATTTCTGTATGTTCATTTATACGGACTAAAACTCTGACAATGACGAGAATTAACATAACCAACAGAGAATTGGCTGTGTGCAATTTGTACAAATTTACTGTAAATTTACTTGAGCTTTCACTAGTGCGCAGTTATAATGAATAGGAATAAATAGCCAGGTGTGCAGAGCAACAAGGAAACTGTTTGGCAACGAGAGCTAGCTGGGTTCTTTGTTTCAGAAAAATTGTAGGATGTACAGTACGTACAGTACTGTGCAAAAGTCAGAGCCCACTCTGCATTTATTAAAGTTCAAGCTATTCATTTTTCAGCATCAGGGAAAAAAAAGAAAATACATATTTAACAGAAAATAATACACAACTATTATAATCTCATTTTCAAGTACGGAGTGTGTCCATCCTTTGCCTTTATTACAGCTTTCATTCTTTGCAGGAGACTTGCCTTCAGCTTTTCAGAAAAATCTACAGGGATATCCTTCCACACCTCAGGAAGGTCTTAGAATTTGGATAAACTTGGTTGCATGTTCTGCTTCTACTGATCTAAGTTCAAAACCCAAAAGGCATCCAACAATATTGAGGTCTGGGATCTGGGATGGCCTGTCCATTGCTCTGAGAAACCAGCAGCTTTTTTGTTTTATAAATAGGATCTTCTCAGCAGTGTGCATTGGGTTGTTATCTTGCTGTAGAAGGAATTACTTCCAAGGCAAACTGTTTACAGGGGGTACTGTGTGATGTATTAACATTTGTTTGAAGTTAGTATTCATGATGCCTTCAATCAAAAACAAATCATCACGTCCTGATATTGCTGTACATGCCTAAACATGCACTGATCCACCATGATGGACTTACTGCTGTAGACATGATTTAAGAGTCATGGCTTCACCAGCATACGTTTAGACTCATTAGTCCATATAACCTTACTCCACATCTCAAACAAATGTACAGTATCTGACTTTTGCAAGATTCTGTATGTATATGTATAAATGTGTGGGTAGATCAATGTGTATCTGTACAATATGTACTTAATGTGATGTTTTAAAATTAAAAGTAGAAGAAGATGTGGTTGTTTAATTTTTGTTCATAATAAATGGAAAATATTATTCTCTCTCTCTCTCTCTCTGTGTGCGTGTGTGTGAACCACCAACCTCTTTGACTGTGGCATCGTCAAAAAAGACCCATTTGGAAGACTTTGTGTGGAAGGCGAAGGAACAATAGTGTCTACTGGAATAGCAAATCATTCCAACCAACTGCAGATCAATCTTTTTGGCATGTTCATCTGTGACACGGTAGAAGAGCTAGACAGAGAGAAAAAGAAGAGAGTCATATGTGACCATATAATTCTTGATCTGACAGCTGTTTTAATAGCTGATATAGACAATAGTTTCCCTGTCACTTAAAGATCGCTGGCATATGTATTGTACAAAGAATACAAAAGCCTTAATGACTTATGGGAGATCAAATATCTCCTCTATGTCTGCAATTTTTAGTTCATTTTTATTTAACAGAATCATCAAGTTGTTGTATTTAAAAGTTTTGTATTATTACTCTTCTTTAATTGTTAAGCACTGTTAGGGTTTGGTTGGGAAAAAAAAGGCTTCTTGAAAACAGCCAATTTCAAATTTGCATGTTTTGTCTAGAACAACCCAAAAAAAAAAAGATTAGCACTAACATACTATTAGAAATCCCATAGGGGTATCAGCAGAATTAGCATTGTTATAATTATGTTTTTGTATAATTTTCTTGACCACGTTTTGAATTTATGGATCAAAGTGAATGCTTAGATCCAACAGTCATGGCTTGCCACTGTAGAATACTGTGAGCTTATTTTTCTCCCTCATGCACTAGTTTTTGTCAGGAAAAGTACAATTGTCATTGCAATCATCTTCTATAGAAAAAAAGGTGCTTGCACAGAGCCAGGGTCACTTTCTCCTCAACCTCCACTTTTTGAATTGCTGGTTGTCTTCTAAAGCATCTGAAACAATGGTGCACAGCGCAGGAGGGGAACTATTTTCCTGTACACCCTCCACCATCACATGAAGAGCTGAGGCATGAATCAAGGCCTTTGTAGTGACTCGTGGGCTTCCGGCAACACTAATCCACTACTGGAGTGTGTTCAGATCCAGAGAAGGGGGCGTTAGGAAGAATGCATGCTTTCTTGCCGTTAGGGGGAAAAGTGTTTTGAGTACAGCACTTTGGCTTTGGACTGCAGAAGATACAAGAATATAAGTGCATAAGCTCTTAAAACCTACATACAATACCAAGCTCCAGAGCTATACTCTACTACAGGGAAAAATGAGTACACCAGATGACCAGAAGTCTGGTCATTAGTGTCGGCCAACTATACCGCTGATACAGTTACACAATCTGAGCCTTATAAAAGGGGATAAAGTCTGAGTTCAATTCTCACATATGCTCTGTAGCACCAAAATAAAAATGGCTCTCTGTCCAGTTTCAGCTGTAGCTCCACAAAAACAAACACAAACAAACAAACAACTATCTCTGTGATATTAAAGAAGATCTGGTTACAGACGTTTAAGTGTAAAGGCATGTTCCTGGATCTAATCGGTTTTACATAAAGTACAAGATTGAAATAATTAGTTATCTAGTATTAACAACAACAGCATACATTCTTGTAAAGGAACTAAAGAAAGATGACTTGTTAACTCATCAAAAACAGCTGTTATTGTTGTTGTTTATGAAAATGAGTGTTGATGCTGACAACAGTCTCTTTTAGACAGTCTCTTACTGCCTGTACTGTAACAAGTGTAATCAGGCTATTGGACTAATCTGCTAGCACAGCCTGGCAGTGTTTGGAGTAAACAAGAACTTTCTAATCTTCTGTTTTTGGCAGAATTTTAGCATGATGGTCTCTCAATCTTTTGGTTGGCTTTCAAGCTATCTAATTTGTACTCCCTTGATGAAGTAACTAAAATCAAGAAAAAGTAGAAGTTTTGAAGATGTATGTCAGAGGTATTTAATCCAGCACAGTTTAGTGATTTTCACTGAATACTTCTAATGTAATTGGTGTGTCAGCTTTACCCCCAGGGCAAGGGGGGTTGCAATAGGATGCAAGCCATAGTCCCCAAAAAAATTAAAAACTTCATCCCCATTTCCTTCTTTATATACCACTGGATTCAAGTAATTATGTGACATCACTTGATGTCCACTATGAATATGAATTCTATGTATATCTGAGATTTACAGGTTAAGTTGTTTTGCGAATATCAGGAGCTCTTTACACCAAACCAACAAGTTACAATAAGAGTAAAGCACCCATGCATGTCCTAAAGAAGTGGTTTTGTAGAAATTCAGGCTTTTCTTTGGTCATTTGAACTCAATACTTCTCTTTAAATTTATTTGCAGTTTGACCACTGCTTACCCCTGAAAGGCTGAGGTGTGGCCCCAGTGACCTGATGACATCCTCTGTCAGGTCAGACTGCTCAGAGTCCCACACAAAACCAATCGTGACGATCTCAGGAGAGTTCATCAGCACACGTCGAATCTTGATCCTCTGACCACAGTTACTCTATTGGAGTGGACACACATTTGTTAAGAGTAAACTTATATTTTTGTAGAAGTTTATTAACTTTGCCAATAAGGATTAATATAATAATTTAGAATCAATAATACACAGGACAGATCTACAATCACAACATAAAGAATAAATTTAAGACTTCTAATATGACCATAGAAAAAGCAGTTGTACATGTTGTCTGACAAATTTAGTTTCCTGACAGCATAAATCAATTTTACGTATTAGCAGCAAGGTGAAATAACTAGCCTACACAGATAAAGTATCAAACTCTTTTTAATTAATTCAGCAAAGCTTTTTTTTCCATGTTAGGAAACATGGAGCCATGAAAAACCTTCATGTACATTTTCATTTCTGTGCTCAAGAATGTACTGCACATTGGAGGGCACCTACTGGGCAGTTGCGCAGGTCTCCAATGGTGCTGGCTGCCTGCAGCAGCTCCCCAAACATGTCAGAGCGCAGCCTTTCATCTCTCCTCTCAAAGAACTGCTGGCTGAGGAGCAGAGGAAAGAAGAAAGCACGAGTGAGTGTAAAGAAACGACAGAGGGAAAGGTTGACCAGCAATCAAGCCATGAAGCAAGACAGCTTTCTCAAAAGCCACTACATGTGCCTTCAAGAGTACAAATGAAATGAAATCTATAATTCATTTTCCAAAAAAAGAAACCAACGAATAAATTATATGTCTTGAATTGTTATGCAACAAAGCTACGTGGAAGACTTCTGAGCAAAAATAGCAAATAACTCTCAAAACAGGACACATGTAGTATGGCATGTGTTATGTAGAGGGGAAATTCAGCTTACCAGAGGGCTGTGGTGGAAACATAATGCACTAACTCGGTGAAGGGCAGAGGGTCAGACGAGGCCCCACAGCTTCGACATACACACTGCATATAAAAAAAAAAAAAACACATGCAAACTCAGCTAGGTGCCACCTGGCAACTGCTAAACACTAATTACCTCTGCCATTATAGGAGGGGGCTTACAGGCTTAGGAATGGTTAAAAAGGTTTGTTTCTTTTTCACTTTGACTATAAATGTACAGTTGTATGTAAATGTCTGAACACCCCCGGTCAATTTACATGTTTTGTTGATTTTCTAAGTGAAAATAAGGTAACACATCCTTTACAGGGAACATGGCATTTTCTGTAAATTTCAGTGCACAATTTTTCATTACTTGCTTAATTACTTTTACTTATAAAATCAACAACAACGTAATTCGACCGGGGCATCAAAACTTTTGCATACAACTACGCAGACTCTAGAACCTGCAATACACAGCAGCTTTTTACTAGCAATGCACCCACACTCAACAACATACAGAGAGAAACAAACAGATGATGCTAGAAATAAACTAGAAACAATCAGTCCCTACAGAATGAGTTCATTTAAATATTTGTATTCTCTACCTAAGCCACACACTTGACTGACTGGAACTCACCAAAAGGGCACAGTGACCTATTCCCTACTAGACATCTTGTGTGAAATGTGGGTAGGGGAGAGCAGGGTACAATCTAAAATAACCCAATACTTCTTATACAAGCAACCTTCACATCTCTGCTACAAATCAAAATGTAACCTTGGTTTCCAGCACCTACATTTGTTCAGCCAAACATGGCAGAAGTGTAAGTATTACAGCTTACAATAGGCAGGGTTAATTACAACACACTGAGGGGCCTGTTATACAGTGTCTAAAAAGTCTGGTTAATTGTTGCAAACACAATTATTTCAATAGAATTATATGTTGTTTGAACCAGACATGTTTCCCAAACTAAATACATATATGCATATGGGAGGATATGGACTTCTTTTATTTTTATTGGGAGGCTTAGTTGTAAAAGTCTGTTTAAACTAACCATGCCATGTGGAGGATGCACTTTAGCCTGGCCACCTTTTACTTTGAATTATTTACATGCTTCAAAATAATGCAATATTACAGGCATCAAGAGAGTGATGAAATTAATATGGGAGCGAATTCTGAGAGCAATATACATACAATCTCAGCAATCCAATTTATTATACAAAAAACAGACTTAAGAAATCGTAAGAAATATCAGTTCTATTGCTGCATGAATTTGCAGATAATGTTGCTATGAGAACAGGACAAAGAGACCAGAAGCATGTTTTACTTGAACCTGTTTAACTACATAAATTACTCACATTACATTTAACCTAGTTAATTTGCGCCCCGCTCTCCCCTACTTGAGTGTGCAAGTAAGCAAAAAGGAAAAAAAACCTGTTCATAAAGTGTCATGGCAAACTTCTGGTGTGTAATACAGGACTGAGATGTACAGGAATCCGCTTCAGCATCAGGAACAATATGGAGGTGAATCCTCTGCAGAATGTTCTCCTTAGGAAAATAACAAAACATCATACATAACAGTCAATATTAATAATTACTGAGTTAAAAGTGAACTTACTTGCCTGAACACAACCTCATTAGGGTAAGCAATTATCTATCAGTGTCTACAGTATAGTCCCGGGGTTTCCAATCTTATCTGCAAAGGGCTGGTGTGGCTGCAGGCTTTGATTCCAGCAAAGCAGGAGATCACATGATCAATTGTTGGACTGAAACCAGTTGATTAAAGAAGTGAAATCAGGTGTGGTCCTGCTTGTTTGGAAAGAAAACCTGCAGACACACTGGCCTTTTGTGGGTAAGACTGGACAACGCTAGCATATACTGATGTTTCTCACACCCAACTATGGAGTGATACAGATGTTGTGGAAACATGCACCAAACTGTGAAGTGCTGTGACACCATGGGACTACATAGAAAGAAATGTCACAAGACCTACCACACAGGCTATGACATTTGTTTTGGTTGGTACATTGCCACCTGAGCTTTAATTGGATGTACAGTAAGCTCCAGTAAGCTTCCCCAAGTCTATTATCTACTCAAACACACCCTTTCCTGGAATCACAGCCATGAGAACACAACGGTTTGTCTTTGCAACAGTGATATTAACAGAACTTTTCCTTTAGTGATGATTTGCCATCAGTTAGTTGTAGAACACTCACAGTAATGCATTTTCTACCTGCAGCCATAAGAACATCAGCCTTTAACAATGACTTACTTGTTTATTGGCTAGGCTGCTTCCCATCTAAACCCTGATAGAGAGAGACTTCATTGACCTGTCTCACAGCAGCACTATAAATGGATCTTTACAGAGCTAATGACTTACTCCTCATAGTCTTGCTGTGCTAAACAGAAAATGATTACAGGTCCCTGTGCTAAGTAGGTTTACTGCAATTATGCTGCCTGAGAAAAATCCTATACAGGCATACAGGAGGACAGTGCTTACTTCAGCCCTTTGGGAAAGAGACTGAACTTGAAGACCTGGGGAGGTTGGGACAATGAGGTAATGTAGTGTATACAGATTATGCTCTCCCTCATTCCGGTTGTGCTGGGGAAGTAGACGGGATTCATGAAGATGTCACATCTCACATGTCATTATTTTGCCTTTTTACAGAAGACTACCAAAAACTCTTGACCATTTGGTAATAGAATAATAATGTAATGTTCTGTCTCTTCTCAGTTTGAATTGCAGACACAGCTGAACCTTGGTTTTCATCAAATCTCGCTATTTCATAGCACTTTGTTACAACAGAAAAACCAATTCTACTCTGCCCCTGTTACTCAAAGAGTGAACCAGGGACCCATTCTTGGTCCTCTCCTTTTCATAATATACTTACTCTCACCTCATAGCCACAATCAATGGATTTTTCCACCTACAAAACTTTGCTCAACTTCAGCCTCTATTTATCAAGAAACGAGGTGAAACACTGGTTCATTACCTCCTTACTCAATACAACACAATTAATTAATACAATTAATGCAATTACTACATGCAATCTCTTTTCATTATACAGCCAGATGAAACTGTATCTTGACCACTTGCCCGCAAGTTTTGACAAGAGTTCTTAAACTATGCAAAACCCTGACTGCAGATCCTTCACCCTTACAACCCTCCATTTCCACACCTGCTGGCATTGCATCACTAGTGACCCCTCAAGCCAGACTATCTTAGGTGGTGTGTAATATGGTGCCATGGCTCTTCTTTTAAAACTCAAAACTTAAAAAAAAAACAAAAAAAGAAAAAACAGCTTTCTTGTCACTCAATACCATTTTTTCAGCATCTACATCAAAGTATCTGTTCTACATTGCAGGTTTTTCCTGTTTTTTTGTCTTTCCTTTCATGTTATTTGTTATTGAGCCTCACTGATAATCTCTTGCTGACACTCTGTGAAGTGACCTTCTTATTCATGTAATAACTCTCTGATCTGAAATACTGGCTTGGTATTGGCATTGACACTTATTAAACAGCCTGAACATCGACCAGCTATGACTCAACATTTGACACTGTTTCTCGTTTATAGTTGTTTTCTTATCTTATCACTGTTTTTTTCTCTTTTATAGACAAGTGTGGATGTGTAGTTACAGCTCCATATCACCTTACACATAGAGGAGTGATCCTAAGCAATGTCAAGTATACAGATTTTAAACTGAAAAAATATCACTAGAATCAGGCTAGTACTTGGTATCGAATGACATCTTGAGTTTAGCTACAGAAATCAGTATAGAGGAAGAAACAGTGGCACTAGTGCATTTCTAGTAATAACAAAAACACACTTACAAAACATTCTGCAGCATCGTCCATGAAGCCCAACTGGAAGCGCTGCTCATCCTTAAAAGTCTCTGCTAAGGCATGTCGTAAGTTGTCTGAGGGTAGCGCTCGCTCTCTGCTGTGCTGAAACTGAGAGAATATTCCCTACAAAAGAAAAATATATCATCATCTCTGACTCCAAATCATGCTTGCTATTGTAAAAATTTACCAATCAAGTCCCTGTGCCAGACAAAAGTTTACCTTTAATGCACAGAAGATGCAGGAGTCCCCTAAGCAGTAGTGGGTAGGCAACTGTCGCAGACTCCGTCTGAAGATGTCAAGCTGCCATAGCACCTATACAAAGGCATTATTGGAGATGCAGTATTAAGTGTTAGTTTCCTCACACGTTGCTACACCCCTCAGTGATTACAGGTAATTGTTCTAAACCTACAAACCACCGGATGAAAAAAAGAGAACCCTAATTTTGGAAATCTGATCTTGTGGTGCAAGTTCAAAATCAAAACACAGTGAGGCTCCTAATAAATTTGTTGAAGATCCATACACTATGCACAATGCATACTAAACATCTGAAAGTCCATACTCAATGCAAGTCTACCAACAATATAAATCTGTGCTGGTAACAGAGTCCTCTTATGCAGGTGACCATGTGGAAAATAACTGTAGTAAACAGTTAAAACAGGCTGGGGGGTATTTTTACTTTGCTTTCCCATTTCATCTGTTATTTTTGCAATGGTCACTTAAACTGAAATGGATTCAGTTGAGGCTAGGGCTTTTTCTGATTTTTTTTTGTGATTTTTCTGACCAATATTGCAATTGTGACTTCAATCATTCATTCATTTTCTATAAACTGAGTTCTAGGCCTGTATCTTGGTCAGTAGTGTCAGAATAGACACTTTTTTCTAGCTTGAAGCATGAATGCTGAACAGACTGCCAATTAATAGTGGATGCGTTGTTATGTACACAGCATACGGGTGTTCATTGCTTCTGATTAGTCTAACTCATCTATGGGCAGTCCACAGGTCAGTGTCGTTAGGTTAATGTCCTCACTTAAAACTTGTTAAGACAAAATTGCTGATAATGTTGGCTATAATAAAAATTACAATTTAAAAATTGCGTTCTTTAAAATGATTAATCCTTCAGCCCTTTTTTAGCCACAGTCTTTGTCAAATAAAAGAGGATAATAATAGGGCCCTTCAGTAAAAGTTGTAAAAAAAAAAAAACCCAGTCACTTTTAATCTGCCCACAAAACAGTAACCTAATAAGAATGTATGGAATTACAAATGTCACAAAAACTTTACCGTCTGAGCGTTTGTGGCCACTTAGACAAGTCTGATGCTTTCTTCTCCAAAGGGATTCCAAAGACATGATTTTATTCATGTGTTTCTCAAGAGCTGAAGCCTCTTTTTCTGATGTGTGAAACCTGACACTGCAGTCTAAAGGTGCCCTGAAATGTACATTGTAATATGGCTTTTTGTACAGGCATGATAGCTGTCTGCTGTCAGACAGAGACCCACATCAACATACCCTCAATATCTAAAATCCTGAAGCTTCACCCTCATTGCAAGAGTTTTAGGACTTCTGAAAATGACTCCATAGTCATATTCACCTTCCTTTCAAATCCTAAGATATCATTTTGTACACCACACTCCTCTGAAGACTGAACAGTGATTCACTGTCCTTCTGTGGTTGACAGGACATAAGGAGCTAAGGCAATGCTACTAGACCAGAGGGATAAGATTTGTTTGTGTGTGCATTAGAAAGGGCAGATTAAGGTTACTACTCATTGAGAGTCTCAGCCTGAAGGCCTCATACATCTTGGACTCAATCATGCCCTGGGTATGACCTCATTATGCAGTGATAGAAGAATGAGAAAGAAAGAGAGAAGAGAGCGATGCTCAGTCATCATGTCAACCAGCCCATACCAGCAAAAATACAGCCTTCCAGTAATAAGCAGACAAACTGGGAATATGACTAAGTGTGGTCTGAGTCAGTGGTGGTTGGAGGGTAGTGGTCAGGACGCAGTAAATATTTGTCTGTTCAGAAACATGATGTACACTCCCAAGGGTAATGCACCAAAGCCAAGGAGGAAACAAGCAAGAGATGTCTGAGATCTCAGCGGACGATTTGGAAAAACACAAACTTATTCCACAGGCCACTTAAAATTAGGTGTATACATATATAGGAGAACATACCTGTATTGCACTGTTGAGGAAGCAGCTATTCTGTCCTGGCTCATTGAGCAGTCCCTTGGTGGGAGCCAGGGATAGCATAGACCCCGGCTGGTAAGACTTGCCAAGATTGCCCCCAGGTCTCCTGAAGAACTTTACCCATGCCATTGGACAATAAGGGTCCGCCTTCCAGTTAAGAGAGAGTCTCTTGATGAAGCAGGTTTTATTTTCTTGAATTAGAAGTGCCTCATCAATGGGAGACTATGTAATTCCACAAGCAGAAGCTGAAGTGTTGTTGAACATGAGAGTAGAATTTCACAAATGCTTCAGAGATGAGGCAGGTGCCTCTTGGGAACCTCCAAGGTATGTCCAAGCACTCAAAAACAAATGAGGTTAACACCACAACAGGAGGCTTATGTCATGAAGTGACTGCTTTGATCATTCCCTTACTCAAGCAGATGAAGTCAGTTGGCTCTTAGGAAAGAGGTTTCAGGAAGTCATTGGTCACATGTGGCCTTTCATTGCCTTTGAGCACATTTTAAGAGCTCACATCGAAAGTCAGTAGAAACCAAATAAACTTTCAAAGGGTCATCCATATCTCAATCACTGGGGCAGAAGTGCATCCAACACAAAATCAAATCGAACCTAAGAGGAAAAAAAGAAAGGCAACAGTTAATTTTTGTAGCTAATTATATACAATTAATACAACCATACAATGACATTATAACCCTAACCACTTGTGTCTCACCTTATGTTGAACCAACATTCACAATTATCAGAGCTCATCTGCCAAGTATATATAGTCAGCTTTTATGACGTTTTTATGCTAACCTGCTTCCTAACTGAAACCTCCAGAGCAGGATTTTTTTTTCTAAAAGACTACAAGGAGAACAGGTAAATTGAGTAATGTCAGTGTCACTGTATGAGACAAGGCAAAAGGAAACGATGTTTTAAGCATTCCTCATTTATTTTCACACATAAGACATTAATATCTCCACAGACTCAACTCAGACGCATGCTTTTTAAATGGTGAACCCCACTTGGATGGCTTATCATGATTATGCAGATTGATATCTGTGTATATGTCACCACAGCACAAATTTCACAATTTTTTCTAGGTTGGTGACCTCTGGTGTTGAGCCCTTATGTGATATAAGGTGTTGAGCTTTCCCACTCTGTGAGGGCATGGTCAGTTAATGTTTTTTTGGACTCCATGCCAACATAATGCTAATGACTCCAGTGGGAGCTCAGGTCACAGCAGTAGAGCTAACATTTGCACTAAAGTAGTGTTTTAGATCAATGAGCTACCTTGGGTCTAACATGTCACACTTCAGCAAAGAAAGAACACTGGCTTATAGCACAAATCTGGACGCATAGAACATGGTGGAACCTCCTGGTCACCTACAGTTTTGTCTACACATCACCACCACATGCAGTCCTAATAACACAGGAACAACTACTGATCATTAGAACTTAAACAGAAATTGAATACATTTTTCTACATTTATTCACAGTTAAATCGTTACGATGTGAAGTCATTCAGAGTGGTTTGATGTGAAATGTGCTATTCTAGAGAAACTTATTGAGTCAGAATTGTTCACAGTGGTGGTGATCAGAATCATGTCTCTAAAACAGGACTGGAGTGTAATTGTATGATTTCTTTCCAAAAACCAGGAGCTCACATGATCAACTGTTTGAAGACTGAGACAAACTGATTTAATGAGTAGAATTAGGTGTGCTCCATTTTGTTTGGAACGAAAACCTGCAGGCACACTGGCCCTCTGAGGATAAGACTGAACACCCTTGCTCTAAAGGCCACCTCACAAAAAGTTATTACATGAAATGGTTACGAATACACTGCCAGATGCCTGAGACAATGTTTTACAACAGTTTTAAGAAAAGCTTTTGGCCTATAAAAAGGTATTTTTAAACACAGTAACAGCAGAGGGGGCAGAAAAGTACCCATTACACTAAAAAGTAGCCACTAAAAACAAACAAGTACCCACTAAAAACTAAAAATGTACTCACTAAAAACTATTTTTTTGATTTACCACTATTTAAAAAATTTTAACATTGCAAATAAAAACTCACTGTTTGTTTTGGGTAGTAAATTAAATCAAATGGCTACACTTGCGCTGCTCCCATCACCACCACTAAGTCAGTATGTTGCTCTACAATTTCACATCAAACCACACTAAACAAATTCTTTACATATCAACAATTGAATTATGAGGAGATCTTGAAAACCAGTAGAATTCTCCTTTAAATAAAGTTGAGTGCTGATTTACTTCTGTCTGGCTCAGGCAGATGAGGACTGTTAGAGAGTACGAGCAAAGAAAAAAGAACAATCAGAAAGAATGTGAGTTTCAGAGGTGCATGCTCCAGACATTCTTACTGACCAGTATATCAAATTAAGGCAAACAAACGAGTAGAAGGCCTTACAATGCAAAACAAGCTCGAAAGATAATTCAGAATACTGCTGTGTAGAAATATTCAACATTCAAAGACCGACGAGTCAAATTTTTTTAAGTTGACTAATCATCTTTGTGCAGGCCTTTCTGCCCCAAATGCTCAACATGATGTTTGGGACTTTGTATTAACTTGCCAAACCATATACCTCACACCACATTTTGGAAAGACACATTCACACTTCTGAGCCATCCTTTAAATATGAAAGACAAACAGTTCTCTGTGGAGTACAAGCACGATCGTTCTCATTCATGCAAGCCACACACACTTCACGGTTTGTGGTTAGGTCTTGGCTGATAGCACAGAATGGAAGTCTGCTCAGCATCAATGGTAGAGCACTTCTTTTTGGTGGAAAACTTGCCAAAAGTAAGAAACATGGATGAACAGTCATCCAAATTATTGCATGAGTTACGATTAACACTGTTTGGAACAGTAAAAGTGAAAAGTAAAAGTTCCAGCCCCCAGTTACCCCAAGCTTTAAGGCTAATTATATTCAATCATAGATTTTTAGATCTAATCTTTTCTAGAAGATTTGGCATTTACCTGAATGTACATTGAATGGAAAAAAACACTAACACCTCTGGCATAATCAATACTGTCTAAGCTGAGTTTCAGGACTACAAATCAAAAGCCTGATTTATTGAGGTCATCCAAACGCAGCTCACCTGTTCACCGAGCATGTCTCAATAAAAACCAGTTCAACAACATTTCTGCCTCAGTGGCATTTAAAAAGTTCCTAGCTTACTTTGTCAAGTGATCAAACCAGAAGTTTGGAGTTTCATTGTTTTCACCCACAGACAGCGTTTTCCCTAGACTGGGTTTTCAACATTCTTAAAGCAACAAAAAAAAAAGGAGTAAACACTACACAAAGCCAAAAAAAACAACCCAAACCAAACCACCTCCACAATTCAAGGCTGAGGCACCCTGAACATTTGTAGGCTGGCCACTGCCTCCCTTAGCAACAGAATTCCAAGGTGATCACTTAGGCCTGGCGTTGCTAAAGTGCTTTTGCCTTTAGGATTAAAAAGTGCTGTAGGCTGGAGATGCATCTCCAAGAGAAACTACAGTGTTACTCAGGACAACAGACTGAGAATAAATAAGCATCTGCTGATACTTTTTATATTAGTAAACAAAATACCTGCTCTCCAATTTCTCAGCTGACCCTAATGCAATCTATATTCACTGGCAAAACAACCTGCTACTTTGCTATTAACCAGGGTTATATGTGCAAAACAGCCTAAAACAAGACTGCACAGCTTAAAAGTGACACGCAAGCAACAAGCATTTGAAATGTAAAGTACTGTGCAAAAGTCAGAGACCATTGCTTTGTTTATCTAATTTCAAGTCAAAAAGACAATTACATACAAGTTATTTTTTTTAGAAATGAAAATCAGTAAAAGCAGAAATTTTAAGCAGAAAATTACATAAAGCCTTCAACATTAACTATCTCAAATCTGAGTACTTAATTGATCCACTCTTTACTTTTGTGCACTCTGCCACTTTAACTCTTCCATACTTCCAATCTTAAAATCAAATTACAATTGTGTGACATAGTTATCTTCAAAGACACAGTAACATTCACACAAGCAACTACCCAAACACACCTTAGCTGCCTTGCAAATTTATTTTTCATGTGCATCTAAAATGGCTAAAGGAGATATTTCTGAGATCAGATACTAATCCAATGGCATAAGCAAGAGGGAAGTCAACAGAAATTATAACCTAATTTCCAAAAAAGTTGGGACGCTGTGCAAAATCTAAATAGAACATGGCAACAGGGCAGTAACATGATTGGGTATAAAATGAGCATCCCAGAGAGGCTGAGTCTTTCAGAAGTAAAGATGAGGAGGGGTTCACCACTCTGTGAAAGACCAGTGCAACAATTCAAGTATAATGTTTCTCAGCATAAAATAGCAAAGAACTTTAGCTTTTCATTGTCTACGGTACATAACATTAAAAGATTCAGAGAATCCAGAGAAATCTCTGTATGTAAGACACAAGGCCAAAAACCAATATTGGCAGGCCATGATCTTTGGGCCCTGAGGCAGCACTGCATTAAAAACAGACATAATTCTGTAGTGGAAACCACTGCATGGGCTCAGAAACACTTCTGAAGACCACTGTCTGAATAAAGTTCGTCACTGCATCCATAAACGCAAGTTAAAACTCTACCAAGCAAAGAAAAAAGCATATATAAACAGCATCCAGAAACGTCTACAGAGTGTTGTACCATGCTCTGTCCCAGTTTTTCTGAAACGTATTGTTGGCATCAAATTCAAAATGGGCACATATTTTCAAAAAACATAATTTCTCACTTTCAACATTTGATATGTTGCCTTTGTACAATTTTCAAAGAAATATAGGGTTTAAATCATTTGCATATCATTGCATTGTTTTATTTACATTTTGCACAGCATCCCAATTTTTTTGGAAACAGGGATACAAATGAAAAAAACAAGACTTTCCAAAACTGTTTAAAATACTAAAAGATATAGAGAAAATGGGACAGCTTTTGTCATTCCTTCCCCTGTGAGAAGATGCGTAGCTGTCAAGAAGCCGTTACTGAGAAAATGAATTTTGCACTAGAACACTGAAAGTGGACATGTGTTATGTGGAGTAAGGTTTTATGGACTGATGAGTCTAAATTTATAACTGTAATTACTTGGATCGTGATAAGCAGAAAATGCAACCAACTTTAAATACTGAACTTTGGAGATGTGGAAAAACCTTTGTGCAGATTTCTTTGAAAAATCGAAAGTAACTCTCCCAAAAAGAATAGAAGGACTAAATACTGAGAAAAAAAGTAAATTAGTAAATTAGAAAAAAGTAAAAGTAAAACTTAATTGTTAAGGTTCTTGTGCAATTTTCTGTTAAATATATGTGTTCTGAAGATCCAGACCTGTGCACACTTACTCACAAAGACATAATTTCCTAAAAGTATTAAGTAAATCTGAAATGGTGAGAATAATTATTTCTGAAAACTGCTGATTGGAGCAGGATCTACCAGGGCTGAACAATTCATTTTTTTATATTAAATTTGCAATTTGAAGAGTGCAGTTTATAAAAAGCAAGAGCTATGATTTTAATTATGCTTAATTATTTAATTACACATTTTATAATTACTAATTATAAATTAAGATTCATAATTAAATAATTAATAATTATACATTTTATAATATTGATTTTTTAATTATGGAGCTTAATTTACAGAAAATAATCACATTTAAACTCGGAATTGCAATCTGGCTCAGAAAAATCACAATTAGACATTTTCCCCAAATCGTTCAGCACTAGGATTTACCCTCCACAAACCGTTTAAATTAACCAATACTGGAAGCGTGGATGAGAGCTGATACCGCAGTACCTAAGCTCTGATTAGGACCAAAGGACGAAATTCTGTTTTTTTGGGGTTTTTTTTAAACAAGAACTCACTGAACTGTCAATATTTGGCAGAAAATTTTGTCATTTGATATTAAATTACTTCAGTCAATTAAATACAGCTTACAACAGACTGTCTTTGAGCCACTGTTTGCCTACAATAATCCCTGCACTCAGCCTTTTCTCTGTCCATAGGAAGAAGACATCAGGGAGCAAACGATGGCTACTACAGTCAGGTGATGATTCACTATGAGCGTGGGAAATGTAGCACAGCACTGATAGTGAAAACAATTCTCTTCTCAAATCTTCAGCTGGGGATTACAGTCATTCCAGTATGACAGACCTGGCCGGTAAGGAAAAATATGGGAGACCAAGAGAAAGCATGTGGCAAATACACTGTGTGAGACTACAGCCTTCAGAAAATCAACAGCAAAAGAGAAGCTCATGTGACTGTATTTGGTAAGACTGGATTAAACAACTTCTCTGATTAAGCCTAGTCTTGGACTGCAGTGTGCAAAGTGATAGGATTGAAAGTTTAGGATTAAACGTCATCTGTCTAGAACTCATGGCCAATAAGTGCAAAGAATAAGATCAGTTGTTATGTAACTGTGGATTACTTCGTTAATTCATTTACTTTTCTTTCGTAGACTTCAGACAATCAGTCTGAATCAGTATTTATGAAGCCTTATAAAACAAACAACATTCAGACTAAATGTGCAAATACACTCCTTGCAATATTATCAATGTATCACAATTAAACACCACGTCTTTTTCTTACTTTGTTTTCTGCCACAAACTAACAGTCAGATATACAGGTTTTCTGACCATGCAGTGCCTCACCTTACTACCGCTGCAACTCCAAGCAGTCAGACCAGATGATGTCACCGTATCAGGCCTCGCTTAACCCGAACAAGTCTGTCCGCACCCTTCCTACAGAAGTCAGGCCTGCAGGTGACATCATTTCCTGCAGTCTACGCCTTTGATCATTACACAGAGAAATTCCACTGCTGAGGGATAAACATGCTAGTTAATGAAAAAACGACTCTGAAGACTCATTTCACCTAAAAAGCACTTCTTGTCTTCCTTTAAGGGATTTTATAATTAAGTCATTTTGCTATTATGTCTGAAAAGCTGTTAATGTCACATTGGAACAGCTGAACAAACAGCACAGTTACACAACTCCAATCCTTGAGGGCAGCATCCTGCTGCTTCCTTTACTTTCTCTGGAAGAAATTATTTCTACCTGATGAGCTGCTCTGAGAACTTCCAAGTGACAAATAGCAGAATTTTATTTAGTTGAATTAAATGTTCATTAGGTGCAGCCAAACAGCCAAACGCAACGAATGTACCCTCTACTAGCTCATACTCAGCATATATTATGAACTGAAATCATCAATACACAGAACGTGGAACGTAGTCATCAGTGCTCATTTAATTAATTTCAAGAGCATGATGAATTGTCTAATTAAGAATGATAGAGCTGCCTGTTCTAATGTCAAAACCATCAGTAATACCTTAGAAACACTTCTTTTGCAAAATTTTACTTGGGAAATGTTTCCGTTAAGGCCAGTAATAATAAAACAAATAGTTTATGAGTGACAGATCTCCACTGAGTTAATAGTTAATAGTTAATAATATTAAGTTTACAACCTTAATTTAATACTTGATGAAGTATTACAGCACTAATTTTATTAGCACAATTATCACATTTTTAGTTTGACACCTCGAACAACCTGTAGTCCCAACCTGAAACCCAGTAACTCACATGGTGAAGAAAACTTTTTATGTTTTCATGTTTCATGTTTACATGAATGAATCCAGATGAAAGTAATGTTATGAGATAAAGTAATAATACATCCTGATGAGTTTATTTTGTCAAATCATACAGCTACAACAAAAGACACCGTTTTAAATGGGGAAAAAATTATGGCAGAATTAAAGTAAAAAAGACAGATTAGATTAAAATAATATAATTAATCATGATTCATTATTTTAGTAGTTTGACAATCTTACTTTTAACTTCTAACACTGATGTGCATGAAAGAAACGCACTACACGTCTCATTACAAGCTGTGGATATCCTGGTCTAAAAGTGTATTTAGGTGTAAATTTTAGAGATGCACAGTCAGAATCTTGTTTTAAAGATGCACATTTCAAAATTTTCAGAATTTTACTCAAAATACAAAACTGCACATCAGTCAATTTATTATTTTTATTTTGGCAGATTATTTTTGCAATTTTATGATGTAAATAACAGGAAGCAGGTAAGTGCACTCACACCGTATTTGAGTGTTGCTGCCATTACTGTACCAAAACATTGTTGCATAGTTATACATGACTCACTGTTCTAAACAGATGCCTCTTACTTTTGATGCAGCTCTGTTATTTAAACAGACAACTGATATAAAATTGAAAAAAAAAAAAAATGACAGTTTGGCCCATTAAAGAGCAACTGTTGTTTATATACAGTTTTACAAGTAGAAATTACAAGAAATGTGCTCATTTGTTCATTTACCCCACACAGTGTGAACTTTATTAGAAAGCTAACAAATGAAAAAAATCAGCCATTACACAATTTAGCTGTAAAAAAAAAATCTAGGGTTACGCTTAAGGCCATAAAAATGAATGATCAGAGCTGCCCTAGTGAATTTGTATCGAATGACAATTTCCCACTGTTGCCCAAAAACATGGGAACTGCACATTTTGATACACAAGTGGAAGAAGGAGGTTGTAAAGCATGTCATCTTCTTAAAAACTCCTATCCTCTTACAAAATGACAGCTGGGTATGGAAACATAATTAACACGTCAAGTTCACAAAAGCAAAGAGCGGGTGGGCTTGCTATAAACAATATAAACCAAAAAAGAACAATAGGACCTTCTGTATTTATACACTAATAAAATATTAATGCAAGAAGCATAGGAAGCAACACTCTATTGTGGTGAAAGCCAAGACACATACTGCTGCTCTCTGAAAAAACATCCTCCTCTTATTTGCTCTCTCACAAACTCAGGAGGAAAAAAGAGTGAAGGCACGTTTAGCGCCTGTGAGTGAGTGTGTGGGGGCGAAATGTGACACGCTCCCGAAACTCTGAAACAACACTAAAGGAGCGGCAAAATTCCCGACGGGCTGGAGCAGGACGTTTTGGCTTCCAGCAACAATGCAGCGGCCGTTTCCTGTGTGGACTTCCTGTTGCCTGCGCACTGTGTTCCAGCATGCGGTCAGCACTTTTAGTCCGAGACAGAACAGGTTGCACACACACGTACAAAACACACACTCTTGCTTCACATCACCACATCTACAGCTGGAATGCACACACACCCAGTTCTCAGCTTCATTCTTACACACACTCAATCTCAGCAGCAGTAGGAAAATGCATGACAGAACATTTCCTATCACATTTTCAAGGAATCAGCTGAGGTGGAATATCGCCTCTTAAAAGCGGCAAGCCACTTCCTAAACGTATCCTCGCTTCCGTGTAGCTTGCCAATAAATGTCAGAGTAACAATGTAGCCAACAACTTTTCTTTCCTTTCATTATTAACTGATTCATGAGATTTAAACATTTGCTCAGCTTATCCTTTATGGTTCCTCTTCCTAGGAAGTAGACGTTTTTCATTTCTTAGCTGTTAGAAATTCTCTTAGTCATAATGACCTCTACGCTCCTTCCTTCAAACAGATCTTTTTAAAGCCGTACCCCATTAGGAGATTATTTTTTATTAGTAGTTAAACTTCCTTACTGGAGGTGGGTGATACGGCAAAAATGTAATTTCACAATAAACAATGTCACAATATATTTTTTCTGACATCTGCTAAGTTGGAAAAGACAAAGCAATGCCACATTTAAAAAATAATCAAAAATTATGCATACATGATTTGTGTTTGACATTTAACATACTGAGCTGCTTTAAATCTAATTAAAAAGAACAAATTATGCTCTCCTTCTAAACACGCAGTTGGGAAGTGTTCTTAAATATTGATGATATGCTCAGAAAAGTGCACTGTGACATATTGTGATGTAATTTATTACAATAGTGATAAATATCGTCAAACTGCCCAGATCTACAGTAGCTGAGAAGACCCAAAGAACAGCAAATAATAGACAAGCTGCAAACACGGAAACCACTTTAATGAAAATGACAGCATATGCACTGCCCTTTACAACAGTTCTGCAAAATAATAAAATGCGCTTCGAATTTGTAGACGCTTGTAGAAAACACTTCGCAAAAGCAGAAAACATCTGAACAACTTCAGAAATGTCAGTCACAACAGAACAGAAATGTTTCCTTGGGTCACTCAAAGAGGACGGAGCCATTCAAACTTTTAAAATCCATGCAGTGTCAACATTCAGCAGTAAAAGTAAGGTATCTTTTATTTGAGCATATAATTAATATCACTGTATCGTTATGAGAATTATTTGAACTCATCAGTTATTTTGCTATAGTTGCTATAGTGAATAGGGTGTGTTTTCAAGTGTTGGGCTGAGATAAATGCACATAAATAAAAGAGAGCAAAAAAAGCATTCGTTGAGACTCATAATACAAAAACAGCGTTTCCAACAGCTGACTTGGTGTTATGACACAGTAATGAGTAAGGCTTGTATATTTGAGCTCGAGCTGTGTCTGTCATCTGTTCTGATAAACTGATAAGTAATCAGCTAATTTGCCGCTTTAAGCTTATGCTCAAACAGTATCTTATATTCAAAATGAATTAATGGCAATTATTTGTATGGTGGTTAACTACATGACTTTGAGAGGCCTAAATGAAATTAAGGGAGCTGTTAAATATGGACTGTACCCCTTTTCCTAATCCTTACAGGGGACAAACATTGTTAAGAAAAAAATTTAAAACGCACAATCATGTCCTCTCTGACTCACTCACTCACACACACACGCAATCTCAAACATCAGGTGCCTGTGTGTGTTATGTCACTGTTAGATAAGAACAAATTCAAAAACAAAAGCTGCACTGCCCAGCTACATTCTGTGCTCAACAACAGCAGAACTGGCACCAGCCCCACAAAAAAGAGGAAAAATACCCTCCTCACTAAACTATTTCATTCATTTCCACAAGGAAACGTGCTGTCATCATGGGAGTGCACAGATATTCTCATAGTCTCTAACCGTGGCAGAGGTAAAAAAAACACAAAGCTAATCCTGAATCGGATGGTCGTGGCGTGGCACCCATCAGCCGGTTCTTCAACATTCTGACCAATTCTGTAATGTTCTTTAAGCTGAGCATGCTGAAGATGCAGGCATGTGAGAGGGTAAAAGTAGACGTGACATTTCACAACAAACTCTATGACCATCTTCCCTTTACTGAACAGAACATTAGCACTGCTCTCCAGCAGCTGTATTATAGCTCAGGTCTCAACAATGAAGTGATCTGTAAGGCTGATACAAATACTGAGAAGGACTTAATAGCAGAATAAAGTTATTAAAAATATTCTGCAATCTGATCAACATAAGCAAACAGCAGCAAACAGCTAAATTTAGGAAAAATGTATATTCCCAGTATGTTACTTTGGCCTTTTGCACCATTATTTTATTTTAGCATTAAAAGGCCCATATCTTACAATTTTCTTGCTGTGTGGTTTTATGTACCAAAAACAGCCTTAATTCATTTATACATGACCATTTTTCAAATTCTCTTTATCCCTTAGATTTAAACAGGCTGTTTATGTTAGTGTACCTTTAAGATTGATATGTGTAAAAGACTTCTGTTGCAATTGGCTGCCCCATACTGTGCTTTGTCCAGAAAGCAGTCTTGGCTGATACACTCCTTATAAATTCACTGTGAATGGGCGATGCTAAACTGCTGTCTGCTGAATAGGGAGATATATCTTTGCTGTCCAAGAAAAACAAGTATATTGAAAATGGTAATTTTACAGGAGAAGGCAAAAACTCCCTTAACTTTAATGCAAGTTAATGCAAAGAGATTTTATTCTAATTGATTTTGGGGTATTTCCATTGGTCCAATCATCATGACTTTCACACAATGTGAAGGAGAACTGCTGTGTTCAAATGTTGTAGAAAAACAAAAATTGACAAAAATGGATATACATGTTTTTCTTTGGACAGCGATGATATGTAAATGTTTTGTTTTTTTATCACATCATAGAAAAACAATGAATTCAGCCTGGGCTGTTTTACAGCTTAGTTTCCATATATGGACTGTAAGAGCGGGAAGTGAATGGTGTGTTTTGAAACTTCGACAAATGTGTGCACAATGCATCAAACGCTTTTATTTTCAAAAATGTTAGTTTTCCATTATGTGGGCCCTTTAAAATATAATATGCTAAATTGTGACACTTGCTATAAAACCAGAGACTGCCAACACAACTCTTAATCTAGCGGTTAATGTGGGAAAAACCAAATTATGATAATTCAGCTATATTACCAGCTCTGCACTGTGGGCTGCTTCATCAGCCTTACAGCCTGCGCCAGGGTGTGAAGTGAAATGTAAATAACCCTGACCTGCGAACTTTCTGACACCCTTTTAGTAGATAAAAGCCCCATCCTAAAGGAATAATCAGTACTTACAGAAGATGAACTCCTCAGTAAACTCAGTAAACTTACTAAAGTACTCATTTCTACCTATTTAAGAGGTACACACTGGTTCCTGGTCCAGTATGTAAACATCATCTGACGAAGTAAATGGGAACAGGACACCAGCGCCATTGCAGTCTGAGGTAAAACTTCGAGGAAAAAAAAGCCACCTGCGTTTCGAAATTCTCGGCCGTGCACACTGCCGCATACTAGGTGGAGTATCGACGTGAGTTTCACTGAATTAAAACGAACAAAGCCTACAACAACTTGTGCCCAAAACACCTTTCTAGACACTTAACACCTCAGAACACAGGAAAAAGAAACGCTGGACGACAGATATACGACCTAATACTGAAATGTACTTTTTTATCCATGTTTTTAACACCTCACGTTCCTCACGTTGAAGGCAAGCTACACGAGCTAAGAAACCCTGAGCTTTAATGTTTTTATATTTGACAAGAACAAATAAACGCGTGTGTAAGGGGTAGCTAATCTTTATCGGTCACAGATTTGAAGATTTGAGAGGGGAAAACCCTAAACACTGTATTTTAATAGCACGTCTGTGGTGAACGATCTCACTCTGTCTGCTCACGGATGTTGAGGCTACCTCCGTGTTTTACCTGAATCAGGTAGATTTCCTCCACATGCGCACTGGCGACTGCAAAATGGCAGAGAAACTTTGCTCAAAACAAAGCAAACAGACACGGCAAGGTGTATTACTCACCATATGAAGGCTGTAAGAAGCAGTTCTCCAACAATCCTGCCTCTTTGCAGCGTTAATGAATCACAAATTACTCCAAAACGCGTCCACAGTGTGGAGTTTGTCGTCGGCTGAAGTGAACAGTGAGGAGTCCGAGGCGGAAGACGCGAGTCTTCACGAGAGTGAGCGCGTTAATGAAAAGTCGTTCAAACGTTAAACGGTCCCTCTTTCACGCTGAAGTGGTCTCTTCTCTCATTCTCCTCCCGCGTCTCGCGCTTTTTCCTCACAACTGTCACGCATTGGCTGACCAGGACGTTACTTTTCTGGTTCGTGTTGTCCCGGGAGCTCGAGCTCTCTCTGACTGCGGCCACCTGAAACTCGGGATTAGCAACGTTCAGTGCGCGGAGCTGAAGCCCCGCCCCCCGTCCTCCTCCTCCCTGGTGCGAGCGCGCGCTGTTTACTGCAGTCTCGCGCACAACAACACAAGGCTGGGACTCGCGGAGCTCACAGGAGGTAGCAGTGACTCGACTCGCGCTGCTCCGGCAGAGGGGAGGAGTCAGTTTACGGTTTAGTGGCGCTCGGTCCGCAGTTTACATGTGTTACAGCTGTTCTGGAAACACCGATGGAAGTTCAGTTCAGCCACTGAACCGATTCTTCATAAGTGTCCAACTCAATGAATCAAATCGTGTCACTTAATGCGTTGATTCACAAGTTCAGCTTCATTCTCACCTCCTTCATGTGGCCTCACGAGGGCAGTTTCTGGACACGCAGGAGCCCTAACCTTAATTGGGACCCCCACACAAATTGGTTATGTCATTTTGTATGCAAGAATGAAAAAGAATCATCGTTTCAGAATCAGGGAACAATGATTAAATTGTGAGGTAAACACAGTAAAACTAGGTATAAAGATGTTACTATATGCACGAGCTCATCAAGCGGCTTTAAAATGGCAGTGTGACGTCTTATTTTTTGAAACTATTTTCCTCTGATGGTGACATGGTAAAGACCCCCCAGTGACTTGGAGATCCTAAGCAACTGCTTATAACGCTTATAGCAAGAGACGGCCCTCCTAACAACATGACTGTCACTAATGGGGTGCTGGCTCTGTATACACAAAACACAAACACAGAACAGAGAGAGGTCAGCTACGAGAACACGTTCTTACATAGTGGTGTGTTTATTCCTCTAAACAAAACTGTGAAAGATTATGATTCAGTTTTTTGTTAGACGTCTTCAGTGTATAACATGTACGAACACGTTCGAAGTAGTTTGATTCATTCGGCCCGGTGAAGCGGTTTGGTGAGTCATTTGTTGAAAAAGAACCGGATCATAAAGAGCGATTCATTCAGGATCGGACATGGTTGGTGGGAAACGGTCTATGAGGGTCCGAGTCGCAGCGCGTGATTAATGCACTGCTTTCTCGCTCACTTTTCATTGACGGGCACTGCTTACGCTGCTGAGTGGTTAAAATGATAAAGGATGAAGGGTGACGAAAAAAACCTAAACTGCTGCTCTGAATGTGATGCAAGGGCACTGTTATCCGAACACCATCTGTCTAATCCTGTTACATAAAAAGATGGAGGGGAAAAAAAACAATTAGAACTCCAGTCTAGAACTCTTTATGGTCATTTTCAGTAGATATTCTAACACGAATCTAATCAGTTTAGATGTCTGCATGATAAATAATAATATTGAAATAATAATGAGAACAACAACAATAAAAATAATTTTAATATTGAAAATTTAAACAATATTTAACTCTTTAACTCATGTTCAAATAAATTGGGTTCTAGACTCTCTCAAAAGGAAGAAATACATTACTTTTACAGAAAAAACACAGTCAAAAATGAATGAATTAGTCAAGCCTCTCTTACCTAGAGATTTACAATAAGATTTCATATAAATGGTTTCACATGAATGACAGGTTAGATTGTGGTGCAGGTTCATGCTTTAATGTTTATAAAAATGAATGTGCATATTGAATTTCTGTCATATTTAGTAGGTAAAATGTGCCAGTATAAAGTGCAGAATACAGCTAATGAAAATTACAGTGTAGATCTGTTTTTAGGTTTCAAGCATTCATTAAACTACATCCATTGACTGGCCGACTGTAATAAAAAGCTCTCTAGACTAATGATTTTCACACCAGGCCAAGTGTCACTATCAGTCATTGTGTGTGAGTGTGTGCTGAGTCTAAGCAGTTTAATTGTAAAAAGTAATCAGACAGAGTAATCGAGTGTGTGCCGTAAGAGGCCACAGTGTATCTGAATGGAGCAGGCTTTTCCCCAGGAAGTACTTGGTAAGTCCATTGAAGAGACAATGCATTTTCCCTCTGCTGACCCGGTCTCGATGGGACACAATGCTTCCTCTTTAATATTTTGACAATCTGAATTTTCACAAAGATTTATATGAGGGAAAGTGTCATATTTGGATATCTGAGGACTTAATTAATTTTCAGTCAAAACGACCATTAAGTACCAGTTGTTCATTTTCAGCATCAGCAAAAAAGCAGAAAACATAATATTACAAAAAACCTCAAAAACTAAATATAAAATTATTTTTTCAGTGTTTATTGTGTCCACTCTTTGCCTTTACTACAGCTTCCATTCTTTTTAGGAAACTTCAAACAAATCTGAAGGGTATTTTTTCCTATATAACCTACACATGTTCAGTCTTAGAAGTTGGTTGCATTTTCTCACGATCAAAGTAATTCAAACACATTGAGTGATGTTGAGGTCTGGACTCTGGTGTGGTCAATCCATTGCTCTGAGAACTTCAGCAGCTTATTTGTTTTTTGTCTATTTTCCTTTCTCAGTAATGGCTTCTTGACAGGCTACACATCCTTTCAGATTCACAGTGTTCAGTTGTCTTTTCACAGTGGAAGGATGGACAGAAACACTTGTGGATTTTTTTCAGATCTGAAGCAAAAGTGGAGCTTGATTTTCTCCTCTCTGTCAAAAATAAAAGCTTTAAATGCTGTTTATCTGATGGTGACAGTATTTGTGTTCTCCAAGGTCTTGCGTGGTTGTTAATAGTCCTCTTTTCTTTAAGTCTTTTAATCATTTTTGAAGTCCAGTTTTGGAAACATATTTTTACGGCTGCAAAGAAATGTTATTGGCTGATTTTTATTGAACTTTTTTTAAAACCTGAAGCTCACACTTTTTGGACTAAATGAACACATGAAACACACTAGTGCATTTTCTAGAACATTCTATTAGCCAAAAACACCATATAAATAACACTATTTGACTCTGACTGATGTTACTGACTAACGTTATTTACATCATAAAATTTGCACAGATAAAACACAGATTGGCCAAAATCAAAATAATAAATTATAAAAATGATGATAGCTTTTTTGGGAGCAAAACTAACTTCTGTGCTATGCATTGACACAACTTCGCATACATAAAACAAAGTTTGTAAAAAAAAAAAAAGGGATTCACCACAGTTTTAAAAAAATAATATCTGTGCTGTGAACAGTGTTAAATTGTGAGTTATTTAAAGGGCAGCATGTCACCCAGCAATAGCACCACACACTCACAGCTCTTTGAAACAGCACAGATCTTTAAATGGCACTTTTCTTGGACATATAGTACAAAACCTTTACATTATGTGAAGGTTCTTTAAAATTTTAAAAAGATGATTCTTTTAAAATGACTCATCCACTAACTGTTCTTTAGGGAACCAAATGTGGTTCATCTATCACAGCACTCCAAAGAAGTCCTTTTGAAATGTTTTCTGTTAAGAATGTCCTGCATCACAAACAAGAAAGATGATGACTTTAACAAATACTGACTGTCACGCTGAGTTGTTCTTTAAATTGACTGTAAGGTTCATGCTGTGGATTAACGGGAACATTCATGTCATGGTTTTGGTGCAGTACTGTAGGTCAGAGGTGTGCCAGCCCTTCTGAGGTAAGCTACCGGATCTGCAGGTTTTGCCTAAGCTCTCTGTAGACACAGTGTACTCAGGAAGTCAGCAGCCTGAGGAATATCTTAGTAAGTGATAAGAAAAAATAGGAGTGTTTGACTGAAACTGAACTAAAATTCACAAAACTGAAACTCTGTGGGAGGCGCCTTGGTCTGTTTCAAGAAACCTGTGATGAAAAATTACATAACTCATATATAGCCATTTTATTTACTATCCAAAACCATTACGTCATCTCATACTGTCACTTGTACAGCATCACTGTCAGAACAAAACCACATGAACACCCTCAAAATCCTTTAGAATAAAATCTTACGTTAACATACGTGGAGGTTAAAAAAGATTTTCCTTCTTCAATTAAAGTGACCATTTCAGAGATATGATAATAAGCTGGTGTGTTCTCACACATGACACCAAACTTGTATGAGAGGTAATATAAATGTTGCATAATAAAAGCTCTTTATTCTTACTTAGTTATTTCCTTTGAGTCCTTTTTCTTAGTTGTTTATCATGAAGTAAAGGCAGAGAATAGGTTAAGATAACATAGAGCTGGTTGTTTTCTCCATTAGAGTAACCCAGTCTCGACTTACAGTGGGTCTCTTTAAATGGGTTTCATACCACCATCTGATGGCAACTTCAGCAGCATCTGATGGTTTGTACCCTTCCCAAATGTAGGCCAACAGGTATAATATTGCTTTTAGAGGAGACATACTGAAAGAGAGAAGACCGTCAAAGTTGTCCACTCAATGACACAGACTATCAGAAAAACTTGAATGTCCCTTAAAGAGGAACTCCACCGATTTTTAAAAATTTCTGGTAGTTTCTGGATAATTCAATAGTTGAGATTACAACAAAGTCATCTGGTTTGGGTGTGAAATGGGAAATTGTAGAGAAACTTACCAACTCCTCACAAACCGATTTCTTTAGAGTGGTGGTGATAGGAACCAGAGGTCACCATGTCTACAACACAAATGTAGCCATTTTATTTACTATCCAAAACCACCAGTGAAGCTGCACAATTTTTTATAGGAAATCTTGATGATGGTAAAAAAGTGGTAAGTCTGAATGAACGGTTTTCTTTGGGGATTAATTTGCCTCACACCACCATGTATGTTCTTCTCTACCCTAAATGGATCTTTAAAAATACATTTTATACCAAAACCTTCTCAAAACTATCATAGAACAATTTCTTAGGCATCCAGCATTCATCACCATTTCAAGTAATAATTTTTTCTGAGGCATTAAACACTTCAGATGTCTGGTTCCTATCGTTACTGCTATGAACATTTCTGACTTGGTACGTTTCTCCAGAACACAGCATATCACATCAAACTGCTCTGAATGACTTTGTCAACATCTTACCAATTTGATTATGCAATTTTTTTGAAAAATTAGTGAATTCTCTTTAAAGGAATGTTCCAGCATTTTTCAACCTAATCTGTGAATGGTCAGTTATCACAGAGAATAATTTTCACATGCTTCCCTATATTTAGAAAAGAACTTCTTGACTCAAACACACTTAAAGGGGAATTCCACAGATTTTCAAAATTCTGCATAATTACATGGTTACAAAGTTAGTCACAGTGGTTAGATGTGAAATGCTTAATCATAGAGAAACTTACAGAGTAAGGGTTGTTTGCAATTGTGGTGACAGGAACTAAACATCTGACGAGTTTTAGGCCTCTAAAAGCTACGTCACAGAAAGCTAACACATGAAATAGTTATGACTGCACTGCGTGATACCTGAGGCATTGTTTTACAATAGTTTTGAGAATATTTTGACTTAATATGTATATTGAAAAATCTATTCATGGTGGAGATGTACACACAAGTCAGCATAAGGCAAAAGTCCCAGAAACATATGTTTCAGATTTAATACTATTTTACTATTTTCAACATTATATATTAAAACCTAGAAGAAATGTGTAGATTCATTGTTGGTCTCAGATTGCAATGTAAAATATTGTTACTCACAGTTCCTATCACCACCACTGTAAAGAAATCAAAACTGGAATGTTTCTCTACAACGCAGCATTTCACATCAAATCACCCTGTTTGACCTTGTTTAAATCTCAAAAACTGAATTATGTAGAAATTTTGAAAAGTCAGTGGAATTCCCCTTTAATAGAAGCCAGTGTATTCTGTCTGTAAACTAAACTAAACACACATTTTTGTAGGGTACTTTGATGAATCTGTAAGTCATAGGCATTTTCTAGAGGGAAGAATTTACTGAAGTAGTGTGGGCAGAGTTTTCAGAGGGTCTAATCACATATGGACACCAGAAAACCTCAGAGAATGTGAAAGTAACCTAAGCTCCAATGTTCAAAACAGTGTAAGAAGCTTAGGTAAGGTGTTCCATTTGATCTGTATTTTTACAGTGTAGTTGTTGATGTTTTAACTTTATATGATGTAAATTAGAGGTTGTTATCTTGTTATGGTATTTCACGTGCTTATTCACAATTCAGCATCTTCCTATTGACTTCTATTTTACATGAATTTCAAGTCAGTGTGTTTTTAGTTCTTTTTTTTTAAGAAAAAGGGTCAAAATGTCCACATTATTCAACAATGTGACATAGATATGGCAGGTGGAGAATACGTTGAAATCACTGCTTTTTAGCTGCATTTTAATTGACTTTCAGGTCACTAACTTTAGGCTGTAATCTTCCCCTGCAAATTCTTTAAAGCTCAGTTCCAGCTAAATGGCTGTGGGCATCAAGGGAAGCTCTTGAAACAAATATTTCATCCAAATACAGGTTCAATTTTCTGCCATTTACCCACATTACATTAACTCTGGAACATTGTCAAGTGGTGGTGGTGATGTATTTTGCTTGTGTGTTTGCTGTAGCCGTGGCAGCAAGGCTTTCACTGATACTGTTAGAGAAGAGGAGCAGGCTCTGACATTTAGGATAAGATACAAATAATTTTTCCATTGACGCATCATTGAGTAAAACTGGGGGGGACCTTTTTCAACACATTACTTTGTGGAGACAGATAGCAGTTCTAGTCCTTCTAAACCTTTCTTAATCTTGACTTTTCAAAACTGACATAAGTAGCAGAATATTAAAAATAAAGTAAAACATTTCCTTAATGGTGCTTGATAAGAAAAAACATTTGGATATGGAATATGGATCCTTTACTATACGTAAAAAGTTTCTTTTTATATATTTTATATATATTTATACATAAGTTTCATTTATAAAAATGTTGTGGTACAATTATGTTCCCTGACTGAAGGTACTGAGATGTATCCTTGAGAGTACAGTGGAAAAGAGGGGTACTGCCCCAGTGACAGTTTCATACCTTTTTTTCCTAAGTGTAAAGTATCTATAGCTGCTTGGTGGTTCACTCTGCTGAAGCAGTTGCATAATGTATGCATCGTCCACACTGGCCTCAAGAGAACAGGTCATGCTCTAGTTGGTTGTGATCGTGTCGGCTTTAATTGGTCTCCTGAGGACACCATTTCCATTTGAACACTGAGGAAGGACCCTTATTGTGGTGTTGCTTAACCTGAGCCTTTTTTTCATGTACATATGTAATATATATGTATGCCATAGCAGGTTTACAGGCGAACAGTGGCAAATGCAGCTCACTACAAAGATCAAACAAGCAGTAAGGAAGTTAATGTCAAATTCCCCTGGCGAATGGAGAAAGCGGTGTAACAATGAATGACTTTTGCCAGTTAATGATTATTTGATTTAGTTCATTGTTATTTGATTCGAAACCTCTGGCGCTTCAAAAGCGAAGTTTTAAAACAGCTCACCTGACTCATCTGACAAATTACACCTTGCTACTAACTTCCTCAGCAATCCGACACCAGCCTGTCGACCGTGGATATTTTCTCTTCCTCCAAATCCAATTTGGGCTGCAGGGTGCACCGGAACCCGGTCTGCAGATTCTTCCTACTACTTGAGTGTCTGACCACCTGCTGTGGCTATTCTAGCTTAAGACCAGCTGAAAACCACTCACTGCCTACCCTTAATTCATAAGGAAAAGCATCAAAAACTATTAATTAGCTACTGTTTACAAATAAAAGGAGTTTTCCAGGTTTTCCAGTGCTGCACACTCATAAAAATAAAGGTCTCTAAATGATTCTTGGCTTGGATGCACACTTTTAGGAAAGACCCTTAACTGGTATAGAACATTTACATTATGTGGAGGCTCTTTGGACTTCTTCACTCTCAGAAATGGTTCTTTAATGAGCCATCTATTAAAAGGTCCTTTAGGGAATCAAAAGTTTTTATTTGGCACTGCTGCAAAGAACCAGGGCTCCAAACAAGATAAAGGGAACAAAAACAACGACGAGAAAGAAACAATATTTTGCTAGAAACAAAAACACAACCAAAACATTATCATAAAGGTAATCTGCTCCAGAACAGACATGTTAATTTGATTTTTTTGGCATCTTTATTTTTAAGAATGCATCTAAGATTGCACATTGTTTTCAGCCTGCTTCCCTGACCCAGGTGGAATCTGTGTATTTGAGGCTCCAGTAATGTCCATGTGCTCAATCACCTGCACAGCATTGTAGCAGAACACAGCTTGGTGTAAGTAGCCATTTTTCTAAACCCACAGCAACCAGATTGCACCAGAATAGAGCTTAGTATAAGCAACCATTTTTCTAAAGCTACAGCAGCTTAGCAGCAGAAAATGAGCACAAGTAACACTAGCATGATTTAGACTTGATACTAGAAAGCATAATCATCCACCCTACTGGGAGCTCAAATCTATTCCCCTGCATGAGCCAAATGAAGTTGTGCAACAATAAACCAAAAGCACAGATGATCAAGGAGTAGGAACTGTATCCATTCCAATACAAAATTACACCATCCACCCCCCACCAATAGAGAAGTATCATGTTTTAGAGAGTGGGGTTTGGTCTAGGGTTGATCAAAGAAATATTAAAATCTTGTGTCAGACAGATCAAATAAGTGGCTCCCAACTCAGCATTGAAGACCATAGTGGGTCTGTGTTATCATGGCTTGCTTGTTTGTCAAACAACACCCCCTTAGGGGACACAGGTGGTACAGAAAGACTGAAGCATCTTTCAAAATATTTCTTTTCATACTCTGATATGGTGCGCATTAACAGTTCAAAGAGAGTGAATCCCACCCTTGATAAATATTCTCAAAAGCAGACATCTAGGAAGTTCATGGGACACCAAGTTCTCATGAAGCCAAAAGAAGCATTCTGAGAACGCTATCGTAGGTGTTCAGTTCAGCTGGGCCTTCCAGCAGAAAACAAGCCACTGCAAGAAATGCAGTCAAGCGACAGTAAACAGTGAATAGTTATTTCCTGTGTTAGGATTTTCTTCTGCGTGAGATTGGACTCGCATAACAAGTAGCCATTTCATGATGCACAAATGAGGAATATGGTTTCCTGAACATGTGAGAGAGTTCCATTATCAAATGCCTGCTTCACCTTTGGATTATTCTCTACATTCTTAAAAACAGTTCCTGAATGGTTCTTGGCTTTAACTTTTCATTAAATAGAGGTTTTACATCATGTGCACACATTTTCTAAGCCGCTTATCCTTCTGGGTTGCAGTGAGTGCTGAAACCTATCCCATCAGTCGGAAGGCAAGAAACACCCATGTTGCCAGTCCATCGCAGGGCAGACACACAGACAAATACATTCACACCTAGGGGCAATTTAGCAAGTCCAATTGGCCCAACCACATGTCTTTGGACTGTGCAAGAACACCAGAGCACCCGGACAAGGGAAGAACATGCAAAGCCCACACAGAAAGGACCCTGGTCCCCCAACCGGGGAGTCAAACCCAGGCCATTCTCGCTGTGAGGTGACAGCACTGCCTCACCCACTTACCATATAGGTGCACTTCATAGTTCTACAATTACAGACTGCATTTATTAGCCCTCCATTACCCCATTCATCAGTGGTCATAACAACACAGGACCACCATAGAGCAGGTATTATATGGTTGGTGGATCATTCTCAGCACTGACACCAACATGGTAGTGACATGTTAGCGTGTGTTGCGCTGGTACAAGTGGATCAGACACAGCAGAGCTCCTGAAGTTTTTAAAAACTGTGTCCATTCACTGTCCACTCTATTAAACACATCTAACTTGTTGGTCAACCTTTTAGTTGTAAAGTTAGAGATGGTAGTTCATCTGTTGCTGCCAGTTTGTGTTAGTCATTCTCTAGTCCTAGTGGTCAGTTTGCACTCACAGGACACTGTTGTCTCGATATTTTTGGTTGGTGGACTATTCTCTGTCAAGCAGTGACACTGAGGAGTTTAAAACTCCAGCAACACATACACAAGTGTCACTATCCTGTCAGTGAGACTGCACTGCTGAGAATGATCCACCACCTGAACAATACCTGCTCTGTGGTGGTTCTGTGAGGGTCCTTACCACTAATGAAAGGGGCAAACAAATTCTGTAGTGAAACAAATGGATGGCAATCTTTTATTGTAGAACTATAAAGTGAACCTATTTGGTAAGTGGATTCAATCAAATGGACAATAGGTGTAGATATAAAGGAGGACCTAATAAATTGGACAGTGAATGTATATAATCTATGACAGCAGTCAGCTGTGTGTTAGACCAACAGAACCTCATAATCCACAGCTTCTCAATCCCACTGCTCTAACACACCAACCTAAATTAATTCGGGCCCAGTTTCCGAAAAGCATCTTAGTATTAATATCATCCAACTGGTAGAGAGAGTATTCAGTGTGATACTCGCTCTACCATTTAACAATCACCTTTTATTCTAAGATGCTTTTGGGAAACCCAGCTCTGGTTACTACCAGCCACAGAAATTTGCAATGCTTATTTCAATCCATGACTTGGATTGAAAAGCACTGTCATAATCCAAAAACAATTTAAACAAACAAAACAGTCAAGCTCAGCATCTTTTTGTTTGTGTGTTGTAATACGTTGTGTGAGGAGAGCTCATGCATCAACCATGCTGTGGCTCAGAGAACACATTTTGTTTGCTGCTTCGATGAATCTGCAATGTAGTGTCTTTGATACAGGGACAACACAAACACAGGAAAGCAAAGCGATTGAAGATCAGCAACTTTTCCTCTGAGCTAGCAATCTCAGTCTAATTGGTTGGCTCCTGTCCAGTAGCTGCCCATCCACCCACAGAATGAATAAGCTGTTGGGCCACGCTGAATAATATGCACTCTTCAAGGTTTTCAACTGTTCAGATTTATGATGTAAATGTAAGAAATGCTAAGAAAGTCTGACACATCCAGTCCCTTTTTTTCCCCAAGCACTGAGGATGTGTTATAAGCCAGGTCTACAAGCATAGTCTTATCCAGCAGAATGTAGCCAGTTTGTTTCTGGAATGTTTCAACAGTTAGAAAGATATGAACTGTTCTTTTGGAACAATTTCAAAGCGATGAAAGGGAATATCCCAATTAAATTAAAGGGAATAGCCCAACATTTCTCAATCTGATCTCTATCTGCCAAATCTGTGGCATATGGTTAATTACCATTAACAATGATTGTGATGTGTTACCCAGTAATTAGCAAAGGAACAGAAAATGCAGTCATTTAAAATACACTTACAATTGAATCCAATGGACACTTGTTACCAGTGTGCAGATTTTCTGTCCTTTTCTAACCTCTTTAACTCCTTGGGACCACCGGTGGTTCCAAAACTCACTTCATCATATTTTTTACTTCATAACTTTCATATTTTATAAGCTTCATTCAAAAGGTGGGTGTCATATGAGAGCTGTAACTGTCTTCTTTCCAGTCAAATAGACGGGATAAAAGAAGAACTCACAACTTTTTTTGTCTACTGAAAGTTGACCCATTTTTCCACAAATCTGGGCTATAAACTGGATCTCAGATGGCGTCTCTTCAGTGATCTGCTCTGTAAAAATTACTTTTATAAAAAAATACAAAGAGCATCTAAGATTTTTGGCTTTTAGCAGTAAATTGTAAGCATATAGCATTATGTTTATGATCATAAAACAAATTTTCTGTTAATTTGAGGGAACCTTTTACAAAAAAAAGCAAAAATTTACAGTTATTTCATGTAGTTACAGAATAATTTGCCTTACGATTTGGGCATGTAAATTCAGACGGAGAAACCGACATATACCTACAAGCATAAGTGGCGAAATAAGAAATTGTTTATAAGTAAGAAATTGTTGTCCATGCTAATTGATGGTGTGATACAGGTGTAACAGATAGAGATAAGGGGAAAGCACAGAAGCAATCCTTTAATTAATGCTAAACCATCAAAACATTACATGATAATTAAGATCTCATAAATACTATTATGAACAATAATTACAAATAATATTAATAATATTGTTGCGAAATACTGCATTTGCCTATCGATACATATCGTCACTACTGGAATAAGACCTTGTAATTTTATATATTTTTTTTTTACAGAATTCGAAAATGGAAGCTGTTGTTTACATTGTGTTAAAATGATAATGTATGGAGCATTTGAAATGTGCCAAAATTACTTTCAGAAATCTTGTTTCATTAACTTCTTTAAACAGTTTTGTTTTTTTTTCCCCTTTTGTTGTAAAGTTACCATCTTGGAGAGACAAGGTTTTGTCATGACAGCAACAAAAATAGTCTGAAATCATACATACCTATTTAAAGATACACTATGTAAGTTTTGGGGATTTTAAGACCTCTCTGGTGGAAATGTGTAATTGCACACAATCTGTGGAAGAACATTTTGTTACATGGGTTGTACCTTCGTGGATGAATCTGATGATTGCAAGGGTAACGAAAGAAAACTCAAAGAAAACTCGGTCAAAACTTGGTGGAGGACGTGTCTCCTGAGGATGTAAGTGAATGATCTACTATTGTGATTAAATCTTCATCAGCATAATGTTGATTTTGTATTAGAGACCTAAACAGTAGGAGTTGGACCTGTTCTTTGGCTCTATGTGTGTGACATTAATATGTACAGATGACGTGGTCCAAAAAACTCCCTCAGAATTCCACCCAACACCTCTGACTTTTAAGTTATTGTTTTAGGGTGTTTACAGAGTGACTTACAGTAGAGCACACACACTGTATTTTAGCGTGTTTTTTCCTGAGTCAATAAAGCTACTTCGTTCAATTTTAACAACAGTCTAACATAGTGCAGTTATTATTTTTGAGGTCTACAAAATGCCAGAACAACTGCAAACAGTCACGACCAGATCCTTGCTCGTGGCCCTGTGCCCTTTTTTTCTGCTGCCTGTCTCTGGTCTCTATGATGAGCGCTATGACTTGGCTGAGGAGCACGGTGCTAGATAGAGTGAAGTATGAAGTATACTGAGCTGTGACGGACATACAGCAAACCCATCAGTGTCTGCCTGATAGAGTGCAAGAGACAGAATGTAGCCAAAAGGCAGGAGACTCATCACTCATCTCTGTCCCGTCAGTAAAACAGATTTGATTTGTCAGGCCTGGAGATTGTAACCTTGAGGTTGCTCAACACACATGGTGCCACACGTACAGTGCACACAGGCTAGAGCGACCTGAGCTGTTTATAAAAATAACAAGCCATTTACTGCTATATGTTGTCGCTGTCATAACAAAACCTCATATCTCTGACATATTAACTTTATGTATTCCTGCATTTTTGGTCAATTTCTGTTGGATCATTCGTCATTTTCTTGTCACACAATGTTAAAGGCAGCTGGTGCTTTCAAATGATGAAAAATAAATAGATAAAAAAATGGAGGCTTGAAGTTTTAATTTTCACACAATCGTGTGCAAAAGTGGAAAAAGTGAAAATGAGTTAATAAGTTAACACATCATCAGAGAACACACTTCTGCACATGTTAACACACAATGCAAAAGTTATGGCACATTTTCTATTTTATGTTTTTTTTTTTTCCAACATGTTGATTTCTGCAAATGAACAAACACTGTGCATTACTATTTGTAAAAAAATGCCATATTTATCTACAACCATGTAGTGGATGTGTTAACTTACTTTCAAACTTTTGTACATGAAAAAGCACAGTGAGACGACATTTATGCAACTAGAAATGTGCATTTCCTGAAGGAAACACAAAATGGTTGCACAGCCTAAATGGTTCCCACTTCCTGCTAGGTTGTTGCTAAGCCGTTACTATGGTATCTCATGTGTTTGCTAAATTGCTGCTAGGCAGTTGCCATTGTGCCATTAGTTGTTTGTAGGGAGTTGCCAAGTGTTAGCTATGCGTTGTTGGAAAGGAATGGGAGTCTATGTCAGGAACAAGGGATGAAAAAAATGACACATAGAGGAGTGCGGGTCAGTATGGCTGTGGATTAGAGCTTGGGGACATACCCTGAGTGAGTACATGCATTTTGGTGTCTGCTGGGCAAAGGGAAAAACAGGGCTGGGGTTTGAACAAAAATGAATGGGACTCTATGGGAGGAACGAGGGATGAAAAAACGACACATAGAGGATGTGCTGGTCTGTATGGCTTTGCAGTAGAGTTTGAGGTCCCACCCTTAGTGAGTACATGTAGTTTGTTGGCTGTAGGGCAACAATGTAATAGAGTTTGTGTGGTAGCGAAAATGAATTGGGCTCTATAGGAGAACTGAGGGATGAAAAAATGAAAAACAGATGAGTGCAGGTCAGAACAACAATCGAGTCAAGCAGAAGTACAGTAGATGGTCATGCAATTTTTTCCCCATTCATTCCTAATGGAAAATAAATTCAGAATTTAATGAAGCCGTATATAGGCCTGAATTACACAATCAGACTGGACAATCTGGAGTTGGAACGGTGTTGATATCTCGAAAACTGTGGGACGAGTTAAATCCAGCAGAAAAATAAGAATAAAATAGAGGAATGATACAAAACGAAGAAGAATATAGTAGTGCATTGCTTTGCATAACTAATGTTTGATTCTTTTCTATTTATGTTAAGAATAGACTGGAACAGCATGTGTCTTCCTTCCACCGTTTATTTTCTTTTTATAAATGACAGTAATAAGTCATAAATTAACAGTCTTCAATGTTATGTCTATTTACAGGTGTACTGGTATGTACAGGTGTAGATTCACATAACAGTTGAAGAAATGTCTATGTATGTAGATCTATATGCAAAAAGGTTTGCTACAACATTTTGCATAAGATGTGATACTTTAAGTTAACAAGTATGCAATTTAATAACAGTACTAACTATGCTACTTAAAGCATGTAGAACTTTCTTTCACATTGGAAAAAGCTTAAACAGATGTTGTTGTCTACATGTCATGATCAGGCAGTGTGGCACTGTAAACAGCTGTGCATCCCCTATGTGCTTCACGCACATGGGCATCTTTGAAAGTGCAACCCGAATTACAGCTTCATGTGCATCACAATACACTGAAAAAAAGCAATGCACTGAATTTACTTGATTAAAACAGGTACATAATTTCCTCATGAATAAATAAGCCTGTCACAATCACAAATCTTAGCTGATGATTAGTTGCAATAATTATAAATAAATCTGATCCACACTTTAAATGCCTTTTTTGTTCATTGTATGTAACTATTACAGCTCTATTACAGCACAGGCTTAAAGTGGCCAAATAAGAGCTCAAATGAACAAACATCACTCTATTCTTCTCTTTGTGGGATTCTTCTGGTTTAAAATAAAATAATAAAGCTCCAAAGTTAGAACAAACAACAAAATGAAATTAAACTCAATAAAGGAATTGGTAACTAAATATGAAAGGCTTAAATGTAAGTTTAATGTAGATTCTTTTACTCACTAACATACTCGAAAAGTAAAAGAATTATGAAAATAAATGAGTACAAATCTATTGATATTTTACCTAAGTACACCTACTAGAATAAATATAAATACCTCCCTTCGGCTTTATGTGACATATTTTATTTATAATCATGCCCACGTTTGAATCAACTAAATTCAGTGCATTACTTTTTTCTGTCTTGCAACGAGAGCTTCACTCAGAGCTCATCAGACTCAGGGAAAAACACGGGCGGCACGGATGACATGGGCTTTAGGCTGACAGTGGGCAGGGCCAGAGGGGCACTTTCAGCCACCCAGCCTAGAGCTGTCCTGTTGAAGGAGGGTCGTGCGGACACATGGTCTGCTGGAGGCGCTGGGGGGGGAAGGCTGGGGACGCCCGAGACAACATCCACCTCAAGTGGCTTCACTGGGACTTTAGGTGCTTTTCCAAAGCCGCCGAATGGAGTAGCCACCCTAGAGGACGTCAAATGACAGATTAGATGTTAATGCTGCTACACTAAGAAGACTGAGGAAGGAACTGGCTGAGGACACAGCTCTCACAAAGCGGCATCTCATTGCAATAAAAAATAGCACAGTCTCAAACAAGTCACCTCTTGTTAAAGTAAGTTTGAGGCAATACTCTTACACTCTACTCATTGTTTCAAATTTAAAATGACCTTGCTAACTATACAGTTTTAACTCAAAAATTGCTGAGCTGCATTTTTTGGCTGAGAAAATATGGCCAAGACAACTGGGGAAAGGAACTGGCTGAGAACACAGCTTTTGTACAGCAGAATCTCATTGCAATGAAAAATAACACATCCCAAACAATTCACCTCTAGTAAACGCAAGCTTGGGTAAATCTAAGGCAAAGTTCTTCTATTTTACTCACTATTTCAAATTACCTTGCTAACTATACAATTCAAAAATTGCTGAGCTACATCTTTTTGCTCACAAAATATGGTCCACTCTCACTGCAAGGCAGGATTACTGGCTCCTGCAATATCCCTCAAAGAAGAAAAAGGCTGCTGATAAAACCATAATTCACTAGGAGAGGACAGCTAGGTTATAGACGTTCTTTATGGAGAGCAATACTCACCGGTTAAAGCTCTTGTACTCTGGTATCTCAGGTCTGGGCTCAGGTTCAGGCATTTGTACACGCAGTGTGTCAGCTAGAGAGGGGTCCCTGCTGATGGCCTGCTCCCATGGAGAGTGGTAGGATTTGGGAATGGCTGTGCAGTTGAACTTCTCTGCTGGAACATCCTTTAAAGGACCTCCGTAACCTAAAAAGTGGACATGGAACAAATCAATGGCTCCTGTTAAATGAGGATGGATGACACATTAGACACAGGTAGCCTCTTTCTCCAGGCTTCTTAGTGGCCATTCCACTGGCAAAATTCAGATCAACTAGAATATCGCTGCTGTTGGACCAAAACCTTGGTCTCCAAAATGATAACTTTACAGGAGAAGGAAAAAGCATACTTTAGTTTTAATGTAAATCAATGGAACCAGACATTTTTCCAAGTAATTCTGGGCCATTTCATTTGGTTCATTCATCGTGAAATTTACAAAAAATATAAAGGGCTGTAGGTATTTTCAAATTATGTCAAAAACTGAAAAAGTTTTTGGTCTGGCAGCAGCAATTTTTTTTGATTATAATCAAATCTAATATTTTTTCCACATTACTATCAGATTAACTAGCACACTTTTGCCTCTTTATGTGTGTAGTGTTGTGACTCTGTGTTGGGCTGCTAGTGAGCAGTGACTTGTAAGAACCCCCTGCTGTGAAGTCAATTCACACCTCTCCACAAAGAAGGCCAGGCTAAAACAAAATGGACAGCACAAGTCCAGCCTTCTTGATGTCAAAAATTGTTAAATTACCACATTAAAAATTCATTCAAACACAATATGTGTGAACAGAAAATGTGGTCCCACTTTGTCTTAAGTGTGCCTAATAACTGTGTAGTCACACATTAACAATGCATGCAACAACAATGTAATAACTGGTGATGTATTCATTGTTACTGATGGATTACAGTAGTACAGCTTATGTAAACACACATGTGTAAGAGCTTCAATTTTACCTCGTATAGTGACACAAAAGTATTTCAATAGTCATAACAGCATATTTTCACTCATGTAATTACACTTTTAATATGTGGGTAATGACATTTGTTTGAACTGCTGTTATTATATATATCACTGCTGTCAGAAGAAAACCTTGTATTTCCATTTTTGTTGTTTTTCAGTTTTTGACAATTTGTAATCTGTAAATTTCATGATGAATGGACAAAAAGAAATGGCCCAAAATGACTTGGGAAAAAGTAAAGTAGGTTTTTTCCTTTTCCTGTGAAGGTACCTTTTTGGAGATACAAGGTTTTCTTCTAACAACATATATGTATATATATACACATACATTTGCATACATTTACATAAGCGGCAGTACTGTAATCCATCTGTAACAGTGAATACATCAGCAGTAGTTACATTGTTTTTGCATGTATTGTTAATTTGTTACTACACATTTATTACAGACACTTAATGTTCATAGTGGGACCATAAATGCTTGCTTGCTTGCTTGCTCATCTACAAAGACAGAAGTGTACTTTGTTCCCTAAATGGTTCTTTGATTGGACATGCAGTTCTAGGAAAACCTAAAATTGGTATTGAAACTTTTACATTTAAAAAGCTTCATTCTTCACACTTTCACGTCTCATTTCCAAAAATGCTTCTTTAAGAAATTACACCTTGTAAGGTTCTTTAGGGAGCCAAAATTGGTTCTTCTGTGGCATTTCTCCAAAGAACACCTTTTGTGAGTAGGTCTTGTGGTACCATGAGGCAGAGAAAGAGAAGGAATGACAGACAGCGAGCAGTGCACCTTGAAGAAAGGTGGTCAAAAGGACCTCCCATGTGAAAAAGGGAGAAACAGAGCATGTGATAGGAGATGAGAAATGAGCCTTAGCTGGCTGAGCAGAGAGACAGCCACAGGTCAAGGAGACACATTACCTGCTGTGCCATCATGGGAAAAGAATGTGCTATGCCTGCAGGCGCCTTTAAAGAATACTCTCCATGAACACATTTATGTGTGCTAGTATGATCTGAAGACAGATCCACTTTCATTTCAAATGATTTTATAACTAAAATCACTAAAAAGCTTAATTTTATTTCCAAAGATTCCCTATAATCACCAGAAAACCCTGCAGTCCATTGATTACTTTTTTTGTATTATATGTAATTATAAGAATTTTATGATTCACTGTTAGAAATAAAGGTAGTGTGTAGGTACATTTTTCATTCAAGGTACAAACAATGTAAATGTTCCCTCAAAAGTACAACAGTGATTTTAAGGTCCAATTGTACACCTTAAATAACTTTTTCCTAGTGGAAAAGTACATATTTGTATCTTCATAATCTAATGTTTAAAACAGAACAATAAAAATAAAATAAAAAGCCTGGAGATGAGACGGGGTGCGTGGAGTTAATACAACTTAGAAAATATCATTTCAATGGATTATGGTACAATTATGTTCCCTGACTAAAGGTACTGAAACACCCCAGTGACAAGAAGGGTACCCCAGTGACAGTTTCATACCTTATTTCTGAAAGTGTATGTTTTGTCATTGAGTGCTCTCAGTGAACTAGATTATTAATACATGTTTGTTTATTTATTAACGCATTGTCTCATTTAGAACATAAAAGTTCACATTTCACATGAAGTGATATTATTTATGTACAGGTGGGTTACAAATTAAAGGATAAATGTGAATAAATGAGTGGAGAAATATAACATTTGCAGATACATTTAGTCAGGTGTACTACATGAATTAAGCAGTTAACATCTTACCATGCTCTGTGACTTGTAATCTTGATGTTAACTTTTGGTACCAAGATGTCATGAGGAAAAGATCTAAGTAAAGCGTTCATTTTTGGGGCATGAAGGACTGGAGCTTCAGTCACAAAGACTGCTCAACTAGTTAGTGTTTTAATAGGAACAGTGACAAGCTCTATATAGTTCTAAGGGAAAGTCATCAGTAAATAAGGCTGGAAATTGTGGTCAAAAGCACACATTCACTGACTGTGATGATTGTGCATTAGTGTGATATGTAAAGAAAAACAGAGTAACTGTTTCTCAGTTAACTGAGAATATTAATACAGGATGTCATTAAGTCCAGATGGATATTATAGTCAGATTGCAGTGCATAAACCCCTCATTACTAAGACTGATAATCAGATGAGTCGTAAATCACCATGTTCTCCACAAGTAGGAGAATGCATATGTAGTGCACACCAAGAAAACTGTATAGACCTGAATGTTTGACCCCTACAGTGAGAGGGGCTCATGGCTCTGTTATGCTGGGGGGGGGTTGCTGGCATGGTAGACTTGGGTAGACTTCTCTAATTCAAGGGAAGGGTCACTCAAAGCTATATAAAGGTATTCTGACTGACCACCTTTATCCTATGATGGAACATTTCTATACTGACAGGAGCTGTCTTTTCCAGGATATGCCCCCATCCACAGAGCACGAGGGGTCACTGAATGGTTTAACGAGTATGAAAATGATGAAAAGTCAGTCACCAGATCTCAACCCAACTGAACACCTATTGAGATTTTGGACCAAAATATTAGACAGAGCTCTTCACCACCATCATCAAAACACCAAGCGAAGGAACATCTTTGGGAAGAATGGTTTTCAACCCCTCCAGTACATTTCCAGAGACTTTGAATAAACGGCAGATTTCTATGTCATGTTTTTTTCCTTTAATTTGTTTTGTATCAAGAGTCAGCAAGCTACTGCTACTGTCTTGAACAGCTCTGTTCTATTAACCAACCCCAGTGCAAAATGTGACAGTCAAAATAACAGTAGCATCTTTTAAACCTAAAGTCCTCAAAGCAAGTGTGGGGGGTGAGAGATGCAGGGAGGCCCATCCAAACGAGTATCCCTCAAATCTCTGCAAGCTGCTGGGAGCCAGCAAGCCCAAAACAGTGGTTATGTAAGGAGGGTGTTCTGTCACATATCAGCCTCACACTGTGGACAATCTCTTTCCTTAGTTTATCAGCCTCAAGAAAGCAGCACAAAGTTCCTGAGCCACTGAGCAGACATTCGAGAAATACTACAGGCAGAGGAGTCTTGTTTTAATCCTTAATTTTTTTTATCCCTTTACAAAAATAATATATCGTAATACTATGTGAACTTACAAAATTTAAATAGTGCCGTTTAATACTTAAGTAACAATATAGCATAATGTTTTCATATTTGTTTATCATTCCTATTGTACTGTAGTTATCACAGTCATCCACAATACTTGTTATCCACAATACTTAATTGTGGTATCCTGTAGTCTTCAGATTCATTTAGGAGTCTTGTACAAATTCATGTTCATCGCTTTCATAAGGGTCATTACTACATACTGAATATGTAATTACATTTAAACTGTGTAGCAAAACAACAATGATAACTCTAGACTTCTAAAAGTGAAGGCTCTAATGTTTATATGGTGGTTGTGCATTAATAAATCATTCTTGAAGGGTTTGACTTGAATGTTAAACACTCAGTAATTGCCATAATGACAGGGAGTCATATTTCGCATGATCACTTTGTAGTATTACTAGCATTAAAAATAACAATGTTTGCACTACAGCCACTGATGAACCCAGTGCTCTCAAATGGTTACAAACACAATACTTCCTAGTGCAGTAATGGCTTTGTACAAGTCACCAAAACATTCTCTAATCTAGAAACAGCAGGACCAGGGTACAGAGATGGAAAGATAACGTCTGTTAGAGATGCTATCACAGACAGTTACTGCACTGGGCCAGCTCTTAGAAGACACAGTAAGTGCCTGACTAACATCCTGTAGAGGCACAGGGCTATTATGGAGGAATGTTCAGAGAGGGATAGTCTCAAGAGGTGAAGAGTGTACAGGACAAATTCTATGACATATCCATTGATCTCTGTAGTGGATTTAAGAGAAGGCTGGGGTTGGTTGTCACAGTTTTCATTCTCTGTCATATATCCCTATTGTAGCATATGTTAAGATAACCCCAACATCAGCAAACTGTCGCTGTGAGGACAAAACCTCAACCATTCGGTTTTTGTTTTGTTTTTCACAGAATTTGTAAAGACTCAGGCACTCACTCATACATTTACCCAGAATTGTGTGAAGAGTGGCTGCTAGCATAAATACTAATAGTGTTAGCTTCTTAACTAGCATGAACTGGAACCGGAAGAGTAAAGCATTCGCTGTCCCTCAACAGGATTAATACTACTTATAGCAGCTGTACCACCATCATTGCCAGTGTTTAGGCTATTATGTTTGAATTTATTGGAAATTGTGCTGTAAATTCAATTGCTTCCATGCTGACTGGATGCACTAGAATGAACACTAACCTGGGGCTATAATGCCAGGATTGGTACATGGATCTGCCTGGTCAGCTACACCATTAACATTGGTTTTGATATCTGTGTCTTCATTACTTGGTACAGGAGGAATCACACTGTTCTGTAAAAAAAAAAAAGAAAAAGAGGAAAAGAAGATAAGGAAAGAGGCTAAAGACTTTTCCATGCATTAATTCAAACTTTAGTCATGGTAAACTACAAAAGATACACAATTTTGTTGCTTTACATTTAAAGGAAGCAATTAAAGAAGGCAATTACATTAATATACTGACACCATGCAGAACAAACCAGTCACACTTACACTGATTTGAGCATTTGCTTCATTCTGAATGTTCTCGAATGTGTATTTCTCCGAGCGTTTCTGACGCATCTTGAAGAGCCGAGATCCTCTGTTGGATGCTAAGGAGAGCTCCTCCAGCATAATTTCTTTAGGTGCATTTACCTTCCGCCCCACATCCACCTCTGACCCTGAGGATGCAACAAATCACAAATTAGGTGTGCAGTTTCAGTAAAAACCTTTTAGCTAATTTCATATAAAGTGGTGGACTGGAATGTGTGGAGCTCCAACTGGGTTCATTCCAGACAACAGCTCTGCTTCATTAAACACACCCGATTCAATTCATCTGCTAATTAGTGTGTTAGAAGTGTCGGAAGAGGAAAACGATACTCTCTGCAGAGCTGTGGTCTGAAGGGAACCCAGTTTGACACATCTGGTGCAGAGGAATGAAGAATCAGAATTATAAGTGATAGTGTTATTTTCATTGCTATTATAAAGTGACCTTGTGTATGCAGTGTATTTTCAACCTGACTCTAAATTTGAATACAAAGTTGATAAAAATGTAATATATTTTGCACAGGCCTCAGATTCTTTTTGTTTGACATTTGCACAGTACATTTTCACATTAATCATTTACTCAGTCATGAGTAACCTTAACCTGTGTTCTACCAGCCATTTGGTTCCAGTGAATGTGATGATCAATTATTTGTTGAGGACCTGGCCTCAACTGAGTGCAGACTAATTTATGGAGGCGTTATTGGTCTATCAAAGGTTGCAAAGCTATCCCACTAGCCTGTTCTCACAGCTGTTAAGAGTCTTCATCTTCTCCTCCACCATGCAGTTGACCGTGCCCAGAAATAGCAGTTCAAATGTACAACTACAAAAGGATTAGTTACTTTCACTAGTAAAACATCTCATTGGATTATTTACAACCCAGCCAGGGTGTGGCAGGCGGCTAATTACAAAAATAAACCAGAGCAACTGAAGGGCAGCTAACAGTGAGTTGCTCAGAGTAATATACCAAGTAAAGAACAGTTTGTATCCCTTTGAGTACTGAGGTTCAGTTTATGGGTTTTAAGTACACTGCATTATAAAAAAATAACATACATCACTGAAATGCACATGAAATAATAAGAGTATTTTCTGTCTCAGCACTTTCAAGCAACCACTTGACTATGGACTATTTTTTATATCCAAACTAATGACATGAAATATCCCAATATCTAACTTTCCTTAGAGTTGCTGCGTATTTATTTTTTGTATGGAGGTTATTAAGGCCTTTATGGCATATCAAGGCTTAAAGTGGCCCAAAAGATGCTTAAACACTTTAGCCATTTAACCTCTGGTTAAGTGTATTGAAGTCCTTTTTGTTACTTCAAAAATTTAAACAAAATGACATTAATTAATAATAATTAATTTGAGAGAAAAACACTTTTAGCACAACATCAAACTGATGGTCGGCAATTTGTGTGGAGAAAACCTGAAGAAGAATTCCAAACAGACGGCACTAAGAGTACTGTAAATCACAGAGGAGGAAACATTGAAATCTGAGGTTGTTTTTCTTACAGTGGTGTTGGTGAGCTTGTGTTTAATGATGTAATTGTGAACTGAAAAGTGTGTAAAGATATTTTGGAAGCAAACCTGCGGAGCTCTGCAAATAATACTCAAATTATAACAATCTGAATCTCACCAGCTGCCTTTTAAAAGAACATTCTGCCAAAAAAGAAGACAGTCTTGAAATGGCCTAGGACTAATGCCACTTGATTTGATTTTTTGTTTCCACACAACACAATAAACTTAATACATTGGAGTTCATTGTACAGCTTGCAATTAAATCACAATGAATTTGTGAGCATTATAATCTGAACAGACTGTGATTTAATGAAAGTCCAGTGCCATTGCTAAAAGTGCTATATGGCCATTGATACAGTCATCAAAGATTTCCGTCACATTATAACATTAAAGAAGACTGAATTGCTGGATTCATACAACATGTTCTAATTTATCTATACACACTCCACCCACAGGTGCATTCTTTCAGAGCAGCTCTTGCGAGGTTACGAGCTTTACAGAAAGCTGGCTAAATTCCCATTCAACTCAATGAAAAATTGTAGATTCATTTTCAATCAAAAAATTCTACACTACTCAACTACTCTTTTGTATACTGTGACTAAACTAAATTATCATTAATGATAATTGCCTCATTGCTAACATTAGCTGGATTACATGACAACAAGGACACACAGTGTCATTGATGTGAAGCAGCAAATGCTACTGGAGTGCTAATAGCGCCCACTTGTGGAAAATGTAAGTGATTTCGTGAGTGAATAGCCCCTCCTTATGGAAAATCTGAGTTAGTGGGTGAATAAGTAAGAGAGTGAGTAAATGAGTGAGGGAGTAAGTGAGTGGGTGAGTGAGTGAGTGAATGATGAGTGAGTGAGTGAGCGAGTGGGAGAATGAATGAAGGAGTGAGTGAAAAAGTGAGTGAATAAGTGAGTAAATGAGTGCGTGCATGTGTGTGTGTGAGTGAATAAGTAAGCGAGTTAGTTACTAGCCAGGTCCATGAGATGCTTAACACACAAACAAACTACATTGTACCCATTATGACAGTGTGACCTTTCACATGCATGAAGACTAATCATTTAGAATTTCTAACACATTCTAAATTTCCCATGCAACCTAATCAGAAATTTGAGTGCAGTATTTTGACAAATATTAGTTGTGCTCAACAGTTCTTCATTAGATTGACTGAGATTTCTGCCAGTGGAGCATTGATAGGCTTGTATTTGGCCAAAGAAATGGCAAAGACTTCATCTTACCATCAGCAGCATGAACCTCTCTGCAAATGGCTGCTGCCTGCATCTTCCTCTCCCTTGTTGTCAGAAAGAACGGTTGTGACATGGTGCCCTGCAGAGCAAACAAGCGATGTTTCATTTATACATACCACACGCAAAGATTTCCACTTCATGTTTTCGCATCAAACACAGAAACACTTCCAAACAGACATTTGCACACACTGTTTAGCGGATATCCAGTGCCAGTGCAAAGGATAAAGTTAGCATGTCCCTTAAATAAACATTAAACCCATGTACTGTTTACATACACACTGTCCTACAGAGAAATGGAGTAATCAAAATGCCTGATCTAAACCTGACTGGACTGAACAGCGCAGCCTAAGGCACTGCGTGACGTTACATGAGGCAGGTTATTTAACTTCAGTGATGGTACAGTGAAGAATGCTGACAGTTTGTGTCCATCCATATTATCATCCCAACATCCTTTTTTTTCCACGTTCCTGTCCAAGGACAAAAGTCCTACAATGTTTTACACTGAAAACTGCACAGAACAAGGGTGCCAAACCAGCATGACTGGGGGGGAACCATGGCATTTTTCATGGAAAATAAAAAGATCATAATTTTCAATCTGGAACCATTTCAAATAAACAATCTCTTTCTACAGGTCCTCTACTGGTTATTCCAGTGACAGAATGGAAATAAACTTGGATATTTTTGGTTGATATTGTAGCATGTTCAGAAAATGTTCATATGTTTATTTTGGGTCAGTAGTTCTCCAGCAGTCATTCTCTGGTTTATATTGACAAGGACTCTTATCGTGAAGGCAGGTTTAGATGCTTGGTTTTGTGTTTATGCCTGTACAACAGGAAGAACTAGTGAGTCAGGACATGAGTGAATACACACTTGAGTTAATGCTAGAGCTAGCTATTAGCCTAAAGCCCTGCTTTCTGTATAGCATGGCTGGGGCAGACTTTTAATAAAGCACAACAACCTTTGCATGAGTTGTGCATCTTCTTTAATAGCAGTAAATGCTGCAATATAATCAAACAAAAAACAAGTTTTACACACAACTCTGTTATCAGAGTAACTAGGACACTGTTGGCTCTCTGTGTGTGACATGTCATGATTCTGTGTTGAGCTGCTAGAGTGAGGAGGGGCAAAAGAGGAGGACTGAGAACGACCTGCTGAAATGGCTTTTAAAGGCTTTTTGTCAAAATGGGTTAATGTTGAAGTCCAAGCAGAACTGCACTGCTTTAATGTAGTTATGTTATAACTGAAGTTTTAGGGGAGGAACATGTCTGTAACCCCTCCTTCTTCCGATCTAACGCCCTATAAATTCACATCCTCACCTTTCTTTCCTGTGACGAAGTGTTTGCAATCCCCACCGCCACCCCATCTCCTGCCTGTTTTTCAGTCCTAGATTAGTCCCGCTACAGCTATATATAATATATTTATTATATAGATTTATTTAATATATATTTTAGCTACAGGCAGACACAGAACTCCAGCCCAAGTTCTCAGAGTTCTCTCCCTCTTCTCTTATACTACCATCACATGTTGAAGGCATGGTCTGAACTCACAAAATAAAGATTAATTGAGAGAACATTTAAACATTTTTTTTTTTAATAATCCCAAATTTATAAGCATATGCTTTAAGAAAGCTACTGAAGGCATGGTCTTTAAAATAAAGGTGAAAAAAATGCTTCTTTGGAGTGATGCGATAAAAGAACTACTTGTGGTTACCAAGAGAACCTTTCAATGATACAACTGAGCTACATAAGAAAATGATAGAATTTTAAACTCCAACTAAATTATTATAGTATATATTATAATTGTTATTATTATTATTATTATTTTAAGTTAAGACTTGAGTCAGACAGAGAATAGGAAAGGGGATGCTTTTTAGAATTGTTTTTTCTTTCAGTAAAGAAGCTTGAAGTTAATGGACAACCACAGCTTGTCTTGTATCTATTCCAGTGCATGTATTACCAGTACATGATCATATACTGGGGGCTGCAGGGCAGAAGTCGGACTCATCCAAACACCCCCTATACACCACACATAAAGGAGGGAAGTGATCTTACCTGTGTTTTGGAGGTGTCTACAGGTGTTTCAGGTTGGTCTTGTATCCTTTAGTGGACAGGGCTGAGGAATGGACTGGGTAATGTGACCTGTGCTGGTCAGGGCTCTTCTGTAGGCCAAGGGGCTCTGGCCAGGGGCAGTATGAGGGTGGGGGTGGGTGCAGAAAGATGGGAGTGACTCTAAGTCTGTATACAGTTAAAAATAGCATGAAGACATACATACACTCACATGTATTTGGGTGTAATGGAGCTCGCTGATGTCTCTTCTGGGTATGACCTAAGTGTGTCAGTGGAGTTGGAGTATTAATAGGCTGTCAGGGTGTAGAACTTTGATGTCATTTTTGGACTAACATATGTACATGGTGATCAGATTGACAGGGTTGCCAGCTTTTACTTGAGACTATGTCTACCTGGATTAGCATTAAAAAGAAATGTGCCGTTTATGTGAGGTCATAAATGCCTCAAAATGAATACAATGCAGATATTTAGCCAAGTAGTCCATCAGTACCTAAATATTCTGCTCTTCCAGAGTGTAACAAATACCTCACTATTTGAAATATTGGTCAAATGTAAACATGTAGAATGACAGTGCATTTTTATTTTAACCCCTAAATGGCCAGGGCCTACCGGCGGGTCCAAAGTTTTATTACACACTTCTATAAGCTAAGAATAACTCAGCCAGTTTGCATTGAAGTCTCTGTAGTTACTGAATGATATAATATGCCTGGGATTTTAAGGGGTTAAAGGGTCCATATCATGGAAAAACAAATTTCCTTTGCCTATCTTTATATAAATTAAGAGTCTGATGTGGAATGCATACACTGTTGATGTGTCAAAACATACCATTGACTCTCCATTCCATAGGGTTCACGTATGAAAACTAAGCTGCACAAACAGCCTGTTCTGAATCCACTATTTCTGTGATGTCACAAAAACAAGTGCATTTTCAGCTGTTCAACCTACAGCAGCTTAGTTCCACCCATTTACTGTGAAGTTATAAGGATTGTTTCAGCCCAGACTGTTTTTGGAGTGAGGTACAATTCAGGGCAGCCAATCAGAACAGAAGACATCTACATGCATCAGTCTTAAAGACACAGTAACTAAAACAGTCTATTTAATTCTAAGAAATAAATGAAGGTTGATACACGGTCATGTAATAAAGAATTATGATTTTGGTACATAAACCTGTGCAAATGTTACATGTGGATTTCAGGGAAAAGGAAATGGGATCTTTAAACAATTATCTAACCAATACCAAAGTGATCCCAATATCATTCTGCACCTGTACTTAAACTCGAATGGTAAATTCACCATTATAGATCACAAGCACAGCATATTCCATATATGGACACAGCATAGTCCATATAATCTCTCTCTCATACTTCACTGAAACAAGCTCAAAAGTGTAGATTCTATACTTTCAATACCATGTTTGTGTTTGTAAGTAGTAAAGGGAAATATTTCATTGAATTTGAAATAATATTATTGTTATGTATACAGTTTCTTTTGCGGAAAGAAAAATGTTCATGTTTTGCTGAGGTTTTTTTTACATCAAAACAAATGGGAAAAGCCAAAAGTGCACATTTGCACCTGTCAAAACAAAATGATTTGATAATATGTATTATCTTCTTTGTAGACTCCTTATGTATGTGGACAAGAATGCAATTGTTGAAGTAAGGACATTCACAGAGGAATTGAGAGGTCAAAGCAAAAGGGGAGGATTAAAAAGGTCAGAGGAACTGTACAGTATGTACTGTACAGTCAATTACATATGAGTGCAATACAGACTTTATGGTGCAACATACACCTGCAGTGAACAAGATCCTCTTGATTGTAAAAGGAAAGGTTTAACTGTTTAACTGCTGGGCTTTCACCTCTCAGTTTTACAGTGTTTATAAAAAAATATATAGAGAGACAGACAGGGAGAGAGAGAGAGAGAGAGAGAAATAGAGAGACAGAGAGACGGAGGTAGAGGAAGGGTGAGAGAGAGAGAGAGAGAGAGAGAGAAATAAAGAGACAGAGAAGAGAGTGAGAAATAGTAAGAGCGAGAGAGAAACAGAGAGAGAGAGGGTGAGAGAGAGATAACAAGAAAGACAGTAAAGAGTGAGACACAGTAAGAGCTAGAGAGAGAGAGAGAGAGAGAGAGAGAGAGAGAGATACTCTCTCTCTCTCTCTCTTGCTGTCTCTATCTCTTTCTTTCTATCTTGCTCTCTCTCTCACTCTCTGACTTTATTTTGCTCTCTCTGTCACTGTCTCTCCACCTATTACTCTTTGTCCATCTGTCTGTCTGTGTGTCTCCCTCTCTCGTCCTCCTCCCAAAAACAAACATTTAGGAACTTTCTGAAAATAAGGAGATGCAGAGGGATGTAGAATATATTTCATTTTAATGGAAAGTGAAAAAAACAAACTCTTGTGTCAGCTTGTGTCATAGAGATGGTGTCACCATAAAAGAAAATAACTGTGTGTCATTCCCAAAAGAGAGGAGAGGAAGAGAGAATTTCACCAGACTGAGAACAAAAAACATGTTCACTTCTGGAACCCAATTCAGAAACGCTCTACAAACATGATATCGCAGAACAGAAGGAAAAGCTACAAAGCTAAATGACTACTGAACTAGAAAACATCATACAGTCACTTTCATTGACTAATGCAGTTCCTTTACAATCAGTGAATCGTAACTCAGAACACTGATCACAACAATGGAGCATGCAGTGTTCTAGACTGATTAAAAAAGATCTCCATTCACACACTGCACATCCACACTGTGGGGCAAAACAGGGAAGTCACACAAACACACCATCTGCTGCATTTTGAGACTAACAAATAAATGGAGGCAAATTAGTTTTGGGTCTGCTGTAGCCTACAAGCTGTGTCGTGCTAAAGTGAGTCGTGTGTTGTCCCAGGAAACAAGGCCAGACATCATGTAGTAAATAAAGGGCAGACACGGTCACTACACAATGATTTAATCTCTTAAAGTGGGCCTTATGTAAGGACTAAATGCATTATACTAATTCAACTGTTTCGGCCCCACACATGTTAAATTTAGCATTTAAAAGTATGCACAGCATGCAGGGGAGGTGAAATGAATAGGACAGTAAAATGTGCATAATGTGACAAGCATTGTGTATATGAATATAGTAATAGAGCTCACAGTAGTGTACTGTAGTCACTGGTTTGATTTTAAGAGTCATTTGAACTTATGTAATGCTCTGCTTATCTACACATCATCAACCGCTGCTAAACACACTCTTCTAAACCTTTCAGAACAGTTAACTAAACATTTTCATCCGTCACCAAACTTCTCTTAGATCCCTCAGTCAACATTTCAATAATAATCTAACCTGCACTTCTGGATTTGCATTTGTATAGTCATTGCATAGTCATAGTCATTTATTTCCCAGAAACCCTTTTAAAACAACTTCTTTAAAGGAATACTCTGGCATTTTTCAACCTAATCTGCCACATCTAGCACACCATTAATAACCACAGACATAATTTTTTCATGCATTTAAATGACTGTTCAAAAGTCAGAGACCACCCTTCATTCATTTCATTTCCACTCAATACAGCCATTAAGTACAAGTTTGTCATGCCTCCCTCTGGCTCTGTAGCGAGTAACACTATGGATGCTGATCCTTTCCCAGACTCCAACTCCCAGAATCCTTCAGTAGGGCATGTGACTCTTACCCTACCTGCAATAGCCAATCATCAACCACTCTCCAGATCCCAGTCACCTGAATTCAACCACACCTGACTGTCATCACTTTACCTCACATGTGTCAGACTCCAGTCCTTATAGGCCAAAACACTGCAGATTTCAGTGCACTGCCTCATTAAACACACCTGATTCAGCTCATCAGCTAATTAGCAAACCCCTCATGGACTGAATTCAGAATATGAGATGAGGGTAAACACTAATCTCTGCAGCACTTTGGCCTGGAAGGTCACCAGTTTGACATGTCTGCTCTACCCTATAAAGATTGGTACACTTTGTTCACAGCTTTGCAAAGTGTTGCCACAGTTTGTTCATATAGAGCGTTCTTTCTCCACTGCTACTTTGTGTTTGACCTGGCTTGTTTTTTGACCTCGTTTTTTTCTGTCTTTGTCCATTTTGGCTTAGTCTACTTTTTCTCATGTTTTGTCTCATGATCTTGACCTCTGTTTGGCCCTTGACTATCCCTTTAATGTCTAATGTTATTAGCCTCTCTCCGGTTTTGACCATTGCCCGTTTTACTACTTCGATTTCAATTGAACCTTGTTACATTAAAGCCTCCAATTTTTTGCTTTTATTGCAAGCATCTCGTCTGCTCTGCCACATTACAAAGTTATTCACAAGATATTTCTGAGGAGATTAGATATTATACATAAGGAAGGAGAGTTTGCAAAACTGGAGTCGAAAAAATGATTAGAAGATACAGAGAAAATGGGACTCCTAACAACCATGCAAGAGCTGGTAGACCATCAAAACTCTCACCATCACATAAAAAGTACTTAACGCTTTCATCTTAAGAGAGAGGAGACAATCAAGCTCCACTCTTACTTCAGATCTGAAAAAATACACAGCTGTTTCTGTCCATCCTTCCACTGTGAGAAGCCAACTCAACACTGTGAGCCTGAAAGGATGTGTAGCTGTCAAGAAGCATTTACTGAGAGAAAAAATAGACAAAACAGTTTGATCGTGATAAGCAGAAAATGCAACCAACTTCTGAGACTGAACTTTGGAGGTGTGGAAAAATATCTGCAGATTTCTTCAAAAAACTGGCATTCTAAATACTGAAAATATTGATATTATATTTAGTTGTGAAAGTTTCTGTGAAATATGTTCTCTGTTTTTTTTGTGATGCTGAGAAATGAATACCTTGTACGTTAACAGCTGATTTGACTAGAAATTAAATAAATGAAGGGTGGACAATAGAAGCAAATGGGCATTTATTTACCGCCATTTATTATGTGTCATAGTGTGTTTTGAGTGAACAGGTTTTCTGATCTATCTTACGTCCAGGAAAATGATGTCAGTGGTAATTGACCATATGCTACAGATGTAGTGGACAGAGCAGGGGTGCATAGCTCCAGTCCTGAGGGGCCGGTGTCCAGCAAAATTTGGAGGTTTCCTTACTCAAACACGCCCATTAAAACTTGCAATTAACAGATAAGTGAAATCAGGTGTGTCTGAGTGGGTTAATCACTAAACTGTACTGGACACTGGCCATCCAGGACCAGAGATGTGCATCCCTGGGATAGAGATTCTGTTGCTGGAGTAGTCCTTTAATCTCGTCTCAACGACCAGTACTTGCTGTATTTACACTGATGTCTGTAGCCCAAATGTTAAAAATAGTCTAACACACAGTTACACTCTCCTATGTGGCCCTATAGCCTGACTGTTGGTTGATCCCTCAATCAACACTTCAACAATTTTCTAAACTGCATTTATACATTATCACTGCATAATCATTGGCTACTGATCTCCCAGGAACAATTTTGAAACAACTCATTTAAGTCTGCTCGTCTCATCAATAAACATTCAGAACCTGCTGTATCTGCACTGCCAAGTATTACAAATCCTCCAACATACATTTACCGTCTCCAGGTGTAACTATATGTGCTCTTACAGCTAGACTGTCCCAGAATCCTCTTGTTCTCTGGCCTAGCCAGAGATGCTCCAAGATTAGCCTCAGTGATGGACCTGGGTGGCTGAAACTGTCTTAATGGTGATCCATATGGCACAGGAGCAGCTGGGGCTGATGCCGTGCTTTTGGTTGGGGAAAGAAAAGGCAAAGACAAGCGACTGGTTCCCCAGCCCTGGCTCTTTGACGGAGGCTCGTACGCAACCTTGGCCTTCCAGTCTGCTGGAGGTTCAGGCAGCAGCTTACGATGGGCTGCTGAGCGCAGGTTGGTAGCAATGGAGTGCTGCAGGTCCTGAAAGTCAAAGGCTTCGTCCACTAGGCCCAGGGGGTGGCGGGACGCGGCCTCCCATGGAGTGGGAGGCTTACGGCTCTTTTCTGACCAGATGGCCTGCCTCTCTGTTGAGCGAGAGGTGTAGGTTGCGTGGGATGAAGGTCTGGGAGATGGGGAAACAGACGCAGACCTTGAACTTAGGCCCAGTGGTGACAATCTAACAGGTGGAGACAAAGACGAGCTTCTTCCAAGTGCCTGAAAAAAAATTAAACTTTTAAGAAAAAACAGCAGTAAAATATAGACATCCTGAACAGCAAGCAAAATAATATAACAAGATATTAAGTCAAAATAATGAGATAATTTCTCATAATTACAAGCGACTAATTTGAAATAATGTTAGGTTAAAATAACAACAGTTTACAGTTTGAGGTAATAAATATCAAGGCTGCATTGAGAAGTTACAAGTAAATACATTGGAATAAGGAGATATTACGTTAAATGGTCAGGGCCCATGGGTGGGCCCAAAGTCTTATTACATACTTCTATAACCTAATAATAGCTCAGCCAATTTGCACTGAAGTCCCTGTACTTACTAAATAATAAGCCATAGTATGTAATAAGCCTGTGATTTTAAGGGGTTAAATGAACAAGATTACATTCCAAAATTACAAGTACCTAATTTGAAATAATGAAATCTTAAGTCAAAATAACAAGCATCTCAAAATTACAAGATACTAATTTGAAATAAGATATCAAGTCAATGTAATAAGAAAATATTGCAAAATTATAAGACACTAATCTGAAATAACAAGGTTTCAAGTCAAAATAACGAGTATATCCCGAAGTTCCAAGTAAATATTTTGAAAAGTGGAGATATTACATTGAAATAAAAAAGAGTATATTCCGAAGTTATAAGTAACTAATTTACAATAATGAGATCTTAAGTGAAAAAATGAGATAATTTCTTAAAATGACAGGTTGCTCATTTGAAATAGTGAGATATTAAGTGAAAATAACTAAATAAAGTTCCTCATGTGAAATAATAGTCACAAAAGTCAAAACAAAGATCTCAAAATGAACAGCAACTAATTTGAAATAAAAGGATATTAAATCAAAATAATGAGACTATATCCTGAAATCATGGCATTAGGATTTTGAAATAACGTTGAAATTATTAGTTATTTTATTTAAAACGAGCTATCACGTTTAAATAAGGACTTAGCACTTCAGAATATTTTTTTGCAGCATCAGGGCTTCCACAGTAAAACTACAGCTGACAAACAGTGAAAACAAACCATCATTAGCAACATTTTAAGTTAAGGTCTCTTAGAGCCTTGAAAATACTGTTACACTCTTTCTCTTACCAGCATTGTTTTGTTGAGGAAAGTTACGTTTAATTCATTGGAATGTTTTTGTGAGGACACGCAGTTCATGAGAAATCCTAAGTATTTTTGCCTCATGAACACATGAATGTCTCAGTCAAAGCAGATTAAACTCCAAGAACCAAGAAGTCAGCCAGCACCGGCCACCTGCGAGTCAAGCTAAAGAGTAGGGGTTACTTCAAGTGGCCATTGATACAGGATGTGTCAGCACACCACTTAGCCCCCCCCCAACCTCCCCACCACCTCTGATTTCTCTGAACAATTAGCTTATGGAGAGGGTACTCCTCAGTAATCCACATTTAGTCCTGTTTAATGGGAGCTGCATGACCTTCAGTGGCGTGTGCCTACAGCCAAGGGCCTCTGAATGACATGATCATTATTTCCATAACTCTCTTTCCCATAAGAGGTTCACTAGAATCAAACACTACCACATTCTGAACACTTTAAACAGAAGGCAGGATTTGTGTTTAGCAGTGCATTGCAGAAGCTGAAGCAGAAAAGGTTGTGCTGCCACCTACTGTCTAAGAGGTGGAAATGAAGTTTTGTTATTTTTTAAATAACAACTGCGCCATGAATCAGTGCTCTAACAGCTAGTGCTAAGTCAGCTCTTTTGGTCCAGCCTAGTGCTTCATGCTGTCACTACAGTAACAACAGCCTTTATTTATCTCTTAATGACCTACAAAACCAATATAACCCTTCTTGCCTTTATACCTCTAATAATCAATCACACCAAAGAACAGGTGGCATCTGCTCTTGCTTTAAACAAAACACTTATTTTAGATGTGCATAAAATGCACTCACTATAAAGTGTCACATATACATGAACTCAAACTTCTTAATTCAAACGAGTTTACTTTTGTTAACAAATACATTTTTTTAGGAATAAAACTGCTGGGATTTTGGGTTTGTATGTGAGTTATTTACATTACAAAACCCATTTATTACGGCAATACTAATTCAGTTAAAATGAAATGAAATGGTCATGACACATGAACTGACATGATCCACACTAAATGAACACTTGATGGCTCTCACTTCTTTAATATAAAGTCTGAATCAACCTAAATGAGATAAAGAGACAGGTGGGATTTGAGTGCCCTCTTCTCTTTCAGGTCATGCGATGAGATCAGATTCTTCCAAAAATAGCCGGAGCCTGGCCTAGCAGTGGACCTCGAGTCAGATCACTTCCATATTTCACAAATTACAAGCCTTTGCACCCCTCAAGTGCATGATGCAATGCAGAACCAATTTTAGAACCTTCATTTTACTAAGTGCTCTAAGCAAGCCACTGCTGGAAGGTGTCTTACTACTTGCCTCAATTTTATAAAACCTAATTTTGGCTATTACACTTTTAAAAAATTAGGGTTTTAAAGTGGTTCTTCTAAGTGTGGTTTGAAGAAAAAGTTGTGATTGGTATAGAACCTTTAGACCAGGCTTTGCCAGTAGATAGCACTTATTTAATCAGTTGGTCTCAGTCTTCAAAAAATAGATTGGTTATATGAGGTGTATTCCTGCTTTGTTTGCAGTCATGCTGGCCCTCTGTGGATAAGACTGGTCACTGCTGTTTTACATTATATAAAGCAGTGGTTTTCAAACCAGTCCCCAGGGACACCCAGACGGTCAAAATTCTTGCTCCATCCCAATGTGTTGCGAGTTAGGTTGGAGCAAAAAATGTGGACCACTTGGGGGTCCCTGAGGACTGGCTTGAGAACCATTTATAAAAAGAAACATACATACATACAAAAATGGTTCTTCTAAGAACCATCTGTTGAAAGGTTCCTTAGGAAACCAAAACTTTTTGGCACCTTTATTTTTAAAAGTGCAGGTTTATATTTCCAAACTAATATTACTCAGTATTAATGGATTGTAATCTCTGTGCTATATTGTAATCCATGCAGTATAATTTCAAACTGGTAAGCTGTTCACTGCTAGTACCATTACTACTGAGAGCAACGGCAATGTTATATTTCTCAAAACTTATTCAAAGAACTGTACACAAATATATGACATTTCAAAAAATAGAAGTGACAAGCTGATGCCAGGCAGGGTGAAAGTGACAGACACATGCAAAAGTGAACCAAAGAAACCCAAAACAGACAGAGAGTCTTTTAATAGCACTGTGGCAAATCGTACAGAAAGTGTACTATGAAGAAAAATCACACAGAAGAATGAAAAATAAAAGGATATGATGAAGACATCGATTACAAGAAGCTAGCAAATTACAAAACACTCAAAATGAATGTTTTCCAAATTTGCAGTCACTTTACATTCAGAAGAAACTTGTTTGTTTTTATCAGCATTTGAAAACTAATTTGTCAAAAAAAATAAAGCTGGTAGAAACATAAAAATGAAAAGGGTGAAGCAGGAAAAGAAGCCAGGCGTGAATTCTTATTTAAAAATAAACAATGAAGAACACAAGCATGATAGCTTGAGTGTAGTGAAAGGCAAGCCTTACTTCCTCCCTCTTCTGCTGTCATCACACAATATCTACAAAAGGCTCAAATTTAATAATGATATCAAACAATGTCTCAGATTTCAGAGATGATCATTGACAGACCACGTTGAAAATAGCATATCGCTGTCGTCGGAAGAAAACCTTGTATCTCCAAAATGATAACTTCACAGGAGAAGAAAAAACCTACTTTACTTTTAATGTAAGTCAAAGGACCAGACTTTTTTCCAAGTCATTTTAGGCCATTTCTTTTGTTGATTCTTCATGAAATTTGCACATAATATAAAGGGCAACAAGCATTACAATCAAATTATGTCAAAAACTGAAAAACAACAAAAATGGAGACGCGAGGTTTTGTACCAACAACAGCAATGCATGCATTCATTCTTACTTAAAAAAAGGCCTGAACGTTACTTTTTAAAAAGACAGCAAATTTCTTCAGTCTTAAAAAGACTGGATCTGGCTGCATACAATGGCCATCGCTGAACTGCATCTGTATTCGTCTCAGTCAAATGTTGTAATATATCCATACTTACATATTTCATTTACCTGGACTACTCTGTTCACATAAACCACTGAGGTACTGTGCAATATTAATTCATACTCTACAGACTCTACATACAGGAATTGTTTTCTGTCTTACAGATTATAATTCATGTTGATAGCATTCAGTAGTTAGTCAAAATTAAAGTATCTTATAAAGTCAAGTACTCAGTGGATATCCAACTTAATCAAACAATCTCTCTTTTACCTATTTGTTATCTCTCACACTAATCATTCACATAACAATATTCCATTTTCATCATCGGATGGACCACCGCATTTTTGGCCATGTCATGAAAAAGATTCTTTTACCTGCTTGAGGTACACACATTTAAATTGAGTCTAAACTGAATTAGACATCAGTCTAATTTTGTGATAGATACAATATTATATTTTGATACAACACAATTAGTATACAGAAAATATTTGTTGGTATACTTACAGTACTGTGCAAAAGTCGGAGACCATCCTTCATTTATTTAATGGCTATTAAGTCCACATTATTAATTTTTCAAGAGAACAGAAAAGTTCATATAAGATAAACCACCAGGAGAAAGAAGATTACAGGACTTCAAAAAAGTATTAAGAGAATCCTAACAACCGTGCAAAACCTGACAGACCACCAAAACTGTCACCATCAGATAAACAGTACTTAACAGTACTTCCTAGGTCTTGGACTGTGAGATGGAGAAAATGCACTCAACCTGTGATTTTGCACAATACTGTACAGTTTGAAAATCAGACACTAGGTCTGCTTTTAATTTCATTGTTGATAGTAAGTTTTTAAATTCTCTGTGACAAAAATATATTTAGTACATATTTCCTGCATTAGTTTTTGTCAAACTTCTTATATACAGCTTTGCATCCCAGCTTTGTTATGACTAAAAAGTGCTAAAGACTACTTTTCAACACTTTCAACAGCACTAGGCTTCCAAACCTGTGCGGCACTTTTTTTGGCTGAGAACTTTGGTTTTGGAGCAGTAAGAATGCTACTTCCTGAGGCAGAATCTACTCTTGCTTCGACAGGAAAAGAAGGTACCACATAGGAGCTTTGGGCTTGTTGATAGCTTGGTGCTGGGGCAGCTGGATAGGCTGGGTTAGGGCCGGTTTGATATGGAGGGGGCTGCTGGTAAGGAGGACTTGGGGCTTGCTGGTAAGGATTTGAAGGAGGTTGCTGGTAAGCAGGCTGGGGGTTATACATTTGTTGATAGGGAACTTGTTGATAAGCATTAGGGGGAGGCTGGTAGCTGTTAGGAGGAGCATGGTGATAAGGGCCATCATGTATAGCAGGTGGGGGACCAGACATCCCATATTGCTGTTGGGGTTGCTGGGGCTGCTGTGGAATAAAACCATAGGGGGCAGGAGCTTGATCATATCTCAAATGCCCATTTTGGTTTGGAGGACCAGCAACTTGGACATAAGCCTGAGCCTGAGCTTGAGCTTGAGCTTGAGCTTGAGCTTGAGCTTGGGCTTCTGCTGCTTTCTGAGCAGCAAGCTTTTCAGCTGCCTCCCTTTCTGCAGCAAGTTTCTCTGCTGCTGGCCCGTATGTAAAAAGAGAGGAATTTAATTGGTAGGGTTGATGCTTCATGACATCCAGAACATGAAGGGGTTTGGGGGCAGGTTTCTCTGTTTCTTTGCCCTTATTTTTACTCTTTATAGAAGGACTAGAAGATGGAGGCTGTTTGATAGCACCTGGTGGATATGAGGGTGACTGAAGTGGATTGTACGCTAATGGTGGGGGAGCACGACAATTAGGTGAATATTTCCATGTGGTTGGCAAAGAAGGTGAAGGTGAAGAAGGTCTTGCCTTGTTTGCCTGCACTGTGTCAGAATCCACCACATACTTTTCCATTCTGGATTGCCTCTTAGCAAAAAGTTCAGCTCCTTTCCCTCGCAAGGCTGGCATCTCGAAAGCTGATCCCATTCCAGAGGGAGACATTGTACTACTTGTCGGAGTGGGTGATGGGACCTTTGTTCCAAATGTGTATGAGCCCATTCGCTGTAGAGGGGGCTGAGTGGTCTGAGGTGGACTCCATGGTTTGGCTGACTGATTCAGCTTCTGAGTTTCAGCAGGCGCTGTGGTACTAACTGGACCTTGCTGGGGCCGTGGTGCCCATGTACTTACAACTGTTTGTTGAGAATGCGGTGGTGGTGCCTCTTGCTGAGGTTGATGGACCCATGGAGGTGGTGCCTGAGCTGGAGGCTGTGACTGACTCCAGGGTGGCTGTACTTGACTCTGCTCTGGTGCCCATGAGTTCATCATTTGCTGTGGATGCTCTTGAGGTTGTTGAGCCCATGGTGGTTGTGGTTGTGACTGGGTAGGCATTGAGGCCCAAGGACCCTGGGATTGTTGTACCTGTGATGAAGGCTGTGGTGGTGGTTGAGCCTGCTGAGTCCATGGAGGCTGTGCTTGAACTGGACTCTGAGGTTGGGTCCATGCATTTACAGGTTCCTGTGGCAGCGCTTGCTGTTGGGTCTGAGTGACCCAAGGTGGTTGGGGCTGTGGCTGGCCCTGAGGTTGGGCCCAAGGAGGCTGGGGATGCTGTTGAGGGGTTGTCCAAGATGGTAATGGTTGAGATTCCTGATGTTGTTGTTGTTGTTGCACCCAGGGTGGCTGAGCTTGGGTCTGATTTAGATCTTGAGGCCAGGTACTGACAGATGGCTGTGCTGATGCTTGAGATTGTGCCCATGGGGGTTGGGGTGGTGACTGAGCTGGAGCTGTTGCCCATGAATTCATTTGTGGTTGGGGTTGGGATTGAGGTTGGGGTTGAGGTTGGGGCTGAGACTGTGGGTGAGGTTGTGGTTGGGGTGGACTTTGTGTCACCCAAGGAGGCTGGGGCTGTGACTGAGTTTGAATAGATGTAGATGGTTGCACTTGGACTTGGGGTTGTGTTACCCAAGCAGGCTGCATGTGTGATTGAGTCTGTGCAAGGGTTTGTGACTGAACCTCAGCTGGACCCCAAGCACTCACTGGTGGCTGCTGATGAGCCTGAGTTGGAGATGGACCCCAAGAGCTGACAGGTGGCTCTGACTTTGCTTGTACTTGAGGTGACGGTTGGACAAGCTGAGTGTTATTTATGTGCTGCTGGGATTGATTCTCATTCCAATTTTCTTGTTGTTCTGGTTGCATTTGTTGCTCAGATGGACCCCATGCATTGACTGCTTCTTGATGTTCCTGTGAGAGGGGGTGAGCAGGAGCTTCCTGTAATTCAGCAGCAGGTGTGGGGGAGGGTTCTTGCTTTGGTATGGCTGAGGACTCCATTTCAGGGACAGGGTCGGCTTCAGGCCCAGGAGCCTCAGCAGTTGCTGGGACGTTATTTTCAGCATGCTGAGGGAACTGCTGGCTTGCGATTTCTGGTTGTGGAGACCATGGTGGAGAGGTTGGGTTTATGTGTGGCTTGGGAGCAACGGGTGGTGGGATTTTGTGCTTTACTTTAGGAGACTGCAAGAAGTTGCAGGCTTCTGCCCCCAAACTTAAGTAATCTTCCTCTGGGCCTGACTCAAAACCAGCCTTCTTGTCACCCCTGTTAAGGAGATTTAGCAGCTCTGGATTCGGGGAAACTTTGGGAGTCTCTTTAAAAGTGAACATTGGCTTAGCTTTGTTCTTCCTTCTGTTATCTTGCAAGATCCCTGTCTTGATTGCGGGTACGGATATTCGCTCATCTCGGGAAGCAATTTGTTCACCCTGTCCAACTGAATAGCAAGGCTGCTCTTGACTTGCTGATTGTGAAAATGTGGCTGCTGCCGTATTCTGAACAGAGAATGGCTTGGCACTTCTATTCATTACTGATGACTGCATTACACTGGTTTGTTGACTGGACATACCATTCATTTGATGTGAATACTGTTGCATCTGCTGCTGTTGTTGGTACTGTTGATACTGTTGCTGTTGTTCGTATTCTTGCTGTTGCTGGTAATGCCGTTGCTGGTACTCTTGCTGTTGCTGGTACTCTTGCTGTTGCTGGTAATGCTGTTGTTGGTACTCTTGCTGCTGCTGGTAATGCTGTTGCTGTTGCTGGTACTGTAACTGCTGCTGATATTCTTGATATTGTTGCTGCTGTTGCTGCTGATAATATTGTTCTTGGTATTGCTGGTACTGTTGTTGCTGGTGCACATTGACATCCATATAATTCTGACTCTCAGTCGCTGGCATGTAAGTGCGTGGTTCCACCTGTTGGTAATGCTTCTCGTCCTCCTGTACCGATTCGACAGGGATCCCCTTACTTCTCATGTCTTCATGCTCAGCCACAATCTCATCCATACGCTGCCTGCGCTGAGCAAACATCAGGGCTCCTTTGCCCTTGGTTTCAGGGAGCGCATTCATGTCTTCTGGTTTGTGAAGTTTGCGCTCTATCTCAAGCAGTCCAGTGTCCCAGTCAAAAGTCACAATGCTCTTGTGGCCTGGGGGATTTGTGAAAAAATCCTCATCAAGTTCAGTTTCACTGGTGGCTAGAACTGTGAACTCAACAGCATGTGTTTCCTTGTTGCCTTCTTCGTCCTCCTCGGCCTCAAACTCTGGTTCGTTCTCTCCGGTTCCGTAGCTTACAAGTGTGTACTGCTTGGCCCTCTGTCTATGCTTCTTGAACATCAATACCCCCTTGTTATTGGGGTTGGGGGCAGCAGCAGTGAGGAGTAGAGCAATGCGCTTGCATTTAGACTTGGCCTCCTTCACCTGCTTTTCAGACAGGCTCTCGCTACGCCGGAGCCCTTGGAAAGACAAAGAATGGAGGAGTTTAGAGCACAGTGATAGGGTATGAAGAGAGATGGGTATTTCAAATAGTTACTCCTGGGGGCCTAGTTCCTTGAGCTACATGAATAATATGGCTAAAAGTCAAGAAACCATGTCCTTAGAGAGCACTAACCTGGAAAACGTACAAGAATTATCTTATACAATTAAAAAAATACAATTAAATGTACAAACAAGTATAAGTATGTTTGTAGACAGAATGTGCCGTGGCATAATAGTTAATAGTTGAATCTTAACATTTTTCATGTGTGTGACCTGCATCAATTTAGGCAAATGAAAATATTAACTGACTGACTTTGTATGCTGTTGCGGTCATATGAAAAATGCCAGCTGCCTTTTATATTGTGTGAAAACTTTATGACAATTGCTCCAGTAGATTAATAGATGCAAATGAATTGGAACAAAATGTTTTTTTTTCCTGCTCCAGAGAAGTTACCAGTTTGGCTATACAAGGTTGTGTGACAACATAGGACAAGGTAATTCCCTATAGTGTACAGTCTCAAAATAATAACCGACACGCTATAGTATTGTCCCTCAATTACACTATCAATCAATTCAGTATGCAAAATGTTGGCAGCACAGTGGACCATTACCCCAGATCACTGACCCATGGGTAATATTCTCTTCTTATTTACTGACTGATAATACAAGGCTTTAACACAAGCCATTCACAGCTGTGAAAGTTTGTCAAGGGACTCAGGTTGAAGAAATGACCAGCAAACACAGATTTCAGCACCACCAGTGTACTAATAAAAAATGCATTGAATTTATACTTGATTCAAAATTGGTTTGATGTGATATATTTTATTCCTGTAGGAACGATATGCACATTTGAATAAAGTAAATTGAATGCTCCACTTTGCTCAGCACATCAGACTGTTATTAAAAGCATTTATCTCTAGGTTTTCAACTTAGGCCCCCTTACCCTTCAAACACAATGCAAAGCAGTAAAGCAAAGGAACATTTGATAACACTCTCTCTTACATTCTAAATATTCGTAATGTCAGTCTCAAGATGAGGATAGCCACAGATGAGAAGCGAACACTTCCCTTTTCAGTGCTGCTAAGATGACCAGTTTTAAAGGATCAGGTAACACGCCAGTGTAGCACATGTTAGTGTCTGTCAAATGGCTCTCCTACAGGCAGCAGTAGCATACCCATGTTTTATTCTTATCCTCAGCATGTCACTCTCCAAACCCCCTCCCCTACACTGCTAGGTATGAAAGCAGTACAAACTTTAATAAGAATTATTGCATTTATTCATGGAATAGATAAAGTCAAGAACATTAAATAAGTGGTAAAGGGGATATGCATACTTCTAGCTAACTGACTACAGATATGTGGTCAAATGTAAACAGTTGTGATAACAAATATCATTTCAAACAGCCTAACAGACAAGGTATAAATAGAACTGAAATTTTCTCTGCATGTAGACTCCATACATGATCCCACACATAACTTTAAGTTAAACTTGGTTCTTGTGGACTCTTTCGAAACATATTACTGCTGTTAGTACAAGGATAGAGGTGTCACTAAGAGACAATTACAATTCAATAGTTCATTCAGAAGCACTACATCAGTAAAATTCACATTGTAAAAACAAGAGATCAAATCTAGTTTGGCAAACAATGACGACATTAAACAACTTTGTGAAAGAGCATAAAATCTATTGATAAAATCACAAGATGTCACTTACTGGCGTGCCTCGGCCGGTGCTTGTTAGGCTCGTTGAGCTCCCTCTCCGACTCAGAGTCCCCCTCTTCTGATTGAATTCCAAAGGAGACAGAGGAGGAGGTGGGGGCTTCCTCAGTGCGCCCTCCTTCTCCCTCACCATAATCCCCTCGTTCACTGGCCTTTGCTTCAGTCTCACCAGATCCCACCCTTTCCCTTCCAGAGCTCCTCCCTGCTGGCTGTGTGGTCACCTCCACCTGTCCCTGCAAAGCAGATGGACCACTGATGAGCACCCCTCGCTGACTCAAAGGCTGTCTCTCATGGAGGGGGATGTACAAGGTACAGCCTGGTGTGCTGGTGGTAGTGTCATCATCTTCATCGTTTTTCTTGTGGCAGAAGCCTCCTTCAACTCCAAGAGCGCTGCCCAGTGAGGTACAGCCTGTGTCCCCCAGGGTGGTCTTAGACAGCGACAGCTGTAACTCTACCACAGATCCTGGAGTGATTTCTAACCTGGTTCCTCCACCCCCAGAGCCTTTGGTGTTTGCTCCAATTCTGTCCTTTGGAGCTGGAATGCAAAACTGGGTTCGGACCATAGGGCTCCGTCTAGGGCTTTCAGCTTCACTATCTGTCTCCCCATAGAGTGCTTCATCTTGTGACCCAGAGATGTAGAGTTCCTTTGGACCCTGAGGTCTATATGGAGCTGGGATCCGCAGAGTGGTGCTAACTGTCTGAAAGCCCCCCTGAAAACAGCATCTGCAAGGGAGAACTATTGGTTAAAGCAAGGTTAGAAGTATGGGTTAACTCTATCATACCTAATGTGCCGATACAGTCAGAGACTTTGGCTTTGTCCCCTTTAACTCATTCAAATCTGACCCTTAAGTATTTCCAACACATGCAGGTCCAAACGATATCATATTATAGTTCATTATTAAAAGAGCGTCTGAAAATCTGGCATATGTTCATATGCTAATATTTAAATTTTTAGTTCTGGGCTTTTTCTCCCTGCTCTTCATTTTGAGGTAAATAATAAATGATGTTTTCATAGAAGGGGTATGGGTTGGGGGGTCTGGTCTCATTGTTGGCTTGTTGTGCTTGTTATACAACATGCAGTCTAATCAGTATTAAACTAGTACTTTATTTGCTCCAGTCTGTTGTATGAATTATTTGATGTTCTGTACGTATTGAATTGAGAGGCTCACACTGATACAGTATGTCAAGTTGAACACCTATGTCAGGCGGCACTGATTTTTTCTGACATTAGGTTGTCATGTTATAACAAATGACTTTGTAGCTTAGTGTATATCATATCATAGTGTCATAATGCTGATGTCACATAGCTTAAATCCTATCCCATGCGCAAACCAGCCAAGGTTTGACAAAATGAAACTCACTTTACCTAAGGGCCAAGGAAAATCTTCACTTTTGTTCCACCAGCCTGATTTGGCAAGCTGGGTTATATTATCATTATGTCACTCTGAAATTCATTAGGACATTAGGAGCCACAAAGTCTGTCATTTCTCCCCAGAAAGTGTCATGACACAAATTAACACCAGAAAAAATCTGACACACATGTCAACTTGGCATCAAAGTTGGCAAATGCAACATTCATGACAAAAGACAGATATTGGAATTATTAATAAATCTTTATATATTTATACCAGTTGTCATAAGGGGCTTATGTAGCTGTTATGTAACCTTCTAATCACTGTCCAACAGTAAAGTGTCACCAGAGTTTTTTAGCTTTTATTATTGAAAGACAAACCACATATTAAATTATAGGTTGTCTTGGTTTAAAATGAACATTTTTATGTGGGTGGTGTGAATTGGTCACATAATCAGAGCCATTTGCTTCAAGCATGTACCTGAGGAAGATGATCAGCCCGTTTCAATACCGGTTTTAACAGGCCCTTGTCCACCTGGCCATGTCATTTCCCCTCAGGAGAATCCCCAACACAATCCTCAGACCATTGAATTACTTTATTAGCTGAGGGGCGAGAAACTAAGGGGTGGGGGACCGAGTGAACATAAGTGAGGTCCGAGTGAACTTAAGTATAGATTTGTGTAGACTTACAGTAGCAGAACTTTCCCAAAAATCTAAAAATCTCTTAGCTAAGAGAAGGATCCTTTTGGCATGGAAATCCACCACCCCACCCTCACACGCTCTATGGCTAACTGATGTCATGTTTTTCTTGGACTTAGAAAAGATTAAATTTAGCCTGAGAGGTACTGCAGACTTATTTGACCGGATTTGGCAACCATTCATCTCCTATTTTAAACGCCTATCTAACTTAAATACAGATTAGAGGACGTCCTTATCCTTTTAATTTTATTTATTTATTTATTTATTTTTTTAAGTTGGGAAGGCAGGTAGAGACTGTTGGGGGGGGGTATCCAGGGTTGGGTGGGAAGGGTGAGAATGGTGAGTAAGAGGAGAAGGGCGAGTAGGGTGGGTTAGGGGGTTGGGGGGAGTGGGGCTAGATGGTTACAAGATATTGTGGAATTGTCATTGTTATAATTGTAACTGTTTTCTTTCAAGTTGTGGAATAAAAGGAAAAAAAAGACTTACTATTTCAAAATCATGTCACTGAATTTGCTGGGCTTTAGGTTATAAAACAATCGCTTATACATGACTGCTGGTACAATTTAATCACTTTACTTAGCTAAGTGGCTAGTTAGCATGCTAAAAGCTACATGGCTAACAACAACAAGAAAGGCACTACAGCACAGTACAACACCAAGGTTTATAGCCAGACAAAGCAAATACTCACACACATCCTGTACGTTATGCTCAAACATCTAAAAATATTTTGCATAGCAAAATTTTACATAGTTGACATAGCTAGCCAATTAGCTCCCTGAGACTAACGTGCTGAGGGCAACTGTGCTCCGTTTGAATAATCTGCTCTTCACTGTCCTTACCGTCCCTTCTGCCATGAATGGCCACGTACGTAATGTAGGTGTGATGCACATGAGTGAGTTAAAGTGGGAGAGGGCACATTAAAAAGTATTGAAACAGGGCTGAATCACAAAAAGCTCTACAAGAGAAATTTTAAAAAAGTAAAATGTTATAATTCAGACATAACTACCATATCTGGTACATATAATCATTAGAGAGTCTATTATTGACTGATCACATTTTAATAAGATTTTACTGCTATATTTATATCATTCTCATGGGAGATATAAACATGTGAACAACCAGCAACTGTGCAATCCTAAGTATCAATTATTTTATTTCATATAGCTTGATTTTGTCTGACATTTTGGACGTTAGAACACAGTAACGCAAAATGCATTTCCGTCATTATATCAGTGTCCTGACTCCATCATTATATCAGTGTCCTGACTCCATCATTATATCAGTATCCTGACTACATCATTATATCAGTATACTGACTTCATCATTATATCAGTATACCGACTTCATCATTATATCAGTATGCTGACTCCATCATTATATCAGTGAGCTGACTCCAGCCTTTTGTCAGTATGCTGATACATAGCTGGAATAAATTTGGGATAAAAATGGTGTAAAATTTTTGCAATATGCTGTTGTTCTTCACTTCCATGGTAACCAAGAGTATAACTGTACAAGCAATCTCACAAAATGTTGTGTCATAAAAAGTGTCAAATGGGACACCACACAGAAAGGTCACTGTGTTCAATGAGCCGGACTTTATGTAGGCCATATGCTATAAGGTCATACGCAGCATTACAACAGAAAGGATAGGCACATGAACTATTCACTAATTAATCATGTGTAACAAAGTGTTCAGCATTAGTGTTCTACAATCCTCTGGTATCCCACCAACAGGAGTCAACAGCTACTTTCAGTTGGAGAGTTACTTTTGGATCCTAAAGACAAAGCAGCTGTCTTGCCATTTGTTTAACCCAAAGGTCAAATCAGTCATCACTAAGACAGCAATTTCTCCCACTCATTCAAATATTTTAATAAGATAAATACATCAAAACAATCTGAGATATTGGATAAGTTAAATTAGTTTTGAGTCAGAATTCCTGGTTATAAGTTGAAGGGGCCATCTTTGAAGCCTTATGTGCCAGAGACATCCCTATGGTGAGGTTGATGACCACCAACCATCCTACTTCAGTGTAGCTACCATAACCAGAGAAAATTTGAAACACAACATGATTGCTGACTTCACATTTAAGTGCCTAACTTTATCACCATAACAACTGATAGCATGGCAGGTTAAGGCTAATTAACCAGTCGTACCTTTTTACACTACTAGACATTAATGTCTGGCGAATGGTTGAAGACATCGGTTTTCCTCATAGTTTTTTCCCCACAGTACTGAGCTTTGATTTCTTTAGCATGGTCAACTTTGCTGCTTACCTAGCTCCCTTAAGCTAGGTAGCAGCCTATGATAGGAACTAGCACAGCTCAGCTTCAGTTCAGACAGTCTGCAAAAACAACTGAACAGGGTAACACTGTGTTTTATGCAACATGTCGGCATCAGAAAAAAAATAAGACTGCCTTGTTGCAGAGTAGGCTTAAACTGTGATGTTCCCAATGCTTTGTGGTCACATTTATTTAACCCCTTAAATGGCCAAGGCCCACTGGCAGGCTCCAAGTTTTACCACACACTTCTACATCTGAAGAATAACTCTAGCTAGTTTGCATAGTAGTCTGTGGAATCAATGAATGATAAGCATTAGTATATCATAAGCCTGGGATTTTAAGGGGTTAGAGTGGAAATAAAGGCACAAGGATGCAAGAACTTAGCGCCTTTGGGTTATCGCAAGATTTTATTACATTTTGTAACGTATTCCGTGGCAATGGAGGACTTTCTTTTGAGCTGGGGGGACCTGAATTCCAAGTGACTGGACCTAGGCCCTCAGCGTCCCCCTGCAGATATGTCCCTGTGGTAGCTACACCTCTGTGTTTCATGAATTTGAGGTTAGGCTTTAGATCTGGACATCTGACTTTAGCGACGAGGAACAGCTTCAAGAACAGACTTTTCTGTTCAAGACTTATTATACTCTTTCATAAAGTACCTTTTCACCACTAGCTGCAGACCATCAGTGGAGCCCTTGATGAGAGCAATAGCCTCTGAAAGGCTGAGGCTGGAAGATGGCTCTCCGTTGACGGACACTACCTCATCATCCACACGCAAACCAGCCAATGATGCATGGCTACCTTCTTCCACCTGGAAGAGAGTACAGACATACGAGAGCTTATGTTAAGACAATAAGAAAGCCACTGTTACGACACAAACGGACAGAAGTAAAAGCAGTTACTTCAATGAAATTACGTTTCAAGTAAAAGTAGCTATCAATAAACAACTTGAGCTGGAGTAAAATATCAGGTCAAGAAAGCCATGGAATATGTAGTTCTCTATTGAATGGCAGTGGAACTTTTTAGTGTGCTAGTATCTATCAGCCAAGGAACTGTTCTTCAACAGCAAAACAGAATAGAATAGAATTAAGTAAGTAGGCTAGTTCATGGTTGTCAACCTCTCTACAGTGATGTCTCTGGCACATAAGGCTTCAGGGCTGGCCACTTATATAAATAAAAGTAGAATAAAGTGCATAAAATATATAAAGACTAAGAGTGTAGATATAGAAGAGCCAATGTAAAAAGAGCTAAAAGAGAAGAATATGCCAAATGTACATATGTGCTGGGTCTGGGGAGACATATGACATAATAATTATAATAAACAATATATTACAGAATGATATGTATATTTGTACAAAAATTAACATTTGTACAGTTGTGAGAACAAGCAATATTTTGTGATGTTTGTTGTGCTTCAGAACCCTTCCCTTAGCAGGGAATTATCTACTATTGTCATAATATATATATATAATCAGAGTAATGTTGATTTTGCATTTGAGACCTAAACATCTGTATGTTGATACTAAAATTTTAAGCTTTTTTTCTCAGTCTCAGTAATGCTACTTATTTCAATTGTAACAAAACAATCTCAGTGCAGCTTTAAGAAAACCATACTACTTTTGGCCTATAGACAGAGACTTTGTTTTGCTAGAAAAACAATTCAAACATGTTAACGAATAAAACTTTTTTCTGCAATCCAAGCTCTTGTTAAGCAGCTCTTGTTTAGTTTCAGACCTAGTGCCCCTACATTACACCACACAACAGCTGCATGTTATATGACCAAACAGAGCTCCTGTCATCAGATGGCTGTCACAAGTCCAGAATAGAGGAGCAACGGTGGCAGTCTAGTGTAAGATTTAACACTGACCTTTACTTTGACACTGTACTCATCACAAATCAGTCTGAAAGGTGGTCAGCTTGTAAAACACCAACAATTGCTCCAAGATGGTCTGCGCAGCTAACGCATTGCAGTGTTATCTGTAATTATAATAAGAGATTAGATCCCTTTCAGAGTAAACTAGCCAAGACAGATTTAGTGTACACTGCTGTTGTAGCCTCACAAAAGCCATTTACCTTCAGCATTAAAAGATGCATGTGCATTTGTAAATATAGTAGTTATTCAGTTTGAATAACCACAAAATGTGCTCTTATTTGCTACTTAAACTGTAAGGGCTTATATGTCATCCATACTCTAACTTACTCTCATAAATACACAATTTACTTATGAGGTTCATAGTAGTTAGAAGGGGTGGATGATATGACAATATCATTACTGTGATAAATTACAGCAAGACAAGCTTTTCTCTTCTTGTATTGTATTGTTAGAACTGTCACAACTAACTATGTTAAAAAAGAGGCCTAAAAAGGTTCCCAACAGGCATAGCTGCATAAAGTTTTGTCTTATTGTCAGGAGATCAAGTTCAAATAATAAATAGAAATAACTGGTCTGGTTTAATTAGATGTTGTGCTGTGCTTTATGCAAAATTCTAAATGATAAAGTCTTATACTTAGAGTTTTAATAGAATTTTTAAATGTGGCCCTACTGTTGTAACATTTTGTCTGTTCTAACTATCATATTTCAGAAAAATGATATATCATTTATTACCAAATGTATATCATGAAAACATCTTCCAGTACTGTGATACTGTATATTTGCCTTGAAGTTACTAAATAAATTCAGCAGTTAATAAAGAGGCAGTCTGAGGATTATTCACAATTACAATGTTTGAGAAGTAAACAAAGTAATTCAGAGTGATTTGAAGAAACTTTTCTTACAGTGATGGTGATGGGAACCAGGGGCTGTGATGTCTACAATGCAAATATAGCCGCTTTACTTCTTATCTGACATGAACAGTGAACCTACACATGTTTTCTGTGTGTGTATATGCAATGTTGATAATGGTAAAATGGTGGCAAATCTAAAAAAAACTTTTTTGGAATTTTGCCTTGTAACACTTTCATGTACCACTCCACCATGAAAAGATTTAAAAAATTATGTTTTAACCCACAATCTTATCTCAAAACTTTCATAAAAAAGTGTTTCAGGCAACAGTAGCATATTTGAGCCATTTCATACACAATAACTTTCTGTGATGTAACTTTTAGAGGCATTAAACTTTTTAGATGTCTGGTTCGTATCACCACCACTGTGCACATTTTTGACTTAGTAACGTTCTCTAAAATGGAGCATTTCACACGAAACCACTCTGAATGACTTCATTAGCATCTTAACTATACAACTATGTAAAAAGGAATGAAATTGAATTCACCTTTAAGCAGTTAATAATTTTTGGACAATGTATGGCACTCATTGCATGATTTCAACAATTTGGACAGAAGTTGACAAAACTCTGAAAGCTAAAAGTGGATGTGGTGCAGTAGAACTGCAGTGGAGGCAGGCCATCACAACCGCTGGCAGCACTGTTAACGTAATATCAACTAATTTTGACCCCCAGTGTAATTAATAAGGCAATTTTAAACAATCTTTGTGGACAGTTCTCCTTCCAAACAAAACATTCAGCTATTTATACTGAGTATAGAGTAAACTGCAACTGGGGCCTAAGACATCATTCTGGACTGCTTTATAATTTTAGACAGCAGTGACCACACTATCATAACGCATCGGGTGTAGGCCACAGCAGCCTGAGCCAAACTGTAAATAACACTTTCACATGCTCCGCTTCATTCTAGGTCAGTCCACACCAGGTGTCTCAGTCCAGCACACACTGGCTTGTGCCTCAAGGGTAAAGAGATCCATTTCAGATTTAAATATGTCAATTCTACTTCAGTTAGCAAACTGCCTGAGATTTAGATCATTTCGTCACCATGATGTTCTCAGAAGTAGTTTTGCCAGTCATGCTGTTTTTAATTTGGCTACAAGTCTACAAAAAGCAAAAGAACATACAGTATGTTCAACTTCGCTAAATATTCAAATGACATTTTTTTACGTATTAGTAGTCTGCACTCGCCTTAGTATTTCTCTAGTTAAACATAGTGTTATTCTATACTTTATCTGGAAAAATATATGTAAAGGTTTGTGTGCCTGTGGTCAAATTACACTTTTTTTGTTGATTTTCTAAGTTAAAATAAGTTAACACTTCCTCTACATAGAACAAGTTCTGCATATTTTAATGCATAATTACTGTATATTTGTTGAATCAAACATATTAGGGGAAAAATTAAATATGGCCTGTGCAAAAGTTTCTTCCCTATAAAGGATGTAATTTCATCAGAAGCATGTAAACTGTAGGCCTGCATAATATTCATTAAAGCCCATTAATGATTAATGATGAAGTTATATTATGTCTATCTATGCCGTAATGCTAAACATCTCATTGTTTCTTGAAGGATGACTGAGCATGGCATTTGCAAGGCTCTGGATATTGAACAACTGTATTGTACTTTCAACACATTTATAGATATTCCTCATGGTCTCATACCAAATGTTGCCAGTGCAACAGCAGTAGATTACAGACTCACACACTTTAAATAGCTAAAGCTTCCTGAGCAACGCTGTGTGGTACACTCCTTTAAAACAAAGGTTCCTCAATGGCTTTTCGCTTAGACAGATAGTTCTAGAAAAAACCTTGAGTTGTATATGGAGGTTTTATATTTTAAAAAGGTTCATCACACTTGCACATCTCATTAACAAAAAGTCAGGTCAACTTTCATTTTTTATTACTATTATTATTTTTATCATTTTCTTAACTTAGTTTAGTCGATGTTTAATTTGAGCTCACTTAGAAAAAACAGTGGGCCTCATTCGCCAATATCTTTTTTCTTAAATTTGTTCTTGACAAAGTTCCTAAGGAAAAGTCAACATCAGATTCACGATGTGTTCTTAAACAGTAGAACTGTTTAATGTATTCTGTTTAATGTATTCTGTATTCTGTTCTTTCCTAAGAACAAATCCCAAATAGGAAAACATTGGTGAATGTCAGAATCTTTGTGAAAACTGTGTAGGAGGGTTTTAAGAAGAAACTTCTTCTTAAGAACAGTTGGTGATTGAGGCCCAAAGAATGTGGCTGCTCCCTCCTCTCATACTTCTGAATACAGAGAGCCGAGGCATCACTGGGATTTTGGCTCATGATCTCCTTGCTTCTGTTTTTTTCTGAGCATGAGGAAATATTAATATTAGCATTAATATTGAGAAAATTGAAAAAAGCTATGCAGAACAACTTAAAGGGCTCATATCCTACATTTTTGTGCACTTTTACGTACCAAACATGGCCATAGTTCAGTATTACAAGACCATTTCCAACCTTTCATTATCCCTTAGAACTGTTTTTTGTTGCTGCACCTTTAAGAAAGAGCTGAGATAAATGAGTTCTGTTCTGATTGGCTGTCCTGTCTTGTGCCTTATTGAAAAAGCGCTCGGAGCTCAAACTTTCCTTACAACTTCACTGTGATTTAATGGGTCAGAAGAGCTCTAGGCTGAATAGGTGGAAAATGTAAATGAACTGGTTCTTGTGACATTACAGAAGCAGTTCTTTCAAAAGAGGATGTTTTTGTAGTATAGTTTATATATCATCGCTATCCAAAGAAAAACTTTACAGGCTTGTTTTCGCAGCTTTGTCTCTATATCTTAGACTGTGTCTCTATACATTAGACTGTATTAGACAGCATATAGACTGTATGGACTGGGAAGTGAATGATATGCTTTAATACTCTTTATTTCGAAAAAGATATAATTTTTCATGATGTTGGCCCTTTAAGTTGACCTGAAATTTTTTACTAGACAGACAGACAAAATACCTGGCACAGCTATGTTGGGATCTGTGTTTGAGGAAAAAACGAGGACCATCAGGAGGAGCTAAGGCCTGGTTTAAGAACCATAACTTTAGAGAACCAAAAATGGCTCCTCTATGGCAGTGTTTGCCAACCCTGATGCAGAAGTGCCACTGCTCTGCACATTTTAGTGCTTTTCCTGCTTTCCATTAACTGGATTCAACTAATCAGCTCATTAGTAAACCCTTACTGAGCTGCGCAAAGCACTGAAGGCACTGAAATGTACGGGACAGTGGTAATCTTGGATCAGGGTAGGAAAACAGTGGCCTCAGTTCAAAGAACATTTTGCCTTTATTTTTGAGAGTGTAGAATCTCTATTCTGTCACTAGAGGGCAGTATTGTGTCAGTGAAACATTCAACCGTTATGCCATCAAATGTTCAACTCCACAGAACTTCATTACTATTTTGAGGAAATGGACTGACTGCATGGTCACAGAGGTTGCAAAGATCCTGTTGGCTCCAAAGCTAAAGAAATAGCTAAAAACAATTAAGGGCTCAGTCACTGACCTGAGAAAAATTTGGACAAATTTCAAGGTTTTCAAAATGAAAACATTAGCAGCAGCATAATTAAATAGAACATTTTTCATAAACACCACCAGTACTTTGAGTTTGTGTCATAAATAATGGCCCTAAGCATTTATTCTTAATATAACTACTACAGCAACTTCAGCAAAAAACAACTGGAGCGCAGTTATTCACCATAAAATAGGGCATTATTCCAATGGCTTTATATGGTTGCTTTATGTGTATTAGGGAGTGATAAAACAGGACTGATGTGGGCTTTGTCTTAACAACTGTAACAGCAGGGGTAAATGGAACAGTTCAGGCAGCCGTATATGGATCTCTCATAGACCTAGTGTGTGTGGAGTGACTGCTTAAACAGAAACGGTGGCCTGTGTGAACAGCCTGAATCAACCCTCACTCAGCCTTCTGTCCAAAAAAGGAGGGGAAAGAAGTATCACCCCTATGTAGGACAAAGCAAGCTGAACAGGAGGATGCCAAAGCTGCATATGCCTTATGGTGATGTATACACAACAGCGACCTGAGCCACGAACCTGAGCATTAGAGAAAGGTACTATCTGCACAACACATACAAAAGTATCCCCTTGTAATCAGTGAATTCAGTTATTTTAAGGTACACCTACTGATGACAGGCATTTAATTGCATAGAGAAGCAACGCCAGTAAAATGGGATGCTCATCAGCATGTCTAGTGCCAATCATCAGCTGGAACTGCATTCTCTGGAGTGATTGAGCTCCTACTAGTATCTTTGGGATGAGTTGAAGTGGTATTTATGATCCAGAATTAATCATCCAACATTGGTGTCTGCCCTCATTAATGCTCTTGTGGCTGAATGCAATCAAATCCTCACAGCAATGTTCTAGCATCTAGTGTAAAGAGCAGAGACTACAACAAAGAAGGACAAACTCCGTATTAATACCCTTGACTTTAGAAGAAAGATATAACAAAAAATAATATAATATCCGAGGGCTGCACAATATTAAATGTTTACGCAATATTGGCCCCTGCAATGCTGGTGCGACAGAAGACTGCAATACGCATCCTGACCAATCTCAGATGATCCAGATTATTTTCTATTACTGTTTTGATGAATCTTGATAGCACAAATCTTTTTGGGAAAATAATGTAGACCCATTTTTAACAATGTCATATCAAGAATTCGCCACTGTGTTCATTGCAATATGACATTTTGCCAATACCATGCAGACCTAGTGCTTACACAATGTAAATAGCACATCATAGCTGTTAAAACAAAACCTTTGGTAAACTTCTGGCACCTTTATTTTTAGTGTCTTAGTCCATTTATCATGAAATGTTAAGAAAATAATAATAATTATAAGGTTTTGATCTAACAGCAATCTGTAACTGGGAATACAATCAAAACCAAACACAACAACAACAATAATAAACCCTGCTCTAAAATCAACATGTGTTTGAAGAGCAGCTGTTTCTCTTGCCCACAGATTTGATCTGTTATGTTTTCAATTCTCTGGCTAACCACTTCCAGGCCCAGGGCAGGTAAAACCAACCGTTGTGTTCCGAGACAAATGAAGCTCCTACTATACAACCTACATGAGCTCTCAGTGCAGTTCCTACTTACGGTTGTGCCACAGGGCGTAAATAAAACAGGATGTCTGATGGCAGCGTAATGCTGATTATGGATGTACAATTGTGGTAGTGACTGTGTAATTTAGGCCGCTAAGGCATTTATAATAATTACCATGTGTGTTTGCCTCAAGTAACCACATTAGGCAATCATTTTATGCAGTTTTCCAGTTTTGGAAAGCCCAGCTCATACAGGTTTTTTGGGATTGGGGTAGCTGTTTAGGAATTGTTTTGCGTATGCACAGGCTTTTCTACATGAGCTTTATCATGCCTATTAACATACACTTTAACAAGAGATATAACAATTTTTTTTCTTGATCATAGTACTTCTAGTACTTGTTGTGACATGTGGTAAGGCCTGGCTCGCAGGCCAATTCATCCCAAAGTTGTTAAACTGGGTTGCTTTTTTTTTTGGACCTCACTTTGTTTTAGGAGTACTGTCCTGCTGAAACAGGAAAGAGCCATCCCCAAACTGGTCCCACACAGTTTTAAGCACACAATTCTCTAGAAGATTGTTGGAGCTAATGGTGCAAATCCAAACTATTAAAGAAAGCCACAGATCATTATTCCTCCTCCACCAAACTTTATAACTAGTACTGTACATTCAGGTAGGTAGTGTTTTCCTGGCACCCACCAAACCCAGATGCTGCAAAGTTTTTACGCTGCTCCAGAGTTTATGACGGTGTGCTTTACATCACTCCAGCTGATCTTAGGCTTGTGTGCAGCTGTATGGCCTTGGAGACCCAGTCCATGAAGCCACTGATGAACAGCTCTTGTGCTAATACAGCAGTTTGGAACTCTGTAGTGAGTGATGCAACTGAAGAGAGATGTTTTTATATGCTATGTGAGCTTGTGTGACTGCTTCACAGCTGAGCTGTTGTTGTTCCTAGACTTTCCCACTTTCCCACAATAATGGCACTTACAGTTGTAACTAATTACAAGGAGTGTCCACATAGTTTTGACTATGTAGTGTATTTACAGAGTGTAATCTTGGATAAATTAATCAGTGTGATATAAATTGATGATAACTAACCTACCTGGTGTGTCCAAAGCAAAACAATGAAAATAAAAATAAAAAAGGTGGGGATAGTTGGATATATGACATCATCTCTGAAATTCACAATGAAGTTTACAGTCAGGCTGGACGTTGTAGTAGCTAATATCGGGATTTCAACATCAGGTACAGGTATGTTCTTCCAAAGGATACGTTTGTTTTGGCCAAAAGTCAAAGTGAGCGAAAGTGGTTCTGCATCTTTAAGAATGTGAGGAGTTATGACTTCAGCAGCTTTGAGATGAAGCCAGAATTCCCCCGAAAGACTGATGACAAAGAAAAAAGAAAACAAACTGCCTTATAAGGCAGTCTCCTTCATGCACCCACACACACAAACACAAGCCCGAAAATGAATGTCAACCCTTTCGTGGGCAGTCTACCCCTAAAAAGCTAAGGCTACATCTGAAGTTGCTTATCATAATCAACACTGGCCTTTCCTGGACACAGTTTCTTATGTTCTCGCTATGCCTTTTTATAGGCGTTTTTGCCCCTGATAGGTTAGCCTTTCACCTCCTTAAAAACAATCCTCAGTCAGGTAAAGTTATGTCTTCCAGATGGAGCAGAATCACCCCACAGAACCGTTCTGTGGAGGCAAATATCTGTGAGAGACGTCATTCTAAGCGCCCTCACAAGAGTGCAGGCAAATATTTAACTGCTCAGCTGAAACGGCTGCTCTCACACATGGCTTATATAAGAGTGAAGTTAGACAACACAGAGATTCCGCTTTCAGTTTAGCAACTGTAGCAGCTGTAAAGAGCACAAACATGGTCAAAACATAATAAATACTGTAGCTAACTTAAGACCTTTTCGGCCTTGTCCCCAGATAACAGCCATTTTTTTCAGAGAAATTCAATTTGCCGTTAATTTAATTTTGCATGTGCCTTGCCATGTAAAGAGTAGAATGGACTCTTTTACACTCAGCAAGTCACTAATTGTTCTTTGAGTGATGACATAGGAGAATCACTTTCAGTTCCCTAAAGAGCCATAAAAAAGTCATTTGAAAGTATGAAGAACCTTTTTTTAGGTCTAAAGAACCTTCACATAATGTGAAGGCTCTTTAACCCTATCCAACCCTATACTGGTGAGTTGAGATGAAATTTGATGCCAGAGGAGTTATGGTGTGTAAATTGGTTGGCCAGAGTGAAATATATCAGCATGTAGAATTGGAGCTTTCTGTATGCTACTGTGTTTTCTATCACTGTATAAAAGATGCAAGAGGCAAAATTTATCATTGGATGAACTGTGATTTTTTCCAAGGGAAAGTGCACAAGCACATTCAGAGCAGTAGGAGCTTATTATTTTTGTTTCATCAGAGTACCAAATTTGACTGATGTGTGACTTATATTCCTATTCATGTGTTTTCTTGGTAGTTCAAAAAGGTATTTGGAAAGACAAACTAAATAAGAATTTATACATTTCTGGCTTTGTTAGATCAAGTACTTTAATATCAAATAAATGCAGAACAATCAGTTGAAAGGTTCTTTAGGGAAACTAAAAGTGGTTCTTCTATGGCATCACACAAGGAATGAACATGACTACTTTTAACAGTTTGATTTTAGGCAAACTGGTCATACAATTGCAGAAAACTGGACATACTTGGAAAATCCAGTTTTATCAAACTGCAATCGTATACTTGTGTTAGTGTCATACTGGGGGACATACCTTTAAACAGTGAACACTTACTCTAACAAATAAATTACCAGAAGAACAGGCAGCTGTTTGCTATTAGCATGCATACAATACTTTCAGTTCTGTGTAACTTTAATGGCAGTGTCAAGTAATGAAGTACTCTTAGTCATGAAACCTTGTTAATACTGCATGCCATACAGAAAGCAAGGCCTTAAGCTAACAGCTAACTCTAGCATCAGCTCACGTCTGCACTCTCTTGCTTCCGAGCTCCGACTGACCAGTTCTTTCTGATGTAACACATAAACACAGTGAAGGAAAGCCAACCCATCACAATAAGATTCTTTATCAGAATGAACCCAGAGAATAGCTGCTTGAGAACTAATAACCCAGAATACACGTGCAGAACATTTCTTGAACACGGTACAATACCAACAACGAGAGACAAAATGTACAATGCAGTTAAAAATACAATTAGGTTTTTAGCATGTAGTACCTAAGTAAATGCCCATTAGCTTATTCAATTTTGATATTAAAGTGATACGCCAACATTCAATTCAATTTATGACCATACTTAATCCTTTAAATACCGAGGACCTGTCAGTGGGCCCAGGCTTCTACGCCTCACTCCTGTAACTTAAGAATAACCAATTATTTTTGCATCGTTTTCCATGTAACAACTGTATAATAACCTTTACAATGTAATAAGTCTGGGAATTAAAGGGGTTAGTAACCACACAGTAATAAAACAGAGGCACTCTCTTACTCAGTCTCAGAAGATTGAAGATGGCTCAACAAAATGGAAGAAGGATTCATGGATAAAAAAGGCCATCTAAACTCCTTTCATATTAGCTTTCATGCTCTAAGTGACTTTCAGAAGAATGCAGTTAAAAGCACTTGTTGATGATACAAATACAGACCAAAATGCACAACTGCTATGCTGTCTCACACTTAAGTCTCTTAAGACTGCTGTGTTTTCTCCATTGGCCAACATTCAGCTCAGTGGAATGCACATGTTTCTGAAAAGTTCTAGCACTCGGTGGTGATGACATGTTGATGACAGGTTTACTAACCCAAGCAGTTATGGCAGCAGGGCAAAATCATTAAGCAAGGTACAACTTTTACAGCACCAGCAGCCATGTGGAAACACGACATGGAGACATGAGCATATCTTCACCTGCCATCAAATATATTAATTATGCAGTATTTAGAGAGCACCTGATTTATAGTGCTAATAAGAGCGCTATCTCACATGATTTCCTAAAGGACAGATTGAGAGTTTGGGCAAGGCTTTGAGAATACTATGTCCTGAGTTCATGGAAGAACAGTACATTAGGCTAACCCACAGCCCAGAATTTGGGCCAATTTGCAGTTAGCATAAGATCAATAAGTAAGCATGTTGAATTAGGCCTATTGCAGGCAAATCCACTTGGGGTAAAACATGGTAGTGAAAAAAAAGAAAAACCAGAACCACTAAAAATCCCTTGAAGGAATGTGGGGTTGTAGATACAACCAATTAAACATGGAACCGTTTAAAACCATTTACAGTCCTTTGGTAAGTTCTTGGCCTGAAGAGCAATGCCCAGTGCCAGCATTACAATGATAATAATAACATCTAACCACCACTTTAACCATGGGCTCATTCAGTTATTAATCTTAAGGCATATTATTCAGTAACTACTATAAAACTAATATGTCAGTTATGTAGCGATGTGTGGGAGGAATTGATACATGGACCCACATACAGGCACTTCAGGTTCAAGAGGTAAGTTTCCCTCGAAATCCATAACCACAACACCACATTCAGACCTCTTCATAGCCATTAAATCTAAAATCTACAAGATCCCTAACCTGAATGCAATGAAACAGAATTTTCCCACTTTTGGGACAGAGTTTAGAGAATACTGCCTGGACAAAGTGTTTTTGCATGGATGAAAACAAAATGGAACTGGGCTCACACACTGGAACTGAGCTGTGAGAAGTCCCCTAAATGATTCTACCTGCAGGCTTTTCTTTTTCTTTTTCTTTAACTCAACAGGGCTTAACAAAAGGCCAATTTTACTGGTCTCACTACTCACTTTTAGGTGTTATTCATCAAATAAATGACATATTTTGCCAGTAAAAATATGCAAGCTTTCCAAATATTCTTTATGTGATCATTATTGAAGAAATTCAGGAGAATAAAGAAAAGAATCATGGAACAGAGCTGGACCTAAAGTATGAAGCCAACTGAAAACCATTATGTTTAGAGTACAGGACATCTGCACTATTGGGAAACTACTACTGACTATTAAAACTTTAGTGAGTTATGAAAGAAAATCCAATATTTGGTGTAAACATTTTATGGAGCTGCCCATAAAGCTACCTGAAAATAAAGATATTCAGCATTTAGGGCCCCTGCATGTCATATAAATCTGTAAAGTGTGTACCTATGCTCTTTTAGATAATTTTAGGGTAACATTTTTCATCAGCTCTCCTGACTGCTTGAATCTATGTGTAGTCTGAGTGCGTCACTGTCTGCCCAAATACATATTGGCTATAGGTTATCTTAAAGGGGAATTCTGACTATTTTTCAGAACATTTTGCATAATTCGGTCAATAATATGTAAACAAAGACATTCAGAGTGGTTTGTTGTGAAATACTCCATTCTAGAGAAACTTATCTATTTGGAGTCGTTCACAGTGGTGGTGATAGGAACCAGATGTTCAACAATAAATGCTCCTTCACAGAAAGTTATTACATTAAATAATTATGAATTTGGTGCCTCTCAGACATTGTTTCATAGTAGTTTTGAGAAGATTGTAAGGCAAAATAGTCCCCAAAGATTTTTTTGATTTATTACTATTTTACCATTATCAACATTATATGCAAAAACTTGTGCATGAAAAGACATGTGCAGGTTCACTGACGTTTTTAGATAGTAACTAAAATGGCTATTTTTTTTTTTTAGACATTGCAACCCCTGGTTCCTATCACCACCACTGTAAAGATGTAAGAGTCAGTAAGTTTCACTATAATTAACCATTTCACATCAAACCAGAATGACCTTGTTTACATCTCAACAATTTAATTATGTAGAAATTCTGATTCTTAAAAATCATGCCTGTTAAGATACTTCGAGTGTTGTAGAACTCTTTTTCTCAGAAGTGCCAGATAGTTTTACAATAGCTTTGGAACATGTAACTGAACAGTGATGTTCCTACTGTATATACAGACTTCTAGGATTAAAGCAATTAAAGATTATGAAAAAATGTGTGCCAATCCGGAAGTTCAGTGATGTCAGAAGGTAATGAGGTATATGCAATCATTAAATTTAATGCAATCCTAAAAATTAATGTTTTTTTCTGAGAACTCTACATCCAAACCAAAAAACATTTACAAACCTTTCTTTTAAGAGTGTGAAAAACAGAGGTTAATACTCTACAAACCTACAAAAACTGCTATAAAGGCTTATTCCAACAAGCGTCAGTTGTCATAAAGGCTGCTTTTGTCCATTTTTGACTTTGTGATCTCAGCAAGTGTAACCACTGACAGCTGTTGAAATAAGCCTTTACAAATGCCTGTATAGCTTTATGTCTTTTGTCATGAAAGGCACAGAATAGCAATGGTGTTGATGATAGTTAGATACGCAAGAAAAACTTCCATTAAGAAAAACAACAAAATCTGGCACATCTGTCCACTCAGACTCTAATTTAATGTCTGTGTCTACAAAAACCCCTCTTGCACAACCGTTGCGCTCTTGTGTAAACACTTGAGTTCTGTGTCACCTCTTAACTCCTAAAGTCCATTAATAATACTCCCCCAGTCCTAACAGTTTTCACTTGTTTAGATTTTTGATCACATCCCCAGAGTGAGCACAGATAGACCGCACTGCGCTCACCAGCTAGCTGCTGTGCCATTACCATATAAGGGCCCCTGCTCGAGGGTGATGGAGAGGGCCAGTAACTACTTTCATCACTACCTCCATTTCCTCAGATTTGAAAGCAAATAGCAAAGCATGACTGTATTATGAAAGCTGTTCTCAGAACTTGAACCCCCCAAGTTGAAGAACTCCTGATGGACACACAGAAGCCCCATTCAGATAACTTCACAAGGCAGGCGCTCAGTCTACTTGCTTCCAATGCAGTTTTACATCTCAAGTTCAACATGATCATAAAGAAATGTTTACAACCAACCTGTTGTATAGAATTATGCTTATTGAAAAGACTGATCATCCAGCGCTCAGTTGCCATAAACCCACCGCGACTGAAGCTTCTCGAGTTCCAAACCTGCTGTGCATACCTGAGGAGTTTCACAACTGATACAGTGGAGCGCACATAACCTCTTTTCCCAACAAAACTGGCCCTTAAAGCCTTAAATAAACCCAATCACTCCAAACAAGAAAAGACATACAGTAGCACTGTGACGAAGATGCTCTCAGTCATAATGATTGCATCAAACTTTTTGCAGCCTCATCACTCAATACATTGCTTAACACTGTTTCATATGAAATTTGTAGTCAGCGTTATCAGAGCCCCACCTGATCCACCCTGAGGGTACAGTTAGGCTGAGTGCCGCTGTGCTGGAGCCCAAAGCCCCAGCCCGTTATCCACGCGTGGTCCCCCGCGCCCATTCCCTCCGCCACAGAGCTCTGAACGATGAAGCGCGATCAGCCGAGTCTCTGAAAACTCTAGGTAGGTGTGCAGCCAGAGCACATCAGGTCCAGCCCACTTTCAGCGTCACTGCTCTGAGACATGCCCAGCTACAAGCCGAGCTGGAGCTGGAATCACTCAAATCAGCTTTAGTCTAAGTTTGGGCTCAATCAGGATCTAGTGAGTAACAACTAAGAGTAGTGAACAACAGTAGAGAATAATAACGATCCTGAACAGGATTCTGTAGAGATGCTGCGTCCAAAACCACAAAGTAGGCTATACTACACTCACTGCCCAGATCACATGAGGCTCTCTTATTTTGGACATGTTATGAGAAGAAAAGACACTGAAAAAGACAATCCTGCTTTAAAAGGTTAGTTGCAGGGCTGCCTTTAAAATGTTAGTTAAGTTATTAATAGGACAAGTATTGAGGTCTGCTGACCTTCTATTTGAAATTAAATGAGCTCAACCTGTTAAGGCAGCCCCGTAACTATTTTTCAGTTGAAATACCATTTTTTTCACAGTGCAGCAACAAGACGGATGGAGATAATCAGAGGTATCAACAACAATCCATTACAAAGCCTAAATACCCAAATAGTAGACAGGATATTCTGAAGAAGCACATATATGATCTCCAGGAGTCGAAGCCATCTTGACGTCGCCCAATAGTAAAAATAAACAACAACAACAACAACAACAACAACAATAATAATAATAATAACAACAACAACAACAATAATGATAATAATAATAATAATAATAATAATAATAATAATAATAATAGTGTTGTTGTGACACAGGCCTACTCTTTATCATGGTCGTATGCGAATTTGGACGCAGCCGAGTTGTATTCAGACGTCACCTGAACGCGCGAGTGCGCGTGTAGATAGATTCAGTCTCACTCTTTAAACGCGCCTCTTTAAAGAGGTTTTTTTGATTTACTTTTTTTGTGGGGAAATTTTGCTGGTACAAGACACGACAAAATATATTTTAATGTTCATAATGCCGCTTTCACTTGAAAAGAGCTAAAATAAACATAAAGCTGACGTTATCTTTCTGTCTGGTGGTTTTTGGTCGATTCAGAGCTAACCTACAGTTACCCGCCGGCTAAATCTGACGCGCTAACACCTTCGCTCAGGAGGCCGACTAAGCGTTGGAGTGATTTAATTTGATCTGAGAGGCTCATTCAGGTGTTCATCGTCACTTTTACAGACACAAACACAGACACACACACAGTCTGCTCGATGGAGGATTTCGCTCCGCACATCTGCATCTCTGCTGACGTGTAGCGGCTCTCACGGCTGTGCGCATGCGCAGAGGCAGCGGGAGGATGACGCTGCAGGCAGCAGGGTTCATCACGCTGGAGTTTGACGTGGCACTCCGCTCACTCACTCTCCGCCAGCTTCATTTAGACAGGACAGGCGGCGTTATCTCTGCCTTCCCGGTAAGTGACTCTTTCTTTTTATATTATCAGACAAACTGAGAATTTCTACTGAGAAGGTGTACAACATTATATAAAAATCACAAAAGCAAAGAGGAAAGTTTGCAGCGTGTTGTTGTCAGTTTCCGTCTGAGGCTCATCACAGACGTAACAGACCACAACTTTGACTGTGGGGCAGTCGACTAGCATTTAACAACGTTCAAAAAGGTTCAATTTCTTCATGTCGCGGTAGCTAAACTGTTGAAAAATGTTTTTTTTATAGGCACACATGTGTCGTCTTGCTATTTAAACGTAAACGGGTTTCACCGCTAATCTTTGACGTGGCAGCTTTGGGTAGAGCTGAAATGATGCCCTCCTTTGGGTGCTGGACTACTCTTAGAGCAGTACATGGCTAGTATTACCTGCCAGAAAGCATTTATAGATGCATAAGGAGTGGATTTTGCTCGCTGAAACTTCTTTGACCAGGCCTTAGGTTAAGAGATGGCAGTCTGATGTGTGAAACATCTGCACAGACCACTGCACTATATTAGACTAATGGCTAAATCAGCAGGCTGAACAAACTTTTTCCCTCATTAGCCCTTTCGTTATGCGCAGGGTGCTCTGTATTTTGGCATATATGCTTCCAATTCTGAAAGGAAAGAAATTTTGTTTGTCATTCCCTCTGATCTTTAAAGGGGAAGATGGAGAAACCAATGATCACACATACACAGACAGGCAGTGTTGAGAGTATTCCTGCCAATGTAATCACTCCACTTATCATAGTCCATTGGTTAAGATCCTTCTTACACGTGACCAAGAGTTGCCATGAGATATGGTATGAACAAAAACTGCAGCACTTCAGCAGGTAATAATTTCATATTACAGGCTAAACTGCTGTTTACTTGAGCATAGGTAGTCACCACAAAAAAAGTAAGGGTGTATCCTAAACCCTAGATTGCACTGCATTATAATACTTACAATAAAATTATAATAATTTCATTTTGCAGCAATGCAGTATATGACAGTATTTTAAATGTTACAAAGATACAATGTAATACGATGAATATGTTGAATACACCCGAAAAAGTACATTTTTGTTTCAGTTTGCAGTAAATGTGACAAAAAATCAGGTTGTTGGTAACATTTATTAAGTTCTGCTTAAATTAAACCTCTAAGATTGCTATTGTCTTTCAACATTTGTGTGACAAAATGGCTTGTAATCAATTATGATGTTAAATAATAATTGTGGCTCAAAATAAAAGTCTCAGGCTGAAACATAAAACATAAAAACAATCAGAAACATAAAAATCTAAAATAAAAAGGCCATATGTTTCTGTATTCCACTACTGTGTGAATAGTCACATTTATGTATGCAATGTATTTTAATTAATAAAACATTATTGAATTGTACCAAAACAATCTAATGGAGTCATAGTTTCCCAAAGAACTGCCATCAACTCAAATCACGATGAACTCAGAGCTTTACACCCCTCTATCTGGTGTATTATTATGTCTCTGACTAAAGGTATGATAACTGAGTGTTGACATAATGGTGAAAGCCATAAACACTGTACAATGACACCATCCATGCTCTAACATTAGATTAGCTTGTGTTCATGTTAATGCAAAAAATGTATGTATGGTATTAAAAAGGTTTGAAAACTGATATCAAATCTGTTTCAGAATCACTCCACAGGTTGCTGAGCTTCTGTCAGTCTGGAATGAAAGAACTCTAACAGGAAGATGAGCCAGCAGGGTTATGTTGCTACACCTCCTTACTCCCAGGCCCAGCCAGGAATGGGGGGCTACCCCACAGGATTTGGAGCTCCCCCTTCACAAGCCCACTATGGGCACTATGGAGCCCCACCCCAACCCTACGCTGCACAAACAGCAGGTACGTTAAAATCTCCTTGATCACATTCTCACTTGTGTCTGACAGGCCTCATCTCGTCCCTGCATGTTTAGATATATCTCAGAGACTTACTTAATTTAAGAAGCACAAACTGATAGTGGTTATTGTATACTGTAAAAAAAAAACGCTGTAAATGTGCAGCAGAAATTCTGCGTTAATGTACTCCATTTCCGAAAAAAGTTGTGATGCTGTGCAAAATGAAAATAAGAACAGAATGCAATGATGTGCAAATGATGTAAACCCTATATACAATTAAAAATAGTACAAAAACAACATATCAGATGTTGAAACTGTGAAATTTTATTGTTTTTCGCAAAATATATGCTCTTTTTGTACTGGTAGACAGGGACATGTTTACCACTGTGTTGCATCACCTCTTCTTTTAACAACACTCAGTAAGCGTTTAGGAACTGAGGAGACCAACTGCGGTAGTTTTGAAAGTAAAATGTTCTCTTGATATAGAATTTCAGCTGCTCAACAGTTCAGGGTCTCCTTTGTCATATTTTTTGTTTCGCCAGCTGTTTTAAATGGGTGACAAGTCTGGACTGCAGGCAGGCCAGTTTAACACCTGGACTCTTTTGCTATGGAGCCATGATGTTGTAATACATGCAGAATGGTTTGGCATTGTCTTGTTGAAATAAGCTAAGCCTTCCCTGAAAAGGACGTCATCTAGATGTCATATGTTGCTCCAAAACCTGAATAAATCGTTCAGCATTAATGGTACCTTCACAGATGTGCAAGTTACCCATTCCATGTGCACTTATGCACCCCCATACCATCACAGATGCTGGCTTTTGAACTATGCGCTGATAACAAGCTGGACGGTCCCTCTCCTCTTTAGCCCGGAGGACGCAGCGTCCATGATTTCCAAAAAGAATTTCAAATTTCGATTCATTGGACCACAGGACACTTTTCCACTTCGCCTCATTCTGTCTTAAGTGAGTTCAAGCCCAGAGAAGGCGGCAGTGTTTTTGGATGCAGTGATGAACTGTGTTTTCAGAAGTGCTCCTGAGCCCGTGCAGTGATTTCCACTACAGAATCATGTCTGTTTTTAATGCAGTGCTGTATGAGAGCCTGAGAACATGGCCAGCCAATATTGGTTTTCAGACTTTTCCCTTGCATACAGAGATTTCTCTGGATTCTCTGAATGCTTTAATGATATTATGTACCGTAGGTGATGAAATCCCCAAGAAATGTTTTTCGTGAATTTTTGCACTATTTTGCTGCGCAGTCTTTCACAGAGTGGTGATCCACTCTCTATGTTTACTTCTGGAGGACTTAACTCTCTGGGATGCTCTTTTTATACCCAATAATGTCACTGACCTGTTGCCAATAGACCTAATTATTGTAAGATGGTGTTTTTTTTAGCATTGTACTAACTTCACTGGTCTTTGGTTAGCCTGTCCTATCTTTTTTGTTTCTCAGTTTCAAGGTTTGATATTTTGCCTTTGCATTAGTTTCAATTAAATATATGGTTTAAATGATTTGCACATAATTGCATTCTGTTTTTGTTTATATTGGAAACGTTTTTGTCAACAAGGTTGGACTGTTTTCCTCAAATACTGCAGATTGCTGTAAAAATGGTGCATTCTGGGAGATATAGGTTATGCTTCTTGTGAAAGAGGTTAAAATGTCACATTTTACAGTAATTAGCTGTTACTTGAAGAGTACATTTGGAAACTGACCACTACTTGGTGTAGTCTTGAGCAGTCTGTCTGGCAGAACTCCCCAGCATTCCATTGTATGTAGTTTGGTTCTGTTAATTAACAGTTCATTTCGTGAGTTTTTTAAACATATAGTTCTCACACCAAAGAAACATTTGAAATCATCAGTTTTATATTTCAGTTTTATAAGTCCATCTTGTAGTTTCACGATAAAAAAGAAGACATGGAGTTACTGGCATCTTTACAGACTGAAATACTGTGCATGTAATACTTACATAAGTGCATGTAATAGCTGTAGTGTCTAATGTATATATGATTTACTAGTTGTAAAACACTGCTGTAATTTAGAGTGTGATTATACCGTTAGCTTAAAAAGCTGTAAATAGCTGAAATTCAACCCTTGATTATCATTATATCATCTTGTTGTAGTTAACATTGCTGCTAGTATTTTACTTTAGTTCAGAATGTGAGAGACTATGAGGGCAAAAACTTTAAGTCAAAAGTTTTTCACCACTCCTGTATGGTAGTCACGCTCTGATGCATAACATTTTGCTCCGACACTGTACATCACTGTACATTGTACAGGGCTGCTCTGAAAGATCAGTCTGAACAGGTCATTATATACAGTCAAATGCAAAGGTTTAAACACTCCTCATGAAATTACATGTTTTGTTGATTTTCTAATTTAAAATAAGTTAACACCTTCTACAGGTAACTAACTTAAAAATAGCATGTTTCTGTATATTCTGTATGTTCTGTGTTCTGCATTTCTATTTATTTGCTGAGTTTAACATATTGGAAAAAAAAATAAAGCAAAATATAAAATGTGCCTTAACTTTTTCACAGGACACAGTTTATATTTTTTCAATATGTTAAATTTAGCAACTAAACAGTAATTGTGCACTAAAATGTGCAGAAGTGTGTTCTCTCTCTTCTTTTTCATTCAACAAAACCAGAGGTGCTCAAACATGTGCATACAACTGTATCTGTCTGTCGATGTATTGATTGCTCTGTCTTTTTAAATGGCATAGTGACAAAGCAAATGTAAATGGCTTAACTATTACTTTAGGAGGGCTGGGGAAAGAATTGTATGTTCAGAATGCATTGATAGGTCATAACATTGCATGGGAGAGTCACAAAAATGTATCATCACTGTTTGTGTTTGTTGTTCTGCTCATTGTTTGTAAAATTTTATATCCATCGATATTTACTTTTAGAACTGCCAGTTCTAGCCAGTTGTTTTGACACCTTTTGGGCCATTTGGGCCATCTGGACCATTTGGCCAGCTTTGCTACCCCATAAATCTAAACCACACTTACACTTAAGCTAGATTTTGGTCTTGTCTGATTTCTGATTGTTGACTGCTGTAAATGTTTTTCAATAAGTAATAATCCATTAAGAATATGGTCATGATCCTGTATCCTTTTTCTGTAATTGTTGTGCTCCAGGTGTGCTGAAGCCAGCAGCCTCATCCCCTTCTGGAATGCCTCCGCCACCTGTGTCTAGCCAGTATGGATCACCCATTCAGCAAAATGGCGCACACCCTCAGAAGTAACTTTACCTTGCTCCCAGTTTTCTAAAGAGTTTTGTCTGTTGTGTTTTCCAAAATGCTCTTGAGATTTAATTTGAGTCTCTTATCGGCTTTTCCTTTACAATCAGGGTCCCCCCTCCTGCGGTCTCTGCCCCTGCCATGCCTCCCTATGGACAGCCCCTTCAAAGACCTGCTTACCACAGCATGGCTCAGGCAACACCTCCAACCCAACAGATAACCAATCAGATGAGTACTATGAGCATTGGTGGATATGGTAGGTTTAGTAGAACTTTACAAGTGAGTTCAGTGCAGATATTGTACTTGTTTGGAATTTGTTCTCTAAACATAAATCCTTATATTTTCTCTTTATCAAGGCCAGGGTCCCCTGCAGTCTCCTCAGTCACCCACCAGTTCTGCAGCACCACAGCCTTACCAGATGCCTTCACCACCAGCAATGGGGCATCCACCCATGTCTCCCACAGGCCCCCAGCCTCCCTTGATGAGTGCTTGTCCACCAATGGCAGCTGGCCCTCCCATGGGTGCAACAGGAGCTCCACCAATGGGAATGCCTAACTCACAGCCTGGCCTTCCTCCAATGGGTGGAGGTGGATTCCAGCAGCCAGGAGGACCTCAGGGGTTTCCTCAACAGCCAGGTTAGAAGTTTATTAAAGCAAATGAAGGTCATCTCTAATGTACAGCATAAATAACTGAAAACATGGTCTGAGCCTCTGACACTTTGCCAACAGAGGTACACTGACTGATCAGCTGATCAGTAGATTTTGTCAGTTACATTTTTAGTTACACTCACGCTGTCCTGTGTCTACACAATTCAGTGCCCTGTTTTTATCAGTTTGACCAGAAGTAATTTTTTTGTTATGAAGTTAATAGAATCTGCTCACCTGTTGCAAACAGTTGCTTGCTCTACACACTCTCACAGAGTGAGCCTTGCCAAGCAGGATATAGCTGCTAGACAGAAGTCCAAAAATTTCCAGTGGTCACCACACAGTATGTAACACTGTTTCAGGCGGCGTTCATGTCATCTGCCCCTACATGTTACGCTAAAACACTGCTTTGTGTTTTTTTGTTTTTGTATGGCAGTCAAATGGCCATGTCCTGTTAGGGCTGCACAATATGGACATAAAATGTGAAGTATGATAAAGCTGTTGGATATGATGATGATGATGATATGAGAACTGATAATTTATGATTGAAATCATGAATGTAAACTAAAAATCTAACTAACCTTTTCTTTAAGCAAATGGCAAAAATGTAAAATTACAAAAGCACAATTCACTATTGTGCAAAACAAAGATAATGAAATACTGGTAGGTACTTACATCACAACTGTAAAAAAAAAAAAGTACACTGTACTGTTAAAAAAAATTCCTGAACAGCGTTTTCTATACTGACCACAAAAATGCCAAAATAACACATTCTGTACAGAGAAGAAACAAATATGTAATTTTCTGCAAATTTCGGTGCAGTTTATGTGCTGAATTTAACATATTAGGAAAAAAATTATTTAATTCCTTAGATGCTGCTTATGGTGATGCAGGTTTGTTATAACAGCAGCCATTTCTTCTCACACATGTTACAGACAACAGTGGGTGTGAAATTAGTCATTACATTTAAAGAAGTCAGTAGTTCAGGATAGTGTAGTTTTTGATAAGTATTTGTTGTGTATTTTGTGGTTGGCTGTTCAGCTGAATGGTTTAATTACTCCATGCGGGAGAGCAGAGTTCTAGCGCAGGCAAAATGTAGTTGGGCTTCTAGCGCTATGGTCTCTAATTTTATCTGATCTGTCATCACAGCTCTTAATATGTTTATTGTGTTTATTTACATATCGCAGTAGTGATAAAATTATGATTTATCATGCAGCCGTACATCCTGTCAATCTATATCTAAAAGTCATTTTTTAGAAATGTATCTTGGCAACTACATTTTACATTAAGGCATTATTAACTTTCATTTATCATAAAAATGATTCTGATGTATAGCAGGATTCTAGTTATTAATGTACAGCATTGTCTGATAATGAGTACACTATGTTGTAGCAGCTTATACTTTCATTTGGTCTGAGCATACCTGTGGTTGCAGGGCCGTATGGAGGGCAGATGCCAGGGTCACAAATGGCAGGGCCTCAGGCAGGTGCTTTCCCAGGAGGCTTCCCTGGAGGAGCCGCCCATATGGCTGGGCCTCCTCAGAAGAAACTGGACCCAGACTCTATACCTAGCACAGTAAGACTACTGCAATAAAACTCTTTTGTTACTTTTTGTTTTGTTTATGTACCCATAGGAATGTAATCACATGTAACCAGAAAAATATGGTTTTATGGTGGTAGTTCATGATGGGATATATAGAAGCTTAAATAGTTTGTGAAAAGCCAATGTACTGTTTGCAGTTTTATTAGATTGCACTGCTGTGAAAAAGTATTTTGATTTTCTCAATTTTTGCATATTTGTCACACTAAATGCTCTCAGATCCTCATACATGATCATTTCATTTAATGAAAGAAAAACGTTTTGCAAAACCTGTGTCCTGCATGTGAAACTGCAACCAAACAGTTTCTATAACAGAAATCAGTTTTTATATCGCTTTGGATTTTGGCCCACTCTTCTTTGCAGAATTCCTTTGATTCAGCCAAATTGGTACTGCATACTTGGAGGCGAGATGAACCTTTCAGAGGTGGACTTACTCTGGTGCTTTGGATTGTTGTCTTTTTATATAACCCAATTGCGCTTGAGCTTGAGATCATAGACTGATGATGTTCTTTATGGTTCCATCAATTATGACTCTCCCACACCCTGAAGCAGCAAAGCATCCCCACAACATCACACTACCACCACCATGTTTAACTGTTGGTATGTTGTTCTTATTGTGGAATGATGTTTTTGCTTTATGCTAGATGTAACAAGACCCCTGTCATCCAAAAGTTTTCACTTTCAACATCAGTCAAGAGAACATTATTCCAAAAGGGGTCGTTGGGGGTCAGGTCATCTGTTTTTTCGTTTTTTTTTTTGTGAGACCAGCCTTTATGTTCCTCTTGGTTAGCGGTGCTTTTTTGTCTTGCAACTCTTCCATGGATACCATTTTTGCCTAATCTCTTTCTAATGGTGGAATCATGAACGCAGACCTTATCTGATATCTTTTTTTCAATCAATGAAATGATTATTTAAAAACTGTATTTTGTGTTTACTAAGGTTGTCTTTGTCTTATATTAAATTTTGTTTGAGCATCTGAAACAACTGTGACAAATATGTAGTAATAGTAGAAATCAGGAGGGGGTGTATGTAAAAGAAAATTCTTTGGATCACAGAAAAACAATATGCACTGCTGTGTCCTTGAAAATGACATTAGTTTCCACTGTATAGACTCAGGTGATCGAAGATGACCAGGCTAAGAGAGGTGGTCAGCTCTACACCACAAACCTCAGGGGTCAGGTGCCTCCTCTGGTCACGACCAATTTCACAGTCCAGGATCAAGGTGAGCTCTAGAACAAAGTGATTGAAGTGTTTGAACTGCTAATAAGTTAGTTATAGTGAATTTAATAACAGAAGGACAAAAGGGATTTAATGAGTTTCTAATGAATTGAGAAAATAACTTTCTGGTGACTCAAATTGTTGATTGTTGTTTCAGGAAATGCTAGCCCCAGGTTCATGCGATGCACAACCTACTCATTTCCCTGTTCCTCTGACCTTGCCAAGCAGTGCCAAGTGCCCCTGGCCACCATCATCAAACCTTTTGCCACCGTGCCCAAAAATGAAGTATGTAGCATCAGTGTTGCTCATCTTTTGGAATGTTTGGATCTGTAATGCAGATAGCCAGAATGAAAGTGTGTACCATCAGATGCATGTCTAAGGCACAAATTTGTACTTCGATTACTTTAAATGCTTGTGTATCAGTGACAGCAGTTGTTTCTTTCATAAAAAATTGTGGGGAAATTCCTTTTTTTTTACATCTTTACAAAATTTCTGCAAAATTAAATGGTTATGATGTAAACTCTTTCACAGTAGTTTGATGTGAAATGCACCATTTTACAGAAACTAAATTGTCAGAATTGTTCACAATGACAGTGAACCAAACGTCTGAAGAGTTTAATGCCTCTAAGTACCTCCCAGTCATCTGTTTAATAAAATAGTTATTAATACATTGCCTGATACCTGAGACATTGTTTTATGGTAGCTTTTGAGAGAAGGTTTTGGCCTGAAGCATAGTTGCTGTAAATGTCACAATCCTCGGTTCCTGTTATCTGGTAAAAATGATGGTAAAGAAAGTCCAAGTCTGTACGTTTCCGTACAGTGCACCATTTCACGTCAAACCACTACGAATGATTTTGTTTACATCTCAACAACAGAATTATGCCTTAATTCTGACAAATTTGTGGAATTCTCCTTTTAGCAACGGTTAGAATCAGAATAAGAATCAATTTATTTTGCCCAGTATGTTGCACATACAAGGCATTTGTCTTGGTGAGTGCACACAGTATGACATGTAACATACTGAACAGATCAGACAAGCTCACAGACTATTAACAAGTACTTAACTGGTACATTTAAAATAGTACAAAATGATATGAACATTTAAAAAAAATGAACATTTCTGCAGTGTTAGTGTAGTAAACATGACCTGTGCCTTTACATTAATTGTAATCGCTGTATGTTTTTTTTGTTAATTGTAACTTCATCATGCTGACTTGCATGTAAGAAAGGATAGTATAATGTTTTTTTTTTCAACTCCTTGTCAAGATCTCCAAGTGCTGTGTGCCCCTGGGGTCTTTTTTTCAGTCACTCTCACCCTTCTGTCCATGACAGCACTATTCTGTCGGGCCTTTTTAGGCAATGTTAGTGTAGTCTTTCACAAGAGGCTAATTAGCTTAAAGTTCACTCTCTGGGGAACATTTTGGATGAAGGGTTTTCAAGCTCTCTGAATAAAAACAGAGCTAAAAAGGGCTACATCTCACTCTATCACCAATAGAAATAGAACAGGCCTTAATGAACCCTTTCTTCGTAACCCCTGTAAACACTGTATTTAGAAAAATTTTAGAGCACACAACAATGCCTGAGTCTTTTAAAGGAACAAGACAAATGCTGGGACAGAAATAGCTTTTTTTGCTGAGTGCTTTTGAAGAACCGTTCAGCATAACCAGTGCTTACAGTTTTCCCTTTGGTCAGTCTCCCTCTGTTTTTTCTCAGCATTGACCAGAAATGTGCACTGCATGAATAATACTTCAAAACAAGTGAAGTTAATTGGCTGCAAGTCTACCAGCTTTGTTTACAGCATGCCATCCACTCTTATTAGGCAGAGACCAGCTTATTCCAATTAGCTCTGCATATGCTTTTTAAGTTTGTGATTACTATTCACTTAACAGATATAAGAAACATGTGGGTGTGGGGATATGCCTCATAAACTGCATTGCAGACAGTAATATGTCATACTCTACAATATATATATATAGCAATTACAAGTGCAGGAAGCTCCATGTTACCGTTCAAAAAGATAATAATTTGTCTATGTCTTCTCTGTATTCTGTTTATGTTTAATAGACTCCTCTGTACGTGGTAAATCACGGAGAGGCAGGACCTATACGCTGTAACCGCTGCAAGGCCTACATGTGCCCCTTCATGCTCTTCATTGATGGAGGACGGCGCTACCAGTGCAGCTTCTGCAACTGTGTTAATGAGGGTCAGTACTTTACTCACTGCATCATGGTGTCTGATTTGCAATGCACTGGTCAGTCCTTTAGGATTTTAGATTTAAGGTTGCCATTCATTTTTCATGCATGTGTCTAAATTATACATATTGGAGAATAAAAAGCCTTACAGGGCCCAAATCGTACATTTTCCCTAAATTCCATTTAAAGTGTTTGTGTGAATATAGTATAATCATTTATAGTATAAATGTATCATATAGCTTTATAAATGATTTATTAAGTAATTTATTTTCAGATGACCACTTTCCAGTCTCTTCCACACATAAATGATTTTGGTTCTGATTGTCTACCCTGAATTGTGCCTCTTTTAATAAGTAATATATGTAAACTCATTGGTTTTCATGACATCACCAAAACTCAAACTCAGAATACAAATCAGACTGTGCAGCTTAAATTCCTATTATTTACTACTTTGACTCAGGAGTGATGGGACTGAATGGACTGAATGTTTACATACTACATCAAGCTTTTTAATTTAATAATAGTGAGAAAAATCTAATTTTCCATGATATTGGTCCTTTAAGATAGTAATACAAAAGTAAGTCTGCAGTTTTTGTGATTAAATACTGTGAAACAATGGGCCAAAAATGCATGTTTCCTATAAAGTTATTTCCTTGGAAAGAGTAAGAAGTAAAACATACAACCCCTCCCCCACAGTTCCTGTCCAGTATTTCCAGCATCTGGACCATATGGGTCGAAGAGTGGACCTATACGAAAGACCAGAGCTGTCCTTAGGCTCCTATGAGTTCACTGCTACTCTGGATTACTGTAAGGTAATGCTCTGTTTGCAGCACCTCTAAACCATACATAACACATAAGCTCAAAAACTGAACTTTTGTTCTTATTGAATATTTATGTATGTCTCACATAATGCACTGCTTGGCTACAGTGTTAATATGATTTTGCCAATTATTACAGGGCCTGTCTTAGGATAGAAAAAGCATACTTTGTACTAGATGACAAACAAATACCTTGAACATAGACAATTAGAGTAGTTTTATCCAGTGTTTATTGTGGATTAAAGCTGATATTAATCAGCAAGTATCAACAAATGAGATTCAGTCAAGGAAACATCTGAGAAAATATTATCTAAGTCTTTGATTGTGCTTCAAGAGGTTAGCATGCCCCAGGAGGCAGCTGAAAGAACTTCACTTTTTGGCAGTCATGTTGCATTTTTCAGTCAAAGATGGGTGATTAAATCTCAGGCCCAAACACTGTAAGAGTCCTGCAGCAGTCTGAGGACAAAGGATTATTTTCAGGAAGAATGATGTATCATATTACAAGCTATTATACAAAGGGAATATGCAGTGGGAAAATTCCATTTTAGAGAAAATATTTGTTAGTGAAGTAAACTTCTGGTGACTAAATGCAAATAAACTGATGTAAAAGTCACTGTAGTAAGACTGGAGCTGAGTACAGTGTATTTGAGAAATATTTTTTCTTTTGTTTATCTACTGTTACTATTTCTGACAAATTGATTACACTGTGGCAACACTGTGAGATAAAAACTAAATTTAATTAAATCAAGGATAAATCAGCAGCAGACCTCGGTAAGACCCCAGTAATGGTCTTGGTTTCGGCTGGTTGCTTAAGAGGCTAAATTTAAGCCTGACCCCATTTCAGTTGCCTGACTCTAGCCTTCACGCTCTACTGTTTATTAATGTTTAGAATTCTGTTGATGGCCCATATTAAACAAAAGCCTCATAGGTGATACCTACTGCACAGTGGTAACTACATGGAAACAAAACAGTGAGCACTTAGTCCTGCTCCTACTGCCCTCCATTCCATGAGAATGTAGGTGATGGAATGAGTATGTGTCAGTTGGATGTTTTCATTGGTGTCCGTTTGCTTGTTTTTTCATTTTGCCAGTGACTGTTTCAAGGTTTTGAGCAAGATTTCATAAATTAAGTGCTTCAACAACAACAGGAGTGAAATAAAAACACATTTGAGCAGTGAAATACCTTACTAGGGCCCAAAAGGTTGTGTACTTTTTGCCTGGTTCAGGCAAAGAATGCAGGATCTTAACTGAAAATTAAATTGCTGTCCTTTTAAGACTGTTGGCACTGGTTTCAAGTTGAGCTCAGTTAGCGTTTAGTTTAGTAAATGAGCATTTGCTAGTTCTAGTTTGATTGTCACTGGGTTCAGAGTAATAAATACAATACACCGATCAGGCATAACATTATGACATGATGAATACCCTCACAGAGCAGGTACTATTTGAGTGGTGGATCATTCTCAGCACTGCAGTAACACTGATGTGGTGGTGGTGTGTTAGTGTGTGTTGAGCTGGTCTGAGTGGTTCGGACACAGCAGTGCAAATAGTACCTGCTCTGTGGAGGGTCCATGGGGGTCCTAACCACTGAATAACAGGGTAAAAGGGGGCTAACAAAGTATGCAGAGAAACAGATGGACTACAGTCTGTAATTGTAGAACTACAAAGTGCACCTATATAGTAAGTGGAGCTGATAAAATGGACAATGAGCGTAGAAACAAGGAGGTGGTCATAATGTTATGCCTGATCGGGGTGTGTGTGTGTGTGTGTGTGTGTGTTGTGATTTTTTTTTTTTGCCTGTAATTTTATGCACTTAACATCAGATGGCTTCATTTCTTCTTTTTCTTAGAACAATAAGCCCCCGAATTCTCCAGCTTATATCTTCATGATCGATGTCTCCTATAACAACATAAAGAGCGGGCTAGTCAAACTGATATGTGAGGAACTGAAGATGCTTCTGGATCGGCTTCCAAAGTGAGTGAGGGTGCTACTTTGACTGTCTTTTGTCACAAGTTATTTCACCTGTGCACAGTTCATATTGGCTGAAGAATAAGGTGGGTAAGTTATTGCAAAGGAAATCAGTTTATTAACCATTTTTGTCCAGAGAAGTTACAAGCATGGTCAAGTGTAATGTCTGATTATATTTTCGGTTAGTATTTTGAGGAAAAACTTTACAGGCCAGGGACCGATACCACATGATTTTTTTTATCATGCCCTGAAGATCTTCAGCTGCTTTTGCACACTTTGGTCATCTCTCAACTTTAACTAAACTACAAAATAACAATGCCAATGGGGTTCTTTGGAGCAATGCCATAAAAGAACCAATTGTGGTTCCCTAAAGAACTTTTCAATTAATTGTTCTTTAATGAACCATTTTAGTAAATGAAATATATGAGTATGGGTTGGGCTATTATAGTTTCTTATCTTTAATCGCACTGTGCATGTTTTGGAGATTTGGAGACCTCTCTGGTGGAAATGTGTAGTTGCACACAATGTGCAGAAGAACATTCTGTAACTATGGTTGTGCTTCAGTTTCCTTCCCCGAGTGGATGAATCTGATGATTGCGAGCGTATTGAAAGAGTATTCACTTCAACTCAGAAAAAACTAGGTGAAGGATGTGTCTTGCGAGGATGGTAGTGAATTATCTACTATTGCCGTCATATCTTCATCAGTATAATGTTGATTTTGTATTTGAGACCTAAACATAGAGCCAGAGCTTCTTTTTTAGCCTGTGCATGACATTAATGTGTAAAGATATATGACGTGGTCCTAAAAACTCCTGCGAAATCTGACCCAACGCCTCTGACTTTTAAATGAATATTTCAGGCCTTACAGGGAGACTGCGCACGCACCATAGTTCAGTGTGTTTTTTCATCCTGCTTCTTCTTTGAACTGTAACTCCAAAAAATTACATAATGCATCTTTAAAGAACCTAAAGTTTATATACCAATTAAAGATTTTCTTATATTGTTTGAAGATTAAATAAAGATTAGTCTTCCAGTGCCAGTGTGGCATTACTTTTGCAATGATATGTATCAGCATGGAGCTTTTCGGGTAACTTTTAAGAGGACAGCAGATTTCAGGCATATTGCACACTGTTTTCATCATCACATTCCTCAGCTCCTCACACTGCTGCAGTGGGTCGCTCGCAGGGTCTTTAGAGCACACTCATTGCCTTGGGCAGTGAAGGCCCTCACTGTTTTGTCAGCACATTTCAGGTGGAACATGTGCATGTCTGAGTTACTGTCAGCTCGGAATGCAACCCAACCCACCCAAAAAAAGGCCCCCAGTTCCAATGCCAAATATGGCCACAGTGAAAAAAAGTGGGGGGAAAAAAGAAAAAACAAAAGCTCAGTGTTGCTAAGCATTCCAATATCTCATCATTCGAAAATTCCTGCCTGCAAGGTTTTGTGTGGGGGCTGATAGAGGAAGGCCAGAGCATGTTACAGTGTTGACTGCAGTCCTGTACCCAGTCCAAGTCTCTGAAAAGTCCATGGTGCACATGGCTCCTCTCTGTGCCATTTTTCTGGCCTGAAAAAAAATGGTGGGCTTTTGATCTACCACCTATGGACTCATATGTCTCTTTCCTACAAGATTCTGTTCTTCTTCTCCCCCAGCTCATGTGGGTATGTCCATAATTGTTTGGGAAACTGACCTCACCTCGCAAGCACTCTAGTAGTACACTCCAAATAAGCCTGCGGTATTAAATCTGATTTCTCCCCTCTGTTCCTGGCTATGCTCACTGGAGTGCTTACACTTAATGAAAACCACATTGGACACCCAACGATTTTATATGGTTCACTTTACCACTCTTAGAGAACGTTTGAAAGGGCAGGCAGCTAGTAGCTGTACCCAGTGGTATGTTTTTATGTCAGCAGTTTAATTTTTCATCAGAATTCAAGCCTGAAAATATGCATCAAGCTGATAGCAGTTAATGTTCTCTGTTTTGGAGTGATATTGTTTTGAATCTGTTTTTTGTATGGGTAATGACAGGGTTGGCACGCAGACCCTAAGTGAGACAAGCCAGCAGCATGTTTTACTGTCTTGCAGATTTTTCCAGCAAGGACTACAAATCTAAGATGTAAATATCAGTAGAAGTCATTTTGCTGAACCTTTTTGCTTAGCTCAAGTACAGTTTCCACTTCCTGGCTAGCAGCTACGTGGTAGCCTTGAACCTCCGCCACTAAACAGCATATTCTGTATGAACATTACATTACATTTAGGGATGTATTGTAGCGTGTCATGACTAGTAGGGCTGGGCAGTATGACAGTATTTTAGTGTTATTGTGATTATTTTGTCATAGTAACCTTTTTGAGCATAACTACATGCTTCATTACAAGTGAGCATAATTAGGCCTGTTTAATTGGATTTATTGCAACATAGTTTGTAAAACACAGAATAAAAATCATTGTAGTTGTTGGTTTATTTTATTATATTATAGTATTATTGTATTACCTTTTTATATGTGGCACTACAGATTCTGTTTTGTCCCAACTTATTAAACCTCAGAAAACCAAAATATTATGGTGCATATTGTGAAATGTGAAAATATCTTAAAGTATTGTGATATTATATTTTTCTTATATCGCCCTCCCTTAATGGGTGCATGTTAGTTTGTGGCTACTGTGTTAGCTTGGGGCTAACATATTTAGCCTGTGGCTAGACCATTAGATTAGGGCACTATAATGCAGAACCTTTGTTTCAAATATTGTTCTTTTAATGTTGAATGCTCTAATAAAACAAAAATGGAAACATATTAACCTAAGGCAGATTTTCTGGTGCTCATATTTTTACTGTATTGAAAAATGTAAAAAATCACAATATCACCGTATCGAATAATGAAGTACAACCCTAATCAGATTACATTATGTGTATTTTAGCTGCAGCATACTAATAGAATTAGGGTTATGTACTGCTCAGTTTGGCTTTACTCTGTTTATTATTTCAGGCAGCCTGAACAAAACATCTTAATTATATTGCAAAAGCATATTTAGTGTTTGCAGAACTATTTTAAAGTGTCCATCCTACTACAGTATTATGCACTCCTTTACATTGTTTCCTTCCAGTTGGAACTGTGTACTTTTGACTTTTGCTCGCTTACTCAGACCTGATGATAAGCTAAAAGAGATAAGAGTGTTTCTTAATTGAAAGCATAGAAGTCCCTTCACCTCTCACTCAGCCTTTTTTGCCTTTCAGACATTCTTTCCCTCCACTCTAGTGCTTAAGCACAAACTCTGCATGTCTACATAAAGCTTTTGAGTATTTCCCTCTTTTAATCGTACCACTGAAACCATAAGAAGCTCATTTGTGCTGCTGCTTTGCACAGCACTATGGGCATGCTGTCCTAATGGTCCGTCTAATTAGGAAAGAGTCAGAATAAGAGGTACATAGCCAGAATGACCTCATTCCATTATGTCTGACTTTTTCCTCTTAAGAGTTGCTTTTGCACAAGGAATGTGTTCTTGGCAATATTGGCTTATGTTAGCTTTCACAGTGATTTATGTTAAGGAAGTGGCTCTCAGCACTACAAATACACAATGCTGCCTGAACTGGCTTAAGTAAGAGAGAGAACACACAAAACTAGTTTAGCTGTCCTGTCTGCCTTGTGTCCACTGATGTTTTCCTCATAAACAGTTGGAAGTTGCATTTCTCACTGATGTCTTGTAGACACACGTTTTAGCCATTCTGATCCATGCTGGCCTACTGTTCGTGCTTTAAAATGGTGGCTTTGTTACTCTGATTGTTTAGACATTATCATTTTGACCTATCAGATTAATCAGATAAACCCATTGAATTATCAGTAGAGTGACTGAGTCATCAGACCACCTCTAAGAGCTATTTGAAGCCAAAAAGGCAGTTTTGCACATTATACAAATAATATATGGTACAAATACCATACAAATAATATACGGTGTGTAGTTATGAGAGTGAGGAAGTCTGGACCCACCAGCATGTCTCTGATAGTTTAAGAGCTTAAGGACGTCAGACTTCATTGTTTGCTCCAATAACATTTGTACATGCTGTATATGTGCGTTAATATAAAATGCAGCATATCACCTAATGCATGTGTACCCTCATGTGTCTTTAGGGAGGAAGGAGCCGAGAGTTCATCCATCAAAGTGGGCTTCGTCACCTACAACAAGATCCTGCACTTCTACAATGTGAAGAGTGCACTGGCTCAGCCCCAGATGATGGTGGTATCAGATGTGGCAGAGATGTTTGTGCCTCTACTCGATGGATTCCTCGTGAACTTTCAGGAGTCAAGAGCTGTCATCAACAAGTAGGTTTATTATTATTATTATTATGATTATTATTAGCAGTAGTACTAGTGTTAGTATGGTTGTTGTCGTTTTTGTGCTATACACAACTTAGATTAAATAGGACACATTAAATATTAAATAAGGTACATGTGACAAGTATTGGTGTCATTTTTTAAAACTTTGGCAAACATAGCCATTTGAGTCTGTCCAAAGCAAGTTTCTGTCTTTGTATGACTTTATTAATGAGATTCAAAATCACTATATTGAAGTAAAACTGGAATAAACATCCTTTGGCATTAGGAGATATCTTATTTTTGGGAATCCCTTCTTTTGTCTTTTATAGTCTATTGGACCAGATCCCAGACATGTTTGCTGATACCAATGAGAGTGAGACAGTTTTTGCCCCAGTCATTCAAGCCGGTGTGGAGGCACTAAAGGTAAGTCATTATAGCTAATTTGACCCCAAAATGTTTTTGTCCTACCTGATTTATACTCCCTGTTTCAGTACTTCTTTTTGGTGAACTGTGTTAAACCTTAAGCATCTGTTTTTACCTTTTAATCAACTCTATTCCTTTAATAACCTTTTTTTATTATTGTTGTCACATTTATTTTAATATCTAATGTTTATAATCTAAGCAGAACATTTATAGATTTTTACCTTTTTGAGCAAGCCAACATATGAAGAGCACTATACTTCACACATTTGCCCCCGTCGCTACTCTGATGAAATATATCGATAAGCCCTTAGTGATTTGAATCCTGATCTGAATGTGTGCTCATATTTGCTCAGAAACACAGTAACATATAAAAAGCTCCAATTCCACATGCCAAACACATCATAAACCTTTGGTAAGATAGGGTTAACCCAGCGTGTCTTTAAATACTGCATGCCATTACCAAACAAATATTTACTAAGTTGTCCTGTGACTCAGCAGTTTCAGAGAGTGTTTGAGCTTATCGACTAAGTGTAATGGCCCACTAACCCCCAAAGCCTTTAAGAAAAATGAACAGCTATTAATTATTCATTAATCACTTCTCCAATTGTGCTGTACCTCCAGTGAGAATTGTGTGTCGTTGATCATGTTCAAACTATCTGTTTACTCAGGCAGCTGAGTGCAGCGGCAAGCTCTTCATCTTCCACTCCTCACTCCCTACCGCAGAGGCTCCGGGCAAGCTGAAGAACCGAGACGACAGGAAGCTGGTGAACACTGAGAAGGAAAAGGTGGCCTATTCATTCAATCATTTGTTCATTTATACTTCTATCAAATCCTCACTATGAAAATGACATCAAAACTGTATGACACAAAAGAGGAAAAAGCAGAATGGAGCTAAACCGAGTTCATGCTGAGAATGTCAGACTAAGACTAAGTGTACATGTGTTTGCAGATTCTGTTTCAGCCACAGCGGGGTGTGTACGAGCAGCTGACTAAAGACTGTGTTGCCCAGGGTTGCTGTGTGGACCTCTTTGTGTTCCCAAACCAGTACATGGATATGGCCACTATGGGTGACATCCCCACACACACTGGTGGCTCAGTGTACAAGTACAGCAACTTCCAGGTGTGTATCCATAAGTACATACAAGAGCCCAAATGAAGTCATGTTACCAATGAAACAGGCCTATATTAAAGTGTGGCAGATTTATCTGTATCATTGACAAGACTTTTTATAAAGCATTGGTAGTTATAAGAAGCTTGTTTTATATTACAACAAATAGATACTTCTATTATAAGTAAAATCACTAATTAGTGTGAATTTTAATAAGATCATTCTCTCTTAACAACTAGAAACTGCTAAGTTGACAATCAGTTGCTTACCTTAAATAACGAAAAAAAAAAACTTTCCTATTGGTCGGGCCTTAACACAAAGACTTTCAAAAGTCATGAAGTCAAATTACTCACGGCAGGTTAAAATTGCATGAATGGATGAAGCTTTGACTTCGGTAATGGTTTGTAGTTGTTATTGTAGTGTTATGAAACACTGCCCTCTTGTGGTCATGTTGACACCTACATCTCTCGCTCACAGGTTGAGGTAGATGGTGAACATTTCCTCACTGACTTGAGGCGAGATGTGGAGAAGTCCATTGGATTTGATGCCATCATGCGTGTCCGTACCAGCACAGGTAATATTGCCACTATAATATTAAACAAGCCAACAGAAGAGAAATGGGCCACTCTTGACAGTAAATCAATTAGAGAATTTCCCAGTTGTGGGACTAATAACGGATTATCTTAAATTATGTACCAAATAAAAAAAGATAGAAACATACTTTGACTTTATTTGACTCAGATGTTTTCCATTCAAATCCACATGGATGAAAAATAATACATGATCACAGTTTATTTACTTTAAGCTGTAACTGTGATGATGAAATGGTGAACAACATGAATCAAGTAAAAATAAAACCATTACTTTTTTTCCAGTGTATGAAACTGTTACAACATTTTGCTGAGCCATTAACCTCAGTCTTGATGTACCTCAGGTTTCAGAGCCACAGACTTCTTTGGTGCCATCTACATGAACAACACTACCGACGTGGAGATGGCAGCAGTGGACTGTGACAAGGCTGTTACTGTGGAGTTTAAACACGATGACGCACTCAGTGAGGAGACTGGGGCACTAATTCAGGTCAGTGTGGCCACATACACCACTGTACAGTGACCTGTGTGTTCATTTAGACAACTGCATGATATGTGCTGTAATCTGTTTAATCATTTAATTCATAAAACTGAAAAAAATCAGGACCTGCTACTCATTATTTATTATTTGTCAGTATTCTTATTTCACTATGAGGATTTCTCTAGTTTACTTTTTTTTTAATAAACCAAATAAAACTTTTCAGAAGCACTCACCTCTAAAGAGAGACAAAAAAAAACAACTGTTGGTCACATACTTACTGTGTTCCTCTCCTGCTTGCAGTGTGCTCTGCTGTACACCTCTATCAGTGGTCAGAGACGGCTGCGCATCCACAACCTCAGTCTCAACTGTAGCTCTCAGCTCTCTGAGCTCTACAAGAGCTGCGAGACTGATGCACTCATCAACTTCTTTGCCAAGTCAGGTAATCCACTGTCATGCCCTCTTTCCTCTGCTTTTGTAGTCAGGTAGACACTACCTGTCCAAAAGTATTCAGACACTCCTTCTACTCAGTGAATTCAGCTACTTTAAGGGGCACCCATTGACACAGGAGTTCAATTGTGCACACAAAGCTTCTATAATCTCCATAGAAATGCATCGCCAGTAGATTGGGATGCTCTAGAGTTGCCGCACACCCTGGAGCAAGTTCACCATTCCCAATGCCAAGCATCAGCTAGAGGGGCCACCAGAATCAGGCTGTGGAGCAGTGCAATTGCATCCTGTACCTTTGGGACAAGTGAGAGTGGAGTTTGCAATACAGAGCTTATCATCCAATATAAGAACATAACGTCACTGATGCTTTTATAGCTGAATGTACTCAAGTCATCACAGTAACACCATAAAGTCATCCCAAAAGTGTAGCGGCAGTTGCTGCAGAAAAGAGGGACAAACTCTCTATTAGTACCCTTGATTTCAGAAGAAACATTGAGCAAGATAAGGTATGGCAGGTTTATTTGTATAGCAACCTAAATACACAAATGCAATTCAATGAGCTTTACATAAAGAAAAGCAAAAAGAACATCAAAAGGAAAAAATAAAGACTCTTAAAGTGCTTGAAAGTGAAAAGTGAAAGACAATAAAAATAAAAAGTAAACTAGGCAGTATTGCTCAAATCTTTTCCACACCCCTAAGAGAGAAAGATCACCACCTGAAAGTGTGTATGAGGTAAGAATGCTAGCATTAAACCTTCAGGAGAGTTGATTAAAACTAGGATAAAAATTCTATTTGAGTCTTTTCCTGCACCCTGAGTGAGGAAGATCTTAAGAGTTACTACCTTTCACTGGATGAATGGCAGCTGTAATATATTATACTTTGAAGCAATACACATAACCTGTAATATATTAATCAGTCTGTGGGATGACAGTGTTTGCATTCAATCTCCAAAAGAGCCAGTTAAACACAGGATAACCAATGCACTGGTGCCTTGTACGTCTGCCTTTTCCAGGACATTATGTAAGGAAGATGATCAAGTTCATCTTAAAAGTACAATAAAAACTCTAAGATAAAGAAATCAATAACCGTGCTATCATTAACTTGTAAGAGAGTTGGTTAAGTTTAGGATAAACACTTTTATCAGAGGAGATTTACTGCAAATAAAAGTTTTGATTAGGCCAGATTAAGCCTAAGCCTAAACCTAAAAATAATTTGTAATGTGAGTTCTCCCTTGACACTGAAATCCAAGATTATGCTTAATCCACACCCACACAGTGTATTTAAGACAAGTAAGGGTAGAGGCAGTAAACCTCTGGGCTAAACTGCAGCCAGGGTATATTCATGATGGAAAACGTTTTTTTTATCCAGCATCAGTCTTAAGTACACTGTTATTTAAAAGCTTGTAGCAGATGTTTTCAATTATTTAAAACCAACTTTGTTGTGGATATCTGTACAAAATGATAGTAATGAAATGTCAGTATGCTAGATGCAAACTGATTTCAAATGATTAGTAGAAAACTATAAATAAAGAGGGAGAAATAAATGTGTTCATGATAATGAACAGTGCTGTAGGTGATTCTGAGATGTCTGAGATAACTGTATAGCATCAAAAAGCAAGTATATAACTGACCTCAATATGTAAAAAGTGGTGATGAGACTCATTGTATATGTTTCTCTCATTGTCTTAGTTATTATTGCATGTAGAGTAATGAAAAATATTTATTGAACAAGTTATTCCAGCTTTCTGAACATTAGTTTATGTCTGGAAAAATTACAATAGGTGGAAATTACACTGTTATGAGAATTGTCATTCAAAACCTGTTTATATAGTCCTAAGTATAACTGTTTGTCTTTGGTCTTCCAGCATACCATGCAATTCTAAACCAGCCTGTGAAGACAGTGAGGGAGATTCTGGTTAAGCAGACAGCTCACATGTTGGCCTGCTACAGGAAGCACTGTGCCAGCCCCTCTGCAGCCAGTCAGGTCTGACAAATACAACACACAGCTGTTCTCAGAGAAAAGAGAAATGGTTACAGCATGATGAAAATGCAGTGTTAGAGAATATAAAGATTCTAGAGATTATTCAAAGATTATATAAAGATGATAAAGATTATAGAGATTATTTAAAGAGTAAATAAAGACGATATAGATTATAAAGATGCTTGCAGTTCTGTACAAACTAATTTATTCATCAGTGTTATCTTCCATTAGTGTAAGGTCAGATCAGAGTTTACTTTTTAACTGACACTTTCTTTTCTCCTCATGTTCTTGTCTGTAGCTGATCCTGCCTGATGCTATGAAGGTGTTCCCAGTGTACATGAACAGCCTGATGAAGACTCCAGTGCTGGTGGGCAGTGCAGAGCTCTCTACAGATGAAAGAACCTTCCACAGACTCAGTGTCATGTCTATGGGAGTGGAGGAGAGCCAGGTCCTCCTTTACCCGCGTCTCATCCCCCTGGTGAGAACGAATTCTCATTTCGTGTATTTGATGGCAGTACCTAAAAACAGTACAAAAGCACAGTTATGCACACAGTCAAGTGCAAATGGCACCTGGACAGTGACATATTTAATAGAAAGATGGGTCATGTAATTGTGCAATTTATTTGAAGGAAGAAGGCTTTATATGTCTCTCCCTTAAGGACTCTCCAAAGTTACTGTTTCAAGAAATATTTCAGTATTTTTCTACCTACCTGCTGTATCAGTCTCATACAGTTGATTACCGCAGGTAGTAATTGTGATGCATTTCTCTATACTTAACAGTTCTGAGTTCAGGCAATCTGCAGTGTCTCGCTTTACGCTGCAGTTAACGGTTACTAAAGCCTGTTGCACACATTGTACCTCTGTGTGATATGAGTGATGGGGCAGCATACCTGCCACAGCTCTCACACATAGCGTTTGTACTGCAGAGCGGTATAGCAAGAGCTTGATGCATTTGTTTACCCTCTGCAGTTTTCTGACTTGTGATTGGCCAGTTGTTTTAAGCCTGGTAGATCTACTGAGAAATAATAATAACATTGCTGTGATGATCTACAATACTGCCTGCAACCAGTCACAGCTGTTTTGTTATTTGTGGTAACATAAAGCCTTGAGTTTTCTATTGAACTATACAATGTTAATTTGAATCTGTAGTGATTGCAGTCACACAATGCAGGTCTCAGGATGAGACAGACTTATGAAGTTTATTCAAATTTTGAATTCGGGAGTATTCAAGCCATTTCGGTTTCATTCACTTTCCCTGACGTGTTCTGCTATCCATGGTGATCAGGCAGGATCCTGTGGAAATCCAGTGTCACCCATACACTGATAACATTTTACCTTTTCTCTGAAAAGAACAAATGCTACAGATTTACAGCATAATGCTATTAACTGAATAATTATATATTAAAATATGTGTGTTTGAAGTTAATGGGCTAGTGTGTTGAAATGATTCAAATGATAACTGGACTACTGCTTTAATCAGTATTATTTGAGGTTGTTTATTCAGTGTTCTTGTTGTCCTTTTTTTTTTTTTAAGCACTCCATGGATATAGTGAATGAGGGAGTGCCGGCTGCAGTGCGCTGCTCTGAGGAGCGTCTCAGTGAGAATGGAATGTTCCTGCTGGATAATGGCCAGACTCTGTTCCTGTGGCTGGGACAGGCCTGTCCCCCTGACCTCATCCAGAACCTCTTTAACGTGCCATCCTTGGCCCACCTCAGCCCTGACATGGTATACAGAATCATATATAGAATCACAATCACTTTGCTCAGGGACAATTTGGTTAACCAAACAAACTGCAGGCTAATTATTCAGTAGCTAATCGTAAGGCTTAATGTCCAGTAACTACTGTACAACCAAAGGTGTGCAGTTGTGAGAGTGAGGAATAGACATGTGGACCTGGTGACAGGTCCTAAGAGTTTAAGGAGTTAAAGAATAATTGCCTTAGGGTTTACTAAATCATGTGAAAAACAATGGTACTGCCTTTGAAACAGCAACCACAGAGTTGTTAATAAGTCACAGATTAACACCACTATGACACCTACTTACCTTTAGCGTTTTTACAACGTTATTATATTACATTATTGACTGTATGTAGCCTCATCCAAAAAAAAACATGAATTAAAAAACAATTATTTGTCTAACATCTCAAAAGATAATCTGGTGATCACTGACCGATTATAATGTTATTGCAGACTTCATTGCCAGAGCTGGATAATGCCCAGTCTAAGAAGCTTCGCTCCATCATCTGTGCCATCTCCCAGCAGAGGCCCCACTCCATGAAGGTACAGCACTGTTTTCATTCAGTTTGTACAGTTACTACAAGATCAAGTGATAAATAACTGCAAGTTTATCTGAAATAAAAAAGATCAAAATGTCGTAAAAATGCTTAAAAGTTTGTGGTGTCAACAAAGCAAAGATGCATTTTAATTGTTTTAAAAGAGCTGAAAATGTAATTTGACAAACTCTTATTTGCTTATCTTCAACACTGAGATGACTAATCTGGGGCTGGATTCTCAAAACATTCCAGATGGTCATAAACCTCTAGGACCCTCTAGGGCCCAGGCCCGCCACACAATCCTATCTGGCCCACAAAAGCACTCTGACTCTTGCACCCCAATAACAGTGTATGGGACAGCAGTTACACTTCAGTTCTACACAATCCTACACAGTTCCACACCAGTCATATCACCAAAATGCCTTTCAGCTGCAGTTCAGCCAACATACACACTTAACGTAAGCTCAGCAGCTCAGAAGCTCAGAAGTTGAGCCCAAGTCTTAATGAACGTGCAGCAAAGAAAAGATGCGAGGAGTCTAGTTTAAGCTAATAGGTAGGTTTAAAAGACTGAGCTGCTGTGGATATTTAAATTTTGAATATTTCAAGTGTCCATGTAATATTTTGAGGTCTGCTACAAATGTCTGTATTTTACTGTTGAAGTTTTTGTGTATTTTGAATAAACAGTGGCCAGTTTGGGTTACAGCACAACATTAAAAATGAAATAACTTTTTTCTCTGAGATTTCTTAATATGACCCTTTTACTGGTTGAGTTTGACACCCCTGCTCTAGGGCCATGTAGCCTCGGTCATAACTGGCTGCTTCAGTGATTCACAAAACATTTCAGACACTGTGTTGTCATCATCAGAGTGAGTGTAGTAACATGTAGAAACACTTCAGCAACGACTGCCTTAGGATGTCCTGTCCTTCTTTTGAACTGCTGCCCCAGGAAGGCTGTTAGCTGCTCACAAAACAGTCCTAGCTTAGGGTGCACAACTCCAGTCCTGGAAGGCTGGTGTCCAGCACTGTTTGATGATTTACCTGCCTAAACACACCTGATTACACTTATTTGTTAATTACCAGATTTAGTAGGTGTATTTGAATAGAGGAACTACCAAACTGTGTTGGACACTGGTCCCCCAGGACCGAAATTGTGCACCCCTGTCCTAGCTTAAGAGTGTTATAAGACCATTAGGATGGCTGCAGTTGGATGGGAGGTCATCCAACTGCAGTCCTTCTGCTGTATCAGTTCCAGAAGTCTTTAGGTCTACATGAAGGTCATAGTCGTTCCTGATCACAGATCTGCTGCAGTAGGTCTTTAACGGTGTCTTCTGATTTCAGATGGTAATTGTGAAGCAGAAAGACAGATCAGAGATGCTGTTCCGCCAACATCTAGTGGAGGATAAAGGTCTGCATGGAGGAGCATCATACATTGACTTCCTATGTTACGTCCATCGTGAGATCAGGCAGCTCCTCACCTAATACACAGATACACGCACACTTTTACAGAGGAAATATGTCTAAGACAGCACACATCTTGAACTTTGTACTATTTTCAGAGCTGCCTTTGATGACAGTACTACACCTTCAGGACTTCACATACATGTGTGCTTCTTTTGTCCATTTCAATAGAATTCCTGTTTGGGAATAAATCATTCCAGTCTTTGCTTGATTATATGTACTAGTATGTATTAGGGTTAAGCTTTTTCAGATAGCATAGGAAAACAGAGGGTTCCCAGATGAACCAAATTCCTAAATTCTATATTATATGCCCTGTTTATTTTATCAACAGGATAATGAAAAGTGACATTACATGTCTACAAATCATTTAAAATGTCTATTTAAAAAATACTTAAGTCAAGAAAAAGGCCCTTTTTCATTAACAAGAAAAACATGCTGTGTCTATTAAATTAATAGATGACAACTTTGGATAGTATTAGAATAGTTAGATCCAGTAAAATGAATCAGATTACCTTAAATACATTGTGTGTAACAAGAAACATCATTATAATAAATATTTATTCATCAAAACTAAGGAAAACATTTCGTGCTTAACTTTATGTACTCTCCATTCATCTTGACTTTGTCATTATAGTGCCATTCATTTTGCAATTTTGTACATCATAAACATGTATTTTTGTGCATTCAGCCACCTTACAATAGTGTATAATCTAAGAACCATAAAATAACATACAGTATAAAGCATATCATGTGTAATTTTGTCGATGCTCATGGAACATGTCCACTTTAATTATATGGAATTCAAGCTGGTCAGAAAAGTTTCATATTAAAATCTGCCTTAATTTTTTTTTTTTTTAAATGGTATTTCTCTAGACGTTTACTGTATATTTTATTACAACTTGAGATGTATTTGAAAGACTATGGTTTGTATGCAAACATACCTCAGGTAACCCATGTACTTAACCTTTGTAGAGCATAGGTAGACCTGTACATGTACTATGTACCTGCTTATGGTAGTGTAAAACTAGAGGAATGTGTTATTTTTGATTTGGGAAAGGTGGATTCATTTGTTGAGACAAGGATGCCGTGTCATACATTTCAGTTTAAAGCCTTTACAAAATATTGGAATAAAAGTGTAGTCTTCATTGGAATGATGTTTCTGTGTCTGAGTTTTTTAAAACCTCTGTGAAATAAAAATTAACTTCACTGAACAGTAACTAACCATGCATAACCTTTCAAAGACTCCAAAATGCTGGAAATAGAAACTAGGTAGCTTTTAAGAAGACTTTATTAAAAACAATATAAAACTCTGTGTGCATTGAAAAAAGGTATATCTTTCAGGCTACACTCTATGGCCAAAAGCATGTGGACACCTGACCATCAGACCTATATGAGTTGGTTGGGCATCCCATTCCATGGCCAGTAACATGGAGTTAGTTCCCACTTTGAAGCAATACCAGCCTCCACTCTTTTGAGAAGGCTTTCAACAAGATTTGAGTGTTAGTGGAAATTTGTGTCCATCCAGTGAAAAGAGCATTAGAGAGGTCAGGCACAGATGTTGGATGTAGGCCTGGCTCACAATTTCCGTTCCAGTTCATCCCAAACTGCTGCCACAAAGTTGAAAGCATATAATTGTCTGAAACCTCTTTGTGTGCTGTAGAATTAACAATACTCTTCACTGGAACTATGAGGCCGAACCCAAACCCTGAAAAACAGCCCCAGGCCATTATTTGAAATCAAATCAAACTTTACTTTTGGCTCTATGCATTCCTTTAGGTAGCGACGTGCTTTACACCACTCCAGCTGACGCATGGTGCTGCGCATAGTGATCTTCCGACATACAGTTCTTGTGCCGATATTGCTTCCAGAGGCTTTTAGGAACTCTGTAGTGAGGGTGATGCAGCAGACGATATTGGTGGCTCCGCTTTGGGTGTTTGTGTGGTTTACTGCTTTGTGGCTGAGCTGCTGTTGCTCCTAGATGCTTCCATTTCACTTTAATAGCACTTACAGTTGACCGGGGCATATCTAGCAGGGCAGAAATTTCACACACTGACTTGTGCCACATTTAAAGCCAATGAGCTCTTCAATACGACCCATTCTACTGTCAATGTCTGTCTGTGGAGACTGCATGGCTGTTTGCTTGATTTTATACACCTGTTATCAATAGGTGTGGCTGATCTCTGAACTGAACTTGATCATTAGGGGGCGAGTCCACATACTTTTGTCCATAAAGAGTATGCTTATTACTGTAAGAGACGAGCAGGAGAATTATGCATAATCATCATGCAAATTACCAACAAGCCACTGCTGATTCATTGAGGACATCATTTTTTAACTTTTTTTTTGTATCGAGTAATCAAGTTTACTCAATGATTCATGACAGCCCTGATTTCATTATAAAACACATTTGGCATGACTGAACACCAAAGGACAAGAAAGAGATTTGTTTTAGTTTCTCTGACAGACAAAACACAAGCAAGTGTGTACATTCGGAGCTGTTTATTGAATCTATGCCACAAAATGTCCTCTAGTACCATAGGGACATGTGATATGCACAGAAAGTACTAGATCAGCTGCATTCACTACTACCCACCACCAAGGGCCATTCACTAGCGCAGTGAAGCGTTCAGCTTCGTTCACAAAACATGCAGCTGCCAGTCTTTCACACAGCATCCTTACTAGATTTTCCACGTTCAGTATCTCAATGCAGAATCTCTACAGCAAGTGTGCTATGACATCATGTTTCCAAAGGCAGTCGGAAGAATGCTACAAGAAAGCAAAGACAGATTATAAACAAATATGAACAAAAGCCAAAACCTAAATAAGCTTGCTATTTGTTAAGTTGCAAGACCCTTGGTTAATAGTTTATTTTAAAATAGGGGGCCTTTAACTTTGGTACAACTTGCACAGACAGCAAGTGTCCCCTAGGTGGCACCATGTCAATATGAACACACCATCCCAGTCAACATTGTGGACTTTCGATTTACTTGAATAACAGAGGGTTTAAAATTCTTGTGTGCCCTTTTTACCCTCAGAAAACCATAATTGAACTGTAATAGAGCTGCTAATCACTGAAACGCTTCACTGTCTACCAGAAAAAAAGATGTTATCTATAGTTTAAAAAAGTATTACAAAAGAGTAGCTTCATTTCAATTACACGTGATCAGTCGATAAACACGAATGGCAAAAGAACTGTTCCAGTGACTATTACAACAGCAAACAGCAATTTTATGCAAATGAAGTAGCTCAGAAAAGAACCCAGCGTACACCATAAAATAACACTGCTGGTGGTAAGAGTAGTACATAGCAGTCAGAAATGTTGCCTTGGACTTTGTGCCGGGTTGCCAAGTGCTCTTGGATGCAACTGAGTGACGGAAAGCATACATCTGCTACCCAGCATGCTTGCTGCTCAGTCTGTGCTGCAGCCAATCGCAGCCCTATGTCTTTGATTTAGACAGTGGAAGCTAATCAGTCCTAATGCCGGAAAACAGGAGGAATGAGAGAGAGAAACAAGCAGACTGAGGGAGAAAAAAAAATAAAAAGGATGAATCTGCCTTGGAACGACATAAAAGGAAGACATGAAAGGAAGCTCCAAACTTGTAGCCTGCAAAAGAATGTATTGAAAAAAGCCATGAAATGTTAACTGGCTAGAAATATATCTACAAAAATAATGATATACTTCAAGAGTCGGTCCAAACAACCTGAAATTAACATCAAAGCAAAATGCTTTTCAGAACAATTAGAGAATTTTGCAGAATTTGTGCCTATCCCTGACAGGAACATATCAGTGCCTCTCCTGTGACTTTGGATGATGTACGTTCTTAGCAGACACACAAATACTGATAAAGTCTTTATCATAACAAGGTCAAACCAAATACTGTAGAGCTAAGTAACAAACAGTGCTCTATTTCTTGGTACAATGTTAGAATCCTAGTAAATAGAAGTTGCTCTGAGAACAGCAACACAGTGCCTGAAAACAAATGTAAACATGATAATAGCATGTGATCATCTGATAGGACTTACATATAAACACATAAGCAGCATTATATTGTGACAGTATTATTCCTATAATAAACCTACACTATAACACTGTGTGCTTCTATCTGCTAGCTTTGAAACTCAACATATGAAAACAAACCTGGAATCTATTATTTCATATACATATTATTTATTATTTTTGTTCTGGTTGGCAAATAATCATGAACAAAGTTGAAAAACAGTAGATATCTATATTAAATACATTTTTAAAAATGATACAGTATCTCTTTTCCGTACTCTGGAAATGTCTTTTGGACCTTTTGTGGCTTGGAGCTATAAGAACATTCTGGAATGTTTCTGTAGAAATTGAACAATATCGCTTGCATAAGAGAAAGTTCACACGGACAAAAAGTAAAATACAAACAGAAATAAGGGCCGAAGTAGCTAAAAATGAACTCTTATTCATTATAATGCTTTGAAATGCTTCATCATTCATAGTTAAAGGATGGTCAGCTTCAGTAATGACACCCTAAATCTGTTTCCTCATGCACTGCGCGTACAAAAACATGCTATGTTCAGTAAAGGGTTAAAACGGCTGAGGTTAAAGCACCTACACTGACCTCAACAGGTTCTCTCAGCTTTCTCGTAAGATTAAGGGCAGAAATAAATGTTACTGCTGTGTACTATCTTCGTTAAAAATGCCAACTTGTGCAATCTAATCATAGAAAGAGGAGGCAGATATTTTAAGTAAGTCCAAAAAACAACGCTTATGTCAAACGTTACAACACTAAAACTTAAAAATGGAACATGGCTTGGAGATTAAAGGGCCCATATCAAGGAAAGACTCACTCTACTCCAAACTAAGCTGCAAAAATGGCCTGTTTTAAATTCTTTGTTTTTGTGATGTCATGAAAACTAATGCACTTACATATATCCACCCATTCAGCTTACAGCAGTTTAGCTCCTCCCATTGATTTTGAAGTTCTAAGGAATGTTTCAGCCAGGACTGCTTTTTGAGGGCAGCCAATCAGAACAGAGGTTATTTACATGTCAGTCTTAAAGGCACAGTAACAAAAACAGCCTGTTTAATTCTAAGAGATAAACAGAGTTTGAAAATGGTCAAGTAAAACTGAATTATGACTCCTACTACATAAAGCCACACAAACACAAAGTTGACCTCAGGGGGGAAAAAAAAAAAACGTACAACAAATTTGGGATATGCGCCCTTTAAAAGCACTCCTTTCCCAAATGCCCTCTTATTTGACAAGTAAGGGGGTGTGCAATGTACCATTTGCACAGAATCCTTCAAAGTAATAACTGCGGGGGGAAAGAACCTTAATTCTTTAATACTTTAATTACAAATGCTGTAATGAGAGGAAGTGGAATGAGGTTTGAGTCAGAGAGATGGTGTTTTATGGATTGATTGTGTGACTTCCATTCAGATAGATTTGTCTTGATGAGGAAATCAGCAGAAAGGTCCCAGTCAGCGCTGGCCAGCCACCAGAGACATTTTGTCCATTCAGGTATTAAATGACATTTTCAAAAAGCTGCATCGATCTCATGATGTTCTCGTCCTGCGGAGGACAGACAAGCACAGGTGAGACATTTCACACTCAATGCCACAAGAGACGATGGCTTCATAAAAACAACAGGACATTACATTTTAATAAGGCAACCCACAAGCTTGGAGCCACTCATTATAGGGAGATTCTTTCCCAGTGAAAGCTTCTAGCTGCTAGCTTCCAAATCCAACTCAACAATCAAAACAAACTGGAATCTATGATTTCATATACGTATTACCATGAAGTTTTATGGCTGATTTCTTCACAGCCAAATTGGCAGATGCTGATTTTTTTGGTCGATTTTGGCTAAATGAACACATGAAGCACATTTCTAGTACTTTTTCTTAGCCAAAGTCATGACATAACATTATTGGACCATTACTATATACTGCCTGTGTATATAACATTTATCCAATAAAATGCTGTATCGAAGGTAAGAGGCAATTGACTGTTTAGCACAGTGGTCTCCAATCCTGGTTCTGGAGAGCTGCCTCGCTGCAGAGTTTAGTTCCAGTCTCTATCTAATAAGATGCCCCACCCCTTACTTAACTCTAATGCATCTGATCCAGCCAATCAATCAAAGACTTGGGAAGAGGCTGGTTAGCTGGAACAGGTGTGGCACATTGTGGTTGGAGCTAGGCTCTGCAGGAAGTTAGCTCTCCAGGACCAGGGCTGGAGAGCTCTGATTTAGCACAAAGAGTCATGCATAATTATGCTGTAATATTTTGGTACAGGTGTAGCAGCAGCATTCAAATACAGCGCGAGTGCACCCACCTGCCTATCATTATCTACATCATGAAATGGCAACACAGATCAAATAATACTGACTGAATGCTGATTACTCTTACATAGGTAAGACAATACCATGCAAAAATGTCATCCTACTACTACAGTTTCATTATATTATTTTATTCAAATATATTTGATGATGAAATTTAACTAAACAGAGGAAACTGCATGCACAGTATTTGTATGTATAATTTTAAAAAGTCTTACATTTTGGCAGCAGTCTATAAACTCGTCTATGGTGACCACTCCATCCTTATTTTTGTCCATTTTCTGTTGTCAAGACACAGAAAAAAGACAATTTCATCATCACCACTTCTGCTCTACCCTGACACACACAGCTACAGCAGTATGCGAACACCACAGCGATTAACGAGAGAAGTGAAAAGTCTTCTTCTCATAAAAATGCCCATTTTCACAGTAAGTCTAGAGAAAATAAATCAGACTGAAGGCTAAACTCAGGACACTGATTGCAGAATCTATTTCTTAAGCTCGATTTGAGCTGGATTAGTGTTACCTTGGGAGGTTCTGTAATCTGAGCAATTATTAAGAGATGCATGATTTTAATCAGGTACAAATCTGCAATGCCTTTAGTTTATACAGGTCTGCTAAGTAATCATTCTGGAGTGAATTACCTTCTATAATTGACCAAACCCAGAGATTCCTCTAATTATTATTAACTATCCAAAACAACCAGTAAACCTATTTTTTCTTTGAGCTTGTAATGTTGATATGATAATGTTAGGACATAGATAACAGTGGTAAAAAAGTTTTCTTTGGGGATTATTTTGTGTTACAACACTCTGCATGTACCTCTAAACCACATGTCAGTCTCCAGTTCTTGCAGGACAAAACACTGCAGACTTCAGCGCACTGCCTCATTAAACACACCTGATTTAGCTCATGAGCTAATCGGCAAGGCCTTTATGAACTGAATTCAGAGTGTTGTATGAGGGTAAACACTAATATCTGCAGCACTTTGGCCTGGAAGGTGGCCAGTTTGACATGCCTGCTCTAAACCATGAATGTGTTTTTAAAAGTACATTAAGCCAAAATCAGATCTCAAAACTATAGTAAAACAACGTCTCAGACATCAGGCATTCATAATCATTTCATGTAATAACTTTGTGATGTAGCTTTTAGAGGCATTAAACTCTTCAGACATCTGGTTTCTGTCACCACCACTGTGAACAATTCTGACTCTGAAAGTTTTACTAGAATAAAGAATTCCACATCAAACTTCTCTCAAGGACTTTTAAATCTTAACCATTACATCTTGCAGAACTAAAAAAAAAATAGTGGAAAGAGTGGAAAAAGTGGAATTCCCCCTGAAGTTCAAAACAGGACTACTGTGATCTACAGCCTAATGCTGTTCTTGTTTAACATTAATTGGATGTTAGTTTTTGTTGTTTGTTTGGACCCCTGTAACTGTAATCTTAATGTGGATGTGAACATCCAGGCCATGAGGCTTTCTGCATATAAAACAGGTAGTCAATACCCTTACAAATTACATTACTAGGGCTCCTCTGGTAAAACTAATCCAGCTCCAATTGTCACAATGAAATCCACAAGCAAAAACATTGTTAACCTTAATGCATGTTATAGGAATGTTGGACCATTTCTATTGATCCAATCATCACGAAACACACAATATAAAGAGCAGCTTCTTTTTTTAAAATCAAAACAAAAATGCAACAATGCAGTCATTCCAGATATTCTTAAAAAGTCATTTTACCTGGAAAAATATCTCCACGTGTTGTCTTGGAGTTTCCTCTTTAAGAATAGGATATGTGCATTTGCCCATCATGTCGTAGATGGCTTTCATGATGTCTAACATTTCCTGTGTGACAGAAATCAGGAATGATTGCTTTTCCATGTTAAAATGCGAGTGAAAAACTCTTAACAAATAGGTTTTCTCTGCTTTAGAACTGACGGTACCTCTTTCGTTATATATCCATCTTTGTTAATATCATACAGGTTAAAGGCCCAGTTGAGTTTCTCCTGGACTGTCCCTCGGAGGAGAATGGACAGACCCATTACAAAATCCTGCAATCAAATCAAGCAGAAGGACAGTCAGAATGATTCAAACCTCTCTTCAGTTACAGGAAGAAAAGGACATATAATTCACCCAGTTGTGCTTCACACATCATAAACTACAAAGGATCTCTTAGACTGCACATCCTACATAGGCTTGTGAAATTACCAGCAGACCTGAGGACAACAGTAAAGCAGAAGCAGGCACAAGAATCTAGCTGATAATTAAAGCATAAATCCAACTTTCATTTATTAAAAATTATAATGGCGATATTCTCATTTTCTTTAATTGCCAACATGCTGTAGGCCAAGCAACGCTTGTTAATAAATAAAGCTTCAGAATCCACATTGACTGCATGGAGAACAGGACACTTCCAGCAGCACCCAGGCTGGAGAGTATGATTTCATGTGGTGCTGTAACACTTTTTATGGTTTTCCTTAGAGGGGGAAAAAGAATTAAAGTGCACCCAATGAATAGAAACAGAAATAGCAAGTTGGGCAGGTGTTCACAGAGCCAGTTTTTGAAAAATACGATCATTGTGAATTTGGGTACTCTAACTGCACAACATGTGTTGGCTTGAAATATTAAATAAAGTAAGTGTTACTTACTTCAAAACTCACTGAGCCGTTGTGGTCTGTGTCGAACGCATTGAACAGAAAGTGTGCATATGTGGACGCATCTGAAACAGTAACCAAAACCAGCTTAGTACTTTCAATCAAAGCATTACAGTTCATAGTACATTGTTGCCTGTATTACATTTATGTATTATTAGTGCTCGGTAACATTTTGTCGATAGTGGTACACTGTTATTGAAGTGAATTATATTGCAGTTTTTAATCAGTACTGCTGAAACTAATACTCCGTATATGCCATTTACTATGTGCTTCATATTGTTTAAAATACATAAAAACTAAGTAACTAGTAGGTTTTCTTTATGGAAATGTGCTTTCTGTTCAGTTAACGTTTACAATACTGTGCAAGCTCGTCTCTGGTGTCATTTGTGGTTCCAAACTGGTGTCAAACGGTTCAACCAAAACAACCTGTAGTCCTATTTAGATGGGATTAAATTAAATGAGGTCCTGGGGTAATTTCCTCTTTTATAGGTGCTCCTCAGTGATTTTACTGCCATGCGGATCAGCCATGTTGGTGTTTTTCACCCTCCTGCCCTGAAAATATTATAGTCTGAATTACCCAACCTACATATTTCACCTAACTTAGCAGTATTAAGCCTAATATCAGTTCCATACAGACACACATCTCTGCACTGTTTCAGGTAGATGCCGCATCATTGGAAAAAAAAAGATTTGCTGCTACTCACTCTATTTATTAGAGACCATCTCCACCAGGGAGTAAACACTCTCTGAATTGTGAAATGAAAAGTAGATGCTTTTGAAGAATTACTCCAGAGTGGTAAAAACCTGACTCACACGTAAACATTTTCAAGAGGAGAAAGGCTTTAAAATCAATAAGAAAAGCAAGACCCTGTATCTAGTGTACTGTGACGTAATGTGACAAAATTTATTACACTAATGAATACTGAGGTCATTTTGCCTATACTAAGTTCTGATATCACATAATACTGCCATATATTTGAGCTTTATTAATATGCATATTTTCCGCATCATCTGTTATGCCCATGTAAATAAGCTTTTGTATTTTTGAAAGAGGCCTATGCTTATTTGAAGAAGAAACAGAAAACTGTTTTCTAATTACATTTTTTCCATTGTAAGGAAATGTCTGTAGCCTAATGCAATATTGTTCCTTTTTTTGCATTTAGTACAATTCCAGTAAGCACTGGCATGTGTTTTTGCTATTATTCAACAAACAGAATAATGGTTCACTTAGAGTTATGCAATAGTGAGGTAATATCTTCCAGGCTATTAGGATAGTCCAAATGGCAGTCAGCAGAAACAGGAGGAGTTTTTATTTGCCATTGTTCTGTTTGTTAGGTTTTATAGAGTGAAACATGTCAAATCCTCAAAGGTTTTGTCACTGGAGAACTGCAAATCCCAGAAATACTTTAGCCCGTTTCTCTGACTAGCTGTCACAGAGCTTAATAGACAAGAGTGAACTACAACAGCAGCCACTTCCACTGCAATATTTATACCCAAAAGCCATTAATCACTGTGTATGTATCTTTCACAGAGGATCTTTGGTAGTGATTTCTCTTCATTATTGCTTTACAGCGCTGGTCAATATTTAGAGATGAAAAATACTTGAGAGGCTGCACTTTGCTGTTATACATAAGTACTATTTTGGAAGATTTATACTTCGCTCAAATATTATTAAAATGAAATACCTGCACTTTTAATTACAGTTTCCAAAAAAAAAAAACAAAATACACAGTAATGCTTTACAATAAAGGGTTTATGAATGGTTTAACTGTAAATTGAGCCATAAACAATCTAAAAATCATGAATAAACAGTTATAACCTAAATTAAAAAAATATAAATTAAAAGAACAACAATGATCTACTGCCTGCCAAATATTGAGCCCACATTTATCTATGCTGTTAAATCTCAGATTTTGCTCTTCTGAGGTCAACACATAAGTTAGCCATGGGAGTGAAAGTCAAGGTTCAGTCCACCCACAGATTTGTCATGCTCATCCAAAAAGTCAGTCCCTGTACCGCTACTGGGACTAAGACTTAAGAGTGCACAGAAAGTATGTATGTACTTTTCACCCTGATAAGGTACTGATAATGCTCAATAACACAATATCTTCAACGTATACCACAGCATCAGGTTATCAGATGATATTCAAGTTTGCATTAATACAGTTAGCCCATGATGTCTGAGTACTGCTAGTCTACGCTAAAAGCATACCTTACAAACCTGACACTAACATTAAAGTTCTGGTCTGTTTTGCTCTCTTGAAATTACACCAAAGGGAAACTTTGATAATATTGTAAACACTAACAAACAGAAAACAGATTTACAGAAAGGAAATGTATTATTTTGTGCTATATTTTAGGTTTTTTATAATATGTTGAAAAGCAAACAAAAGCGCTACATTTAATAACATGGTCATTTGAACTGGGGTGTTCAAACTTTTGCAAACAACTGTATCAAAACAATCTGAAGCATGCAGCAAATTAAAGGCAAGTTTCTGTAATCAATCAATTATGCTGAAAATTCATATTGTGTGGCTCCAAAACTGGTATAGAACATAGGCAACCCTATGCTTTCTTTTCTTGTAAATTACTGCCACTCTGACTACATGCAGCAACACTGTAATACACTACCACTATGGCATTCTTTAAATTGGCAAGCACAGTGCAGTAACTCAACTGAATGTGACTGTATATGTGAGGGGAAAATGGTAGGTAATATCTGCAGATGTACTGACCTCCTTGTGGGAAGAACTGAGCGTAAATGTCCTTAAATGTGTCTTCATTGACCACACCACTTGGACATTCCTGTAAGAAAGGAAAGCATTACTTCAATATGTAGCATTATCTTCAAAAACAGATTCCTTTAAAGAGTCATATTATAGAAAGGCCTATTATGAAAGATGATATGGCCAATGTTACAAAAAGCTTTGTATGAACTGTATCATATAATGACCTCTTTTCCAAACCTTTTTCAGAACAGCTAAAATGTGGCTCACTTTGCAAAATGTGAATTATTAAAAACACATCAGTTTTATACATGAGGACAATGTACTATAAACCACATATGAGCAATAATGGGATCTCTTTCCACAGTGCTGCTCCCACAAGGACTGAGGAAGCCAGTGTTGTCTAGAGGCTTTATTCATGTTTCGCAGTCTTGTAAGAGATGATTTTTCTTCATTGAATCATTATAGCTGATTCAGCGGCCGTAATGAATGGCGAGACTCACCCCTGATTTATGGCAAGAGCACTTGAATGGAATTTACCCAAGTGCTTAACAGATAAGGCAGGCTCAGTAGAGCATCATTAATATAAAGGAAGAGAAAATACCAGCAAAGCCATAAGAACGCTGGGGTTTTAGAAGAAATACATCTTCACTTGACTTTCAATAGCCCGTAAAGGTTATATTTGCACGGCTTTTTGTATTGATATGTTAATGCATGTCAGCTGGCGCTTTCAAAAAAATACTTACAGGAAATCTCATTATGACATTATACTGAGGGCATTTTAATATTCTCCAACAGGGGATTTCAATAGCCACAGGCCAACACAGTTCTATTTTATTCAATTACCATTTCTTTCTCCATACACCTTTGATATACATACACAGCTGAATGCAAAGTTCGGGCACCTCTGGTCAAACTGCATATTGATTTTTTTTAATGGAAAAAAATGAACACAAGCAAATTATTTTATAAAATATATAATTTTTTCTGTGAATATTAATGCTTACAAATAGTACTTGTGGCATGTGCAAAAGTTTGGACACACTACTAAGTCAGTACAACATATTATGGTGAAAAGGTTGTTTTTACTTCAGTCCACAATACCTGCTTCCAAAATGCCTCTGCTCATCTGCTTATCAGATGTTGTTTACCAAACTTTAGACATTGACTTTTGTGAGGAAGTTGCGGGGAAGGTTTCCTTCTGATGACTCTCCCATGTAGATGCAAGCAGCTCTGCACAGGAGAATAGTGCAAAAACAAATCCTGTGTCAGCTAAACCTTCCAACAGGCCCTTTGCTTTGCCTTTCTGGCCTGTATACAAGCAGTTCTATCTGAGAATTTTCTTGGTCTTCCAGACTTTGTCTTAATTTCCACAGTTCCCCTTAACTGCCATTTCTTAATGACATTTTAGACAGCTGGAAGTGTTCTGATATTTTTTTATAGCCTTTCCCTGCTTTGTAGGCATCAATTAGCTTCCTTTTCAGGTCCTCTGAAATTGTCATCGACTGATAATTCCTGAAAGGGTGTCAAAACTTTGGCACATGCCACAACTATCTGTTTAAGTTAATCAAGTATAAAGTGACTGCATTAACATTTGCAGAAAAAGTAATTTACATGAGCGTAAATGCAAATGAAAATACATATTGAATAATATGTAATTGCATAATGCACTTATTTCTTTCAATAAAAAAACAAACAAAGACAAACAGCATTATTAATCTGATGAACAAATCTTAAGTGAGTGAGCGAGTCAGGTCCATGAGGTGCTTTGTAACTAAAAACAGATTTTCCAATCAATGGCCTGTAGCTTAATCTAATATTAACAGCTTTATTAAAAAATAAGAAATGAAGTTCTTAGACTTGGTGGCTTTGCTTATTTTTAAACCTTTTCAATGAAGCCTAAGCATCACACCAGGCTGACCATCTTTTTACCATTAGCTTGAAATGGTATGGAAAAAAATACTATAACAATACTGCACAGAGAGCGGTTTGCTTTATGAAAGCTGTATATATGTAAAACTCTTTAAACTGACCACCCAACAGAGGAAAAAAGATAGGGACCTCTCTGGTTTAATTACATTAGTAAGTAAAGTCTGGCTTATCAAAAGGGGTTCTAGCAGGAGTATCACTGTAAGATGATCACTGTTCAAATACAACACTTATGGGAAATTGAGCATTACTGGCTTTTATTGCTACTTTATATTGATGCCCTCTCTCTCCAAACACCAGCAAAGAGCAAATCTAATCAAACAGCATTATGCTCATACTGGTTTTCAAAAAAAAAGAAGAAATCTGCTTTATGAACACAGAAATGATCTCAAAAGAAGTCTAATTACACACCAGGGACAGACTTTGCGCATGCATTAGTGTGTCCATTATCAGGCTGAAGCAGTAGGAACAGTAAGTAGCTCCAATTCATTATCCACCACAGAGCAGCTGGAAACTCTGGAGTTTCATAGGGAATACAGCACAATGGCCTCACAGATAATAGAATATTTTAAAGTCCTGATCTTTTTCAAAGTCCATCTGGGTACTATTCATTGAGTCTTACCTGGGAGTTTATGCAAGAGCACAGTGTGGAGCTCAAGAGAGCTTGAAAGTGAAACTATTATAGCACAGCTCCTGGTTTTTAGGGCAAGGTAAACAACCCAATTACAGCAGTCCCTCTGGTTGTGTACAGAATAGCTGGACGAAGGCCAAAGGATGCAGAAAAGCAGTGGAAAATGTGTGAAGGCTCTAAACTTTAGACATATAGCCTTTAGTACCAACAAAGTACTAGCCTTTAGTATTAATACAGACTTAATGAAACCAGTACTGCCCGTAAGATACATCTTACTACTTCAACCATAAAGCCTTCTTTTCTGTTAAAACACTTAGACATGGGGACTAAACTGAACCAACAGTAAAATGGCATGTGTCAAACATCTCTTTGCCATAAAGAATTATTTCAGAGTGTTTCAATGTAATCTCTATTAGGCTTGAGTTGACTGACGATAGCATTGTGAAACACCGAAAGATTTATCGCAATTGCCAGTTAAGTGGGATGTCACAAAAGGTTAAATGTCAGAAAACTTGCCTTGCTCAGCTAGAAGATGGACATAAGTAAACAGTCTCATGATCTTTGTTTTCTTATTTGTATGTTGCCTTTAGAATGTTTTCTTTTCGTATGTAGTCCATGTCCACACCTAAATATGTTGTCCAGTTTCAGAACATTCTACAACACTGCAAGGCAGTGCTTTTTTGTTTTCTTTTTAAACCTGTGGTCATGCTTGCTAAACAGATAAAGCCATGCTGCAGCCTTCCATGAACAGAATGCATTATTTTGCAAGGGCTAAAATGATGTTACATAAAAGAAAATAAAAATAAAAACATACAAAGCTTAGCTTTAGCTGTCTGTTTATTTGACCAAGGAGCAAATCTTTAGGCTATAAATGCATGATTTATTAAACCTTTAGCAAAAACTACCAAAAAATACTGATAACCAAACCATAAACAAGAACAAAGTAAGCTTACAAGTTTCTGAGCATAAATACGAGCATGTTTATTTTCTCTGATTTAAGCATGGTGTTACCATATTACCAGCTGAAACAGGTAAAGGAAAATAAAGCCACAGATATCTACTAAGAGGATTTGCAGACTGCAAGTTATGAGCAGCTCTCAGTTAGTATTCAAAGTTTTTTCTGAAAATGCACTCACATGATCACATCACTTGTCTGCCACTGCAACCCCCTCACGATACAACTGTCAGTCGGTGATGGTTACAGGCCACGATTAGATGATAGTATATTGCACATGATCTCATAAGCCTAATCTATCTGCCACATCTGTAATATACAGTTACCACTGGCAATAACTTCCCTCTACTTACAAATAAACAAACAACTCGTTGCTGAAGCATCTGCCTATTGGCTTCCATCATAAGTGCCTTTTGAGTTTTTAGTCATTTTCTCAGGGAAAAGGATTCATATCACTGTCTGTAGTGAGGAACATATGTACAAAACATCTTGTTGCCACACTTAAACACTTGACAAATTCTTAGAAAACATAAATTTTAATGATTGATATTCTTCATTTCAGATGACCTGATTTCTAATACCAAGGTATGTGAGACCCTCTACTGTGGAGGCAATGTGCATGTTTAGTAATCAACTCTTAATGAACACTTATCGAGAATCATAAATCAAAGCACTGTTTCTGCTTTTACTGACTTTGAGACTCAAGCAGGAATGACTGCCTGAACTTAAAATGAACTTCATCTGCCACTGTTCCTGTGTGTATTATATTCCAGTTCACAGATGAGGCCAATATCATCAAGCAGCGCTGCAGAACTCAGTCTTAAAATAACCAAGTCCAACGAAGTGTTTGTTCAAAGTTTTGGACAATTGCTGGAGTGTCTTGCCCAGTGCTTTTGCACTATGAGATTTACAGAGCAATAGAAATAGGTAGAAGAGTGTGTGTGTCTGTGTGTGTATTGGTTTAGCTGATACCTGAGAACACATTCAGTTCATCTGTGTTCCCACTTGGGATATGAAGTTAGAAGTTAAGCAGGCCATGGAGGCCCAACTTTTCCTGCCCTCTGTTCTAAATCAGACGTTTACCCAAGAAGGGTATTTATCCCATGACAATACTGCTTTATTCTGAAAAGAACTAGAAGCTAACTCCTCATGGTGCCAAGAAACTTCAGACTGCATTGGCAGATCTATTGCAAAGCAGGGGGTGGCAGCTGGTATCCCAATGGGGTAACCTAAGTTACCATTGTACCTCTGCAGCCCCAGAAATCTAATGCAAATTTTTTTTCAGTATGATGTCATTATACTGCACAAAACCCCTAAAATGGGCAAGGGAAATATGCAAAAATGCTGTGTTTATAACCCACCAAGTCTTGGCACATCATTCCACAAATATTGTGCACATACACAATCTTCTGTGTTCATCACTAAACTTGTGGTTCTGAACTATTTTAATTCACTTCATCACATTATTCATCACTATGATGGCCCTCTATGCAAAACAAAGTTGTTGAGTTATTATAACTTATTATTCAGTAAGTACTGTGAATTATTCTGCTCAATTCACTACTACAAAACTATCATGTAAGTCATGTAGTTATAAGACTGAACCTCTAAAGTTTAAAGTGTGTCCCTCATGTTCAATGTTTTCATATCAGATCATGGCTGTACATTCTTTCAAGTCAATGTAGAAATATAGAAGAAAGTGCCTGAAAGTTGTTTTAAAAACATCACACTGATTTAGAAACAGTTGAGAAGTTCGGAAACATTTATAATAGTGCACGAGGCACAGCTCTGACTCCCTCTTGTAATGATCCGGTCCATGATCTAAATGCCAGATCAAAGGAAACTCTTGATATTCTCGCACCAATCAAATAGAAGAAAATCTCATGAATGAATGTGGAAATATGCCAGCTTTAGAGGAACTGTTGTAAATCAGAGCACATCTGGAGACAATCTAGGTGACGTAATTAGAATACATATCAATTTTCATAGCTATGCTGATGACACACAATTTCCATTCCTTCTGAAAATCAAGACTTAGTTGACAAGTTTACCAGCTGTGTGTCAGATATTTCTCAGTGGATTTCGACAACTAAATTAGGAAAAAAATGAAATACTGATCCTTGGTACTAAAACTAGCTAGGTTCTATAGCTTCATAAGCTGAAGTACAAAATCTGGGTGTAATCTTAGACTCTGAGCTAATTTGTTACAAGCAGAACTGATTACTATAATGCTCTTCTTATTGGGCTTCCCAAGAAAACAATCTATCCTCTACAACGCATACAAAATGCAGCAGCACACATCCTAACAAAAACAAAACAAAAATAAGAGCTCACACATCTCCCGTTTTCAAAAGAACCTGCGCTGGCTGCCTGTATCTTTCAGGATAGACTTGAAAGTTCTGCTACTAACATTTAAGGCTCAAATTGAGCTAGCACCCACACACCTCACAGAATGTCTGTCTGTTTATTTCCTAGCCTGGGCTCTTAGATCTGTAGACACTGGCCTTCTGCAAATACCTTCCATAAAACACAGAAAACTTGAAAAAAGCCTCTTTCAGTTATTATGCCTTTAAACTTTGGAACTCAATTCCACCTTTTATTAAACAGTCAAGTTGAATGCACAATTAAGAAACATTTAAAAACATCTCTAACTTAGCATTTAATTAAAATCAAATTAAAGTCTTTTTGGTATTTATCTTTTTAATTTGGTCTGTGTTATTGCCTTTATAACTTTAAATTAATACTCATAGATTTATCAGCTGTCTGCAAAGCAATTTGAGCTGCTACCAGTATGAAAAGTGCTCCATAAATAAAGTTATTATTATTATTATTATTACTATTATTAAGAATAATAATAATAATAATAAAGAGGTTAAGGTTGTGACAACAGGATTAGGGTTTAGGGTCATCTTAGAAACAGAAGATATTAGCTTATCACTGGCAATAGATTTAGTCATAAATTCTGTGCTGTGGAATCTAATCTACCAAGCTGTGAAGCTAAAGTTATTTTCAGAGCACAGTTCATCAGAACAGAAATAGTGCCATATTAACGAGCTGTGCCATATTATAAATGTCCAATGCATTATAAGTCCGGTTCATAAAAAGTCACGAAAGTCAGTTGTTTTTTGACGTTTGTTTTCTCAGTGTTCAAGGTGTTTTGTGGATTGTACACAGAGATACTAAACAGAAAGATCCATCCTCGGTGAAGAAATGCAGCATTTATGTATAAAAACAGACCAACACAAGACAGTTAAAAAATGGTTGACAAATCAAACTTACAATTTCACCCCCTAACACAAACGTAGCTGACAGGACAAGATATGCTTGGTGTCCAAAGCGCTTCTTTAGTTTTACACTGGAGCTACGAGGCAAGTGTATTTACCAAGTAATGGAAGTCTGCGTCCCTCAAAATCTGTTTGGGTGCCACAGACTACTGATTATATTAGCCTATTATTTGTGTCACTGTGAACCTGAGATTCAAATATTCTCCTGAGCTACAGTACTGTTCAATAGTCAGAGATAACCCTTAATTTATTTAATTACCAGTCAAAAACAGCAGTTAAATGTAATTTATGTCTTCTCCACTGAGAGAGGACAACTCAACATTACGAGTCTGAAAGGAAGTTTAGCTGTTATTGAAAAAAATAGCCCTGCTGATTTTTTTTTAATTCTCCTGAAAAAGGATGGGTGCTGCAGTAACGGCAAAGAGTGGACTCTGGATGATATTGGAAAAAATGTATTATATTTAGTTGTTGAGGGTTCTGCATAATTTATTGTTAAATATGTTACTGCTTTGTGCTACTGTTTCAAAGTTTGAAGACATCTATGATTTCGATATGGCTACACTACTGGAGGCAACAACTACCACGGCAGGTTTTAGGAGAGGTTAAAGTGATATTATATAATGCTTTAAACAGGAGTATTGTTTACATACCCTTGAAAGTTTGAAAACAGACAGCTAAACAAAGAGAAGCGGCCCAGGAGGACCCATGCACTACAGCCTGCATGAATGTAATCAAGGACAAACACAACTGCTACTTATTCTTGTCCAGAATTCAAGAAGCCAAAAGCCCAGTGCTGAATATCTGTAGAATTTATGTCTTCACTGTGAGAGGACAACTAAAAGGATGTCTGAAAGGATATATAGCTGTTATTTAAAATAAGGCAATGGACAAAGAAGAAAAATCAGCTATAAACAGAAAATCAAACCAACTTCTAAGATTGAACTTTGGAGGTGTGGAAAAATATGGAGGTGTGGAAAAGTAATGGAAGCTGTAATAAAGTCAAAGTGTGGATTAAATACTTAAAAATGTATTATATTCAGTTGCTGAGAATTCTGCATAAGTTTCTGTTAAATATGTTACTGCTTTTTTCCTTACACTGTTACACAATTGACTGGAGGTCAACTCTGTAAAAAGACAAACCTATAAAACTGTAAAAGCTTCAGAATTTGTGTCACTCATGCTAGTAATTTTAATGACTGCTTCCACAACAACACTGCATGGCAGAGATGATTTGTTAACATTAATATATTTTAACAGGTTTTCAGTCCTGGGCAAGTTTATAAGTGGTACATAAGGCCATTTAGCCCTGAAAAGAGCATTACTAGCTTAGAGAATAACAGCAAGTCAGCTGGACAGAAAAATAAAATAAACAATTGACAAAAAATTGACACCGGCAATAACTTAACCTGGTTAACATACTTGTCAGCATAGTAATACTACAGAAATAAAGGTGAGGTCACATGGAGGCCAATGGACACATAGGGATAGTTTTCTGGATACAAATTAGAAAAAAGTACAAGACAGACTCTCCACTGACAGGCAGCAATGTCAATACTGTGACAATATTAAGTACAATTTAAACATTTTATTCTGTTAAGGAATTGTGAATATAGTCTCATTTCAACATAAGCTTACTGCAGCTATGACTAAAAGAAATCAAACAAAATGTTCAAATTTACTTAATCAAGCACAATACAGTTCCAAAACAGTAACAACCACATTTTTTGTGGGAAACAACTGAAAAGAAAACGGAACTGAATTGTGACATTAAAACTGAATGACTAAACTGATCCACACAACTTACATAATCAGTTGTAGTGTGATATTTTCACAGTAGTCAAAAAACAGTCAAAACATTTTGAAGTTTCACAATGTTTTACAATATGACACTAAGCAACCTTTCAAAATCAGGTTGTGAAAATTGAAGGAAAAATTCTAACGAAACATGCACATCACCACGCACAACTAAATATAATATTTCAGTATTTAATGTGTCCAGCCTTTGCCTTTATTACAGCTTTTCAGACTTTCTTTCAGTTTTTTAAAGAAATCTACAGAGATATTTGTCCACCCTTCCAAAGTTCAGTGAGAAGCTGGTTGCATTTTCTGCTCTTCACAAACCAAATAATCTCAAACATATTAAATAACGTTGGGGTGATCAGTCCATTGTTCTGAGAACACCAGCAGCTTCTTGTTTTTCATCTATTCCCTTTTCTTAGTACCGGCTTCCTTAGTCAAGTGGATTATCTTATGTGAAATCTCCTCACATACATCTCCTGAAAAATGAATAACTTGTACATTATGGTTGTTTTCACTGAAAATTAAATAAATGAAGAGTGGTCTCTGACTTTTGCACAACACTGTATATGGATTACTGGAAGCATAGAAACACTTCTCGTAAGTTTCATATGTAGTATGTAAGCATTAGCACATAATACATGCAATTTTCTGCGAGGGTAAATAGCTTAATCTGAGCATTTTTACTAAATAAACATTTTTTCCAAAAATGGAATATATGAATGAGAAATTCAGTCAGTAAACTTCTGTGCAGAACTGTACATAGCTATTGTCGAACAAAAGAGAAACTCACTTAATTTTTTGAAATAGCTCAGCTAGCTCTCTCTATTTCCAAAGCTAGCCCTATTAGTGAGTGTATTGCAAACACAGCAGGTGCCAAATATCCCTGCTCTTCTTTTTTAATCATGCTTCAGTGGCATTTTCCAAGTGTGAGGGTATATAAAGGCCATTTTCAAATCCCATAAGTAATGTACTGCCATGATTGATGAGTACAACAATAAACCACACAGCATTTTTCATTCTATCATCAATCATACATTATCATACTCTAAAGGTTCATCTTCAGTGGTATCCTGAGAATGAAACTACAGAATCTTCAAATTAGATTGTACTATAGCAAGTAAATAAACACCCCACAACAGCTTACGGTGACTAATCTAACACACAACTCTGACATAAAGGGGCTGTGTCTGAGGGGCTTTGTTGTTGTACTGAGCGCTGGTTAATTAAATGGGAATGTTTTGTGTAGCTGTCATCCTCTGGCTCTTGTGCACACAGGATGAGACAGAGTCAGAGTAATTACCATCTAAAGAGATCCTGCTTTTCCCACAATGCCATCAAGTACTTCAGCTGCCTACCAGTCAAGAGTTCTATTAACATCTTTTAGACTGGAGGAGCAACATAAGGTTCATTACAGTTTCTAAATAAACAGAGTGTAATTAAAAGTATTTTTCTGTCTAGTCATCCATGATCATTCAATAATTAGCTTACATAGTAACAGCGTAGTGTTTTGAAATGAAGCTGTTTCAAACAAAGTTTGAAGGCATCTACAATTTTAATATGGCCGCAGCACTAGAGGCAATAACTACCATGGCAGGTTTTAGGTAAAAGGGATATTATGCAATGCTTTAGAGAGAAGTATCGTTTACAAACCCTTGAAAGTTTGAAAACAGACAGCTGAACAAAGAGAAGCTGCCCACGAGGATAAACACAACTACAGCCTGCATGGATATAATCAAGGATGAAGGGAACTTATTCTTGTCCAGAACTCAAAAAGCCAAAAGTCGGAAGCTGAATATCTGCAAATAAAATAAAAATACTACAGTTCCATTGCAGACCACTGTTTAGAACTGCTTTAACTGTATTTTTGCCTCAGTTAACTAAGACCCTGTTGAACATTTGTACAATACTTTTGTACATACTAAATGTATTCATTTGATTGTGTTAGGAAACAAGAGGCGTTTATTTTAAACAGACTCTTCCAAGACTGTAATTTTCCATTTGGCAAAGTATTCTCTCAAAAGGCGGCTGGCACGTGTCAGATTGTTATTGTTTCAGCAGTTTCATTCAAAATGCCATAGTGCCTTTGTACACTTCAGAGCTCATGACCCCATTAAGAAAAACAGCTCCAGACTTTTATGTTTCCACCTCTGTGCTTTACAGTACTGTTAGTGGAGTCTGGTTAGAGTTCTTCTTTCTCTTAGGGCTCACCCAAACATTTTACAGGCTTTGAATACTCGTTGGCATTTCTGAATGAGTATATGAATATTCATTCATCATCCTATCACAATATATCTATCAGGCTGCAACAATGTACTAGTAGTGCTGGATAAAGCCTGCCTACTCATGTCCCATATGTTGCTATAAAACCTGTGACTGTAGCCCTCTTTTTCAAATCCAGACTTTACGAGTCATGCTACGAGTGTAACTAGAATAATAATTTCATTTTTTACCATTACAGATTTAGTTCATTTATTTTATTGAGTTATTTTATTTGGCTAGTTCAGCATTTTATATAATGGAAAGCAGCAGTAAGGGTGATACAAAGGCTCAGTTGAGCTCAGTCAGAGCCAAGCTCCAGACAGTGGAGTGGAGGACTGAGGAGCTTTTTGGAACTACAGGCCCGTCTAAATGCAAAGGGTACCACCCTTGAAGCTGCAGCGCAAGTGACGGCAGAACTCACCACAACAAAGTTTGAGGCTCTGAGCTCTCCAGTTTTAGCGTTTTCCTTTCCAGAGACAAACTAGTGGTACTTGGATACTTATTCCTGTACTTGTATATTAGGAAGGATTCATTAAAACTTGTCAAACCTCCATAACTGATTAAACTGAATCTGCTAAAATGTATTTTTTTATTATTTTCCATATGTTATATTTAAGCTAAGATTTTTGTAAAATAGAACACCAAGTGTAGCAAACCAATACTAAAGTACAAATTACGTGCGTCAGCCCTAGTTTCTCCATATAAAGAGTCTACAATCAGGTTGATGAAAAACAATTTTGAAGTAATTTATATAACTCCATAAATGTTTACCAATATTCAGTGGTTAACATGCCTTTTTTTGCAATTTTTCTTTTCTTTTCTAAGTGTTTTGGCCTCCTGTCCACACGAAAATGCCTTTTATACTTCTAAAACGTTTTTTTTCCTGTGTGGACAGGAAGCATTTTTTTGAAAATGCTGAAAATCGTGGTTTAGGATGTAGCACTGATGTTGTTTTGCTGCGTTGATTTTTATCTGCCTGTATGGCTGATGACTGGGTTGTTCTGTGTGATCAGTATATCGGGTTGGATTATCTTTACTTAATTTAGCTTTACTTCAGTATTACAATGTCGGTCCTCATATGAATCCTTCCCTTTTCGTTATTTCTCATTTTCATAATACTTTAAAACAACTTGTGTGGTTGCATTTGCAGCACGCTGCCTTGCACTCCATTTCTCGAGCAACACACAATTGCAATGTCCTTACCAAGGCATTTCTAGTAACAACTGCTACATGACATTGACATAACTCTGCCATAGACATGTCATGGCAGATGTCATATGCTGTCATGAGTGGTCATGGCAGTTTATGTCCGGTAATAACAGTTTTACCGTAACAGTTCATTTTGTCATGACAGATACAATAATGGCTAAGCAGAGTATACAGCAAAGATCAGCATGCGACATAATCTGTTATGAAATGTGTCACAGCACATTTTCAAACATTATGGCATCTGTCATGACAATTACTGACAATGGCAACATGACAGTTACATTACTGAACAAAATTGGTCACGACAACTCATGACACCTGCTATGACATGTTTATGGCATGGTCACGTACATGTTATGTAGCAGGGATCGCATAAAACATTGCACAATCCAGTTATAAATGAAAATTATAAATTTTCAAACCGTTTTTGTGTTCTTGTGTGGACAGAGATAGCAGTCATAGGCAGTCTCACAGAACTAAAAGCAGTGGATCCGGGTTTAGTCTAGTGTTTAACACATACTCTGAAGAGTCAGGTCATGTTGCTGGATACAGTGACTCTACATTTCTCAAAGGTTCAGAGGTTCCAGTTTGCCACTAAATTCCAGACTCTCTAGAGAAATCCATTTTGGATTGTTGCATTTGCACAAAAAAAACATCTCATGGATCTCATGGATGCCATTTTTGAGGGAAAACATAGTGTGACCCTGTCTTCTCACCAGTTGTGAGAAGTGGTATCTTTTGATCTGAGTCCAGACTGAGATGTCCAGGACAGAGCGCCAATTCCTAAGACTATAACTGTCATAGAGGTTTTAAAAGCAAGACTATATACGGCCCCTCTGCAGAGAGTGTGCCAGCTGCACATTACCCAGTTTCTGTCTTTGTGCTCAGGTTGAAAGCGAGAGAAACACATTCCATCTAAAAAGCCATCTACAAACCTTTGAAGACCACGAGATCACTTAGAGTGAATTGGACAGGTGCCCGATGAACTGCCTGACTAAAAAGAGAGGGGCTTTTAGCACTTCATAGACGCTGTTGTACAAAATGGAGAGCAGAAAGTCACTGAACTACAGCTGGCAATGACAATTACATAATTGAACCTAAGGGCTACGTACAGGAAATATTAGAATGCTCTAAAGAGAAAATCACTTCAATCGTTTTAACTTTGTTGACGATTCAATGAAGTAAAATTCAATCTAGTGCTAAAAACTTATGCTGCATTCATGGCAGCTGGGAACTCTATTTTCCAACTTGGAATGCCTGAATTCCCACCTTAGAGCGTTCACATAACCTCAACTGTATAAGGTTATAAAAAAGTAGGATCACAGTATGCTAGCACTTGTTAGGACAATGTAGTACAGAACAGCCTTGTCTTCCAGTTATCTGAGTATACTCATTTATTTAGTGGTCTTCTATTAAATATTTGAGTGAACAGAGTTCTAAATGAAATAATTTTGCAATGGCCAAAATCGTAAAAGCTGCAACATACACTTAGGATCTAAAATGTAATTTACAATTATTTTAAATATCATTTTTTCTTGCCAGTCAAGAATGTGTCATGTTAACTTATTATTTGAAGTTGAACAAAATCAAAATTTTAAGGCTGTCCAATTACTAATTTCAGCTAAAAAACTTTTTTTCAGCGCAGTTCTGACCAGTACTGCCCGCAACGTACACAGAGTTTGTTGAAAAGGGTTAAGACAAAACAGATTTGGGTTACTTTTTAAGATGCCCTGACTTTTAAATTAATGTTTAAATGTAGATACTTTTTGACTTTCACTCAAGTATAATTTTGGCTCGATGCTCTTGCGTAAAACAGAGTATGGGAATTACGAGTTGGAGGGCAGTTCAAATGGATTTTCTCTATTCTGAAGTATTGCAGAAAGCTAATATATAGCCATTATTTGCAGTTGTTGTTTCAAGTATGGTCTCAAGGTAAGGTCCCCTACTTCATCTCTCAACAGTGAGATAATGCAGGGCCCATGTGCCAACCTCAAACTTTGCCACTTGACAATTTAGGTCGAGTTAATTGGGTGTTGTTTCATTCCATTGTGCACCAGAGGTGACAAAGGACATCATCTCTGCTGCAGGGCCACTCTGGAGACCTTTTCCTGACCTGATTAGAAGAAAACGTGTGATATCATTTTCAGATAGCAGTGTTTGGCATAATCCCCAGCCAGGCATATTTTGAAAGCTTTACCTCTTTGTTCTTAAATTTATTTTGTTTTCAGGAGTGCAAGATTCTAATAGCCTATGTTACTCCCTCGTTAATGGAAAAACTATCAATCCTATATTGAAGTTATAGAAAATATATGCAAATAATTATAATAATAAAAAAATCTAATTTTTAACTTGTGCACATTCTAAGCCATGCACAGTAAACTATGATTAGGCTTTTACATTCCTTTCAGCTCACTTAAATGGCTAGCACAGTGGATAAAACTACTGCTCCAAAACGAAGAGTAAAGGTTTCATTCCCTGCCCAGGTAGGAACACTACTACTATAATAATATTGGCCTTTGGCAAGACTCCTCATGCTACGTTAACCTACCACTGACCCTTTAGACAAGTATCTGTTAAATAATATAAAATACTTACAAAAGCATTTACAATAATCACCATGTCTAATTTAACTAGGTCATGGCCATGTAAACTCTTGCTAGTGAAATCTTATAGCGATCACGGTTAATCAAACCTTTGTAAAATGTTCTAGCTCAATTTATGTTCTTTCTACAGCGAAAAACGGAGGTCCTAGCTCACGTTCTTGAAGCCGCGGTAGAGGATCTGCAGCTCCTTGCGAGAGAAGCGCGTCTGAGCCTCCAGCTGCTCCAGACCCTCAGGTCGGTGACGCACTGCCGACAGCTCCAGCTCATCCTCAACACTGTCTGTGGAAAACAACCACATGCACACAAGTAAATCACATTAATCTTTAACTCTGGATCACTGTTTATCAACTAGGAATTAGCTCAGATGGATCCATCAACAACCTTGTGGTCCCTCATACAACTAACAAAAATAACAGAAGTAGATGGATTTCATTCTCATTGGAGACTATGAGAATACCTATGTATAGGTCTGTATTAGCAAAGGCACAGATCTGACACCCAGCATCTGTATTGGGCCTATACTGGATCAGATATCTGAGGAAAAAATGAATTTGAGCCGATTCTGTAACAGCTCTAATCTGAAACAAAGGATTGCTTGTAGCACAAAATAACATTTATTTGACTAAAATATTCATTTGTAGTTTTTTTACAATATTAATGCTGATATCCACTGATACCTAAGGTTTCTGTATCAGTATTAAGAAGGAAAAGTATCATGCCAATCCCTAGTATTTTTACGTATTTTGCACTGCATTTGTAAAGATATTATGCTACATTATGCTAGATTCATCACATATACACAAACAAAACACAGCGGAGAAAGTAATGCATCTATACACAGACACACAGTACCGTGCAAAAGTTTAGGCACTTGAGGAAACATTTCTTCGAGACATTCTTATTTATTACTGCTTTAAAGCTTTTACTTATTCTAATGATATATGGTATTTAAGCATTTAGCAAAAACACAGTGATTACAGTTATTACCCAGATAAAGAATTTTAAACAATCAGTATTTCATATTTTTGACATTCATCAATCTGGACACTCCATGTACAAATCTGTCTAACCGATCTAAGTACTGGGGGCTCAGTTACACTGGTACACAAAGGCAGCTCACAGTCAGTCAGTAGTGCTTTTATTACAGCATGCATCTTGGTGCAAGATTAGAAATGCTTCAAATCCTTCATGATTATAAAAACAGTTTTATGACTTTACAAAGTCATATGAACGCCAGGAGTTTTGATTAACATCAAAGACGTTGGCTAAATTTGTGAGCAACTATTACGTAGACATAAAGCACAGTGATGCGTGTAAACAGAACAGCATCTTTTTTTGCTCAGTGTTCCAAATACATCATCTCTCCTCCACATCCGCTGTGCCTCACAGTCTCCACATCCCATTAGACACCTGATAAAAGCTAAAATGAGTTCAGAGCAAAGGAGCCAGCACTCTTCAGCTCCTGTTGGAGCTGATAATCCAGGGCTTTTGGTGTCTGCTGGGGCACTGAACCATAGTAAATATCTCCACACAAGTGAGGTCTGTCAAGGATACACTCTGTACAGCAGCAGCACCGGGATGATCACTCAAAGAGTCGCATTAGTGTTTTTTTTCTGATGATTAACAATGTCCAGGGCTGCTGCAAACCTATCCCAGTAGGGAGATCATCCCTTACTTACAAAATTCATTATACAGCAAAGAGTTCCAGTTTTAAAATGTTATGGGTTGAGCTACATTCAAAACTGTTGTAAAAATATATGGCTTGGGCAAATGTCTGTGACCACCTTTATCTTTTAATTTTCACTCAAAACAGTAAGTACAAAGAAGCGCAAACCAAAAAAAAAGTAAAAATGAGTAGTTTACAAAACTGGATTTTAAATATGACTAAACAATATAGAGAAAACTGGATACCTAACAACTGTGCATGACCTAGTAGACCACCAAAACGGTCACCATCACATAAAAAGTACTTTCATTTAAAGTTTAATTTAAAGTTTTCTTCTTTGAGAGAGAGGAGAAAATCAAGCTCCACTCTTCTTCCACGCTTCAGATCTAAAAAAAAATCCACAGGTGTTTTTGTCCATCCTTCCACTGTGAGAAGACAACTAACAGCACTAACAGCATGTGTGGCTGTGAAGAAGCCGCTACTGAGAAAAGGAAATGGACAAAAAAATAGAAGAACTTCTGCAAATCTGGTCTTCTCAGAACAATGGATTGACCACCCCAGAGTCCAGACCTCAACATCACTCAATGTGTTTGGGATTACTGGGATTGTGAGAAGCAGAAAATAGAACCAACTTTGAAACTTTCTTGAAAAACTGAAAGCAGGTCTCCTGTAAAGAATGGAAGCTGTAATAAAGGCAAAAGACAGACACACTAAATACTGAAATGTGAGATATTATATCAGATAGAATATTTAGTTGTTGATTGTATTATTTTTGTTTTTGTTAAATATATATATTTTTTCTCTGATGCAAAAAGGGTATTTTAATATACTTAATAGCCATTTTGAGTGGAAATTAAATAAATGAAAAGTGGTCTCTTTTGCACGGTACTGTGGACACAACTACAAACAAATACTAGTACAGTTAATGGTTTAAATTACTTAAACTGAATTGAACTTGTTTTATTCTCTATTAGTCCTATCATCTATCATTATTCTGTATTAACACTATTATGTACATTGTGCTGTTCATTCTCTGGTTTGTAGTGGGGGGTGGTGGTATGAAAGCTTGGCATGTTTTCACCAAGTCCAGCTGGATGTCCAGCTGGTCAGCCACCTTGACCACTTTTAGAATAGCAAGAATTTAACTAATTACCATCAAAGACCAGCTTAGACCATCTGAAACCAGCTACCAAAAAAGCCAGTCTTTGCTGAATTTTAAGAAGGGTGAATTAATTTTGGTAACCCCACACTACTGTTAAACTACATCACTTGGCAGAAAAATTGTTTATTACAAATGGTATTAATAATCATGGCTAGTGATTCATAACAGCACCACCTAATTGTGGTGAAATCACTGTGATGCACACTTGAGGGTTATTGCTATAGTTTGGATGCCAGTTCAAATGTTCTAAACTTCTCCAGTAACATTTTCTCTTCAAGTGAAGTGACAGATACAGAAACAGGGCTCTACTGGTGCTGCCAATGCAGCTTAAATAAATTGTGAAATAAAATCTATCTCTGCTTCTGTTGACAGGAAGACAATATGCCGTACTATTTGGTGTGGGGCTGTAACAAGACACCAGAGTACTGCAAGCATTGATCTAAACACTACCGATTCAATCAGATTGACTCAAAATGTGGTGAAAGCACAGCTTTGTGTTTTGTTTTCAACTGCCTCTGGTTTATTCTACTAATGCAGTTTAAATGCATGATTTTTAGTAATTGTGTTGAACAAACTGAACTGTACAGAATCTTGGCCTAAACAGAAGTATCATCATCTTGTTGACTCAAATTCAAATATGTAATTCTCTCCATTTGTAAAGTCCTTGAAAATATTTTACTTTATCTGTATATTATTTTACTTTATCTAAAGCTAAACTTTGCACTAAGTTAGCTTTTCAGCTTAACATACACAAACAAAGTAATATAAATATTTCACTAGAGAGGACAGGAAAAGAGACCCACTGGCCAAGAAAATGAGTGCTGACCACTGAATTGCTGCATTTTGGTATAAAACAGTCTGACTGTTGTGTGATAACCTGAGAAGGAGGACGTGGGCCACTGTGTGTCAAGGAGATTACTGAAACTCTTGATGCGAGGAAAACTAATGGCTCATATGTGACCTCATGATGTATCCCATCATATGCTGGGGCAGACAGGCAGAACGGACCAATCAGAAACATCAAAACAGAGGCTTTACCCATTTATGAACTACCTTTTCATCATGGTGTGAAGGAACAAAGCAATTAGACCTGGTTAATATGTCATTATAGCACAGCAACAGACCATAATTATGGAGCCAAAATTTTAATAATTAACCTATCCATGTTCCGCCCACAATGTGTTCTTGCGTAGCAGCCAGTCACTTCTGGGAAGATTAAGCATTGTTCCATGTTTTCACCATTTGTAGGTAATGGCTCTCACTGTGGTTTGCAGGAGAAATGGCTTTGTAACCCTTTCCAGACCAGGGTTATTATAGATTTGAAATTCATTAGTTCATTAATTAATTAGTTTTCATTTAGTTTTTCATTCTGGTTTTGGATTTTAGCTCAGTTTTAGTTCTAGTCCTAAGTGAATAAGAAGCATAAAAATAAAAATATAAGAGTAAGTTTAGCCTAGTTTTTTATTTTCTGACAAGTTAGTTTTACTTTAGTTTTTACTTAATTCTTTCATTCATGCACTGAAAAAATTAAAAGTTTTTTTTTCAGAAATTCTATTTTAGTTACACTGCACAACAACGTCCAATTTAAAATAGTATAGCATTTTAAACTGAAAACTCAACGTAGCAGCTCTAATACAATTTTGTTTGGAAGACATTTGCCAACGTTCTATAAAGTTTGTCCAACCTAGCAACAGTTGCTATGAAAGAATGCGTCGTGGGGAGAGCATACATTTTTATTTTAAAATAGCATAGATAAGTCAAATTAATTCAGACATGAAAGGCTGCAGAATGCTAGGATGGGCCATAATTCATTTAAAAGCTTCTTATAAAGCAATGCCAGACTCTGCTAACTGTTTACTATTCTACTCCAAACAACATCTTGTCCTAGTGTCAACATCAGTACTGATGTTAAGAATTTGTTACTTGATAAAATCAATGAAATGTGATAAGAGAAAGGCTTCAAAATGAATAATATCACTTCGTCACCAAGTCCACTGATATCCAGCCTGTTTAAAAACACAGACACCACTGAGAAGTGGAACAGAGGAAATCAGCAGTCTGGAGCGATAAGATCCGAACCCAAACTGTATAATATAAACTGGAGAGTCAGTGCAGCAGGTACACCGAGTATGGACATGTCCTGGACCTTCTATCAGGGGAAAAAACAGAGAGCAAGAGAGTGAGAGAAAATCAGAACAGGGATAGATAGATGGAAATGAGGCTATGGAGAGATACAGACAGAGACTCATAAAGGGACTTGGCATCAGAACAGTGCGGTGAGAGGAGATGTGAGCTTTTGAGCGTGTTTCCAGGGAGAACTTGCTTTGGATACTGGCAGACGGCTTTTTGGCAGCAGAGCACAGGAAGAGCTTCCGGAGACGTGCGCTGACTCCCCGCCTGTTGCCGTTCTGAGGGCAGGCGTAACCTAGGAGATACAGTATGAGCATCACCACAGACACCGGTGTCCAGCGAGACACAAGGTCGAAAGCATGCACAACAGTTGGATCCGGAGCACGGACGGCTGGAGATGCATTGTGAAGTTTCCACTGAGGGTGGAAGCGTTTTTGGTTAATAATGGGTTGATGGATGAGTGTCTCAGTAGCAGAGGAAATGTGATGTTAGTCGAGACATTAAAGAACATATGAGCTGGAGGAAGCTTTACCAAGATAACAACAACTTGATCAGTGTAAACATCTCACACTTTGAGAGCTTTTATAATTCTTCTGACCAGGGTTAGGCAGTAACAGTAATATGGCATCTCACAGCACTTAAAAATTGTGATTTTCTGTTCCATAGCTTCACTAAAGGATCCGCAGTGCTTCTTGACAAAAAAAACCTTAATTGGTATAGAACCTTTACATTATGTGGAGTTTCTTTAAGCTTTAAAAACTACTATCTCCTTTAAAAAAAATGGTTCTTTAAAAGAACCCTTCATGGGAGGGTTCTTCAAGGAATCAAAACTGGTTCTTCTATGACACCACTGCACCTTTCTTTTGAAGTGGCAAATAAATTCTGAGCGTTATTTTCAGTTCATTTAAGCAAGTGTGAATGTTGAACCCTCAATCTAACAGCAATTGCTAATGTTTAACAGTGCTAGTAGGACACTAAGGTAGTGCTTACTGTGGTGCTAGGGCTAGCTTTCCTAGCAGACTGACAGATCCACACAAACTACAGGACAGGTTTGATTCTGGCAAACTGATGCTGCTCTGACATTTGGTTGTCAATAAGCGGTTTCATTTTTGTAGTAGAGGAAAACTTTATAAAGGCTGATTCAATTTACTGGATTCATATTGAAAATGATTTAGAACTCTCAAGACCTCAACAACCCCAACCTCTTTAATAAAACAAGGGACAGAAATCAACACAGAGCTGTCAGCCCAGGACTGAAATTGTAAAAGGCATTGTAAGTGTAATAGTGAAAATCTATAATAATTCACAAGAATTCCTAGAAATAAAGAACAGGGATATGAAATGAAGCGACTACAACTACTAATGAACAGATTCATTAGTTAAAATAATCTATCATTATTTCCTAGTGGTAAATATGATAAATCACATTTTATGCACCTAGCCTACAAACACTAACACTCTCCAACTACAAATTGACAGCTGAATGACACTCAATGTGAGGAAGCTGAATGAGTCTTCAGGCAGTCGTTTGGTCAGTGTAGCTGAGGGACAGAGACTAATTAGAAAGTGGAAAACATATCAGGCTAGTTTATCTCATTTAGCAGATGTGTAAAGTCTATGTACTGTACATGTTAAATTGATACAATTGGTATCAAACACTGAAAGAACAAGCCAAGTAATCAATACAGAGAGATTTCTGTTTGCCCACAGACGTTTTCTCACTCATGGCAACGTCTTCAGTAACACAGCTAAAATAACTACGAACACACACCACTAAGCACTTCACTTCAATATAATCGCTGCTATCTAGAAATCCTGTCTGGGTGATTCATCTTAGAAAAACAAACTTACTTTTTTATTACAAACACTTAAATACTTTGAAATTTTTTGAAATATTACAGAAATAAAAAATTAGCAAGATTTTTTTTTTTTGTGATGTCATGAAAACCAATGGATTTACGTAATATACCTATTCAGCCCATGGCAGGTAAACTCTGCTCAGTCAGGCTGAAGTTCTAAGGAGTGTTTCAGCCTGGACTACCTTTTGAAAGAGGCACAATTTTGTTTACATGTATCATTCTTGAGGGCCCAATAACAAAAAACAGCCTGTTTAATTCTAGGGGATAAAGAGAAGTTGTGAATATGGACCCTTTAAATCAAGGCTGTCTGGCCGTTAGGGTGAGACGCAGAGGCTGCTGTCTAGATCTAGATAGTTAATTGAATGAAGTAACAGTAAAGTTTGCTAGACAAGATGGCTGTGCTGTAATATAATAAACATGACAGCAAGCGCTCTTATTTATTTTTTGCTGTGGGCTATGCTTTGAACTGCATTAATCCTTTCTATTGAGCCTCTGAGGATGTATTCTAATTCTCACAGGTAAAACAAAACCTTGTTTTAAAGCTCTAAAGGGCACATGGCTGTGGATCAAGCAAAGTAAAGTAGGCTAAAATCTTATCATACTATAGCCCAAAGTACTAGCATCAAGGTGTTGGGGAGAGCAGAAATGTGAAGGCATATCTGACCCTGAAGCTTCACTGAAAAATTCAGCACAAGGCTTTAAAGAGTGGGAGTGGGTGGGAGACAAGCTTTCATACACCGCTAGTCATCCATCATCCACACAAACCTGTGTATTTACCATGAGTGCTGGGACAGCGAGCAGAAGAAGCCGAGATGGAGTAGATGTATGAGCTCTGAGTATGGTAAACTTGCTCAGGCAGTGAGAGTTTCTGGCAGCTAGGTGTAGCCCTCTGAGGAGCAGATAATTTGAGATCACTCAGATCATTATTTGGCACTAGTGCAGGTCAAACTTGGAATTGCTTACTGCACTGTTTGGCTGGATGGCACCAGCTGTGGTAAAGAATGGAAGAGAATGAAAAAGTGTGGACAGGTCATGTAAATCAATTTTGAAACAGCATATCTTGGAGCACTAATGACTTTCTAATTTTCTCACAAAACCTCCTTTTCGTTGTTTACATCTGCTAGCAAATATACATGCATTTCTTTAAAACCACTCATTTAAAAGTGGGCAAAATTATATTTACACTGGCCCCAAAAAAGTGTCTGAACATTTGTGCCATCCTTAGAAGTGTATTGAATTTGTGTGTTACAGCAACAGCAGCAGCTTTGTTAGATAATCATGTGAAAAAGTAAATCCACTCCCTGAACATATGTGCATGTATTAGTATTTGATCTTCAGCTAAACAGTATATCACTGTCCAAAGAAAAACATGTATCTCCATTTTTTGTAAATTTTTAATTTTCTGCATCAATTGAACCTGATGCCTGTCCTTTACACAGTGTGAAAATCTTCATATCGACTTACATTACAAGTAAAGAATGTTTTTGCCCTCTCCTGTAGAGTTACCATTTTGGAGATACTTGTTTTTTCTTTGGACTCCAACGATACACAATTAAATAATAGAACAACTATATAATAGAACAAAAAAACAATGGAAATTTGACTTGCCATCATTTATTATTATAATAATAATAAAAAAAGACTTTTTTCTTTTAAAAAAGTAAGCATTCCACCGTCTTTAAGAACTGGTTCTGTCCCCTTTAGCAGAAACAACTTTATGTACGTGTTCTCTGTAATGGTCTACCAGTTTCTGACATCTACTAGGAGAAATATTTGCCCACTTCTGAATGCAGAGTTACTCAGAACTGATCTGAATTCTGTATTATGAGTTCGCTTTCCTTATACTTGTATTTTGTTATATGCCAGATCTGTTCATAGCACATTGTTCCAGAAGTCCTGGTTCTTGCCTGGGTACTCAGTAATCTTGCCCTGATGTTCCTTTAGACAGCAAAGGCTTCTTTCTGGCACACCTTCCACGTAGGTCAAATTTGTGCCATCTCTTTCTAATGGTGGATGCATGCACTTTGATATTAACAGTGGTAAGAGCTACCAGCAGATTATGTGACAGAATTATGCACTTCTTAGAGACTGCTTTTAGCATTTTACAGTCTGCTCTCAGGTTAAATTTGCTGGGGCAGCCTGGCCTGGCCAAGTTAGCAGTGGTTTTAAATTTAATATTTTAAAAATCTACTTTAACACCTTCCCAGACTCATAGGCATCTACAGCCTTGTTCATAGGGCCTCAGAGAGGTCTATTAACCTAGACATGATAACACCAGACACACACATCAATAATGAAGAGTAAACCAGACCAGATATCTGAGCTTTTGAAGAGTACTTTAAGTTGCATAGCTGTCTAAGGCTAGGCTCTATTGTCAAGAGATTGTGCGTTTAAATCCTTAAAATCCCTGGAGTAAGAAAATCACACTTAGCTTTTTTTTTTACAAAACACTACTGGTGTATTTTGTCTGTTCCAACTTATCAAACCTCAATATATAACATTTTTACTGGTGTTGATGTACTTTTGCTTTACTGTCCACCCCTAATACACAGTACATGATATTTACATATGTGCAACATCAGGCATGCTCATCATACACAGGCAGCATGGTACTTCAACAGATGTATCTAGAGTTTAAGGTGTTGAGACAGTAAATGTTTAAGCAACACAAAACTATTGAAATAAAAATACCCATGACACTAAATGTTTTATGAAGATGTTGAGGAAAGTTTATGGATGTCTTATGAATGTTTTATGTGGTTGCATCTAACACAAAATGGTTTCAAAATCTATGAAAACATAAGCCAGAAGAAGCAGTCATGACGTACTTTTGCCATTTGGTGAAAAATTCTTCCAGAGGTTAGGAACACTTAATATCTAGCCAGACAATTGGGACACAACCTGAACTTTACTCTTCTATGTTCTTCATACACATCCAGCATAAACATCACTGCTGACCAGAGCACTGTTCCCTGAAGGCATACTGGAAATGAAGTCAGAGACTTTGAAAAGTTCACAACCAGAGCAATAAAAGGTTTGGGCTGAACATGATTACCGGGGGACACATCAAAACTACCTCTGTAAAGCAATAAAATACATTTGTGGTTCAGAGTTCTCTTGTTCATGTTTTGATGAATCTACAAATACTACAAATATGGAGGCGGGTAGAGTAGCCTAAAGCAAAGCTCAAGTAAAAGTCATTATTTCAGTGAAATAATGACTCCAGTAAGAGTAAAACTAACTTTCCAAAAACAGCCTGAGTAGAAGGACAAACGTTCAGGTCAACAAAACAGCTTAGTCAAACTGAAATCAAAAATGACCTCAAAAAGTTTAGAGACCTTCATTAATACTGTGTATCACTCAGAAATACATCACAGTAAAGACACACCGGATTACTGCGCTATGATTTCTGATTCACGTTGACTAAGTAACTTCTAGAACTGAAGTGGAACATATTAGTACATCTAAAATCAGTATAGGAACGAAGTTGGGTATGCTCTACTGCTCTCTTTTTAATGTCCTTTTGGTTAGGCTTATTACAATTATTACATAACCGCCTGATTGCAGTTACCTGAGTTGATCTCAAATATTTCAACTGACCATAACTGTCTAATTTGTACATTTTTTACAGTTAACGTTTAATTTTTACAGTCATGTTTACGTCGAAACAAACAAATTGGGTGTGTTTTCATTCATTGGGTTGAGGCAAATGTGAATACGTCTGATATCTTTAGAGGACAGCGGTGAGTAATATTGTTGTTTTAAGCTAGAGCTGTCATCAGTTGGGAGCTATGATGTCATTGCTAATCAGGCCACTTTAGGCTTGTACTGTATTAGTTACAACGAAAACTTGTAATTTGTAATTATTTGTATGGCAATTAATCATCAGCTAAAATTTCATGACTAACAGGCCTATTTTTGGTCTAAAATGAAATGATAAACATTATAAGTGGTGTGTATTACAAATTGCAAAGCACAAATGTAATGAAACTAAACCCTAAAAATGGAATAAGTATTTAAACATTAATCACTAAAATGTAACTGAGTAAAAAGTAGTAGTACTTCTCACAAACATAAGTAGTAGAAGCATTACAATTTGAAGCAATCTGAAAGGTACAAATCCATTAGAAATTTACTTCAGTACAAACTCAGTAAAGAAAACTAGTTGCTACCCACCTCTGAGCATAAATAAGACATATCCAAATCAACCACAATGTCTTAAGAGATTGGGGAAAAACAATGCAGATATGGGGATGTGAGAAGGTGTTTTAAGCTGGCGGTGCTTAAATTTTGAGCATCGAATGTGTGACGTGAGCGATCACATATAGCAAAAAACGTAACTGAATTTTTTTCCGCTAATTTACATCAAACAGAACGTGACATAACATGCAACAATGTGGAGAGAGACGATAATATAAACGCTCTTAAAGATGGTTCCTCAAGGGTTCTTCAGTAAAGGAATGATTCTAATTAAATGTGATGTATATGACATTTTAAACATCAACATCTCTTTTCTATATAAAGACATAATGGTGTAATGGTTCTGATGGAGCACTGAAGGGAGGGTGCATGGTGAAATGGTTCTTCAGATTGACGGAGAATATTTTGTATATGGTTCTATACAGAAACTTCGCGAAAATGGTTCTACATCGCACCAAAAAGTCTTCTATTGTTACGATGTCACGATGATGGTGCTATATGGAACCATTTTCAAAAACATTCTATATAGAACCATTTACAACATAACTCCATTTATCTGAAGAACCACCATCTAAAGAACCATTTAAGCATGAAACGATTCTAAATAAAACTCAGGGTTCTATACAGAACCATTCCCTTCACTAAAGAACCATCTTTTTTAAAGAGTAACCACGGATTCACATTGTCGAACTTTATGTCAATGAATCAAGTGGTGACCAATCGGATTCTTGATCTGTGGCACGGTAACCGATTTTGTCACACCCACAGTCACATGGTGAGATTTAAGACATTTAAGACTGGAGGATTTGATTCTTTGTTCACTTTCCCTCCTTGCACCTCAACCTGCGTGTGATTCAACAACACACCCCCAAAGAGGATAGCAGTTGGTGAAAGAAGCATTTTGGCTCGTTAATTTAAACCGTGCATGGCTACTGCAGGTTTTGCAATCATATAAATAGAAAAATGCAAACTTCACTCTAAAACAAGCACACATGGTACTTTACTACAATCAAATGATTATAATATTCAGAATGTTTTTTAATTATTATTTTTAACAGTTGCAGTCCTGAAATCTGGGGGTACTGCCGCACCCTTGACACCCCCACTCCCCACGTCTCTGATTAATCAATGAAAATGAAAGTCAACAAATCAACCTTGCTCCAATTGACTTAATTTCTCCATGGAATTCACTGTTTGAGTCAAGCAAGCAGATCATTTCATTGATTAAACCCCATACTTGGACAACTAGTTTTAATTTCTTAAATAAATTGCTTCATGTACAAAAGTATGGATTTGGAGTTGTTAAAGGAAGCTGCTATGGCACACTATAGCTGACTGCACCAAATCAATTCCCCACTGAATGGAGGCTTGTGCTGATTTCAGATGCTGGGTTTGCACTTCAGCATGGAGCCATATGGGCAAGAGCAAGAGTCGGCCCCACTGGTTAACCTCAAAGCGCTGATGATGGATTATTACTGGGAGTAGAAGACCCCATGAAAAAATTCTGCAGTGTGTCAGGCCTTTTGCAGCACAACATGGTGACGCAATTCTATTACCTTCTGTTTGTTAACTGATTTGGAAGCTAACAAAAGACATTAAGAGCTAAAAGAAACATGGTTAGCAATTGAAGTCTATGCTAGATTATTCAGTTTAGTGCAAGGTGGAAAACTAAGGCAATGTAAATCTAGTTCAATAAGGCATAAACCACAGTACTTGATGTATGTGCTCCAGAACTTTGATTAGTTTGGAACACCATGGCCTGTGTAAAATCAATCACCAGCTGCAGAAGCACTGGAATAGCCAATTACTTATGAAAGTCTGTAATTATATAATACAATGTTTAGTCAGTTACAACCTATGCTGTATTTATGAGTCTGGATAGTTTCATTTTTCCACACTTCAACATTTTCTCCTGACTCCAGCTTGAATTTACAACTTCCCGTTTCCTGCTGGCATCCATCAAATTTCACAGTGTTCCTCTAGATCTATTATGTACCTCAGTCTGGGCAAATGAGGAAATTCTGCATGAGCCTGGGGTCTCTGATAGGAGAACTGTGTGTGATTTAAAAACTTTACTGACCCATAGAGACTGCTGTACTTTAGCATAGGCCAAGTAATGATCTATTCTCAGTCATGACCACCTGCCTGTGGCATTAACAGCAGTTAGAGAAAAACACTGGAGAGCACAGGGCACTGCCCTGAGGAGCCACAACTCAAGCGCCAGTCAGCTTTATAGAGGAAAAAAAAAACTACAGCCCAAAATGATGTGCCAGAATATTTGGATCTTTGACTGCCATTTCATTATGGGCAATGCCCACACTGAGGGTATATACACCTTATTGAAAGGACCCAAATCATAAAAAAAATTTGAAAGTTCCCCTTCCCGTAAATAACAGCCTGCTTTGAATGAATCATGGTTGCAATGTCACTATCAGGCACATGCCTAGTTAACTCTCTGAGGTGACAATATCTGAACACTGAAATCACTATTTGGATAGCCATTTCATTTCACTACAGGAAAATGCAGAAGCTATTTCTAAATAATTAAACGTTTTGAAATGAATTCTTCTGCTTGATGCTAGATTTCTGTTCATCAGTGCTGTCATCTAAAGAGGTAAGCTACGGCTCCACATTAACTTCAGTCTAAATCTGTTTTCCTTTTTCGGCATTGCTTTTATACTTTTCCATGGTTAACCAGAGATGAGTTATTGGAGTGGAAATTGTGCAAAAACTTTTCAAATGGTGTGCTGTTCCTGGCTGCCAGGAAACAAATGTGTAACTGCAGCCATTCAAAGGATCACTTTGGCGTTGAGGATTTCAGTTTGAACTTTTAGATAATATTGTCACAGACTGGCTTGATCGAGGCATAATACATGTCAACCTGAAAGAAATCAGGTAATTTATCAGTCTTAAAGGCATCATATTTAAAGCAGACTGTTTAATTCTTGAGATAAAGAGAGGTTGGAGAATGGTAAAGATAGAACAAATCACAGCTGTTTTTGGTGGACAAACCTAAACGGACATCAGGGGTGAAAATACAAGACAATTGTAGGATATGGGCCTTTTAAACATTGGAGAAAATACTTACTGCTACCCTCTAATTACACTAATTGATACCTAAAAGCCAACTGATGTTCATGCCTGAGAACATTTATTTACTTCCAAATTTCAGGCCAAACGTTGCAACATACTGTGGAAAAAATGAATTCAGCTGCACATTTGACGGCTTTTGGCAGTGAAAACTGCTGCACAGTCCATCTGCTCGTGACTTTGGAAAATGAGGAAAAATTTGACCAGCAGTTGACAGAGTGTGCAGGTGTTCTAGAATTAAAACCTCAGGATCACATCTGTTCTACTCACAGATGAACTCCATAAAAATACACTCACAAAAACAGGTACACACACACACAAATGCAACAATCTCCAAAACACTCATTCCCAGCACAGAGTTGCAGCAGTAAATCACTGACCCAGCTTCCTGTGCCAAATGAACATATAAGGAACATGTACACTGTGAGCCCTTCACTTTGTTCAGGATCTGCGAGACGGTTTATCTGATAGACTGGAAGCCTGACAAAAAAAAGGATCCTGTGCAAACACCAACAGGCCAATCCACTTTAAATGGTACAGGGAGAAGAACATGAACATATGGACTGTATGTAGGTTTTGTGAATCATGCTTAGAAAACTTTACTAACATTAATATGTAATAACAAAAGCAACAGCAAGTGGAAAGCTACAGTTTCCCTCAAGAGCCTCCACTGTATGAACATAAAGGGGAGAAAGAAGCTACAACTGCAGAAGAGTTTAAACCAATTGACTGTGTGTGTGTGTGTGTATAAACACACACGTGTATATAACGAGAAAGAGAAGGAGAGACATAGCTGTTAGTATATTCAGGCCAAACTGAAATGTAATCACTACACCGGAAAAACTTTCATAGTGACTCCTTGAACACATGCCAAATGAAATGCAAACACTATTACATTGTTTTTGCGTCGCTTGACCTCTTTACTGAAAAACACCATATGAGGATTTTCTGAATTCATGTCAGAACTGAACAATCCACCATGAAATGTAATCAATACACAGCTATATTGTTTTCCACTGAGTGGTACTACAAACATATACACCTCATTGAAATGAAATCAAACAGAGAAAATAGTGAAATGCAATGTGCATGTGATACTGTGTTCAAACAGAAACATGCACCAAAAAGTGCTCAAATAAAAGGAAAAGATCCATATCATTGATTTAACGTTGTTTGAAGTACAGCACTGTGAAAAGCAATATAGCTGTGTGCTGATTACATTTTAAGGTGGACTGTTTTCAATTTTGGCATGAATTCATCATTTTGTTTTTCCAATGCTACAAATCCTACTGTTCTGTTTTTCAGCAAAGAGGTCAAGTGACATGAAAACCTTAACTCTGAATGGAAGTTAATGAATGCTTTTTCTAAGTAATTTTGAAGAATTTCTTTTGCTTCCTTCCTCATTACATTTTAACACTTCATAAAGGGGAGCTTGCAATTTCAAATTTCACTGGAAAAATAGTCAAAAATGGAGATACAAGGTTTTGTTTTTGCACAATATGCAACACAGTCATTGGTTGGAACATGCAGCGACTGTTGTTCTCTCCGGACGATGGTGATGAAAAGTGGAAACTCATCATCCTACAGAAATCACACGATTGTCATGTTCAGGATTTATGTGAATCCTGTGTTCATATGATTAAAATCATACTATTAAAAGTAACAATTTAATTCTTTATAAAGATCAAATTAGAGCTAATAATTAATCAACTATACAAAATAATGATATTATGATTAATTATTTTTGATTATTTGATAACTGTAAATAAATAAATAATAAATACATACTATATAATCACTAATCTCTGAAACTTCAAGAAAATGCTTCATTCTCATCACTGTGCTAGCCCAGTATATTATGGCCAGTCAAAATGCTCTGAAATGTCAGTGTGTTATTGTCTATTTCCCCATCCCCTTTTTTTCCCAAGTTAGAAACCTTTGCTAAAGATCCTAACTAAACCAGAGCTGACATTACAACACCAATCTTCCAATTTACTTGTGGCTCCTTTTTTTGCTTCTCCTGTCCAAGCCAATAAGGGATGCCCTGTCCAGTTCATCTCAGACAGGACAGCTGTCTTGTTTGCTCAGATCCAAATGCAAGTCCAAGGCAAGAGACAACAAACAGACCCGTTTATCATATCTCAGACACATAGATGGATCGGTAGGTAGGTAGGTAGGTGGGTGGGTGGGTAGGTAGGTAGGTAGGTAGGTAGATAGATAGATAGATAGATAGATAGATAGATAGATAGATAGATAGATAAATAGATAGATAGATAGATAGATAGAGATAAAATCACCTGTAAATGAAGAGAATCCAGAAAAACAAATGAATTGTGGAAGGCCAGTGAAATAATGAATGGTTGCTGTGTTACCTGCAGTGTAACTCTCACTGTGTTAGTTAGCTATTCTGTGTGTTCTCATGCATATTCAGAGGTTCTGAAAGGGGGTCAGGGTTTTACAGCAAAGAGGAGGGAGCTGCCAAAAGCCAAACACTAATGAAGCACAGATGGTCACTGGACAAACAGGACAGGACCCGCTTTCCTTACCGTTAACCAGCACTGACAAAACACACAAACGCACACACCTCTAGCTTCCCAGAGGAACACAGCGAGATAGGGGACTGAAATCTGCATAGAGTGTCACAATAACCTTGAATATGTTTTTAAAAAAAGGGTTAGGGCAGAAACTGCATCATTAAAAAAATTCAATGTATATTTCAATCACTCAAAATAATGAGATATTTTCTGTTAAAGTCAAAGCTGAAAGCGTGACTGTTTTTGTTTAGAAGCTTGTTTTTGTTTACATTATGGTATTTGCCTTTTTTTGCTAAAGCTGAAGGAATAAAAACACTTCAGTTCTGCATGCTGCCAGCAACAGTACTTTTGATTGATTGTTGCAAATAAACCTAAATCGCACCTTTAACCTCTGTGCTTAAACCTATTCATTTTAGGAGAAAAGAGTAGGAAAGTTTACTGAGAACAGTCGAGGAACATATCCAAAAACAAAAGGACTAGTTTAAAACCTAAGAAGTAAAGCCATTTTCTAAAAGTTAAATGAACAGCACTGTATAAAAACATCTCCCAAAGGTTAATGGAACTTTCATTACAACTACCAAGCAAGGCTTTCATCAAGGCAGAATAAAGGACTCAGGCAAAACTTCAATCACCTGTCAAAACAACCACTACTTTGACAAAAACACTGATCTGGTCTCTCATATATGACAATCTACTTTGCTAGATGGTCAAAACTGCCCAGTATCTATTTGGTTATGTTTCATATGTTCAGATATATACAACACAGTGAATGGCTCACATTAGTAGGCTAGTTAGCTCAATATTGATTATCACTCCCTCTTTGAGAAACATTGGCTAATTAATAGCTCATTTACAGAAATGTTCAACCAACACATGAATTGTACAAGAATATTAATTACATTTAGTAAACTAGATATTCAAATTATACCACTAAGGTTTTTAGGAAACTAGACAGTGAACAACCACTTTTATTACAAACTGAGGAGTTTCTTAGCTGTTTTTGCTGTACCAGCTGCAGTAGAATGTGTTACCATGGAGACTGGGTGGGCAGACCCTGCTGCATCGCAGCATTCCATTGGCTGAATGGCAGTAGGCTGGACTTGGGGTGCATGCTGCATGCTGTAGAAGTGTACATAACGATACGTCTAAATATCTATTAAAAAAAAAAACAGCTGCCTAGAATTCCAGCCCTTTACCACCCATGACTGTAACAAACAACACAGAACAATAACCATTTGCAGAATTACCGGAAGACCTTAGCCAAATATCTTTCATTCTAGACCCTTAATATCCCTCTAACAGAAACGACTTGGCTTCCTCTCATGTAACCGAAGCAAATGACCACCTATAAAGGCCACTGGAGAGCAGAGAGTCTGGACTCAAAGTTGTAAAGTGCTGTGTAATGACAGTGCAGAATTCTTTATATGCCATTACCCCATCCGCAGAGCCAAAGACACCTCCACGACTCTTCCTTTTAGAGCTGCCTATGGGATGGTTAAACAGATAAGCAATGATGTTTTATGTAGAGAATATCTCACTGCTTGTGGAAACAATCATATTCTTTAAAAGGTACTGATTCATTTTTATGATAGTCTGTGTCAGTTGGCAGTGTTTGTGTAGTTTTATATGAAGGATCTATGTATTTGTTGTGCACATAGCTTGCTTACATTTAAACCACAAATTGGTCCTTTTAGCTTGCATAATAGCAACATCTATAGCACTAGTAAAGATGACAGCATGAAAAATAATTAGAATTATGCTACATTATTAAGACTATATCCTACATTTATTTTGTATTTTTTGTACCATGAGGGTCATTTTTGCATGACTATTTTCTAACCTCCCTTTATCCCACAGGCTGTTTTTGCTACTGTGCCTCTGACATATGTAAAGGAGCTTTGTTCTGATTAGCTGCCCTGGATCATGCCTTGTGCGAAAGGCAGTTTGTTCTAAAATATTTCTATGAGAATGGAGGTGGCTAAAGTACTGTAGGCTGAATAGGTGGATATATGGTAATGTGACATCACAACAACAAACTTAAACCTGTCCGTTTTACAGATTATTTTCCACATTCAGGAACTGATAACTGACTAATATGTTCTGAAATTTTCCCAGTGTTTACATAATACTACTACTCAAATACTCAGTTAACCATTTGAGATGCCAGTATTCAAATACTGACACCACCATGTGGGTACTTGTTCTGTTTCAGCACAGGAAGATGGAGAACATATACAGACTAGTTATAAGACACTGCTTTTATATTTTAACAAGACTCTAAAATATTACCGTTTTGCTTTTATTTATGAGCATGTCATTTTATACTTTGGTACCCCAAAACACGAGTGCCTGAGCATAGCCGCATTACCTAAGACGTGCTGTTAAGGACGAGATTGAGAAGTATACATTCATTTACTCGTGCAGATACTCAAACGGAATGCACATCCATATTACATAGTGCATCAAACATACACTGATCAGGCATAACATTCTGACCACCTCCTTGTTTCTATGCTCATTGTCAATTTTATCAGCTCCACTTACTATATAGGTGTACTTTGTAGTTCTACAATTACAGACTGTAGTCCATCTGTTTCTCTGCATACTTTGTTAGCCCCCTTTTACCCTGTTCTTCAGTGGTCAGGACACCCATGGATTCTCACAGAGCAGGTACTATTTGGGTGGTGGATCATTCTCAGCACTGCAGTAACACTGATGTGGTGGTGGTGTGTTAGTGTGTGTTGTGCTGGTCTGAGTGGATCAGACACAGCAGTGCTGCTGGAGTTTTTAAACACCTTAGTGTCACTGCTGGACTGAGAATAGTCCACCAACCAAAAATATCCAGCCAACAGCGTCCTGTGACCACTGATGAAGGACTAGAGGATGACCAACACAAACTGTGCAGCAGATGAGCTATCATCTATGACTTTACCTCTACAAGGTGGACTGACAATGTAGGAGTGTCTAATAGAGCGGACAGTGAGTGGACAGAGTGTTTACAAACTCCAGCAGCACCGCTGTGTCTGATCCACTCGTGTCAGCGCAACACACATTAACACACCACCACCACCTCATCAGTGTTACTGCATGATCCACCACCCAGATAGTACCTGCTCTGTGAGGGTCCATAGGGGTCCTGACCACTGAAGAGGCTAAAAGCGGGCTAACAAAGTATGCAGAGAAACAGATGGACTACAGTCTATAATTGTAGAACTACAAAGTGCACCTATATAGTAAGTGGAGCCGATAAATTGGACAATGAGTGTGAAACAAGGTGGTGAAATAGCCCTCTACATGTCTTTTTGGTGAATTTACAGTTAAAGCAGGATCTTCCCAACATAAGACAGTCACCATTTCCTGCATGTGCTCCACTTGAAAGTGAACATGCTTTGATGAAAGACATCCCCTTCTCATCCTCTGATGGCAAGACATTACGTATCTCCTACTGACTTCAAAGCTTTTCCCAAGCAGATAGTTACAATCAAACAAATGACACCAGTATGTTGAGAGAATCTTGGAACTAAATGAAAACCTTGTACCCTATTATTACTGTTTTCCTTTTTCTGTGACCAGACACAATCATCTTGATGTTCAGCATATAAAAGTCTGCCCATACCTCACAGATCATTTAATAAGAGAAACGTCAACATTGCCTTTAATGAGGCAGCCACAAACTGACACAGGTCTGCACTTTCACACAGCCCCTTTAAGATAACAAAGCCAAGGTAGGAAAACTAGGCTAAAATTAGGTGTGCAGTTATTAAGGATATTATGGAGATGAGACAAATTCAGACTTTGCTGGACAAAGTAAACATGGAGTCTAAACAATCCAAACTACAAAAGGCCCTTTACAGAAAAAATATCAGAATTCTAAACTATAAACTGATGAATAATGTATAAGTGCACCGACGCCCTATGAATAAACATGCAAAACACTGGCGCTGGATTTGTAGGGATACATTATTCCACATCTAGCTCACTAATTAAACTTGAAGAAAAATGATGATGGAGCACTTTCAGTCCACATTGTTTTGATGAAAACAATGAATTACAAACTAGTAACTTGAGCCTCAGGCATCCACTTTCAAAGCTAAGTGACCTTGTGTCGCATTTCTAAAGATGTACGCCGGAAATTACTATTGCTTCGATTCAAACATTGTCTCCAACATAGTCATACTGAAGGTGTTCAGGAAAGAGATTTAGGCTGTCTAGTAGAAGAAAAAGCAAAACGTGATGTAGCCCTAAATGTAACTAATAAAATAAAAGCACTCCAATTGACAAAAAGCAGCAAATCCTTTGAGATCAATTTTGTGCCCACAATAGATTTTCTCACTGAAATTGAGCCATTTTTTCTGCTTAGAATCAAGACTGAGCGCAGACATGACAGGCATTTTAAGCAGACAAGCCTTCCCATAGGACAATCTGTGGTCTAGGTTTTTGCATTTAGATCTGCTTTAAAGGGGAATTCCACTATTTTTTCCAAAATTCTGCATAATTAAATTGTTGAGATGTAAACAAAGTGATTCAGAGTGATATGATATGAAAAAGTTCTTAGTAGAGAAACTTACCAACTCTGACTTCTTTACAGTGGTGGTGAAAAGAACCAGGGACCACTATGTCTACAACACAAATATATCCATATAGTGGTAAATCTGAAAAAAAATGTTTTTTTGGGTGATATATTGCCTTACAGTTCCCTGCATATAATTCTCTGCTATGAATAGATTAAAAAGTACATTTTAGCCAAAAGCTTATCACAAAATTATATCTCAGGCATCAGGCAGCATATTCATAACCACTTCATGTGATAACTTTTCATGAGGGAGCTTTTAGAGGCAGACATCTGGTTCCCATCACCACTAATGTGAACCATTCTGACTAAGTTTGTTTAGAACAGAACATTTCACATCAAACCACTCTGAACAATTTTGTTTGCACCTTAACTATTTAATTACACAGAACTGTTAAAAATTGGATGGAATTCCCCTAACAAAGTCTAACAAATATGCTATCATTACCCATGTATTAATAATAAAAGGTCTATGTACTGTGATAAAAGCTCGCACTCTCTTTGGCTCTCTCTCTCTCTCTCCCCCTTACTAAATGTAATTGATGTCATATTCCACTTATAGCTTCTTCTTAATGGGGATCAATACTCTGAGGTAAGATGAAGGGCCATTAAACTGTACATATTACTGTTGCACACCTTACTAAAGCAGATTTGGTCAATGTCTTTTGGTGAATTGAATCCAGCCACTCAGAACCTGTCCTTAATGTTAGTCCCTGGAATGGACAGCCGTTAGTTTCCATTAAGCCCCTTTAATTAACAGACAGAACATTCCCAATTACGCTTCCACAAATGCGTGTGTCAGCCTTCCACCGTCTCTCTGATTATAGCTAAAGCCACCTGAGGGGATGCACAGAAACTTAAGTGGAAAGGTCGTGTCAGCTGCCGCCTATAACCGCTGACTTAAATTAGAGACCGGTAAAAGCACAACGAGGGCACATTGTCCTGTACACTGCCTGAACTTTAGCTTACTAAATAAGCATCTCTGGGTTAAGAAGGTATGAATGTAGCAACGATGTATCATATTATGTAATACGTACATATTAGAGCACCCAAGCACTGTCACTCTTTAATATTATAATATGTACACATTAGTGTGTGTAAGAAAGCACTGTTCTACACTCTTAGGTGTAGGATGGTTCTTCATGTGTTTCTTTGTAAAGAAAATGGTTCTATGTAGAACCATGAAGACAAAAAGAGCCTTTTGCATGATTAAAGGGTTCTTTGCATTGTGAAAGTTCTTTTAGATTGATGGAGAAGGTGTTGTGTATAGTTCTATATAGAGCTTTTTTGAAAACGGTTCTATATAGCACCAAAAAGTGTTCTTCTACTGTTACAATGTCAAGCTTGACGCAATTGAATATATATATATATATATATATATATATATATATATATATATATATGACCTTTGCTATATGGAACCCCTAACATTCCTTAGCTTATTTCATCTCAAACTTTTTAGCACAAAAACAGCTTGTGGTTAGTTAGTCGGCTGATACCAAACATAAATTCACTAAATAATAGTGAAATGTCTATTCCATCACATCTATACGAGCAGAATGAAAATGAACTTTGTTTGAGTTTGAGGCTTCCTGGTATAGCTGGGATCTGTGTTATCTGTTGTGCATCTTGTTCGGTGTACGGTGGCTTTTAGATGGCCACAGTAGTCTTTTCATGCTTCATTCTTTGGACTAAACAGGTTATCACTGCCCCCTGGTGGAGTTTGGACTCCAGACATATCATGGCTCCTAAATATGGGAACAAATAACATTAGAAACAAGCTATCACCACATCAAATTATTTACTATTTGAATTTGTAAACATTTATGACTATTTTAAAAATTTTTAATTCTGACTAGTATCCCGAGTATGGTGAAAATGTCCAAGCTATGATATATTTTTGGCCGATTGATCATTCTTAGTTGTAGTGTAATATAACAATGCACTTACTCCAGTGTCTACTGGGCATTAAAAACTGACACCTATACCCTTTGCAAAAAAAAGGTGAAAAAGGTTAAATGTGAGACTCATTTGTAAGACTGCTGCCCAAGATTTTAGCAGAACTGTATATCTCTGTTAATTACCTACCTACTACTTCATGACATTTTTAGAAAAACAATATGACTAAGGCAGAAGTAAAAAAGAAAAAGGTCTCATGCTTTAGCTCCTGACAGCCCATTACCATAGCTCATCTGCTGAGGCTCATCAGCGTCTGCGGGCTAAAGTTCAGACTCAAAGCTCTGTCGGAGGCTTGTGAATCGCGCACAAGGACATGTCTGAGACAAAGGCCAGCAGAAAGGGGTCTGTCGCCATCGTGCCCACAATGTTCCCTCTGCTAATGGCTGGCGCCACTGTTAATCTGACATAAGCACCCTCTGTATTCCTGAGTCACTAAGGCCCATGGTGTGTGTATGCGTGTGTGTGTGTACACACACTGAAGTGCACAGCTGAGGTGGGCAATATTTATCTTCACTGACACACTAATTAGTTCTTCCAGTCCTCAGTGAGCGCTATGAAACAACGGCTGTGCTAAGATCCACATTGCTGAGACGCACAAATCAAGTAGGTGTTGTAAGACCATTTATGCCTGGTCAGGGATCAGTGAGATTGCTTTGTTGATAATGGCTGAAATATAAACTGGAAGAAGTTTAGTCTCTCTGTTATCAATTAGGAGATAATGACTAGCCATTGCACCTATCCTAGCCCAGCGTTTAAAGAGTGTAACTAAATGGAGAAAATGTTAGGCCTACATTAGTGATTCATTATTTCCCACAGTTTCCAGCAAATATTAAACTCTGTTCCAGTCATAAATTCCACCTGCTACGCAAAAAAGCTCATTTTGAATTTCCAATCTCTCTGTATTCTTTAGAATTGAATATACTTCCAGATAGATATACGTAAACGACCTCTGTTCTGATTGGCTGTGTTGTACTGTAACTGTTCAAAAAGTCCCAGTCTAGGACGAAATACTCCTTATAACATCATAAACAGGCAGAGCTAAACTGCTAAAGAATAGGCAGATATACTATATGGCCAAAAGTACATGGACACTTGACCATCACACCCATATGAGCTTGTTAAACATTCTATTCTAAGTTATAATGTGATACAAAAATGTTTGTATCACATTATAACTTGCTCTCTGTTTTCAAAATGTGTTAGAATCTTAAAACATCTGATGTACATCTAGCTTTCCCCTTACTGGAACTAATGGACATAGTCCAAATCCTAAAAAACAGCCCCAGGCCATTACCCCTCCTCCGCCAAACTTTACTGTTGGCACTATGCATTCCTGTAGCATTCCCCTGGCACCTGCCATGCCAAGATTCGCCCATCAGACTGCTGGATAATGAAGCATAATTGATCACTTCAGTTTCCACTGGTCCAGAGTCCAGTGGTGGTGTGCTTTACACAAGTCCAGCAGACACTTGGCATTGCACACAGTGATCATAGTTTGGTTGCAGCTGCTGGGCCACGGAAACCCATTTCATAAAGCTTCTGACGCACAGTTCCTGTGCTAAATTGCTGCCAGAGGCAGTCTGGAACTCAGTCTGTAGCGAGTGACACCCCTTTTTTTTAGGATAGGCGATTTCCATGCACTACATGCTTCAGCAGCTCTATAAGTTATCGCACGGTTTACTACTTCATGGCAGTGCAATAGCTGCTCTTAGACACTTCCAATTCACAATAATAGCACTCACAGTTGACCAGGGCAGATCTAGCAAGGCAGAAAATCCATGTACTGACTTGAGGCCTATTATAATGATCCTACCTATGATAATCCACACAAATCCTATTACAGTGCCACACTTAAAATCACTGACGTCCTCAGTACAACCCATTCTACTGCCAATGTTTGTCTATGGAAATCGCATGTCTATGCATCTGAAGGGTGTCCACATAACTTTAGCCATATAGTGTACATACACAACACCATGGAAACAATTAAAATTGACCATTTGTGCTGCTTGGTTTCATATATGGATTGTATAGACATTTTGAAAGTTTTACACAATACATCTTACTTTTGAACACTTGGAGACTGTCAGCACCTATGTTTTCCTATTTTTTGCACGCACAAGCATTTACATCTAGACATCAAGTCACTTTTGATTCCTTTTTTTCCTTTAAAAATTCATTGGGTGGAAGGCAGGATACACCCTGGACAGGTCACCAGTCCATCGCAGTCCATTTATTATTTAATTTTTACACTGTACTATAATTGTTATATGCTTAATGAATTCATGAATTCAAAGTCATCTTCTCAATAATCTATCTTGAAATATCATATTCAACTTTGCGTCTTTGAATAAGTCATGAATCTGAGTTAAATACTGCTGTCAGCACCTGGCCTTCTTACTGTGTGAACAGAAATCCTACCAGTCAATATCACTCCACTTCACTCCGCTAGTAAATCGAAGCACGGATCAAAACAAACTGCCACAATACACCATGTCAGAAAACTGAGATGGCTATTAGGCTATATACGAGCAATTGATTTTTCAGGTTTCGTGTTCAATTTCTCAGAACATGAGGTTATAAATCTACATATATCCAGTAGATGGCAGCAGCCAACTGAGAGAAAGCAATAATGTAAATTTTCAGTATGCGAAAGATGATGGTCGACTGAGAAAACAAACAGCTCTGCTTAATGGCTTCAGGCAGGAGGCTAAAAAGCTCCAGCTGAAATTCGGCTCACCTTGTGGAGTGCTGGCCTTTCTGTCTACTGATATGTGACAGAACGTTTATTATTGTAAACTAGCTATAAAGAAAATGGGAAGGAAATAAAAAAAAGAATGGCTCATTGATATTCACAAGGTGAAGGTGTCACTTTTTCCACCAGCAGTCCTGGTCTCAGGTGGTCTTTTTGGCCCCAGAGACCAGGTCTAAAGGCTGTTTTGTAGGATTTTAAGGAAAAAAAAAAACAAAAGAACCTCTACATTACATGCCAGTTCTTTAAAAAAGAACAACACTCAGACCATTTACAAAAAGGAACCATCCACTGAAACCAGTCCTCAAGTATTGTCCATATATTTGAGTTCAAGCAAAAATGTGGACCATCTAGGGGTCCCTGAGAACCATTGCATTAGAGAACCAAAAGCAGGTCTTCTGGAGCATCACTCTAGAAAACCCTTTTGGTACCTTTGTGCATATATCGCATTTTGATTGCATCCACTTTGCTAATCACAGTATGTGTTCTACAAAATGTGTGGATTTTGTAAAGTGATTATGAAAGAGCTGACATTGGGTGGCTGGGTTTTCTAGCGTCTAGCTTTCAGTGGGAGGGATTGAGATGTTTTTTTGACAGAGGGCTTTGCTTTATGCGTGAAGGGTGAAGCCTGACTGAGAAAACAAACAGCTCTGCCTGACGACTTCGGGCAGGAGGCTAAAAGCACCAGCTGAGCTTCGCCTCACCTTGGCATGCAGCACCCGTGCTGTCTAATGATGTTAAATGACCCATTTAAATGAAACACTACAGCTATGACACAGAATAACCTGGAAAGCTGGCAGTGCACTGCTCCAAAGGCTCTGGGTTTTAGACAGCCTATAATGTATAAAATGTAATATAGGATATAATGGTTTCTTACAATTTAATCAACACAAAGTACTTTAAACACTACCACAGTCTCAAGTCAAAATATATAATAAATAGATGTTTTGTTGCATGTAAGGTAAAAAGATTATTTTAAGATCCTGTATGTTAGTGTGTTTGGCTAAATAAGTTCTGTACTTTTGCTATATTGTACTGTAGATGTAATACACTCAAATATGACAAATGCCATTTATAAGGAATTGCAGTTTTATCAAGCAACCTAAGCTCCTCCCTTTTCCCCCCTAAACAGAGCAGAATGCCTAAATGTGAACTTGAGAAGGGCTTTGAGAGGCTAAAACTTCACCATAAAGCATAACGCTAACCATTTAGGATCATAAGCTTGTAGGTCTCACATTAAAACCATCACATACAACACTACTGTATTGCATTAAATGTTGTATTCATACAGTTGATGTAGGTTGATGTTATCAAGCCAAAAGTACCTTGTTTATGCAATGGACTAACCTCTCTGGAACATTATGGAGTGGAAACTCGAAGCACAGGTTGAAGAGGGCTGGGAAAAGGTGTGATTAAATCATAATTATTTACAACAGCTGTTGAGATACAGTACTTTTAAGTGTGGGAAAAGGCCCCAGCATGCCAACGTCTCTCACCTGCTCTCATAACAACATCAGTTAAAACACTTGGAACCTTTTTCCAAAACACTTCATCATTGTGTCTTGCCAGCAGCTTTGTAAACTGGACTTGCTTTACTTTATCTACCTCCTCTTCCTCGTGTCTCAAGCAATGTTTACATACTACACCCAGTTCAAATCACAGAGAGCTTGCTCTCTGGACTTCTCCAACAAACCCACAACTCCTAACAAAACCCAACTAGGGCTGTCAACATTGATGACAGGAATAGAGTAATATACCGATTATTCTGCCAGTTAATCAAATAATTGGAGTTTTAAAAAAATGGCCAAATACAAAAAATGCCAAGTTCCACAGACGTTTCAAAGTTTCTGAATAACTCGATCATTGTGATGAAAAACTCATTTTTAGTGGTTTAATGTAAAATTGTAGAGAAACTCACTGACTCCGATTTCTTTACAGCAGTAGAACCAAGACCTGCGATGTCTACAACACAAATATTGTCATTTTATTCTCTACGTAAATCAGTCAGCGAAACTGCACATTATTTTAATGGTGAAACAGTGTTAAATTTAGGGAAAAAATCCTTGGGGACTATTTTGCCTAAAACTAATTTATTTAAAATAATTTATTTGGTCACAACCATCACAAAGCAATGTCTCAGGCATCCAGCAGCATATTCAGAATCATTTCATGTGATGTAGCTTTTAGAGGCATTAAACACTTCAGATGTCTGTTCCCATTACAACCACTGTGAACAATTTTGGGTTCACTGTCTGATTCCTATACATTTCAACAATTTAATATTGCAGAAATTCTGAAATTTCTGAAAGATTCTGAAAAATCAGTGGAATGCCCCCTTAAATGAACAACAACAAACCATTTAAAGTACAGTACAGAAAGACTTGAGCAAAAACTAGAAGGCGGTTATGTGGTAAAAAATGCACATGAATGGCTATTTCTTAGGTTCTTTTTCTTATTGAGAAATTTAGAATAATTAGCATCTAACTTGCCAACAAACACCACCAATTTATCAAGAAAGTGAATATTTATGAATTTCTTAATTTATTTGCATCATCGTGACTGCCCAAAGCCCAACCCACGCTCACAACACAACTTCTACGACTCACAAAACAACCATTTCACCATCTTCTTGAAGCAATAACAGCAGCATTCTGCCAGCATGTAGCCAGATCTCATGTTCTCATACTAATGGAACCACATGCCTAAACTCATACACCCAGCCTGATCCTCTCTTACCCTCAGAGAAGCTGATGAGCCCCAGCAGATGCAGCAGCTTGAGCGAGGCGCACACGATAACCACGATGCCCAGCGTCTGCAGCCCCTCCGTTTCCCACACTGTGCTCAGCATGGCCCCCTGCTCTGGCTCATGCCCTCCTGACTCTGCTTCGGCCTCCGCACTCCAGTTCCCCAGTGCCCAGGTGCCCTCCGCTGCGGGCTTGCAGGGGCCGGGCAGCCCCAGGCACCCCCAGGCCCCCAATTCCAGGCTGTGCGAGACCCCTGGGGATTTCTTTAGAGTGGAGGTTCCCAACCCCGGAGTTCCCCTGTCCTGCACGTCCCAGTGTTTTCCCTCCTCTATCACACCCACTCCACTGCAAGGAAAGCCTTATTAATCAGCTGTATAGATGGATCAGGTGTGTTAGAGCAGGCAGTGGAGGGGCACTCCAGGACCACTGGCTTAGAGTAGGAGCGCAAGAAGAGGCCACGAGGAATGAGGAGGAGAAGAAAGCAGGAGAGATGAACAGGAGAGTTTGACCCACTCTGCTGTGCGAGTTTGAAGCATGCTCTTATTTGAGAGGCTGCGAGTTTCCGCGGAGAGGAGGGGCTGAGCGTGAGCGAGAGAGAAAGAGAGAGAGGCAGGAGGAGAAATAGGTGGAGCTGGAGAGGAGTAGACTTTAGGTGCAACCATATAGATACAGACCTGAATTTAACATATAAACAAGTCACGATTCACTCACTTTCACTGTCATCAGCATTCAGTCAGAAATATTTGGGATCTTGCCAGAAGAGTAAGATATTTCAAAGACTGATTTAAGTGGAATTGAAGAGATTGTTCAAAATTTCTGCAAAATTTAATGGTTAAGGTGTAAATGAAGTCATTCAGCATGGTTTGATGTGAAATGCTCTGTTGTAGAGAGACTTACTTCAGACATCTGAAACATATGTCTCTAAAAGCTCCCTCACAGAAAGTTATTACGTGAAATGGATATGAAAAAGCTGGTTGAAATTGGCGACAGTTTTGAGAAGGTTCTGATCTAAACTTAGTTGGTAAAGACCATTCGTGGTAAAGAAACTACATGAACAAGTCATTGTACGGTAGGAGTGGTAGGATAGGTGAGTTAGCAACCGGAAGACTGCAGGTTCAAATCCCAACACTGACTGGGTGTGCCTGATTGTACCCCTGAGCAAGGCATCTAACCACCCCACTGCCCCAAGCGGCGCTGCTCTGCTGGCACGATGTGCTGCTTGCAGACTCTGCACAGTTAGACAACAAAATTACTTTTTGAATTACTTTGTTTACAATTTAGCAATTGAATTCTGCATATATTTTGAAAAATCAGGGGAATTCCCCTTTAAGGACGGAAACTAGGACTGTTTACATCTGTTAATTTTATGCTTCCTGAGTACCAGGGTTATCCAGATAAAATGCAGGTGTAAATGCACCCAAGACACATTTAAAATAGATTTAAATGTGATCTGAGATGCATTTCACACCTGGTCATTTCATGTGGATAATCTCTATCTGGAATTAATCCTGATACTCAAATGTAAATACACAAAATATATGAAACGATCAGATGTAGACGGAGTCTGAGACACATTTTAGACAGATGTTATACCAGTGAAAACAAGCTACATTCGACAACCGAAATCCTTTCCAATACTATGACAGCACCTACCTCTGCTGTTCTGCGTAAGAGGGAAAAATGTCTTTAGACTGTCACTACTTAAAAGAGGCAATGCCACTCCTTCAGTTCATCTAAGAGTTTCTCTTACGACTTTAATTAGGTAGCCAAGTTAGTTTGCTTAAACAAAGCACCAGTTTGGTTAACCTTTACTTTACCTGGTCATTTTTCACCATCTTGCTACTATACGCTGCATTTTAACACAGATGGTTCATGATGACTAATATAGGAGCCATCTTCTTGTAAACACTGACTTCTGGTGTAAGGAAACGAACAGTGCCATACAAAATTGTGACCTGCTTTTGAATAGAACACAAAAATGAAGATCATCGCAGGCAATTATGTGCCGTTTTGCATGCCACATAGCAAATTATGTGCTAAAGACTAGCTGGAGAACTTGACTACAAAGTGTAAATCCCAGTGGTTAAAATCTTAACAATCCAGAGGTTAGCCACATGAAAGAAGGAGGTGCAAAACAGGGTCCAGGAGTGTAATGATAGACATCTTTTCAGTCTTATGACTTGCAATTCAAGATTCAATTCGGTTTTCAGCGTCTTGTGTTCTTGTTTATAATTATAAAAAATACAAATGGATTTGGCTGCACCACTCCCAAAAATCACAACACCTAGAATTTATAAGTAATGTCAGGAAAAAAAGCCATTTGAGGGTGGGTGCATGTATATCATAAGTCCCTCCCTCCTCCCCGCCTGCTTATTTGATCACTGACGGTATGAAAGTTGGCAAATGAGACACCTGCAGAAGACAGTGAGGGTCATATCAGCAATACAGTTTTCATACACCAATTTTTTTATGCTGTGTTGAAATCACTACACCCTTACATGAAACCAAACTCATATAAAGACAGTCTTCCAGCCATTACACTCCAGTCAATTCAGCAAATTTGAATAGCTTTGTTTTGCTTATTTAAATTAGTCCTTAATTCTACAGTAAAAGCTGTGTAAAGTCAAGCTTAAAGTTGAGCCATTCTGCTGACCTTACATTTTTATTTACACGCTATTCTATTCCCCAAATGGCCCCTGAGCATTGATCCCAGCACATATTAAGAATCCATTGTTTTCTGGTGCTGACACCAATTATCTTCATTAAGCAGAAAAGAAACAGAGACCACAGAAAAACAGCAAGTGGTCATGAGGATTTACTTAAGTTCAATCAGGGGATAGTGATTCAGTCTTTCAGCCTGTGATGTATCTCAATGGTCAGTGACAATTTCCACAGAACACTTAACTACTGCCACCTGCTGGACTTTTCGATTTGCAGTTTTTGGACCTTTTCTTGGTGATATTTTTCTAGGATGACCGCAGCTAGGGAAAAGAGCAATGATAAAAATTTAATTTTAAACTCACCTGTTCAATGAACTGTCAAAGGTTTGATGCCAATTTGCAGAAACCATATATATTCCAAAATTTCTCAATCTTATGTCAGGTTGGCTATTTTGAAACAAGTCTTTTATGATCACTTTTTAATTGCCAGAATGATCAATAGATTACTAGATTTGTATTATAATCTACAGTAACTGCTCCAATTTAAAGCAAATGAATATATTAAGGTATATTACTATTTCTGTAGTGTTAAAAATGCACAAAAATGACTAAAATGCAGACATTTTAGCACAGTAGTGCAGCATCATCTAAACATTGAGCTCTTCCAGAGGAAGGGAAAAAAAAATTCAATAAATGAGGGATTAAATATCGGTTTGAAATATCAGTCAAATCTCTATGTCTGTTTGATGCCAATTTTTTAGGCAAATATCTGCTGATATCGATATGACTGTGCTTCCCTGTATACTATATACAGATGAAGCTAGCTGGCACAGATTTATCTGGGTGTAATACCATACATACTACTTTTCCTGGCTATGAAAAAGACTACTGTTGGGTATTTTGTCATTTATTCAAGTTTAAAGACCTGAATATTTAACAGTTTTATAATACAAGCCCCCTTTGACCTTTGCCCACATCAAATCCCATGTCCTCATGCCCCACTGGTCCAGGCCTACTCCTGGACTTACCCTTCAGAAAATGTCTTGAAGGTGAGAGCTAAAATGTCACACTAGGCTGATGGAGAACTGCCCTATTCTGGGGCTGATTTCTTATCGTGCTACACCATAGGGACATGTCTATGATGTGACGGCTCTTTGTTCTTCGATTTCTGATGGTGAGGAAATCGATTTTGGTGAGAGATTACATATTTTGTCTGCCGGCCGAAGCCTTCTCTGCTCTGTCCTTGGGGGCTCTCTTATCAGCCCTGGCCTGCCTGTAAACGTGAGAGAGGGTGCTGGAGGAGAAGAGCTCTATTCCAGGTCACATACAGCACCACAGAGTTCAGCTCTCGACTCAAACAGGAGAGAAAAACAGTTCATGTCCAAATGTACTGGCAACAGTAAAATGCAATTGATTTATATTTAAAAAATAATAATAAAAAAAACTGGTAAATAAAGGTTCATAAAGTGTAAAGTGATTCATAAAAATACCTACATTTAGTACAAATCTCCATTCCTGGGTTGACCAATAGTTTCTCATGGGCTGATGCCAGTGCCAACATTTTGAGAGCAGTGTGGCTGATGACCAATATAATGCAAATGTGTCACTGTCCTTAAATACAGACCATTTAAAAAGGAGACTACTATATAATTATATTTAAAAGCCTATTGTACATAATTATTGGCTATAGTTATTGGCAACGTTGGTGTCCTTATCAGTTAACAATAAAAAAAAGAAAAAAAAACCCTTTACATTTGGCTCAATATATCGACTTGACACCAGTCTGCATGGCGTTTAGAAGTAAATCTAATCTCAGTGTGATGCTTTTATTTATTTACACCATAGGAAGAAAAGCACTTCCTCTTCTATCATATCCCCCTTACTCAAAACAAAGATGAAATCCTTGGAAGTGCCAAATGTCCTTCCTAATCAAGTATTCATACATGTAAATATGTGTCTGCATAACTTTCAGCCAAGGAGACTGACTGGCATAAACCAGTCAAGAACATTATATTTTTCAGCATTGAAGCTTTTGTGGGAAAAATGGAATGTTGCTTTAGAACAGTGTTGCCACACTGGTGACCTTTGGGGCCAAAGTGCTACGAATATTTGTGTTTACTCTCATCTAATGCTCTGAAGTCAGTCCATGAAGGCCCTGCTAATTAGCTGATGAGCTGAATCAGGTGTGTTTAATGAGGCAGTGTGCTGAAGTCTGCAGTGTTTTGGCTTGCAAGGACTGAAGCCTGACACATGTGCTTTAGAAATATGTTTGGAATCAGTGACCTGCTGCAAGGTTCACATAACCAGCACAATCCATGCCACTAGGTTTCTCAGATGAGGTGGTATACTTTAGATCATTCTAACACTCTGATACAGGCTTATATTCCTCTCATACAAACCTCTTCCCAAAACTCCACAGGCTTTCTGGCCTGTCATTGAGAATTACCAGTGGTTTGCACCTAATGTGGAGGTCAGGCTTTTGGATTCTTCTCTTTATGGTAGTCTGAGACATATATACACTCTTAAAAAAGGGTTCCAAAAAGAGTTCCCTGGAGCTGTTCCTTATAGAAGAAACACTTGGTTTCTCAGAGAATCTTTATATGGGTAGCTCTTCCAAGATCCATTTCTGTAATTGAGATGTGAGAGTGAAGAACCTTTTTAAAATGTAAAGAACGTATGTAAGGATTCCATAGAACCATGTAAGAAGCTTCATTTTTAAGAATGTATGTCATCACTGATCTTGATGGAAGTATTCTGCAGTCACTCACGCCTGTCTTCTGTGGTCTGCCAGATTGTTTGCTATTGCTAAACTAAGCTAATCTAACCAATGTGTTGCTTGACACCTCGCGTTTTAACTATGTTTCTGATTAATTTATGCTAATGGCACAACACACAGTCGGTTATAAAAAACTAAACAGCAAACTGTGATTACTTTTGGTTCCCTGTAGCGGGGAAACTGTAAAAAAAAAAAAAAGACTGCGATTCGGCTATGGTTCCTCCAATATATATGTAAATACCATCAAATTAAAGCACTTTAGCCTCATAGACATATCAAACACAATGTACTGAGTACAGAGATAAAACAACAAATATATTACTGTGTTATGTGCAGACTGTTTAATCAGTAACTTCATTGTTGGGAGAGCTTTTAATGTGAATGTCTGGTATCTAGTTGCAATTATTTACTCACCAACCCACCTACTATATACCATAATAATGAGCATGATGTAAAGGATATTAATCGCTATAAATTCCCCAGCAATTCATTTTGTATGAAAACCCAAGTGTGAACTAAATGATCATATGTAAACAAATACACTTCAGAAATATCAAAAGGTCACACAGAACAAAACTAAGAACAAGGTTTATAAGCACTATAGAGCCTTCAGACTGGTAACTATTGTATTTACACTGTGCACTACAGATAAAGATTGTAATATGTATTGTTTATTCACCCTTTTATAGATACAGAGTTGAGCAAACAACTTCTACTTCATACTTTCCAATATACAAGTGAAAATCCATTAAAACACACCCAGCTATTACTGCCACGCTCCAAAATTATTCCATTCTCAGATGTGCGGCAGCTGCCCCACAAAAATGCCATTTATCAAGCTGATGACAGTTACATGACATGAAAGAATCTATAATAGGATCATTAAGCTGTTTTGATACCAGTTGGACAGTGTTCTGGGACTAATTACATGCCACACAGTGATACCTGTTAGGCTATGCAAATCAGCTTAGGTTTCCAATATTTAGGAAACATTGAAATTAGCCCATCATATTTAAAAAGGCAATGTGTGTGAAATGCAAGCAATTAAAGCCTGTGAACCGTGGCCGCCCCGAGCAATGCTGCATACACAATGCACCACCAAAGGACACACTTGTTCTCTTCTCCATCTTTTACACACACACACACGCACACACACAGCTGACTGTTTTTCTGCCACCAGTAAAGGGCTCATCTCATGGAAAAAAACACATTTTCTTCACATTTCTTAAATAAAATACTTTGTTGTAGCATGTAAACGTTAAAGTTTCAAAACATACCATTCACTCTCTGATGGTCTAATTTATGGAAATTAAGCTGCAAAAAACAGCTCATTTTCAATTTGCTGTCACAAAAAAATTGCATTTACATATATTCACTTATTTGGTCTGGAGAAGTTCAGCCCCACCCATTCACATAGAAGTTATAAGGAGTGTTTCTGCTCTCAGTTTTTATATTGTTTTATATAAAAATCACAATTTACAAATTTTTATTATTTATTTAGTTATTTATTGTAGCCTATATTATCAACAATGTTGTCATAAGTTATAAGTGGGAAAAGTTAGCACAATAATTACCAAGGGGGCACTATGCAGGTGGTCTTCTCCAAGAGGGGCCAGCTGAAAAACTGTAGGGAAAGTTCCATCACCACCTAAATTGCCGTCACAGTATTGGACAACGGATATCTGTCATTTTGCCAACATTATTCAGCCACAGGCACAATAAAGAGCAGAAAATCGGAACAGAGGTCATATCTATATCTTTAAGGCACAGTACCAAAAACAGTCTGTTAATTCTAAGGGATAATGAGAGACAGTAAAAACTGGTTTTGTTGGCGTTTAGGTGTTGTGCCGTTTTTTTTAAGGGCACAGTCAACTGAACACATTTGCAAAAAGTGCTATTGTGCTAACAGATAAACAACACAGAGAGAACTGATATTTTAAATTTGTTTTTTTGGGCTCTGCCCTCAACACAATGTTCAGCTGCCAGTGGGCAGATAGAAAGTGAAAGAGTTGAAGCGTGGCCATTGTCTGAGCTGTACCTGTAAGCCTGGAGAACAGGACAGTGGGCCTGATAACACTGATTTGCAGCTCCATGTGTGGTTCTCAGACAGCAGAGTAGACAGGTCCTCTGAGAGAGCCTCCCTTTGTGCTCACAGAAAGGTGTTGAACAGAGGTGGCAGAAATGGCACAGAGAGTTTTGTGTGTCTAATGTGTTTGAGGAGCAAATTAGGCAGAGCACTAATAACTCCACGACACCTGCTGAACGACTGTTTAACAATCAGTGTACTGAATCAGGAACTCGCAGATGAGCGTGTTATTTCAACTGATTGAACACTGAACTTTCTGACGAAATTCCTGAAGCACGTTCAGTGCAAGTCTGGCTGAGATGAAATGCATATCGAACTGCAGCGGCCTGTCCAAAACACTCTATGACAACCAAGAAATGGACCATAAATTGAGCAGAAAAAAAAATATATTATTGAAAGGCCTGCAGAGAGAAATCAATTGCAAGTGTCCTGAGGAGGAAATCATTAAGATGATGTGGCAGATGTTGTACACAGTCTTGAGATGGCTGTTTGGCTGTTTACTTTTTAACAATTTATTTATTTATTTCTGTTTTCTACCAATTTGGTCATGGCAAATTCCCAATGTAGCAGCAAATCTCTTCCCCGCTGCATGACAGTAATATTAGTCTGGGAGGATGAAGGCCTAAGGCCAGCTCAGGCCTCCTCTGATACGTACCATGGTGCCACCATATCTTTCTGAACTACGGGCAACAAATCATTGTCAACTGCTTCCTCATGCTCAGAGGGGGAGAACAAAACAAAAATCTGACAGCATCTTTTTTCACTATATAATGATACAGGCCATGTGACTATGCAGCAGTCTAACTAGCTGTGCTATCTTTCCTTCACAGTCACAATACAGCTCATTGTGTTCTCTTTGAGTAACAGATGAAAACTGATATAACTCATCACGATATTAGCCCAGGAATGTTATTCCATTATTGTATTTTAGTGTGTATTAAGTTCATTGTTAGAACAATAGTGCAGCAATTTTTTTCTTAGTCTACAAGATGGTGTAGAGAAGTCTTTTTCCCCCCTTTTTGATGAAAACCAGGCTTTTATCAGCTTTTTTTTAGCTGTCTAGATTTTTGCTCACAGCCAACCTATAGCAGTTATGTTTTTGGTAAGGTGATAGCAATAGGAAGAGGCCGGGCTCTCCTTAAATGAGCTCTGATTGAATGACATAGCGGAAAAAACCATTGGCCTGCATGCAGAACAGATTCTGAGGTTTAAATCTCCAACTAGCCAGGAATGTCATGGATAAACCAATGAGTTCTCAGACTACACTACATTCACCTAACGTAAGTCACTCTGGATAAGATCATGTGTTATATATGTAAATGTAGGAGGAAGCTTCTGCAATGTGGCTTCCATAACTCTGTTTTTGCTTTGTTAATAAATGATTTTAGGGACAATAGCAAAGTCTAAATTAATTTAGATAAAGAAAGATTACTTCTGGAGAAAATATAGACAGTCAATAGCCATACATCACAATGTCACAACATGTCATATCACAATACTTAACACATCCCAAGCCTCAACAGAACTGTACTGTAGGTCAAGGATTGTGATAACATTGTTTCGTAGGGCCTCTACTGATTCCCACTCTAGTGTTGTACTCTGTATGATGACGTGCATGACATGGCTAGAACTAGTGCCTGAACCCCAGCAGTAGGCTCACAATTCATATCCTGTACTTTTATTTGTTGTGTGTCAGGGGAATATAGGATGCATTTTACCTTCTGCTAGAGATGAAACGATATTAAAATTTCATATCACGATTATCGTGACGAAAATTATCACGATTATCAGTATTATCGCGATACTGTTCAAATGTTTTAAAAAGTAAAATAAATAAAAATTAAATACTGATACACAAACTGAAACTCGTTTCACCAACTTTTATATTAACACAAATAGAATTGGCAGCAGTATGCACTTTTTGTTTGCATAAACATTAAAAAATAAGGTCAATACATTTTTAGTATTACTTTTGTATTACTTACAATACTTGTAATACTCTGTAAACAAAAGAATAGCAAATGTATTATTATTGCTGCTGTAATTATTATTATTATTATTATTATTATTATTATTTATTACCATAACTAGGGATTTCCCTGCATAGAAAATTAAATCTCGACCAACTCTGAGGTGGGTCTTAATGGAAAATTACTACTTCTAAGACGTGCTGCACTCGGGGGATTTCTGTCCGAACTGCAACTGCAGCATTATTGTGCCGTTGTGGCGCTGAACCCCTAATCAATACAGTGCACCAGGAAAAATTGCCAAAATCACAGAGGAATTGCGTGACGTGCTGTGAGCTGCAGACAGTGTAGAACTCACACAGTGTGAGTTCACCTGTGGAGCTGCTTCTCTAAAAGCATTTTAAAACTAAAACATAACTTAAAATTAACGCGCATCTGAGCTGCGGCAGAAACACTCCTACAGTTTAAACTCTGAAACTCTGCTTTTCCTAAAAGCAGCACGCAGCGTTTACTCGCGCAAGGTCCCGTCTCAAAGCACACTATCTTCCCTATGTAGTGCACTTCGTGGATCATGAAATAGCAAATCCTTCACCCAAAGAGTGCAGGAAATGTTCGACTAAGTCATCTATAATCAACATTAACAACAGGCTACAAATTCCCTATTTAAAACTCAACTGCTGGTTAATGATGATCGTGTTTGTTTGAACAGTAGCGCTCTACGTAGGGGACACTGAGTGATTTGAGACGGTGTTATTCTCCTCTCAGAGTAAACACTGCAAGTGAGGCGAGAAAGGGGGGCTGTGCAGATTGAACCTCTGCAGCGTCTCGTTAACTCAGAGCTCATTTTGGAGACACTGCTCCACAGAAATGTGTTAAAAGCTTTAGTTTCGATTCACAGCTGATTCACCGATTGTTTCTTTTTTTTTGACGCTAAAAGCTTCATTTTATATGATAAACGAACCATAAGCATAGGTTAAACCACACAAACCATGACATTTCTTCTATTTCGAAGTCCCCACAGACTTCTACGTTAAAGTTAACCTTGCATTCTCTGAAAAGTAGCGGGTGGTGGTCGCGAAATGACTCGTAAGGTTTGATGTGTTGCCCCCTTTCGCCGCTATTTTCTTTCGGCATGTTCTGCAGACAGGGTGGTCATCTTCAATTAACTTTCCTTCTGCATCCTTATAAAACCCAAAATATGACCAAACGTCAGACTTGGTCTTCTTAGAAGGCTGAAATATCTCTGAATCTCCGAGTTTTCACACCACGGTAATCGACCGCGGTTTTAACGATACTTTAAAGTTCAAACGGTACTAACCGTCATTAATTTTACCGCGGTTTACTGTGAAACCGGTAACCGTTTCATCTCTACTTTCTGCGTTTGATTAATAGAGTCAGCAGTGTCGCATACTGCATGTATGTAAAAGGTATGTAAAGTTGAATTACATGACCTGTCCCTGTCAACTCATCTAAAGTCAAAACACAGATGTAATAATGTTATTCTGAAGACATTTTCAAGACTACAAGTCTGCATAATAGGAAAAAGAGACTTTATACATTCTTGCAAGTTTTAGTCTATACAGAAAGTCAACCAATGACACGCTTCAATGAGCCGAAATTAACAAACATGATGGCACACAGCCAAGCACACTCTTACAAAAATAACGGCTGTGTTTACCCAAGCAGCACTATATAAATCAATTGGTGTAGGCGTAGGTCAATGGCCTGGCCATTCTCACTATGCCCACAAACATCAGACAAGTGCTCAGAACAGCAAAGGCTAATGCCTCTTTGCAGATATGTCACTAAACAAGGTTACCAGCATCAGCAGTACAGCAAGCATCAGTGATTAGCAATGTTCAGGCTACATTACACAAATCAATTAAAAATCTTAGAATAACCTATTAGAGTTGCAGTTCAACTTTGTTGAGTGGGACCTTTAACATCTAATTCATAATGGGACGGCTAGGGTAACGTATTATGAATTTGTCTGCAGGGGCAAAAGCATGGTGAGGAACTGCAACCCTGGGCAGTTTTGAGTAAGGATGAAGTAATGCTGTAAATGCTGACAAATGTGTGGTTTGCTCTACTAAAATGGCCTGACACATTCAACAGCCTACTGCTCATTAAGGTGTTTCCAGAAACACTGATCAGAGTATCTGCCATAAGAACCTGAAGAACAAGGCTTACCCCACCACGTACGACATTAATAACGGAGTATAAACGCTTTGGTCACCATTAAGGTAGTATAGAAAGGGCCTAAATCTCACATAAAATGAGATTCTACATGACACACAATAAGACACACAAACAGATTTAGCCACCATCTTTGAAGTTTAGTGAATGCAATGGCAAACCATGAGTTTTAGAGCTATGCCTTCAGTTTGGACCATAAAGCCATAAATGCCTAAAAATGAGGAAAAAAAAACCTCTATGATTACACTGATTTCCACGAGTGCCAGTATGCCACTCTAGGAGCATGCTAGCACTAAGCTGACAGTGATTCACAAACCGTTCTGGCTGTTGTAGATTAAGCAAGAACATTAAAAGCTTGTAGAAGACATTTTATGTTTTATCTGAAAATTTTAACAAACACATTAACATACATTTTACCTTGTAGTAGCAACTTTACAGTGATCCTTTATTGAAGATATTAAAGATATCCTGGCACAGAGCTGCTTTCTATTTGTTACATCTTTCTGAAATGCTTGTAGGGAATATCAGAAAGTCACAAAACTGGTCCCACCCACTGTTAATCAAAATGGTTGATTCCACTGAAAGTTCCTAATGATCTGACATGTTAGGCTCACAATAGACTTTTGGTTCAGTTTCTGAAGGCCTAACCAATAGGAGAGGTAGCTTAGATATACCTACCAACATACCATGGAGAACAAAAAAACCTGATTGGACAATTTTCTATTTGGCAGTTCAATAATTAAACCTATTTGTTTCCAATCAAAGCTTAGCAATGACAAGATTAATACTACAATTCTTACATAGTTTAAATACTACAAGCTTGGTGATAATATTAAATAAAAATGAACTAAAAATTACAGAACTTTTGTTCATAGAAATCATGCTTTCTCTGAAGGCCTAGAAGGATATTTTATAATGTGCATGTAATGAAAACAGCAACAGCAAACACTTAATTTCTCTTATACTGTCCTCAACCACTGGCTTGGACTCCCATGAGACTCCTCCTTTTGCTTTAACAGTCTTACTTCTTAAATTGCTTTTATTTACATCAAATGGATCCCAATACTTGCCTGCTTTGTGCAGACAGCTATTGTTATGTTGGGGTCAATAAATGCTTGGTTCTGTCTAGGACTATCTAACCTGATCAAATGGCTGCAGCACAATGCATTGAGTTACTAAAAGTGCTCCCTGCAGAAACAGATCTGTTTAAAAGATGCCATCTTGGAACTCCACATCTCCTGAGAGTCTTTACTGAACTGAAGCTATGGAAGAGATAACAATGATTTACCACTGTTCTGTCCTATACAATCAAAAAGGCTCTCTTAAAGTGAATCATACAAGAACGGTTCAAAGTGTGCCACAACAACAACATATTCAGATATTTATTCCCATTGAGGTCTTCAAATATAAAGACAACAACTACGATGACACATTGTGCCAGTCTGCTACTTAGACACTCCCAGCACTCCAAAGGGGCAGATTTACAAGCAGGCAAGGTCAGGCACAGATACTGAAAAAGAGCTGAGCAAGTTTGTTTTGCAATGGTTGTTAATTGTAAACTATTAACAAAAACAATGCAGGACAGTGTAGAGGTGGGTGATATGTCAAAATGTAATATCACGATACTTCAGGAAGTTTTAACAATTCATGATGTGTCATGACCTTTTCTGACATCTGATAAGTTAGAACAGACAGTAGTAATGCCAAATTTTAAAAATACTATCAAAATCTATGAATCCAATTAACTTGTATTCAAAATTTCAAACACTTACTAAAACCCCCTTTAAAAAAAAACCACTTTGCTAAAACATGCAGCTGCAAAGTGATTAAGTAATGACAATATCCATAAGCTCAGAAAATTTATCATGATGTCAATTATCATGACATGACAAATATGTCTATATATATACATATACATATATATATATATATATATAGCCCAGCTCTACATTAGTGCCATACTTGAGTGTAAAAGTTACAATAAAACAAAAAGTGAGAGGCATCACCTGCCATTATTTTACATTTATACATTATTAATTCAAATTCAAAACATCTAGATGATACAGTACAAGGAAGATATTCAAATGTGAAGGTATGCAGTCAACAATTCTACGTTCATGCAAGCACAGTTAACCTTATACCTATCACCTTAATACTAATACAAAGATGAGTGGTGGGTGATAGAAGAAATTTGATATGACCTATAGCATACATGACTATAGTTTATGAGTAGTACATAACTACTTGTTCAACCATCTGAAGCATGTGTCCGTTTGCCCCACCATAGAATAGGCTGTTCCTCTATCCACAACAAGCATTATATTTTTTTTGTCATAAATGTTATTTTTCAGTCAGTCATAAATGTTCTCCCAGTGATGAGGACATAGACTTTGATGCATAAACTCAGCAAACTATTACTGTAATGTCCATTTACACATCCTCCCAATGTCACTGGACCAAATGGCTCATGACAGCTCCCCAGTGGTACCCTCCCTTGCTCTTGCTTTTTACGTTCCACTCAACCTGCTGACTTTTGCAGTATGCTGAACGCTGAATTTTGTACCACCTAGGGTTGGATTGTAATGAACGAGTGATATAATGATATTAGCTTAAATTTAATCAGAAGGATTTAAAAGATAACAAAGTCTTTTCCCTTCAGATGTACTTTGCAAACTGCTAAATTAGTGGGTATAAAATAACCCCACGAAATGGGTCAAAGAGTAAGTTCAGCTGAAACAAATGTTGACAGAGGGATGTATTTGCTCATTTCCTTTCCTGAAGAAAAGACAATGTTACAAACTATGAAATGACCCACAATGTGTCACAAGTCAAAACCATTAAAATCAGTGTCACAACATATGGACCATTAAACAATCTTAATAAACGCCAGAGAAAGGGACATCATATAATCATATTGAGGAGGGATTTATGCAGTTGTTGACCTGTTAGCGATTGCAAAGGTTGACTGTTTTGGTGAATGTCATTTATGTCAAATGGAAGCCTAAATGAAGACACCTTTTTCTCTTAAACTCTTAAATTATAAAATGTATTTAATGTATTGACAGTTCTGATCTCAGGGGCAGGATTACTCCGTTTTCTGATGAGTAATGCCTCACTTTGTTAAACCCATGGAAAGGACCTCTGTACAACAGTTACTGTGTAGTGTATTTTTCTACAACTGTTTATCTAAGAGAAAACAGTCCTCAAAGCTGCCAGATAGTCTGCTAAAGACAGTTTAATACAATATTAAGCTGTTTAAACTCTAATACTTGCATGCTCCATGCTGGAAGAAATACGTAAAACAATAGGTGACATTGTGGTGAGGTATAGAGCAAAAAACAGTGAAATCACTCTTTCTGCAGTACATATACTTATGATGAAAATTTTGTTTAGAATTGTTAATATCGAAAACATCTACACAGTTTTTAAGATCAGGGCTTGGTATCAAAATTTAATTCTTTATGATACTGACTGAATTCCTTCAATACCACAAAGTATAGAAAACTTCTGTTATTCAACACTAAATTTCAGCATCTAAGTACAGAGTCTCTCTCAGCATCAATGAGTCAATAAGCAAAAAAATGTTTTTTTTTGCTTATTGACTCATTTTGTAATATTGATTTTCTCTGAACAGCACATTCCATGGAAAGTTTGATTTCCTTTTTCTTGTTGAAATGTGTAGACACACAAGCTGAGGACAAAAATGTATGCATAATGTCTGCATCATGTGAGGTTGGAAATTACGCCTTAAGCATAATTATGTCTTTAGCAGTATGAACATTGTACGCAGGGCCAGCTGTAAGTAGTAAAACTTTTTTTTGCCATAACCCCTTAACTTTCTAGTCATGTTTAGTTATGTCTAATTCATCCTGCTAGCTAGGCATCGTCGTTGGAGAAGAACTTTGAGGATAACGCTAACATCCAATTCTATTACATCAGCTAACATATGCACATGTAAGCTGGCATTGTGCCAAGTGGTGGTGGGAGAAGGAGGGCCATCCTACCCACCCAGAGAAAATGAGGCCAATTACGGTCCCTTGAACTCCTGCCTACAGATGGCTGTGGCATCACTGGGGATTAAACTCGAAATCTTGCGTTTTTTGCTTGTAATCAGTCTGCACTAATAGTCAGCTCTCCATGTTTGTCACTAACGTCTCTGAGGCTGAGTGGGAAGAAACCCTAGCAGGAAGTCATCAGTGACGTTTAATCAGTTTTTATTGGCTACATTGGTCAAATATATGATATATGACAAACAATTGTACTGTAATTGTACTAGCACGCACTTGAATTTAGCATTAATGCAAAACACACAAGGTCATTTCTCAAAAACATTACAATGTACGAAATACACTATACTGCCAAAAGTATTCGCTCGTCTGCCTTCACATGCATATGAACTTGAGTGACATCCCATTCTTAATCCATAGGGTTTAATATGATGTCGGCCCACCCTTTGCAGCTATAACAGCTTCAACTCTTCTGGGCAGGTTTTCCACAAGGTTTAGGAGTGTGTTTATGGGAATTTTTGACCATTCTTCCAGAAGCGCATTTGTGAGGTCAGACACTGATGTTGGACGAGAAGGCCTGGCTCACAGTCTCCGCTCTAATTCATCCCAAAGGTGTTCTATCCGGTTGAGGTCAGGACTCTGTGCAGGCCAGTCAAGTTCTTCCACTCCAAACTCACTCATCCATGTCTTTATGGACCTTGCTTTGTGCACTGGTGCGCAGTCATGTTGGAACAGGAAGGGGCCGTCCCCAAACTGTTCCCACAAAGTTGGGAGCATGAAATTGTCCAAAATCTCTTGGTCTGCTGAAGCGTTAGGAGTTCCTTTTGCTGGAACTAAGGGGCCGAGCCCAACTCCTGAAAAACAACCCCACACCGTAATCCCCCTCCACCAAACTTTACACTTGGCACAATGCAGTCAGACAAGTACCGTTCTCCTGGCAACCGCCACACCCAGACTCGTCCATCGGACTGCCAGACGGAGAAGCGTGATTCGTCACTCCAGAGAACACGTCTTCACTGCTCTAGAGTCCAGTGGCAGCGCTTTACACCACTGCATTTGACGCTTTGCATTGCGCTTGGTGCAGCTGCTCGGCCATGGAAACCCATGAAGCTCTCTACGCACTGTTCTTGAGCTGATCTGAAGGCCACATGAAGTTTGGAGGTCTGTAGCGATTGACTCTGCAGAAAGTTGGTGACCTCTGCGCACTATGCGCCTCAGCATCCGCTGACCCCGCTCTGTCATTTTACGTGGCCTACCACTTCGTGGCTGAGTTGCTGTCATTCCCAATCGCTTTCTCTTTGTTATAATACCACTGACAGGTGACTGTGGAACATTTACTAGCGAGGAAATTTCATGACTGGACTTGTTGCACAGATGGCATCCTATCATCGCACCACGCTGGAATTCACTGAGCTCCTGAGAGCGACCCATTCTTTCACAATGTTTGTCGAAGCAGTCTACATGCCTAGGTGCTTGGTTTTATACACCTGTGGCCATGGAAGTGATTGGAACACCTGAATTCAATGATTTGGAATGGTGAGTGAATACTTTTGGCAATATAGTCTATTTGATGAAAAGTAATTTCAACATCACAAAACAATTGGTACAAACCATAAAAGAACAAAAGATGATATCTAAAAGTATAGTTCATAAATTACTATTGAAGTTTGAAGGTGGAATATTCCTATTGAAATACTGTCACTTTCAGTCAAAATGTCACAATTACAGAATAAGAGAGTTTATTGCCATGGTCTTTGGGTGATGCTGCTAGTTATAGCATGTATAGCAAACATTTCTTGTTAAAAGCTAAACTCTCTTGATCTTGCACTAAAGACAGTAGGTAAATAAGACAAAAGGATTATTTTTATATATATGCATGGGAGGGACTGGAGAACAATGGAAGGATTAATTCTGATGTTCCGCTTGCACACACAGACAGTCTTCACTTTTCCATTAAAAAAGGTGTTTGTAAGCCGTATTAAAGAAATTATAGCTGAGCATACACGGGTGAGCAAATGATATCTCCACAATGCAGCGCTTACTGGTGCAACAAGATAGATGAAGTACAAATTCATGTCTCAGAAAACGCCTCATACTCCTGTGTAATATAATAGAAATTCATGCCACTCCACTGTGTATTGTACCTGCTATAAAAAATAGTGTAAGAAAACCTCATTATCAGCTACACTCACATTAAAATCAGTTAATGTGCATGTTTATGGATGACTCAGTCATTTAAATCAAATGAAACGTGAAAATGACCTGTTTCCAAAGCAAAAGTACATAACTTTAATATGATATGGTAATGTCATGCATTTTCCCCCCACTGTATTTTATCAAAAAGACAAATATAAATATCTTACAATGTATAAGAGGAGTCTTACTGTTTAATAAATGCAAGACTAAACAAATGGCTTTCAGTGTGGCTGTTGCTGGTTATGCTACAACTGAATGCTCAAATGTGCGTGGTTGCTGGCTAGAGCTTTCAAAACGCTGATTTAGAGCAAAAACAACAAGCTACAGTGATGTTAGTTCCTGATGCTGCTGTAATCATCAAAAGAGAGCGTAAGATAATGTATATTATGTAAGGGCCACAAAACTGAAGTCATGAATAAAGGAACAAAGCTGTATTTATTTATTAATGAGTTGATTTATCTGAATTTAATTATTTAGTTTTCATCTGGTCTCGATAACAAATTAATCCCCAGTGACCCTTAACACAAACACAAACACACACTCATGTAGACAGGCTTTGACAGCAGTCTTTGACAGAGACTGAGAAACAAAATGGCCCCTCCAAAAATATGTTCTGCTGCAGCTCCATCTACTGGATCTACATGCAAATGCACAAAGAATCTAATTAAAAGCAGTTATATCATGATGGTTGTGAAAAATGGCCATGTACTGTCAATTAATACATTTTAATTTATTTAATACAAGAAAATATTTTCTACTGTAGCTCCATCAACTAGATCTCCAGGCAAATGCACAATGACTCCAATTAAAAGCAGTTATATCACGCTGGCCTTGCACTGTCCATTTTTAACACTCCAATACCTCTACAAGGAACTAACTTACAATGATTTTCTGCTAGTTTTAGTGCACGATTTGTACTTTTTTGCTGAGTTTAGCATTACTTTTGCACAGGCCACATTTTACAAATGCCTCCTAATATGTTACAATTAGCAAATAAACAGCAATTCTGCATTAAAATGTGCAGAAGTGTGTTCTCTGTAGAGGATTTGTTAACTTATTTTCACTTAGGAAAATCAATAAAATGTCATTTGACCGGAGTAACCAAACTTTTGCATGTGACTATTTTGCATACAGGAGCTAAAGACAGATTAAAAAGATCCTCTAAAATTGCCACAAATCAGTATATTAAAGATAATCTTTGTTTTTATGGTTTGGTAATTATTGGCCATTGGCCATAAAGGTTATTTACCTGTTGAATTAACAGTGTCATACATCAAGTGTGTCAAACTCTATAGCTCCTCTAAAATGGTCACAAATCAGTATATGAAGATAGTCTTTATGGCTATAAATGCCCATATGTTTAGAGATTTCCAGCTTTCTAAAAGTTTCTTGATTAAATAAATGGACCTTTATTGACACCATCACCAACAACAACTCACATGGATAGCACTGCCAAACTTCCTAACAACTCCACCAAGTGGCAATTTAAAAGTACTGCAAGAGATCAGCTCAGTGAGACGTACCTGGCTGACAATTTAAAGACCCCAAAACACCCGTTTTAGATATTTCTATTTAATTTATAATTAATGTTATCTTCTCATACTTGGCAGTTTACATGATGATAATGTATATTTTAATATCTCCTGCTGGTAAAGAGACCAAGAGTAGAATAAGAAACTGCTTGATGGACCCATTTACATGCATGTATTGCCTCACAGTGCTTTAAAGGCTTCAAGCTTGTAACAATAGAAGAAACCTTTTTGGTGCTATGTAGACAACTTTTCAAAAAGCTTCTATATAGGACCATTTACAGCACATTCTCCATCAATCTGAAGAACGCTTTCACGATGCAAGGAACCCTTCAATCATGTAAAGGGTTCCTTGAGTGCTCATGGTTCTACACAGCAACATTTTCTTTATTAAAGAACCTCTGAAGAACTCTCATTTTTAAGTGTGAAGTCTTTTTTCCAGTAAATTATTTTAGATTCCAACAACTTCAGAATTGAATTGTTTAGCCTAAGAAAACAGAACAAACCAACTCGGCTGGTTACTTGATTACAAATATAAACTAAAGTGACATTTCTAATATCTATACGTAGTGATACATAGATTGGCCCTTTGGATCCACATCTGATCCATGCTCTAGACACTGATGGGTAACTGAACAATCTGTAGCTGTCATCACACCTGAAGGGATTTAGGAAAATCCACAGACTGTGAATTGAGGATCCCTGGCCTGTAACATGCTGAACATGAATGGACAGCAGATGGCCAAACAAGCAGTTGTCCAGAGCCTGACAGGAGACTGATTGGTGTCTGTGTGTGAGCATTTGGCTTCACACTGATTCACACAAGAACCAACACCTCCATTGTTTTTCTATGCCAGAGTCTCATCTTAGCTTACCCAGAGAAATCCTATCACCTCAGTGCCTTCCACAGAATGATGAATGCTACGGTACTGTGATGATATTGGTACAAAAGATTGGTGACGTGCAGTGCTACATAAAATAAAAATACGCCTGCATTATTATGGCCAAAAATAATACCACGATTTACCTTGATTTATCAAAAACACCCACAGAAACACTCATTTAGAACTGATATTAATCAAGGTGCTCACAACAAACAATAAGGCACTGTGATTGGTTAGATGGCTCATTTGTAACCTTCTGCGATGCCATAACGACAAAGGCCAGCATCACAATAGCAATTCAAAGTCAACATATTGTGTATAAAATCAGAAATTTGACAAAATATCACTCTGCAAATGGATTAAACACAAAACCATGTGCTCCTATAGCTGCAGCTACAGACCATTGCCCTGCTTCATAGCTCTCCCGGTCATCTCTATCTTCGTCTCATCATTTGTCATAACTGCTGTGCTCTGGGGACACACTGCTGTCACTCATTGTCATTCCACCAGAAGGAAGGTGATCAGGGTGGAGAGACTGATTTGCACTCAGCTCAGGAGGACTTTTTATTTTAATGACATCAGCCTTTCACTTTAGGAGAATTCAGTCTTTTATCAAAGTGCTAGAAAATGCAACTGCAAACAAGCATGAGTCTACAACTTTTTAGCTGTTGTAATAACACAAACTAAACTTGTAAATGTAATTTTAACAAAGCATGATTGCACCAATGCACAGTGCTAGAAGTAGGGAAAAAAATTCTAGAAAAAAATATCCTAAAGCACACTGCGATTTTTGTTTCAAATGTAAAAAAAAAATCTTAATAAAGGCCATAGAATTAAAAAAGGATCCATAACAAATTGTTTTATGATCACATTATAGCACCCTAAATTGTGACTGGCAAATCAGATTCCTGCCCTTATTTAGTATTAAACCTGCAGATTTTTTAAAATATCTGCATAAATAAGATGTAAATATAACCATTCTAAAGAAACGTACAGAGTCAAAATTGTTTAATGCATCTAAAATCACAGAAAATGATTACAATGATTCATCATTTAATACCGATGAATATGCTGCCTGATGTCCGAGTCATTACATTGCAATTATTTTGTGGTCTAAAACCTTTTTAGTAAATCTATTCATGGTAAAGAGAGGAACGTTCCCAGGTGTTTGCTATTATCAACATTATCACCACCACTGTAAAGGAAATATGAGTCATTAAGTTTCTCTAGCAAACAATTCCTAGATCAAAACTTTGAAAGACTGTCTGCATCTCAACAACTGAATAATGGAGAAATTTTAAAAAGTTGGTGGAATTCCTCTTTAACATCTTTAGAGAAGCTTGATAACTCCATTTAACATCTTGGTCTAAATGTTTAGTTACGTTATTTTGAGTTTTTATTGCATTTTTGAGCTCTCAACAACGTATTTCATTAGTCATCCACAAAATGCAGTGCTGACACTTTGAGGACATTTATATACACACTGTACAGCAAAACAAAAAGCCTTAAAGTTTAAACAAACAATTTGGTCCCTCACCTGCAGCCAAAGCAGGTTAATGTGCTGCTTGCAGTGCAACTTCTGTGGTGAGTCTCAGATTTACACTGACCTAGGGCTGCTTATTCTTACTCAAATATTACGGCTCATGTCTATTCATAGCTAAAACTACAGCTGTACAAACAGGTACGGCCTGCTTTTGAGTACATTAAAGTCCTTTGTAATTGCAGTAAGACATTTCTTCACTTTCAATGCTCACTTTTCCCTACATAACTGAGGTATACAGTCATTTATTCACTAATATGTAAATTTTTAATTGGAAATAATATTTAGGCCCAACCTGGAAAAAAAAAGAAAACAAAAAGAAAAAAAACAGTGTTTTTCAGGCCAGGTGGCAGATTGTGTTGTTACACATTAGTCTTTAAACGTGTGCAGGGCTTGGACTATTTACGTTCTCAGCACATTTCTTTTCATTTATATTTGAATAACTCATGTGTAACTGAATGTTTTAGAGCTTATATTTGGTCAAAGATAAATCCTTATATTTCAACAGAAATAGGTAAGAATATGGATTTTTTTTACTTTTAATAATTCACTGCAAGTATTTATATGGCTTAGACTATCAAACTTCTGAGAAAGTGCAGGTTGGATCTGCTTTTCATTATTAGGGCTTGAAGAATATTATAGGAAGTAGTTGGTTGCTTATTCTGCAAACATCCAGAAAGTGAAGGTTTTGCTGGTTCTCTCATTAACAGTAAAATAACAAAAAGGTAACAGTATTTCAGGCATACATCACACTTAAAATAAGGTGACTAGATGCTAGATGACTCGATCTAAACACTAGACAGCCAACAGAGTTAGCCACAACTAACAACCTTTCAAATCTACCATAAACTGCTTTGTTTAGCTGATCCATAGCAGTGGAAGTAGTGAAAGTAGATTATGGATATGGTTTTGTGGATATTTACATTACTACATACCTAAGTTTGGAAAAAGAAGTGAACAACAGATAGCAAGCAGCTTCCATCTAAACAAAACCAAACCAAAACAAGTATCACCAAAATGGCACCTTTACAGAAGAGGAAAAGAACATTCCTATTTACAAATGTAAGTTTCTGTAAGAGTATTTTTGTTGGTGCATTCTTTATGAAATTTTTACAGAATGCAAATAGCAACTGTTTTGCTCAAATCATGTATAAAAATAAAAATCGAAAAAAAAAAAATCCTAAACTATTAAATAGGCTGGGCATTTCATTCATATATACATATAAACCCAGCATTGAGAGAAACTTCTCATCTTAGATGAATATTTTGCACATTCAAAAGGCCTCCTTCTCTACACAGCCAGTAGCTTCATCTGGTAATAAGGAACACTTTCTTGTATCATTATACAGAGGAAATTATCTTTAGTGTGAATTCACTGGAATGGAATAGAGGCTTAGTTTCAGACAAAAGTCCAGACACTAAAGTGTTGCAGCAGTGATCATCACTATATAAACTCTATGAGCTAGAGCATCTGCAACATAACGATTTCTGTTCCATCAGGCTCTGAAGCTTTTGGAATGAACAGGCCTGCTGTGTTAATGGTGATCAACACAACAAGTGAGACTTAATACAAGTCTGGGAAACTTTTCATTGGCAAACTATGAGGTCATAGCTGTTCTGCCGTGACTCATGTTGGGACACTGAAGCAGTCATCTAAAATGTGACATCTTAAAGAATGTGGTGCTTACTACATAAATAGAATGTATATGAAGTCTTTACTAATTCCTGATTGTGACAAATATTTAAATTACTGCATATAAAAACATGTCAAATCACAGCTCTATACATTATGACTCAGCTGTCTTGCTCACTTTGCGTATTTCTGTTGTTATTTGTCTGCCCTTGAGGCAGAGCAGACAAGAACTTACACAGCCTCAGTTCTACAGACAAGCCTTCAATAGGGTTTGGTCATTGAGTGTTTTAGATCAATGTCTGTTCTGTCGTGTGGAGATGACCGTGCACATCCAGTCAGCACTCTGATGAAGGACCAAAATGCTTTCAGAATCATTCAGCCCAAGATATATACAGTACTTTCACTACAACTTTACATTTACTGTCACTGTACCTAGACAGAGATGCATCGATACCTTGTTGTGGCGAATTCTAACACCAATAACTGATCATTTTACTTGTTTTTTGCACTATGATTCATATATAAAGTGCAGTTAATATATGACAAGTTATAATTCTAAAGGTAGACAATACTAATATATTAATTAATATAATCATGAAATTGGTAAACCACACATTTTGATATTCTATATGTAAATATATATTATATACACTATACGGACAAAAGTATAGGGACACCCACAGGAGCTTTGATATCCCAGTCTAAATTCACAGGCATTAATATGGTCCCCCCTTTGCAGCTATAACAGCTTCCACTCTTCTGGGAAGCTTTCTACAAGATTTTGAAGTCCCAAAGTGTAGATACCTGCTCATACAGCATTTCTGAAATCAAGGGAGCTTGTCACCTTTGCTGCAGTAACAGCCCCTATTCTTTTTGGGAAGGCTTTACACCAGATGTTGGAACACTGGTGTGAGGATGTGATTGCATTCACCCATAACAGCATTAGTGATATTAAATACTGATGAATGATTAGTTCTGCATCACAAACTCCACTCCAACTCATCCCATAGGTACTGGATGGAGATCCATCACTCCAGAGAATGCAGTTCCACTGCTCCACAGCCCAATGCTGGGGGGCTTTATACCCCTCTAGCCAATGCCTGGCATTAAGCATGCTGTCTTTAGGCTCATGTACTCCAAGGCATCACATTCTATTGGCAGAGCTTTTCTATGTAGATTATATAAGCTGCGCATGTGAAACTGAACATCAGAAACTGGTGCACCTTACAGTAGAAATGAGTGAAGTAGTAAAGCAACAAACATATCTTACATAACAGGTAGTAATACAAAATCAGTTGAATATTGAATTTATTTCTTTAACCTTTTTTTTTCCAAACAGTTCAGGAATCACCCAGTGTTTAAATGCTGGTATTTCCATGCAAATACTAAATAAAAATAGATTATAAAGCATGGAAGTTATATCTCCAACTTTTAATCAACAAAGATACAAAAGATAATTTTGTGTGGTAAATACTGTAATAAATCTTATAATTAAAAAGTATAATAACCAAGAGCTGTTACAAGAAACCAAGGTCACAGAACTCGGGAAGGCTGCCATCAGTGCATTAGTCTGAACAATGTTCTGGCCTTCGACTTTCCAATTAGCCTCATCCATAAGCAGCTCACTATCAATTAAGGCACTTAAGTTTCTGCTAATGTCTAAGTGGCCATTATTTGTTCCAGCTGCCTTTCAAAAGACAACAGTTAAAAGCAAAACATACTCACATTCTGGGCTTAATTAACTGGAGCCAGCATTTTGACTTGACGTCTGGCAAAGTTAAACAGAACAGCAACAAATAAACAAATATAGAACTTCATGTAAGCTTTTTGTCCCCCACTGATTCATATTTTAAATCCCATTAACTCAACAGATAGACCTAATATTTTTTATAGAGGGTTTATTTTAAATCTAAGGCACAACACAAAGATCTGACCACCTGTTAATAGTACATATAGTAAAAAGATATAGTTTACAAAGGGTTTTGGGTAAAGGCTGGGCAATATCGCAAAAATGTATCTTGTTAGCTGAAGACATTCTAATGATACACAATATGTATTACGACATGTACTTTGTTTTAAGTACGTAAATATTTTGGAATGGACAAAATGTACCTGTAAAACTATAATTCCACAAAAAAGTTATGAAAAACTACAAGTACACTGACTTATTTTTTTCCAAAACTATGTAACCGTAGGAAAACAGTATGATCAATGACAAATAAAAATAATAAATCAATTTGTAAAATCCTTATAAAAAAGGACGTGCATTTTTGCATTGCAAAAATCGACTCAATGTACTGATATTCTCTCTTATTGCTTTTATAATGGTACAAGTCTTTTCTAAACAGAATTATCAAATTTCCCATGCAGAAAATGTCAGGAAATGCAGCCACACATTAAAATACGATAGTTTTAATCAAAGTTATTTATTATTACCGTAAATGAGCATGAACTAGTTTTTGTACTTAGACAATCATATAAAATTGCAGTCTTGAACTATAATTCACACATACATTTAAACACAAACACACACACACACACCTATTTTTCAAATAGCTAAACAAATATTGCAGCAATATAATAATAATTAATAATAATAATAATAATACAATAATAATAATAATAATAATAACAACAACAACAACAACGACAACAGCAGCACATGTTCATGGTCGTGCTGCGTCCATAACACAAAACAGTGTAAACTGAATCAGCCTAATCATCACTCAAAAATGACACCTAGTTGTGAATACTTGTTTTTTATGCCATATACATAGTTAGTACACACTGGTTTTGTTTACAGTCTCCATATAATTAGTCTAAATATTCCAGAGGTCCTATCCACTTAAATGAAATTTATTGTGTTAAAACATTACTATTAACACTATTGATTGTATGATGTCACAGGTGGCGATGTGGACAGCTTCAAATGACATTTGTACAGTTGACAAATACAGAGACCGCTGTAAAGCAGCCTGTTGTTTTTAGCCTGTTCAAAGTTGCACATAACAGGTAGCCATGTGGCTGCAGAACATGAGATTCACACGTTCAAAATAAGACCGTAGAAAGACCCCTAACTGTGATTCCAGCATTACTTCCCACAAAACATCTTGTGCTCTACAGAAAGAGCTTATGCTGAATAGTTTATTTGCAATAGAGAAACGCTTACTTTGAAATGCTTTGTATTTAATTTGAACCTTCAGGACCAAAAAGCTTCTTAGAGGATTTAAAAAATGCATGTCAAAACTCATGCAAACTCTTCATTAATTAAGAGTTATATCACACTGTTTAAGTCTGCATCAGGTAATAACTTCCAAGTACTACTAACTACATTTACTAGAAATTTTGAAAAAAATGCTAATCTGCAACAGCAAACAGGGTGAGCAGTTTTCTGACAACAGTTCTTGTATTTTGGGCATTATTTTAAAAGGAAGTTCTTTAATATACATATTTTACTACACTGCAAATTACTATTCACAAAAGTGAATTGTTCTGCTGAACGTTATTCATTTCTACCAGTAGCTTCTGTTCATCATTTGGATAATTAGGATGTCTTGAAACAGCTTTTAAAATTCACTCAATTAGCTGAGTGGCCATCTTGAGCTTTATCAGTTCTATAAATTCTGTCCCAAGTGAGAAAGCATGCCAGAGAAAAGTTTAGTATCTTGGGGACAGTGTGCAATATATTTTTTTTTCTTTTTCAGGTTCAACTTCTAGCTTTGCCAAAAGAATACAAAATCATACGAGACACGAGAAGTATCTGGACATAGGACACCACACAGATCACCAATGTCAATCAATTTCCAAGGCTTAAAAACAACAAAAGGAGGACCACAATTTACTATTAAAAACACATCTCACAGACCTGTTGACTGTTTTGAGTCACAAAATTTCAGACTGTTTGCACTTTCTTTGACTGCAGTGAGTATAATCAAAAATAACCTTCTCACACAATCAAATACAGTCAAAAGAAACATAAGCACTGTTCAAATGCAAAAACAACTTTATAAACATACATAGCACAAATGCTACTTATATTAGCAAGTAAACAGAAACCTCCACGTTTTTTCCCTCATTATTATAGCTTGCCTTTGAGGTCCAAACTGTCAGCACATGATAGAGTAAAACAGAGCATAAACATTATTCAAATTCAACTTTTATATAGTCAATTTCTTCAGACACAAATACTATTAATACTAGCGACTATTCAGAAACCTCCACTTTTTTAATTCCATCTTAGTTCTGTAAGTCCGCACTGTCAATACATTATCACAGTCAAATACAGCATAAATAGTATCTATTATTCAAACTTAAACCAATTTCTTTAGGCGCAAATACTAAAGATTGGCAACAGAAGTGTCCACTTTCTCTTACCATCATAGCTTGCCTCTAAAAGCCCAAACTGTTCCAGAACCTTTACAAAGAGCACGACCACGACCAGCACAGCGATCATCTCCAGCCCCTCCAGGTTCATGGTGCTGACTGGGTCAGGTCATGGTCTGACCACTGCTTTGGGCAGAGAGCATTGCCTTTTAACTACATTTGAAGAGCCTGCGTCTCATCCTCAGGGAAGACAGAAAAGAAGAGAGGAGAGGGGAGGGGAGGGTAAAGGAGAAGGAGGAGGAGGAGGAGGAGAAGGAGGAGGGGGAGACAGAGTGAAGAGGAGTACGGAGGGCAGGAAGAAATGATGGATTAGATAAAGACTAAACAGATAAAGGTAGAAAGGACAATAGAAAGTGATGAGGGGGCGTGCCATAGGAAGAAAGAAAGCCCTTTTTTATACCTTGTGTAAAATTGCACAATGAAGCACTTAAGTACATCTCTGTCCAGTTATCTTTTCCCAACAGACACACACAGAGGAGAGATAACACCTCAGGACATCGTACTGTGAGGTGTCATAATCCAGCCCCTGAGACTGGCCTTCACACAAAACAGCATATGTGGAGCTCGGAAGCTCTAAACACCTCGAGACGCTGTCACATGGAGCATCCGTTGCCTGGGAAACAGGGTCTGCAACAAATACAGTAAGGATCCACACTGGACACAAAGAGACTGTTCCCAAAATACAGCACAACATTATATGCCAAAACTTGTCACTACTCAGTGTCCCTGAGAGAGTTAGTACTCATTCAGAAGTCTGACAGTTTTACAGAAATCTAGTGCTAAACTTGCTGAACCTAATAACAAACACAAAAAAATTACATCGCAGTGCTATCAAACACAACATAGTACATTAGGGAAATGCACTGGTTTAGAATTTCTGGGCCATTAACATCTTGTTGTGGTTGATACCAATACATACAACATACATTTTTAGCATTTTAAAACAAGTTCACACTATAATCCAGTGAACGTAAAACAGGTTAAAACTCTAAAGACGGGTTATTCATATCTGATTTGGTCTTGGCCAATATTGTAAACAAGAAAGCAAGTTTTGGTAAATTCTTTTGACAGATTACTGACAGTCATTAATCAACAATTAACTGTTAACTGGCAAGCCTAAAGTCGAGGATGTGACCATCAAAATATCAATAAAACATATAGTTCTGGTCCTAAAATATGACTGGCTGAGCCACTTTTGAAGCAGTTATAAAATACTTTGTGTGCACACACCAACTGAATTCTGTATTAATGCATAGAGATATTGAAGCGTTCCTTATATGCATCAGGACCGTTGAACATAGAACGGATAGATTCAGTCAGATGTAAATGAAGTGTATGTAATGAAGTTTGTGATTATATGACCAAAAACTAAAAAGTTGACAAAATGACAATGATTTAGTGATGGGCTACTAAAAGTTCTATAGTTAAAAGCTCAAAGGTTATATTTGCCAGACATTACTCGTCTAAGTTAAAACAAACATAAATGTCACACTCAAAAATTTGGTTCTTCAGTGGTTCTTTAGTAAAAACCAATGGTCCTATATAGAACCATGAACACTCAAAGAACCATCTGCATGCAAAGGGTTCTTTGCATGGAAAAATGGTTCTTCAGATTGATGGAACAAGTGGTTGAATATGGGTTTATGTAGAACCTTTTTGAAAATTGTTCTTTGGCATTCTGCTATTGTTAAAATGTCAAGCTTATAACAATAGCAGAACCCTTTTTGGTGCTATACAGAATCCTTTTTTAAAAAGGTTCTATATATGAACCACACGCAACACATTCTCCAATCTAAAGAACCATTTCACCACACAACATACCCTTTAAGCATGCAATTTATTATTTTTGAGTGTTCATGGTTCTTTATATAGAACCACCATCTTTAGTAAAGAACAACCTTCGAAGAACAATCCTTTTTAAGAGTGTAAGACCAGGGCTAGCTTTGGCTCACTGTCCCTCAATAGCTCTCAAAAGCAGTCACCATGCACCACACCCTTCTACATCATTTGTGTGACTTCCTCACACTACCTATTGCAGAATGGACAAAGTGGTGGTTGTGTTAGCTGATGTTTGCTTCGATGTAGCTGTGGTATCACCCTCTTGAAAAGTGGTCCCAAACACCACTATTTTTAGCTGCGTGCTTCATTTTTGTATGCTTGCCTAGCAGACCTATTACATCCTCTTGTGTACAACTCAAAAATGTTTGACAGCTTGAATGACAAACCTGCCTATTCCAATAGGAACTGTTGTTTACTGGAAAAGAAATACAATTCACTTTTTTAAACTGATATCATTGGTCAAACAATTGTTTATTTGTCAGTTTAAGGTTAATCATTTACATCCCTAATTGTAAACAATTTCATTATGTTACGTAAATATTTTAAAGTGTTCAGCAGATGCTCTTATCTTGTGTGCAGGGTTATATCCACTACGCTACCTATCTGACTAAAGAAAGAAAATGTCAAGCAAGTCACTACACTTATATTAGTGTGTGCACAAGGTAGAAGCAGCACACTGTACTTTTCTTACTTACCGTAGAATAACGTATCAGCCATCGATAAATCACGCACCCCTACAACTTAGTGGGACACTTCTCATCACCATAAGCACACTGCTGTACATTCAAGCCCCTTGCTCAAGAGGTTAAAATGGCTGCTGAAAGAGCTGTTCATTCTTCTCTAGTGCTGTTCTGATCACGCTATTTTGTGGCATTTGATTAGGGCAACAGTCTTTTGATTTGTCTGCTAATGAAGCTGTATTAATGCGGGTAAATTAGTGCCTCTAGCAGCCCCCACACCTGATTACCTTCAAGGTCAAGCTGTCAGCCACGCATGATTAATTCATCTGTGTCTGCAAAGTAAGCACTGAAGAAAAAGTTCACAAGTTTAGGGTACATTAACATTATGCCATGAGCATATTGTCATGGTTTTCTAAGAAAACCATGACCCTGGGTTTGTTTATAACTGTGCCATACGCATTTTAACCAGTGTGAACAGAGACTGTAGATGTCAAGTAACATACATACTCCGATGTACATGAGTAGTATACCACCATCGTAATTGTCAGAATTGCTCACTTTTATCCATTTTTGAATATGTCAAATCGGCAACTACCTTTTATGTCTTTAGAATGTGAACATTTTAATGACATATGACCCAACAGACCCCTAATTTTAGTTAATCACTTCTTCAGAGATACAAGGTTTTCTTACGACAGCAATGATTTATTTTTACTATATTAGGGCCAGATAGTTTTAGGGTTTTTTTTTTTTTTTAAGTACATGAATTATTGGATGGCAAACCTCTACGAGGCATGAGCAACCATAGACACAGAACCCTCTGTTCCAGTCACAAATCAGCCTTTAATACAACAGTTCTGCTCCTCATGTACCAAAAAAAAAGTCTTAGCAACAGATGCCTGTCTCTTGTAGATCTGAAAGCAACAAGGACATGTAACCACACTCATGCCCTGGGTTCAAAATAACTCCCCTTAGAACAGATGATTGTGTGGGTGTGAGAGATGGAATTACCTGTAGTTACATGTCCTTCAGCCTGATAAGGAAGGTCAGTTTACCTCAGGACATATTAGCTGTCGGATCTCACATTGGAGCTAAATCAGATGCAATTCTATAAAGCAATATGGACAAATAAGCAAATCTAGACATGCTGTAGTGTTCTGAGTAAAGATGGCACTGACAGGTGTGGATTTAGTGTTTCCAGGGCTCTAGAGAAAAAAAAAAAAACAGGAATTGGACCCCTTATGAATGAACCATAGGTCTCAACTATTTGGGCACTGGCTCAACCGTGTACACTGCAAATATTTTTGGCAAGTTATATTATTGTAAGTCTAGTCGATATATCTAATATTTCTTTTTTTGAGAGAGTTGTAAGAACATTAACATTCTTAAACTTATTTCTAGACACTTTGTACTCAAGTAATTTTATTAAGTAAAAGGGCAAAACTATCTGCCAACATAGAGAGATAATTAGGTATAGGGTGGGTAAAGTAACGAGTGATGAGACTACTTTTTCTAGAAAGTAATTAGTAACAATCCCATTGTATTACATTTGAGAGAATAATTAGTAACATTAGCCCAACACTTGTGCTATCTATACTAACATTAACATTAGCGTTATGTATAGTCTGCAGAGTCTGTGAAGCGCTTTGTTCTGACTGAGAACCGGAAGTTAGTTCTGAAAGTGTGGCACCAAACGTTTCGGTTTCTTCCTTCATGTTTCTCTGCTGTACTTGGACAATTTTATTAGATGTTCCCCCTTAAAATTCACAAAATTACACAGAAGGACCTGTTATCACTTAATTACCATGTTCATACTACTCTGTCTTCACACGGTTGTGAAATTAAAATTGAAGCTACAATGAGTTATTTTTGAGAAATAACAGCTACTTTGTACACACATTATGTTTAATTATTTTATGTATATATATTATCTATTTATATCTTTTTTTCCTCATAATATGATATTTAATGTCATCACAGTATATATAATTTGTATTTTAATGGGAGTCCTAGCAGCCACCTATCTTTTTCTTGTGCAGAGACCCTCCCTGGGCACCAATATGATATCCAGTAGATAGTACTGGAATTGGGCCAAAACCAGCAGAAAATGCTAGATCAGACATTGCAATATAAAAGAGAGCAAAAACATTTTATTTCCATAACAAAAATTCTGAGAGTGGAGACAAAAGATGACTTGCTGGACTACTAATTCTAGGCTGCTGTCCAATTTTACAATATATTATTTTAAAAATAAGGCTGAAGAGGGACCCCAAAAACCAAGAATACTGAGGCCGAAAAGCTACAGCAACTGGATCGAGGGCTGCATTATTCAGTGCTGGCAGATAAGATACATAGATAAGTATAGAACAAAAGTAACATAAGAACTACTGTTTTTAGCACTGAATGCTTATTAGGGATGTACATTCTGACTAAATGTGATATTCGAGTATCCGTAAGAGTTAATGAATGGTTAGTCATATAATCAAAAACAAACAAAACAAACAAACAAACAGGCCTAACATTACCTTTTAAGTGCCATCACTGCTGTTAAGAGGCTTAAAAATTTAGAAGTGCAAAATATTTTGCAGCACACATAAGAGTTTGGTTAGCAAAACATTTTCAAACACAGCCAAGAGAAATGGATAGTTTTTTGCATCTTCCAGGTCTTTTCTCCTCAGTGAACGATATGCCAACATGATATTTTATCTGAGATTTCTTTTTATTGTTTCTAGCCTTGGATTTCAAGATGGTGATAATGTGAAATGAGCATATAGCTATTGTAAGTGAAGTACTTCAATCGAAAATAGCTAATTTTAAAGCTTACTACTTTTTAAAGGGAAAGAAATATTGTATTGGTGTCAGTATTAACTGGTACTCAAAGTTTCAGTTGTGGAAAAGGAGGTACTGTGCCATTTCTTGTCTCAAGTGGATATTCTGTGAAATGCAAGTTGGGGGTGAAAATTTACACCATGCTGAGATTCTAATAAAAGATATTCTTCACGTTTCTCCTAGAGAGATTTCCATCATCAATCATGTGCAACTGGGAAGACAAGCAGGGATTAAAGATTAGCTCAACCAGGTTTTGATTGCCATCATCAAGTGCTCCCATTGAATTCAATTATCCTCTCTATGGTTTTAGTCATCTACAAGTGCACAAGGTTAAGCACAAGATATTTTTGACATAATAAAGATCATGATCTACATTTAAGACATCTCAAAGCTCACTGATCAAGCATGTCACAATATTCAGGACTCTTCATTCAAGAACCTAAAGATCCATTCTGATGTATGTAGTACATTGTTTCTAAAAATGGAACATCACCATACACAATACGTCCTCATGTGTGAGTCTTTCATTCACACTCCTCCGTCACTATACACAGGTGAGAAAGCAACCCAATGTGTCTCAGATAGCTCCACCACACATACACACACACCAGCATGTCCTGAGTGATTGCACCATCCAGCCACACAAAGCCTGCCATCAGGACCTGTACCCTCAGCTATATTTAGAGTGAGCCCAGCAGCCACAAATAAAATGGTAACAGATAGTGCCCTAACATCGGTAGCCACAAGCACACCGTGGCACAGAGGTCAGTGCCATGATTAGTCCATCAATTTCAGTTCTTAAAGGAGCTACAGGTAAGATGTTTCTTTCATGAAAAATCCGTCAATGAATGTTAAGTATATAAAAGAAATTCAATACAGTAATCAAAAATGTAAAAAAAAAAATGAATGAAGAAAAAAGCGCCCACTGATTTTTCAAAATTTCTGCATAATTAAAACCTTGAAATGTGAACATTCAGAGTGGTTTGATGTGAAATGCTACATTCTATAGAGGCTTACCAAATCAGAACTGTTCACAGTGGTGGTGACAGGAACCAGACATCTGTAGTTTTCAATGCCTCTAAAAATTACTGCACAGAAAATGAGTATATGAAATGGTTATGCATAAGCTGCTGCCCGAGACATTATTTTACAATAGTTGTGAGAAGGTTTTTTGAGCATTTTTTCTTTCCAGATCACTATTTTATCATAAGTATTACATAAAAATTCAGAAGACACGTGCAGGCTCGCTGTTAGCTTTGGACAGTAAATAAAAGGCTAAATCTGAATTGTTGACATTGTGACCCCTGGTTCCTATGACCACCACTGTAAAAAATCTGAGAGTTTACATCTTAACTATTGAATTATGCAGAAATTCCTCCTTTAAGGAATTGGAAATGGAGACAGTTTTTTTTGTGTCATCTATAGTTCAATATTGGTTAAGATCACTTTGCACAAAGACATTATCACTTCTAGCACTAAAAACTAATATTCCAGTTATCATGTGCACTGTGGTTTCAAAAATTATCTTGCTACATTAACTTCCATTTCAATTAAAGAATGTTTTTTCCTTCTCCTTTAAAGGTACCATACTGGAGATACAAGGTTTTGTTTTTTTCAGATTGAGATTAACACAAAAAATATTGAAAATCAAAATGAATATTAATCATACAAAATGTGAAAATGTGTCATTACATCCCTAATAAAATGTTAAATATTTCCACAAATCAGTTTCATATATTGAACAAGAACTGCTGACACTATCCTGCTATTAGATGTATAACAATATTGTGTTAAGCAATTATTTGTTGATTCTGATGCATTTTATTTGGTGTAACTGGACCATACACATCCACCATAATCTTTACAGACAATGCTTGTATTGATACAGCAGTGTATTTTCCTAAAGGCAATAGGCACTCTTCTCTATAAGCGGCTAAAAACTTTGAGAACCAGAGAATTTCTGACATTTAACCAGTCTGAATAGACAACAACTGAGGTTTTCAAATAACATGCTTACTCTAGAATTAATTATATTTAGTTGCCTGTAATTTGATACAAGCAAAAGAACATCATCAATTTTCTTTATAGTGTTTGTTTGGTTTCGAAGCAAAACAACCATTTAGAAAGACGGGACAAAAGGCAATTATTCAGCATTCTCTGTGTAGCTTAATTAGCTTAGCATTGAATTCTTAACACTTGATGAATGTATCTGTAAGCACAGATGTTAAATGTAATTAATGTCCTCCATTTGTTCCTCCATTTATGCTGAAAGTTCCCAACAGCCTATAACCTTGTGTAGTTAATGCATGTTGCTCTGTGTATCTCTAAAGCCCTCAAGCTTCAACACTAAATTGTGTTCATGGGTATTTTGTCATGGGGAGACAAATGTTATTTCTAACATACAACTATGAATAAAACAAGTGGAGTTCACAGAGAAACAGTCAGGGTCCACAATGCTACCACTACATTGTTTAAAATATCAGATTTCTTCTATTTAGATCTGGTGTGAAGTGCAAGCCTGTTAGCTGGGTATCTGGAAAGCATCAGGTGTCTTTTTGAGGCACCAGGAGAGATGTCAGTCACAAGGGTGAAATTGGACCATGGGCTGAGGGAAGTACTACATGTGGCTAAACAGGACTGTGCTGCCCTCAAGTGGATAACATCATCAATATCTCTATTATATGGACAAGGATGTGGCATAATGCAAATGTTGGTAATTTCCCCAAGTATTTACCAATCTCTGGTAATCAGTGGGAATTTATGAGAACACACAAAAAATGAGGTATGTCTGGTGAATATCTTGCCAGTGGAAGAGGTCAAGCACAGGTCTTTATGTATGTATTTATTTATTTTTTGCAACAATATCCAAACGCCAAGTTCTGTGCATGTTGACCAAAACCTCACATTTTGAATCCATAGCAATTTTTAGTGATAAGAAAAGCATGATGTATTTTTATATGAAAATTATGTCCCACTTGTTGCTCACTGAAACAAGTGAAAAATTCTGTTTAAAGCTGGGGTTCTACACTGTGAATCCCACAATGTGTATATACGTAGATGCTGGATTACAAAATAATTTGATGAAGCTATTGTTATGCATACAGTTTTGCAAAAAACTTTTTTTCGCCATGTTTGTCATTTCTTAACATCAAAACATACAAAAACCATGAGTGCAGACAAATCTGCCAACACAGAATGTAAACTGAATGCAAATGTAATCTATTGCATAACTCACTACATAAAGTACTATTATACGTAATTCTATTATTATCACTAGTAGATTTGTCAGAGTTAAATTCATTTTTCTAATGCTGTTAACAGTTTCCAAGTTTGACCCTTCAAACCATCTGTAGTTCAAGCTTGAAGCCCAGCTGGTTGTGTGCTGTTGCACTTGAGCAAAGAAGACAAATGCGATTAATCTTTATTAACTACACAATATAACATGATTGTGATTAATCATTTTAATTGCTTGACAGCCCTAGCCATTACATTTGACTAGTTTAACAAAAAAAAAAGCTTCTAAAGACTAACCTTGGCCACTTATCCCAAGGTTTTTTCTTTCCATGAACCAAGAGCCTTTTTTTTATCCTACCTGCGCACATTTCATCTCACTACAGCTATAAGGAAGACTGACTTCATCTATGTTCCTTACAGACTGCACTGTGTCATTTAGACAAGGCTGGATTCACTTTTGAAGTCTTGGTTTCTCTTAGCGTTTTTTTCTTTATGCTCTGAAGTTTCTCCTGCCACTTTGACCCTTGCTCATTAGGGCTCTGGACATGAAACTGCTTTGCGACAATGTTTACTGTAAAAGGGTTGCACAAATATATCTGCACCAAATTGAATTAATTCCCTCTTAATGCAAGGACATCTAAGTATGCCTGGCTCATCCACTTGAAAGGGTACGCCTAGCAGTGCTTTGGAGAGACAGCGCTTATGAATCCGAGTGCAAACAAGCAATTTCAAGTCATCTCAGTGAAGTCCACTGAGACCTGTGATTAATTCTACAAAGTAAACTCTCATTGAAAGTCATGCAGTGAGACACTGAATTAAAACTGCAGAAGCACTAAGGGCTCTTCCCTTTCTTGTGGCTCTTCAATCTAAATGCTAATTTGAACCGATGCATTCTTTTATGTTTATCCTTGTCCGAACGCTTTCACTTACATATATTCCTAGAACAGAAATAAATACCTGTTTGGAAATATAAATGTAAAGTAACTGATTAAATTGTATTTGGAAAACATTTTGGGGAGGGCTGCCTTTCCTAACAATGCTAAGTAGAGATTCAGAAAAAGGAAGGTTTATTCCACAGGAGTAATATGTGGGCCATTCTGACTTTGTCCAAACTACACTTTGTCCAAAAGGTGTCCAAGCATCCCTTCTAGTTAGGGAATTCAGCCACTTTAATGTGAACACATTGCTGACATAAGCATTACACACGGCCACATAAACTCCATAGAAAAGTACTGTCAACAGAATGCCAAGCATCACCTACAAGGGTATAAAGCCCCCTTAGCGTTGGGCAATGGAAGTACAGTCTCTGGAGTAAAGGAGCACCATACAATATCACCAAAAATATATATATGCACACAAGGATTAATCCCAACTTCAGTATGTAAACTTGGCTTAACAGCAAAAGTTAATCATCATTTCACTTTCTAAGGTTTTTGAGGAGGTGGAGGGGGGTCTCAGATCTAATGTGTACACAGGGTAAGAGAGAGCAGTAGAAGAACTGAAAATATGGATTATCATCACACAAACTGCCAACTAAATCACTAGCAATTCATCAAGAAATAATCGATTAAAGTCGATTTAAATCAGAACCGCCATATTAGTGAGCCAGAACAAACTGGCCAACATCAGGGTATCATCTCACTAATGCTCTTGTAGCTGAATGGAATCAAGTTCCAGCATCTAATGTACAGCCTTCACAAACGAGGCTGATACTGCAGCAAAGGGGGACAAACTCCCTATGAAGACCCTTGATTTCAGAAGAAACTCTGGACAAGCAGGTATCTTAGATACTTTCAGACATAAGGTACTTGATTTACTCAGGTACACATACAGTAAACACCTAGCTGGGTATAACCCTGCGGGCATACTGGAGTATCTATGTTCTGCTGAGCAGGTGTTTTCAAACGTTTGACCCACTTTTGTGACTCCCAACTAAAGTCTTGCTTCTGAACAGGTAAGCTAAATATGAGGGAGTATGTTTAACTCTTTATACTCTACACCAAAGATGGGCAACTGAGGGCTAGAATCTAGAACAATTTGGTGATTTCTCTGCTCTAGCACATTAGCACATTACCTAAATCTGGCAGTTAATTGATGAGTTTAATTAGGTGTGCTTGAGCAGAAAACAGAAAAGAAAAGAATCTCCAAACTGTGCAGGAATTCAGCCCTCCGGGACCTTTTCTAACCCACGTTTCATTTCTTCATTCTTATAACTTAAGTAACTAGTTTTTTGTAGTTAATGAATAAAAGTTCTTTATTTATGAATAATACCTTTATGCACATATAATAAGCTTACAAAAATAAGCCTGTACTTTAATCCTTAGAAGTCACAGTTATTGCTGGCAACAACAAAAGCCAGGTGTGATTAATGATCTCATTCGTAGCTCACTAAAACAAGTAGTTTCACATTCTAAACTGTCAATACAATCCACATCACAGCTGTATTTATAAGTTAAAGTCGCCAAGTGCCGAGCTTGAACGGGCCAAAAAAGTAACTCTGCAGGAATGCTTATATTTTCTAATAGCTAGTCGGTTGTAGAAACTCCTGAATTCCGCAGTTGGCTGGGAGTCACCAAACTGTTAGAAAATGGGTGTAGAAACAAGGAAAATTATTAAACAAATAAATGTGAAATTTATGTTAGCATTCTTTTCTTATTCTGTACTAAAAACTTATTGTATAATGACACAAAAATGTAAATGTCATCATATCATGAAATCTGCATATCGCTACACCCTATTGTCTTTTGGAAAACCGTAATTTATTGACATAAGAAAAGAGTGCAGCCTGTCAAAACATAATATACATTTTTTTAAAATTGTATGTTGGGGGGCACAATAAGCAGTTGCTTTTGCTAGAAAGGCCAATTAGTACCACTTTTCAAGGGGGTGAGGGAAACATCCACGAGTGTTAAGACAACTTCTCTGAGAGAATGTGTGCTGCTCACGGTGTTAGGAAATCACATATGGGTGTGCAAAATGATAGAGAAATGTAATAGATGGGAAAAATGAAAGTAAGTTAACATTTCATCCACAGGGAGCAGAGTTTTACATAGTTTTAGTTTAATTGCATATTTAGTAAAAAAAAAATTATTTATTATTACTTTGGTATATGGCCTTCACTTGACGTGTGTGCTCATAAAATGTACATGAATCAAGTATTTTGCAAGGGCTTCGAATGTGGCCCAGCCAATCAGATTTCAGAACTAAAACTGTTCGTTTCATAATTGATATTTTGATGGGTCGTATCCTTAAATTTTTGCTTTGTCAGGTTAACCTAACGCTAGCTGGTTTTGCATCCCCTTAAAGAATAATATGATGGGGTTTGTAAGTTCTCTCTAGGCGTGGTGTATGGCTCTATTGCTGAGTGGACATGGAGACTCATGTGTAGTCGCTACCCTGCGCTCTGCGACAGCTGCTCTCCCTGTAGTGGTCAGCAAGTCATCGTGCTTCTTCTGCTTGCCCTGTTTATCAGTGTAAACACCAGACGGGCCAGAACTGAACTGGGGCCAGAAGCACGGCCCGACTGCTTCCTCAGCAAGCGACAAGGGAAACAAAATCAATTAGCAGCCACAGCAAGAGGAAAAGCAAGTACCCCTGACTCAGGCGGGTTGTGCTCCTTCTGCTATTTGTGCTCCTGCACAAATATATGAAGTGCATGATGGTACTCCCACTCACTCACCTCCCTTTTGGTCCAAACTGAAGCTCAAATGGAGTGCAAGCTGCAAAAGTACTCAAGAGCTCTCGATCAGCACTGCTTCTTTATGGGGTATGACTGTGTCCCTATAGTGCACTTCAAATGCATCAGCGTGTTTGGCCTGATGTATTGGGATGGCATGATTGTGCTGCAGAAGAGGCTCTGCTGAAACACAGGGGCTCTTGAGATGGCCATGCGACAGGCAGGGAAAGTGAATGGCAGGTATTATTGAGGGAGTAGAGTGCCACTAAAGCTTTATTATTCAGTGTTTCTGAAAGCGAGCGCAACATTCATCAAAGCCCACTGGATGCACTCATATGATGTGTCCTCTCAACAACTTTGATTACTTTCTCGCACTTTCATATTCATTTATGTGACAAGCACACACATTAGTTTTATATGCTTTGTCAGGACGCAGGGTCAAACATATGTCTCATGCATCACGCACACGCGCACACACACACAGGCACACAGTATTGTGTAAATGTCTTAAACACAAGCACTTTTTTAAAACTATTGTCTGGGCAATAAGCGTTGTTGCTTGTAAAAGCACCACATATTATTAGAATAATCAGTAGTCTTGTATTTTATTACTATTTTAGTTTGTTTTATTATTTTTTTATGTGAGAGTAACAGTGTCTGATCTTCTCATACCAGTGCAACACACTAACACGCTACCACCACCACATCAGTGTCACTGCAGCACTCAGAATGATCCACCACCCAAATAATACCTGCTCTGTGGGGGGTCCTGACCATTGACAAACAGGGTTAAAGGGGACTAACAAAGTATGCAGAGAAACAGATGGACTACAGTTTGTAATTCTAAAACTATAAAGTGTACCTATATGGTAAGTGAAGCAGACAAAGGGTGTAGAAACAAGATGTGCTGAAGTGGCTATATATATATATATATATATATATATATATATATATATATATATATACAATTTCACACTGCTCCAACATGCACAAAGTAGACTGTTCCTTTCTTTAATTTTTTAAATGTGCTACTACTGCTAATGGTAGTTTTAAACCAGAAGTAGCGCGGCACAGCTTGTACAGCACAACATTTCTGCAATGCTTTTGTTTTTGCCCCAATGCAAGAGTGTATTCTGTACATGCATGATGCTTGCAATAAACAGCAGAAAGCAGACTCAAAGCATAATAGCTCACATTTTATATGTAGCTAGTTAAAGCAGAATTTTAGACAAAGGCTGCTTAAATGCAGTCAAAACACCAGCACCGCAGTTTTCATTTTCCACTTTAAAAAGTCCCACACTTAGGGGCCCCCAGACAGTCACAGTTTTAACCCAACCCAACTCACAACGCACAGGGATCAAGTAAAAAAGTGGAATTGCTGGGGGTCCCTGAGGATGGGATTGAGAACCATTTCAAATATGCCTGGATCGGCTCTAATCCTGAACTTTCAGACCGGTTCAGAACATGACTAGTTTTCCTTTGTCCTGAAAACGTACAAACAAACATATACACACTCATCCCTTCACAGACCAACCCCATCCCTCAAGACTCTGCACTCAGAGCACACTTGTCTTGAAACTGTCTTTTATATTTTACAACTAAATGATTAAAGGTATGCTAATGCGTACGTCTGTCAGTGTTACAGGTGCCCCCTGTGTAGGCATTCATAATTATAAATGAGAAAACAAGTGGCTAATTGAAAGACATTCTTACAGAGGCCCTTTTATGTGCTCCCTTTTTTGAAATCAGTGTTAAGTGAAAACTATTTTGCCCATGAATGCAAAATGTGTTTGGCCAAAGTGTGAAAGGAAAACACATATGATATTTTCCCATTTCACTTTTGAATGTATTTGTTTGTACAATGCTTTAAACAGAAAGCATTGTTAAATGTTGACTGATTTGCATTTCAAAGTGCAAAAGGAAATACAATGTAGCATTTGTGCCAATGTCTGAATAAAGTAATACAGCTGGCATACATAGCTGTCATATCAAAACCTCATTTATTGAAAACATCAGTTCTTTGCATTGTGTAAACATTTTGGAAGAAAGCGTCAATAGAAATGGTCCTGAATTACTTTGGAATAGAACCTCTTTACATTAACTTGCATTAACAGCTAAAACCTTCTCCCTTCTTCAGTAAAGTTACTATTGCGGAGATAGAGAGTTTTCTTTCAACTAAGTATTGTAATTGCAATTATAATGGTCTACTCTCTTAACATGACAGACTGTGTCTGGATAGCAGATCCTTAAAATAGAGACTTTTTTGTTGAATTGACTGTCAAGTTTAAAATACTAGTCAACATCCAATCCAACGCACAACTGAACCTGTAAGAATGACTAATGCTGCATTGTACTGATCTTTATACTGCAGCTCATAAGCCACACCTACAAAAGCTCATACTGACACACATTCAGTGCCTCTTGGGGTTACTGCTCACAACGGCTTTGAAAAGGACTCTTTGGTAAAAAGTCAGACTCAGTTAAACCAAACTTAAGCGAGAGGAGTGGACTGCACAGCCACCACAAAGCCTGCTGTGAAAACTGGGTCCCCCCATTTCTGCTTACAGTGCACAAAACTGTCTCTTCTATGATCTATTGCTTGGGAGAGGGACCAAGCTCGCCCATTCATTTTGCTCTCAACCTGTTCCACAAAACATCCATAAAATATAGGTTGGAAATGAGACACTAAATATAGGCTTCTGTATAGATACAGCTCCTAAATGACAGTCAACACCAAGACCAGAGTACCATTATTGACTTAATTAAACTTGCCTCAGCTGCTGATGTCATTAACTGCTCTGGACATAATTTTAAAATTGGATAAACATATCAACACTATCCTACCAAAAGCTTGCAACTGTAATTTTTAGTTATGTATTTTTGTACACCATTTCAAAGTACAAGCTGTACTTTACAGTGAAGATCAACTGTGAAGATTTAATGATAAATGGACCAATAGAAATGGTTAAAAAGTACTTTGAATAAAATTGTTAAATTAATGTATATTAAAATAAAAAATATTTCTTCGTTCTTATATTAAGTTACCATTTTGGACCACTAATAATAATAAAAATAATAATGATAATATCTAGAAACATACACAATATACACTCCTAAATATACACAGGTGCTAAATAAAAACTTAAAAGCAAAAATCTTGAAGCTCTTACTCTTCAAACAGTAGTACTTTGACTCTTAAGGTATGATAAATGTGCAATGAAAAAGCTTCTCAAAGTCACTCTGTATGAAGCGAGAGATACAGGCACTTAAGCACAGTAAAGGTACCCAATAAGATCCTAAAGTGCAAATGTCTGATACCTCTGGAGTGAGCTGAGTCACACTTATATGGAGTTAAGTGCAGGTGAATAACACTTCATTTCACAGCCTGCTGACCTGGCATCATTTTTCTTGATGGATTTGCATAAAAATCAGCAGCACGTCACCAATAGGTGAATGCTGGAAAGCTCTCCCCTTCATTTCCTCATATTTAATGAAGGCTTTGGTGTTCCATAACCTCTCGTAGATGATCAAGAATAAAGACATGAATAAAGACGTAGAGAAAGGCAGGGCAACAATTAAAATGTGAAAATGTGAAAAAAAAGCCAAGATATTCCAGATTAAAAGATGTTTAAAACTATATTCAATGCATGGTCCAAAAAATTTTAGAGAAAAAAAAATGGAACTGCTTGGGTAAATTTTAGTCCTTGAGGTACAAAGCAATATAAAAGCACCCTCAAAGGTACAACATGGTCCCTTAGGTCCAAATGTGTTCCTTTTTAAAGGTACACTGCATTCACTTTCTCAGGGGAAAGGGGCATATTTGTACCGTTTCACAAACAAATGCTTTAAAATAGAAAAGTATAATAGAAAGGATGGATTCAGGACAGTGTATGGTGTTAATGCCACTTAAATGCAATGGAATATGGTACCATTATGTCACCTTACTGAAGGTACTAAAGAAGTATCCTTGACGGTGCCAACGTAATGACAGTGTTTGTACCTTTAAACATAGTTTTTTTCTGAGCGTACAGAAGAATGTTCAGAAAAGAACGGTTTACGATGTAAAGTGGACATCAAGGAAGAAGAAAGCAGCTCTTCAAGGCCGAGTTATCTGGAGTTGGCACAGTTATTTCAGTATGATCACCAGATAGAGGCTGGATTGAAGCACCTCTCTCAGAACTTTAAAAAACTTTATATCTCTACTGTACCACTGAATAATACTGCAACATTCACATGTATGAAAAGAAACCAAAATGTGGAGTTTGAAAGTTTTGAAGGTGCTCCTTGCAGGCAAAATAACTGCCCTATGTAGGCACAGATTTAAGATCTAGAAAAGCTCCTAAAATTCTACAGCATTTTGAAATGACCAGTTTATTAATATAATATATATCTAAAAAGTTATTTAAACCTCAAAACACCATTAAAAGTCACACCATGTCTTACTGAAGGCACTGTGTATGTAATACATAAAGTCTTGATGTCATCAGAGCAAAGGAACCAGCTTAACTGCCATTCTTTATAATATAAGAGACAAGCTTCAAATCACCTACCTCTCCTTTTTCTCTTTTGTTTCGGCTGGAGGGAGAAAATGACCATTAGCGCGCCCATGTTGCCCCTTCCCTTCTTTATCTGCTCTGCTTAGTGGTCCGCAAGTCCTGTTGAGGTGTCTTTTGCTTCAGAGAACCCCGCACCTTCCTCACGACAAGAGTGACAAGTCTTCTCCGTTAGCTCTACTCTTTTCTCCTTGTTCAGCGGGATGCACTGGACACTAGATGAAGGCTGCAAGGTGGTCTTCTCCAAACTTTGACAAAATGATGAATGTTTGTTTTCCTCTCATGGAACGCTCCTTTAACTTTGGCTCACTTGAGGAACTAGATAAATGAAGCTGTGTGTGCTTTCTGTTAGCGCTGACTGTTGCACGCTGTTTTCACAAGTGCGGGAGAGAAAGGAGGCAGAGCAGGAGGAGGAGGAGGAGTAGAAGGAGGAGGGGAAGTGAAAGGGACAGTTAGAGAGCAGCTACCCACAAAAGCACAGGCAGCGTTCAAAGTGTCCACTTCTGCCACACTACTAAACCAAGCGCACGTCAGATAACAGCTGATAATAAATACTGCTGCGACAAGAGCACTGTTTCAAATCAAGAACAGTAATTATGTAAAAGCAAGGCTAGTCTACATTATTCAAAATTCATAAGCAATTTCTCAACCTTAGAGCTTTAAAGCACAGAGAGCCAGATCATCTAAATCAGTGCTATTCAACATCTGACAACCTTCATTTGCAATTCTGCTCAGCTATTTCTCCTGATAGAAATGTGCGACGGCTGCATTAAAGAGATGGCAAAACAAGCTGAAAAATGCTAGAATCCCCACATGAGCTAGAATGACTAACCACACAGCTTATTAATCAAAAGTTGTGAGACTTACAGTTTGCAAACAGTTTTTCTTTCTAATCAGAAAAGCCTTAATGGCCCAGCAGCTGCAATTACAAGGTAGTATGTATAACTTTAGACAGGTTAGAAGGAATACAGAATGCCCGCAGGGATGAAATGATCATGAACGCTACTGAAGAGAAATTGCATGGAAGAGGCCGTGCTTAACATTTCCTCACTTTCAGTGTGACTGTGTGGAGATGGAAATGCAATGACATTTTAAATAAACAATAATAATAAAGAGCTGAGACTACAAACCCATTTATCTTTTTTTGTTGCATATTTGCACGAGTCTCCTGTGAGTCATTATCCGTTATCTTAACTGACAAAACGACAAACAAACAGCAGTGAGATTCCTTGTGAGTCACTGTAAGAGTGTCACGCAGGTGCTAGCTGCCACGCTAGCAAAATTCTAGAAGTGTGGCAGTGTTTATTTCTTTTAGTTTACACATTCATCACTCAGGTATGAAAAAACAAGTGCATAACAGCCAAATATATATAAATGTTTTAAGACAACAGAAACGAATTTGAAAATATCAAAGAAATACAAACATGGAGAGCTCTACTGATAGGGCCCTAAACAAATATCAAAGGCTCTATGGAGCGGGGTTCAAAAGCTCGAAAACAAGTAAATATCCATGGTTCTTTTCATTGAGTTTAAGAGCCTTTACTGTATCATGACTTTGGACACAATCTCTACACATTCCAGTTCTTAAATGACTCCATGGCTCTTCAACACAGTGAAGAGAACCATTGATATTTGCATGTTTTCATTATCATTATATTTTAAACCTTCAACTTGGAATGAAAAACATAAAGTGTCAATGGAAGTGTCGTTATTTATTCTCATTATGTGTATTACAGATTACAGTTCCATTGTTACAAACTATTGCCATAAGGCAACAATCATATTGTTTTGTATAAAACCTGTTAAATCCAAACTGTTTTTATTTGGAGGAAAAAAACTTCCACAGGTTGAGTTTACTTAGCCTAGCCTTACCATGTGAGGTGCGTGGGGGCGGGGGGGGAGTACACGAAAGACTGCGACAGGAAGGTATGTGATCACAAACATATATTATGTTACTTAGAAAGTCTTTGGCTCCCCGAAGGAAATGGTGGGGGAAAAAAAGAAGAAAAAAAAAACTCTTTATACTGTTATCAGGCAAAAACTAAAAAAACCCATTATGAAGTGTTAATATGCACAAATTGATCACAGAGCACCACCAGTTATCTTCTCAGAATATACCCAAAAATGTGACAGTCTCAGCCAGTGGGGAGCGATCTCATGAGAAGCATCCTATGAAACACAAAATGAAATGTGTGTCTTCTTTATCCTGATTTCTGTCCAGCCCCCTCCTGAGCAAGCTAGTGAGATTTACAAGGCAGGGATTTACACCTGCGAAGCAAGACTAGGAAGCGACAGTAGTTTCAAGGCTGAAATACAGGTGTCTAAGACAAATGTCTGCTCAAAAACTATTGTTCCAAAGCAAACTCTCTGAAGCTTATGAACTTAATTATGGTTAATTCATAATTCATAGCCGAATTATAAAAAATGATCTCTACTGAAGTGATTCATCTCAGTCCAGGTCACCAAAATCCTAGTTTGCAATCTGCTCTCTGGCTAGTCTTATAAATACAAAGCTAGTACATTCAATTACATTTAGCAGTGTTTGGGTAGAGCATGGATTGCTGACATGTTAATACAAAGTTAATAACCATAAAAAGTGAAAATAACTGTTTGTAAACATTTCAGAAATGATATTTGTCTTAGCCACTGACTGAATCTGCTTCTGACTAGGGGAGGTATAAGCAACAGCGTGAATAGCACAAAAGTATAAGTCTCATGCCTGAATAAATCCTTTTTGTTCATACATTTGATTCCTAAATCTAAAATTCTAAGAATTGAATTCAACCTAACCTGTGGTATAAGTTGCACAGGTTTCAACCCATACATTAACCTTCACAAAATATTGTTTTGAAGCAATTTTGAAAGTATATGGTCGCATTAGACTGAGACAAGGGGAAACCTAGTCTAATACAGGTTCCCCATAAAACTCTGGCCAATAATTCTGTTGATAAGACTGTGGGTGGTGAGGTGAGAGCACAGGCACACCCATTTATATGAAATTCTTCTGTCGCATGCATGAACAAAACATCACCTCACCTGAGAAATGGGCCAAAACATGAAGTGTTACTCAATCGATAAAGTGTTGTGCTGTAATAATCAGATCATCGTTCAATCTGATGGCAGAAAATAAATAAAATTGCCGTGTCCAGAGTGGAACTTACTTAAAAATGCAACAGCAAAGACACATTTCCTCCTCAGCCTCAATCTTGCAGATGATACATCAGAGGATTTTTTTGTTCTGTCAGATCACAGCCTGACTCCGCTCTCTCTCAGCGCCTTTGTGTGTGCATGTGTCTGTGTGTTTAGCTGTTTAATTCTCATTCTGTATAAAGTAATTAGTAAGATTACCCTAGGACTATTTCACAGGCTAGAAAATCTAAAATGGATAAATTGCTGCTGTTGCTACTGATTTTAATGATAGAAATGTAGTACATTGGTAGTAAATTTATACAGTTTGAAGACTATCTCTAGATCTTGACACCTATGAAGTTGTACAATTTTAAAATATCTAATAATCCTCTTCAGTGATGGCAACATTGTGATTAGACTAATTCAGGCTGATGAAACTGTAAATGCATGGACTGCCTTATGCTGCTTTATAGCTCAATTCAATTTTCAGGCAGTATCATGAACAAGGAATGGAGAACATGATTAAGACACAAGCCAGCCCACATTTTCCCCACAATTTTCAAATGCTAGTACTTGTACTTATACTGTGGCCTATTGGTGTGAAAAATATATTCCTTAATTCTATTTCAGTCCTTTATATCTAGTCACTAATTTCTCTTTTTATGGGAGAGTTGGGTAGTAGTAATTTCATTATAGTTGTTTGGATTTGCTGTTAGGAAATCAAAAAGAGGAGAATAAAGCCTAACAAACTCCCAACTTCCAATGCTGGATGTACTAAGATGTACCACTGCTGTTCTATAGGGAGTTTTTATTTTTAATCCCTAGTCAAGTTGGCTTCTGGCAGCTACTTCTACTTCAGTCATTATTTCATCAAGGTAACAATATTTGTACTTGAGCTTGGTTTTAGGCCATTCCACCCACATCTGCTCATATATCATACAGTCTCTAACATCTCTACAGCACCCACCCTGAAATACTTCAGTACAACTCAAACAGCATCAAACACGTTTCCTTAGTTCTGGCACTGTCGGTAAGAGTCGGTTATATGGAGTTAACCCTAAATAAAAGGCTGGATTTACATCTCTTAAATCCTATTTATTTTCCACTGTAAATGATAAATACAGGCATATGCACTCCACTTTGTTCCAGGCTGACGTTATTTTGCCATCTATGGATAAAAGAGCAACTAAAGATAACATAGCCATGGCTCTAAATAATTTTATAGCACAGTTGTGCTGGTTGCATTAAAACACTTCACATTAGGCAAAAACCATTCTGATTGTTTAATAAAGCCAATGGAATTATTCCTATGGTAATTATGGGTAATCAAGAGGCACAGTGAGAACAGATGATTAATTAAGACCAGTAAGGCAACTTGGGTGAAGAAGCCCACCAGAGTAAGATGTCTCCCACTTTTTTTCTTTCCTGATCAAATGAGGTCACATCTAATCTCAACACATTTACTGAATGGCTACGATCCAGTTCAATTTGAAGTTTCATCTGCATGACTGCACTCCTGAGATTCAGTACCTTGAAAACGTTTTGGGGTCAGCTGATCTCATTTTTTAACACTGGATAAAAGTTTAAACACCCCTGCTCAAATTACATTTTTGGCTGATTTTCTAATAGAAAAATAAGTTAACATCCTCTACGGGGAACAAAGGTAAATGTTATATTTCTTTAATTTTATTGCACAATTTATTTGATGAGTTTATATTGGAATAAATAAAATATAAAACAAGGCCACATTTTATGTTTTATTTTTTTCCCAATATTCTAATTCAATAAATAAATAAATTGTGCATTAAAATGTGCAGAAGTGTGTTCTCCGTAGTGTGCTTATTTTTACTCAGAAAATCAACATCATTTGACCAGGGGTGCCCAAACTTTCGGATACAACTATAGTTGCACAAAGGGGAAAAACATGCATGAGTGGAGCCATGAAGACAGCACCACATTTGAGAGGATTTTTTGGAGGGGAGGAGGGGGATAAGAAGTCCCCCAAATTTTTGGGGCAAAACAGTTTTCTGGAGTTTCACTGACTAGCTATCAGTTATGTTATATTTCAGTCTATATATGCTGCCTTTGGGTCAAATTCTACAGAACAACAATATATAATATATCTGGTTCTCACACCAGATGACCACAGCCCAACAGACTCACCGTGTCAGCGTCTGGATGAGCCAAAATGTCCTTCAGTTAAATAATGATAAAACAGAGATCATAGTGTTTGGCAGCAAAGAGAATTAGTTTCAGTGAACATCTTGATTCTCAAGCTCTAAAAACCAAAGATCAAGTCAGAAATCCTAGCGTTTTAATACACTCACCTTCACTAGTCACATAAAAGCAATCATCAAAACAGCCTTCTGTCACTTAAAAAACATAACCACAATCAAGCGCTTGGTTTCCCAACAAGACTTGGAGAAGCTCATCCATGCTTTTATCTTCAGTAGAGTGGACTATTGCAATGTTCTCTTAACTGGACTCCCCAAAAAGACCAACACACAGTGACAGCTCATTCAGAATGCTGCTGCTAGAATTTTAACAAGTTTACGTTACTCCAGTTCTAAAATCTTTATACTGGCTTCCATTTAGTTACAGAATAGATTTTAAAGCGCTGCTACTAGTCTATAAATCAGTGAGTGGTTTAGGCCCAGGATTGGGGCAGCCATGGGCTGGAGGTTAGGGGACCAGCTTTGCAATCCCCTGAGCGGACAGGACGTGCACCTAATCCCCCAACTGCTCCCCGGGCGCTGCGGACAGAGCTGCCCACCACTCCGGTAAGTGTGCTCACTGCCCCCTAGTGTGTGTCTTCACTAGTGTGTATGTGGTGTTTCACTGCACGGATGGGTTATATTGCGGAGGTGAAATTTCCCCATTGTGGGACTAATAAGGATCTCTTAATCTTAATTAATACGTTTTTTATATGTTTAAAGAATATAAACCGAATAAGTTTCTTAGATCTATGGACTAAGGTCAGATAGTAGAGCCCAGACTAAACATGGTGAAGCAGCGTTTAGCTGTTATGCAGCATACAACTGCAACAAACTGTCGGAAGATCTTAAATGTGCACCAAATATAGGAATTTTTAAATCCAGGTTAAAAGTATTTCCCTTTTCATGTGCCTATTATTGAGCTTTACAACTTGCACTTTAGCTTTGTTTTAATTCCCTTTTATGTTTAACTCTATTCTTACTGTACCTTATTCTTCATAAGCTAATTTAATAACAGGTAAGTCCTTTGTTTCAACTCCCTATTATGTTTTTATACTATGTCATGTACTTTTTACTTTATGTTTTTGTAACTACCTTTGCAAAACCCTTTTAGATCAGGATCTTTCTGTGTTTGTGTAAAGCAAATTTGAATGACCGCTGTGTATGAAAAGTGCTATACAAATAAACTTGCCTTGCATGCCAGTTAGAGCGATAAAATTATGCAACATTATCAGCCAACTTGCTGGAGATCATTCTATAAAACCTAGATGAGTAACAGATGCAGGATACACCAGGGGGACTTTGTACACCACAGGGGGCAAGATGCCACTTATGATTTTAATTTTGTCATGTAACAAACAAAACTGGCTACTGTTCCAGCTTATTTCTCCTAACTGTGTACATTTTTGCATCATCATCCTACACATGCTAAGCCCATGTACAAATACGGTTTACCTTTAGAGTAAATGACGATTACTCTGAGGTGGAGAATTTCTCCCATTTCCCTCTACATGGTGGCTTTGTGGGAGAAAATACAGCAAAGTACTAACACTGTAATAGCACCACTTAGTGGAAAAGTCTGGACAGCAAAAGTGACAGTACTTGGAGTCACCACTCAGGGGCAGTATGAGACAAAGTTTTTAATGCTTCAGAAGCTCTGCCCCTCATTTCTTTAAGCACAATCTCGAGCCTCGCCACCCTTATACATCCCCTTTGCCATAATACAGCATTATAAATGAGAAAAACACAGGACATAGACTAAACTCCATTAAGATCAAAGCACTGCTTTTAAATCATGGGTAAGATGGTGGCACAGGTAGATTCACAAACAATCCGTCTTTCAGATAGTAACATTATTACAAAGCCTTCAAACCGGCTGAAATTAAAATACAGCAGAGAACTGTGATATCCGGAGGCGAACGGACAAGTTATTTCAACTGAAACTGAAGTGTCTCTGTCTCGGCTCTGTTCTGCCTTAGACAATGCAGAGGACTTTGAACCTCTTCTGCAAAGGACTCTGTTAATGTTCCCCAGGTCCCTGTGACTAAATGTACCCATGCTGCTAGATTTCAGAAAGCAATTCTTCTGCTTTACACTGTAGTCAGAAGTCCCAGGACAGCGTCCATCCCAAATCTTTCTGCTGTTCATCATTAAGAAAGATGTTACTTAAGAATACATTTAATTCATACTGAATCTACAAAGTAGTTAGCAACTCTAAGAGCAGTTTCCTCTCTATGGTAGCTCAGTTTTGGCATTTTGGCATAATTTCATGTGGAGAGTCAACTTTCTACAATTCTGAAACTTTTCCCCAACACTGGACAGAGAATGAAAAAAATAAAACAACAACAACAACAAAAAAAACTGTACAGAACTTGTATGCTATAATATATTTTCCTCTTTGTGCAAGTGCCTTTATATACAGTGCTGTACAGTTTGAAACTATGAAACTATCTGCGCTTATAAAACACTATTTTAAATACAAATAAACATTAGTACAAATTAAATACAAAACAAAATTAATTAGAATTTCATTAGCAATATAGCTCAAAAAATTATTTGACATTATCGGTAATATCGACAATAAAAATTGACAAATATTTAAACTGTTGATTTTTCTGTTACACTTTCAAAGTGATGTCCAGCCTAGCAGGGGTAAATGACTTAACCGGAAGAGGGCAGCAGTTCACTAACAGTGGCATACCTATGTGAGCACATAGCCTAGGGGCATGAATTACAAAGTAGTCACATACAACATATGCAAATCTGACTTAGCTTGGTAAGTAAATATACGGGTTCCACAAGGAGAGCTTTGGAAATAGGTAAGCTAAACTAAAAGGCTTGCTGCACAGATAAACAGCTTTAAATATCATTTTCTCAGGTGTCTTTTGCACAGTACTCCAGGAAAGGTCTGTCCAAATGTGACATGCTGCTTTGTTTCAAAAGCCATATGATTAAAGCATCAAAAAAGTCAACAGGGTCAGTGAAACTACAGCATGTGTAGATCTAGGCTAACAAAAGGACAGCTCGAACATCAGCACCAGTGCTAACATTAGCTTTCCCTGCCAACTGGGCCAAGCAGCAGGTGCCAAGGACAGGTAGTCAATGGTATGCAGTCATGCAGCCTCTAATGAGCATAATCACCTGCTGTTTCTAATTACGGCCAAGTTAGGACAATGACCTCAACGAGTACACAGAGCAGAGCTGGTGAACCACATTCAAATAAACAGTTTTACAAGACATACAGTTTGTCAGTGTTTACAGTTTTTTCTTCATAGACTGAGGGGCAGTTTGAGAGGAGAGAAGAGCAGCGTTGGCAGGACTAAACCACGTCAGGCTGTTTCTGCCCACAGGGTGCTGTGACTACAGGGACAGGTGTGTGTGTGCAAAACATTTCAGAAAAGACATACTAGCTTTCACATCTTCGCTACACAAAAGAAAAAAGTAAGTATCTCCAAAATGGCAACTTCACAGAAGGCAAAAACATTATTTCCTTTTAATGTAAGTAAATGCAACAGGGTTTTTTTCCCAAGTAATTTTGGACTATTTTTATTGGTTCACTCATTATTACATTTTGACACAACCTGAAGGACAGCTGCTGTGTTTGAATTATACGGAAAAATAAAAAGCAGATACTTGTTTTTTTGGACAGCGGTAATATGTTAGATGTTAGGTGTGGGTAATATGATACGATAAATTGTCATATTACATCACAACATGCTCTTCAGAGAGTACCGTGGATATCACCAGTCCTTAAGGAACACTGACCAACTGCATTTTCTTACAAAGAGCAGAATTATTTTTAAATTTTTTATATACTTTTATTATCCAAAACTGCAGTTACATTTAAACTTTGAAAAAGATGCACATTAACCAATATCCCAGTAAGTTAATATAATTGTAACATTTGCAGTGAGCATCTAACAAATGACATGGCATCTGCTCTGTGTGTTATTCACTACATAACAAAGATCTTGCACAGTGCAACTCCTGTCAGTGCAACTGACTTGATAATATGCAAGTGGAAAGTTTATGGAACCACAACTAATCATCGAAGAAAGTGAAGATACACAGGGAACAATAATGAATTGCACTGCAATCATCTCTGTTCCAACACCCTATGCAAAACTGCTCTGCTAAAAAAGCAGCACTCAGATGCACATCTAAAATCTGCAAACAAGCGTTTAGACAAATCAGAACTCTTTTGGAACAATATTCTCTGGTCAAATAAAACAAAACTAGAACTCTATGGTAATAATTCAGCTTATCGTGTTTGAAAAAAGGAGGGTTGCATGTATGATCCCAAGAACGCCAAACACAGAGTGAAGTACGGAGCTGGGAGCATCATGACTTGTGCCTGTTTCTCTGCAAATGGTACTGTTGAATTACATGTCACCCAAAGAAACATGAATGAGTGATGTCCTGGGACACATTCGAGGAGAATTTAATTTCAATGGCTAAGTAACTGAGTCTGTGGACAAGATGGACATTTCAACAAGACAATGACTCCAAAAATACAGCCAAAATAACTTGAGACTGGTTTCTACAAAAGGTGAAGATGTTTGCACGGCCTCACCAATCTCCTGACTTAAATCCCATTGAAAATGTATAAAGGCCTTTCGAAGTGGATGTGTACACTAGCAGTATATTCAGGTTCTGTGTTTTAATCCTGTGTGATTTCAGTATGTGTAATGACTGCTGTGTGTATATTAATGTTATATTGTAAATGTATTCGCGTTATACTGATTCTCAAATAAACTCATTCAATCAACCAAATCAAGTAATACAGTTCACTGACGTATCTGTTTTTCTGAACCAATGTAACTAGAGTAGCATCCATTTGATACATCAGCAGGCAACCGTCAACTTCAGTGATCCACACACGTCCTCCTAGCTCCACCACAGGGACCACTGGAGGGCCTCAGTGTGCAGGTGCACAGCCAGCTGTACACATCAACCTACTGCTGAGGCTGAACCACAGAGTTATGGCTGAGTTCATGGGCAAGTGATTCATCTCTGCCTGACAGAATAAGAGGAAGAAGCAAAAATACATGAAGTTTTAGATAAACAAGAACATCAATAAATAAATAAATAAAGCTGGCTTCACTGCTTCTTTACAAGCATTCCATATCACACACAGTGCCCTACATTAAGATATTTAGTTTTTACAGGGGAAAATCATAAGCCATGAACTGCTTTAAAGCATAAAAAAAATAGTTTCCTCAAATTATATTTCTAAGCAGAGCGAGGAAAATGTTATGCCTTGTGGCTACATGGCTCTTGCACAGTTGAGTATATTCATAATTACGTTGTTTGCTAAGGCTACAAAAACTAAATTACCAAACAAAGTCAATTTTGCATTATTACACATCATGGATAACTTTGCTCTAAAAAATAAATTTCTGTTCCCATAGGCACAGACTGCCTTTCTACACTGTCATCAGACAGCATCTCAGAATCTCTACCAGCTTTCATCCTGTGCACATGCAAAATGTTGGGCTTTTCTCTGAAAACAGTTTACTTACAGAACACAGACAACGTATTAGCCTTTCAAGTGAATTACAAGTTTTCAAGTATTTCGAAAAGCTCCTTTAAATGGTTTTACCTTTTAAAATGACTGAGATTTTGTTTGGTATTCCCCCAGCTGCAAACAGTAAATAGAAAAGCTTTGAAGCAGATACATCAATTGTTTGAGCAGATTTAAGACAATCAAAGTCGCAGTTCAGTTCACCAAAGTTTTTATGCTTTTATGTGTAAACAAACATGAAACAAACATTAAGTTACATTTTTTAAAGATAAAGAAATCTGATTTGTTTTCTGTGACCACTGTAATTTATTATGACCAATCAAATTATTACGCTCTCCACCAAGCACCACCTTAATTTCCTCAGCACTCCCCACACTTCTTAGTAACTGTTGCTCAAGGCTTCAGCTCTTCAGTGCGTCAATGTTTAAAATTGAAGCTCCAGTTGCGGTTAAAAAATTAAACAGGACGTTTAAAAGTGAGATTCCGTCCTGTGCTTTTGCCTACGATTATTAGGTTTAGGTTTTCAAGCTTGCTGTGCCTTTTTTGTTTTTGCACATCTCAACTGCCTAATTGTCTCAGTCATATTGTCTTCTTTGGATCCACCTGCTGTGCCAGTATGCTTTAGCCTAGGAAGATTAGGTTTAGCTTTTTAAGTTTGTCGTGTTGTTTTTCCTCATCTTTGTACATCTCAGATGTCTGATTTTACCTAATCATGTCATCTTTGTTGGGCAAGCATGCCTGTGGAGAGCAGGAACATGCTTTATAGAGAAGGGTGCTGGAGTCGGTTGAGTTTATGTGAATCCTGCATGGTGATTGCTATTGTTTTGTACCACCACTGAGCAGAAGTGTTGAAATAGGTAGGCTGATGACTGCACTGCTGTCAGGAATAGACTATAACCTGATGTTATGACATCATTTGGAATTTGTGTCTAACAAGTTCACCTCCTCCATTTTACCACAGACCTACACAAAAACTGTATTTTTGTCTATGCCACTTGTGTGTTAATATTGTTAAAGGTTTCAAAATGTACTCCACTCCATACAGGCTATTTATGGAAACTAAGCTGCAAAAATGGCCCATCCAGAGTGAATTATTTGTGTGATGTCACACAAACCAACACATTTACACGTATTTGCCCGTTCCACCTAATGCAATTTAGCCCTACCCATTTACACTAAATTTATACTGTGTCTCAGCCTTCCCTTTTTTTTTGAATGAGGCACATCACAGGGCAGGCAATCAAAACAGAAGTCATATATACAGTATAGAACAGTGTTAAAAGGCACAATACATAAACCTACATAAACGTTAAGTGGACACACAAACAAAAGTGTGTGAAAAGGGGTCTAGTGGTCTGCATCAACCCTTTTAACCCCTTTATCAGAATAACTAGGATTGTTGGCTCTGTGTGAAATGCTTTGACTCTGTTGAGCTGCTAGCAGGAAATGCGGGGTGAAAGAAGATGGATGAGAACCCCCTGATGTGAAAACAATTCATGCCTCTCCAAAAACGATGATCATGTTGAGATGAAAGACGCCACAGCCAGAAGTGTTTAACACAACTAACATTGCGCCAGTGATGCATCCAGAACTTACGGTGTTTAAGCTTAAAGAACTTCATAACCCTTTGACACAAACAAACTTAAAATTCCACCCAAAACTAAAATTCAGCTTTCTGACAATATGCCATATATACTGTGTGACTTATTTCCCTGTGAAATCCAAGGACAAATCTACCCTACATCTGCAGAGTCAGTGTATACAGATTGAAGCTCACCTGCCATTTTTCTATGACTCTATAGCAAGACATATCACCAGTAAGATCAGGAACTGAAAACATTTACTAACAGTGCTGAGGAAAATGGTCAAAGATTTGTACATATACACATTTGGCTTTGCATTTTTTTTCCATCTTTAACATTTAATATTTGTGTTTAACAACTGGTAATACTGAAAAGCTCAGTGAATCAGACGATATAAAATGTATGGCTGCATCACTACTTTACATTTAAAAAGAAGATATGTCTGGGCAGTTTTATTATTAACACAATAAAAAGACTTTTATAAATGCCGACCTGCTTGCTCACCTATGCAGACACAAATCCAGTTTGCTTTACGTTTTGTAATTTATACACAATCCCATCACATGTATGTGTCCCATTAGCAGTCTTTAAGACAAAAAAAAAACACACACACACACACACACACACACAAATCAACTGAGTGACCTCTAAAATCAGCTGGAAACTGCATTTTCATTGGCTACTGTCGACTAACTGACCAGCAGATCACAGGGTGATCAACGGTAATCAAGGTCTCTGACCCATCAAGGTCTTCAACCAGTCAACAGGGACTGACACTGAAAACCAAGAAGGTGTTGACAGCTTCAATAAAAGACTCTAAGCACTTCCTAACTATCAGCCATCACTCAGGCAGACGGTTGGGTATATCAGGTACATCAGCCCCAATTTCACAGTTAGTCCAGGTTTAGTTCTGACAGGCTGGACTCCTTACCTATTTATAACCTGGCCTACTCAGGTGCACAAGGGAAACCCTTTCCCCCGGAGACGACTTACAAACTGTAACCAATATGTCGGCATGTCTCTCAACCCTGTAACTGAGCGCTTAGCATGCTAGCACTCCTGTGGCTTCTTCCATGTCAGGGCCACAGCAAAGAGTCACACATACCACTCTTCTAGAAACATTTAGCAGCTACAGATTCATAAATATAAAATCTATATTAAACCTACAGTATGGTGCATAATACATGTTTAAATGCGTGCATTAATGAAATGCATACCAAGCACTGGTACTCTAAAATAACTTCTTCCAAAGGCAACAAAGCTTGATTACATCAAATGGAACCTTACACAGTCATATAATTAACCAGACCAAAGCGGATTTACAGAAACAATCTGAAGCACCCAGCAAATGACATACATTACGGTTAACCAGGTTTTTGTTATCCATCAATCCATGGAACACGGCATCAACAATAAGCTACCAAACTGTGAAGACGGAGTGGATTTCTCATCTAATGTACTGCACAGTTAAATGCTGCATAATCCCGCCCTGACCCCTGATCAGAATCGGCATCGGCCAATCATGCTGAGGGACAATTGCAAACGATATTGACCCAAGACCCACCACAACACACTGATTATCCGTAATATTCAGTGACCAATACCGTTACGCTGTTACACAATTTATCAACAGCACTACCTGACTTGTAATGTGATTAGTGTGGATCATATCCCATACAACTAACAACATTGCCTGATCTTAATTATACACATAGGATACATCTCATATTTCAGTTTCAAGTTATCCACCAAGTAAAATTCAGTCTCATCATTGGTCGATTATAGTGGGACTAATATAAATTTACATCTGTATCTCAAACAAAACAAAAAGACTACAATAACTATCACATTCATGTTTTACGTTTTGAAACTTGTCTTTCATTTGTCCTGCCCAGCCTGGTCAAAGCCAACTCCCACTGTAGCAGATCTCTGTATCAGGTGGTCAGTTTCCCGTTTCATCAGAGTACCGCCAAATGCACTTCTAAGGACCTCCAGGCCAAGGACAGCACATGGTACACAGTGTTGAAAAATACTGCACTCATGAATCACAGCAATAAATTCATAAAATAAACAACTGTGTAACTTCATCATACCAAAACACTGACTTCTGACACAGTCATGATGAACAGACCAATAGAAAGGGTAAAAAAAAAAATCCTGGACTAATCTTTACCTTAGCAGACAAAGTTAAGAACATCTTTTTCCTTTTTCCATTTTATAAGAGAAGTACGAGATTTTGTTACAACAGTGAAGTTACATAATGTACACATTAAACAATGTTCAAAATTTGATGGAATTGGACAGCTTCACATCTAAGTAATATTGCAGTCATATATAGCTCATCAATCATCCAGAGAGACCCGAGTCAGCAGTTTTGTCAAAATATATGCGTTAGAATACAGCTTTTCTTTGCAACACTTTCACTGATTTGTATTTCCCATGATAGGTTCTTCTATAATCCAATATCTCTTTCGATCTGTTTTCACCACTCCCTGCTATTCCCCAATTCTCCTTTCTGCCCTTTCCTGCCTGTCCTTGTCAGTAGTATTCCATACTATCAAAAACAATTACCTTTCCTATGCCTATTTGTTGTTTCTCCTGTATCCTGCATGTCCCAGCATTGCTTTAACCCCTTAATACCAGGGCAAAACAGGCAATTTCTCCTTTTAATTTACTCTTTTCTCAATGATGAAGCATTTTTTGGTATGTAAAGAATATGATCTAACAAAGCCTAATAAAAAGACAGATTTTTATTTTGTTATTCACAAACTACCATTTTGAGTAAACAAACAGTCACCTCTTATAATTACTTTGAGGAAGCATATATATCGTAGCAGCTGAGCATGCCATGTTCTATTTAGTTACACACAAATGAATAATAGGAAAACAGTACATATATACACATTCATACATACACACACACACAAAGTTGTGTATTAGCCTTTGATACGACTAACGTTAGAATACAAGCTTGGACTTTTCAGTAGCAAAGTGGCAATGCTATGATCTCTACAGCCTAACAGTGGCAAAAGGGAAAAAGGCTACTGCCTACAAGCTCACGGTCAAAAAGTTTTAGGCAGCTTGCTCAAAAACAATAAGTCCTTAGCGATTACATCCATCATGTGCACACACTGCATCCAACAATAAAGGCATCATTCCTTTATAAAGAGCTTCATTCCAAAATGGTTTACATCCATTTGTAACAGGCAGAGGTTTCAAATGAATAACAGCTGACATTTGTCAAACAGCACATTTTTATTCCTCTAGTAAATGTGGTATTAATCACAAAATAGCATTGATATTTCTTGTATGTGAAAAGCTAACTACCAACTACTAACATCATGAGAAAAAAGAAAGTTGATGAATGTGCCAATTGTGTTTAAACGAAACTCTTCCTCTCTAAACGATAGAAAACATGGTTGCACAAAGAAAACTCCAATTCCACACACTAATATCTTCGTATCTTACTAACCATGCTCTAATTTTACTGAAAGAAAAACCTGTAAGCTTTTATCCTCTTTGGACACCTTCAAAATGAATCACCTTCACACTATTCTAGGTTGATTCAGCATTGTTTTCCAATAACACCGGCATTTAAATGATGACAGGGACAATGACAGTGTTTCCCTCCAAGAATATGTCAATTGCATAGAAGGAGTCTTCTAGGATGTCAACTTAATTCAGTTACTCGGTCTCAAGATGGATGTGTTGACACATTATGATGATTAATGGTGCTTGCATTTCAAAAGATTCAGGCTACACTGCGCTGTGATGACTCAATGTCAGTCCTCAACACATGCCAAATCTAATATCAAATTACCACCACATCAAGCTGAATTACATTTTGATACACTGGATGCAATTACCACTAACTTGTCAAGTGGCAAATAAAAGAATCAATGACTCATTCAAACCATTTACAGTCACTTTGTTACGTAGCATGACTCATGTATACACAGGATGCACGCTAAACACAGTCTTTTTTTATAAATACACAGAGGCCAGAGTTTTGAACTGATGTTAAAAACATTAAAAGCCCTTGGCTTTACACTATGTTGTCCATGTGTAAATGAGGAAGCTATGTATCTAAATGTGTCCATGAAAAATGCACAAGGTTAACCTGACTGGCAGAAATGCATAGCTGAATTATGTATGACACTTATTAATATTAATTTGAACCAGTGCCCTGGTTCATTTATGCATTTAGGTGATTTGAGTTTGGTCAATTTAACACATCTAGAATCTTTCACATCAGCTCGAACACATGATGTCAAGGAAGTTCTAAGGGTAAGTTCATACAAGAAGGCCAAAACTGAAAACAGGCCATGGCACACTACAGCTGTTCCAGGATACCTCACAGGTGCAATTCATGTTGGTAAGGGTACAACTGAGTTGTACCCTCAGGGAAGTCAGTGACTACAAAGCAAATTAATCTTGCATCTTGGGTTCATTCAGTATACGGCAGCACAACAAACCATATTTTTATTGCCACGAGTTCCCCCAATAAACACATCCTGAAGGCCTGAAATGGCAGAAAAGATAAAACTACTTCACACACAGATTGGCAGGAACTACGACTGCAATAATAATCATTTTTATAGCAAAATCTCAAAAGCTTCAATTTTAAACTTGTACTCATGTCACAGCAACATGTCAAAAGTTAGAACTTCAGTTGTTTTGTAAGACCCATAATAGGCCTCAGTAAATGCATTTTCTGCTTTTATTTTTATGTACAGCTATTTGTCTCAACTCAACTGATGAATTAGCATCCAATTAATATCTTATTAAAAAATCAGCTAGAGTAACTGGATCAGATAATTTTGTAATAATCATGACAGGCTGTTCAGGGAATGCTGAATGTTTTTCTAATAACCTTATAGTTCATAAAAAAGTTCTTGCAATTCTGATCCAAGTTGCAATTAGTAACCTATTATTTTTATTTTGCACAAATAAAACTAGTGATTTTGTAATTTTGCATTTTTGCTATTTGCCTAAAGGAAAGATTAGTTAGATTTCTAGTTACCCAGCAAAAAAGGTCTGTACATCCAGACAGAGACAGACCATTTTAATAGCAATTAACTGCTTCACACATTGTCATTAGGATCTCCAACAGCTTTATCGAACATCATGTTTTATGTCCATATTGTGCAGCCCTAGTTCAGTATCTGATGTACACAGCTTGTAGAACCAGGTAAGCTCAAGAGCTCTCTGGCACTCTCTAAATGCTCCTGCCCACGGCCCATCCATCTGGTGTGTATCAGGCCCAGACAATGCTCATCATTAGCCCGCCTGCACCAAGGTCTGCCTCTTATTTTTCATCTCTGCTCTTTTAGAAGATACAGGCCAGAAGGAACAGCTCCTCTGGCTTTTAGACAGCCTAAGAATAGAACCTGAGAGAATGCAGCATTGTAGCTCATTTTATCGACTCCTTAAAACTGACCTCCACAGACCTTGGGCTATAAGATTTCTAATATTTCTTGGTGCTGTCTAGTGAGTGAGAAGCCATAAAGTGCGCAGCCTTGGCTCTGAGTGGATGGAAAATTGAGAAGCGAGGAAATGGGGGAAGTGATCAGACTGCAAACAGCCACTAATTCGACCACAATGGACAGGAATTGCATAAATACATACATCACTAATGAAGATCGGGGTAAAGCAGCAAATAGGGAAGTCATTTTTTGATAATTGACATTAATGTGGTAAAATGTGTATTACCGCTAACCTCAATTTCAGACTAAATACGCTGTTGCAAACATCTTAATCATAGTCGCTCTAATTATTGATTCCAGATACATGATCTACATACATATCTGTCATGTGCAATATTAGCCCATGCAGCTGAATGCAGATTGAAGTAGTGAAGCAGGGGTAGAGAGCTGGCAACTCTGAGTCATCCTGCATCTGTTCTGGGATCAGGTCCAAATCAATGTGGTTCATTTCCTGTTTCTGTGGTTCAGGAACAGGACCAGAATGGGCTCATTTGAAACACCAACCTGGAAAATCAACAGAAAGTAGACCTTGTTCTTGGAAATGTATTTTAGAAGTGGCTTATCACCAGCAACAACAAAATCATGTTGTAATTTGATATTTTTCACATCAAATTTTATTAAAAGTGCAGATTCTTAACTTTCAATCGAGGTCATATTTATGTTTGTAAGTAGGTAGTAATGGACAGTGTGGCCAAAAAAACTGAGATTTGATGTAAACCACAGTGTGTGTGTGCATACACGCACCGATCAGGCATAACATTATGACCACCTCCTTGTTTCTATGCTCATTATCAGCTCCACTTATTATATAGGTGCACTTTGTAGTTCTACAGTTACAGACTGTAGTCCATCTGTTTCTCTGCATACTTTGTTAGCCCCCTTTTACCCTGTTCTTCAGTGGTCAGGACCCCCATGGACCCTCACCGAGCAGGTACTATTTGGGTGGTGGATCATTCTCAGCACCGCAGTAACACTGATGTAGTCCGCTGGTACAAGTGGATCAAACACAGCAGTGCTGCTGGAGTTTTTAAACACCTCAGTGTCACTGCTGGACTGAGAATAGTCCATCAACCAAAAATATCCAGCCAACAGTGTCCTGTGGGCAGCATCCTGTGACCACTGATGAAGGACTAGAGGATGACCAACACAAACTGTGCAGCAGCAGATGAGCTATTGTCTCTGACTTTACAACCACAAGGTGGACTGACAAGGTAGGAGTGTTTAATAGAATGGACAGTTGATGCAGCTGAAAGCAGGAGGCAGCACCACAAGCAGTGCAAAACAAAACAGAAGCATGGCAAGCAGGCTAAAGGCTAAATCCCAAAATACCTGATGTTCTTTGCATATTTCTTTCTAACATTTGCTCTCTTGACAACAAACTGGTGCAGGAGGTTCTGCATTTTCATTCTTTTTTTCTGAAATACAACCAATCAGGCTGAACTCATTGCAGGTTTTGTGCTGTATGTATGCTCTGCTATGCTTGTTTGTAGCATGTCAGTGTAAAGGTCATGACAAAACTCGTTTTCTCTTTAATTAATTTTGCAATTAATCATGTTACACACAGCATTTGAAAAGCAAAACAACAGCAACAGCTCAGCATCTAAGTGTTGAAACTAAAGACTGGTATTTCACCATCCCGTTAAGGCTCACAGTACACATGTTATAAAAGCCCTGAGCATCTATAATTGAATCATATTCCCATATACAAGCATGCCAGCACTTTATGATGAAACTGAAGAGCGGACATGCAAGATTAATAATTGATTATTTAAGGAATTCTGCATATGGCAGATGAGGAGAGCATGATTACATGCTTGAATGTGATTTATATTTATGTATGACTGTCTTTACAGAGAACTTCTGCTGCACACAAAGAAATGGTAATGTCAAAAATAGAACCATGAAAAAAATCAAAACCTCGTAGCCGATATACAAAGAGAATTTACACAAAACCAACATAAAATCGTCATATCCTATGTGCCATCTGTGTCATTACTGAATTCCTCCTAAAATTGTAAATTAGTTCTAAATTGCAATCTGGCTTGTCATCTTTGCACGGTTACTTTAAACAGTCTGATTAACCAAAGTTGGATTAAAAGAATTAACTTGCAGCATATCGCCACTCACTTTATTGCCCCTTCTGACTCTCTGATCCGATTCCCCTCTCCTGTCAGACATGTCAGGTGCCTCAGCGCATCGACACATTAATCGCAGTGGCCATCTGCTGTGAAGGCGCTGTCCTATAGCACTGACAGTGACAGGTACGAATTGTGGCTGATCGAAGCAAGGATGTCACCATGGCATCCACTGACTCACGGTCGCATTTCACCAGTTGTGCCATGCGGAGGAGTTGATTAGACTTGCTAAGCACACCGCCGGTTGCATTAACATGGGTTACACAAAGGCAAAGTTGGAGAGTGAGATTAAGGAAATCAGCAAGGCAAGAGGACACTGAAGAGAACCTTGGGCTTTTAAAGCAACAGCAGATAAGACATATCGACTTAAGAATACAAGCCACAGGACAAACACATATGGACTGCATAACAGCTTCAAAACACAAAAAAGTGACAACTAACTTTTAATACAATGTTGGTCACACTATCCCTCAAGGTTGCTAATTTGACAGCATTCATAATTTAGTACTCTTATTTAAATACTAAGCATTTTGTTTTCATCCATCGGTGTTCTCTTTCTGCTAGCTATTGATCTATATGCTAATAAATACATCCTTTGAGCTAGCTGGCTAACACATAACTTGTCAAACAAGGCAATGTCTGTCTTTATCAAAGAGATAATTTAACCAAAGGTCTCCTGTGAATTTACCATATTCAGGTGTGGAAATTGTGAAAAGTAGCAAGTGGCTAGCATAAACAAAACCATCCGCCTGAACATTTGATTTTTGATTAACCGTCCAAGCAGGAATACCGCTACTGCGTCATACAGGATGTTGAGCAAGAAAGCTAATGCCACAAATCTCCTACCACAGTCTTTCTAGATTAAGAAAGGAAACTGAAGAACTAGATAGATTTGGAAGAAACTTACTGGGTTTCCAACAAAAGGAAATGGCAATTTCATCTTTATTCAACACAAAAACACCACTGTAGAGAGAAATGTCTTGGCCTTTCAGTCAGAGACAAGGACTCCTAGCAGAAATATTAGCTCTCTGGTATCTTTAAGTGGGCTTATTGGGGGGGGGTAGTTTCAAAACTTTCACCCTCAGAATACAGATCTCAGGAAATCTCAATCTAGAAACTTCTGGCTCAAGTATGCATGTTTGCAACAGATGTAGCGATGGGTACTTTTTTAACCTCATCATCGGTTGTAAACATGTCTACTTGCTTCTTACGGCAGTGACACAGCAGTCTAAGCAATTCTGATTTTGAATGCTGGGAAAACCCTTTCAGATGACATATCTTGAAGCTGGGAGCACATTTTAAAAGGCTACAAACTGTTTTTTGAATAGGGAATCCCCTTTAAACAACCTAAGCTATAACATCTTAAGTTACATTACTCCATACTGCCGCTGCCTAAAGAATACAACTTTGATCTCTTGCTCACAGCGGTTCCAGTCATCTCACTGTAAGCTTTCAGCGGTTTGGTCTGCCATCCTGAATCACTGCAACACCACTAAGTTGCAGCTCCAGTCTGTCCCAGGCTGATGAACTGTGCAGTGTGCATTGATTGCTAGGTTAAGAGACGAGTAATTGTGGTGACTCGGGCTCTCCAATTGCCTGGAGGCTTCTTCAAGCGCAGTTTGTAGCAGTGTCACTCTGGCCCAGAGCTTAGAGGGACCCCCAGGAAAGTGTTTGCTCAAAGGGGCACTAAGCGCTTCCTCCACAGCACCCTTCTGTTTGTTCAGTAAAGGGAAGCTGACACTAATTCTGGTGATAAAAGCTGTGTCAAAGTTTAGTGATGGATATACAGAGTCATCTGTCACAAGGAAGAGTTTGATCTGAGCTCTATCTGGATGCACATCATGCACAGGATAGAAACAAAGCACTTCATCATTACTATTAAATATTACATATTTGAACTTTACAATCTTGGATATTTGACTTGAGTTATATCTTTTGAAGTCACTGCACTGGCAATACCTTGTTTCATCACTGAAATCTGAATCTTTGAAATTTGATTTCACTGGACACATTTAGAATTTCCTGCATGGAGCCTAAGATTAGGGCTGAGTGTTAAATTCAATTAAACAGGATATTTACGCTTTGAAACACGCAGTTAGGTCAGAGTTGTTTAAAGTACTGATGATTTTTATGATAGGTTCTGGAAAGTGTATTGCAATGTAACTTTTCACAATAACGTACACATCGTCTTACTGCCCACCCCTACTTCAGACATACTAATAAATAAGGATGACAAGACATCACTTTTCCTTTTTGATAGCAATACTGAAAACTTGAGTGCTGGTTGACACATACACAAATACTTTTTTCTTTAAAAACTACTAAGCTTTAAAATGAATCACTATCAATTGAACCACTTCATTTAAATATACCATGCTCAAACCCTCCACCACCCTACAGAAAAACGTACAAAAATGAGACTGTTTTTAAATAAATAAATAAATAGATTAATAGATAATAATAATAATAATAATAATAATAATAATGCTAGTATATACATAGCTAGCTGCTTAAGGTATCAACCTGATACAGATATAGGTTATCAGATTGGTACCATCTCTACTAAAAAGTTACAGGCTTATGAGACATTTACCATCTGATGCTTTGGGTGTTACTATCAGAGCCTCTGCTGCTCATTTCTTAATGAATGCCGACTACAACTCCCTGTCGCACACTAAAAAGAAAATGCTGCTTTTTCTGTACCACTCTACTCTTCATAATCGCATGCACTGCTTTTTTTAATGATGATTGCTGCTCATAAAATAAGGAATGAGGAACAGGTAACAAAACCACCAGAGTACAGAAAAGCATAATTTCTGAAACATGATCCAGTAAGTCTACTCACACCGCACACCACAAACAACCAGAGAGGACAGCATGAACTCTGTCCCTTTCCTTACCACTGGTCATGAAGCTTTGCCAAGCACTTAAGGAAAGCACTGAGGCATCTGACCATTGCAGTAAGTATAATATTTCAAATGGTGTTGTTTCAGAACTGTTTGAGAAGTTCATCCATATAAAACACTCCTTCACTCCCTAAAACATTACAGAAAACAAAATCAGGAAGGTCACATTAGAAATGAAAGCATATTTTAGCTACTTTCCATAAAGACTTAAGGGATCCACAATTTACAGTTATTACATAGTTATTTTTGAACAGTTAACAGTAGCACTGCTTGTGATCTTTTAGTTTTTTTCAGATTTTAATAGCTGGTTTAGCTGAATGCATCATAAATTCATACCAGGCATCCATATCACCTCGTCTCTAAGCACAACAACCATGGCTTTTCACGTGTTCACTGAAGATAAAAGAACAGAGATGTTTCTGAAAGAAATCACAGGTGGAAGCATTTTACATTACGTAAAAAAAAAGGCTCAGCACAAAATTTGTGATAAGAGGCTTTTAATGACAGGTTTGATGAATCACCTTGAATAAGTAAGCAAGCATGTCTTGGACACGACACATTAGCATCATGCATGGACAGCGTGAGTGAAGCACAAGCAATCGTACCTCCACTTCAGCTCTTTTCTCCTTTTTTCTATTTAAACAGTTTTATAGCAAGTCTGTTTACTGCAAAACAATCACACATTTTTACCTCTGCTGGTGTCAGAAAAGAGTAGCTGACACACTGTTAGTACTGTTAGTATAGCGCAGGAGCTGCTCTGCAATTATCACATCAATATGATCAGTAAAATATAATTTAAAATATCGTTCAGAACGCTATAGATAGTGGGAGCAGGTGATTTGAATGGAACATGAGTTGATTCATGCTCAAGCTGTAACAGACATTCACTGGGTAAAAAAGGAAAACATAAGGGCTCACATTTTGACAGATGTATAACTGTGCTGAAACAATGATTAAAATGGAAGCATGTCTGTTCCAAAAACATTGCTCTGCCATCTGCGGGATATATTTTGATGCTGCAGTAATGAATGTGCTTAAAATTATGGTTAAATAAATACGAACAAGAATCTGAAGCCTGTAAAAATGATGTAGCCCAACCCTAATAATTTCATTTAAATTATTTTTTTGTTCAGTAAAACCCCATGAATATTTGTGGTGAAATGTGTAATGGGTCATTTTTAAACATTTTCAGTAAATAGCATAACAATACTGTGATAATAACACAAAATTTTTGTCAATGATGTCGTGACAGGACATATTCATACTGTCCAATTCCTAGCACAAGATATAGTGTGTGGCACTCTCAAAGTAATGATATGCCAGATGTGCATAAATGTTTTAGGTAAATGGATAAACCTGGGAAAACACCTCTGCTAGACCCAGTCACACAGAAAGGCCATATTTTATTGCTATGAGATCTGCTAATATACTATTGATATCAGTCAGTTCCAGTCCAATCAAATCAATCAATCTGAGATTTTACAAGATCCAAATGTCTTTGCAGAACTTTCATTTAAAGCAGACTGGAAAGAGACTGCAGAACAAAGGTAATAAATACTGATTTTAAAAGTAGGTTAGACTGAAAAATCTTGTGCATGTCCACTTGCAACAGAGTAAAATAAATCAAAATCAAATGCCTAAAAATGACTTTGTCAACAAAGTTTGAATGAGTTGGTGCTTTCAGGCAAGATATTGATAATTACTAATCATTATCAGAATGCTAAGTCACATAATAAATGATTAGTGTATTAGCAAGGGGAAAACAAACTAGTAATGGAATCTGATCCATGATTGTAACTAGCAACTTTACTTTTCTTTACACTATTTGAAAGAGACAGCTGCCCTTTCCATGCAGTGAACACAAGAATGAACTAACAGACATGGTCCAAAGTCACCTGGAGTACAATCTCCTGACATTAACCTACATTAAAGTTGAGAATGTAGACATGTGCCAGTATTCTATGATTTGGTTTAGCCCAATATTAAACACTCATGGTAACGGGCTAAAAGGCCAAACCAGTAGGATTCAGAGTTGGGTTTTTAAGTTGAAATGTTTACTGAAAGACTGACTGTAAAACCACAGCATACAAAGTAGTAAAATAAGTAAAAATACATTTGAATGTCTGTTGGAAGCTTTGCTTGGCAAAAGTTTGTATTTAGACTCGAGCTATGTAGTACTGAACATTGTGTGTCGGGGGGGGGCAATCACCATTAGCACATAATTGATATATAATGGATATCCAAATATATAGAATATTTTGAATAACCACAGGCTACTAATAAAGTAAAGGTGTTCTCATTAAGCACTGTTATATAATAATGGGTATAGCATGTCAATGATTATACAATACAGCATTTATTTATGTTGGTACAGTACATGTACTAGTAGTTTGTTCCTTGCTGTATTTTATGTTGGAGCAGCTTCACAGGTCTTGGTAAAGGTCCTGGTGCTCTAAGACAGTTCAACTCCAAACTCAATTATAAACAGCATTGCATAATAATGATATAGTGTGAGCATCATTATGTGGACAGTTTTTTTTGTTTTTTTGTGATTATTTTATTGCAAATATTGCACACGTATATGACAATTTAAAAAAGACATTCAAAACATGCTTACATTCTCAAAACATCTTTATTGATATAGATAAAAAACTACAACACTGATAAAATCAAACAGTGATAAAAAGTTAGGATATTGCAATAAAAAAAATTAAGACGCAAGGTTATGCTGCGACAGTGACTGTTTAAATGAATGAAGATCTAAAGTACACTAGTAGTCTCCCCTTCTGCCTGCCTTTCTAAATGCACTATATTACCAAGAAAGACACCATCAACTGCCCGTATTGTACAGTAAGAAATGTTGACAAATCACCATCATGCCCGAGCGCATAGTAAACACTTGTCTTACTGACAACACATCAATACCAATTCAGTGCATCCTCAAATGGAAAAGCAGTAACCCGTCACCAGCGAAATTAATTCATCCATACAGATTCCTGCGGTGTGGCTTACTCTTAAGCTATTTATAGAGATCTCACTCTCCTTGAAATTGACAGTATGTTAATGTATTCCCTGCAGTTAGTACCTGAAGCCCACAAGCTACCTCTGAGTGCTGGGCCTCATGGGGGAACAACTAATGCATTTATTGCAATTATTGTAGCTCCTAATGCATTTTTTTGCCCTTTGATGGTGTTTTTATAGCCACGGCACAAGACATTAGTTTGATGTGCCACATCATTAGGAGAGTTTCATTTTTCAATTCAAATAGACTTCTCCATTACACATGGAGCAGGAAGTGGTGCAGTTTAGCCAGCTGCTATTAACCATTGAGTACAGTACCTATGTCTAAAGATTTATTAAGTGCACTGTAATAGTGAATCTTTACACTCACACACTTACATTAATACATATTTTTACATAAATGAGACCTAAAACATGATCAGATCTTCATTTGTCATAACAAGAGATAAAGAGAACTCCAACACCACAATTATATAGTTTTTTCATCCATTTACTGAACAAAGTGATCCTACATTAAACGTCTTTGTTGACAAACATATGTGAACCTTTAGAATTCTCAGTTTGGTATAGGTGAAAATTGGGGTCAGGAGGTTCAATCAACTGGATGACATTCCGATAAGAGTGTAGCTGACCCTACCCTATTAAAGAAACATTAACTGTGACCAGACTTTGATGGTGAAGACACGTTAGTGTCTTGGTGAAAAGAGATTTATGAGAACCTCAGAAAATGATTTGCCATTGCTCATTAGCCAGGAAGAAATCACAAACCTGTTTCTGATGAGTTTCGACTTCACCGATCCACTGTCAGACAAATAATGTACAAATGGAGGAAATTCAAAACTTATTTCACTTCCCTGGAGTAGGCATCCAATAAAAATGACTGGAAGATCACAAAAACCCCAAGGTAACATCTAAGAAGCTGCAGGCCTCTTGGAGAACATTTCTGCCCATTTACAGTTTCCTAAAGACAACCCAGACGAGCCAGAAGACTATTGAAATAAAGTTATGTGGATTCATAAGGCAAAAATGGATCATTATAGCTTAAATGAAAGATGTTACATTTGGCAAAAAAGAACACTGCATTCCAGCATAAGAACCTCATCTCAACTCTGAAACATGGTGGAGGCAGTATCATGGTTTGGGGCTGTGGTTTTAGAGGTTATAAAAATACATACACACACACAAAAAAGCTTTGAAGCCTTGAAAGGCTCCTTGGGATGATGTAAATTTGTTGAGAGCCATTTCTGCTAGACACATTTTATAGACAACACTGAAAGAGAGAACAGTCATCACGTTTGAAGCACTTTTACAGGCTTAGTTGAACAGAATAGAGCGGTTTTGAGCTGGTTACTGCCTGTTCATGCTGGAGAGCTGGGTTCAAGCTCAGCACAGAGAAGCACTTGCTGGGCTTATATAACACTAAATTTCTGCCAATCTAATTATGTCACTTTGGTGCTGCATGTGAGGTAATTTCATCTGTTCTGTCACTGCAGTCCTTAACACAGTGTTTATCATGGAAATCATAACAATAAAAATACAATTTATTTTGCAGCCCAAGAATCAGCCATAAATATTCACGATTGGTGCGTTCCTAATGAGTACAACAGACCAATCTCATGCTTTGCAGGATCCTCATGCCAAAGAGTATGTACGTACATCCATGTCCCATTAATTATGCATTTTGGCTCATACAACTTCATAAACAGGCAGAAAGCATCCCTATTCTACCCTGGGACTGAAAGGCTTAGTATATCTGGCCAAGAGATTTTACAATTAGTTGTTCAATATGCGACTAAATAGCATAAAAAGCCTTTAAGGCAGTTAAGGCAACAGGCCGAGACAACAAGGATTGGACAGAAGTTCGGAGTTGAGGTACTGAGACTGTCCAGATACATAAAAGTCACCCAAGGATCCTTACCACAGTTACAAGGAAACGCTCCGTGATATTGAGAGGAAAATCGGCTGCTTAGCTGAGAAATAATGATGAGTCCTTCAGTCATTATGCTGAAAAAGGCTCTTGTGGCAACACAAACCGAATAAGGGCGCAGTTGATGTGGATGAAACTAACAATGCAGAATGTCAACTTCACACAAGACGTGTTACCTACAACCCAATTATCCTCATACTATTCTTTTAAACAAGAAAGCTTGACATTGCGAAAAGGTTGTAGCTCTAAAAACATCTTTTTCCCCTTTATCAGAGGTCAGTGAACCTATTACTTTGAAACATAATGTAACATGTTCCTAAAGTTCCTAAAACCCCTGGGGTTAGCTAATATTCTAAATGCAAGAACTAAATGCAATCCCGTCTTTACACTTCCATGTGTCCTGTTTTGTTTTGCTCTGACACCATTGTACATTTAACTGTAATGCCATCAGATCACAATTTCCACACAAGACTGCCTTTACTATATTCATAAACATTTCACAAATATTACTGCAAATCCATTCTAGTGACAATCATTGTCTTCACTAAAATCCAAATGCCTTATTTAGTTTGATGGACCTACTCCCCTTACACTCTACATAATTATGTAAAATATATATATATATATATATATATATATATTAGATTTTAGGAAGGTAGCAACTGAACTAGGGCTACAGCAAAACAATTATTTCAGTAATTTACTCATCAGTAATTATGCATTCTGTCAGTTATTAATTAGCGCCTGCTAATAGAAATACCATTTTAAACTGAACGTACTGAAAGAGACATTCTGACAGGATTCTATGGAGCTTGTTAGTAAGAAGTAGACAGAAAGTATTAAATCGAGTGGACCCGGAAAGTGACTAATTTTTATTGGTTACTCTTAAAATAATACAGTTGATTAAAATGAAAAATAAGAAACACATTTAGTCAACGGAGTATTGTGTGGAAAAGGTTGCAAACTTCGCAAACAAAGGTCAAGATTTATTTAATTTTTTTTATAAAAAAGAAGCTCGAAAATCACAATCCCTGGAATTTAAATGTACCTTCAATGTGAACGTAAATGTAAAATAAAACGTTTTAACCAATCAAAGGACCAGTAGCCTCAATGTTAAATTAAATCACTCACACACGATAAATTTTCATGCTATAACGGCACATGTTTATCTACCCCACGTGTTGGTCATGGGTCTGATTGTCTACCAATCATCGGTATTGGTACTATCCCAGAAAAAACACATCAATCGACTCCCTCACCCCCACACCCATAATGCTTATAAAGTATCTTTAATTCATTTAGCATTAGTTAGCTCCTGGAAGAAAACAGCATTTGCATCCTGAGCTCTGTTCAAGTCTGGCTTTTGAACTGCCTCATATGTTTAAAATGTCTTCCCCCTCAAACCAAGAAAAATGCTCCAAACATATAAGGCAGTGAACTTTCTGACATTTACAGAATCTCTTTGGCGGACAGATGAACAGAAGTAAGACTAAGGTAGTGAGAGAGAGACAGGCTCAAAGACAGACAGGGAAGGTGGGTGGGAGAGAAAGAGACTGCAATTAGTAGGGAAGAAGCCCTGCACCTGAGCTGTGTAGCATAATAAGAAAGACAGTGGTACTGTTCAAAGTATTTAGTTTCTACTTAGTGGCCTCCCTTTGTACTGGCTAGATTAATTCTCCTTTCTATCACCATAATTCTTGTTAAAAAAAAAGTGTGGAGGCTATAAAAGTGAAACTGATGATCATCTTGTCTCAGGATTCTATCAAATATGCTCCTCAAGGGAGGATATTTTTTCACACCTTCAAAGTTCAGTCTTAGAAGTTGGTTGCATTTTATGCTTCTCATGAACCAAGTAATCCAAACACTTTCCACAGCTTATTTTTCTGAGAACATCAGCAGCTTCTTCATTTGATTTGCAAATATTCTTTTTGTCTTATTTCTTTTTCTCAGTAATGACTTCTTGACAGCTACACATCCTTTTAGACCCATGGCACTGAGTTGTCTTCTCACAGTGAAAAGATAGAAACACCTGTGGATATTTTCAGATATGAAGCAAGAGTGGAGCTTGATTTTCTTCTCTCTCAAAGATGAAGGCTTTAAGTACTGTTTATTTGATAGAGACAGTTTTGGCAGTCTACTAGGACATGGTTGTTAGGAGTCCCATTTTCTGTATTTTTTAAATCATTTTAAATTAATTTTTTTAATTCACCTTACTTACAATAATCTTTCACATGACCTCAGAAATATCTCCTGAAAAATGAATAGATGGTACTTGTTCTAATGGTCGTTTTGACTGAAAAGTAAACAAACAAAGGTCAATCACTGCACAAGTGTATAGAGATGTGAAAAGCAAGAAGACATTCAGCACAAACGACTGAACTAAAAGCACTAAATGGTTTGTTTATACATTCACTGAGTGTAGCCTAACATTTTAGAAAAAGACCATCCAGATGAAGTTATTCTTCTAAATTAATGGTAATGTACTGCATATTTGAGGCATATAAAATTGCTTTGACAATTTTTGTTCGTGGCTTTAAAGACAATATACAACATTTCACTATTCAAAGTGCTGTATTTTTGTTCAGTATGATTCAGTGGGAGAGAGAAGGGAAAATCCTAATCCTGCACTCTTTATGGTGCAATGCATCTGTCATGGAGATCTATGGCAGTAATTTTCATTATGAAGCAGTCAAGCAAGGCTGCCGATTTCTAGCTAGCACAATGCCGCATAATCGCTACGGTGATGTGCCCCTGGCAATTCCTGGAGACCAACCAGTGGCATATCAATGTCAAAAGTGACACCAGCCATTTGGCCTTGTGTAATTCGGGTTGTCCCATTGATCTCTGATCTCCTGTATTTTAAGGTGGGAAATCCTACATCAGTGATTGTATCTGACTCTCTAGTGAGGTGAGAGCAAGCATCAGCAAAACTGCAGTCCCTTGAGGGCAAGTAAGAATTTACTGCATGTCGGATTGGAAGCAGGGCAATGTTCACCTACAACTTCCCACACCTGGAAAATTAATCTAACACTTACAATTACAGAATAAGGGGACAATATTAAATATTGAGTTCAAACAGTGCGCATACTTATTAGCCAGCTTATTTGTTGATATGGTAAAGAGCTAATTTCTGGATCCATCACTGTCAACAGCACAAAAGGTCCAATTACATTAAATTCCACACAAAAGACCAAATCAAAGGCTAAAATGAATGTAATCTATCTTAATTAGAAAAGCCAAGACCAATCAAATGCTGATTCAGTGCATGTTAACTTGATAGTTTTCCACAGTTAAACAGTATGGGAAAATGAATCCAGCCTAGATGTCTTTAGCTCATTGATTTCTTATGCAGCGCAACTAAGCACATTAACACCAGTGGTGTTACTTTGCATTTAAATAGGATTGGAATTAACTGAATCAGCCCATGAAGCTTTCCGTTCCTGACCATCACAGAAGGAGTTTTCTGCATCATGCAGCATATTTCCAGAGCTCTGTGATAAACGTTAAGTAACCGCTATACTATCTAATACTTTAACACTTTTGAGCCAAGGTGACTGATTCATTTAGATTATTGATTCTATGGCAAAATCCATTTGCATACATAAATAAAGAAGTTGAAGATACACTGGGGGGGCATACACTCTGGGGTGATGCCGCTTGCTGTTTGCATCAAGGCTGCACCACAAGGATTTGTACAGCAGGACTGCAAAGCAGTGAAATATTTCAAAATCTATCACTGCATATATGACAGACTCAGGAAGAAACAAGCAGGGACAGCATTTTGATAAAACATTTGGAGAGAGAAGTAGGAGGAGACATTACAGGGTGAGGAAAACCCAGAGCACAGAAATAAAAAAAAATATTGAATATTGCATGAGGACAAATTTTATGCCAACCTGTCAATGGGGGGGGGGGATACAAATCCAGAGGCCTCACAGCACCTACATATATTCGTGTTTTCTACATGGGATTCAGAAATGATTCAGAAACCACTGAATCACTCATTCCTTGTGGCTACTTCAAATGATACAACTTTATAAAATCTGACCTCTATATGTCTGTGGCATCTTTCACTCTCTGTACTGACTAACAAATGGTACTTTCAGAAGGAAGCTTTCCATCCTTCAGTATGCTAAAGAGAAAATGGAACTACACAGGGTGTATCTTATGACTTCTTATACAAGTAGGGATGCACAGTGATACAGGAATCGTATCAGTACTAGAAGACAGCATAGGACACACACTTGGAACAGAAATGTTAGTTCAAACTGACATTTTCACCTGTTTGAAAACTGTCTGGGCATTGCTTAATATTCTGATTACTGAACGTGATTGACATCCCTCAGCACAACATTCCCAGCCTGTTATGCGTTGCATGAGCATAGGAACAAAACAAAATCTAACAAACTAACAAAATTATATAAAAGTCTGTACACTAAGTGGCAATCTTTGCAAAGTCAACAGGCAGTTATTTCCAGTCATAAAAGAACAGACTCCAATCTCTCTGAATGAGGAGAGACCTAAAAACAAAAAAAAAAATTTAAATCACTTACTGTAAAAAGTGTTGAGCATTATGAGCTTTTCCATTTATTTTCCAAGCAGTGACCGGTCTCCTCTCCTTTATAATGTCTCATTACCCAAAGTTAGGCCTGCCTAGGAGAATGTTGGCAAAATGCCTCAGCCATTTATTAACCATCAGAAAGTTGCAATTAATACAGCACTGTTAATACAGCACAGTGTTCATGTTTTTGTGGGCACATAGTATACAAGATTAACCTACTTGGAAAGAAAGCACCGATTTAGGCTCCCGGGGGCTAACAAATGTTAGTCAAGCTTTACCCTGTTTGTTCTCAAATAGGGTAATAGTTCAACTAAACACTATGACACATCACACAATGTTTACAGCCCTAAACATTTGGACTTGGTGTGGCTGTAGCTTCCAGCCTTGTTAATGTTGGAGAGTATTCTCAAGTGAAAGAGCGAGACCAGAAGGAGCATGCTGAAACTGGTCATGGGTGGGGTGAGCAGGTGAACCAGGTCATGAGTGAGGAAGGCAAAGTGGATCAACCATTAAGCATATACAAGATAGACAGCAGATCCAAAAAATGGACTCTGAGAATGATTATGCATTTCTTTGATTTGGGTGTCATAACTGGCGTGTGTACTGAAGCGATAAAATAACATTCCTCGATGGCACAACTGGACCACCTGTACTTGAAGCTGAATGCTACCAAGACCCTTTCCTGAGCAGGAAAGTCAATACAATAAGGAAAAGAAGACCAAACTTGTCACCACCTCTCTGAAATAATCCAATTTGGAGAGCCTCCACTGAATGATGGCCAACAGAAGAGATCTGCAAGGATGTGATGGACCACGACAAGCTAGGCTGACTTATAAGAAATAAACAGAGGCAGCTTACTGTGACAAATCAGGCACTACTGCTTAGTTCAGGGTAGAAACTGCTTTAAGAAAGCAGTCGAATGCAATCAACAACTGTACAAACAAACATCTAGATGAGAAAAGCACATGGTTAAGCATGACTGTCTGTGGCCCAAAATATCACTATAGAATGTTGATCGTGTTAATTATACAAATGGGTGAAAAAAACATGTTTAAAAATGTTTAAATTAAAAATAAAGAGCTTTAGTGAAGCAACCTGAGCAGCTACAATACACCTCGGCCTAGATTCTTCTTCTAGATTCCCCACTTTAACACACCCATTTCATCTCTGTAAGGGGTTGTTAATGAGCTGATTAGTCGGCTCAGGTTTGTTGGGCGCAGAGAAAACAGTACAATGTGCGGAGCAGTGGGCCACCTGGACCCGGGTTGAGAAACACTGGTCTAGAGAAGGTCTAGAGCGCTGTGACATGTTGATCCAAAATCTTCCATTGGTGTTCAGTTGGACTGAAGGCCATAAATGTATGATTTCATTTTCATACTCATTCAGTGACCCCTTGTGCCCTATGAGCGCGCTTTCAACCACAATTTCCAACACTACTTACTATCTTTTTCACAGATCTAAATGTAGATGTCATTTTAGCTACTGTTCAGATTGAAAACACTTACCAGTTGAAAAGTCTTTGTAACTGAAGCTCCTGCTATTCATACCTCAATAATAAACTCTTTCAAAGTGGCTTAGATCTTTTCCTCTAGACATCTTGATACAAACTCAAGGTCAGCTGGGCCTGCTTAGCAATTCTATTTGCCTCAGAGCATAGTAGGATGTTTATTGCTTAATTGTATCATGCTGTATACCTGCCTGAAAGCATCCACACTCACTATGTTTTTCCACTCATTTGCTTAGATTCCTTTAATTTGTCTCCCACCTGTACAAGTTGTCTGTATTTACCTTTTAATAGACCTAATATGCATAACTAAAATGCTAAACAGTTTTCTTATTTTTCTTATCTGAATCTTAAGTGGCTTTTTACTGGTATGTCCATCTGTCATCTTAAATGAAATACATCAAGAGAAAGAGAACAAATTATCTGACTAATTTCATGAAGCTATTCTGCTTTAATTCTCCTTCCTTCATCTAATTTGATGTGTGAGTGGTGCAGTTTATGTGAACTGTCTGTATGCAGACTGTGAGTGAAACTTGAGCAGAAAAAAAACTAAGGTTTTAAACTTATCATCTACAAATACTCTGAGAAGTTGCATATGTTTACCTCAGAAAAATAAAATTAGCCTAGTGAGCTTACTTGCTTGCTAAATTTAATATTATCAGCCTTGTTTGCCACCAAACTACCTAATTCTACACATAGTCAGCATAATAATCAGCATTAACCAGTACAGAAATATCTGGAGTTAAGTTTGTGAATTTGATGCTGCGAAAAACCATTAAAAGTTATTTTAGTGAAATACTTGATAAATTAAACTGATTAAAAGCATATTTAGGGAACCAACAGTGGTTCTTCTATGGCATTGCTTCAAAGAACTTTTTGGTTCCATTTGGTAAGTGTGTATTAATCAGTTATTCACTTATTTTTCAGTGACCAGTACGAAACTTATGAGTTACCTGGTTAAGAGAATGAGGAATTGAAGTGTAGCAAGACATACAGGGTGGTTAGACTATGTAGAACACATAGTGCTGTGAATAAGTATTTGTCCCTCACCTGATTTCTTCTGTTTTTGCTAATTTGTCATATTTAACTGCTTCAGATCATCCACCTAATTTTAATATAAGATAGACAACATGAATAAACACAAAATGCAGATTTTAAATGATCATTACATTTAGTGAAGATAAAGAGTTATTCAAAACATCATGCATGTGAAAAAGTAATTGCCCCTAAACCTAATAACTAGTTGTGCCACCCTTAGCAGTAACAACTGCAATCACATGCGTGCGATAACATGCAATGAGTATCTTACATCATTGTGGAGGAATTCTGGCCCACTCCTCTTTGCAGAATTGTTATAATTCGGCTACATTTGAGGGTTTTCGGGCATGAACTGCCCATTTAAGGTCTTGCCACAGCATCTCAATAGAAATCAAGTTAGGACTTTGACTTGGCCACTCAAAAACCTTAATTTTGTTTCTTTTGAGCCATTCAGAGGTGGACTTGCTGGTGTGCTTCACATCATTGTGCTGCTGCATAACCCAACTGCGCTTGAGCTTTAGGTTACAAACTGACGGGCAGACATTCTCGATCAGGATTTTCTGATAGACAGCAGAATTCAAAAGTGATTTAATTAGATTCGAATTCATGGTTCCATCAATTATGACAAGATGTCCAGGTCCTGCAGAAGCAAAGCAGCCCCAGACCATCACACTACCACCACCATGTTTGACTGCTGGTATGATGTTCTTATGGTGGAATATGGTGTTAGCTTTATACCAGATGTAACGGGACCCATCTTTTCCAAAAAGGTCCACCTCTGACTCATCAGTCCACACAATAATATCCAAAAAGTCTTGGTTGTCACATGTTTTTTTGGCAAATGCAAGATGACTCCTTTGGTCAGCAGCGGTTTGTGCTTTGCAACTCTCCCATGGATGCCATTTTTGCCTAGTGTCCGTCTTATTGTGGAATTGTTCACACTGACCTTATCTGAGGCAAGTGAGGCCTGCAGTTCTTTAGTTGTTCGTTTCTGTTCTTCTGTGACCTCATAGATGTGTTGTCAATGCACTCTTGTGAATAATGGCTCTCGCTGCGGTTCACTGGAGTCCCAGAGCCTTAGCAGTGGCTTTGTAACCGATTCCAGACTGGTAGATGTCCATAACTTTGTTTCACATCTGGATTTGAAACTTTTCAGAAATTGGCATGCTGCTCACTGTGGCCTTATAGCCTGCTTCACGTTGCCAAACAGGTTCTATTTAAGTGATGTTTAGACATAGTAGCTAAGGGGTCAATTAGTTTTTCACATAGGGCAAGGTAAGGCTGTACTGCATTTTTCCTTTAATAAATGAAAATTTAAAAAAAAGGGAAATTTTGGGTTTAATTTGGTTGTCTTTCTCTAATATTAGAAGTAGTTTGATGATCTGAAACATTCATTGTGACATGCAAAAGTAGAAGAAACTGGGAACGGAGCAAATACTTTTCTTTTTTACACAGCACTGTGTGTGTGTGTGTGTGTGTGTGTGTGTGTGTGTGTTCCTATATTTTTCTCAATTAAAGCGCACAATTCAGTTCTGAAGAGATTTTAATTCAATTGGTGGATACAAGTGATGGATACACTATGACAGCACCTAGCAGAGATGGTAATTGCTTTACAATAGGGGTGCACTCCATCTGCCTATGAAAAGAATGTTCACACTGAAGCTGCTGTGCAGCAGTGTTTCGATCTCTTCACACTCCTCTGACAATACTGATTAGTTTCAACCATCTGCTACTGAACATCGCCTTATAAACTGAGCCATACTATAACCTAAACAGTTATTGCATGCAACTTATGCTTCATAAACTAAAGCGTAATGACAATTTAAGGGCTAATAAGGAGAGTCACATTCCTATGTCAATGCATAAGGTTGGATCTAACTTTACAGAGTATCAACAGGATCACCAAGGTTATCAGAGGATTCTATAAACAAGACTAGGTAAGCCTAGTTTTGCCAGATTTCAGGCCACACACTTTCTCCTTTGCAACCTTTGGTAAGTAACACCAAAGGGATAGCATCCATTTTAAAAGTGAGGGGGACATGTGAAAACCCCACACCTCACACATGTAGGTTCAATATTACTATCATAAAGCCTGCAGCAGTAAGTGCCAGGTATACTCTTTGCAATTTCCAGAAAATAGAGTGAAGCCTTAAAAAGCTACAGCACTTCAGAGCCTCTTATTTGACCTCTTTTAATAAGACAAAAAGATGGTGACTTAATTTATCAAAATAACGAAATCCCAACCCCACCACACACTCACATTGTTATTTCATTATTATTTTGTATGAACAGTCGTGGATGAACTTGGGACAAACAGAATTATAGCATTTAAAATTAATTCCTTTAAATTCCGTAAACAGAAAGATGCTGTACTCACAGTTTGGAAAAGCATGACTTATTATTGTATTCCCTGCAGAAAGACCTTTGCATGATGCTAAATCTGAAAGGCATTGCTCGGCTTTTGAGACTAATTCACATAAGTTCTAAAAGCCTCTGGGGAGGGTAAATATTGTTTTGTGGGCAATACAGGAAACAATCAACAGTAAACAAAATTGACTGATGTCCCTCTCTGAGGAGGAAATCATTTCTATAATGTACAGAATGCAGCAGAGGGTGAATGCAATACCAGCACTAGAGAGCACTCACATTTCCTGACTGCACGACCAGGCTCTGCATGTTGACCACACTGACCCTCTAACTACTGCCACCCAGATGCAGCTTAAGTGGCCTCAAAGCCCTCAAATTCATATCTGCTATAATAAAATTTCAGCTTTGCACCAGGACTGTCACAATCACGAAACTTTAGCTGACAACTACCATATAAATGATTGCAATTAACAACTTATGTTAAGTGCTCAAATTAGCTGATTATCTATCCTGGTTTCTAGTTGATACTTCATAGCTGACAACAAATGAAGCTCAAATAAACAAATATTACCTCACCACCACCCTCTAAAGATGGCAACCAAAATCAAACAAACAAAAAGCTTTTTCACGGTTGGCCTCTAAAGGTGTTAACTATTAAAACAAACAAAGGTCACTGCTGCCCTCTAAAGATGTTAATCAGAGAAACAAACATATGTTACTCACTGCTGCCCTCTAGAGATGTTAAACACTAAATAAACAAACATACATACATTATTCACCACTGTCACGTAAATTGCGCCACTAGTCAGAAGTTACAACTTTAGCTATTTTGGGAAGACCCTTAATGTGTCTCAAAGAATGCATTTTCTGCTTTTATTGATGGGTATTTGTCCCAACCCAACTGATAAATGCGCCCATTTCATATCTGTTGTGAAATAAGTAAACAATAATTGCAATCAGTTCCAATAACTGCAATCAGATGATTGTGATAATTATGACAGGCCTACCTTACACAGTCCAAAACCCACTCATGAAATTGCCATTTTTTTAATCACTAACATACAAATAATGACACTAAGCAAATCAAAAAGGAAAACTCTTTTGGCCAAAGTGTAGGCAATAATGTGATAAACGTACTGCAGATGTCCTTTTTTGCATATCTGTTTATTTACAAGTTTCATTACAGGCACAGTTAGTCTTACTTGGCCATGCAGAAAGCACTGCCCTGCCACCGATGTTATTTGTGATGCAATCTCAAGTGTTATTCTGCTTTTATACAACAGTTCTGCAAAATAAAGAAAAAAAAGAAGCAAAAAACTCATTCTAGCAAATGTGCAATACTGAATTCCCTCTTAAGTTGTGGCTTTCATGGGTAGAGCCATAGAACTGTCAAAATATCAGATTGAGCTCCAATTTTAAATATTTACCAGAGGAACCTGAATGTCATGTGTGAATTGTATTCTAAAGGTTTTTTGCTAATTCTAGTTTGTTTTGTTGTTATTTAGAATGATACAGAAAAAATGTGCTTTTGACACAAAACAACACAGGAAGAATGCTCAGAATGTGTCTACCTGTGTCTTCATTTGCAAAGCACTTTTCTACCTCTTGGCCAGAGAAGGAATATCATTAGCAATGGGTTTCTCTCACTGATCTCGCCTCTGCCTGATCTGAATACCAATGTAGAATGTTTACAGTAATTTATTTACTTTATTGCAATTTCACTGTACACTACAATCTAGAGGAGGATGGGCTCTCTTGTGGTCCTTGTAGTGTTTTGCTGTGAGGTTAGCGTTTTCCTGACACTGTGACCCTCAGTGATGCTCATTAGGGGGCTACACCCACATTTCTGGAAAGTTGCTTTGAAAAAATGACTGTTGTAATAAGAGATATACACATACTGTAAATGTGAATTAGTCATGGTGCAACAGTGAATGTTAGTGGACTCCTCCACATCCATGCCACCACCCCTCCCCACTACCTCACTCCTCAGTGTTACAGCCAGAAACACTTCAACTCTGTACCTGGCACTGCACCAATATGGAACATGGCTACAACAGAAATCTACTTTAACACCAAACACTTTGCCTTCAGTGTACATCCAAACTGTTTACAAAATGCCATTGACATTTAGACACAGTAAGTAAATGTGAACTCAACTTAGATCTCAAATGGCAAGTGCCTCAAAAGTTTGCACTGGTGTTGTAGTCAATTTTAGACGTATTCATAAATTTGTTAATGTGGTGACTACTGTAACATGACATGACTAATGTTTTCCACATTGCTACATAGTATGTGGATCAGGATGGTATTTTTGATAAATGCAAAATGCATTATATTATTTTAAATAAATCACAACATTGAACATGTATCAAATTATCATAAAGCACTCAAAACTCATTTTAAGCACTCAAACGTTTGTAAGTATTGGCGCTGTCGTCACCAGATCTCCCCGAATCACTCAGCATGAGCAAACCAACACGGGCGCATGTTGGCCAATACAAAAGAATTGGCAATTAACATTCTCCTCCAAGCGCAGTGAGCTGTCCAATGATGTCGCATTAGTAGAAATTTAAAAAGATGCGGAGGCTTCATGTTTCTCGGAGGATGCACATGGTAGCCCTCACCCTCCATGACATAAAAGGCAAGAGCAACAGAAAACTCAAGAATTCCAGGTGAGGTACAGTTACAGCTTGTGCAAAAAAGTTCAGAGTATAGGCTGTGAACACTGGTAACAGAAATACAAACTCCAGAAACTGAACAACCTTAAAAAGAGAAGAAAAACGTGAAGCAATTTAAGTGTAATGTAATGTTCATTTGAGAGTGTGCTGATATACAGGGGTTGAGGTGGGTGGAAATGGCATGGCTGTGGCAGATGACTAATGAAATGACAAAATGAAAAAGGCTTCAACAGAACACACTCAGACAAATAAAGGGCAAGCCATTTTCAAGCTGACTGAGCACACACTACCATCTCCACCAAATGCTGACTGCCCTCAGTCCAACCGTTTGGAGTTCCAAAAGCCATTACCCAAAATAAGCAGTGGAGCAAGATTCAGCTTTCCAACCTGCCCTAACTACCACTGCACAAATCTGCATTTTAACCATATTAAACATAACATAAGAGAAATCACTTTACTGATGGCAAAGAGCACAATACAAGTAAATACAGAAATAGCTGTTCTTTTGTGTGTGATGGCCCTAAAGTATTTAATATACACTCTAATAGATACAATGGTATCCTAGACACTTCATAGTAATCACTGATGGTTACAAAAGCAAAAACCTAGTCTTTTAGTATTTACTTCTCTCGTATCTCAAGTAAAAGGGAAGATATTTTATCATTTGAATTAAATGGAAAAGAAGAAGTCCTCTTTAAAAAAGATGACGTTTTTCTTGCATTTTTTGATATTAAACAAGGAGAAGCAAAGACTCTATATAGTTTCTATTTTAAAAGCAGATGTAATTTAGCATGTGACCATGTAATTATGACAAAAACTCCAGACATTGAAGTGTTAAAGGTGAAACCCTGTACAATGCACTCGTAGACCAAAAAAAGGGCCCTTCCAAAAATACCCACCCATTTTCTAGACTGAGGAGGTTCTCATTTACAAACATTAGCGCAAATGAGAAAACTGATTGTACTTGCTGGAGGGGTTGAAATGGGATCGAATGAACTGGGCTGACTGGAAGCTGCAGGCTGAATCAAATGGCAGAAAAACAATAAGAGCACTGGGCTCCCTGAGGTCCAGACAAGGCTCAGATGATTGCATTGCAGCCAATGTTTCAAATTCTGAAAAAGCCTGGAAGAATCTATTCCATTCAGCCTTGATATTCTTTTGTGGGGTAATCTTCAGAATGACTGCCAGCACGTTTGCAGCAGGAAAGCCATTATGTGGAAAGAATACAGACACAGACTCTACTGTAATATAAAATCTTTCAAATAAGCACAGGTGTGAAATCTGTTAATTGTAGTATCATAACTAAATACCATCTTATCTGCTCTACCAAAAATGCGTTTCCTATTGAATAGATGACAACTGAGAGCCGATATGCTGACAGATACTGTTGTCACCACCGCTGTCGTTTCATTACAGGTTTAATTCTCCTTTCTGCATATTTGGCTTGTCATCCTCATGGAAACCATGTACCACTCATGGATGTCAGCAGATGTTTCATCTACGAAAATCTATTAATCAGCAGAAGATTTTGACAAGTGTTTGAATATAGCATGTATCACAGTAACAAGTCTGCAGATCCCTGAGAAAGGAAATCTGTAATGTCTCAAAACCCTGAGGGTAACATTAACATCATCACATCACCTTAACAGCATCATCATTATCTAATTATTCATGATGCATCTAACTAATTATTCAATGTGCATTTAGCCTCTCTGCTGAAACATCAGAACAACAACAATGCATGCCAATGGGCTGAGTTTGAAATAACACCTGAAGTGGAGGGTTATTTTTTGGCAAAAAAAGGGGGAAAGAAGATGCAGACAGTGGGAGCTGAACACAATGAGCAAAAAGCTTGTTCCTTTATCTTTGGTTAGCTATTAGCATAACGAAAAGGGAAAGCTGGGTCTTTGAAGCCTTCAGTTCACTGTGTTCCAGTCTTGCCTGGTTCCAGAACTGCTGAGGGTGGCAGTAACCTGGCATCAGTCCAGTCAGCCATCAAAGAGAATGCCAGCCAGTCTGACTGACACAATAGACATGTAACTCAATGAGGCTAAGGACACCTCTGCTGACAAAGAGCCAGAGCATTATGCCTTCAGTCACGGCAGGATGTAAGAAAGGTTACAGGCTCATCTCGCTTGGCTCAGGATGCCAAGGGCAGCGAGCTGTGGTACAGGGGCCAAAGCTAAAGGTCAAAGTGCTAGCGATCACATCAGAGACTGATATCTTGTAGAGGCAGCTGCTCATGAGGCCGCAAGCTGAAGCGGAAGCCAAAGCCAATGGTGAACGCTACTGACGCACTAAACCAGGCACAATGAGCTAGAGTTCGCAGTAAATTTCTCGTGCTGGGACTTGTAGAGTATATATGCATTTCTTAAGATGTGTTATCAAAATCAAAACATATCACCATTTAACTAATTATATTTGCCATAAGACTTGTCGAAGTGTCTGAAGGTACAGATAGATAGTATCGGAGCAGATAATACCATTTGGTGATTAGCCAAGAAGGCCTGCTTAACACTGGTCAGAAAAAAACTCTTTAAATGTGAAAGTGAGAAGGGCTACTTTAGGAATATGATATGGTGATACTGGCCTGCTCTCTCTGCTGTCTCTGGAGAAAAGGCATTTGGTGGCGTGTTCTGGCTTGGACTTGGACAACACCAGGATTTTCAAGGACAAATGACTGATTTATCCTGGGAGTTGTCAACAACAGAATTTTGAAATCATACCACTTTGTAGTCTGTGACATTCCCAAATAAGAACTCTGGGACTAAGCTGTTTTTATCTGGGAAATCTGAATGATATTAAAAATCACCACATCATACTATGTGGTAAATAATTTTTCAAAGGCAATAAGACTTTCTGTAATATATACAGTTTCCCTTGAACGTCATTGGAACCTTTGAATTTCATGATCATTACATAGTCTTAAGTAGTTAAATATTGCTACATTCAAACTAATGCTGTACTTCTACGGAGAGATGTTTGGCCAATATTTGATGACGTATTTATTTGATTGGCAATGCTGGGTTACTGTGCCAAAACATCTGTATTATATTAATTCTATTAATTTATAAACCCTCTAAAAATAAATAAATCACACACTATAATGCTAATCCAGGTGGACCTAGACCCAATTCTCACATTTTATAAATGTCTTTCTATCAGCATGGGATATGTACATGGAAAACATCTGCACATTCCACAATTCCAACATTGGTGCATCCCTAATAACACCAGCTACTCTAATTGTAGCCTTCTTATACCAAAGCTACTTGACCATTACATTTTACAATGCTTGCAGCTATAAACAAGGTATCTTAATATATCAAGTAAATGCACAGGAGCTTGCTTGAAGTAAGTAGCAACTATACCATTTTGATTATCTTATACTTCAAATAACAATGATATTTGGAGCAGCAGAGAGATGATGTGTCCAGATGGCTAGTTTTGATCATAAACTGTGGTTCCCACAGTTAAACACAGTAGACAAGAGACTACAAAATGATAACATGCTCAGATGTCTCATTTAAAAACAGGGATATTAAATTTCCTTAGACTACCATGAGACCATCTCGAGGACAACTTAACATGACTGTATAATCACAGCTCATCTGTGAGTCTGCTTCATCCAGACGGAACAGGTAGGATGTGCTCAGGCCCAAACAAGCTACTACCTTGGATTAAATATTCAGTGTTTGATGAGGGATTATGTGGACTGTCTCGTAAGGATGACTGGAACATGACCTGGTAATAGCTGTCAGGAAACCAAAGAGAGGAAATCAAGACGGCTTGTGTCGCAGGCTCCACATAAAACACAGACAGCTAACACGGTCAGTCAGATCTATGCTTTCACACCACCAACATATCCCCCTGCTCAACAGTTCAACTCCACACACACAGAGCAGGGGTCAAAGCCAGCATTTCTTAGTGAAATATTAATACAGACTGAAATATATACAGTGCTAAGCTCCTTAAATTGCAGTTCATTGAAAGGAAAGGTTTGGGCAGGTCATCATCCTGATAATGCCAAAGAGTCCTCGGGCAGAAAGAAAGAGTATAGTACCCTCCCTTCTTAGTTATCTCTGTTGGTGTAAGAGATTATTGGTCTTGCAAGTAATGACTTCAAATCTCCGTCTACAGACCACTGCACTGACAGGCAAAATCAAATCACAACTGATTGTCTATTGATAGCTATGCGCAAAGCTGTTTGCTAATCATTATGGACATCAGAGCTTTGTTTGAGGGGATAAAAGTCAAGCAAATGGAATGTGTTTCTGGTTGCTTATAGCCAGTTAGAAACATCATGTCAAATTTAGTTTCTTTTCTTAGGTAAGACAAAAGACAGACTATATTCCAGAATCTGTGCCAAGTATTTTAACATATCATCCTGAAACACCTCAGATATAATACACAGAAGCTAAAGTATGATGGCCATAAGCTCATAAAGGTGCTTGCTGTGGAAATGACTAAAATGCACAAAGATACATGCTGCTTTAAAGGAGCACAACCTTAGACATTTTAAGCAAATCCTGAAGGAAAGAATTACATGCAACATAGTAAATGGTATTACACATCTTTTGAAGAGCATAAATGATCTGAATACAGCACTGAGAAATGGGCCAAGTCTAAGACCTTTGCATGAAAAACGTAAACTTTGTGTAAGACAAATCAAAGACGCCACCTACCACAGCCTCATCCAAACTGTGCCTATAACAGAGTCATCCTTTTGCATAACCATGTGGAAAATAACGACAGTAAATGGTTAATCCGCATTGGGGGGTGGGGGGTGGGTTGGGTCCGTGGTTTTACCTTTTTGTCCTGTAATTTTGCAATGATACACTGACACTGCTGTGGGTGTAAGAATGAACACAGTAATGGAGTACCAGTTGAAGCTTAAAACAGCACTACGTAAGATTTTTTGTTAAAACTAAAAGTAGCAGCATTACTTAGTCAGGAGAAAAAAAGAACATGCTGTCTGTGCACTGCTGTGAATCAGTAAACAAGGGATTTCAAGGGTTTTTTCGGATGACATTTTTACTCATTAACACCACAGGCAAAAGCTAAAAAAAGAAGGTCCTGCTTGAGGTTTTGGTCTCAAAAATACAAAAATCAACATTATGCTGATGAAAATATTATAACAAAAGTAGATAATTCACTTTACATTCTCGAAAGACATGTCTTTCACCAAGTTCTGACAGAGTTCTTTTTGAATTTTCTTTCAACCCAACTGCAAAGTCAGAGTGATCCACTCATAGGGATCCGCAACCCACATTACAAAAGGTTCTTTAGCATTTTCCATGCAATTAGATGATTATTATGTTGACAAAATAACAAATGCATTCAAAAGAATTCATTAAGAGTTGTGGTTGTAGTTTGATGCCATCATTTGTCCACAAATTGTTTTTTATCTAGTAATAAAAAGAAGAGAACTGCGAACGCCACAACTGTTAACATCTGACAGTTTGTTGCTTAGCCTGATATCTTCTTCTATTAAGTCAATGGCTTATTTTGCCTGATGTACAAGAGGTGAGACATGTTTTTGCTCAGGTGTTTTCCCTGAGACCTGAAGGTGATTCGTCTGGTGTTTGGAACCGGATGGCATATAATGCAAACTATCATATAATAGAGGCTGCATAGGCTAATCAACTAGAAATCGTTTTTTCTGCTAAACACAATGACCTAAGTACTTTATCACTGTGGAAATACTACATGAAATGAAACCAGTTGCAACTGAAAGCTGTATCAGACTACGCTCAAATACAGGCTTGTAAGCCAGACCAGGTAGATTTTGAGAACCTCAATAGGAAAGGGCTGTCTGACAGACATCCAAAACAATTACAGACTGTGCAGCTTGATGTGCGTGATAAACATGGAGTGCTGGTTGGCAAATGCACAAGGATATTTTGTTTACTTGCTACCAAAGAGCTCAAACACAATTTAGGAATAACTTGTGAAACAGTATATCAGGAATGATTGCTGATTCAGCCACTAGGCCTATACCTCACTTTGAAAGGCTTACTGTTGAGTAGATGCAACAGCTTGCTACTAGCATTTATCTTGAAACAGTCGTTTGTTTTGCCATCGGACAGTGCATGGACCAGAGCCAGTTTAAGTTCTCTGTGAGAGGTAAGTTTCTGGGAGCTATGGTGATTTTAGCGTGCATTATACATCAGACAGTCTAAGTACTTCTGTGGTAACTTAACTGTCACAGGGCACAAGCCTAGCTTCAACAAAAATATTTTACAAAAGTGGACAAGGCATTTTAGGCTTTCTCCAAAGAGAAACCAGTAGAATCGAAAGAAGATGAAAACACTGCTATTCAGTAGGAAAATGCATGGACAGGAATAAAAATCCCATAACTGTTGGTGTTATTTAACGACTGTTATTTATTTTTTCAAACTATCTGGGATCTTACTAAGAAAAAAAAACAGGATGAAAAGACTACATGCATGTTAAAGGAGCTAGAGAGAAGATTTTTATGTTTCAAATCCATGTAGTAATTATTATAAAACTCGCATCAATCAATCAATCATTCTAAATGCTAAACGAAAGTCATTCATCAACATATGCCTTTGAAGTCCTACTCATTCCCAGCAAAAGGCTGCATTGGGCAAATGAAGTTACAGTTGTGTTCTGCATGATTAAAAGGAGCTAAATGCTAAAAAGTGGGAAGTGCTTAACAAAACTGTCATTTTCACACAAACTAAAAGCATACAAACAATCTTATTCCTATTATTTTGACTTTTGGTTTGTACAATATTACATCAGACTTTCTTCACCTGTTTAAAAAAAATGTTCACTTCTCTGGAGTGTGAGATCCTCAACATCAATCTCAGCATAAGGCAGGGAGGCAGGCGATATTAGTTTGGCAATACTCTGACTGGCTCTTGGGGAGTCTGGCTGTCAATAGCAACATTCAGTTTCAGTGACTCAGCAATAAAAACAACTTTGGGCTTGCTCCAAACAGCAATAGGGCTGCTCACTCCAGTGGTACTTATTTATTATTGATACCTGCTGGTTTTGATTGGCAAACCAGAGGCCTGCAATCAATAAGGAGCTAAATCAGATTACTGATTCTTTTAAATCCTGTTCAAAGTAAATTACCCACTAGAAAGATAATGGACAGCACCCCTGGAAAAGACACTAGCCTTTTACACCACCTGAAATCTATACAACTGTTATAAACTGTGTGTTCTCAGAATAAATACTGCAGTTCTATGAACATTAATGAGACAGTAGATAAAAGTAAGAGAACATTAAAAACCCATTATTGTATTGCACCCAAGAATTCCAACAAAACAGACAAACAAAAGCTATATATATGAAAAAAAGACACTTAAGAAAAACAATACTTCAGCATTATTTAAACAGAAGAACTTTGACTATGACAAAAATATTCCAAATTTAATCCATTTTTTTAAATGATTTTAAATGATTATACATATAAGCATCTAATAACATTTAAAGAGATACTTGAGAATTTGTGAACAGCCTGTCAGTATTCACTAGATAAGTTTTTTAAAATAAACATTATATTGACATAAGCCCTTATATTAAAGTAACTGACAATGGTCTATAACATTATTATGAAGCATCTTTTCTAAGTAATGGAAGGAAGACGCCAAGTTAAGAACACCATAATAGTTCTAAGAAAGATGATGCCCTCACACTAAAGTCATAACAGTCATTACAGGATATGTACACATTATACATAACTTACACATATTTTCTTGTATTACTTTAGTTTGAGGGCATCATTTCTAACAAATATTGTGACTGAAACATGATTATTTTCTGTAAATTAAGCCCCAGGCTCCAACTATTAATGTAGCCTTAACTATGTTTCCATTACTTGGCAATAATGCTTCATAAATTAAACAAATGTCCATCACTTAAGTATAAAAGTGCTTGTCAATACAATGTAATTTACTTCATAAAATATTGTTATAATGTTATTTAACCTTTATGCTTTGCTTTTAAACCATTATGTACCCAACCTTTAAACAAAGCTTTACCCTGTTTTTAAACAGATCATTTAAAATTTTCCAGCTGCATACGATGAAATGACCTGTGACCTCCAAATCAAGCAAGGGACATCAAGCAAAAAGTCTCAAGCATATCCAGTGATAATCAAATACTGCACATAACCGCCTACAAAGGTCTGACTTACATTTAAATTAACCTGCAGCCAGTGCTGAAGTCATTCCAGCAATCGCTTTCATCCATTATGTTATGCATTACTACAGGGGTCCAGCTTTAAAGAGATATGTCAATGGCAGGCTTTTACACACCTTATCAATCATCTGAGAACCAATGATGAATGAAGAAGCAATGAACGTCAGTCTTTGCCATCAATATTCTGAAGTTCTCAGAGTCAAAACACCCACGCTCCTTTGCATACCTTTGTGTATCTGCCCACTCAACCAGAGGATTATTACATTATATGTTCTCTTTATAGAATTAAAAAAAAATAAAAAGTCAAGGGGAAATAAAAATCTACAATAACAAATAAATAAGTAGAATTAGTGTCATATTGTGAAACAAGAACCAAAAAGTCTGTAAATAAGTTCCTATCTCAGTGCAATGCATCAAATTACACATTGTATACCCATATACTCCACATACAGGTGCCAAAAAGACACTGTCACTGTCAAAATTAAATAAACAAACAAATAAATAAATTTCTACATTTTCTTCGATTTTTCTACACTATTTGAAAACAGCAGCTGTCCTTTACAATGAGTGAACATTTTATGACGTCTGGGCCAACAGAAATTCTCCAAAACACTTGGAATATAACATCTTAACACCAATTTATATTAAGAATAAGGAGCATTTTTGTATTTTCCTGTACAGGTACTATTTTACAGATACTAGTGTTTTTGTTTTTTTTGGGATACGCAATATTGACTGCAAAGAAGAAGAAGAGACAAACACAGACACAATGGTTGTAATATGGTTTTCTGTGCATTCTGCTGTTGCACTAGTCTGATAGAGAGCCTGTTGTGGTATAATCTCCAGAAATCCAATATAATCTGGCCAAACCTAATTTAATCCCATGTACTCATTAGCACCCCATCCACTGAAGTAGTCCAAATTTATACACCAGCACAAGATGCTGATGCAATAGCCAATTCTACCACCAAAGTCTGACTGAAATACAGTGAGGACAGAGAAAAAAACTGCAATAGTTACTTCACCTTTCATAAAGAGGTTCTGACCACTTTACTGACCAGCACAGCAAGCATCAGCTTCAACCAATTTCTTCTTCTTCTTGTTCACTTCACATGAAGCAACAGTCAATGAAACCAATTCTTTCACAGTTTTCCAGTTCCTTGAGAGGTGAAAGCTGCGCCAAGGTCAACTTGCCCACTACACGATCATTGATTTATTTTAGCAATTATGCACCAAGCCTGTAAATCTTTGAAATGTGCTATACTGTTCAAACACTGGAACCAACATTTACAGTATATCACAGAGTAAAGGCTAAAGGCCAGGACCATAACCAGTGACAAAATGTTTGAAGGACTCTAGCACTGTATCCACAAACATGTCTGAATACACTGCAGTCATATCAGTTCATATTAGTTTAGATTTGGCAAAGGATGAGTCAAACCTGTTTACCTCATTATAATAATTTAATCATTGACATTAATTGACCTAATTAAAGAGATTAGGATAGAGGGGCTTGGTAATGAAGGTCAAAATCATGTTTGAGACTGCCTGCAGGCTCTGAACTGTATGCTGCACTGTATCAACCTAAGATAAGCAAATATATAAGCTCAAGGAGAAGCATAATGTCACTGTCATCAAAACCAGCTCTTTTAAATTGTTTAAACCTTTCACGATAAATAGACCAATAGAAATGACGAATTATAACAACATACTTTAAGGGTTTTTCTTTCTCCTATAAAAGTACCATCTTGGAGATTTGTTACAACAGTGAATATTTTAAATTAGGTTAACAATCAGTTCTTGAACATACTGTAGATGAGCTACTGTGCATATTGCTTAATAAGGTAAGTTGCTTGTTCAAGCCAAATCACTACTTTTCAATACATTTCACAATATTTGCTCATGGCAAACCAGCATCAGCACTTCAAAAGCATGACAACTTGAAGTGCGCAGTACAAACTTGCACTAGTGCTAGTGAGGGAACCGCTCCAAACTTTACCTGCATTAAGGGTGCCGGTGATGAGTCTGAAGAGGTACTGGGCAAACTTCAGGAATTCTCTCTTGCATCTCTTCCTGCAGCTCATTTCTGAGAGTTGTCACTTGCTGGAGACTCTTCCTGCCTTGGGATCCTCTGAGGGCTGCGCGTTAAAAGATAACTTCCCTTCCTGAAACTGCGATCGGCAGCTGTGTATGAGTGTGTGAGGTGACGTGGTCATACGGCGCTGCAGGATGAGGCTGCCGGCTCACGAGGATCAGCTCATAAAAATATTTCCCCAAGATGCTGAGTTTTCCTCTCTCTCTTAGCTATACCTATCTGTAAGCCTTCAAGCAGCGCGTGGCTCCTCAGCTCTCTCTCCGTCACACGCTTTCACACACTGTGCTCTCATGCGCACACATATACACACACACACACACACACACACTTTGGTAGTAGTCTGGCTGCTCGTGTGGCTCAGCACCATCTGTGGAGCTTTAACCCTCCCCCTGACCACTGCTGGAGAGGCGGGACCAGAGAGCGAGGGGGGTGGGGGGGGCAGGGAAGAGCAGTGGGGAAAGAGTGGCAGCAGTGAAAGTGTCTAAGCTCATGAATCAGCAGTGACAGGTGATTGTTGAGCCATCGTTACACAACACCTATACTGCACCACACAGTGAGGGAAGAGAGAGAGAGCAAGAGAAGGCAAAGAGAGGAAAAAGAGAAAGAAAGAGAGAATGAAAGAGAGGTAAAGAGGCAAAGAATAGAAGAAAGGAGCAAAGAGAGAAAGAGAAGAAGACAGACAATGAAAGAGGGCCAAAGCAAACGGAAGAGAGGGAAAGAGAACAGGAGAGAAAGACAGAGAAAAAAATAGGATAGGGAAAAAAAGGCAGTGAGAGTGAGGAAAAAAAAACCCAGGAGGGAAACAGAGAAAGAGAACTAGACAAAGTAGGAGAGAAAGCAGAGAGAAGGGAGAGGGAGAAAGAGAAAGGGAGAGAGTACAACGAGAAAGAAAGAGAGGGGGACAAAGATAAGGGAGGAAAAAGTAGAAAGAAAGGAGAGAGAAAAAAAGGGAGATAAGTGAGTGAGAAAAAAGTAAGAGAGAAAAGAGAATGAATTCAGAGAGAAAGAAAGAAATCGCAAGGTGAAAAAGAGAAGAATGACGAGTAAGAATCACTAAAAGTTAGTAACAGATATAGGAGAAAGTCAAAAAGTGTGAGTGAATTGAGACTCATTTTCATATTGTAGGTATTTTATATCATCTTTAAATATTAACATCAAAAAGCACAGCCTGTGACATCATGAACTTAGGAGCACATCAACTTAAGCACTAATTACCACCACTTCAATTATCATCAGTCAACGTCAAGCCCTTCTCTCCATGAGTGCTGTCATTAACTTCAATTACGTCAATCCCGCAGACACTTCTATCTGATCCCTGATCAGTCACGACACAAAGACTCAACCTTCCCCACTGATTATTCCTTTAATGTGTTCATACTCTTCTATTCTAACTACAGTGGAAGGCCCCATTTTTTTGCAGAGCGTCTATACAGAAGAAGCGTTCAGCTATGAAATGAGCTGGTTTGTATTCCATGTGAAATGAAGGTTGAATTCCATAGGTCATTCCTGCTGGAGAAAGGCCTATTTCAGGAGTACTCAAAAAGGAGAGCTTTTTTCCATGAGTGACACTCACTGAGGATTTAGACCCCTGCCTCTGTTCTGCTGTGCGTCATCTGAGAACGCTGTTTCCGCAAAGAGGTGTGTTCTTTTCCATACATGGACCTGCCCTACAGACTAAAGCACAGTCTGTTTAATGCTAAGGCCAGATGAAAAGTTTACACTTTCACAGGTGTATGTTTGACATAACCTTCCAAGTGTCTGCTTTTTGTAATTGAAAAAATACAAAAAAACAGCAGCCAAAAGAAAGTCATTCATTTCCGTATTCCTGTGCTATCACAGAACACTCTGTCCTGCAGTCTTTGGACCAGCATGGTGACACAGAAGGTAAAAATTGTGAAACACCAATTCAGTACAAGGAGGAGCAGGGCACAACCTAGCGTGGTGTAAAATGGATATTTTATGTACTTGAACAGGATCAAGCAGAATGTTCTTCACACATTCCCACAGCAACATCATCTGCAACATTTGACAGCAGTTGGACAGATATTTCTATATCATTTTAATCACTTGGCAGCTGTATTAATGTTTTGAAGCAAATAAACTCACAGTAAGATCTAGCCAGGACAAAAGTACAGCCTCCTCATGGTGAGGTTAGATGTAACATTAGAACTAAGAACTAAGCCTCCCAGAGTAAACCAACAGTCTTTTTTTTGGAAATTTATTATAAACATACTACAGAGGCCATGTAAATAATTTTAATCATGCAAGTATTTGCCATGTTAGATGTTTGACACAGCCTCTTTTCCAGTCTTATTAAAAAAAAAAAAATTATTAACTTACACAAAATTAGAATAATATTGATAAGACAAATACAACAGAAGCCAATTTACTTTCTCTAGAGGAAACTGACACAGCAGACTGAAGATAAACTCATAAAACAATGATGAGGAGAGCACTTGAGAGACTGCTTCATTAAATTAAGTAAATTTAGTTGGGCAGTTTGTGTGGTCATTAAGGGCCGTTTATCACTCACTGCACCGGGTTGGCACTACTCAATATTTGGCCACACAAGAATGTTTACAGAGATGTCAAGCATGGAATTTGTGTGCAGTTGATTCTCATAGTGACAGAACGTTTGCAAGTAGGGATTCACTGAGATAAAATTTTGCTGTGGCTGATAATTTCACTTTTGCTGCATTTTAAAACAATCATACTATAATTCATATGTATGGCGGTGAGTATAATGCTAATTGCCTCATTTTCCTTAGTATATACAGGTCAAAGGAAAAATGAGTTTCACTAATCATTCATGGTATCTCAGCTGAACATTTTGTGTAAACTACAAGTCCTCTGCTGAAACCAAAAAAACAAAAAATCAGACCAATAATTTAATTTGTTAATTTAACTACAAATTTACAAATGTTACAAGGGAATAAAACCTCTCAGACTACAAAGGTCACATTGGGCTGAGCTGTGCATTTGCACTGAGGAGCTCCACACTGAATAGCTCTGAAGTCACTGAGCAGGAGAGTCAGGTCACTGGAAGAGTCAAACCTCTGAGACGTAAATAAGAATAAGGGAACATGATCTAATCGGACATGCTTTCTAAACAGAAACCAATGATCAATAAAGGTCATGCCATAGAATAAGCTTTTAAAAGTCCAACTCCAGCCAATAACAGCCAAAGGACAGCATAAAAAAAATTACAACCCTAACAGAATGTGCTGCAGCCAGTGGGAACAGCTGCTTTATCTGAATTGGACCTGCTGCCTTTTGTCCTCAGAGTTTCAGCTGCAATCCCTCAGCGTTGACCCAGCAGTCAGGAGACTGCATTCATACATCACCCTAACGGCTCCCTCACTTTGCAGTGCGACATACGTACAACATGATGTATGCGACACACAACAGAATTCCAGAGCCTTATACAGTAAGACCCAAATAAGATGAGTAAAAAAGCTGCAAAAGCCAATTCTCCAAAACAGAAAAAAAGGCAGGGCAATTACTGAATCTTTCCCATTATAGCAATTTATTGGTCCGTAAGAGATCTTCTAGTTTCAAGATCGAACAGACTACAATACTTCTATTTATATTATGTATGTGGTGGTACTGATTTATTTATTTCCAAAAAGCCACAGGTATGCAACCTCATCTGCAAAGGGCCAGTGCTGAGGCACGTTTTCATTCCAAACAAGCAGGAGCACATCTAATTCCACTTGTTCATCAGGTAGTCTCGGTCTTCGACAACTGATCAGATATGCCACTGGTTGGAACGAAAATCTGCAGCCACACCAGCCCTCTACAGATAAGACTAGATACACCTGCACCAAATGTTTACACACATAGCAACAATAATGACAACACTTTTATCACAATTTTGCGAGTGTGGCCCCTTAGCCTTGTGCCCATATGTTTGAGAAACAGAGACATGACACTACAATGTTTTCACAAAGTTAAGAGCAGTTAAGAAGTTAAGAGTTTTCAAATAGCGTAAAAAAAATATATATATAAACAAATAATAATTTGAACGAGGTGTGGACATGACAGTGACAATATACACCAATGAGCCAAAACATTATTACCACTCACAGATGAAGCAAATAACGCTGATTACTTTGTAACAATGATGTGTGTGTCAAGGTCTGGGAAACATCAGGCACAGACGAACAGTGTGTTCTCATCAGTCAACATGTTGGATGCGGGAGAAATGGGCAGAACACGACTTTGACAAGGGCCTAATCAGTTGGGTGCCCAAGGCTCATCAATGCACAAGGGAAAAAAGAATATCTGGAGGGACGTGTCACAAGTTTGCATGGGGCTGTGTAGCCGTAGACTTGTCAGACGACAAGCTGGCAGACACCCCTGCATGCCAGTTGTATTCCCTAATGGCAGTGGGCTCTTTCAGCAGGATAATCCGCTCTGCCACATTGCACACGTTGTTTGGGAATAGTTTGAGGAACATAACGAAGAGTTCAAGGTGTTGACTTGGCCTCCAAATTCCCTAGATCTCAATCCAATCAAGCATCTGTGGGATGCGCTGGAACAAATCCAATCCACAGTGTCTCCATCTCACAACTTACTGGACTAGAAAGATCTTCTGTTAACATCTTGGTGCCAGATACTAGACTGCATATATGCCCTATATCATACCAATTAGACAAAATATGCTTAGCGCATAACACCAGTGCAACTGTCCAGTCACTGATTCACAGTTCATGACACCATATTGTAGTCTTTTTCAGAATGGGGCACTGGGCCAATAGTGACTAGAATTGTTCTCCTGTCTGGCTTTGAGTGCAGTGTTATTGCTGTGCTCTACTGCATGGCCTGGCTTTTATTCTGCTCAGCCACAGAGGAAACAAGAGGCAGCAGGGCACCCTGGATGAGCCTCCTGCTGAAATATTAAAGCCATATCCTCAGCCCTAGAGCCACATACCCTGACCCAACTGGCCTCTGGCACAGCAAGAGCATGATAACTACACAGAGAGAGAGAGAGAGAGAGAGAGAGAGACCCAGAGATAAAGAGAAATGCATAGTAAGAGCCAGATAGCAAGAAGACAAGGGTGGGGGGTGGACCAAGTATGGGAAAAGATTACAGTGCTCAAAGAATTATTCACATAGATTTTTGGCACTTCAGCTTTAAACTACATTAGAAAACTCTGCCAGGGGTAGAAAAGGTGTTCTCTGAAATGGTAACTAAACAAAAATCAATAAAAAAAAATCTAAATAAAATATTGACTTGACATTAAAAAAGGGCTGGAGACAATAACTGAAGGAGCTGAGTCGCTGCCTTTAATGGTGTATTATTACATTTGTCTTTTTGTTTTGTCAGTGAACAACAAAACCTTTAACAGTTCACTTAACAGAGCAGAATATTTCTGGTACAATGTTATCACACTCTGCTGCCTGTGTCTCAGCAGAAAACAAAATAAAAAAAAAGATTTTATCGTAGTTTTAAGAATATCTATCACACAGTGACAGAGCGGAGCGTTTGTGAGGAATGCTGCATGATGTAAAACCCAACCTTACACTAATCACAAACCAAACAGACATTCAGTGACTGCATTCATCATCTGGGATGCGTTCCTAATGTTGCACTGCACCTCTTTAGTCAGCTGAGTAACTATACACCTAGAACTATTATTAGGGATGTAGTTGAGGGTAAAGATACATAAACACTACTTACATCCCTTTTTAAATAAGAAACAGTGTTTGCTCACCATCAATTATGCAAAATGCCCTACAGACACTGGAAACTTTCACAAAGCTCCCCAAAGAAAGTGTTTCATGTAGAAAGGGTAAACAATCATTTATGTTTTATTAAAACAAACAAACATCAAAACATTTTACTTTGTGATAGCAACTCTTTGGATAAAGTTACAATTACATTATTTTTTAACAAACAATCAGTAATCTGTACCGGAATACATTTTCAAAGTAACCCTCCCCTGGTTCACCATAACTGAATGAAATGAACATTAAAAAGTATGTCTGGTAGTCAATTCCAAAAGGAATTAACTCTAGGAATTCAGGACTCCAGAGTTGACATCAAAGCTTGGGACTCGATTCCACACAGTGACATTCAAGTTTGCCTGCACCAGAAAGATTCTGCTGTAACCGTCAATACATTCTGTATGAAACAAAAATGTAAAAATGTAAAATCTGTAACAAAACTGGCTTAAAATCAAACAACACTGCCAGGGGCCAAACATCTACACATTCTCAAACATTCTCAGCACTGCAGTAACACTGATGTGGTAGTGGTGTGTTAGTGTGTGTTGCGCTGGTCTGAGTGGATCAGACACAGCAGTGCTGCTGGAGCTGACACATATGCAAAAATAAAACCATGAAATATACATATCACAAGTCACGCAGCTAGAAAATACAGCTTTCTATGTAATGTTACACTAAAGAAAACTTGATATCTTTCAGTGGCTATTTCCAATTAGAACTACATATTATGACTTAATATCCTTTAAATGTTAAACGCTTGTTTTACAGAACCTGTGTATGTATGTGTGCACAGTACAGGAAACCAAACTGCAGTGCAGCTCACATGACACAATGACTGTAGATATTATGGATGTGATTAGATGTTATTAAAGGGATGAAAAGATATGCATCACTTGTATTTAGAAATTAATCTACTTTTTTTTAAATAACCACTACATCCCTGAATATTACTTCAGTCTATTCTTCCTCCTTTTCTCTTTTCCATAACAGAGCTGTTTTTCCTCATACTGACTTGCCGGATGTCTTTAGTGGTGGACCTTGCAGATAGACATGGGACAAACTGCTCTTGACCCATTTAAACCAGTCTTGCCTCAAGCCTCAAACCAGTCAAGCCTCAAATGTGTCACATATCTCAAACTTTTGTTAACAAATTTCTTCTCCTTAATATAAATTGACTTTATATTATATGCAGGCAAAATCAATTAAAGAATATAATTCATCTGGATTCACCCAGTGAGTGTTTTTGAAGAAATGTAGTGGCTTTTAAGGCTTTGTTGGCCTTTGACAGAAGACACATTAACTTCCACAACAGATGCAGGTGCCACAACTAACTCTGTATGGACAACACTCAACCAAAAGTAATGGGGAGTGATGTACTGATGTGAAAAGGAATTACATTATATTTATATTTAAAACAAATAAACAGACAAATGTATCATTTAAACTGGTACAAGAGTCAATATTTGGGTTAATAAGTCTGGTTTTCAGCTTATTGAAGAATGTCAATTGTAGCTGGCGAGTAAAGCTGCAAACTCCTCCCTCAATGTCAGCTGCATGAACTATCATGAACAATCATGAACTATGTTGTGCTGTGGGGAGGAGCTACCAACAATTCTTTGTGGTTTTGGTTTCAGTTAATTACCTCATGACATTACTCTGACGCTATGGGCTAAATTTGGATTTGTATATTTTTGTTATTTTAACAATGATAGTGTTTTGTGTTCAGACTTGCCAGTTCACTGATAGAACAGAAATAAAAAAAAAGATTTAATTTCTCCTAGGTAAAGAGAGCAGGTGGAAAGGCAAAGTACTTCTGCTCAGGTCACCTGCCGCTTAGATATTTCTTCTGAGCAAAAGAGCAAAGTAATCTCGTGTCTCTTTTTTGAGTTAGCAGAGCTTAAATTACACCTGCTTAAATTTGCACAAATCTTTATCTGCAAATTATTTCTTATCTCTTCTTTATCTCTCCTGCATCTCATGTCCCCTTTTGTCCGTGATTTCTCAATAAGAATTTTAGATGAATCACTACTAGGTCTCTTGAGCCACATTTGAGCAATAAAATTTTCCTCTAACAGTCAGCACTGTTGTCATATAGTGACTCACACAAGATTCCCCACTGGCACAGCAGGTTTCGCCCTACCGTCAGGAGATTATGGGTTTGATTACAAGTCGCTTTAACTGCAATATTTTTGCAGATACCAATAAAACCACAGGTCGTCAATATCTACTGTGAACTGCTGAGTCTCCAAAGTACCTCCTAAAATCAGATATATAGCACTACTTTTCACAGGGCACATAGCTAAATGGCAAGCTTCATTTGATTAAATCTGGGATCAAATTGACAGCAGGCAACCTGTGTAGACTGAATACAATTAAAATATCCCACCGTCAACTGTTGCATAAGAAACTTCACTAGAGCAACCAGCAATCCAAATTTTATGAGATGACCCTGACTCCTTTATTGATGAAAAACAGACGAGATAAAACAAAAAGCAGACAGTCTAATACACACTTCAACGTTCAGCTCCACAGGTGTGCCAAACAAGTCAGACAAAAATTTCCATACAGATAGACTACTTAAAAGTTCTCCTTCTGAAGTTAAGAGAGATAAATCAACTGCAATACAAGTATTGTGATCTAACTGCACAACTTGGATGAGCACAGAAAAAAAAATCTAATATGCTGCTGACAGAAATCATTTTTAATACATTTCGCAAGATATAATGGTCAAAACTTCAGAAGATGGCCTCAGACAGTATCAGATTTTGAAGGTCTGCATGCGCTCCTCTAGGAGTACTAAGATCCTGGATGTGAAATTTGTAGTCCATAACTTGATACAGACTCAAGCATCCACACACCTCATTACTTTTAGACAACATCTGAAAAATAGCAGTTGCCATCCAGTCATATACATGAACAGCTCAAGGCAATGTCATTTTTTCCTTTGCTTTTTCCAGTCAGTCAATCACCTTAAAGAAACCAAATAAGGTAGGGAAATGGTATCAAATTACACTGTGACCATACTGGCAGTGCTACTCTGCTATCTAATGGAGTTCACCCCCTCAATCTCTGGCTACCACCAGCCACACTCTCCCACAGGGCCTTCCTCTGCACCATGTGAGTGCACAGTGTGTCAAAACTGGAGCTGGGACAATAAGCAATTTTGGGGGGGTACATCTAGTTTCCATGTGCACCAGAGGGGACAACAAAGCCATCATACAGTGCATCGTACAGAGTTTTGACACAAAATAAATAAAGAACACGATAAAGGTTTGAAAACGTACACACTAATGACGTTTATGTCAGATCTCATGGTTACACTTGGTTTGTTTGCTCCTTTTGATGCTCAGAGCTCTGAGCTGAAGCAAAGCCCACATAATTTCATGGATCTAGTTGAGTTTTTAGTTAAAAACAAAAACACATCAGACGAGATTTTAGATAGACGCCACACTTCCAAACAATAACAGAAGATAAGAGTAAAGACTTTACGTCAAATTGTGTGGATTTCAGCAGTCTCATCATGAACTTGAGGAATAAGGAATTTAGAAAAAAATTCATTTTAGCTGTTAGCCTCGTCTTCAGCTCACAAAAATAAAAAAATGGTGGTGGTTTTACTATATTACTGAGATGCTGATTTGAACAGGACTACTACTACTGAGGGAGCTCAAAGTTCAACAAATTATAGAAAGTAATTCACTCAGGAATTATTACTTTGCAGACTTGTAAAAGCTACAGACATGGTGGATTCACAGTGGATTAAAATCACGGATCTCATCCGTGAAAAATGAAGGGATATAATGTAATGAAAATTTCTGTTTTGATGTTTTTCTCTGTCCATCAACACACCAGTGACATGCACTCATGTCGTGTGTGTAAATAAACTAAAACCAGGACTGCTCGGAAAAAAAGACAAACATACATTTTAGCTCTTGATTTAGACATTGTCAATAATTATAGATAAATCAATACCTGGTTTTCACAAAAATTAAAAACACTTTATAAAAAAAAACAGTTTTATGAATTCATATTTCTGTGGGAAATGCAGCACAATAATGTAACATACTATAACATATTGTTCATATAACGCAGGTACAGCTACTAGTTGTTCTCAATTTGAAAACAGTACCACACCAAACTGATTGTTTATTATTACCAATAAATCCATCTGGTAACCAACAATTAAATACTTCTGTGTAGACACTTTTCTTTACCATAGTGTTCACTGCAATCTGCAACCATCAGTCAAAAATTCTGCATGTAAAAGAGGCATAACAAGTCACTTTATAGGCAGCCATTGCTGCACTTTCTCTGTTTGCTATAAGTGTACAGACTAGATAATGCACGGAAAGGTTCTGAGAGATAGAGAGAACAGTGTGGATTAAAAGAAGGCTAGCAATTTCAAACGATTTTCATGACATTAAGCAGTGCATCAAGCAAGTCTTTGAATGAATGATTAAATAAAGTCAATGGCTGGTGACAGTAAATATTTAGTAGTTGAGCTCAAAAATAAGCACAAAGTAAAGTTAGGACTGCAGTAAAGAAATGACAATCAAAACTGCTTCACCCATCATTTTATGAAAAGGTAGAGACTGGAACTATTAATGGCTTACAGAAAACTGCAGCATGGAAGTGAATGGAATGAATGGATGGACGTTCACTGTAAATCATCATTCGTCCCTGGCAGCAACGAATAACCACCTTAACTGCATCACAGCAGAGACTAAAGCAGCTGCATAGCTTTTTTATTCATCTCTAGTTTGTTACAGTTGAAGTCCATGCAAATCATTGCGATGGGTCTGAAAGAGTACAAATCTCAACATCACTGAATGCAATTTGGTATTTTTGAATCATGAGAAGGAGAAAATGCTTTCAAACCAGGTTCCAAGATGAAAGTTTGCAGGTGGAAAAACACCCCTGCAGATTTCTTTGAAAAACTGAAAGCAAGTCTTAAAGTCTTAAGACTTAAAGTAAAACAACGGAAGTGTGGACAGACTAAATGCTAGGGCTGACCTGAGCAGCATTTTACAGGCTTTGAATACTTCCAAGAGAATCCTTAAAAACTAATTGTCAAAATCACCCTCAAAAACATTTGAAGAGTTTTTAGTCATCTGTCTGGTGGAATCAACATTTAAAAAAAAAGTTTTCTTTGGGGACTATAAGTTCTACACATAACCCTAGCCATGAATGGATTATTTTAGGCCAAAACCTTTTCAGAATTATCTAAAAACAATGTGTCAGACATCACTGGCATATACCTAACCAATTCAAGCAATAATTTTCAGGAACGTAGGTTTTAGAGGCAATCCACTCTTCAGACCATTCTGAAGAGTCTATTCCGTCACCACTGTGAATAGTTCTGATACCATCTGAAGTGGATTAGACACCAGACGGTACACTACACTCGCACATTTGAGAGGAATCAAACTTGTCATGGCTATAGGGGATACTAGCCTCTCAAACTTCTGCACTGAGCAATAACTGTGTAAAAAAAGTGCTCATGCACATGAATATTAAACATCTTTGCTTCTTTCAGCTTCAGTGGCCACAAGGAAAGTGGTGGAGTTTGTTTCACTCAAAGGTGAGGTGACGTGGAAGCCTGGCAAGATACACAACTTTTGTAGCTTGAAGAAAAAACAAAGCCTTTGAAGACTAAAGAATGAATGGAATACCAGCATAACAAACAAGTACTAAAGTATTCAAATAATTCAGTGCAGACCAACTAAGCACTGAACATTTAGAAATTATATTTAGCTGAGACTCCTGGGTAATGTTCTGTTGTCTGTTTTTCCTGACACTGAAACATAAACAATTAATAAATAAATGAATTAATTAACACTAATTAATACTAAATCATTTTTTTTCCTGGAAATCAAATAGATGAAGGGTGATCACAATGTGCTTCCTTGGTTATTTAAAAAGAGCTAGATGATTCCTTGGTGTAAATTTGACAATTTCAGAAAAATAAACTCTAAAATAAAGATGCCCCTTGTTTTTAAAAATCAGAGAAATGCCATTAAGAATGATGAAGGGCTATGAACAGGGAAATGGCAAGAAGTGCTCACTGAGTCCCAATTCAGGCACTGCTTAAAAGGCCTGTAACTGATGACTTATCTCTGCTGAGAAAGTTTGATTCCCAGTTTCGGCTCAAAGAACTGTATGCAAGCAAGAGAGGGAGAGAAAAGCAAGACAGATATGGCTGGAACAAACGCATTAGGCCCTGTTAATGAGCTAGCTGTCTAGACATTAGAGGAACGCTGCTCGGATTTCTGTTTATTTGAATCTTCACCCCTGGCGGCGACCCAAGAACTGTGTTCATCACCCACCTTCTATAATCACCCCGATTTCAGAGAAGGTCAAAATAGAAGGTCCACTAAAATAGAAGCCATATGTTCCAATTTACCAAGCATTACTGTGGTTAACAGAGGGGAGAGAACATTATTAAGCACAATCATGTCTTTGACTAGTGAAAGGCATGAAAAAGAGTAACCATGTAAAAGGGCACAATAGCAGCTGCTAAGCTAAACATAACCACCATGGTGTCACAGACTATCAAAAACTTAGTTCAAGAGTAGGTAAGAAAGAAAAGGAAAGTTAAAAGTTGCATTGAAATTACTTTCAACGTCTTTAAAGCTAACCTGCAGCCTCAGGCTTGCTGGGTACCACTACAGCAAATGCAACACTTACTGTAGCATTAGCTTTAGCTGAGGCACAGCTGGGCAAGAACATCCCTGGGGCCAACATCCAGAGCGACTGCCAAATTATGTAGAGGTTGGTCAAAAAAAAAACCTTTGCTCTCAGCTATTTACATAAACAGGAGAAGAAAACAAGGCTAAAATTATCATTAAGTAAATGTGTCTATAAAATAAATTCATTAATTAATTAAACAGATTTTAAAAGACATTGCAGGCTGTGAACTCAAATTTATAATTATTGGTTGATTTCCCACACTGTAAATGAACCATCTGTTACATATTTAATCCACAAACCCTGAATGAGTGATGATATTCATTACAGCTTGAAATTTTGATGTTAACATTTCCATTCACCTCTTGATCGAGTCCATCATGTAAATCCACAAAACAGAGATGTCTAGATTTCTAGATGTCTCTAGTAAAATGCCTATAGCTATGACTGCATTTGCAACTGCTAAGTAAAAATTTATGACTTCACTGTGAATGGGCAAAATACCTTGACTAGTAGAAACCTAACTAAGATGTAGGGGCTTAACAGCACACACAGACCACGATTTGACTCATGATAATGGGTTCACAATGTGATAAAGATGGAAGCAGTAGGAGTGCAGTGAACAACACGAGCATGCTGGAGTGGTATGTTGACTGGTGTGTGCAAACTTACGGTTGCTTCAAACAAAGCAATTGCATTAGAAGGTACATTTAACAGAAGTTCACAGTGCATCACAACGTTACAATGCATATTAAGATAGGTGGCGGGGCAGACTACATAAAAATAAGAAAAATGTTCAATGTAGTATTATTGTTTTAAGTACCTAAATTCCAAACTGCATTTAGAAGATCAGAGCTGATTTAATAGAACCATGGAAAGTCTACTATCACAGATACTGTTACATAAAATGTATCCGCATTCAATGCATGGTGCATACTGTCTCACAACCTGTGTACAGGAAAAAAAGGCATATTAATGTGGTTATTGTAATACTCCTAGCATCTGACTGTATTTAGTATTTTATTGGCACAGCAAGTCACTTAATGGTTCGGAAGTTGGTGTGAGAGGATGGTATACTAAATAAATAAATAAATAAATAAATAAATAAATAAGCCACCCTTCCAGTTTAGGCTCTACAGATGCAGATTTGTATGTATTAATTCATTTTTTTTTGTTTTTTTTTTTTAAGCAGAAACAGCCTGTGTGATTATGCCATTGTGGCTTAGAATACTTCCTATAATCAAAACTGCTTCTTCTGTAGTTTTTCTTGGTTGTCTCTAGGAATGAGATGAAAGAACTTTTCCTGTTCCACTTCATCTCTCTTTCCATTTCTCACTTGCCTCTAAAGGTGGAACTCCATAGGGGAGGTACACATGCCTATACAGCAACTGAGTCTCTGTGTACAAGACAGTGAGAGAGAAACAGAGCGAGAGAGTGAGGGCCATAGTAATTACGACCTTAGGGCTTTGGACAGTGATGACAATTGCAGCTTACCCATCAATCATTCCTTGAAACAGAGAGAATTCAGTATTTTAACCCTAGAGGATGTAATAGTGCACTTCCATCAAGTGTAAAACCACAAAGCCAATTCTCTCATTCCCCTCTGGCCAACCAAGATATTAAATACATCTCCCCACACTGGGAAAGTGCACTCATCAATCCAATCCAATCACAGAACTCTCAAATAAGACAGAACAGTCAGTTCTTCTAAAACTAAAAAGGAACAGGATTTACTTTGCTATCAACTGCTGTGGTCTGCACCTAGAAGACCAGCCTATAAGATCAAAATAGACAAGCAACTGTGAATACCCAGCACTATTATACAACAAGATAACTGGAAGACTAAATTATGCAGACCATATCAAAGCAATGCTGAGGATACAACATTAAAAAATCCATTTCTCAACCTGTATCACAGCAAACTGAATATCACTTTGTGAAGTTCGATGTAGTCTGTAAACACTTAAAGTTCAAAAATGTATTATTCACTCTCCAGTTTGTATGTAAACTAGCTGCATTTACTGTTGTGAAGTCATGATATATATCCACCTCTCAAATCTACAGAAAATTGGCTCTGTCCATTCGTGTTTGTGTTAAGGAGCGTTTCAGCTCAGGTGGTTTTTTTTGACTGAGGCACAATACAGGACAGCCAATCACAACAGAACTCATTTACATATATCAATCTGGAAGGCATATGACATTACATTGTCAGATCAACCTTATAAATGACTTCACGTGGTACAAAACAATTTTGAAACAACAGCTCAGTGTGTTTGAGTTGAATAAAGCTAGTTAATCTATGACCACATATATCTTTAGGTTGAACTGACAAAGCATGCCTTTTTAATAGAGCAGATATGCTATTAAATCTATGTCTGTCTAATTTGTCTTGATTGCTGGTTGACTATGAAGAATGTGGCCAATTACCATTTAAATCCATGATAAACTACCATTGACAGTCTGAATGAACAAGTAGAAAACCTTAAATATGCATGCATTAAAAAAGCTTCATTTTTATGAAGCACAAGTGCTCGGCAATGTCTTTAAATCTAAACATATGATTTAAATGTGAACATTTGACTAGCACATGTAGCAATGATGCCAGCACATGATGTTTAAGCCTTTCATACTGCCTGGCCATTTCCCCAGCATTTGGCATTCAAGTCTAAGTCATCAGTATTCACAGCGACCATTTCATCATCCCACCAAGAATAGAAGCCCTAGGGATGACTATGGTGTTTGGTAGCTACGTACTGCGGACCAGCACATATCATGATGCAGTTAACCAAATGAGCTTGTCACCAAGGCCGACAGCAGAGAAATGTAGACGTTACCACACCTGACAGCTTTGGGAATTAAGCTGTAAACACAACAGAATGACACACGGCAAAAAGCATGACTTTCCAAATAATGGAGCACCTTGGCCTGACTCAAACAACCTCGCCTAATGTAGCATATTGGCATTTCATTAAAGATATTTTGCAGATGTTTTGGTGCTTCACTGCAATGTAGTGAAACACAGTGAAATATACTAAAGTCTCATCACAAGCAAAGCAGTGACAGAGGGGATCCATTTTCAGGACTGAACCGAAAGTTGAATTACAAGATTTGAACAGAAATCATAAGCAGAAGATTTTGTTAGTTTGATGGTGATGACACTGTGGAAATGCCAGCATATTAGACAGTACAATACCTGTATTACCACATTGTCAATTCAGCAGGGCCCTATGGACTCTGTTCGAGGAACTGTAGAGGATTTTACGGAATTCACACATGAAAACGGAATCTCTGTATGAACACAATCAGTTTCACTTTTGCACTTCAATGGCATGCTCCATTTTAAACTAATGACACTACTGTCTGAAGGTCTACTAATTTGTACATCAAGGTAAAGCACACAAGAATAATTAAGAATTATGTACAATGTCATAAAAAAGGATTTGCTCTGTTCTGATTCTCTTTACTATTGCCTATTTACCAAATGTTTCATGATCTTTAGCAGCAAAAACTGCAACCAACATTTCCTATAACCTGATATCAGCTTTTCACATTGTTGTGGGGGAATTTGAGCTCACTCTTCTTCACAGAACTGCTTAAATTCCGTTATATACTGGCAGGTTTTTGATCATGAACTGCTGGTTTGAGGCTCTGCCCCAGCATCTCTACTGGGTTCATGTCAGGACTTTGACAAGGCCACTCCAAAACACTGACTTTGTTTCTTCTGAGCCATTCAGATCTGGATTAGCTTTTCTGTTTTGAATCATCGGCTTGCTTCAGCTCGCGATCATGGACAGATGAACAGACTGTCTATTTGATAATTCTGTGATACAGAACAGAATTCATCATTCCTTAAATAATAAAGTTGTCCAGCTCCCACAGCAGCAAATTATCCCCACACCCTCCCCACTAACATCAACACTGAAACATAGTGGTAAGTTTTTATGGTGAAATAGACTTGCTTTATGGCAGATACTGAAGGACTGTGGTTCACTGATGTCCAAAAAACTTGAATAGATAGAAATGGTTTTGTAGCCTTGTCCAGACTGCTATTTTAACAGCCCACACCCCACCCCCCCTTATCTCTGATCATGGCCTAGTGTCCTTATAAAAACTTTGAAATGTGTACATCACTCATCAACAAGAGTGAGGTTTACACTCAACAGAGTTAGCTGCATTCAAGCCTGGCTGTGTTCAATCAGGTGAATCGGTCAATTACATCCAGTAATTTGCTGCTTGAGTAACAGAGGGAGCAATTACTTTTCCACACGGGTGATTTGCATGTTGGATAACTTTGCGCCTTAAATAAATGAAATGATGATCTTAAAATGTGTTTAGTGAAAAGATTCTCTGTTAAATATTACATTATGTTTAAAGATCTAAAATCTAGCAAAAATAACAAATTAGGCAAATACTTTTTCATGGCACTGTAAATATGATATATGTATGGCTTAGACTAGGAACTGACTCACAGTAATGAAATATCCAATATAATTAGAAATGTACAATTATGCTTAGAGTAAAAAAAGGAAAACATTCATTCATTAGTCAATCCATTTTTTAAAATATGCATTTCTCATCAGTAATTCCAGTGAGCACACTGTGCAGCCTTGACTATGCAGATGCCATTGCTGCATTTGTCTTCAGCAGGGATCTGGTTATATTTAAAACTGTATATACAGCTGCAATCAGCACAGAGCAGTTCTAATAACAACACTCAAGTGGTTGGTGATAAAACACACTTAATTACCTTTGGGATACTTGAGCCTTGGGATTACAGTGTAATGTACTTGTGTTTCAAGGCTTCCAAATAGAATATGTGGTGGACATGAAGTTATAATACCATTTAAATGTCACTCTGATCCTGTAATTTCTAATTAAACATAGATAACTTTTTTTTCCCCAGATAATTGTCTTTACCTATTCCAAAAGGAGAACAGAAGTTTTGTAAATTTAGAAAGAGATACAAATGAACATGAAGCTGAATCAATAACATTTGATTAAAGAAACTAAAGCCTGTTCTTTTAAGGCCATCCGCTCATAGGTTTTCGTGGCTGTTATGAACACAAGAACCCTCTTTATCGCTTCTCTGGTAAAACGAAGTTCATACTCTCTTTGAGGCCAAATAGGCACAAATGGAGTTATCTGTCAAAACAGAACTTGGATTATCCACATTAAAAAGGGCCGGCTGGTGCTGACACAGTTTTTCCATGGCCTGATTTGTTTAGCTGAACCTTTGCAGGGAGGACTGGAACTGTCTGTCGACCTACATTCCCTCAAACCAGAATCCACTCTCAACCTAAACACAAGAGCCATCCTCTCTTAGAAACCTAAACAACAACCTGCACCTACAGATAGAAGCGAGAAAAGCGCTCCTTCAATGGATTTTACTACGCACACAAACCATCAGGACTGCAAATTAAGATTAAGGACTGCCACAGACAGCTATTAAACCATTTTAATGCAGTACAGTACGTAAACCACGCATAAAGTGTCTGAACAGATCATTCGTCATGTAGCATCAACAAATTTGTCAATGTAGACAACAAGTACTGTAACTGTGATTCCTTGGTATTTTGATAGTAGATGTGCTACTGATTATCTAAAACGATCAACTAACATTCATGCTCAACTCATTAGCATGTTCTTTACTAGCAACTATAGGAGGTTAGAAAAGCATTACAGAATTCTGGCGAAAATCCCATTCAACTGAACTGGACATTATAGCGAACAACTCAGATCTTGTCAGAAGTTTAATATTTATTTTGCATGCATGTGAAAGCTTACACTGTCAAAATAGATTGCATTTTTTTTTGTGTGAGCTAATGTTAGCATGGTGGCATATTATCAGTTTTGAGTAGCTATAACATAGTACAGCTTGGTCACGTTACATTTTAAACTGACCTAAAAAATTTTCAATATGTTATAGAAAATAACATTGTAGAGGTCTCATGTGGATAATTTGGGTATTTTGACCAAAAAACATTGCTCAATCTTGAGAAATGTTGTATTTGTCTCATGCATACTTCATTCAGATGGTCTGCTGTGAAAAGCTCCCTTTTAGAACCTTACCTAGTCAGAATTGTTCACAGTGGTGGTGATAAGAACCAGATATGCTGCTCTGAAAGGCTATTTACATAACAACCATCAAATTAAGCAGCAATTTAGAAAAATCAGTGCAATTCTGTCTCCAGAATCTGTCTTTTCTTTTAAATAACTATGAAAATAACAGTCTAATAAATGTGCACTGCTGTACATAAATTGTGCAGCCCACGAAAGAATCTAATGTACAGCAGAGACAGTGTCCATAATGTAAATCACTTCAGTATTCATGGATGTAAGTATGTCAGGAAATAATAATAGTGCTATATTCAGCACTACATTTGTTCTAAAGCGACGTTCCAACTGATAGTATTCAGGTTGCCTGGCGAACCTTCACCATCATTACTGCAGGGGAGGTTAGATGACCTCCACAAAACAGCAGCTTTACAGTCTAATCCCAGAGAAAAGCTATAACAATGTCTAACAGAAGGCTTAGACACCTTTCATCACACTCTGCCGACAAGAAAACACACCAATGCAAGCATTCACTCTTGAGGGGAAAATACAGTGCAGACACTCACTTGAAAATTCTATTACAGATTATGTCAAGCTCGCTAAGAGATGGGTCTCTATGGATCCATCAGCATGGTTCTCTCTGGATTTAAGAAACACAGTTCCTACCTCTCCTTTCCTTGTAGCTCTACAATGGCTCCCAAAACACCTCTCGAGCCTTTTCTTCTTCCAAACAACTGCAGACAGAAGCTACAATTTTATGCATTATTCAGGGGCTCTGCTTAAAGCTTACTTCCCTTTAATAATAAAAAACACATTTAAAAAAGAGAAGTAAAATTGAATTTCCTATTATATTATATTTTTGTTGATTATATTCAATAATTTAAGCTTCAGGCACCCCCCCCAACAAAGACCACCAGCACCTTCATTTTTTCTTAAGCCTTGAACTCTCAATGTAGTGAGCCAGACTGCCAATCTTCATGAGCTCTGCTGTTCTTCCCCACTTAAAACTTTAGACAATGTTTAATAATGTAAGACGTAATTAAAATCATAGCTCTTGTACTTTGAACATAACTTAAATCGTGATTTCAATACAGAATCTATTCATTGTTCAGCCCTAAAAGGTTTTAAATGTAGTTTCTGTGCAAGATTTACAGTCAAATAACCATGGTCTTAGTATAGAGCCATGATGTACAAATAGCCTCCTACAACAGTCTCTCTCATCCATCTCACTCTAACACGCTGCTTTGGGTATTGCCATCACGTTGACTTTCCAAGAACATCCATTTTGTGTCTTCCATTAGGCAAAGTGTTGACGAGGCAGTGTAATCAAGGGTAAACAAAGGTTCCGATGTTTAATTATTCATAGCAGTCTGCCCTAACTCAAATATGAATGCCAGAATGCTGAGCATCTAGTTTTCATCACAGCAGAGCGCCATGAAAATGAAGTCAAGAACGTGTTACCATAAGAGTACGAGTTAACATTTTCAAGGACTCTGGGCATGACAGAATGCCCTGAGGTTTGCCAGATGCTCTACCAAGTAAAAGACATGAGGGTTAGGCTTACTGCAATGACCATCCAGATTCATGATAAAATCTGCAAAGTGTACATATTAACAGAATGAAAACACAAATGTTTGTTACATTTTTTGTGTCCATGGAGGTTCCATAACAACTGTAACTGTTAATAAAACACAAATATGGAATTGCATATCAAGAAGTCCTGCAAAAGTAACTGCAATATTACAAAAACTGGTGAAAGCACTTTTACATCACATGTCATCAGGACACTCAGGGAACATTCATCAGGTCAGTGTGCTCAAAAGGTTTTGGAAATTTCTATGAATGTCAAGAGCATCCAGTTACATAGTGTGGCCTTTTGCAATTTATTTAAGGGCAGTAGTGTGATAATTTCGAAAATATATTAAACAACCATAATGCACAGAATACAAAGTGCCACATATTATTCATTCTTCTGTGAGAGCTTACATAATGACACTGTAAGAAGAATAAGGCCTCAGGAGGTTTCTTTTATATGAGTTTCTAATTTGTTAATTGACCAGAGTTCCTCCTTTCCCTCTGGCAACCCTTGCGTATGGTGTCTTGGCACAAAAGGCTCTCTGCAACCTGCAATGTAACACACTCAGCCCCTCTTAATGAGATCTCAATCATCAGGTCTATTGGGCTTAACAGGCTGTTATTTAAAGTCACAAGTTGCCTTTCCTGATTATTAATAATGGGATACTGAAGCATAAGCAGTTGCACTGGTCTAGTAAATAGCCTGCTACAAGCAAAGCCTTAAACAGGTCATGTCAGAACTTCTGAGGCAGTCAAATTAGGGATTTATACTCCGTCAACGGCTCGAGGTGCCGAGGTTGAACTATTTGAACCGCTATCTAGGTTTTCATTACATTTCATCATGGGAAGACAGAGCAATATACAGGTTAACAGTTCAGCAAAATGTGCATGTGTTTGCGAATATATTATACTTTGCTCCACCAAAACACAAGTACCTAAACATGAGCGCACTGCCAAGGGCAGTTGTTAAGGATATGGCTGAGAACGCTGAGATAGCCAGGCTGTACTAGAACTAACCAGGCTAGCTACTCTAGATGACATAGCCAGGTCCAGAAACAATGAAAATATATTTTTCTAACAAATAACATGTTGACACTAGGCCTGGGGAAGATCTCAAAATAATAAGCACAATTTTTCTAGTTAAAAAAAACATGATCAAAAATATTGCAAACATCGCTGATTACACATCACCATCAAGTTACTTGTCCATCATCAGCAATATCCAATTACACTGCTCTATCGAACAGGCCTAGTTAACACATCATTGCTGAGTAGGAAAACACCTTGTGAAGAAGACGAGTCCTTATCAGCATCCAACATGACAGTGAGCCCTATTAATTAATTAGCTCATTTAAAGAGGCAGTGTCTATTTTCCTCCAACATGAAAACCTACCAAATTTCCTTCGGCCCTTTTTTTTAATAATAAAACGTGCATTCCTACTGTGTGCTGTTATATTTTAGTACAACACCTTTGCTGTCACCCAAAAAGGTAGGCCTACAACCCTACATTTTCTGGTCACAGACTTTTTTCCTTCCCTATGGGTAACCGAATATCCATTCATGAAGTCTTGCTGATACACAAATAGAATGTTTGCAATATTATACATGACTTGTTACTGTTCGGTCAAAAAAAAACACAATCAACAAAATAATCTGCAGATTAGTCAATTGTTAAGTTATCAACAAATACTGACATCTCTCCAATAAACAGAAGAAAAAGTGGGAGGGAGCAGCTAGAGGGAAGGGCTAGAGCAGGGTTGGGGAAACACTGGTTCTGGAGGTCGGAGTCCAGTACAGGTTGGTGATTTTTCTGCTCTAACATACCTGATTCAGCACAGTAGTTACCAGGGCTACCAGGTGTGCAGGAGCAGAAAAATCACCACAGTGAAGCTGCCCATCTCTGAACTACAGAAAGGGCAGCACAGGTCAAAGAGGACACTTGGCTGCCGTTTTTCCACCATCTCTCAAAGAATAAGATGAAGGTGCACTCCCTTTGATTCCAACTCATCTACTGCACGCATTACCTCCACAAACTACACTTAAAAAGCAGCACAAGATCAGTGTGTCTCTGTCTCTTCCCTCTGCCTGGACTATGGCCCCACAGCAGTCGTTGCTTTGAAAAGCAACCTCACAGACACAAACACCATCACGCACAACCTTTTCCATCATTTAATACCTTTCTCCTATGAAATGTAAATGCCCTGATGGAGAATGACAGTGTTGACAGCTGAATGAGGCAATTACTACAAACCTATTTTATGCATATATATAACATTTAACAAATATTTAAATGTTGGTAGCCGAACGTAGCATTAGGAGTCTGAAGGCCTATTCGTACCAAGTATGATTTTCAGATGAAAAACAGATGTTTAATATTGCAGGAATCTTCACACCAAATCCAATACTTAAACTCTAAACACAAAAAGAAAACAAGTGAAGGTGAAAATTAGTTCTTTAAGTTGTGGCACCAATACATATATTTTTTTCTTTAAGCACTACAACTAAAAGGCGAACAAACTGAATGCAATCGTCCTACAAACAAGACCAGACATGTACAGGATACAAGCAAGATGGGCTGTTCTGCAGCAATCACACCTTTGTTTAGACTGCAACTATGGCAACGGAGCTCTAATTGTTCAGCCTGGCTCTGAATAAAAAATGTTATGCAGCATCACAGTCCATAAGTTTCAGACTTGATGTGAAACACAGCATTACTATGCATGTTTGTCATCAAAACTTGAAAGAACACAGAATGTAGGTCTAAAGTCTGTGAGACCAAAGGCCACAGGGACAGAGCAGATTGGATGTCGACCTTTTGTGTGGGGGAAGATGGAAGGTGTTATCCACTATGTTACCCTTTTAAGCAAGCTGAAAAGTTTTGTGTGTTGTGTCATTTTCTGCAGCCTTCTTGATCTAATTCAATGTAAAAAGCAAGTTTTGCTTCTGCACATGGCACACAGATGCCATCTGATATCCTTATGCCTTGGAGGCATATTCAGGATTTCTTGTAGCATTTCTTGCAATTTGAACACCAAATGTCCCAAAATTGGTCTTTGCTAAACTTTAGCTTCAGGTTTCTGAAACACAGCAGCAGCAGCACTGTGCCTGTATGGGTTCAGTGGTGGTTTAATACTAGCACTGGAGTGGTAAATCTGGTCCATGACAGGCGCAGGTGTGTAAAAACAGAACGCCTTCTAATAGTTGAAAGTCATCTCCGCCTGCAGGCACTAGAAATTATGAGGCTTTCCAGTACCCCGTATCAATCACCCCACTATTTATAGATTACCAGGCCACCACTGGAATACAGAAATATGGCCAAAGTAGGTTACCTGCAAAGAGCAATGAGACCTGCATCCTCTAGCATCTGTCTGGAAGAGAAGTAATTTATAGGCTTCAGTGTAGTAACCACTTGAAGGAGAAAAAAAATAGAGGCATATTTTAAACTGAGAAGGGTCATCAGTGAATGTCATTTGCACATGGTGGATGAGGTAATTATTTTTAAATTGTTGGAAAGCTGTGTGACTACAGTAGGGCCTAAAGGTCTGATTCTACCAATAAAGGCTTCAGCTGATTGAGAAATATACTTTTAATGAACACACAAGAATACATATTGTTTATTCCTCATTATTTACTAAATGTCAAGTCACAGAACAATTGGAAGACCTTTATTTTAACCTTTCCCATTTTAAATGTTCATCAAGATATTCAGTTTGGAGATCTGGTGTCTGGTCTGATGACTTATTATTGAACAATTTCCAAGTAAAAGTTTGCATAACATTTTTAAAATAAGCATAGTTCTTAGTTTTGGACACAGCCCAATTCTTAATTTGGGCACTGAACCAACACTGCACTATATTCTTACTGTTTACATTATATTCTAGCATTAGGCACCATTTAGAGCCTGGATTGTTCGAGAGGAGGTATCAGGATAGCAGTTAATTAGCCTAGCAGCCCAGGTTAGCTAACCCCAAGTAGTTAGCTAATGTGCAAAAGCAAAAGATGCCCAGCTGTCAACAGCCATAATATACATTTTGATATCCTTAGTCTTTAATGCTGCATAGGAATATTTACTGAAAGATCAAGGCATCTAATATCTGAAATTTCAAACCACAACCACCTCTGACAGCTCCTCCCCTTCTGTTATGTTTTGGTGGTTCTAGTCAGTCATTCTCATATTAACAGTACCACAACATCTTATTGCCCAGTGTGAATGTACTAAATGCACTAATAGAGGCTAGTACACTACAGAAGAACTCAATGAGACCGAGTGCCAGTTTCTAGTGCAAAACGGGCACATTCTGCCCATTTGTTATGTATGTAACTGCCACATAGGCCTATTCATGCGGTGTATGAGCTGCATGCATGGTAAACTGGGAAATCTAATCATACATGTGCATTTGAGGATGAGCTGCTCGGGACTAGATGTACGTATGTGAGAAGATGGTGCAAAACATGCTGTAATGCAGCTGCAAGGTGCGGTAGCAGATCACATTTTGTTTTTGGTTCACAAACTATATTATCTTAGCTGGAGTTTAAAGAACTTCATTTATTAACATTGCTATCTCGTCGTAAGCAGCCCACAAACCTTCTGATGACTCTATCACCTCATTGTGCCTTTTAAACTCAGTAGCGGGTACACAGCCTGCAGTCATAGCAAAGGTTAAATTCGGGCTCACTGTGAGCATATATTGTGGTCACATCAAGGCACATTTTTGCAATCTTCCTAAGCCTGTAAGTACATCTGGCTTACAATGTCAGACTTTAGGCCTTCATTTCTGAGCCGTGATGACTGCCAAAATTTGCGCTGATAAGCCTAAATTTGAAGAACTGATGCCAATGATGTGATTGTGCTTTTAAGCACAGTAGTGAGACTGCAGTACAGAAGACACTCTCCACACATAGAAACAGCAATCATACACACACAAACACACTAATCCAGCTCTGTCAGTTTAAGGCTAGGCTTTGTCAGGCACACACATGACCTGAGTGTCATGTTTTCTAATGACATCTCATGTGACCTATCGTGTGACAATGGACTGTCAGTCTACTGTCAGCAGACAGACTACTTTAAGAAACTTTGCAAAGACCTTGTTACCAAATCTGACCCTTCGGGGGGGAAAGCTCAGCTGTTAGCTGCTTTTAGCTGTTAATCTTGTCAGTCGTCTCCTCTTGCCGGCATCTGGAGAGCAAGCTCCCGTTGGGTGAGGCAACTTAAGCTAGTGGAAAATCTATTAGCTTAACCTTTCAGCAAAACAACTGCTAGTTTTCACAACGCCACATTCACATCTCTGCTAGTTACAAGAATGCTAGTTTCTTCAGGATCGTAACTTGTGTTACAGCAGCTTGTACCTGGGTTACCACAGCATTACATACCTCAAGTAATAACAGGTATGCAGTTATGTGGTGATTAATAAGATGGAATTAAATAGTGCACTAAAAAAGCTACATGAACACAAGGGAAGCCAAACTAAAACCAATCACACTAACCTGCTTATCAAATCAATGCTTAGTTGTACCACCTGCAACTAAGTATTCAGATTTCATGGTAAATTGTAAACTAAAACAAACACTATTCAAGACCATAGAAAAAAAAATTGCCCGGAGAAACATTGTATTCCTCTTCAACCTGTGTCTTGGTGGGGCTAGAGTACAATATTTGAGAGAGAGAGAGAGAGAGAGAGAGAGAGAGAGAGAGAGAGAGAGAGAGAGAGAGAGAGAAAGAAAGAATGTTCTCTCCCTGGATGAGGGGTTATGATACCTTTGACAGGACAAATTAAATAGGCCAATTTTGGCCCTTGGGTCATACTTTGGGCAGCCCTGATTTAAACACTTAGGACCATATCTACTAAACATTTGCGGTGGCACATATACAGTGACTTATATATGTGAACCTTTTGGAATTTTATGGTTTTCTGCATTAATTTGTCATAAAATGTGATCTGATCCTCATCCAAGTCAAGCGTATTGACAAATATAATGTGCCTAAAATAATAACACAAAAAAATTCTGATCATTCATGTCTTCATTGAGAACAACCATAAAAACCTCATAGCGCTAGTGGATAAAGTATATGAACCTTTGAGTTAATGATCTCAAAAAAGCTAATCGGAGTCAGGTGTTAGCACACCTGGAGTCTTGTTAAGAAAATGAGTTTGGAGGTGTGGACTAGAGCTACTTTGACTGATAAAAACCCGCTCAAACTTTTTGAATTTGCTCTGCACAAGAAGGATACACGTGACTTGCATGAGGATCAGATCACATTTTATGACAAATTAATGCAGAAAACCATAAAATTCCAAAAGGTTCACATACTTTTTCTTGCCACTGTGTTTTGCATGCACAAGGACACACACAGTTCATTTATAAACATGTGAGCAGGAGACGTTTGGCACATGCACACGAGGTCATCAGTAAACTGCAGGTTTTAGCCCACCTGACTTCATGACTATGCATTTAAAAGAGCTGGGACTGCTAAGGCACAAATATAAGAGGTGACAAAGAACTTGGAAGGATTTACTAACCCTAGTTATGCAAAATATCTTTTTTTAAAAAAAAACAACAAAAAACAAAAAAAAACACAAGAAGGTGGGAAAATTACTATTGACATCAGCCATAACACTAAAGGCACAAGAGAAGACAGGAAGAGTGACACAGGAAAGAGAGAATATTCAGTCAGAGAATCTCTGAAATCTGTTAAAGGCAAGTTTCTTGTGTGTCTTCACAAGAAAAGAAGGAATAAAGACCTTATTGTTCACTAATTTTCCAGGATTTCCTCCACTTTCCTCCATTTAGCGGTTTTCCCTTAGTCTCTTGTTTTATGGACAAAATGTATTACAAGAGAATTTATAAGGACATTTAGCAGCTGGGAACCACCTCGTCCCTCAGAACTTCTGTAGAGTGAATAACTTCTTTCTCTGCTTTTCTCCATATCTATAACTGCTCAAAACACACTAACAGTGGATCTGTATATTAATATCTCCACAATTCAAATGAGCCAGTTTGCATTGCAGTATGTTGTTTAAAGCAGGGTTTGTCAGCCACTGGGGCGTGTATCCCAAGTGGGCCATAAAGCACCCTTTGGCGGTCCATGGGCTAGCACTGCAGGAAGGCCAGTGGTCTGTAGTGGGCCGGTGATGGCACTTTGTTGTAAAAATTAGTCAAAAAATAACTGACTTAACATTAAAAAATTAAAAATGTTTTATAATGTTAAACATTAATACAAGCCTTGCAAGAACAGTGAAGCAGCTTTATTTTTTTCCCCTTTGCCTTTAGAAATAAACACTCTCCTCTGCTGCTTCTGTCCACTCACAACACTACTAAAAATCACAAACAAAGTTTTGTAGAAACATTTCACTTAAAACATCAACAGAGTGATGGCAAGTTATGTTCACACATACTAGTCAAAAATTGCAAAGGTTGGCATTCAAACTCAGGTTGGCTGAACATTTCCTGAATTTTTTCAGCAAAAATTTTTGCTTTACTGTGGGCCTTCATGTTTTCTAGTGATAAACAGGTGGGCCAAAAGGTTGAAAATACTGGGAGCCCCTGGTTTTAACAGAAAGTCATGGACTAACCACAAAACAAAACTCAGTGCTTATTTAATTTTAGCATGCACTAAAGGTTTTGTGCACCCCTCAATAAACACGACCCTTAGGCTTGTTCTGCATCACTTTACCGTATTGGTCAACAAACTCTTGATGCATTCATTCATTTATTTATTGGAAATAACATGCAACATCAAAAGAGGGAATGCACTTATGCACTAGAGCTGGAGGGCACAGACATTTGCACAACTTTTGCTTGAAGACTGGATAATACAGACCAAATGTTAAATTCAGTAATAAAAACAGCAGGAGTGCTAGTAATTTATTACCTGAACTGGGATTACACTTGCAAATTTGCTATTTCCTGTAAGAGCTAAGTTGTAATGCTAAACGTTGCACCTGGTCAAAGTTGCCTATGCCATTACTCATGTAATGAATTTAAGTTTGCAGCCATTTGTATTATTCATCTCCTCACCTCAGATAAGATTAATTATTTGCTTGCCGTTTTCCAGAAGAGCAGCAACATCAGGATGAAAAATAGAGCTATTCGCCTATATGCAGCGGCACAGTGATGTACAGTCTCACCTGGTAAATATTGCAAATTCGCTCCATTCCAGTCTGTGGAGCCTAATGACAACAGAGCTGTCACTGATATCTCCATATTCATGCCATCATCATTTATTCATCCTGTGCTGCCGAGCTTAATCAGCACACAGAGGCTGTTCATCAACATCAAGGGTCTGGATAGGCAATGGAGACAGCAAGCTTAGAACTCAGGGCCTGGGGCTAAAGGCTAGGAACCAGAAGGCTGCTAGTTCAATTCAAGAGGGTTGAAATGATAAGATGTAAAGTGCGCATACAACAGAAAGTTAAAAATAATGCTAGAACATACATACAGTCTTCAAAAACCATAGACACACAAAGCTTCAGCAGAGACATGTTACACGATATCTGACTGGTTTTTATGTATTTCGCAAGTAGTTAACTAAACATTATGTTAATACATGATTATTTTAACATCAGCGTTTACCCTTTAAAACCTCCCCCAACTATGTATACTAGAGTTTCACTGATTATGACTAGATCACAGTCTATTGTCATGCTGTCTGTGTCCCTATTCAGTTACTTACAAATGTGAAGTACAGTACAGTGTAATGATAGCTCATGGTGTAATTTAATCAGCAAATCTGAAGTGCACAACTTTGAGGCATTCTTGGGGCAATTCAGAGTACCTCAATGCCACCTAATGGACAAAAGGAGATTCACAATACACCTCAGTGTGTACAGTATGTACAGCATGCACTACATCACAGGTTCCCCACTCTGTCCTGCACATTTGTGTTTTCCTGCTCACAACCACTTAAGCCCAGGACAGGCTTCTTAATTAGCTGGTAAGTTGTAGGCTGTTCATCACTATCACTTTCTTCCTTGATACCCCACAATTGAGAACACAGTAAGTTAGAAAATGTGAACAAAGCAGAGACCTTTAGAAATGGCGGAGCGTACAAATAAGCATATGATAAAAAACAATTCAGTACATTTCTCAGCATTAATGAATGCTCGACTTGTCAGAAATATTCTTCTAAATCCAAGAGCATACTAAGTGTAAGTATTTGGTTTATAAGCAACAGCTTTCTAGAGCAATGTAGGCTTTCATAGAGAAGGAGATACCTAGAGATAGAGCACCCTCCACTGGTGAGATCAGTGTATTTTCACAATAAAAATACACAATTCAAGTTTGGGGCTTCAAAGGTTCTGTTAATTGTGTATGAAAATGTGTGAAATCAAAAAATCAAAACCATGCCAACCAAGCAGGAGCACACCTCACTGAACTGATAAGTCAAACTGATTAAACAAGTGGAATCAGGTGACCTGCTGCTGCTCGATTAGAACGAAAACCTGTGCCCACACTGCACCTTTCCGAACCCTTTTTAGACTAACAAATAAAAGCTAACAAATATTAACATAGCTCAAGCCAAAACACCAAAATGGACAAACAGGTAATATTTAACTACAATACAAGGCTGTTCTAAATGTAATATAAATGTTCCATGATTGGAAAATTAATTTGCAGTAAATTATATAATTAAAATGTTACTGACCTGCTCTGTCTACAGAGCATAAAGCAGTACGTAAAACTAACAACTGTTCTGAATGGGCTACAGTAAAGAGTAAGATATTACAGTAGCAAATTAGTTAAGAAGGAACAGGAGTTAAACAACTGGTTAGAAATAAATTAAATAAAAAAAAATATCTGAGATATAAGATTTAAGAAAATCATTGTTTTCTTATGTATGCCAAGCTGCATTTTACCATGTATTATAAACAACACAAGACACATTTTTAATTTACTGTTATTTCTGTTTAGTTTAATCTGCTCAGAGGACAGCAAAGAAAGGAAAAAACAAACCAAGCGTTTACAAAAATTTTGCAAACAAGAACTAGAGGTAATAGTGGAAGAAACCGCCAACAGAAGAAAAAAAAATCTCATTGAACAATATAATTGTTGGGGGTATGGACGAAGATGGGCAGGAGTAGCCTAGGTAGTATTGTGGATATTTAGATGCCTACCTCATCAACACTTACTACCTAAGACAACATTTAAGAACATAATATTTTCAACAATACTACCTGTTCTTAGAATTCTTCTTACTAAAATAGTTAAGAAAAATAAAATAATTCTTAAGAGTTTGAAGAATAATTTAGTAATTAACTTTTTTCTTAAGAATGAAGTTAAGAAAAACCACACACTTAAGATTTTCTTTAAGACATTTTCTCGTTCAGTTCAGTAACCACAATAAACTTAGAAAAGTATATATTGCCATAAATGTGTTATAATAAAGGTAACACTAATATTATGTACTTTATAAGGGTGTCACAATACATATTAATATTTATTTTCTTCTATATGGGAGCTACGAGAAGATATGCACTGCAAATCAAATACACTTAGACTTCATGCTATAAAATGCCTGAAGGAAATGGTTTCCATAGATCTATTCAACACAATGATTCTTAAAAATATTAACCTTCAAACTGAAAACTTCAAACTGGAAAAAAAAATGGTTTAGTTATCCTAGCGTGGGTGATTGATTAGCAAAGCTGTTTGAAATGGTGAGTTTCTTAGTTAAATACCATAATGATAGACAGAGAGTGGTAGACCAAACAAATACCTGAAATATGCGAACGTAAATGAAGCAGTAGGCACATGTTACTGCTGCTCCATTTAAAGGATAATAGGGAACTTTTAACAAGAAGCTGGCAAACAGGAAGCCAACTTTAGCCTCATGGAGAAAATACGAGTCTCAGCAGCTTAAAGCAGTCGCTAAGAGCCAACAGTGAAAGGGTGAAACAAATAACTCACTCTGTAGGGATGTCGATAGCTACCCATTTACACCTCTACTCAGTTGTGGATTTTAAAGTTTGCCAGAGTGAGTGAGCCATGTTAGAAGATCCCCTCTCTCACTCATTTAAGGCAGAAGTGCCACACTTTATAGAAACACAAGATCCAGTTGTAAATTAACTTCTATAGCTCAGCTCATGTAATATTGAGATTTATCCCCATAGTTTACATTTTTGTGTTTGCTTTTATAGAGATGTTGCACTTCAGTTTAAATTCTTTATTTTATAATAAAATGACTTGTGCCAGTTATCCCCTCAGCAAGCACTGCTGTCTTTTAGAGGCAACAATAGAAATTACCCAAAAAAAGAAAAAAACTTCATGGAAATACACAAAAAAAAAAAATAATAATTTCAGATTCTTTTCTAATTTTCATACCTACTACTCCTGCTTATGGCCACTACATAGAGTAACAGGCACCAAGCAAATGTGACAAAATGCACATGTTCGTGTGCTTGCTGCTTAAAAAAAAGAAAACAAAAAAACATATCCTGTTCCAAATTGTCGTATGTCCTGCATCACAAGCAAAAACATCAGCATTTCAATACCAAGTAATTCAAAAAGATTTATCCGATTTCAAAGGGCCATATTTTTACAACTGCGAGGCGCCTAGGAACCAATCACATACCAATTGAAAGAGGGGGTCATAGAGTTTCTGACTGTCAGTATAGCAGTGAACCTCCGACAGCTCAGAGCATTTATCATACCAACAGTTCCAAGAAAAAGGTCACTAGCATCACCAGATCTCACGTTGTGTGACTTTTTTGTGGGGGTACATTAAGTTTCCAAAAGTGCAGTTAAAAATGGACTAAAAGACCATACGGATTGGCTTTTTTGAGTGTGTGGTATCTGACTAAAACACTGCCCCAAAAGGTCTTTTCTAAAGGGCATTATGAGACATGCCTTATACAGGTTTGCTGTTTAAAGGAATACTCTAGCTGATACACATCCCCAGTGGTTTACTCCAGCTAAAACACATACACAGCTGTTTTTTGACTTGCGATCACTGTCATACTAAGTCATGTTTGCACTAACTGACTTTAAGTAACTTGTCAAAATCTTGTTGGGGGTTGGTTTATCAACTCTGGCATGTGTAAAATACCCCCACACGTGAGAATTATTCTGCATTGAGACAGGCAAACTCATTCAGTCTTCTGGCTAGACTCTGACAGCAGCACCTGACACAGTGAAGGACCCAGCTGTTTTCCAGGCCAACGTGATTACAGAATGGAGAGGCTTGGATAATAATATTCAGAGGAGACGCCAGAATAATCATGAACACACACATCTACACACAGCACACATGGTCCTCTTTCTTTCACACAATCACTAAAAAATAAATAAATAAATAAATAATGAAATAAATTCTAAAATTAAAAAAAATAATAATAAAATAAAAACAGCATTAGACCCTGCTGAGGGTAAATATTCTTCTGCTAATGTAATTCCAAAATACACAGAGTTTAACAATTTTAATTATTAAATGGTCCCATAGCATCTGAACAACCCCAAAGGAGACCTCTTAAATCCCTTCACACATTTAATAGTCAAACAGACAAAATAAATAGGTGTTTTTACATATCCTCTGTTTTAGTTCTGTTTCTTTACTGCAGTATGTGGCATTTTGATACTCAGCTGCCAATCTACACAGCCTGTCTTGTGAAATTATTCAAGCCCTACTCAACACATGCAAATGGAATATGTAGAGAACATTCTAGAAAACAAGGACACACAGCAAATGCACTGCATCTTGTTCTAACTCACTTTAGCAAATGAAATATGCTAAATTTACAGCCAGTGTACCACTAAAATCCCACCCACTACTATACTGTGGTTTATTACAGCCATCACTCCACACGAACCAATGATGATTTGCTCCACTAAAAGTACCATAAATTCTCTGAGCTCACAAGGCAGTAAAATGATCAATATCACATCAGCATCAGCGTGCCTAGTGCCACAGTTTATAGATAATTCATATAATCAACAATCCTGTCTTGGCTTTTTTTGAAGTTCTGGTATGGTTTGTAAGAGAACATATGCTAAATGAAAGGATGCAAGTCTAAAGAGTATCTAGCATATCACCTGTGGATCACTTTTTGTATTACTCCCAAAAGGTACACAAATGTAGACCAAGCAGTAGGTGAGGTTAGCAAGATTCATGGCAGGTGGTTATGTAGCACAAATGAACCTCTGAAATGTGCCTGAAATGTCTGTAAAAGCTAATGAATATAATCCCTTGTGGCACAGGAGTTTCACAATGTTTACTGAGGAATGGAAGGTGCTCCAGAGCTGTAATCTCAAAACTCAAATCTACCTCAAACAGTTGAGAAAGGATCCTGGTTAATTAAATGATTACACTGCAATAATTTGCCCAGCCACACAAACATGTAAACATGGCCATTTTTATCTGAAAGTAACTTGTTAAAAATGTCAGAAAATCAGAAATGAAACAATAGGACAAAAACGAACTACTATTAATGAACTACAATAACAACAGAGATAAAACAAGAAACAAGCCACTCAAGTTTCATCGTCTTCATATCAAGCAAGGGGAACATTCCATAGAATGTCAGAACGGCTTTAGAATCAAGAAATGTTTTATCAAGGATGTCGATGGAAAGCTTACAAGTTTAACTGGTCTCAGTTTGAAGTCTCATCTCCAGTGTATGTATTCACATAAGGTTAATTCTCCTCTTACACTCCTGGAACCAACTACAGATGCATCTTCAATCATGGAAATCACTTCCCACACTCTCTGGACAGAGTACCACAACAACCTTGATTGCCTTAAAGAGATATTTACCTTTTTTGTCAGGCAAAGCCCAGGAGATGATGCGTCTCACCAGACAGCAGTTAAGCAGCACTTTCTTAGAGAGGCCATGGTTTCTGGGGAAGTGGCACAAGTCCTCCCTCCAGTAGGTTCTTTTGACTGGTGTGGACATAGTTATGCTCAGACTGTTCAAATACAAAACGGGGGGTGTTTGGATTACTGGAAATTCATTTTTTTTTCTTTCTAAGAAAATGTACTAAAAGGATGACTGACTGAGAAGAAGCACATAAAGTATCTCTTGTTGCTTTCTGGGATGCAAGTCTGCTGTCTCTAGGGTTGTTCGCCCTAACCTAAAAGTGTCTTTCTGCCATCTAGCCAGGGAGGCCTCACTCTGACAGAGATTTGATCATTTTACTCTCTGAGCACTTGCCCTATCTCTGAAAAGCTCAAAGAGAACCAAGCTGTATTTCATACTTCAAGAATGGAAACGCAGGACACTCCATTAACAATATTTACCCAAAACTGAAAGAGTGAAGTTCAATATGTATAAAACTAATGAAGTTTGGCATCAAGTAGAATTTTAACATATTATATATTAAAAGACAAGATTAATTTTTTGACTATTGTAATACTAAAACTGCAGTCAGACCACTTTAACAACATGACTTCTGTCTTTTCTAGGCAATTACATTTGTTTCTGCTAAGCCTTCATATTTTTACATCACTATATTAAGTATGAAGGCTCTTTATATTGGTATACTGCATTGGATGCTTCACATCTTCTAAATGTGACATCAATAGACAATGAATTCCCAGATAATTCAGCTAGATCATGCCCTTACCTTGTACGATAAGATGAGTGGGTTTATCTTCCCGGTTGGGTAACAGCACGGTCCTCAGATTTCAGTCAACTGACCGCTTTCCCTTTCTTCCAAGCGAGTGAAACGAGAGTGATGGCAAGAGAGGAGGAGGAGGAGAGAATGAGAGTGATTCCTTGTGACCAGATCGGCTGCCAATGGACTCAGCCCCTGTCCATCTCTTGCTGGAGTCAAGCGCGAGCAGTGCATCAACATTATCAGTGTCCCAGAGTGTCCACTGAGACAGCAGCATGATCTATTCACGTCAGTGGCAGCCACCTCACTCACCTTGTGAAGAATTACAGTCCAGAGTGCATACTCACAGGTCAGTGCCCATATCTATATTTTAGCATGAATGTTTACAGAATTGTCAAACATAAAAGCGTTCTCATACACAAATATACACAAAAAATGTATCAAAAAATTAACCCCATCAACATTTTAATACCATCTTTCCCTGTTCTCTCCCACTCACCCACATACACCACACACAGACAGACTCCCCTACTGCTCAGCTGCCATAATTAGCAACAGTAAGCCCCCACCCACCCTCTACCCCAACAGATTCACACAGCCTACTAAATCTGACCCTGACAACAGGCTAACAGACTGAAAAAGAAGCAAATCTCAGAAAAAATAAAGGTAGTTATTATTTAGCCAATCACTGCTTATGTAGGGTCCAATGAAAAACATAGTCTCTAAATGAAGAATCGAGCGCTTTAATCATATCCCCAGACCCTACCACAGCTAACTAGGCCCTAAAATTAGCCTAGTCGCCACTTTCAGATTTTTTTTTGTTAAATGCCTGGCAACTAATCCAGACTACCCCATATTTAATCACAGGCTGCAACAAGCCTAACTGTAACCCATGTTTGATAGGAATGAGACAGCTAGCAAGATAGCTAATCTGTGGGGGTAGCTATGCATTGCAAGCAAAAGCCATTTCCTTTGTGATCACACAGTCTGTAGAAAAAGTACTTTTAGGAAAGGACACTACTGAAACATAATGAAAATGTGGAACTGACAATGACGGTAGTTACTCCTTGTTCTTGTTGGAAAATAGCATGACAGCATGGTAAATGAAAAGCCAAAAGCAAAAGCAAAGAATGACTCCAGACAGTACAGTGAGCACACACTTCATCCAGCAGTCAGGACAGTGACCTTTCAATCAGATGACGAAAAAGACAATTAGTGAAGTGGAGGAAAGTACAGTATCAGAGTTGGTAGATATTTGCTTAAAAAAATATACATCAGACAAATGTTTAGATTTGACTGATATTTCAAATCTACATTTAACCCCTCACATGGCCAGGGCCCGCCGGAAGGCCCAAAGTTTTATTACACACTTCTATATCATAAGAACAGCTCAACCAGTTTGCACGGAAATCCCTGTAGTTACTGAATAATCAGTATGTAATAAGCCTGGGATTTAAACGGGTTAATGGTATATTTACTGCACATCTTCAAATAACTTGAATACCAATAACATTAAATAACACCTATTATCAGATCAGGACCACTTCTAATTTTCTTTGCACATGTAGACTGTTCTAATGTTGGCTGATCTCGCTTAGCATCCATATGCTGTTAAATCTCACTGTGCGAAATCAACACACTGGTCTTTGAGGAGGGTGTACTGGTCAATAACACTGGGTGGTACAATCCTAACACACAGCTGAGCCCAGTTCTGGCTCTTGCTGTGATAACACTGCACTATGCACCAGAATCCTGTGAAACAACCTTTTATTCGGAGTGTAAAAACCACATCCATGGCTGCGAGATCATGAAGAGAAAAGGTCTTAAAACAACTAGGTCTATTAAAATTTGTTGCCAATTAAGAAAATACGTAAACGGTTAACTGGACTGATTGAAACTGTAGCAGTAATAAAACTGCTAACCTTTGCATTTTGAAAATGCTATTGATCCAGTTTCTTCCTTTATTTAGAGTCAATTCAGCTCACACACACCTGTAGATAACAGCCTGCTCAGCAAGGTCTGTGTGTACTTCCTCAGAAACAGTCTGTATTCTTAATACATCAACTCACATAGTATCACACAGCATTCAAATTATCCTACTTTAAGGACCCCATGTCTGCCATTTATGCAAATCATTTGAATAAAAGCTGTTGTCACCAAGCATTTAAAAAAAAAATTGTTAATTTTAACAAGACTTTAGCTTAGGGTGGCTAATGCATCACTTGTTCATCACCAAAATACTGGTCTCCACACCATAATATCACAGAAAGGCCATGATTTGCCACTGTGTGCTATGTGAGTACACCAGCTAAAGTCAGTGTGTTCCTGTTGCCTTTGTCAGTAAATATTATTTCATCTATCTGCACCAACACTACAAAATCCACACAAAGTAAAACTGCTTCAAAGCTTTGTCCTAGTTTTCAAGGTCTCAAAGCTTAATGTGCTTGTGAATCAGTGGGAGTCAGCCCCCGTTTGGACTTCCAAAGTCATTGTAGTTGAGAGCGTGGCAGTTATGCGACAGGCGCTGCTGTGTTTGGACTCAGTGGGGCCAGACAGAGCGCTGTGAATGCAGGCCGACCGCAGCTCGAGCATTAACACTGTGACCTTGGCCCCATCAACAAAGCAGCTAATGGGAGAGAAGCTCATGAGAGCATGTCAAATAGACTCTGGTCTTTCACCGCAGCCATTCCAGGTGGCTTAATGTGGCATCTCAAGAAAATATTCATTAGTTTCCCTTTAATTAGATTCATGCTTAAATGCCTACATTGGTCGTTACGGGATTACAATACAGACATGAGACGGAGCTTTTCACAAATGCTGTGGTTTATGTTTATGTTTATCAGTGATGCTTAATGTTTCAGAATGCTATTTTTAGAGAAAGCACAAATGATGGCAGAGATGAGAACAGCGGGGAAAATAATTAGCAATATACTAGAAAGAATGTGCATACGTTAGGAAGCATACTGTGAGGAAAAACGTATAGGCCTGTTAGGTAACCATGTAGAAAATAACCATGGTAACTGGTTAAATCTGGCTACGTTATCTAGTAGTTTAGTGACAGTTCCTTGCACTGAAGTGGACGTGGGAGCAAGCGCAGTGATGGCATAGGAGTTTAAGCTTAATCTTTGTCCAAAAAATAAATAAATATACAAAAGCACAGTTCAGTAAAAGCTGTGGTTCTTGTACACTGTCATCTTTCATTTATCCACAAAACTGTAATTAAGCTGGTAAGAAAGAATGGAATTGCGGATGTCATGAACCATCTGAGTTTGTGGTCAACTGACCCGATGTTTTCTTCTCCATTTCACCTGAGGCTGCTGGAAAAGGCCTGTTTTCCCTGAGACTTGATTTTTACCAAATTGTAACATGTTTTTCCATTAACATGTTTTTCTGTAAAAACTGACGCTGTGGTCTGAGAACATCTTATATTGTACACCTTAACAAGAGAAGCTTTTTGTACAGACATGATATCCATCTACACCAAACACACTCAACCAGCTCAGCCATTTATAGAAAAATCGTATGTAGCCTGGGTACAATACGTGTGATAAAGCAGGACATCACATCACCCAACATGTTTAAAAGTTCAGCTATGTTGTATGTCGTTCTCTTACTCCAATTCTTTTGAGGAGTGGGTGAACATGCCCCTCTATAACGTTATTAGGCTCAGGGCGGCGCCCCTGGACATAGATACCATCAGGATCCCATGGCTAAGAAGAGGGCTAAGAAGCCCTTCTGTCTGTTGATGGCTTTAAGCCAACTATGGTGTCTTTTTGGTTTCCGTTTTGGAACTTTGTAAAACCTTAAATCATGGTTTTTAACTTTATTTGCCCTGCAACGCACCACTGAACTGCTTTTTGGTATATTTAATATTTTAGTTTAAAACCAATAGAGAAGTGTGCAATGCAAATCAATGGTAAGTGCAGAGTTGTCTGCCCCCACCGTGTGGGCGTGGCCTAAGTGTGCTCTGTCTTAACTAGTCTAGTTTTAGTGCATTTTTGACGGTGCTCACCTGAAAAAATAGGAATAAAATGATGAGACAGAAGATACAGGCAGAGAATTTGTAGAGAGAATTGCCACTCAGTAGTGTCGTCCAGGTTTGTCAAACACTAGAGAGCGCTCCAGCGAGTCCGAAAATATTAAAAGAGATCTGTTATTTTCCTTTTTCTTTTCTATACTCTGCTAAAGAAAAAAAAAACATTAAGTGTTTCTGTTGGTTCCTGACAGTTTTGTAATGTGTTTTGGCTTTTTTGATAGGTTGATATCACAGTGTTAAGGATCATGATAGTTTTACAGGTGTCCAACAGCTGATTCTAAATACACTTGATGGTTTCCTAATGGGATCTAAACGGTGTCCTACAGGAAACTAGTGGTCTCTATCTCTAAACCATTAAGCCAATTCCCATTAGAAAGCAAAACCATTAGGTTTTAATCCTAATGCTGTACAACGGCCCGTTTACAGCAGCAACGGATCCTCTACATTGTTCTTGAAAAATACCTATTTTATAGGTGAAAGGTGGAAAAACAAAAGAACAAATTATTTTGTATGTAACGACACAGCAAAGCTAAATGAATTAGTTACAGTGTAAAATGTAAAACCACAACAAAATCTGATATTATCAAGCACACAAACAGCCCAGTTATCAGCCCTGTTAGTCACGCACAGTCCTGAAGCTCAACACAGCAAAACAGCACTGAGCATGTACATGAGACCAGCATAGTTTCTCTCTCTATTCACTAAGTTAAAACAGAGCTAGCTGAAGAGCAGACACCCTATTTTGAGTTGGTGTTAGTAGTTTATTTACTCACCATGCTAAGCTATTTACAGGAAATATATAATTTACAGAAAACTGCCTTTTTAGATGATCTTAGTGAGGTTTCTATATTTTTGACTTTTTGGGTTCTGGCTGACCCTCAACCCTGTAGTGCAGTCTCCACTATCTATTTTCTTTAAAGGAAGTGATGTAATGTTAGATGGGAAGCGCAAGTATGGTCAAGCTATCTACTCAAGACAAAGCAACAAGATTTGTTGCCAGCTTTTCTTTGTCATCGACATTGTCAATTTAATCAACTACTTGTGGCAGCCCTAGTCAAAATCCATAGTATGTTACAGAGGGTCAAATATGCAAATTCAAAACAAGTTTGCCAAAGAAGGTAATTTGCCAAAACAGATAAGTTAGGTAACTATTTTGATTTCTAACAAATATGGTGATTTAATTCCACCGAAAACTACGTCTTTTTCCATTGAGCTTATTATGAAATATACTTAACCTATCATGGTTGATCGTATTTTGTCTGTACAATCCATCATGATCCATTGTATTTTATTGTATTTTGCTTATTAAGCTTTGCCCTCCACCACTGTCCAACAGAGTTATACACAAACACACACACACACACACACACACACACACACACATATGCAAACACTGACATCTTTTCCTACTTTCATTCCCTGAGGGCGACTATCAGTCGATGTGGAGGAATGTCCACATTAATTATTCAGCTAATGTGCCGGGTAAGAGGAGATAACAAGCAGCACTTTAGCAGTCAGCCCTCCACAACATCCTGATACAGACCAAGCCTGGGTGATATAGATTTCCTCTAAGTAAGGCTTTGTTACATTGCTAGGCAGAGCGAAAGACAATGCACTTAGGCGTTCTAACGTTTCCTTCACCTTTTAAACCTAACTTCAGCCAATTAGCTAGCTTCTACTTGCTCTGTGGCTCAACTACATCTGCAAGGTGTTAGGAACTAACAGTCCTGCTACATACAGACAGCAGATTCCGTTTACAGAGTAGACTCTTTTTGGATTCTTGAGCTGAAATACACACTAAAAGGTCATTAATGAAGGATATGATAATGTGTGATTTTGCCATGAGTAGGTTTTTGTTGGCTATAAAGCATCGAGCCAACATTTACATGCATTTAAACAGTTCAGCCACTGGATGGCAGTATTGCACACAATGACAGAACAAAGCCATGCACACTGGTTGTGACTTGAGTTCATGGCCCTATTTGCATGACAGATTGATTTATCCTTAAGCATAAAGAATCACTCAGAAGAAAAAGTCAAATTATAGCAAGCAAATGCTTCCTTAGGAAATGCTAATGTAAGCTGTGTATAGAGAAAAAAAGAATCAAAACTAAAAACACCACACAGTTTCAGCACCATACCATCAGATGCAGTTTGGATTTAAGATTAAGCCTCTAGGCTAATGTCACTCAAGTACAAAACTGATTGTTGACTATAAAAGTACATTATATATTTCTAGTACAGACATAAAAAGGTACATTTAAAAGGTAAAAAGTGCATATACTACTACTAAAAATGTAACCTAATAAAATATTAAACAAAAACACACCCGAGTGCCCCAGACCAGCACAATTTGTTTTTACAAGTGTACTGGTAAAACGAAAACACTGCTTTTTCCATAGCCAATTTTTTGATGAGTATAGACAAAGGCCTTGGACTTAAGCAGAAGTGACTGTTACATTCATCCATGGAATGCTGTTAGACACCCAGGTCTCATGTACTTCTGAGTAGCATTAAGGCAGTGGTTCCCCACCCTGGTCTCGAAACATGAATGCCCTGCACGAATGGAACAGCAAAAACACTGAAATGTCCAGGACTTTGGGAATCTGGCCATTAAGGTATAACTTTATGCTAAAGCTTTGTCCAAGTCTGTGTGCTGAAAAGTGTGTGCGCTAGTCATTTTTTACTGTCGTTATGTTCCTACGATGCTGAAAAGCAATTATTCTATTAAATTTATTCAGGAGAAAAAGATAGGATACTACTTGTGGCAAGTAAAATGGAGGAAATTTTCATTTAATTGTGATAGCATACTGAGCACTAAGTTAAATAACAAAATGAAACGGTACACAAGTTAACCTCATAAGATGAGTAACCAGTGCATCAGACGGATTTAAAATTAAATCTCTAACCTAATGTCATTTTGAACTGCGGCAGAACTGCAGTTTCACAAGCGTATTAGTAAATACTACTACCATACCAACCACAGCACCAAACTGTTGAAAAGTGATGTGAGCACGAAGTGTACAAGCTAATGCGCTAGTTGGGTTATACGCTTACAAAGACTGTGCTTTTCCCCTGTACTCAACACTGAGGTAAAGATGAAGTGATCTGCCCTAATTGGGGTCTTGTTTATTTTTTATTACACTTCATTAAATATAAGCAGTTTGTGTAAAGCCCTGTGCATTGCTCATGCATATTAAAGTGAGAGCCTCATCTCAAATTGCTGTATTGTTATTTCCCCAACATCCCTGGTTTCACAGCGCAAACATTCCAACCGTCATATTTCGGAACAACCACATGTATGTGCAACTAGTCACACCATCAATCTACATCACTGACCTACATTACTTCATACATGTGACGCAATTATATTCCACGTCCTAACTTGTTTAATTTTGATTGGAGATCTGGTACACTGTTTCCTACATCATGCCAACTTTACTTAGGTTTTGCACGTTAACTACCAGCTTAAAAAAATAAATAAATAAATGATTACAGGTTTGTTGCTGAACACAGTTCAGTATTTTTTTCTATTTTACTGAAAATGCTGTACTTGAGTGACATTTAAATTATATCTGAAAAATAATCACAGAAACCACAAGATCCAGCAACAAGTAGGATACAACACTTCTGTACCCAAAGCCTGTTTGCAGGTCTTTGCATTTTACTGCATTTCCAAAATGGGCATATCAGAAAGTTTAACAGCACCTCTGGACAGCAGATTTAGGAAAACTTGGCACAAAAGAAATAAAAAATGCTCTATTTTTCAGTATTGTGCTATTGTATTCAGAATCTGATAAGAACTCTTTAGATTCTTGGTACTTGGTACATTCTTTATTCCTTTGCAAAGATCTTTTGTGATCAACAGCATCACTGAATAACTCCACAGCTCTGATATATTTAGATGACAGAGTTACATCAGTAGCCAAGTTTGATCTGCTACACCTGTTTGTGCGCCTGTCTTGAGATTTTGTCATGTCTTTGATCTCACAGCAGTCAGTGCACTCGTTCTGCGGTCATGAATTAGTTGTGGTAACTGGAACTTATTAAAGCAAAAATACAGACGCATTTTAATTTGCCTTGACTTAATAAAGGGCTTCAGAACACCAACACAGAAAGAATAAGATTCTGTAAATATTACCATACCATTTTCCAATTCAGTCAGTAAGACAAACAAATGATTAGCTTCTGAGTCAGTCATTTAGTGCAAGTAGTCATAATACAACCTGGCATCTCTAAAATGGCAATGGGAGATGGCAAAACTATCTTTTATGTACATCGTAATAAGATTCAGTTCCAAGTAATTTTGATCTGTTATCTATCTGTTAGCCATGAAAAGTTCACATGATGTAAAGGGAAACTAGTATTTTTAAATGGTGTGAAAAGTTATGAGGATATGACAATATATAGGAAATAATTTCATATATGGATCCAAAGTATAGAATTCACTAACAAACCGAAGCAACTGTACAGAAGACAAATGGCACACAGATATCCCACAAGGGGGGAGTCAATCTTTTAGCAAATGTTAAATGCGATATAAACTGTTGCTAATGTTTCGTTGTGCTTACCATGCTAAAATGCTCTTTAAAGCGCTGGTGAAGTAGGTAGTTGAGCCATACTAGCTGGCACAGTCCCCGACTAATCAATGAGGGAGTGAATATGTGGCATAAACAAGCCTGGCAGGGGATTCTAAACATGAAAGCCTGTCCATTCTCCTTTTGGCCCAGAGCAAGTATAAACAAACGCCTTCTGTTGGCTCTATCTTGGAAGTTTATTTCTGACTCGGGCCATGTCCCTCCACCGCTCACGCCTGGCTTAGCTCCGACGGCAGGCGGCCATCCTTGGCAGATGCTTGCCACCCCAGCTCCCAAAGGGGAGAAAAAAGAAAGACTGGCCCTGCAGCAAACAAAACATGGAGGGAAAAGCCCGAGAGACAAATGGGAAGTGCTTGTGGCAATTAATCCCCAGTTTTCTAAGTGGGAAGAAATGGATTCAGAGGTTTTAAGCAAGAGTATTTGGTGTAGACATTTTTAATAGAGCTTTATTTATTTATTTATTTTTAATACTGTTTGTGTACACGCAAGCCTATACTGTATGGTTACAACTGCCACAATAGTCCAGTAAATTAACTTCAATCTAAGGAGTAGCAATAATACTGTTATTGTGATTAATTACATCACAATATCAGAACATTTTCTGAGAGTATCAGGGATATTGTCAGACAAGTATCTGGTCTGATGTTAGACTACCATCTTATTTTACTTATTTTTAGCAATTGTTCATTTATTTTTTCCTTGATAAACAGATAATTTTTGTTAAATGTGAATTAACAAATTAACTTCCCAAAATAGGCTTGGATTTTTTCGACCATAAAAATAGACCTCAGAAAATCTTCTTTATGTTATGCCATGAAAATGTTTTTAGTATTGTGATGTGCCATTTTGGCCACCCATAATTTGGGTACGACTATACTGAGCTTTAAAAATCCATTTGAGCATAGGCAGGCATCACTTGGCATCTACGATTTGGCCTAGTTACTGGGGCAAGGAAGTTTCTGACATGAACAAAGTTTCAAATTGATTTATATGTCCATGCTTCTCACTGTGGACCTCCGAGCATCAACTCAAAATTCAGAAGCATCAGAGCTTCTTTCCGAAACAGAAACATCCATTTTGTGACAGATCCAGGGCATGGTATTCATTATTACTTTGAACTGAAGATGCACACAGTGCCATTGAAGGCTGTCAGCATCTGCCCATGGTCAGCTGTTTCACTGACTCCATCATTTTATCAAACATTATGACCCTACAAGTGCAGCAGACCTGGGGCTTTCCTGCCTGCAAGCCATTTATTGAGTTACTTTTACAAGTTACAGCTTGTACTTGTGAGGAAAAATCAAGTCAGCCACATCAAACATAATTAAAAAACAACCAACCAATCTTTCTTACCTTAGGTAGATACTTTAATCACCATCTTAGCAAAGCCATAATTACCTGCTTGAAGGCATCCAGCATTCTTTAATTAAGTGCTGCACTAAGACACAATTTTATCTCTAACATATCTCCCATCCTACAAGTAAATAGCACAAACTGGCTAAATCGGGCCTTACTTATCATGCACCACTTTAAATGCCAAACAATAAAATGATATTGTCAGCTTTGTAGCAATACACATCTGTCCGGGTTCAGTAAGACTTATTCTGTCAGGATGTGACCTGATTTTCAATATTTTATGTATGTCCATGTCATTAGTCTACACAGCTCATTACACGGATTGGTTTGGATCTGAAAAATACAACGTTTACTTCAAAACAAAAGTCTGTGAACTAGCATGTCCTTGTGAAAAACGGTGGTCTTATAAGACAGTACAGCTGAGCTATAAACAATAAAGATTGGGAAGCACAAAATGCGTAGTTTTGATAAAGGGGATTTACTAAAGATGATGTAAATGACGGATCCTCAGAAGAGATCAAGGGGAATACAGATTTAAATTTTTATACAATATTTTGAATGTGTTGACTTAATTTTCAGGGAGAACAAATCAGTTTATTCACACCAGCAAATGAACACTACATTTAAAAGATTAAGGCAGTCAGTCAACTTCAAAGAACTGCTCAAGTTTTATTATACACCAGCATGTCTAAATGCAAAGTGATGCCAAACTATGCCATTGAACGGTATTGAACATTTCCTCCTTGTAACACTTGACACAAATCCAGGAGATCATGGGAGCTCAAGCTTAATTTGTCAAAAGAACAATTTATTTCAATAAAGCAAAGTGCAAGGCAATACAATGCAAAGTGCAGTAAATGAGAGGAAGGGAAGCCATGGTGTCTGAAGTGGCATAGCTGGATGCCATTTGTTTGAGGCTATTTTGCCCGATGTCACGCTGTATGAGAGCTAAGATATGACTGTGTTATTCCCAAGATCTAAAGCTGTTTTATCTGATGATTGAATCCTGACACTGTGGTCTTAAGATGTCCTAACACATACACAGTAACATATGAGGCTTTTTCTACAGCCATGATCTCACACTGCCAAAAAGGCATGCTGTGGCACCCCAAATCCTGCCCTGAGTGCATTAAACCAGCACAGCTGAACAGTTTTTGGAACATTTCTAGTCAAGGTCATCTACACTAGATAGAATAAATGTGGTATTAAAGAAGAATGTGTCACCCAGCACGTTTTAAAAAAAACTTATCCTCATGCGTGGGAACACTGCTGTCTTGCTATGGTTTGTACAAAATCAAACAAATAAATGAACAGAGTGTTTTTAAACTGGCGGTAAAATTAGTTTGTCACAGGGGCTGTTACCACATTAACTCTGTCAATCAGGCACAACGCTACAACCACTACTTTGAAATTAATCTTACCAACTCTGCACATCATGTGGTTGGTCATCCATCAATTTGTGCTACAGTTACACTGTGTGCTCTTTTTCAAGCACAAGCACATGCAGCCATTTTGCCTTTCTTTTCCTTTAATATACATTATTCCAGGCCTTTCAAACACCCTTATGGTACAGTAGTGTAAATTTATGGTGAGAGGCACCTGAATGTATGCCAAAACACAAACAGCAGGCTGTATTTGCAAAACAAAGTGTGAATATTAATGATGTTTTTCATTGATTACTGTGGGGTAGCATTCATTTACAGATCATTAGTAAAGAACTCCATGTGCAATAGATTTGATCCCAAACCAACAACAAGAGGCAGAAATGTAAATGAAGTCAGCATGCTGGGCTAGGAATTGACAAACAGCCCACTAGCAAACAGCAGAACTTTTCTCCACTTTAAAGTCTCACCATTAGAAAAGCGAGTGTGTAGCATTTTCTGCAAATCACTGACACTGTGGTCAGCTAACAAAATGTAAAATACTCTTTCACTCATCTATCTTGCAGGCCTTTAAATATTGAATACTGCTCCGCTCAGCAGACTTGATCTGTTCTATATGTAAATGTGTCTGTACAAAAAAGGTTAGCAGTCAGCAAAGCAACACGGATTACATTTTCAACTGAATAGAAAAAAAATCCTCATGGCTTCCAAATCCTCTCTTTGAGAATCAAGTAACTTGCAAAGTAAGGTTGCTACCTACATTATCTTAATGCACACCCACTTCTATTTGAGGGAATCTGTTCAGTCAGTGTGACCACCACAATGCAGGGTTCTCTAAATAAGCATGCCTATTATTTAACTTGTGTAGCTGGGACTCCCATAAACCATTTTTATTTGGGCCTTACAGCTAAAGCTGACTTTTAGCAAGCTTGTGCTTCTCCAACTTAAAAACAGGCCCTACAACTGGGATGAAGAACCACTGCACTGAGTGGTATGGCGTAAAATTAAACTCAACAAGAAAAAAGCTGAAATTATCAGATGTGTTTTCAGACATTCTGATAAAACAAAAGACAGGAAACAAACCGTCCTGTATAATATGTTGCTGCACAGCAGTTGAGTACACAGTCCACATGACAGCATCTAAAACAGCACTTCGGGTGTAAAGAACACTGATCAGCTGAATGTTTCAAACCAACTACACAGTTCATTAGAAAACATAGCATAATTAGTCCTGGTTGCGGATTTGGTGCAATGTTGTATGTAAAATGCTTAATGTGAATCACTGTACTCAACTTTTCATAGTATATTTACTATTTCATAGTATTTTAAACATGATTCTAGTTTGTTTTGTTTGTTCCAACTTCCATCATACCTCACAGAAAATACAGTGATACAAACTGTGTATCATGAAAATGTCTAAGTAGGCCATCAATACATTTCTGCCATGTCACCCACCCCCACAACATATTGATTTGGCTCAGAAAAACAAATTTTATTTCAAAAGGACTGCAAAGTCCATGTCTTTGTGAAAAATAATGATTTTATACACTGTACAAAAACAGAAAAGGTGCACCCAGATGCCTAGTTTATCACAGATAGATAGATAGATAGATAGATAGACAGACAGACAGACAGACAGATAGATAGATAGATAGACAGACTCAGTCACAAAAGTAGAGATAAATAATAGAATAAAATATACTAAAATTAAGAATAATGTGCAGTACAAAAATACAAAGTAACTGCATGAATACTATGCAGGAGACAATGCGGTGGTCCCTCCATTGAATGAACTACTGACTACGGACTGTAGCAATAAATGTCAACAGTTGTACAGTTTAACTTTAACAATTTGACATTTATTGCGCTTTCCATCAAACACGGCAAATGTGAGAGTATCGAAAGAGACTGATTGGGACATCAGTGATCGTTTTAAATTTCAATACACTGTCTTGAACGCTCATTTTTCAGATTCTTGTACACTGTACTAAAATGGTCACATCCTTACGCATCTCACACCTTTGAAGCTATTAAGTCTTGCCATGATAAGGACAGGACTGTAAACAAACTTCAGAAATTTCATGCTTTCTAGACAAATGTAGCCTAACTCACTTTTACTGGTGGTGCGATGCACTAATAATAACGAACAACCAACCTAGTGGTAAGATTTACAGATACAGTATTCAATTCATCTGGGGAAACAAAACAAATTAGCACATTAGCAGGTTCAAGTCCTAACACAAGACTTACACAGCATTCCCTTACTGAGAAAACAAAATTGCTCACATCAATCTTGATTGCACTGCTTGTTTTTAAATGAGCTGAATGACCACATCATAAGGGTTATTTATTACAAGCTGCACATAGGGGTAAATGTGATTAAATCCCTAAGCAGCAATTCCCAAGTTGTTTTTCCCCAGTTTAACCTTGTTTACCTGGTCATTTCACACAGAATACCATGGACATTTCATTATAGGGGAAAAGGTAATCAATAATACATGGCAAAAACGTAATACAAATTAAATTAGCCTGCAGCTGAGTAAAAACAGCTTTATATGGATGCAATTATGCCCATACTTAGTGTGCTTTCATTACTGCAAAACAGAGAGTAACCTATGCAGGGGTGATGAGAATTTTGCTGTTTTCCAAGCATTGAGCAAATCACCAAGGTGCTTGAGGCAAGTCTAGAGGCATGATGCTCCATTTGGAGAAGTGCCAGGATGAATAAAATAGCAGGACATAATACAGCAGCAAACCTGAGTTGTGTTCGATTTAACTTTACTATGTTTTCAATCTTTCTCATCCTCCATTAAACAGACCGGCTAAGGACCACCAGCCACTTGATTAGGCCCCATTAGCAAGCAAGGGCAGAACTGGCCACAGTACATCATGAGGAAAACAAGGGCACATACACTACAAAACACATTTATCAATGTAGATAAGACATTCAGTATAAAAAGGGGGGAAAAAAAAATACGTGCCATTTTTTTTTGCCCTCTGTTATCAGCAGGACATGTCAACAGTTAGCTCATTATACGCCACAGGGTACACGCCATACCCAAATGCAAGTGCTTGCTCATGTCATGTAAGAAATTAACCTACATGTTCAAATTTAAGTGTTCATTTAGTTAGCGTTATGGGTGGGCAATATGATTATTATGATAATAATAATAATAATTTGTCTGTTCCACCCCATAAAGCTTCAGAAAAACTGAATATCAAGCTGCATGCCATGTATCAAAATCTTTGTGCATCCTGATTTTATATTTTACCCATATCGCCCACCACAATCGGGGCAAACACACAACCCTGAAACCATTGAGTGGAAATCAACTAAAGCTACGCTAGCTTACGCCTCATGCTTAGGAACACAGCCCCCTTTAAAAGCTTAGGTTGTTATCAGTGAAAGCCAAGAATGAGCATTATTTCACTCTTTGGCACCAGGTCCCTGCCAAACTTCCCACCAAGACCCATCCTGACCTCCTGGTAACCACTTTTACAGAACAGGATAATTTCTTCTTTTCAGTTCCAAAAAATCTCTGGCATTCACCATTGGCTGCCACTGCAGGTGAGTGCCCTTTAGTAGGGAAGGCTAAAGGGAAGCACTTTAGGTGTTTAGACAGTCTTTCAAGTAACATTACAACTTACTAAATCCTTTCATAATTGTGTCTAATCAAAATGATCCAGTTTCCCCAGATGTGGATGCCTAGGTGTTGGACTAAACAGCCGTGCCAATAATAAATTACATTTGTAGTTTTAGGAATAGTCTGGATCTGGGAACCTGGGCCTTTTAGTGCCACGAGCAGTTTAATAGGTAAACTGCGGGAGTAAACAACAGATGAGAAAAAGGCTTACAATGAAATTTAACTGGCTAAAGAGGTGGCCAACAAGTCCATACCAAAAGAACAAACCCCAGGCAAAAATCTGAACCAACATAATGACACTTGGCTTCAATGGTAGCTTTAAAGACTGCCTCAGTTGTGGCTAAAGAAAACAAAACGCCGCCGAGAAGCATCAAGCTGTAACAGTAAAACCAAGAAACTCTTTTGCCAAAGTATCTCAGGTGGACTGAACAGAGGAAAAATATTATTGGTCTGTCTGTAACTTAAAACGCCACAAAGCCCCTTCAAGACTTAATAACGCTATGTATGTTACAGAAAATCAGCTCCAGAGACTCAGACACGGTGTAAATAAAACGCCACAACATTCCAGCACAGTGACTGAAGAAAACGGCAAAAGTACAAACATGACAACTTCGACTGTGAGAGTGAGGCGAATATTATGGCAAAACAAGCTTCCAAGCCATTCGGGAGACGCGTTCATGCACCTTTGGTCCTACCGCTCGACGAGCTCGACGCGTCCACACGGGCAGAGATGCTGTCCAGTTTCTTTGACTCCATCTCCACAGCTGCTCCGCTCCTACCGCTCCTCATCGCACACTGACTGTCTGACTGACTGACTGACCGTTGGGGTGGAGGCTGTTGCTCGCGCGCTCCTTCTCCAACTTCGCGATATGCTGACGCACGGCTGGCGCGCGCCTCCAGTTTCGCACGCTCGCGCAAAACTTCCCGCCAGTTTTCGGGTGTCTGACTTTTACTGAAGACCAGAACAGCTTACTTCATCATTACCGCTCCTGTCTGAGAAAGTTCTCGGCTTCCTTTCAAAAAAATCACCTGCTCATGTCAGCTGAGTAACGTAAGAGCCAGTGAGGTTCAGGTATGACCCAAAGTATGTAGACACCATAATAAAATATTGCTGTAGATCTCGTTCTGAAACCAAGACCATTAATATGGAGTTGGTTCCCCTTTTGCTGCTAACGGCCTCCATTCTCTGTTTGAGAAGATTTATCTTAGTGTCTCGCCGTCGACCCCTTGAACTGATGAAGTTGAAGGCTTCTGCTCCACCATTTGTCTGCACCATTTTAGAAAAACCGCCATGGTACTTACCCAACTTGATCTGTCCACGAACCCTTTGAATCTTTAACAGCTCTGTTAGCAGTTTCCAAGGCTTGTGTAGTCGTCAAAGCTTCAGCAGTTTCAGCTAACAATCTTCTTTGAATTCACTCTATATTGAATACACACACACCCATATTTAGCATTTGCAATAGAGAATAGATATTCTTATTGGTGTTAAATTTCTGTCTTAAAACAATGTCCTACCATACTCAAGCTTTGCTTGATATAGGCCTTATGGGACACTCCACTCCAGACAATGGCTGACTTTCCTAAAGCCCAGGAATCTCACCTTCATCGCCAAAATATGCGATATCTTAGTGTTTAAAGTCATCAGACACAGAACAGGCAGTCCAGTTAACCATTTACTGAGGATGGCCAGGACTGCAATAGATCCATACATCGTGCGAATACGAAACCCACGTGGCTAAGCAAGCAAACAAACAGCTTTTGCCTTCCAAAGTGTGTCCCCAGAAGTGAGCTGCTTAGGCATGAGATAACCATTTGAAATATTTCTGTCTGATTACAGTCCAACGGTAAAGGCACACCTGAGCTGTTTTAGATCACTGCGTGACCTTGTCCTCTTCTAGAGAGACTGGACTGCTTGTCATTTTTTATCCACAGGCTCTACCATCACTTTAAGCTTCAAAGTAAATGTTTATCTACAATAGTGGACAAAATGATGTGATAAAGCTGTGACTAGAAGGGAAATAGCTGAACCCAGTTATTAGAAGGGTATCCAGATCCTTTTGTATGTAGTGTATCATTCAACATTGTAAATGTTTGAGAGTGCCTCAAATATATTGAGCATTCAGATTGCGATGCCTGAGGCAAGAAACATGAACTCTCCCAAACAGTGTGGAGCCCACACACATACTTTCTGAAAACTGTGTAAAATGCTGCTAAATTCCTAGCACTGACTCTCTGAGCACATTATGTAGGGAATAAACAGTTTTAGTTCTGGCAGAAAAAACAGTCAAAATGGCAGTAAGAACTAAAGGACCATATCTTACATTATTCTTGTATTTTATTCTTTTTCCCCAGAGGTCTACTTAAAACATTTGTGACACTTAATGTACCAAAAACAGTCATAATTCATTTTTACATGACATTTTTTTGTCTTCCCTTAATTCCATAGAATAAAACAGGCTGTTTTTGTTACTATGCCTCTAAGGCTGAGATACGTAAATGAGCTCTGTTCTGATTGGTTGACCTCAAAAAGCAATCCAGGTTGAAACACAATTTATAACTTCATGAGTGGGGATAAGCTGCATGTACAATTACAGACTGTTGTTATGCACAATTTGTCAGTCACCCTCTACCCCATGCATCTTTGGTTAATTTCTGACCACAGGATCGCTGTTAACCAGACATTACTTGGGTGGTGGACCATTCTCAGCACAGCAGTGACATTGATATGGTAGTCTGTGGGGGGCTGGTATGAAGGAACCATGTTACACATGTTAGCATCAGTGTTAGGTCAGCCACCATCTCCAGCCAAGGACAGTTTTATGGTCAAAAAGTGACTGATGGAGGGTTAGAGGACAACAACAAAAATGGATACACAAGGTTTTGTCCCTAGAGCAACGTTATACAGTAATACAGTGACCAGTTCCGTATTTTATACCTATATACACATTTACACATAGCAAATGGGCATATGGAGTCTATTGCTTGTCTAAGCTCTAAGCTGTCGACTCTGTTATTGTTAATCTTCAGCAGTGGCACAGTGTCCTCTGTGGCATATTTTTAAACAAATATAAATATAATCATCATTTCACAGTAATGGCTTGATGACACCATCAAAAGATCTCTCGCACTGTAACTGCAAAACTTCAAGACAAACAATGTCAGCAATGGCTTCTATTTCCCAAGAGATACTTCTTTGTTGCCTGGTATCTCAATACAGTATGTACTTGCTCAGAGAGAAGCTGTGTGGCGAATGAAAGGGATACAGAGAATAAGGAACACTGTGCTGTGCATCTGCCAGATGGGCCATTTCTGTTCCTCTTCCAGAATCTGTTAGTTTATTCCAGTGCCATGGAGATCTCGTGACAGTTATGGAAAATCATTCTGTGCACTGGAGCACCTCTGCTAAACCATGCATGAGTTCAGATACAGTCAACTATGATAGCTGAATAAATGAAATAATTAAGGATATTATTAGAATTTTAAAGCCAAAGTTATGTGCACTGATAGATTCCACACTGACAGAATCTTTTTGCATATTTAAGGTCCAATACAAATCAATTACCACATGCTCTGTAATGAAAAACTGATAGCAAGTCTTTTTTAGGCCAATTAGCCCACCACTCTGAGAGCTCTGAACAAGCTGAATTAAGGAATCTTCTTAAAGAAGGACTGTGAAATAAGTTGAACTGATTTAAGGGCAACTGTGATTCCTTTAACTCCACTGCACTTGCTTAACTATAGCCCCTAGCCTCAGTTTCACTTAATTGTCTGCTGGTCACACTCCAGCCTAGAGGTTGAAGCTAGAGTCTCAGCAATACACTGTGACAGCCATATGTGACTAAAAGCTGCTTTATGCACCTAAAAAAACTTACATCCACAAACACAAACGTGTATTGCAGTGTATGGTGGAATGGTGGAGAGACGACAGGGCAGCAGAACTGAAAGTGTTACAAGGTATAAAAATGATGCAATGATGCTTGGAATCATCACCTTGACCTGGCTGATGCAATAGCTTCATTCTATCATTACTATCTTCGTGCCCAGTGGTTTTTGTGTTATTTCGTGTTTTATTACCAAATAAGAAAAAAAAAGGCACAATTTTTACATGACCATTTTCCACTCTGTATCTCTTAACATGGTGTTTTTGTTATTGTGCCTTTAAGACACATGTAAATGACCTGTTCTGACTGCCTGCCCTCTATTGTTCCGTATTCAAAAAGCAATATAGGCTGAAACACTCCTTATAACTTTCCTTAACCTTATAACTATCAGTGGGTGGAGCTAAACTGCAGATATTTGTAGTTGAGCTGGTTTTAGTGACATCACAAAAACAATGAATTCAAAATGAACTATTTTTTAATTGTTTCCATATATGTGCTGTATGGACTGAGGAGTGAAAGGTACTTTTTGAAACTTTAACAATGTTTATATACAGTTGTATGCAACATTTGAACATGTCTGGTCAAATAACATTTTGTTGATTTTGTAAGTGAAAAGGAGTTAACACATCCTCCAAACTTAAACGTGATACTTTTCTACATATTCCTATTTAATTGTTAAATATATTGAAAATAATCTGTAAAATGTTCCATAACCTTTGTGCAGGCCATCTTTTATGTTTTTTCCCTCCATATGTTATATGCAGCAAATAAACAGTAATTGTTGTGTGCAGAAGTGTGTTCTCTGTAGATGTCTCTGTAAATGTTTTTCACCTAGAAAATCAACAAAACATCTCAATTGTCCAAGGACACCCAAACTTTTGCATATGAATGTACTTTATTTCCTTCAAGCTGGTTAGCTTGTATCAGCCACCATGTCTCTTCAAGCTATCATAAACAAAGTCACCGGGCAGCTAAACGTGCTTGGAGGAGAATGCTAACTGCCAATTCTGTTCTGTCAGCTAACAGATGTTTGTGTTGGCTAGCCTCATGGTAAGTGATTGGGGAAGTGAAGGCCATCTTACCCTCCCGGAGAGAATGAGGCCAATTATGCTCTCTAGGACTCCCAGCCACAGATGGCTGTGGCATCACCAGGGATCAAACTCGGGTAAATTCATTATATTTATTTTTTTATTGTATGGGTCCTAACAGTTTTTGAGTGGGCACAGTGCAAGACCAATTCAGAGTCAGCCAGTCTCCACAGACAGGTGAAAATATTTTGGTTTCCATCATCACCCACTTGTTTTGCTCCTGTTGTCTTAGGCACATAGGCTACATGAGATGACAAACAGAAAATGCAACCATTCTCTTCTTTTCTTGTTAGGAACGACACATCCATTGTGACTGACAGAAGAAAACAATCCAGTGTACTGATGCAACATACTGACAATTGGAGGAGCACTGAACGAACTAGCAGAATGAGGAAACTGGGGTGATTTTGTGGAGGTGCAGTCAACTCAGACAGCTGCAAATGTGTCATTATGGGAGTAGAAAAGGGACAGAAATACACAGCCCAGGTAGAAATACAGCCTTTGGATATGAAATATTACACAGTATTACACAGTATGAAGAATGTCAAAATCTACAGCCCTTCTCATCCCCAATCCTGTGTTTACACTTTTGCCCAAATAGCCATCTGCAAAGTTCAGAGGTTATGATATTCCTGCTCAGGTTACCTGCCTGCTTTGCCACATACAGACCTATATGAAGAGCTTATTTGGATGCTATTTGCAGACGTCTGCCACTAAAATACAGAGATGATGAATTTTCTGAACCACTAAATGTGCAGTGCTGCTACAAGCAATACACAATGGCATGCTGCAAAACTGCATATCAACAGGCTGGATAAAAAGTATGTTCTCAAAACTCTATATGCTTAAAAATTCAATGCGTTAATTTTAAAGATCACCTGAAGAACATATTTAACTGAGATCCTTTATTTTCTCCCTCACACTGTTTGTTCAAAGCATACTAATGAACCTGAACTGGACCTCCTATTGGTTTACCATATGCTGTTGAGTTTGAAGGTGTTTTTTTTTCAGCTTTTTGACCTCTAGCTAAAAAAGGAGCTGGGTAAATCTGAGTGTGTTCAACAAGTGGTGCAGGTACAGGTCTTCACAAAAATGATAATGCAGTGCCATCTAAAATAGTGGTTTACCTCTATATCAGTTAGAACTAAAGACAAGGAATAAGTATAGGATAAAAGTACAGGTTGTCACTATGTTGTTGTATTTTAGTATTTGTGAGGTATGTATATAGGCTTTTTATTATTTATTTGGCACAAAGACTGGCTTTTACTTTAAGCTCAGCTAAAAGGTACCATCACTCTCAACCTTTTAATGCCAAACTAGCCCTGCAGTTTTTTTTAAACAAAGCAAAAAAGAAGCTGATTTACGTCTCCCAAAAAGAAAGAAAGGTGTATATGTAGTTATTTAATGTGTCCACATTTCGCCGTTAACATTATGACAGTCGGGATCATTTTTGCTGTTTAACATATCGTCGCTGTCCAATGAAAAACATATCTCCATTTTTTGTGATTTTTACTTTTCTGCATCATTTGAGCTCCGCAGCTGTCCTTTACATTGTGTAAAAATTTCATGATTGGACTAATAGAAATGCTTCAAAATTGCTTAGAATAAAAACTTTTTCCATTAACTTACATGGAAAGTAAAGAACGTTTTTGCCTTTTCCTGTAAAGTTAATATTTTGGAGATGCTTGTTTTTCGCTGGACAGTGACGATATGCAATCTTTCATTATTTCAGTTAGGAGGGGTCTGTACTAACATCTCTCGTCTATCATGCCTTTCTTACTTTCTCGTTAGGAACAAGGCTTCGAACGTGGTGTCATGTATTCGGATTCTTTATTTCCATGCTTGGTCAGCCATGTGTTGGATCATTATGCTCTAGTTTAAGATCTAGCTGAGTGAACATGACCTCTACAGACAAGTGGCACTTATTATTTATGTGACACAACTTGTTCTCTCATATGAAAACCTGCCGTAAATAGTCAGGAACTTAGACTTTCATCCCTTGCTTGTTTCCAATGAATGAATTCCTGCATTGTACCATAAAATAACCTTCTCACAACAGTTAATTTCCTAAATCTGTAATAAAAAAAAACTATGGTCCCATATGTAAAACACTGCAAAGATAAATGGGCAGGGATCACTCAGAAAGCCATTCAACAAAGCAAGCTGCAACTAATGCGTTCCTCTCCACAGTTTGTCCAGGCTAATTCTACAGGCACAGGAGGCCTGACCTTAAAGGAGATATCACTCTTCATTTCCAAGGTACAGTCTGTTCAACACTTCCTGATGCCTTTTACAGCTGCATTGGCCAAGCACTGAAATAGGTAATACAATCAATGCTGCTTTGACATTACCCATTACATTTTCAGCAAACACTCAGAGCTCAGCACATGAGAAATTGAGGCAATCATTAACCGACAGGTTGAAAAACAGAATCGTTTGCAAGGCTAATAAGCACAATTGCATTGCTGTATATACTTAGAAAACATAAATATCATGCTTATGTTAGGGATGTACAGAAAATATGCAGGACATTTGATAAACCAGTGGTTTGGTAAGACTGTAAGCCACTGCACACTCTTAAAAATGAAGGTTACTGAAAAGGTTTGGGGAATTCTAGGGAAAGTTAGTATAGCACCTTTACCATTATGTGGAGGTTCTTTAATCCTTTGTTTTGCATTGTTTTGGAGGTCTCTCCATTGAATTACATTTTTTTCCCCCAGTAAAGGTAATATAAGAAATATACAGTGGGGTCCAAAAGTCTGAGACCACTGGTAAAAATACTCCTATTTTGCATTTCTTTATAATACATTTTTCACTACAAATGATATTATCAGCATAACAAACTCAGTGAACAGTAGAATCTTCAAAATTTTAACGTTTAATTTCAGATTCCTTCAAGTTTGTCTCCCTTTAATGACACTGTGCACTTTAGCAGGCACAAACTCCCATTAACAGTGACAAAAGCCTCTAACGAGCAGAACAAATCCACCTGAGAGTCATCTGAACATGAGCTCAAGTGAAAAGAATAAGATTAACCTTTTTGTACAAAGGCCTGAACACGGTCAGATTTGCTTAAATTTGAATAGTGACCTAGACATGATGCAGAATCCTGAGCCTTGAATCTTCTTCATTTTACTTGTCATAACTTTTTCTTTCTTTGTGTTCAGTATTTCAAAATACTCTTCTGTTCTTTATTTCTGGGACAAAATGGAGAAGTTGTACACACATTCTTGATATCAGCAAAATTGCAGTCATGCCGTCTGTTTTGACTCTGCACAGCAGTCTTTGTGGAGAGGTATGAATTATTTCACAGTGGGAGTTCTTACCCCTGATGTTTTCCTGATCGCATCCTTCTGGGATAGCTATGTTCTATTAGAAGCTGATACATCTATAGAACCTTACTGTTAAAAAGGTACATAGAGCACTGCAAAGATGTGAAGACTGATCAAAAGGTGGAATAAAATGTGGCACAACAGAAACATTGCTAATGTCAGAAAAACCTTCAAAATGTTGAGGTCAGGACAAGATAAAACTTTATCAGAGAGGCAACCATGAGGCCTACAGCAACATGAAAAAAGCTGGAGCCCATCTAAAGTTAGCATAAAGTATTTTAAATTACCCAAAACCATCTGATAAGACAAAAATTGGGTGTTCTTGGCCAGAAGATATGTTTGGCACAACAACACCACAACTCATCAATAAAAAAACACCATAACTGTGAAGCATGTCAGTATGGTTGTGGAGTTGCTTGTTTTCCTTTGGGACAGGGGCTCTAGTCGAGATAGATGGAATATGACTAGCTCCGAATATTAAAGACATTAGCACAAAACCTGCTGGCCTCCGTGGGGAAAACTGAAGATGGAGGTTCCCCTTCCAGCATGATGATTATCCAAAACCTTCAACCAAGTCCACCAAGGAAAAGCTTCAAAAAAGAAGATCAGCATCTTACAATGACCCAGTCAGAGCCCAAACCTCAATCCAATAGGAAACCCTGTGAAATGACCTGTATCAGGCTGTGCACAGATCACCTAGCAATGTGAAGGAAATTGAACTTTTTCACAAAGAAGACTGGGATAAGATTACTAAATCCAGGTGTAAAGTTACTCACTTAAATAGTTACTGCTGCAATAAACAAAGTTGTGTAGTCCTCTTGAATTCTATTGTTGGTAAAGATGGAAAAACGTCAGACCTGATTTATCTTGATAGTTGGCTTTACATCACAAAACCTTGCCATTTCAATAAGGGTGTGTAAACTTTTTATATCTCCTCAATCATGAAAGACAACTTACTCTTACAAAACTTTTTCTTGCCCTAATTTGTTATTCATTTGGAGTTCAGACAGCTGCGGCATACATAAATTTTACGTTCTCTTGCCAAGTTTTGTTTAGATGTATCTAAAGTCATAAATAACTTCAGAGTTTTAAAGGGCACATGCTGCAAACTGAAAGATGTTTTAAGTTTGTCCTGACTTGGCCTGAAGATAACAGCTTGATTGGATGATTATCACATCCATCGCTAATCAAGTCACAAGCCTTCCATACATAATTCAAACCCTTATTTCACTGTCACACTTAAGACGGCCAGGCAATGCATCTCTGTCTGGGTGAAATATACTTTTAATACATCATTAGCAGGGTGAAAACTCCGGACATCTTGTTTCTTTTTTGCTGGCAAAGTCCTCCATGCCTTGTGGCAGCAGATGACAGTAACAGATAACCTGCATTTTAATGGTTTCTATATTAATTGTTCGACCTTCACACAAGAGCTTGAAACAGTAAAGCTCAGGCCATCATTCAAATCAACTGGATGAAAGTTTTTAAGGTGATAACTCAAACCAGCTTTTCACAGCACACACACATAGCAGACTGTCCAGAGAGCTTTCCTACGATTGACCACTTCATCTGTGTTGCAACCGATGGTGTCGTATTTGGTAACTAGTACATAAGCTTAATTTATCACCCCAGAATCTGGACCCATCTGGCCTGGCTGAGAATGGACAGAGAATTGCAATCCTTTAGTTGCCAAAAACTCCACATGCTCGGATATAAATCAGCAGGGACACCAACCTCTGAGGGCAGGATGAAAGCAAAGTTTTCCATGGATTTTCAAAACAGTTCATAATAACAGTGGCTTAATCAAAAACAGTAGCATTAAACTGTGATTTGTGTTTAGGGATGCTCTGATCACACTTTTTACTGTCCAATATTGATTCCAATACATGATCTAAAGGCATCAGTTGATGCTGAGGACTGATCCAAACTACAGTGTGTGGAATTTCTTGGGATCATTCTTCTATGTGCAATAGAATTAAAACTTGCTGTTATCTTTTAGATTGCTTTATGTAAATGAGCTCTGTTACAATTGGCTGCCCTGTATTATACCTCATTCAATTGGGACTAAAACACTCCTTATAACTTCAGTGTGAATGGGCAGGGCTAAACTGCTGTAAGCTAATATGTAAATGTGTTTGTTTTTGTAACATCACATCATTGCTGTTTAGTTTCCATATATGTGGATTGTGGAGTGAATGGCTTGTGTGAAAATGTGTAACCTCAGCAGCGTTGCCCGTACTGATCCAACAGATCAGATCCCTATTATTGTTGCTCTACAATCGGGCTCACGAATGACGCTCACAGTAGTCTAAAGGAGCCACCTAAAGGTACAGTCCTCATGCAGTTAGGACAGTGATGCTGAAATCTCTAGTGGGTGTGCAGAGATAGGAATATGACAGCTTTGTCGATGGAACATTATACGAAAGAGGCAGTGCGCTCCCTGAAGCTGGCGCTAACGAAATCACAGCATGTTTTCAAGTCATATCCTTGTATGTACACATATGTGCGCACAAATAATTCAAGACCATGTTTCTGCTGACACACCACATGAAAACATAGATGGACTTAGAATCAATATGGCCAATCAATGCAAATGCAATAACAATATATGGTCTTCATCGTATTTTTTACTATTTTACTTATTTATGGCTACAAAATAACAAAACTCTGAATGTAAGCAGAACAAGTCCCTAACTAATAATTTACAATTAACAAACACGTCAGCGCTATGAAGCTTATTATGAAGACTTATTTAGGTGCAGTATTCCACACTGCCACTGTTTTTCACATCTGCATTAATGTCAGTATCACCAGCATTTCTGCACCTAATCAACTGCTTCAGTAAGAAAAAAGTATCAGATCATTATCAGGCAAGGTACATCTATTGTATTTAGGTATATTAAAAATTGACTGAAATATACAGTAAAAAGCTTTAAAGGTGGCAGTTCCTACAAGAAAACCCAACTATTACTATAACGATTACATCTCGAGTTTAACCTGCGTGGAAACCCACTGCATATTGTGAGAATGTTGCTTTAGCTGTCATCCCTCTGTTCAAAGCCTTTCATATCAGGCCTGATGTGTGAGCAAAATACTCCAGGACTTTGTTAGAACCACCCAAGGCACTAGTTCTAGTTCATAATTTTAAGGACATACCTGCACTTTTCCTACCTGGGTAACAGAGAATTCCGCTTCCCTTTCTAAATATACACACATACTCACCCACACAATGATGCCCTGCAGCGAGTTACTGCGCAGACAGCAAGCTGGAGAAAGAGGAGTTGGAGAGGTGGTGGTGTTTCACTCCAATAATTATACTCCTCTCTCATTGCTGCCAATAACAGCCAGGCTGACCTGAGATTCTGCCGTCAATCATAGCGTGGGCACAGACTCGGGAGGCAGTGGCCCGGAATATTCCTGACACAGTCTGCCGAATTGGCTCCTCCACTGAGGAGAAAAGCAGATAGAGAGCAAGACCTGCACCTCAATTAGAGTGCAGAGCCTTCAGGAAATAGACACCATGTTGCATCTTACCCCAATTACAGCAACCGCAGAGCCTGGATCAAGCCCTCTGCCGAAGAATCTTTAGTTCACCTCTGAACTCGGCTCTTAGTTTCATATGGTGTGGGTTGGGAAGCAAAACACTGATGACTTTTTACATTTTTGCAAATGCAATTGGAAACCATCCGTTTAATTATGCCAAAACACATCAGAGCATAAGATCTAGTCCTATCTATACCCATAGGATGCCAGAATGTGTAGTTTCACATACAAAATCATGTTTACATATGGAAAGGAAATACATGGTACAAAAATAGACCTTTTGTAGATCGTCTAACAGTTGGCAAGTGGTATACTAACATTTTCTTCCAACTTTGAATACAAACAATTCAATTATAAATCCTTTTTTTCCTGCTTTGAAACTATATTGTCTATAATAATTAAAAAAAAACAGGAGGTTCACAGTTATAAAGAAACTGATATGCAGTCTATGAAGAGGCAACATCTGTTATACGGTAGTTTCATGTTTCCACAACCCAGTCTTAACAGAGCCCGAACACTCCATATTGAGATACGGCAAATTCTGTTGCCTCTCTGATGTTTTAGCAGGTCCATTTTCCGAGGCTAAGTTCAGCCCATAAGACTTGGGCTGCACCTCCAGTTCGACAGGGAGCGGCTGCTTCGGGCAGTCTTTAACTGAACTCGATACTTCAGTCTCAGCTCCCTCTCCTACTACACATCCGTTACTAACCCCATTGCTTTGACTGCTGCTAAGGCCGTTTCCCAGGCTGCCTCCAAGGCCGTTTTTGAGGCTGTTCCCCACACGGCCATTGCCAAGGTTAATGCCACCTTTATTGGCCCCTCTATCAAAATGGCGCGAGCGGCGAGGCAGGCTAGCACTAGCGTCGCTGCTGTCCTGCTGTAGCTGGCTCTGCTGGCGTTCACGGTACGCCAAGTAGGCCGCTCGCCGGCTGTTGCGGGCATGCAGGCTGTCATGATGGTGACGTCTTTGAGGGGCACTCTGCACGCTGCCCTCTACACTGGTGGGCACGTCGTAGGCGTACTCACGCAAAACAGTCAGTCGGCTAGCGCGGTGCGCCCGTGCTCGGTTCTTGTGGTGCCGTCCCGAGTACCCGTTGACACTGGCGTTCCCTATCCCAGGGTGACCGTTGGTGACAACGGGGCGATACTGGACCTCAACAGGTGTGACATGCATCTTGATCTCATTATCCAACGAGTGCTCTGTTAAGCTGTTGTCCAGCAGAGTGACTCCATTGGTCGGCGCAGGGATCGCCTTGCACTGGGCTGCTTCCACCTGCAGATTAGTCAGCTTGCAGCCCTGGTTAGAATTCCGCAGACTTGGTGCACTTTTATTGGTGCAAGACGACTCTGTGCCACTGGCGGGGCACCTTCCAACCTCCCCATTCCCCGTAGTGACCGACTCGCTCCCAGCAGGCCCTGGAATTGGCACAAGGAGGGCATCAACCTGGACAGCGTAGTTCCGTCGCCCGAGGCAGCAGGCCCGTGCCCAGTGGCGGCGCATGTCTTGGCGACTGACACAGTGACGGGCCACGAGGAATGCCCCAAGTGCCAAAGCGGCGACCCCAAACAGACATGCAAACACCAGATCTATGGGATGCTCCTGAGAAACAGCCAGGGCGCCAAATACCCACAACACTATGTAGAGAGCCAAGGCTCCAGCCACGCCAAGGAGCTGAGCTGCGAACGTATGCTCATTCTCTAGCGCTGACAGTGACACCGGCTGGACACCAGACACAGACGACGACTCCACGTGTGCGGCAGGGACCTCAGCGATCTCAGCCACAGACAGCCGCTGCTGCTCCTCAGGCTGCTCTTTGAGCTCAAAGCGCCTCTCGGGGTGGCGACGCAGCTGAAGGAGAATGCTCAGGAAGTACATACAGTCCACAAAGACGATGAAGGCTGCCGGACCGTAAAATGCTCCGAGACTGGGCTCCCACGCCATCCAGCAGCTGAGGAAACAGCAGATGCTTTTGTTAGCCTTTAATTAACAAAATGAAAGTACATAGCCAATTAATGTATGACAGCAAATCGTACTATATTTTTACTTTCTATTTAAGCCACTCAAGAGCACAAAATATGCAGATCAGGTTTAAATAGAGCTGAATGCCATCAAAGTTCCATCAGCCATATGGTGAAACATTTACAGTGCATTTTTCCTTTCTCATTATGCGCAAGTTTGTTCTGCGATTCTCGTCTTTGCACACACTGAAATGTACTCGTCTTTGGAAGTGCAAGATTAATTAAACTACAGAAATCTCAGATGGTGCGGATTTTCCAAATTGCTCTGCTGTTACCCAACCCAAACAGCTGCCACTAGTGAGGAAGACAGCAGCAGGAAAACTGGCAGACACAGGGTGGCTAGGCTCGGGCTAAAAATAGAATGCCATAATTAGGCTCGCTAACTTCAGAGCGCCTCAACTTTTCGCCTCCGCAAAGTATCCATTATTCACTTCGCAGCGCGTGGGCAGAAAATGCCATCAATAACAGCTTGTGGGTGTAGAAAGATATGAATGTGACAATGGTGTCAACTGAGAGATTTGAGAAAGCAGCAGTGTGTTGAAGCAGCCACTAATGCAAAAAGATTACACATTTAGTCAGTGTCACATCTTGTCATGTACATTCACTCATTATACAAAAAATAATGTAAGGCTGTGTTTCTGCAGACACACCATATGAAAACGCAGACTTGCAATCAATGTGACAAATCTATGCAAGCACACTAGACTGTTTTATTATTTCTGTTGTGTTCTGCCTTTTTTGCTGTTTTCAGACAAGATCATATATGCAATGTTACTTTCAAGTATTTTAGCAAAATAGCACCTTTGTCTCTTCATGACACGTCTACTATTTTTTACATATCTACACAAAAATCTAGACTGAAGCCATAACTCACTTTCATTTGATATAAAATGGGTAGTTAATCAACTTAACGCTATGAAAAACCACACTTACTAGGGTGCGCTGGGCCGACTGCCATAGTTTTTTATGTTAGCAGCTGCAGTTATGCCACAAACAATTATGGGTATCCCACCACCTATCAAGTAGAACCTGGAGAGGAAATCAGAATATTTTCAAGCTAATAAACATCAAATATTCAGACTTCTACTACATGTAGCAAAAAATATGTAAAAGACTGCAGAGAATTTTAGTATATTTAGACAGTTGGTGTCATCAAATGCATAACTACAGAGATATAAGCAAGTGTCATAACTTCCTATAACCTCCCTTTTCATATGAAATGTAGTTCTTTACCTCAGCATGGGCCTTGGTGGAGGAGGAGGTTCATCTAGCTCCTCGTATTGTTTGGTCTTGCGTGTAACCTGCTTGTAGATGTTCCTTGCAGTGACTCCTGACCACAAGGCTGTAGCTAATGTGGAGTAATGCAGGACTATGCCCACCTGAGACACAGAAATCACATACCAAATATTTCAATATCTACACCAGTGAGAAGTGGAGCCCAAAAATCTAATGTACAAAGATTCCCCTTTACCCCAAATGTAATCAGTCAATCTGCCAAGATTGTTTTCAAAGTCTGCTTATTTAGTTTTGCACTGGAGCAATAAGGCTGAGGTAGCTGACAGGTAATTAGGGCATACAGCCATCAGTTACCAAGTACATGCCTAAATTATTACACATTACACAGTGTTTTGTTCAGTCATCTCAATAAACTTGATTTGTGGTTTCTTAATTTGCATAATAGATATCACTATGATGTACAGTGTCATAAGCTACATAAGCTTGGCTATTTGAGAATCACATAACTACATTGTGTTGTTTAAGGCAGATTTTAGATTTTTTAGGCATGATACTAATGGATGGGTGTAAGCATATTAAGCTACTTGATAGCAACATTAGTCCTGTAGCTCTAGAGCAAGTAAACTTTACTGGCTGTAGGGCTGGGTAACATGACAATATATATCATTATCTCGATAATGAATGTCACAATATGCTTTTCTGGATTTCATCAGTACTTCAAAGACTCTTCCCAACTGCATGTCTGATTACAAATGGAGCATACTTAGTGCTGTTTAATTGGATTTAGTGCAGCACAATACAATTTTGATTACAAATCATTGGATTCATAGTTTTTGACAGCATTTTCTTTATAAAATTGTGACACTGCTCTGTCTGTCAGAAAAAATCTTATCAGAAAAAAATAATATTATGTTAGAAACACTCTTTAAGTACTGTCATATTACATTTTTTGCCATATCACAATCCTCCACTTGGCTGATTTGCTTCATTTAGAGCAAGTCATGTTTGTGTTTTCAAAGCCTGCCTCACACTTAACAGATTTTTCCCAGATGTCCTCCTGCTTCAGCTTTTCTCTTTATTTTATTCTTCACTACTTTAACTATTTTTTGTAATCTGCCATGCTGGAATCATTCACTCAGCACTGAGGTCCACGAGCCCCTCACTCATGAGAAAACATGACAAACAGTGAATCGATTCAGGAAAGTAAGTGTGGCCAAAAGAATGCTTGATTTGTTTGGCCAAAAATATTTCTGATATATTCAATATGTTCAATGTAAAGACTTTAGTATTAAACAGAAAAAGGCTAACATTTCACTATGTCAGCAACTCACAGCGCAATAACAGTTTATGAAAAGTTTCGCCAGACAAAAATGTTTGAGATGCTGTTCAAAAGCACTCTTTTGGCAATTTTATTACAGCACATTAATCCTTTCCTATTTTATTTCTCCATGCTCTAATGACTATCATTGGGTTTGGGTCAGAAATTCAGACAGAAATTCTGGGGCTGTATACAGGTTGGGACCGAAATTCAGGCTCAATTCAAGCTCTAGTTCCAACAGGACTTTTTCATAAGCAGACAGATCAAAAGTTTACCAATATTTGAGAAAACCTTTCAGATACCCCATGCAACATATAAAGCTAAGTATTTTATGCAGGTATTACAAAAATGCTATAAATGACATTGTGATTGAAAAGATTTGTAGTGATGTTGCTCATACCGCTTGGCACACACTGGCATAGCGAGTCTGGTTGATACCCCCAGCAAATGCAGCACAAGTGAGAAGAATATGCAGACACAGGTTAACGAGCATGTGCCAGCACTTCTTGCTGATACGTACAGACCTGCATACACAACAATGCATGGATTAGTGTCACCTTTAAGGCAAATACAGTCCAAATTATTAGGTGATATTACCAGCTTTGGCCCAGTGGTGGCATCTTGAAATAGTGCGCTAGCAGACAAGAAGTTTTCTAAGTACAATTCTACAATCTTAGCAAGACAATATTGCAATCTCTGTCCTGCGGTACCTTGCACAATTCTGAATTTCACAAGCTCTAACAAGTAATAATACATCAGATAAGGCTAAAAAAACCATAATGGCTGATGAGCTGTAACAAGATGAACTGATTAGTTAGGACTGGAAAAACTACTCAGCAAAAAACGTACTCTACGACTGAGATTTGGGCTGTTCTATGTGTTTACTTTAGTATACGGATGGGAGTGAGGGCTAGATTCTTACTTGTGGTGGTAGATATAGCTGATGATGATGGCCAGCAGACAGAGCACCAGTACAATAGCTGTGGCATAGATGACTGGATGGAGGGGCTTGAAGCTGTATGTGATGAATTCAGTCCTACTCAAATCCTGTTGAAACAAACACCTAGATAAACACCTAACATGCCATTTCCATTTGGTGTTTTGCTTTTCAGCAGGGCTTCAAAAACTTTGGACAGAACAGTTATTGCTTTTTCCCAGGATCCACCCAGAAAAGAACCACCAGGCAAATTACTTAAGGACTTTTTTCATATATTGTGGTCCCTGATCACCATCTACATTTTGTAAGGGTCAAACATTCAAAGAAATCTGCTGCAGTAAAGACCTGAACTGAGTCATCCTCAGGCTGTTAAAGCTAATATCTTTGTGTCGACTAACATACATCATCCCTCCTCACCATCAGCACAGCGTAGTTACTGAGCGAATTGCAGGACAGCGTAGTGAAGTTGTCATCATGGTGAAGAATCCTGCAGCCATCCGACTGCCAGCCACCCTGACCGTCCAGCGCCCTGAAATCCCAATGAGCGGCCACAGGGTCCGAACCGTGCAAGAAGCGCCGCAGAGTCACGTTCACTGGGCTTCGCAGGGGCTTTAGTGGGACACCCTCTGACAGCAAGAAAGACACAGACATCAGCTAATCTTCATGTGATTACAAGTAAACCCAAACTAAGCAGCCTGCACTATAGCTAAACATTTACCTATTGTTCAGCTATGTAAGGAACTATTATAACCATGAACTCATGAGGTGTGAAATGTACTGCTGTGAACTCCTTTCAGCATACAGTACCATTCAAAAGTTTGGAGTCACTGGTTATATTTATAGTTATAGTTATTTTAGAAAAAAAATATAGCTTGTAACATCATAACTAGTCACCACTTTTAGACTTTCAGATGCTTTATTTGATTTCTATATTTCTTTTTCTATTTTTTGGGGAAAAAAAACAAGTTTAAGTGATAAAGTAATGTAATTATATATTTATCAGAGCAGCAGAATGAATTATATTTTTATCATTATCACAATACAACTTCCTGCAATAAATTAATCATAAAGAGCTGCAAAGCAAGAAAGGATCAAATTACCTGTGGTTTCACATATCATTTTAAATGGACCGAAGTCATTTCTGTTAAAGTGAATCTGAAAGCGATCCAGCTTCAAATGACCCTTTTTGTGCTCACAATGCAAGTGAATGTTATAGGGGACTCAATTCTCTTCCTGGTCCTCTTTAGCAGTAATAAGATCTGAAACATGTTCACAGCCCATCTGGTTGACACTGAATTATGGGTAGTGTTGTTGGATGATCTGAAACAGCTGAATGTGACAAATTAGCAAAAATCTAAGAAAAATCGGGTGAAGGGCAAATACTTTTCACAGCACTGTAATTATATTGTAGTGTTAGAAGCTGTGTCTAATATTAGAGTAGCAATGTGCTGGGCTGAGCAGAGTCTCGGACGTCAGTCTCTCATGTAAGCACAAGTGACATTCAGCTGCTTACTCTGTCCTTAACTATTAGCCCGCAAAATACTTCAATCAAGATACTTTAAACATTAAAACACAAGAATTACATATATAGTTATTCTGGGATTTTTCTCATTTTTGTGCATTTATAAAAAAGGCTGGTCAGGGGATTTTTCTAACAGTTTTACAGTACATAAAATCTGCAGTTGTGCTGCAAGTGGCTATTTATTTTAAAATGATGTATAATGTACATTAAATACTCTTCCACTATGTTAAATTAAGCAAATAGATAAAAAAAAATGTGCAATAAATTTGCAGTAAATGCCATTTTATGTTTGTTCTCTGCAGAGGATGTTAACTTATCAATAAGCATGCAATTTGACCAGAGGTATTGTTTTTGCCTCACTATTTAATCACCACTTTTCTAGTATGAGTCATTATAGAGGGTACTTGTTTTTTTTGTTCTTTTTTTTAACAATGTTATGCCGCTTTCTCAGTTGTTATGGAATTTTCTACAGTTGTGGTCATAACTCTGGACACAGAGTGATGACCACAGTCATGCTGAGTAACAAAAATTGGTTTTATATTACCGAAAACAGTGCAGTGATTCCAAACTTTTGGACGGTAGTGTACAGCCCCTGTCAGCCATGAAACAGAGCAGAAACACATACAGTAGACTCCACAACATTCAGTTCTGATCTGCTGTGTCTTACCGATCTTGGTGAGGATCACAGGCGTGACAACGCTTCTCCTCTTGCTGCCATCGGCCAGCATGGTGGAGTTGCCGGTTGGGGGGAAGAGTTTGCCGTTGCGGAAAGCCAGCAGCTGGAGCTTGTAGACAACATCTTCAGCCTGACCAGAGCTAAGCAGCGAAGAAAAGAGAGCTGGAGGCAGCTGCACTGATGCTTCTACTATTGTGTTCTGCATGTATACAAGGAAAGAAGAAATTATTAAACACTGACATTAAAATCAAAACACAAATAATTTATTTACATATGCAACTGCACAGGAATGAAATATATGCTTCTTAACCACAATCATCTTAGATTTTCAAACGTACATTCTTTTTATAGAATTTTCATTTTTTACTGGAATAGTAAAGGCAGTGTGTCCATTAAAAATGTCACCCAAAATTCTCTGCCTGTGCCGTTCAAACGTTTCTTGAAAATGTAGCATAATGAAAACTTGAATGAGCAGAATGAAAAGGGGAGCTGTTGATTTAAAATGGTTAAAAAAGTTAAACACCATAAAAGATAATATGACAACAATCTAATTATGCAGACAAAAAAGCAGTTATCCTAAAAGAACTGACCAAATCTTTAATCTCAGAAATACTAGGGAAATGCTCTGCAGATCATGTAAGCTAGATATAGAGTGGGAAAACATATTTCCAGAAGAATCACATTATCCATTACAAAACAAAAACAAACAAAAAAAGTACAAGTAACACACCTTCAGGGCCAGGGCAGAGAGATTGCTGGTGACGTTACATTTGAAGCTGAGCTGGCGGTCCATATTAAAGTCAGGGTTTAGAGAGCCCAGGTGAGGAATCATAGTGCGCTCTGGCGCCATCCTCTGGAACAATGTGCAGGTCATGCCATTAAAGCTGCTGGCCTTGATCACATGCGCCTCCACTGCGATGTTATGAGAGTTCTGTTGAAGCAAAATAAAATAAAATAAACGCATAAAAAAAAAACCTATCAAACCAAAACTATAATACCAACAATTTGAAAAAAAAAAAAATTAAATAAAAAAATACATAAAAAAAAAACCTTTATTTTGCCTTCTATAGAGGCTGAACAGAAAAGTAATGAAGTAACTGAGATGTGTACTGTAAGGTTTGGATGGTATTTACAGTGTAGTAAGATCCACTAGCCAGTCTGAGTAGAGCGATCTTCTGCAGACTTTCAACAATACGGGAGCAAGCTCGTGCCTCCTTCTGCGCCATCCACAACACTCGCTCATCAGTCAGCATCAGATTACTGGAGATATCCACCATCACGTCCCCCAACTGAGACAGAACACCCACACACAAAACAAACGTACACCCACACGCATGAGAACACTGGAACATTCAGTAGTATATACTCAAAAAACTGAACATACACATTACTTAACATGAGCAGTTTCATTCATATTACTTGGTATAATTTCTATGATCATTATTAGATGTGTGTGTGTGTGTGTGTCTGGATTATAATCTGACACTGACAAGATTTTAACTATGTGCATTTACTTGGTAATCAAATGCATCTTCAGTTAACCTGCTTTACACTGTGCAACTGGAGTGGTCTTATATGTTTGCCGCATACCCTGCTTACCACAGTGCAAATAAAATCCTGGCCAAATTCCATGTCAGACTGCGTGAATAGAGATTTTCTGGTGATAGATTTACGATGCAAGGAAATGACCACATTCTGTACACGCTTTTTTCTGCAAAACAGGCAAAAAGAAACCCTCTGCATAAGAGTGGAAAAGGGTTTATCTAAAAAGTGTTAAACCTCTAGGTTTGAGTTAATCTTGGCTCAGGAAAAAAGGTTACATGGAATGGTCATTTACCAAAGTGAACTTGAGGTCAGGAGCCTACTTTTTCTGTCCACTATGTGGTAGCCTCTTGCTATTTCACTGCAGGTCGCTCTGTATGTGAACAGAGGGTTGAGCCAGACTTAAAAAAGATAAAAAGTTTTATCTTAACATCTCTCTTCCTCTTGCACGCACGCACACACAATATTCCAGGGGACTGCCTTGGAGATGGATGCATCTACACTCATCTAACATCTGGCTAAAAAGCACCCCCTCCTGAAGTGGTTTGATCAAACAGATTTAAATCTGTTTTAAATGACTTGGGTGCATTTACATCTGCATTTTTATGTGGATCACACCTACCTGGCAATAGGCCTAATCCTGATACTCAAGACACATGAATGACCAGGTGTAAATGGGTATCATGAGTGCTAACTAGAGCACACAGGAAAAAATCTGCCCGCATTACAATAAATCAGCACCAATAAACGTAACATGATACTGTTATGACGACCCCTGACAGCATGTTATATCTGCATTTTCCATGACATGTTTAGGGGACGGTTATATTAATGTTATGTAGCAGGGTTCATGCACAGTGTTAGATCATATGCATAAGTGAGAGCAGTCTTATCCTACATCCTCACACAAACACATTACATAACTAGAAAATAAGGGATTAACTGAAAGGACGAATTGTAACCTGAGGGATGTATAGCACAAGGTCATGAGACACGAGACATTAACTTATTAGTCCATCATGCCGAGAGCACACACTACATATTGTAATCAATGGCATGCAGGCGAAGATATGTATGACTAACTTGATCGGAACTTGAGAAGTAAATAAGCGCAGAAAAAGTAAAGAAATTACACAGAATCATTTGTTTTAACAGAGAGCTATGTGAGCTCTACAACTCTTTAAACTGAGAGCTATGAAGTGTATCTATGTACAGGTGTTACATGCTAACATTTCCCCTCAACACGGAGCACTGCGAAATACGATACTAGAGACGAAGTTCCACGTTCCTCTACGGCTCTGCGGCCAAATCCCTCCATTCTGATCTTATCTCCTCTCTCCATGCCGCTCTCTCCATGGATTAAGCCACAGAAAGCCTGCTTTGTTCTTGAGTAAGGAAGAACGCAGGAGAGTGAGGTGGGGAACAGGGTTATTGATAAAAGCAGCCCCTTTTAAACTGAGTTCAGTTTGTCTTTTTCTGATTAAATTTCAGACTTAGTTAAGGATAGCAACTTCAGAAGCAGCACAAACAGAGTCTTTGAGGAATTTGACAAAAATCCATGCGAACACAGATTAAGCCTAGTTAAGGACTAAACTGGGATGCTACTGGTTGTCCATTAAGAATCATATTCTGTCTCAGCTTCGGCTTAATCTGGGTCTGGGAATACATAGAGTTCAGCTTTATTTGATCTGGGAAGAAAAAACTGTGATTGAACATAAATGAAGCCAAGTAACCATTAAATCTAACCAATAGTTTTGAGCCTATTATAACAATGTAATGGCTGCATTTGCTCCTTCCTGACCCACCTCTTTATATTTCTCAGCAAATGTGCCAATCTTCTCGATCATTTCGGCCACGAAGATCACGTCCACCTTGTCAGAGAAGTTAGGGGCTTCGACCGTGTAAGCCAGGAGCTGCTGTGCTGTATGTACAGCGTTGGTAAGGTTCAGAGCCATCTGCTCACAATAGGGCAAGACAGACACAATGGAAACCAAGAAAATGAGAAATGATCGTATATCGCACAGAGGATAGCAGAACACATCTAAAATCATATTGATGAGGCTCTATTAATAATGAGTAATGAGATATGAAACACAAAGGTAGTCAAGAGATTACACAAAATTGGTGATGGGGGGTAAAGGTCAGAGCTTTTCTCCTGCATGCACTCTAGAACAGCAACCAGGCTAAGAACACACTGAGCAGCAGGCTGGGAGGGAGAAGCAGTCTTGCACCTGGTTGATGATGTGGAGCACGCGGGTGGTGTCCTTCATGTACTCGCAGCGGGAGTAGTCTTCCTCAGCCCACTGCCCGCTGCGGTCACAGCGTCTCCTTGCACGCCGGTCTTCAGCCGAGCTGCCCGTATAGATGCTTGTACCCGTTACCTGCCGGGCACAGGGCAGGTACGCGGTGATGCCAGCCAGCGTGCGAGGCCATCTACATACACAGAACAAAGTTGTGATTGAACTGATAGGCTCTGGTACAGGAACTCAATATGGAGTAATTTTGGCCTAAAATTTGCTTCTTTTGTGCCAACGGCTTTTAAATATGCCATGTATGTTAGTAACTGGGCAGGGCTAGATAAAACACAGGCTTCAGGTGGCTTCTATTCAAGTTGTTAGCTATGCAACATACTTTTGTTTAGTCATACAACATTAGAAACTACATAAGCATTTTATATGATGTTACTTAACAACATAGTTCGAGGTAAGTGTGCACACTGTAAACCAGTGGGCATGATTCTCCATTTTTGGTTAGCTACATTAGCCACGGTTTTCTTGTTGGAAAACTAAAGAAACAAACTTCAAAGAGATCTTAGAGTACATCTTGCACAATTTAAAATTCTACACCAGGTCTACCGGTCCCCTACCAGATTGTACAGGTTTGGTTACAGGGATACAGCTGAGCCCTGGCATTGTGAGTCTGAGGAAGGAGACTTAAGTCGTGCTATGTGGCATTGCGCTAGATTCCAGAATTCTGGATTGCAATTTATTCATGAAGTACTAGGTAGTCAAATTGCATTTTGTTCTAGACTCTTTGTCTTAGGGGATTCCTTAGTTCTAAGTACCAGGGACAAGTACTTACAGAAGTGGATACAAACCAGTCTGATGATAGACAGGCAAATTATTCTTAGGGAATGGAAAAAAGCAGGCGCTCCTTCATTTCAAGAATGGGTTGCAGAGATGAGCAAGACGGCAGCATGTGAAAAGCTATCATTTAAATTGTTTGGGCATTTAGAGGTGTACAGATGCAAATGGGGTAAATATTTAAGTTTTATAGACAACGTGACTTGTCTGACTGACTATATTAGATGTAAAAGGGAAAACTGTGTAAATCTGATGTTTTCTGGTCAAATCATCTCTTTAACGTCCTCTTGGAGAACTGCTACATTCCTCAGGCTAGTTTCTCTTATTGCAACAACAGATTCTAGGTGTGTAATGTTTTGTGTTTCTGCTTCTAATGCTGGGTTTTCTCTCTGCTCCACCAACTGTAAACCATGCATTTTTCAGCCACTAGAGGACAGCGAAGAGCTAAATTCCCAAGCTGGACAAGTAAGCACGCTTCCCTCATGAAACACGTTTAAAGCCTTGACCTTACATGGCTTACTGCTCAGAGTTACATATATGCAGCTGCATTTCAGCCTCAGAAGATCAGCCAAATTCACCTGTACTCTCCCTTGTTGTTGGACACTCTTTCAGGGGCACAGTATTTGGCAGAACTCTCAAGAACCACAATGTGGACCGTGCGAGTGTTGTTGCCTCGGCTGGTTCGCACACGGCACTCCCAGTCCCCCGTGAATCCTGGCTGGATGTTGGAGATGGTCAGGGCACTGCGAGGAGGGAAAAAAGAAGAGATTGTTCTCAAATGACAGACTGCTCACAAGAGACGAGAGATTGAGGTCACTCCTCTGCCCTCAAAAGCTGCAAATAAGTCCATCAGACATATTATTTTACGGAGTTAATGCTTTGTTTTGATATTTCTATAGACTTGCATGAGGAGCTTCAAACCATCATGTATGGCTTCTACATGCATGCTGAAGAACATCTGGGGTGATTTCTATAATCAATTAACTTGTGGAATGCTATTCAATTAACTGACTATTCTAGCAATTTTGCCTGCTTTGGTTCCTCTCTCTTTGCTGTCAACACCATTAAAAAGTTCTTTACATGCATCAGTCTTTACTGGTGCAATAAAACACTAGAAGCTGAATTCCCCCAATATTTCCAGTAGTACACTGCATTCTATCAGAATGGCTGCGTGTATCACACATTACAGAACATTACAGAGCACTCTTTAAGTAAAGGGCACATAAAAATAAATTAATTGATTAATTAATTAATTAATTAAAATATCAACACTTTTTCTGATTAACTAATTGTTGAAACGCTAGTTTATCCAGCCCTTCCTCATAAGTATATAGCAATTTACAACCTAAATACCATATAGATCTTCAGCATATCAACAAGCATCACAGTCTTCAACTAGAAGCTTTCCTGAGTCTGGCTGCAGTACCTGGCGATGAGGGAACAGTTCTGCACCATGCTCTTCTCTATGTAGATGCCCTGAGTGGCATCAGGCTCCACCATCTTGCCATCCTGGTACCAGAGCACTTGCATGTCTTCATCCACGAAGGAAGCCATGCACTGGAAGGGCAGGCTGTCCCCCTGGAAGACGATCTGATGCTGGGATGGAGTCATCTGGAAAGAAGGAAGCTCCAGGGGTGCATCTACAGCGAGAGGGTGAAGGCAAGTACTGCATAAAATATCACTTGTTAAACATTACAGCAATATTGGCTGACTGATATTGCAGAAGGCTACAATATGCAATGGAGCCCTCCACTCAATCACAAGGTTCTTCCCCTGTGTGCTGTGAGCATCTTGACCAGTCACAGTTTCAGTGTTTCTGTGGATGTTTTGATTAAACATGCAAGATGATAAAGGAATATCGGAATTGTATTGCAGAATGTTTAGGGCAACACTGGGTTACGGTGCTAACATATCTGCATTTCATTCATTTTTCTAATCCTATACCAATAAGTGTTATTTCTCTGTACTTTTAATACAGGTAGACGTAGTGGCAATTTTTGTGTTGCTCTACAATAAGACTACCTTTTTACGATTGGTTTAAAATTCATTTAGTTATTAATTACGTCATAAACACCATAAAATTAGTAATGAACAGTTGCAACACAAATAAAAGGGCAACAGTAAACCGTTCTATCTAATGCATATGAATAAGATATGTAACCAGCAAGATTTGAGGTTTAACAATATAAATAGAGGCTCAGTATTTGGAAAGCAACAGATGCCCTTTTTATTGATGTTATAAATGCTTGTGAATGATTTTTAAGATGCTCACGATCTATTTAATAGGTATCAATAAATTAATTGTAAATCACTCAAGAGTAATCTCGTAAAGCTATTTTACAAATGTTTGTGTCAACATCGGCATCACTATCATCAGATGTGTGCATCTAAATACTGGCATTGGCCCAGAATTTCTGCATAGGTGCAGCCGTAGTTTTGATGAATCAGGGTATTCGTGTAGTTAGACAAAGGTAAATATTGCTGGATCGCTCTTCAATCATGTAATTATTTATACACAACTGCATTTTCAATATATTGCAAGGCGTATCACAATACACTGCAATACAGTCCTAACACTATTTTGCATTTTGTCCAGGTTAGGCAGGCATAGTAAGCATTGCAAGAAGAGGTTCTGTCAACAGTGCTGACTGATGTCACCAAACAGTTAAACATCTTTCCCTTTTAGTTTTGTACAGATAAACACAAGATTTTTCATCCAGGTGAGGCGTTCCCAAGCCTCAAAGCTGTTACACTCATTAACAATATGAAGAACAAAAAAAAAAGCCACTCTGGTTTTAATGTTTGAGACTAGTGAGAGTACTATGATTTAGAGTAAACCTAATCAGTATTTTAACCATATCCACATTTTAACCATCCGCCACCAATAATTTAACATTCAACATCAAAGTCCTCATGGAGCGGTTTCCTCAGGCATATTAAAGCTAGCTTTGAACTAAATCAAGCACTATGAATAGTGATTCTTCATTGAAAAAGTCTAGAAGTGGGCATAATCTGTGTCTGGGAAAGAAGCCAGACAAAGTCTTCATTGTGCCAGTGTGCCTTGCTCTTATCAGTCTTAAATATTGCACAACCTCTGCAAAATATGAGGATGAGAAAAAAAAGAAGGGTATTCAGTGCCAAACTTGTGCTTATCTCTCATCTTTTTGAACAGTCTGCACTGAGAGTAAGCGCCAGGGCCTGCTACAGGTTAAGCACAGCACTGTGTGCATTCAAATACTCTAATGAATACTGCCTTAGATACTCAAATAATGTATTCAGTTCCATTCACTTCCCTAGAGGAAAATTTATTGAACGATAGAAAATACTTACAAACTCATATTCCAAATTTTTACTGCAGTTTATTTTTCCACTGAGGCCCACTTATAACAACTGCGGTCATAATTAGTTTTTACATGACTGTTGTCCAATCTCTCTTTATCCATTAAATTTAAACTGGCTGTTTTCATTACTGTACCTTTAGGACTGATATGTAAATGAGCTCTGTCCTGATGGGCTGCCTTGTATTTTGCCTCATTCAAAAACCAGAACTGAAAATCAGAGCTGAAACTCTCTTTAAAACTTCAGAGTGGGCATAGCTAAACATCTGTAGCCTGAATAGGTGGACATATGTAAATGAGTACTTGTGACACTGAATTCAAAATGGGCTGTTTTTGCAGCTTAGATTCCATATATGGACCGTATGGACTGGGTAGTGAACGGTACGTTTTGAAACTTTAACAATGTTTATATATTACTTCAAACACCATTATTTATAAGAAGAGAGGGAAATTCATTTTTCTACAATATGGACCCTTTAAAACACAAGCTTACATTTACTTTGTGCAAAACAAATTAAGATGAAAATAGCCTGTATTAAGTAACTTTAAAAATTTTAAAATTACAGGCAATAAAACCACAAATGTAGTTAAACAGCCATTTAGTTTAGTGTTGGGAGACTATGGTTTCTGGCATATGACAGCTTTAAAAATGGACAAAAATATGCAGCGGCAAACTTCAACCCTGACTTTTGTTTGTATCATAATTTTTCTTTTTGAACAAACACAGTCTGTAGTTTCGTGGTCGTGTATTCTTACCACAGGTTAGCGTTTCAGGCATGAGGGAGGTTATGAGCTGGCCCTGTAGTGAGCGAGGGTAAGAGCAGCGTGTGTCCTTTACTCCTACACCTTTCTCTTTGATCCAGCGCACCAGCCACTGCAGGTTACAGTCGCACAGCAGATAGGGGCTCTGGAACTCCCTAAGAACAGACACAGTGCATAAACCAGTGGAGTGTAGCAAATAAAATACCACAATAACTACAGTGCCAGGCTAAAGTAAAAGATCACCCTTCCGTTTACTTAAGATCCAGTCATAAGGACTACGAAGTAAAAGTGATTCATTTTTCAGCATCAAGAAAAACAAACACACAAAAAACATACTTAACAGAAAATTATACAATAGCATCAACGACTAAACATATTATTTTTCAGTATTTAGTGAGTCAACTTTTATCACAGCTTCCATTCTTTTTGAGAAAGTTGTCAAGCCAAGTGGTCTTTATGGTTTTCAGTTTTTCATGCTTCTTGTAAACACCTACAAAGTTGAGTCTTACAAGTTGGTTGCATTTTCTGCTTCTTAGGATCCAAGTAACCCCTATCATCTGTGAACACCTTACTCCACATCTCAGATGTCCAGTTTCAGTGTTCTAGAAAGTTTTGGTGGTCTACCAGGTCTTGTGGTCATTAGGAGTCTCATTTTTTTCCCTATCTCTTAATAATTTCTTGAACGTGTTTCTTTTAGCTTATGTTTCCTTTGACTTTACACTTCCTTATGCAAGTGAATAATACCTATAGCTAATCTCCTTAGAACTAGCTCTTTTAGCCATTTCAGATGCACATGGACTGTAACTCCTTTCTGGAAAGCTTGGAAAGATGGAGATTTGAAGGATGGAAGAGTAAAAGTGGCAGCAGCGTTCACAAAAGTGAAGAGTGGACAAATTACAATCATTGGATTTGATATTACACTCAGTATTAGAAGCTTTTGGGTAATTTGCTGTTAAATATATGCTTTCTGCTTATTGTCCTAACACTGAAAAATGAACATTTTTGTCACTGTAAATTAAATAAACAAAAGGGTTGTCTCTGACCTCTGCACAGTACCCTACTTTCATTATTCTCTTCAGTACATGTGGTAATCCAACAATATTACTTCTTAAACAAAAATATGTTTAGTTTCTCAAAAAACTATTTACGTCACTGGCTATTACAGTGACTTGATACATGGCAGAAGTCAAAGTGCCCAGATCTACTGATACAGCTACAATAGTTCAGCATTTGGAAATATCTGTTTGGGCTGAAGTTCACAGAGGCCCATATCATAAAGATCATAATAAAACAAACGAGGTGCAGTTTGTTATGTTTGCAGCTAAACCCTGCAGGGGCGGACCAAGACCAGTGCTGCTTATTAATATGCATTAAGTGAGAACACTGGGACTGAAATGAGTCCATGTTTCTATATTACAACTGAAATGATTTTTGACTTTTCAGTTTACTTACAGTGTTTTGAGGGACACAAGGCTGTCAAAGGTCCCTTGAGACAGCGATGAAAACATGTTCCCCGAAAGGTTCCTGAAACAAAAACACAGCTTGATTGCTGCAGTGTAGATGAGCGTCAAGATAAATTTAACATGTAAAGCAGATCTTATTTGAAAAGTGTTTATATAATATTACTTGGTAGGCATACACACCTTCTGAGTCCAACAAAAACAGAACAAACCCTGCTAGCTGCAGTGTCAGACCCTGCCACATTGCCAGGGTCGCTATAGTAACTAAACTATGTTTTAAAGTTAACACCTGACTTGTTTCAGATTTCTTATAGCTGATGCAATCTTGTTGGCATACACTTCATTATGTAACCCGCATTTGTTAGATTTATTTTCACAGGAATGAACACAATAGCTTCATTCTGCTGTCATCTGGGAGTCTTAATGAACTTGGCAGAAATAGCTTTACCCTCACCTTCATGAGGTAGAGAGGACACACTAATATGTGCGCTGCTGTTGCTACACCCATGGGATGCAAAGGCTAATACGCTAATCTTACAACACCTGTTACATTTTAGCTCTCAGTGAAGGACAATTAAGTCCATAATTCCAAGCCAAATGCCTACAATGACACTGATGTCCTTGTCATTAAGCCCTGAACACAGAGATAACCACTACAAAAAACATTTTGCCTACTGTCTGAAAATCCACGTTCTTAGAACAGAGTTCATAAATGTTCAAACCACCAACAGAGACTGATACTGCGCAATGCTGATAATGTCAAAATAAGCCGATTTACTTACAGTTTGACAAGATTTGTGAGGCCTTTGAATATATCCACATTGAGGCAGCCGATACGGTTATTGGACAAATCTCTGAAGAGAAAAGAAAATATATGAATTTATATACACTTTTCACACAAACATTCCCATACAACAATAACAAAAATGCAATAAGACAAAATAATAAAGCTTGCACTGGGAAGAGGCAATACCACTGCACACTCAAAAACAAGACCCCAAATGGGAACCAACAGAGCTTCAGTTCTAGTTCATTCTCTACCTGCTGGAGATACAGCTGAAACCTCCATAATAACAGAGACCAGTGATGGAAATGTTCTAGTCTTTTAATATTAACATATTCCTAAAATGTCACTAAGCACACAGAATCATGTGTAGCATCAAGCAAAGCTTATACTTTTCTCTGACTAGTGTGAAAATATGAGCAAAAGCACTAAATGCTAACAGCTTCCTAAGTAGTTTATGCCCTCTTAACACTTTTTGCACAGTAATTATTCTAAAAATAGCACTGACACATTAACATACCATCCTAGTTTACATTCTGCTCTTACTGCTGATGCAACAGTGCTTCACCTGAAAGAGTAAAGAACTCAGTAAAACATCACTGGCTTCATCTGCAAGTGTTAGCAAAGACAGAAGAGAACACTCTAAAGTACCATTAGGTCCTGTTGGTACCCATTTTGAGCAGGTACCCAAAACCATAAAACCAGAACCTTCGGTGCTGGACTGACAACCAAAGGAAAACATACAGTTTACGTTTTACTGGTGCCAAAGGTTTCGCTACATTGTGCAGTGGAAAAACACCACAAAAAGTACTGAAGACAAAGTCCTATAGATCAAAGCCAGTGTTGAATGCTGATAAATGACAGCCCTGCAGTGGTTCACATTACTTTTTTGGCCTTTTAGAGCTTTGGTTTATCAAAAAACCCAACACTAATCTCACCCTGTCAGTTCTCCAACTCTTGCTGTTACTACATACTCTTGCTAGAGGCTGCCCTTTTGGACAAAGCAGACGCCACTTCTGCTTGTCTCACTACAAATCATGACTTTGGTCACTACAAAGAAATGAGCAAAATTAGTCTCAGATCAGAGTAAAGGGAAACTTTTAGCATAAATTGGAAAAGTCCCATTTAGCCTTAGGCTTTTTCACATCAAAAGCAAGACTGGACGATTGTGCAATTATAACTGTCAAGACGTATCCCCAGTTTTGTACTGAACATTTTATGACAACCTTAAGCTATTTAAATTACCTTCCGTAATGGTTTCTATACTGGTTCTTTAAAACCAACGACTAAGGTGCCACAGCACATGCAGCATAAAGTTAAATGGAAATCAAATGATTTTTGATGTGGAAAGGCTCCATTTTGGAGAAACTTAGTGAATCAGAATTTTTCACAGTGGTGGTGGTAGACCCATATGTCTGAAGAGTCTCTAGATAAAACTTATTTGATCAAATTTACCACTTTTTTACCATCATCAACATTACACATGGAAACTCAGAAGACATCTGTAGGTTCTCTGGTTGTTTTGGATAGTAAAAAAAAAATGCTATATTTGCAATGGAGGCATTACTCCACGACACTTCAAGTTGGTACATTTCCCCAGAAAAAGTATTTGACATTAAAACACTCAATGACCTTGTTTACATCTCACTGACTGAATACTGCAGAAACAAAAAAAATATTTGGGATTTCCACTTGAACTCATCTTCACAGATTCAAATATTCAAAATAATGCACACAACTACAGTTACATCTGATCTTCTGGGCCACACATGACAAAAGCACATGCCACCAAAGATACAGTGATGATTATATTACATTTATTAAATTTATTACAATTAGTAAAGAGCCCAGATCAAGAAAAACTGAACTTCTCTCAATTTATTGAAGTAAGAGTTTGATGTAGTGTGCAAACGCTGTTAAAGTTTCAAATGGTACCCTCCATTCCCCAGTCTATACAGTCCATATACGGAAACTAAGCTGCAAAAGCAGCCTATTTGGAATTCACTGTTTTCGTGATGTCGAGAAAAATTTATTTATGTATTTCCCTTTAGCTTCTGCAGTACCACCCCTTTTTCTGGGGGACTGCTTCATTTTACATTTTAATATTTATGAGTTCTAGTTTTTGCTTATAATCATGCAATAATTTACAGGATATGTATATACATCCTGCAGGGTACATGTAGAGTTTTTTTTTTATTCAAGATAAGTTATAAGGAGTGTTTCAGCCTGGACTGCCTTCTGAATTATAAGGAAGCCAATCAGAACAGAGCTCATTTACATATACCAGTTTTAAATGCACTGTAACAAAAACAACCTGTCCTAAGGGATAAAGAGAAGTTGGAAAATAGCCATGCAAAAATGAATTAGGACTGTTCTTGGAACACAAACCCAAACAAACTTAAAAAATAAATCTAAATAATAATAATAATAATAATAATAATAATAATTAAATACAAGTTAAAGAAATTTAAAGGAAAGTTTATACCAGTTCAGGGCATCAAAAGGCCACTTTCACCTTGAGAACTCAGCCCATCTCAGTTCTGCTTCCAAATTATTCAAAATGTTACAAAACCTGATCCTGATCTAAGCAAAGAAGGTAAATAGAACCAGTTAAAGCACCAAATTTCATGGTCACAACTACAACATGTTCGATTGGATGGCGCAGGGGCGGGGGGGTAAGCGTTTAGCTCCTATCTATCTAACATGACATGTTAGCGTCAGAATGGATTTACTATGCCCTGCAGACAGTGACTCTAAGTCAAGGGAGTAGACAGAACCACATGTTAAGTTCTTGTTCAGCTAAAATCTGCCTGTTGACTGAAAGAACAGTGGTTCCATTTTACTGTTGTGGGTTTTAGGGAACAGCTGGGGAATTTATAGCAAGGAAATTCCACTCCGAGTGGAGCTGGAGGGCAGACTGTAAGCTGGAAAAGCACTTCACTGCTGACTTGGGATCAGTTTTTCTAACAAACCTACAGTCTTAAAAATAAAGGTGCCAGAAAGAGGTTTTGCCAGAGAACCACCACCCTGAGTTCATTAGAAGTCCTTCTGATGGATGCTTCTTTAAGGAACCACTTTTGTTAAGATGTGTGAGTGCGAAGAACCTTTTTAAAAGCAAAGGTCCAGCGCCTAGTTATACATGAATAAGGGTTGGATTTGTTGGATTGGATCAAGTAAAGCAGCAGTGGCAACGAAGACTGAAAAACACAAAAAGGAACTTCTTTTCTTATTTTCTTTTTCTTCCTATTTTATTAAGTACAGTCAACTATGACAAGAAACTGTCCTATATTTAGCTGTGTAACCCCTGAACTTTGTCAACTGTCCTTTTTCAATAGTCTATGTCAGTGGTTCTCAAAGCAGTCCACACTTTTGCTCCAACCCAACACATTAGGATAGCAGTGGTCACCAACTCTCTCCCTGAAGATCTGCCTTCCTGCAGGTTTCATCTCCAACCCAAACATCACACACCTCAATAAGATAAATCAAGGACTTCTGAATGTAATAATAAGATGGATAAAGTGGGGTTGATTAGGGGTGGAGTCCGCAAGAAGATAGATCTCCAGGAGTTAGTGACCACAACGAAAAGAGGAAATCTGTGTGCCAGTCTGGGGGTCCCTGTGGACCAGTTTGGGAACCACTAGTCTAAATCACGTTCCTCATACCACCTCCACTGGCCCTTATCAAGTCCACTGACTCTCAAGCACTCTTTCCCCCTCTACTTCACTCCTTTCATTATCTTTTCATCTCCTTTCTCCATTGCTGTCTCACCCTTCCCTCATCTCTCTAAACTTTTCATCTCTTTCCACTATATTGCTCTTTTAAACTCCTTGTCTCTCCCTCAGTCTCTCTGTGAAGGAGAGGGAGCAGGAGCTGAAGCCAGAGGCTTGTCTCAAAACGTAACGGGGGAAATGTAATTAGGCACTTTGAGGCAAAGCAGCAGCAGATGGGAGAAATTAAAGATTGGACTGAGCAGAGTTAGAAACACAGCGACTCTTTTGTTGACCAAGCCTGCTACTGACCGAATTTAACCAGCTAGTGGGCTTTTCACGTTCTCAGTGTGAATTAACTTTGTCACTCTTTTCCAAAAATCAAACAAGACACCGCAAGCTTCAAAGTCAAGTCATTTTGTTGCTATTCACAGTTAGGCACTGGTTGAACCCTGTTTTATAGCCCAAATTACCACAATTTATCAGATTATAACTGCTTTGAGAAATATTCCATGAACTGGTTTACAATCTACCTTTTACAATTCCTTTCCGTCATTTAAAAATCAAACTCTTTTCACACTCTTTAAACGTGGTGCATAAAAAGATGAAAATTCTTGCACTGGCTCTCTCTTGAACGCTAGGTTGACAGTCATTTTCGCTCAGAGGAACTGCATATTTCTCCATTCAGCCAGCCAAGCAGTAGTTTATATTGGCAAGATATACAACATTCTAACAGTCTCTAAGCACACACGCTCTCACCATATGTGTACAATATACAGTATGTGTACATTCACAATCTCACCACACATACACTCAGCTCCATCTAAACCACTTGTTACCACACACACAGCAGAGCTCTCTGCCTCTCAAATGTTTTAAGAAATATACAGCACTGTGCAAAAGGCAGAGACCACCCTTTCACTCATTTAACTTCCAGCCAAAATGGCCATTAAGTAGTTTAAGTTGTTTATTTTTCAGGACATAGTTCTGAAGAGATAGATACAGGATAACCCACTTCCATAGGGAAGGAGTAAGACAAAGGAAAATAAGTGAAAAAAAAGGCACGTTTCCAAAACGGTTATATATTAAAATCCAAGAATATAGCACACCTAACAAGACTCGAAAGACCAAAACGGTCACCTTCAGATAAACCGTACTTAAAACTTCTTTAAGAGAGAGGAGAAAATCATGCTCCACTCTTACTTCAGATCTGAAAAAATCCACAGCCGTTTCTGTCCATCCTTCCACTGTGAGAACACAACTCAACACTATGAGTCTGAAAGGATGTGTAGCTGTGAAGAAGCCCTTACTGAGAAAAATATATAAACAAAAAGATAAACATCTGCAAATCAAACAAAGAAACTGCTGGTCTTCTCAGGATGGGCTGGCCACCCCAGAGTCCAGGCCTCAAGATCACTGAACGTGTTTGGATTACTTGGATGGTGAGAAACAGAAAATCCTACACCAACTTCTAAGACTGAACTTCGGTGTTGTGGAAAAATATCCTTGCAGAAACTGAAGGACAAAAAGTGTCCAGCATGTCATAGCTTTTTTTTTTTGCTTGTTTGGTTTGTGTGCTTTTTACCAGTGGACATTACCATAACCCAGCTGACTTGTGTAGGTTGGGGTAGAATAATGTGAGAAAGTAAAGGTTTTACTAAGCTAAATTCATTCTTGTAATGTCAGGTGAAATATATAGCATTTAAAAAGAATAAATGAAACTAAGGAAGCACTGTAAGTTAAAATGAACATATACTGAAGTTCAACATGGAAATATATTTATCCTGTAGTAAAAAGTATGTTTTTAAACATTTTCTACTGAACTACTGAAAAAAAAAAATTCGGTCCAGTCTTTGTGGCTGTGGCTTTTATATGATTAGATGAGCCGTCAACATCTAAAAGTCATACAGAGACTTTGGAGGTCCTCTCCTTCTTTTCTAGCTAGCCTTCACCGTTTAACTTCCCTGGTCATTATCAGTATGCTTGGTTCTGGGAATGGTGGTATTTTTGTGATTGGCCAATGGCCACACACGGTGTCTAGATATGCGCTGTCCAGTATTCGCCTTGAACGTGCTGTTTGTCTCCGTTCATTTTATATAGGACAACAGCAGGATAAAGACCATGCATTTATATCTTTCTCACCCTTTCAGCAGTCCACCAGGAATTCTCCCAGGTCAGACCACCACTGCTATAAAGTCACAGAAAGCACGCACCTCTCATGTCCACAGTTGACATTCCAGTAAACAGAAGGTTGCTGCACAACCTAACTAGCTCAACATACCAATGAACACACCTAGATTTAGGTAAACGCTTTTGTGCAGCATTGAATATGTGCTGAATTTGTGAACTTACGTAGAGTTTGATTAGATTAATTTACTGACAACAATGAAGTAAAGAGTGATTTGTAAATGTAAACATACATGCTGCAAACACAGGACATCCTGCTACTACTAGAGTGCCAGTAACTCCTCTTTGTGGGCAATCTTCTTAAACGTGAGCAAGTGAGTGAGTCAGTGAGTGAGTTACAAGCCCAGGTCTATGAGGTGCTTTGCATCTAAAAATGAATAGCTTGGCTGTTTTGACTGAAAATTAAATAAAATGAAAAGATACATAGTACTGTATACACCCATAGAGGTATTCTTCTCATCTCTACCAGATCAAAATCTTGTACCTTGTGGATTTTTTTTATGAATTAATTTTTTAAAACAACGTTTGTAAAGACCAGCTGCCCTATCAGTACTGAGAAAAAAAAAAGAAAATAAACAAAAAACAGCAAGAAAAAAAAAGCACCAAGTAAAATCCTGTCACATTTACTGACAGTAAAAGTTAAGCTTTTTTTTATTCTGTAATGTTGCCATTTGGGAGATATGAGGTTTGCCACAGTGATTATTTGCACATTTACACTTAGAAAACAGATGCTCCTTAGAAGTACAAATATGCATATGAGTTAGTGTTACATTATCTTAAGAGAGAAAAACACTAGATTGAATGATGCAAGCTATTTACACCTGATAGACGTTTCCGAAGGTTTTTGTGCAGTACATGCATACACACCCAGTACAAAAAATACACACACAGACACGCACACACATACACACCCACACACACAGACATAGACACACACCCACACACTTCCTCAGTGGCTTATGTGAAAGCTGATAGCATCACTCAGAGTTATTACCAATTTCCATGGCCTTCTATGTACAGGCCTTTTGCGATTAGTTGCAGCAAATCACTTTAAAGACTCTCATGAACTAATCTTCAAGAGTGGTTTTTATGTCAATATGCAAGAGACGAGGATTCAGCTGTAAAATTACTTACAGTCTTTTAAGAGCAGCAAGTCCAAGGAAGGCTCCCGGCTCAATGCGAGTGATGATGTTATTCTTTATGTCCCTACAAAGAAAACAGAAAGCAGGAAGCATAAGCAATACTCCAATATTATCTGCACAAAAGTTCAGGCAAGCACAATAAATTAGTGGAATGAGTTCAATATGCAAGAGAAGAATTTTCCTGTAAGAGAAAATTAAAAAAACTGAAAAATGGACTAACGGACAGTGTCTAAAACAAAGGACACATTTATTTCTGGTTGAAAATATTTATTATATTAATAAGAGAGTAATCAACTGATTATTTTAAGGCCAAACAATCAAAATGGATTTAAAACAAGAACAATTCACACACAGCTTTTTAAAAAGTTGCAAAATACATTAATATGGTACTGTAAAAAGATAAAGACGCCTTTTAAAAGACTTTATTTAAAACAGACAAAAACAATAAACCACTACATAGTTGAAAATGTATATAAATGAGTGCATACATCAGAATTTGCTCCTTATGACAAAGGAGACCAATAGGACAATTAAGTTGTGCATAACCATGCAAACTGCCAACGAATCACTGCTAATTTGATGAAGTAAATTTGAATATTTAAAAGTAATTCGGCTTAACTGAGTAACTGAGAGCAATGATACTTCATGAATAAGCACAGAAGCAAGTGATGCAAACATTTTCAATGTGACACATTTTTAACATTTCAACCAAAAAAGATAAGGCTTTGACAACACAAATCAAATTTACACAATCCATGTGAGTATTGTTAGAAACTAGTTAATAGTCAGTAATTAGGACTTTAATGGTCTCCTGGGAGGCAATTATGCAGATAAACAAGCAGTGCGCCATGATCTGCAGGGTCAGCACACAAAAGACAACACATTGCATCCTCCGAAGTTCAAAGGCCACAGTCACTGATACCGCAGCCCACACCTGCGCTAGTCAGCTAGCAGCTAGCTCCTGTTCAAAACCCTCAACACAGACTGCCGTCTCAATACCTCAAAGGCCAAAAGGCCTTTTGAAGTCTTGTCGCTGTGGTTTGAGTGGAGGATAGAGTGCAGTGCAGAGAGAAGGCTGGCCCGCCTGACAGGAGTGGTTTTGATATGCTGCACCCTTATTTTTTAAAAGCTGAAAGACTTTCATCATGATAAAGGAAGAGGTGAGAATATACTGGAAAGATGAAAGAGAAATGCAATATGCACATTCTTGTTTTCAGGTTTTTCCCAAGCTTCCATTTTCAAACGAAGAGCGGTAATGCAAAATAAATTGCAGGGGACATACAAACGACTGAGCAAATTAGAGTTCAGAAACAGACTACTGACTGTTCAAAACACATACATCATCAAACACAACGTAATTTAGGAGTTCATTCCCATCAGGAGACATTCTTAGTGCTAGCAAACAATCTCAGCTGAGCACGATATCAAGTTCTACAGGGGAACCTAAGACACGTCTGGGACTCAGAAGGAGTGTAAACCTCTGACTGCACAACTATTCGATAGAGATTCTTTTTTCAATGTATCACAAAAACTCTGACTTTGATTTGATTCACTTTTTTTAATTATTTCAGAATGACTCCAAGTCACTCCATATAAGAGTGCTGGAAAGGTTTTTAGATGTAATGTAAATCTTTTATAGTTTGTTTTATATTTTAAAATGTAATCATACATTTTCCACACATACATACATAGATACATACACGGATACATACATACACGGATACATACATACATGAAATATTCATTAAATCATTGGCAGGAGTTTTTTGGACCACATCATACATCTTTACATATTAACGTCACACTCACAAAGTCAAAAAGAAGGCTCGAAGTTTAGGTCCGATGTTATAAAACGTTCTTCCACACGTTGCATGCAATTACACATTTTCACCTGAGAGGTCTCCAAATCCCCATAACTAACATAGTGCAGCTTTAAACAAGATTTTATGTCTAATAACAGCCTGAGAATTTTGCCAATAAATAAATAAATAAATAAATGTCTATATTTCTGAATATTATTATAGTCAATTGTTATTCGTTCTGACATTCCATGATCTATGTATTTTCTTCCAGCAGTCAGTGAGTTTTTATAAATGTAAAAATTGCATCAGTACCACACAATGCACTTCACACTGACAGCCAGGACAACAAATGAGCCTACAATGTCTATATGAAAATGAAGTCACTGTTTTCTCAGCTGCATGGAGCTTTAGCCAAATACAATGGCAAGATTTGAAAGTGAAGTGAAGAATTCATCTACAGTCCCAAACCACTCTGCTCCTCTTTAAAATACACTGGGGCAGTTAAAGCCAAATTTGATTACCTCCACTGAATGTACCAAAATGGGTTACTTAGGAACTGCTTCGGTTGAAGCTGCTAAAACAAATAAATGGCGTCTTACAGTGACACGTCAGAGAGTCTTATTTCAAGTTTATCTTGGTCTCGCTTTCCAAAAACCAACCAGACCAACAGAGAGAGGAGCTCAGACTCACTGTGGAATAGAAAGACAAACAAAGATCTCAGTGGCTCTGCTCAGCAAGCTTCTTTACACAAGCACAGCAAAAATAAGCTCTTGACCCAAGCCACTCCAGGAAGGAGTTTCTGGTGCACTGCTAAAAAAGGCTGGCAGGAATCTACGGCAATGTAACAACCAGGAAAGAAAATTCTTTTTAGAAAGATGACTAAAATGACAAACTGAAACTGTGGGTAAGCAAATGACGCATTTTGATGAGTGATTTTAATAGGCTCAACTTTGAGATCTTAAGACCTTTGTGTATTACGCCCTGCATAATCCATGGATAACAACAATAAAAAAGTCATGAGATGAAAATGCATGTGCTATTTGTTATGACTACCTTCAGTATGTAAAATCTGTCCTGTGTCCAAAGTTCAGTCTTAGAAATTGGTTGCATGTTTTGCTTCTCACCATCCAAGTAATCCAAACACATTCAGTGATGTCGAGGTCTGGACTGCAAATTGTATTCTTTTTGCCTATTTTATTTTCTCAGTAAGGGCTACTTAACAGCTACACATCCTTTCAGACTCAGTGTTGAGTTGTGATCTCACAGTGGAAGGATGGACAAAAACTTGCAGATTTTTTTTCAGATCTGAAGCAAGAGTGGAGCTTGAATTCCTCCACTCTCTCAAAGATGAAAGCTTCAGTACTGTTTATCTAATGGTGACAGTTTGCATGGTTGTTAGGAGTCCCATTCTCTTTGTAATATTTTAAACTTTGAAGTTGCAGATACTTATTTTACTCTGTCTTCCCCTCCTTGCAAATGGGTTATTTTATATTTAAACTCCTCAGTTCCCAAAAAAATAATAACGTGCAACAGCCATTTTGACTGGAAATGACAAATGTAGCATGTTTTATGACAGTACTGTACGTGCATGTTCGCCTGTATATGGCAGGGGTCTTGGGTCTATATTTTAGTAATAACAGCAACAATATGGAATGCCTTTGGGCTATACCCACTAGACAGCACACAGCCTTAGGAGAAACAGTGAGGTGGACACAGTTGCACTACAATTTCATGGCTGGGAGTTTGAGGTGAAAGGTGGGCTTTTATTGATTCCCCCAAGCCTGTCAATCACACAGCAGAGAGCAGCTGCAGTTCCAGTGAGCAATGCTACGGCGTGAGCTGGAGACGGCAGCAATTCTTTATTTTACATAAAAAAGGACGGTAACCCAGCACTCGCTCACACTCTCTGACACACACAAAAGCATACAGAGGCACAGAGCTCAGGGTGAATCACTCTGTCGACACCTCTGGCCTCTGAGAGACTTATTAGCATAACAAAAGCAGAATGTCACACGCTGTTAAAAGGAGAGGGAAATGGAAAGGGGGGGTGGACAGAAAGAGCAAGACACAGAGACTAAAAGAAACACAGAGACCGGCCAACCGGCAGACTCAACCGTTCTGCCTAGCCGCAATGAGGCAAAGCTGAATTCCTCAGGCTTCCAAGGTGTAGGAGGATCAAAGCTGTTTACACTTTGATGGGCTTTAAAGACATCCATTTATCTCCCTCTCCTGAATTTTACCATTTCAGCCACTTTACAACACGACTGAGAGCGTAAACAAGGAAATGTGCAGTTCTAATCCTGAGCTCAGAGATGTCAGGATGAAGCTTTGCACCTGGAGCAAAAGGGAGCATTTACACTCTTCAAAATAAAGGTTCCTAAACAGATCTTGACTTGGACACAAGGTTCTGAGGAAAAAATAATTAGTATAGAACCTAGGCATGGGTGATATGGCAAAAATATAACATCACTGAGGATAAATATACAGGACTCGCAATAATATACATGTACTGAGGATAGATATTATCATAGCCCCCCCCACCCTGATAGAACCTTTACATTATGTGGAGATTATACATATACATAAAAATATATAGTCTTTTCTAAGAACTATCCACTGAAAAATTCTTTAGGAGAACCAAATTGATTCTTCTCTGGCAAAAGAAAGCTTTCTGGCAGCACTATACAGTGTAGTGCAGAAGGCTTGATTGTACTCGCAGGGCATACTTTTCAGAGATAAGATGGGTAACTGTGAAATTCTGGAGTCAGCTCTGCTGAACACAGCCCAACATATATCTTATACAGAATAATTTGTTTCACAGATGTCCATCTGGGATAATTCCAACCATTTATCAGCTTAAAAAAAGATAGCTAAAATGCAAGACTTGAATATCTCTGTAACCAGTGAAATTACACAGCATGCCTTTAAGGCCAAGGGCACAGCAGGGTCAAAGAGAGCAGGGCTTGAGATGTGTCTGTAGCCAGTATCACCTCACCACTGCCAGAATATCCAGAAACACCTCAGAAAGGCCCCTTTCCTTGGCTCTTCTTTTTCATATTACACAGGACTCGCAATAATGACATGGAAAATATGCCCTTCAAATTCCACTCAGATTGCGTCATGTTATTTTAGCCCTCACTGAAACACAAGGGCTATTAATGGCCTGGTTATTTTATCTGCACAGAGCTGTTTTTCAAGCAGTAAATCACCTCAAGAGCTACACAGTAGGACCTTAACATTTTCCCCTTATTCTCCAGAGAAACACAGTTCTAACTCCAGACATTTTAGCCCACAACAAGAAAAGTTTTCATAACTCTTCTGTAAAGTAAATTTAAGCAATGAAAAAATGTCAATGACCTGAACTTCATAAAAGGTTTCAATATAAGCTTAGTATGTTCACCCAATTGTTCAATGCGTCCATAAAGTGAGAGTCATGTAAATCAATGGGAATGGTTTAGGTTTAACCTCTTCTACAGCAGAACCCAGGTCAGACAATAGTGCACCCTGAGGGCAGTCACTAAAATTAACTTTCTCTTCTACCATCCCCCTCTCAACAGGCACTTAAAGATTCCTCAAATATACGGATGCACTTCTGCTGGCAGCTGACAGGCTAATATAGTAAGAGAGAGTTCACTCTCCATTTGGCAGCACTGCACTCACAACAGCAGCAGTCAATAAAACCAACTGAATAAGTTTGTTGCCCACAACTATTTTCTTAGCCAACATTTGTTTTGCGTTTTATTTACGTTTTATTTTATTTATGAATTTCAAAAACACTTTCTCAGTGAATCTGTAAAGACTAACTGGCAATTTGTGCAACGAGGCATATTTTAAATTCCCCTAGTCAGAACTACAGCCTCATCACACAATGTCTATATTTTAATAGGTCTTTTTAAAGGATTCAGGGTTGAACCTTTTTCCAATAAAGTATTTTGGAAAATCTGAATATTTTGGATATTGAACAGATTACTTGATTACCAAGATAAAACTAGAGCCATCGCTATCAATTACAATCAAGAGGCTCAAAATCATGGTTTTACTATCAACATGTTTAATACAATCAAACTACAGTAAAAATAAAACAAACAAAATCAAGCAAACAGAGTGCAACTTACAGCCTCTCGAGCGTGGACAAACCGATGAAGGAGCCATTTAGGAGTTCTTGGATTTTATTGTTGCTTAAAATCCTGCAAAGACAAAAGTGCCATTAATAGTCAGATGATGATAAGCAAATAAAGCACAACATACATCAGGTCACTTGAATCACAAGTATCATTAAAATGATATTCCAATACTGAAATAATGATGCATTATATGATGCATTCTTTTTGTTTTATTTTCATCTAAGCAGTTTCAAAGTGCTGAACTCCCATTTTTTCCCTAAGTGGAGCACAGAAAACCCACTATCCTCACTCCCTCTTGTAGTATCACACTTCAATAGAGGATTTGGTAGACTGACTTTGCAAATCACAACCGAGATAAGACGGCTGTTTTCCATATCCTGGCTACCGCTCTCATGTATGCGCTAGTAAAGGCATGTAATCTGTCCATGTACAGGGAAAGACTGTCTGTTTGTTTTAATGTGCCACAGAATTATACAGCACAGTGTGAAGTAAGTTTAAACATCATTAGCCACTGTTTATGGATGCCTGAAGACAAATGTTGACAAATTATCTACAACTGACTATCAGTGTTGTAAAGCTGCACTGAAGCAGGAGCATTCTTACTTTAGAGAGTCTATTTTAGTCAAGGTAAAAGTGCTTTTTTTTTTTTAAGGACGTACTTGAGTAGGAATAGAAACGTAGGTTTTTTTGAACTACTGAAGTAAAGCTACTTCTGTGTTATATCTTTATGATCAACAGCATGACTATAGTTATTTTCATTAGTTACTGCTGTATTAGCTCACACACCATGAGACTAAGTTAAGCTCAGGAAACACAGATACGGCAATAGTATGCAACAGAAGTGTTATATCTGGATAGAGATAAAACGTAACTGCAATTAGACACATTTTGAGGGACCAAGTAAATACTTGTGTGATCAGACACAAGTACACCTACATTAAATATTCAAACGGGGAAAAATCCAAGAGGGAAATGCGTGTAAAGACGTACATAAACCTATAATTGGTAATATTCTTCTACTGCTAATAGTCCTGTTTTTCACCATTAGCTACGTTAAAGCTTTTCTTATGAGATTTTACTACAAAAATATTACAGAACACACAGCGGCACTACTTTAAAGCACTAGGAGGACCCAGCTCTATGCCAATTGTTAACTCTTAAGCTCTATGCAAAATTGTTCGCTACTGCAACAACGGATGGTAGGAAACGGAGTTAATCAACACGGCTTACAGGAAAACTATTTCCTGGCCAGAACTTTCTCAGAAAGCTCCAGAGAATGTAGTGGTTTGTACAGTCAGCCTTTACTCACACAGCCACACTGTTGTCGTTACAGGGTGCTGAAGGCTAACTTTATTGCAGGCTAGGTCAGTTTCGACAGCTCAGCCAGCATCAATATTTCTTTACCCAAGAGTTAATAGCACTAACAGTTCCTGCATTGAGCTAAAGCTCTTACAGTAAAGTTCGCCCTCTTTGCGTCAATCTCAATGATGCCCCCGGGCTGCTATTTACAGTCACACAAGAACCAGGCTACTGTCTGCATTATATGTTCAAAAGTCTGTAAACACCTGCTCATCCTTTGTTTCCTCTGAAATCAAGAGTATTAATAGGGGGTTTGCCCCACCTCTCTCGCTGCAGTAACAGACTTTACACGAGATGCTGCCACAAGAGCATTACTGAGATCAAGTACTGATGCTGGATGATCATTTCTGGATCATTAATGCCACTCCAACTCATCCCAAAGGTATTGGAGGAGCTCCATCTCTCCAGAGAATGTGGTTCCACTGTTTTACAGCCCTCTAGCTGATGCTTGGCACTGGGTATGGTGACCACAGGCTCCTGTGCAGCTGCTCCAGATTGTCCCATTCTATTGGCAACGAGTGCACACTGAAGTAGCTAAATGTATCAATTGGAATGGGAGTCTGGATACTTTTGGACATTTACTGTATTTAAATGAGGAGAGACATTTAAACCTAAATTTAAAATCACTAGTAAAAATCTGACAAATCTGACAAATCTGACAAACAGTTTAAGGTGTTAAGGTGTTTGGCTCAAACAACACAAAAATACCCCATTCATATTTTAACCAATGAACTGTCTCCTTCTCTGTCTCTGACTGAGCATAACACCAAACGTGCACCAAAGCACTGAAGTACTACACCATACACAGCCTGTATGATGGCATCACATCAGATTTAGGCCAAATAAAGTCACAGACACTACACTAGCTACAAATACAGATCTGCTTGGCTATTTGCATTGGAACATAGCCCTGCTTCATATGCACACATGCATGCTCTCTTGTCAGCTGGCACCCAAGAGCTGGAAATAAATGTGCTGTGATAATGAGGTAAAGGAATAAAATATGGCTGAAAAAGAAACTGGACTACTGGAAAAATCTAATTATTGGTTTCGGTGACTGCAGGTCAGTAGCTAATCAAGACAGACAGATGGCTGGGAAAAAAATACAATAAATCTGATTTGCATGTTCAAGTGAAACTGTGCAACAAAACAAGCAAACAAATACAGTACAATCTGGATCTGTGTAACATCCCTCTGCAATTTCAGCAGTGATCACACAAATAATTATGCTTTCATACTGAACAGCTGTAATTTGGTTTATGGAGCCAATTCCCAGGCAAGGGAGAAATAATTGCCAAAAAATATTCAGAAGATTGCCTAGATAAATATGCACGCAACCTTGTGACTCTCCCACTGCTGAAATACACTGGTGTAAAAGGGCCAACCAAAAGTCATGTGTACAGCAGCTTGCCTATAACTGTCCTTCAGCCTGTGCCTCTTTCCTCTGGAGAATGAGTTAATCAGAATATGACAAAAATACCAGAGATGAAGGACTCAATACCATGGCTGAAAAGGTAAACTACTGCCAAAAATGAATCTAATTATCTCTCTAGCAGTGAAAAAGCTGCATTTAAAGGGAGAATAAAGGTTCAATATTCTGGTTAACTCAATCTAGCTAAAATGCATACAGCGCACATTTTTTAAAAATGCTATTTGTCAGAGGGTTTATTTGCAAACTGCATCCTTCTGGTACATCAGTATCAAAGGTCAATACTACAGTAGTGATTGACAATGAATATACTGTGCAGCATAACTAAACCCCGACAACCACTCAGTGACGGTTCTTCCTACAAACTGACTGTGAAAGCTCTAGAGGGCTTCAACAACTGCAGCAGACTTTGCTAGGTCTGATGTACTGGTTGGCCAATACTGAGATTGTTTTTGTCTGTACCTGCAAAAATATCACTGATCAACAGCAACCTATTTGGTTAAGGCACCACCGGAACTTGAACTTGTGATCTCCTGCCAATTTGGCAAAACCTTAGATGGGGAAACCAACATGAGACATCCACTACTTGGCTATCTGACAGCAAAACAGGCTGAACTGGTGAATCCGAACAAAAAACAAAATCATGGCTAGAATAACAAACATGTAAACTGTATCCATATCTACTCTTTAGTCTGAAAATGTTAACACAAAACAAAATGAAGAAAAACCAAGGAAAAAAAAATAAATAAAAAAAATACACATCATCAAAATCACAAAGAATTATGAGTAGCTCCAACCCCAATGGAGCAACATTTATATGGATTGGGATCTTCAGATGTTTCAGATACATAAATTATATATTAGCTGATTTCAGCTACTGCAATTTTTATCCACTAAACATTGGCATCAGCCACAAATTTTTCCTATCTTTCAGACTCTAAACTTTGGAACAGACTGAAATCACCACCTCACACATGACAATGAATTATTAGAATGCATTTCTTTCCAGTATGTTTCTTAATTTACCTGGAATTTTTCCACTTTCCATTTCAGATGTTTCAGAACAACGGAGTGCAAAAAATCGTCCCTTATCTCTTGTTGTAAAGATCAGCACAGATCTAGCAAACGGAGAGACTCCAGAAAAGATCGTTTATGAAGTACAGGGACGGGCCAACCTGATTCAGACTTCTCCTGTGGCCTTTAAGCATGGATAGGAAGCTCAGACAATTAGCATACAAATGAAAATTCGCCTTGGTGCCTGTGTGTCTCACAGGCCAGGAGACAGGAATCTTCTAGGGGATTCTAACCCTTATCTTGATATTCAGATACAAACTAAGAGCCCAAGGGCCTCACTGCAACCTGGAGAGCTCCAGGAACACAACCAAAGTCAAGTCACAAGTGTATGAGTTGCCAATTGGCTAGACATGGTAGAAATCTCAGCCCAAGCCTTTCTTGCCTCAGGGCCAAACACATGTTTAATTACCTACTAGAGTCTGACAGCTTGAGGGGCCTCTGGTGGGATAGGATACTATGTTCTGCCAGTCGAGAAGTTGATAAAATTCAGAAAACTTAGATATCTTTGACGGTGCTGAACTGGATATTTACAAAGAGACTCTCCAAGTTTTCAGGAAGGCCCAAGAGAGGGTAAATATCAGCCAGCAATAACTTGTTCACTTTACACCAGCCTCTCAGAGACAAAACTAAAAGACATGATTAGGCAGCCCCAGATTTAGGCTGACTTTATACAGTGAAACTTTCACACAACTTTTGCTTGAAACACACAAGAAACTAAATTTCACGAGTTGAATGATGCAAGACCTTCGGCAACTCAGTTGAAACGACTGTGACTGACAAAAGTAATTTGTTCGTTCATTTCAACTAGAACTGTTGTGGTGCCAAACCACAGCAATGTTTGGGTGCCTTGCCTCTGCAACAGACAGACCCAAAAGGGATGGTTAATTTTCAAGTTACTTTAATATTTTTCAATAATTTAATATTTACAGAAAAAAAAGACAGAAACTAGTCAAACTTGCTTAGTCACCTGCATGCTGCACCACAGAGAATAAAATATCAGTAGCAGAAATCAGGCAGTTAGTCAAGGTTTACACCGAAAGTGACGCTAAGGGGCAGCAAAGCAGAAATGTTTTAACGAAGTTCATTTTCCCATGGCAGTCACAAGTGAAGAACTTGGTATGAGTACTTTGTACATGCTTGTAGGCACACGCAATTAATAACAAGCGGCAAACAAATGCACATTATGCACACATGACCGCTCCTGCAGCTTGCTGCGCACATTCAGTATATAAGGTGCACTGATTAACATAGTAGTACAACAGTCAGCTGTACACTGCTGAAATACAGTAGTCCCCCCTTCTGTGCTCTCAAAAAAAACAAAACAAGAAACAAATAAAAGGGGGTAAATATACGCAGCTATAGTGGAGACGTGTCCAGCACTGCAGCTGCCATGTTACCAAGTGCTGCATTAATCGCCAAAGCCCTAATTTGAACCAACCAATCATCATGATACTACCAACTAATCATGATAAATTCTGTTACTGTGATAAACAATACACTTTTCTAAGGATATCATGCAAAATCATCTGTACTTTAAAAAAAAAAAGGTCAAAATGTCTAATTACAAAGAAAGTGTGATTAGTGCTGTTTAACTGGATTTAATGCAGTGCAGTATGCGCAATACTGAATAAAAATCAACATTTCACACACTTTTTAATAGCCATTTTTAAATGTCACACTACTAGTGCATTGTGTGTGTTCCATATCAAAATGTCAGGCTTCATATTGTGTATCATGGAAGCGTCTTCTATGACTGATACAACATTTTTGCCGTATTGCTCACCCCTATGACTGATTTCAATCAAAACATCATAAACATACATCTTATTGAACAATGGTGCTTATTTGCTGGTAACCACTCAGCTTAACTAGCAAGGTAGCTAGCCAGCTAATGTTAACATGCCAGCTGTTTGAGACGTCTTGAGCTACTGTTTGTTCTGCTGTGTTAGTGTTTCTAATCTCTGAAACCTGTTCTATAGTATATTCCCTGCTTCCTAATCACAAATGCACAAGATATCTTTGTCAAGTGGATGGGGCTAAAAAGTAGAAGGCCAGTTGCCCAATACACACTGGCTTACTAATTACCCTTAAGAACATTTAAACAGCAAGCACAGCTGTAAAATCTCACCAGCAATGCTAATGCTACTGCTAAAAAGCACAGGCAGAGGCAGTAAATACCTTTGGCAAGCACTGTAATGGGAGCACTGTAATGTAACATAAACCATCACTTCCAGGTCCATCACAAAAATATACAATGAGGTATTCGTGTTGGGTAGTATCAGTTAACTGGTTTGAAAAATTACACCCCAATATCAAATCCATACACCAGTATATAATAGCTGACAGGCTTGGGAGGTATAGTAGAACTATCACGTCTCACTATTGTTCTGCTGTGAAATGTGAAATTTGCCGTACTGAAAGGCTCACTGACCTGTAGGCCTAAAACTATTCAGATAGTTTTGCTGGAGGTAGCATTCGCCTCTCAACATGCATACTCGGCTGTTTGCCGAGAAAATAAAGGCACATATAGTCAGCTTTTGTTAAGTCAAAGCTGAATAGGTTTAAGTAAAGAGAGCCTTCCTGAGCGGCAAGTTGCCAAACATATCCTTTCACTTCCAGTTAGTTAAGGTATAAGAAGCAAATGGAAGTCACTTTATAGCACACAAGGTAAAGTAATAACCTTTACAGGCAAAAACATGGAGTAAATTGTTTTACATCCTTTTGGGAAGACTTGCCTCAATCTACACTGTTAGAAATAAAGGTACTGTACAGGTACATTTTTCATTCATTAAGGCACAAACAATGTAAGTGTCCCCTCAAAGGTACAGAGGTTTTAAGGTCAAATTGTGCACCTTAAATTAGCTTTTCCCAGTGGAAAAGTATGTATTTGTACCCTCCCATAGCCTAATGTTTTAAAACAAAACAATAAAATAAAAAGCCTGGAGACGATACATGGTGTGTGGAGTCAATGCAACTTAGAAAATAATTTCAATGGATTATGGTACAATTATGTTCCCTGACTAAAAGTACTGAAGTGTACCCTTGAGGGTACCACCCCAGTGAGTTTTGTACCCTTTTTTCTGAGAGTATAGCAAAGAAATCAACTAATCCCATCTGAGTGATCTCTAAAACCACTGAAAAATACTTTTCAGTAGAACTTTGGGAAGAACGCAGTTGGTAAGACAGGACTAAACTGCCTAGATTTGCTTAACCTACAAAAAGCAGACAGAACAATGAACGAAAATCTATTTCTCTGCCAGCAATGCAACCGAACCCAGAACAGTGCCTGAAAGGTAAAAGCAAACAGCAGCACACAGGAGCCGTGCGTGTTTTCCTGGGCACCCCTTACACAAACACTTCAAACGATCCCAAGTTCATCTTTTCATGTGGCAGCAGCTAAACAAATCAAACAAGCCAGTAAAGTGCTCTACCACCTGAAGCAACAACTTGTTGCAAAAACACATCTGTCAGAAATAGTTAGAATCTTAAAAAGGGGAAAAGCAGACTTGTCAAAATGAGAAGCATGTCAGATGCTCCTTTTTGTGATATAATATTCCTTTAGAATTAAAGGTTCATAAATGGGTCTTCTCCTACACTTATGGATCTACAGGGGGACAAGCGTTTAACAGGTATAAAAAAGGGTTGTCACGATACTAGAATTTGGATTTTGATACCAATACCAAGTGTCACGAGGCTCAATACCAAATGAGGCTACGGCAAAAAGGTAAACATTCAACACATTTTGAACAACAAGTGTTTATTGAATTGAAAATCAGATCTCTACAACTTAATTAATGTGTTTGTGTTTTTTCACTGAATCCCGTTATCAATATAAAACTCTTTAAATGTATGCAAAATAAGAGGTCAACCTGGCGCTAGCTTATTACATAAAGAGCTGAAAGTATTGAAAGTACAGAAAGTTGGAGTACTGAATTGTTGGCCAAATTGAGGTACTGAAAAAAGTACTGGACTTTCGATACTTTGTGCAACTTAGTATACAACCTTAACATTATATAGAGCTTTTTGACACTCAAATGTCTCACATAAACATGGTTCTGGCTTAAAAAGATCTTAAGGCAATCAAAAGGTGTCTATAGCAACACTTTTTTGGCAACACCTTTTGAGCCCGTCTTGTTAGCATCGCATCTGGATAGATTTTGGCCTGATTCCATTTATACTTTACTGAAATGTGTCCCCAGTTTGACCAGATGAGCGCCAATTTTTCTTTACTCACATAAAAAGCACATGAACATAAACACAGTATCTGTTTTACTTCTGTTTACTTTTTTCCTGTTACGATACAAATCAACAAGCTCAGCTTGGATGCTTTAATCAGTCCAGGTTGCAAGAAGTCTGGAGATAACTCCAGTCTCGCATATGCTCTCACCTACTAGTCAGCGCTCAGCAGACGTATTTCCACTAATGTGATTCTACGGATCTCAAAAACACTTTCTGTTCACACTTGTGCACCTAAATCGGGGTTGAGTGATCTGATCACAATCTGATCACACTGTGTCCTGGGGGTGTTTACACCTGGCTGTACATGGGGTCAAGTGAAATCCGAACATGACCCAACCACCATGCATGTTGACGCAAGGTGTAAACAGGCCCTTTGGTTCCATTTGGCAACTTTCATTTTAAAAAGTGTACAACAAAGACAAAAATGTTCTTCACTGTGATTGGAGGGCTGCGTTGTACTGATCAGAACTGAACCTGTTTTACTGCAAACCACACATTTAATGGAGCTCTGCTGGAGTGCCAAACTAAGGCTGCTCTTCCTGGCATGGGAGGAACTCTTGTATTCCACAGTGTTTTGCTTTGGGCACCAGGTGTGCCTTGGGGAGAGAGAAATAGCCAGGTGCTCCTAAAGAGTGATTATGCTCGCACTCAACACAGCCTTCTAAAGACACACAAGAGCCACAGCTGTGTGTACACACACCCAGAAATGCATTCAAAGACACTCACACACAGCCATTCTCATCTCTTTCTCCTCACTAAATGGAACACAGATAATGTAGATCTTCTGAAAGAGTGAAACAAAAAGCAAACAATACGTCTGCAAAACACACTGAACATGAATCATCAGTGCAGCGGAACCTCTGCTTAAAAGACAAGAACCAACAGTCAAAGTAAACAGTACCTCATGTACTGTGTGGTTTCCACACACAGTCCAAACTGAAGCCCAAAAGAACACTTCATTACACAGCAACAATGGGATGCCTAGTTGCTTGTAGTTTTAGGCATGGTTGAAATCTCAAGTCGGGAAAAACCTTCAGCTACACTTGCATAAAAAAAGCAGAACACCACCATGACTGCCAGCTCTAGCAGTATTAATCAGCCCTCTCCACCAGAATTCAAAAACAATTCAGTGAGAGACGACTCCTTTTCAAGGTAAAAGTATAAACAGGACATTTTCTCTACATGCATAATTACATTCAATTAGACATCTCATGTGAGAAACCTGAAAATTACCTTGCCTGCGGCAACTTCAAGAAGACAAGTGTTCCTCTCCCGAGTTAATTGCTCTTCCAAGTTAACTGCCAAGGATGACAGAGCAGACCTGATGACCTCACAGATTTTATCTATGTGCTAAGACACAGTCTAGGCCAGAGGAAGTAACTGACTGCAAGGTTCAGAAGAGGCACCGCAAGACTTTAGATGTCGACTAACTGCTCCACCAAGGTGCTAAACTATACAGCGAAGTGAGAGGTCGGTCTATAGTTCATGAGTAGACATTGAAGTTGAAATGCTTGGACAAGATTAGTCACTCTCTCTTTCTTCTTTAAACAGAAAGTGCTTTAAAAAGAAAAAAAAAGTTTCTAAAGTTCTTAAAAGACCATCCATTTACTACCCAGTCTTACTACACAGTCTATATATGGAAGCAATGCTGCAAAAAACAGCCTGTTTTTAATTCACTGTTATCAACACATTTACATTACAGATCTGCCCATTCAGCCCACAGCAGTTTAGCCACATCCATTCTTGCCCAAGTTATAGGGAGTGTTTCAGTCCAGACTACTTTCTGAATGAGGCACAATGCAGGACAGTCCATAAGCTCAAAGGTCATTTACTTATATCAGTCTTAAAAGGCACAGTAACAAAAACAGTGTGTTTAATAGTGAAGTAAAAACAGATTCACTTAAATAAAACAATTATTTAAGTGAATATCTAAAATGTACATTTATAAATGTATCTGACTGCTATTAATAAACGCTGAAAGCATTTTTGCCATCTTCATTATTCATTTCCTACACAGTATTTCTTTTCCATTGTCCGGTACATACACAAACTGTGGACATTAGAATTCTGTTTTCTTTTCACTATCCAGCAGGCCTTCTGCTGAACAACCTAAACTAAATCACCTCATTTCTTCACAATTCATGGAATGATTCTTTGGACAGATTTGTTTTGGCTGGTCTGCATGATTCATGCTCAGGAGGCCACTGAGACACCATGAGTTAAAAAGGAGTTTAGATACACCAGTGGAATGTGCAAACATCCCAAAGAGAGGCCAAGACCTTGACACTGGCTGAGGTTTAATTACCCTTGTTATCCAAGGAGGACAAACTTTCATATTTTAACTGCCAGAAAGTTATTCATAGAAAACATGCACAAATATTGTATACCAAAATAATGAAATAGTTTTTGAACAGTACACAAAGTTTTTTTTTGAGTGTACCAATCTTTAAATAAGAATATTTGTCAGTAGTATGAGGCCTGAAGCAAATCATGTATTTTACTCAGATATGGCTTTGTGTCCAGCACCTTGAGAAGTCTGGAACAACTGCACTTTCTCAATGAAATGGAATGTGGTCAGGTCCACGTGCAGCAATGGAACAGTAATGAAAAACTTTGGTTGAAAGTACAAAAATCCCACTACAGATTTGTCCCTTCATATATTAGACTATAACTACATGAACTGTTAGGACAAATGCTTGACTCCACAAACTCTACTTTCTATAGGCAAAAGAAGCTGTGAAAATCTCTCAGAAAAATCCAACTCATTTGCATTTAAACAATGCAAATACGCAAAAAGTGAAGGGCAAATGGCTGATCAGTGGATAACAGCTAAAACAATACAAGGACAATGGCCAGTTAGAGCAGTTACTCAAAGACTGGCAACTGTGAAAGACTGGAAATATTCTGAGCCATTACAGCTCCTTATAAAAATGACTGATACTAATCAAGATGTCTTGCACTGCACATTTCGGTGTGTCCCCTCCTTTAACACACCTAACTAAACTCCTCAGTACATTATCAAAGCCTTGATTAGGGAAGCACCAATATGGGAATTGCAAGCCAATGCAGATCTCTAATATTTTGTACAAAAACATTTTTTGATATTGGGACGATATCTACCTGGATCAGCATTATAGATAAAAACAACATTTATATCTATAAGGTTACAAATCCAGCAAAATGAATAAAATACAAATATTTTAGCGCAGTAGACCAGCGTCATCTGAACATTCTGCTCCTACAGAGCACAATAATTACATCACCAAATACTGCTTTGAAATATCAGTCAAATGTAAATGCCGGTAATTTTTTAAGCAAATACCTGCCGTTGTTGATATGATTCTGATATCATCATAGATCCCTAATCTTAAGAATGTTGTAATGGTTTTGTCGGAAAAAAGGAAAACAATGTGAAGTGTAGGGTGACTGCCAGGACTATTCATAGTATTCAATTACATCATTAAGAACACCATGCTGCCATGCTGATAGGCAAACCGTAACTCTGACTGTGCTCTGATAGAGCTTGTCTCATCACAGTTACTGCTGTCACAGCCCTGCAGGTGGACAAAAACAAAGCAAAACAAAACAGGTCTGAACGACCACGAAAAAGATGAAAAAATACGTAGATGTTTTAGATGCAGTCTCCAGAAAACGCTATGACGAGATTAGCTAGATTGGTGGACTGATAACGAATAAAACTGGCTAATAAAATAAAAATGAATCTAACTGCCAAAGCTCTTAAATAATAAACTCAAACATATATATCAAACTTAAGCCCTCTTCTTATTCGGCAACTTCTCATTTGAATCTGTTGAACGCTTCTCACTGGCTCATTTAACGCTGTGTCCCAAACCACACACTGTTCCGTACTTCACCTACTACACTAACAAGTGCACCTCTAATGGTATACGCACTATTTTTTGCATATTATTTAATGTGCTAGTATGTAGTTTGGAACGTGAAACTAATATCGCACTGGGAAATCTCAGCCGATTTGACTTTAGCTTTCATTTGTTGTCAGTACAAAAACAAATCAGATAATATCAAGTCAATACACTCAAATACACTGGTTCATACACTTTAAAAATGACATTTAAAAAGTGCTTCATCTGTTGTGCCTTTTTCTCTTTACAAACCACCATAGCACTGCTTGAACAGCACAATTGTGACGTCATGGGAATACTATCAATGACTGCCAATCGCTGCTGTTTGATTTGAAATGTAGACTAGAAGAAACGGGTGGTGAGATAAACTTAAACTGAGATCTGGACCTGTATTCGTGAAGCCTCTCAGAGTGCTGATCTAGAATTTGTTCCTGTCAGTAAAGTCATAGCAAATGAGAGAGAAATCTGATCTTAGATCAGCACATCTACTCTGAGAAGCTTTGTGCACACAGGCCCAGAACTTGACCGAAGTCATAACAATAAATACACAGTCTTGCTGAACACCACACATTTTACACTGCCACATCTTTTTTGAACCAATAGCTTAACCAATTACAGTGACTGATGGAAGAAAAGATTGGAGCCTCCGTTATTGGCAGGAAACATGACTAAACACCATCTGCAGCAGCTGATGAGCAGTTAAATGATATTTTGGTTCATTTTTCAAAACAAAACTAAGCTAATCTATATTTTGGGGATGTTTTGCCTGAATGGCCTTTTTCAGAACATACCACAGCATTTCAGCTGCACTGAGGTCAGGACTATGACTTGGTGGTTCTAAAATGGGCATGTTCTTCTGTTCCTGCCACTCTGTTGTTGATTTATTCCTACTTTTCAGAAGACTGTCATTGTTGCACAGCCCAACTGCTATAGTTTTAGATTGCAGACTGACGCAGTAACATTCTGCTGTAGGCTTTCCTGGTACAACTTGGAATTTATTGGTTCCTGAATAATTGCAAGCCAATCAGGCTCTGAAAAAATCTTTTGAAATTCTTCTGTAAATGTTTCCAGTCAGACGTCCTCTGAAGTTTCTTGATTGTGCTATATTACGCTGGAACAGAATTCTGTTGTGAAGAGTAGGCAATCAAAACAGCAGTTTTTCCATGAGGCCCCCACCTCAAATGACTGGAACACCTGAGATCAATTACCTTCTTTTTAAAAGGACATTATCTTAAAGGCTGACATGCTTTTTCCATCAATGACCTTGATTGCATTGTATTGTTTATTCAATAAAGACACGGCAGAGTAAAATGGGTGTTTTGTTGGTTAAATAAGATTGACTTTATTTATTATTATGGCTTCAGAGCTATTCATACAGAAACCTAGATAATTCCAAAGGATTCACTAACTTTTTCTTCACTATTGTATCATGTTGTTTGAGCCCTCCCCTTTCAGGAGGTGACCACACAGAAAAAGAACTGGCCTGACAATGCCCTGAAGCTCCACAGAGGAAAAAAATGCAAACAGTGGATAGACACAACAACCCACATTTGCACAACGCTGGTAAACACTGCTGTATCTAAGACATACAGCAGTCCGATGCACCAGGTTCTATGTTAGCATCTCACACTTTAGTCCAATCAAATATACTGATGTGCAGTTTTGTAACAGCTTTTACACTTAAAATGATTCTTCAAGGGTTCTTTACATAATTGTGAACACTTGTAGATTCATTTGAATGCAGAAGGTTCTTGAATGGTTAAATGGTTCTTCCCCATGATAGTAAACCTGTTGCATATGACCCTCTAAAGAACATTTTCTTTAATGGTTCTGTATAGCACCACAAAGAGTTCTGGTGTTGTTACAAGTCATAAAATCCTTTTTACTAAGACAGCAGTTCTACTTCTGCACTCATAAACAGGGTCAGTGACTAGGCCTAACTGGCAAGCGAGTCAGAGAGTGAGTACTTTAGTAGCAGCCATGTTCAGGTTACATTATGTACAAGGTGGCCTACGTATATATGGCATTTTGGGCTTTCTGATGTCATGTTATATTACACTACTAAAAAAGGGCTTATTATTAAAGTGAATGGTTCTTTGCACAGTGAAATGGTTCGCCAGGCTAATGGAGAATATGTTGTATATGGTTCTATATAGAGAGAATAGTTTGTTGCATGGCAAAATGGTTCTTCAGATATGGTTCTATGAAAACCCTTTCTGAAAGATGGTTCTATGTAGCACCAAAAAGGGTTCTGCTATTGTTACAAGCTTGACATCATAACTATAGCAGAACTCTTTATGGTGCTATATAGAACCATCTTCAAAAAGGTTCTAAATACATTCCCCATCAATCTGACAGATCCACTTTACCATGCAAAGAACAATGTAAGCACTAAATGGTTCTAAATAGAAGCATTCCCTTTACTAAAGAACCCTTGAAGAATGTGTGCAGCAACTGGAAAGCAAAATATTTTAGAAATTAGTGCAATATCCTACCACTGCACTGTATACACCATCTCATGTGTCCCTCTCTTGCTCTTCATCAACTCTGAGGCCTAACTTGACTTTGGCCCAGTAAATGCTGTGGTATGATGTGTACAGTGTGAGAACTTTTACCCCCCAGCACCGGGAGAGCCAACACCCACAAGAAATGGCAGGCAAAACAGTGGAGCAGAGGGTCATTATATGTGGTGCCAGTGCTATTTTACTTACAGTGTGACTGTCCTGTTGGGAAAAGACTCTGGAGACAGCACCTGATGGAGCTCCATGTTGCTGCAGACCACCTTCCTGTCCTCTGTGGCCACCGACGGCGAGCCTTTCCCTGCATTTCTGGAGCGCTCGTCATATGATTTACAATCAGATGATACTGCAGAGTCTGAGCCTCCGAGCAGCTCCAAAGCCAAGAGAAGGAGCCAGAGACCGCAGACCGACATTTCTCGCTTTTCTCAGGCGATAATAGCCACAGACGACGAGGAGAATTCAGCGTAGCCTCTAATTAAATCTCGAAGGAAGAAAGAAAGAAGAAAGAAAAAAGAAAGCAGGCGAGCTCTGGCGGGGTTTCTTTGATAAGGTAGCCCCTTATCTCCGCGAGAAAAGGCTCGCCCTCAAGCACAAATCAGGGCAATTCAGAGAGACGGACTTGATCAGGTCATGTTGGAAGCCGTCGTGCCCAAAACAGCGGTTTATGCCGTGGTTTCTCATGGCTTTGAGAGCTCCACATTAACGCGGAGAGGTGGTGGGAGATCCTTTGTTTTCCTGGCGCCTCGGTTCACCATTCCGCTCCGCTGCTGCATCGCTCCTCCGGCACATTAAAAGTTCACCAGCACACCGTAGCTCAGCGAGAAAACACGCAACTTCAACTCGAGCATGCTTTATTTCATTTCTTGCTGCTCCTTGGTGGAATCCAGGTCCTTTTGCTAAGCTACTCCACGACGAGAGAGCGAGACAGCTGCAGCCGAGCAAAGATAACACACACACACACACACACACAAACTTGGGGGAAATCTGATCACACTTCGATCAAGAACAACTTTTCCCTTGCGGTCCTCTCATTACACACCGACTCCCAGCACTGAACACCAAGCAGAAGATAAAGCCATGAGCGCTCGCAGACAGACACGGTGCGTCAGCCTCTCAAAAACAACTGTTAAATGCATATCCGCATGCCAAACGATAAGCTTCTTGAAATACAGCGGACCGAGTACTTGTTCTGTCAGTTCTTGAGAATTGTACGCGATATCCACACGTGTCGGAAACGTAAAGCCACGTCCGCGGCAACATACGATTAAAAAAGCGTGTAAAGCCCGGCGCTGTACTCCTCAGCAGCTGCCCGTAGTTTCTGAACTCCGTCCATTCACACTGAACTCTCCCAGCCTGAGCTCCATGTTCCAGTTCCTCTGCTGACGTCACAGTAGGTTCACTCGCTCTTTAGAGGAAAATAGGAGTAGCAGCGGAGCGTCCGATTCAATTCACCAAACCGATTCTTTTGAACGACTCGATTCAATGAATCGAGCTGTCCGATTCGGCGATTCATTTTAACAGCACAGGCCAGTAGTGACTAGACCCATTTATTCAGTTATTTAGATTTGTACATTTATGCGGAAAAGAATCTACTTTTTACTCCTCAGTTACATTTAGTTACTATTTTTTGTGTTTAAGTTCATTATAATATGTAGTGACAACAGTTTTGTGATTGTTCTAACTTCTGAGCTTTACCTTTTCATTTTAGACCAAGAGAAGCACTTCATTACTCATAGATGCTAAATGTACTAATAAGTTCCACTGTAGGCCTATAAGTTACTCAGTTCTTGTTAGCTGGGTAGAAGCTGCTCAGTGAAGTATTTTCTTGGCCTGATATTGTGGCACATCGATTCAAATTGTTTTTAGAAAAGTATTTTCATACTTATTCCCGTGTTGAGTTTAGGCTCTTCTGCCCACCTCTGATCAGCAGACAGTTCATGATGTTAAAGGTAAATAGCTTTGTATGTAACAGTTTGAAATCAGAACTGCTTTGACTGGTAACATAAGAAACACACACACACACACACACACACACATCATCTAAAGCGCTTATCCTTCTGGGTCACGGGGAGGTCCTGAACAATATAAGACAACATTCATGAGAATTTTGTCTTGTCAGTAGCTCACATTAAAGGATAATTGCACCATTTTTGTATATAATATTTAAGATGTAAGCAAAGTCTTTCAGAGTGGTTTGATGTGAAATACTGAGTCAGAATTGTTTACAGAGCACTTTCAGAAAAAAAAGAAACTAAATAGTCACTGGGGTGGTAGCCTCAAGGGTACATCTTCAAAACCATTAGTTAGGGAAAGTGGCAGCAGAGATTTCATAAAAATAAATTGTGTTGAGTAGATACATGCTATATTATGTTACTTTACATTTTGTTGTGTTATGTTTTATCATAAGATACAATCTAAACAATCATAGCTAACTGAGGAATTTATGTAGCACTTGGCAAAGTGATTTTTTCCCTTCTCCTTGTGTCAAAATTGTGACTTAGTATTTCAAAATGATTTATTTTCTAAAGAATTTAGTATCTCAAATGTATGACGAAGTAATTTCTCAAAAATCTAAAAATATGGATTTTCATAGAATATGAATACTGTGACTACTACATACAAGTTTAAACTTGTATGTTGAAAAACTAAACATGACATAAATGACCAAATGGAAAGTTTCAAAATATTGACCGAAACAATGATTTATTTTGGTCATTAGGTTACTTCTGGTCACCCAGCATGGTCAAACTAGCATCTAATCGCTGGTTTGTTGATGACTAGCTTGTTTTTCTAGCAGGGTTGAATTAATATGTTGAAATAATTATTTATTTTTATCAAAATATTCACTTACTGAGTCAACATTACATATTTAGTATGTAAAAATCATTAGAAGCATTAGGATGCTTTCTAATGGAAATTGGTTTAAGTTTTCCATTAGAGACCACTAGTTTCCGGTAGGACATCTTTAGATTCCATTAGGAAACCATCAAATTCATCTGGAATCAGTGACAGGTCACCTGTTAAACCAGTAGCATCTTTACACTGTGATATCAACCTATCAGGAAAACAAAGAACACCATTACTGACTATTTGGGAGAACCTTTTAATGGTTTCTATATTTTTTTGCAGCAGGGAATAATGACTTACCGTGCTAATCACTTAGCATATTGAAAAAAAATAATCCAGAAATACACCTTCTTACACTCACTTTTCCAGACAGTAAGCAAGTTTTTCGAGAAAAGTAGTTATTATTTCGAGATATTTAGTCTATATATATCGACGTACTGCTGCCACGAACAGTGGAACAGACTAGTGGTCAACCGGAAAGCCAAGAAGACCTCGCGTGCAAGTGTGGATTAACACTGGAGACAAAACTGGACCTGTTTTGATATTCGTGTAAATTCCACCTCCTTCTAATCTCTCGTTCAGAGAAAGTCTGCTCACCCCAGCAGACCCGCTGAGCTCAAGCGGAGCGTCTTCCTCTTTGACTGCGTGATGACGTAAGGCTACGTAAGGCTGTGCGTCGGCGCTGAATTTCCTTTTTGTGTGAATACGAGCAGAACTTTTCGAAACAAAACCGTAGATGCCCAGCAGAGAAACCTGAAAGAACACGAGTGCGTTATATGAACGCTGCTCTGTGATGAAGATGTCTCTTCTTAAAGAGGTACCAGTGGACGCCTTTCCACAGGATTTTGCGTGGGGAGCTGCAACAGCTGCTTATCAAATCGAAGGTATAACGTTACTCCAGCTCCAGCTGACCCACGTCTCCAAGCCAGCCTTTACTGTTTACTCCGTAGTTCATAGAACCAATTTAAAGGGGAATTCCGACGAGTTTTCAAAATTCCTCCTTAATTCAGTGGTTGAGATGTGAACAGTCATTCAGAGTGGTTTGTTGTGAAATGGTGCATCATAGAGAAACATACCCTTGAGGATTTCTTTACAGTGGGGATGAAGAGGCAGGGGTTATGATGTCTGCAGCACAAATACAACCATTTTATTTAATATTCAAAATGACCAGTGAACCTACACACCTTCTACTACTGGTGAAATAGTGGTAAATTTGGGCAGAAAAAAAGTGTTCTTTGGGTATTATTTTGGCAAACAACAATGTAAACATGCAAGGTGTTCTTGAGCAGGTAGATTACCAAACTGTGCTGGACACCGGCCCTCCAGGACCAGAGCTGTGCACCCCTGTGTTAACCTCTTCAAAAGTTCCTGTCACCACCACTGTAAACAGTTCTGACTTGGTAGGTTTCTCTAGAAAGGAGCATTTCACGACTTACCAATCTGACTGACTCCATTTAATTATGCAGAGAATATAAAAACCAGAAGAATGTCCCTTTGCCTGTCATACCAAAGATATTTTATCCTAGAATTGCATTAATATACTGGGTTATGACATTTAAAGAAATGAACTGAATGAATGAAACTAAAGATTTAAAGTACAAATTATATGCTTCCTATGTCCTGTTTGAAGGCAAAGTATTATTTATAATCATTTTTCTAAAATGTCTTTTTGGTGCAGGGTGCTGGGACACGGATGGTAAAGGCCCCAGCATATGGGACACGTTCTGCCATGCTAAAGGCAGAGTATTTGAGGATCAAACAGGAGACGTGGCCTGCAACAGCTACCAGCTTTGGGAAGAAGACCTGAAGTGTATCCTTCAGTTAGGCCTCACCCATTACCGCCTGTCCTTATCTTGGTCCCGACTGCTTCCTGATGGAACCACAAATTATATCAATCCAAAAGGTACAGTATTATACACAGGGGTGGACAGTATGATGCTATTTATCATTATTGTCATAAACTGTCATTTTAGAGCACAATACACATTTCTGAGCATGTTGTGGATATCGTCAGTACTTGAAGAACAACTGCATGTTTGATTACAAAGAGAGCATTATTAGGTCTGTTTAACTGAATTTTGTAGTATGTAGTATGTGGAACGATAAATAAAAATCACTGTGTTCATAGTTTTTGACAGTATTGATGCATTCAAACCTCAGAAAACAGAAATATTGTGATGCATGTTATGTATTGGCAGAAGGTCTTGAAATATCAAGATGTTACATTTATGCCATAACACCCCTAACTGTACATTGAAAATAGATATCTGAAGAGTAGAGAAGACATGTGCTGTCCTGCATATTTCAATAGAAATAGGTGGTATGCACCAAATACTATAAATGTACACCAAAGACATTGTAAGGTTTATTAAAGCTACAACCTGTAATTTTTGGAGATTTGGATGATTCATCGTCAGGAAACCACTTCTCAAAAGAATTAATGAACTATTTTCTCTTTTAATCCGCAGGTGTTACATATTATAACAAAGTGATCAATGACCTAATTGCCAATGCTGTTATGCCCATGGTCACCCTGAACCACTTTGACTTGCCCCAGGCCCTGGAGAATCGTGGTGGATGGAAATCTCCAGAGATTGCAGATGTTTTTGATTCATATGCTAGGTTTTGCTTTAAGACCTTTGGGGACAGAGTGAAGCTCTGGATTACAGTGAATGAGCCTTACGTGTGTGCTAAACATGGGTACGAGGATGGCCTTTTTGCTCCAGGGCTCAGAGAGCCAGGGACCTCTGTCTACCTAGTGGGCCACAACATGCTGCGTGCCCACGCTAGAGCCTGGCATAGTTACAATGCTCATTTCAGACATCTCCAAGGAGGGAAAGTGTCCATAGCTCTTAATAGTGACTGGGCTGAGCCATTAGACCCGAGCAGTCCCGAGGATGTAGCAGCCACACAACGATACATGGACTTCATTCTGGGCTGGTTTGCCTGCCCTGTGTTCTGCACAGGGGACTATCCAGAGACCATGAGGACCAGGATTGAGGCCAGAAACCTGGAACTAGGGTTCTCTGAGGGCCCTCGGCTGCCAAAGTTTTCAGAAGATGAGCCCAACCCTTTAGGCACAGCAGATTTCTTTGCACTGAACTACTACACTTCACGCAAAGTGAAGGATACGAGTTCTCATCCCAGTGAGCTCAGTTTCAAAGGGGACCAGGGAGCAGAGGGTGTGATGGATCCATCATGGCCTATTTGTGGGCTATCCTGGCTCGCTGTAGTGCCAGAAAGACTGCGCAAGTTGTTAAATTACATAAAGGTACAGAGAGAGATGTTTACCCCACATTTTTTAATCCATGTATTTTGTATTTAGTCACTGAACACGGAACAAAATGTCACATCTCTTAAACAATAACTCTACAAAGAAGCAAACAACATTCTTAAATTTCAGTGAAAGTCAGTCTAAAGATTTCGCTATAAGTCGTTTTGGATCATTTCTATCGGCCCATTTATCATGAAACAATGTAAAGGACAGCTCTTATTTTCAAATGATGTAAAAAAAAAAACAACAGCAATGGAGATACAAGGTTTTGTTCCGACAGGAATGATTTACTTCATATTAGATACAGCTATTTCAAAATTCACAGCATTATCTTTACTGTTCTGAATCTCTCTCTCAGGAGACCTACAACAACCCCGACATCTACATCACTGAAAATGGCTTCTCACAGATTGGACCAGTTGAACTTGAAGACGCTGAGCGCTGCCAGTTTTATCAGGACACTCTTCAGGAAGTATCTGAAGGTCTTTCAATATCAGTGAATGTTACAAAAGCTTTATCAAATACTCATTATGCATCTCAATATGACAGGATAGGGTGGCATTAAAGTTTTCATTAATGAAGTTAATGAACATGTGTCATAATAAACATGAAAAAAACCAAGATTGTGGTGCAACATCAATACCAGTATACTGGTACAGGCAATACATTGCTCAGCACAAATTATACATGCTATACGAATAAACCGTTGTATGCAAGCATTTGGGCATCTCTGGTCAAATCAAGTTTTGTTCTAAGTGAAAATAAGTTCCCCTACATGAAACCCACTTCTGCACTCTTTAAATGTTTCTATGCTGAATTGAACATAATGGAGGAATTTGGTTTATTTCTTCCAATATAGTAAATCTAAACAAATAATAAATAGATATTGTGCACTAAAAATTGCAGAAAAATACCATATGTAAGTTTGTTCCCTGTAGAGGATATGCTGACTTATTTTCACATTAGAACAGGATTTCTCCACCACTGGGCCATGAAACATCCTCTTGGGCCAGTACTTATGGGGAGCAAGTGATCCATAGACAGCCATGGGTGGCTTTTTTTAATAAACATCAATGAAATAGTGAATCACTTTTTTAATAGAATGAAACAAAATCTTTTTTAACTTTTTCAAACAAATTACTCATCCACTTCTATGGCTGTTCACTTGGGGTGTTTAAACTTTTGCACAAGACTGTACAATTACACATTGTTTTATTTCTTTTCCATTCACTTACTTATCACCATGTCCCGCCTTGTTTTCCAGCTATCAGAGACGATGGTGTGAGTGTGAAGGGGTATTTTGCCTGGACACTCATGGATAACTTTGAGTGGGCAGAAGGCTTCAGAGCGCGATTTGGCCTCTTTCATGTGGACTTCTCCACAGCTGAGCTGAAGCGCACCGTTTACCGCTCTGGTACAGAATATGCAGCTGTGATATCCAGACATCGTACCCACATCAAGCTGGAAAAGACCTAAACACAGAAGTCAGTGTTCTGGAGGCATGTCTACACTGATGAGAACATTTTAATAGTAGTGAAAAAGGAAGAAAAAACAAAATCACACTTTTTAAATAATTCATAGTTTATGTGAGTAATAAAAATAAAAAAAATTTCATATTTACTCAGTCTGGCTTCAAACCAGCGCACTCAACAGAAACTGCTCTTATAGCAGTGGCCGAGAAGGTCCAGTCAGCAAGATCAGCCTATCTGTCATCTGTCCTGATTCTTCTTGACCTCTCGGCAGCTTTTGACACGGTCAACCACACAGTCCTTCTGGACGTCCTCACCAACCTTGGAATCATGGGCTCTGCGTGGAAGTGGTTCAAGTCCTATCTGGAAGATTGCTCATACCAGGTAACATGGAGAGGGTCCACATCCTCTCCACGCAGGCTCTCCACTGGTGTCCCACAAGGCTTCTCTTATCACTGTTATGCTGATGACACTCAACTAATGCTTTCTTTCTCACCCTCTGACACACAGGTTTCCAGTCGGATCTCGGCATGTCTGTCTGACATCTCTTCATGGATGGCAGCTCACCACCTGAAGCTCAATCCTAGGAAGACTGAGCTGCTATTCATCCCTGCAACTACAGGTCCCCATCATGATCTTGCCATCTCATTCGAGAACTCTCTGATTGTCCCATCTGTAGAGGCAAGAAGTCTTGGTGTGGTTCTGGATGGCCAGTTATCGTTCTCGACTCACATTGCAAACCTAACTCAGTCATGCAGATTTCTCCTGTACAACATCCGGAGGATCCGACCCTTTCTCACTCGAGAGGCCACCCAGGTACTAGTGCAGTCTCGTCATCTCAAGGCTTGACTGCTGCAACTTGCTCTTGGCTGGTCTTCCAATGTGGGCCATCAAGCCTCTGCAACTCATCCAGAATGCAGCAGCACGGCTCGTCTTCAATCTCCCCAAGTTCAGCCACGTCACCCCACTGCTGCGCTCCCTTCACTGGCTTCCTGTAGCTGCACACATCAGATTTAAAACCCTTATGCTTGCTTACAAAGCCAAAAATGGACCAGCCCCTCCCTACTTGATGGCAATGGTGAAATCTCAAACTGTACCATGAGCCCTTCGAGCTTCGAGCACAGCTCGACTTGACCTGCCATCCTTCAAGGCGCGTGGAAGGCAAGCATCAAGACTGTTCTCTGTGCTGGCACCCAGGTGGTGGAACGAACTCCCACTGGCTGTCCGTACAGCAGAGTCTCTCGCTGTCTTCAAACGCAGACTGAAGACTCATCTCTTTATACAGCACTTAAATGAGCACTGAATTAAGTATTGATTGTAATGTATTGTACAGCACTTATGTATTGTATTGTATTGCACTGCTCTGTGATTAAATCTGTTCCTTTTTCTCTAGGTGTCAATAATGACTTTCTGATTCTAGCAGTATCTGAGCTCAGGACTGGCTTTCTCTCTAACCTATTGGTAACCAGCAAAGATACTTTCTCTGGATAGACAAAGCACTTTTTGTAAGTCGCTCTGGATAAGAGCGTCTGCTAAATGCTGTAAATGTAAATGTAAATGTTTATGTGACTCACAGTTATATACAAATGTTTCCTGTGGTCAAATTAGGTAAAAGTCATTTTAAAACATCTCAACATATGAAGTCTGTGCTTTTTCACAGCTTGAAAAACATTGAAAAAACATCACATTTTGCTGTAACATTTGACAGCAAAGCAATGAATCATGAGTCAAATATATTTCTGTGCAAAGTTTGGCAGCACAAGTTTGAAAACTTTTTTAAATCACTTTCTGGAATAAAGTATATTAAGGTTTGTCTCTATTTGAGCTGAAATGTATGCTGTGAAGTGGGAGGACTGGAGAGTGACAGGGCTGTTTTGCTGATATCTACTGCCACAGTGTGGCACAAAATGGTATCACAAGTGTATAAGCTTTAAGTCAGTGGTCACCAACTCTGGTCCTGGAGATCTGCCTTCCTGTTGAGTCTAGTTCCAACTGCAATCTCCCACACCTGCTCCAGCTAATTAACTTCTTCAGAACTCCTTGATTAGCTGGATTAGATGCATTGGAGGTACGAAAGAGGGGATGGCATGTTAGATGCAGTTTGATGACCACTGGTTTAAGAAATAAAGCTCAGAGTTGTCACTACATTGATGAACAGGGGCTGTTTAGCCTACATAGTTTTACATATTCAAATATTTTTACAGTTTGGATTTTTAATGTTGTTTCAAAATAAAATGCCTTCCATTCCCCTCAGATCATAAAAAATGACCTCATAGTTTTATGGATATTAAGGGACAGTACATTCATTATAAATAAATCCATAATTCATTATAAATAATGACAACATAATTATTCACCCCTCCCCATACAAATCACATACTTACATAATTACTTTCATGCTGGTTTCACATCAAGCAAATGTATCAATATTTATTTAGACATGGTTGTCATATATACAGTGGTGTGAAAAAGTGTTTGCCCCCTTCCTGATTTCTTATTCTTTTGCATGTTTGTCACACTTAAATGTTTCAGATCACCAAACAAATTTAAATATTAGACAAAGATAACAAGTAAACACAAAATGCAGTTTATAAATTAACTGGTTTATCACATCTTTGGAAAGCTACACCCAGGCCTGATTACTGCCACACCTGTTCTCAATCACTTAAATAGGACCTGCCTGACGAAGTGAAGTAGACCAAAAGATCCTCAAAAGCTAGACACCATGCAGCGATCCAAAGAAATTCAGGAACAAATGAGAAACAAAGTAATTGAGAAAAAAGTTTATAAAGCCATTTCTAAAGCTTTGGAACTTCAGGGAACCACAGTGAGAGCCATTATCCACAAATGGTGAAAACATGGAACAGTGGTGAACATTCCCGAGGAGTGGCCAGCCGACCAAAATTACCCCAAGAGCGCAGCGACGACTCATCCAAGAGGTCACAAAAGACCTCACAACAACATCCAAAGAACTGCAGGCCTCACTTGCCTCAGTTAAGGGTCAGTGTTCATGACTCCACCATAAGAAATAGACTGGGCAAAAATGGCCTGCATGTTCCAAGACGAAAACCACTGCTGAGCAAAAAGAACATAAAGGCTCGTCTCAGTTTTGCCAGAAAACATCTTGATGATCCCAAGACTTTTGGGAGAATACTCTGTGGACTGATGAGACAAAAGTTGAACTTTTTGGAACGTGTATGTCCCATTACATCTGGCGTAGAAGTAACACAGCATTTCAAAAAAGGAACATCATGCCAACAGTAAAATATGGTGGTGGTAGTGTGATGGTCTGGGGCTGTTTTGCCGCTTCAGGACCTGGAAGACTTTGTGGTAAATAGAACCATGAATCCTGCTGTCTACCAAAAAATCCTGAAGGAGAATGTCCGGCCATCTGTTTATGACCTCAAGCTGAAGCGCACTTGGGTTCTGCAGCAGGACAATGATCCAAAACACACCAGCAAGTCCACCTCTGAATGGCTTAAGAAAAACAAAATTAAGACGTTGGAGTGGCCTAGTCAAAGTCCTGACCGGAATCTGATTGAGATGCTGTGGCATGACCTTAAAAAGGCGGTTCTTGCTCGGAAACCCTCCAATGTGGCTGAATTACAACAATTCTGCAAAGATGGGTGGCCAAAATTCCTCCACAGCACTGTAAAAGACTCATTGCCAGTTATCCCAAACGCTTGATTGCAGTTGTTGCTGCTAAGGGTGGCCTACCAGTTATTAGGTTTAGGGGGCAATCACTTTTTCACACGGCCCTGTAGGTTTGGATTTCTTTTTCCCTTAATAATGAAGACCTTCATTTATAAACTGCATTTTGTGTTTACTTGTTATCTTTGTCTAATATTTAAATTTGTTTGGTCATCTGAAACATTTAAGTGTGACAAACATGCAAAAGAATAAGAAATCAGGAAGGGGGCAAACACTTTTTCACACCACTGTATGTGATATTTAAGCTCAGATTAGTGTCTGAATTATGAATTTTCACCAATATTTTAATGGCTTCATGAATAGTGCACTTAAATTTCATCCCCTCTTAACTTATTCTGATCCGATTATATGTTCTATAGATACATTTTATCTCAGTTCATATATGTCAGTTATATTTTGAGCTGCAATGAAAGGCATTTCTACACCTGTTTCTGCAGATCCATCATGTGCGGTAAAGTCGCTTGTGAAGATGCATTAGTATGTTTAATTGTAATATTTAATCATATTCAGCAGTGGCTATGGGGACAGATGAGCCCATTTGCAGACGAGCACGAGACACACATTTGTATGTGACCAAAGTTAACTTGTTATATTTTGACAGGCTTTTAATGAAATATTCAACAACAAGGGAACTCATTTGCTTAATATAAATTAACTGAATAATTTAGCTGCTAATTAAGTATCTCCGTTATGAATTATATACAAAACTGGGAGCTTATGTCCTGAGCTTATATAGCACATACAGGTACAGGGGAGTTGACTTGTGGCAAATAATTAGCTACTCTATTACCCATCACCCTCATCTGCATATTCCCGCAAGTAAGTTTGTAATGAAATTGTTTCTGTGATAATCAGTTGAGGATGAGGATGATCTCTCTTTACCCTTGAGCTTCCTTATCACACACACTCCATCTCCAACTATCTCTCCTTCTAACTCGCGCTTTTTCCTCTCCTCACCAAACAAACACGAGGCCGAGAAGCACTCTTTTCCCTTCACCTTCACTTCCTTTTCTTCTTCATTCTCGGGAGAGGGAAAAAGAGCAGGAGGGGGACGTGAGGAGAGATGAGAAAACCATCTGCTCTGCTGCTTTCACTCCAGCGTTCAGCTTCCAGTGGTCAGCGTTCATGTCTCTCTTCAGTCTACAACAAGAAACAGTGCAGCAACCTGAGCAAGACACATACTGCTCCTCACTTCCTCCTCTTCCCTTTTTTTCTTTCATTCATTCTTTTTTTCTTTCCTTCTTTTTTCTCTTTCATTTGCTTCATTTTCTTCCTTTGTTGTTTTAATTTTCATTTTTTAATCTTTTTCTGTTCTATTTCCTGTATTCTTTTCACTTCTTCCTGTTTTTTTCTTCCTATTTTATTCTTTTATGTCTGTTTTCTTTGTTTCTTTTATCTTTATCTATTTTCTCTTTTTCTTTCCTTTTTTCTTCCTTTTATTCCTTCTTTCTTTTCATTATATTCTTTATTTTTACTTCTTCCTGTTTTTCTTTCTTTTCTTTTACTTTTTTCTTTTACTTTCTTGTGCTTTCTTTTCTTACTTTTTCTTTTTTATTCTTGCTTTCTTTTTCTGTTTCCCTTTTTATTGTTTTTTTTTGCTTCTTCCTAATTTCTCTTTCTTTCTTTCTTTTTCTTTCTTTCTTTTTTAATCTCTTTTTTGTATTTACTTTCTCTTTTACCTCTTTTCCTTCTTTTATCCTTTCTTTCAGAATTTATGTTAATCACATTGGTTTCGATTTGTCGTCTGTGAAATATGAAATAATCAAACATTTAAAAAATCTCATTGACCTATTTCTCCTCTCACTGCTGCTGGGAACAAATTTCTGCTCATCCTACCATGTGAGAGAGAGAGAGAGAGAGAGAGAGAGAGAGAGAGAGAGAGAGAGCAGGACTGAGACAGAGTGCCACATTGGATGGATAAGTGCTTCCAGTGGCATTACTTGTCCTTTGGATCCATAGTGTGACTTTTATCAATGCGGTAAGAAGCGTGACGTTGGAGTTAGAGAGCGATTTAGAGCCTCTTCACAAGTTTGAACATTGATTTCTGAGTTTGCGGGCTGCAGACAGAGAGATGGAACACTGAGTCGTGTGTAGGAGGACTATGTTTTTGCATGTTCTCATCACTAAAGATAAAATTTTTTACCAGATTATTTGGAAATAAATCAAGCTGAAGGTTTTCTCCTTATAAGACTGAGATCTAAAACACACTGCAGAACATCAGCTTCAGCTGCAGCAGTGCTGCTCTGATTTGATAGACTGAACAGATAAATAATAAATGAATAAATTAATAAAGACAGAAAGCAGAAGTGAAAAGACTCAATCACTGAGAAAATCACAAGACCAATAAAAGAAAACATCTGAGGTGGCGAGTGTAGAGACAGTGAGTGTAGACAGAGAATCCTCCTACTGTCCGTCTTTACCAGATACACACAGCAGACCTGCTACACTGTACTGCACTGATCATTACATCACCCTAAATACACACACACCTCTCCTCTCTTTCCTCTCTCCTTCTTTCTCTGAAGACTTTCTTTACTTCATTCTTTCTTTCTTTGATGACTTTTATTCTTTCTTTACGAATTTTCCATCTTTCCTTGAGGTCTTTCTTTGCTTCCTTATTTATTTGATGATGTTCTTTCACTCTCCTTCTTTCTTTGAGGACATTCTTTCATTTTTTCATAAAGCGTTTTCTTCTTTCCCTCTTTCTTTGAGGACTTTCATTCTTTCTTTCTCTCATAAAGGGTTTTCTTCTTTCCTTCTTTCATGGAAGGTTTTCTTCTTTCTTTCTTTCTTTGAGGACTTTCATTCTTTCCTTCTCTCAGTGTTTTCCTTCTTTCTTTGAGGACTTTTATTCTTTCCTTCTTTCATGGAAGGTTTTCTTCTTTCCTTCTTTCTTTGAGGACTTTCATTCTTTCCTTCTTTCATAAAGCGTTTTCTTCTTTTCTTCTTTGAGGACTTTTATTCTTTCCTTCTTTCATAGGAGGTTTTCTTCTTTTCTTCTTTGAGGACTTTTATTCTTTCCTTCTTTCATAGTAGGTTTTCTTTTCTTCTTTCTTTGAGGACTTTTATTATTTCCTTCTTTCATAGTAGGTTTTCTTCTTTGAGGACTTTCATTCTTTCCTTGTTTCATAGAGTTTTTTCTTTTCTTCTTTCTTTGAGAACTTTCATTCTTTCTTTCATGGAAGGTTTTTTTTTCTTTCCTTTTTTTGAGGGCTTTCTTTCCTCCTTTTTTGACGGATTTCTTTCATTTTTCCTTCTTTTTTGGCTTTCTTTCCTTTTTTGGGCTCCCTTTCTTTCTATTGATCCTTTTTTCCTTCCTTCCTTCTTTCCCTTTCATTTCCTTCCTTCCTTCATTCCCTTCCCTTTTCTTTCTTTCTTCCTCCCCCTCCCTTTCCTTCCTTCCTTTCCCTTCGTCTACTTTCCTTCCCTTTCCTCTTCTTCCTTCCTTCCCCTTTCCTTACTTCCCTTCCTTTCTTCCCTTCCCTTCCCTTTTCTTCCTTCCTTCCCTCCTTCCTGTTCATTGCTCATGCTTCCTCTCAGCATTCACTGCATCTCTTGTCTACAGCACTGATTAATCCGTGTTCAGGAAAGTATGAATACGTTAAACACATCTGTCAGTTACTTCAATCAGTTCCAGCCCTGAACTCTTCTGTAATGAATAGATGCACCATCATCATCCTCTTTATTACCTCTGGAGTAAAGATGGAATAACAATGCACTCTGACTAGTTAACATGCGCTCCTGTAACACCTGAATGAAGACATGATCCTGCTCGAACACTTGCGTGCCAGTCAGGGTTTGAATAATTCTGTTGAGACGAGTCTTAGGCGATTACATTCATTGTAAAAGAACATGACGGTGCTGACCCCTGCTGCTGTTAGTTCACATGAGGATGAGCCGTAATGCTAATGAGATTAGCACTTGGGCTACCCTACCTGCATAATATCCAAACACTTAATTTATGCGATTGTTATGCAAATACTTGATTAATATGTACACTAAGGCTATTGTACGTGCAAAACCTGTAAACACTGGTGAAATGAAGTAACCGAGTGTCTGTGTGTATCCCCCCTTATCATGTATGTGCAGAGAAGGATTAAACAGGTTAATAAGATCACAAATTTACTGCAAAAATTCTCACCAAAATAAATAAAGAAAAAGAGACACTATGCACTGTGGCTAAATATGAAATTGTAGTCCACAAACAGAATCCCCATGACAAATTACATGTTTGTTACTGACCTGCTTTATTCATATGCAACATAATTACCCATTTTCAATGCTAATATGACCGTGTATGTTATATAAAGCAGGATAATTAAGTGCTTGTAGCCTAATAGATGAGCTACTACAAAAATAATGAATTGCACCCATTTTCAGTATGTATGCTAAAGTAAGCAGCAGCGAGCAGCATGCAAAAGATGAATGTTACTGAAATAGGCCACTTGGTGTGCAGAGTTCCATAAAGCGCATACAGGCTTCATCTAAATCAGAATACAAGACAGTCTTTTGCCACAAAACAGAATGAATTAGACTAGTCTTCTCACTTTGCATCCGCGGCAGCCTTGAACTCCACCACTTTCAGCCATAACCTCATTCTGATACTGCAGCGCTGTTGTCTTTTCATCCTCGGCGATACCAATCTAAACAGTGCATTAGCCTTAGAGTTCAAGGTTGCTTGCAGATGCTTCATTACATTTTCTCTGCCTTTTTTTGCCATGAACAGCGTGCACCTGTGTGTATTTGCTGGGGGTTGTATTAAAGGTAAACTCTTATGAAGGTATATATAAAGGTTCCTAAATAAATAAATGTTCCTAAATCATTCTTGGCTTGTATGTTCAAGGAAAAACTTAAAGGGACCATATCACCAAAACTGAATTTGTCTCAAAAAATGTGTTTTTTTTAGATTAAGTCCTCTTGGACGGCTTTACTATACAATCTTGAAAAAGATAGTTCTTTTGCATAAGGTTCGTTAGAACCATGAACATGCTTTAAGATTGAAAGGTTCTTTGCATGGTGAAACAGTTCTTCAGATTGAAGGAGAATGTGCTGTATTTGGTTCTATACAGAACCTTTTTTGAAAAGGGTTCTGCTATTGTTACAATATCAAGCTTGACAAAAAGGTTCTATATAGAACCATCTACAGAACATTCTCCATCAAACTGAAGAACCCTTTCATGATGCAAAAAAACATTTAATCATACAAAGGGTTCTTTTAGAGTTCATGGTTCTATAAAGAATAAAGAAGAATTTTCTTTATCAAAGAACCCTTAAAGAACCCTTAAAGTGAGAGTTCATTACTATAGAACAGAATTCACAATTTTTCATCCAAAACACAGGTTTTCTCAGTATATTGGAAAAAGAGATTTGTGTAGGATGTGCCGGGCACTGGTGACAGCATAAGTGTAGCACCCGAGCCCCAAACGCAGACGGGGGAAGCAGCATGAGCCTGTGTTACCGATGCTAAAATAGCATCAGCTGCCTCTCGTTATGGGCAGCAGGAGCACCTGAGCTATGAGAGAGAGAACTTGTTGCTCGAGCCCTCACATCCCATTGAACATCGAACGTGAGGGTAGTCTGGCAGATGTATTGCTAGATGTTAGCACTAGAAGCTAGCGATAGCTTAATGAGAAGGCCTAAACAGCTATACACACAACCATGCAGGTTTATTTCGGCTCATTAAACCTCACTGACGCAAGTTTAGAGAATAAAGCCTTAAGTCTGAGCTAGTAAATCTGTATTTTTGTGTGAGGAGCTGTTAGCTTAAACTACTTTTAATTTATATCCTTGTTAGCACTAAAGGATATCGCTAGAAGCCTAAACCACCAGCAATTCTGGCTCACTGACACTGCACTGAGTCAAGTTTAGAGGACAAAAACTCAAATCTGAGCGAGTGACATCGAGAAACTGTTTCTGGAGTGACAGAACGATGATCTCTTTCTGATCTGCTGCATCTCAAATATAAAATCAGCATGCAGGGTAGTGGGGAAGGGATGGGGGTTACAATTTGCATAATTGTTCATATTCATAGATCTTCGCATTCTTGATGAGTGTTGAGGTTCAGACATGCTCCTATGCCATTTTAGTAGTTTCTTGGGCATAACTACAATACATAAAAACACTTAACACATGAAAATGTATTAGTACGTGAACATACAGTCCACATATGGAAACTAAACTGCAAATCAGCTGCTTTGAATTTATTTTGTGATGTCACAAATTCCAATGCATTTGCATGTATCCACCTACAACAGTTTAGCTCTGCTCATTAACGCTGAAGTTATAAGGAGTGATTCTGTCTGGACTTCTTTTTGAAAGAGATACAGGGCAGATAATCAGAGCAGAGGTTATTTACATATATCAGTCTTAAAGTCACAGTAACAAAAACAGTTTATTCCTTCCTTTTTCTTCTTCTTCTTTTTTTTTCTTTTTTCAATTTTTCCCCTAATTTAGTCATGGCCAATCACACCCACACAGAAAGTGTCAATTTTGCTCTCTTGCACTCCAAGCCATGGATGGCTGTGGCATTAACAGGGATCGACAGCCATCTCCACATGAAAGGGCCAAGATTTAGATCATTTAGGAGTCTGTTTAACTCTAAGGTAGCCCAAAACATCAATGTTTAAAAAAAAAAAGAAAGATCCCTTTTGCTGTGTATCGAGTGTTTTTTTCACTGACTAGCTCTTTTAAAATTTTGGTACCACCTCGCCTGTAGTTGGTGGAGGATCTGGAAAATTTTACCAGGAGTGGCAAAGTTGTGGCAAGGAGGTTCAGCAGGGTGGCAATATATATGTGCGACCGAGGAGTGTGGCGGGGGGTAGGGGCGGAGGTTTGGAGAGAGGTTGGACTGTTTTTCTGTTGATCACCGATAGCAAAACAACTCTTTTTTTTAAAGACGCACCCACACAACAGCGAGGTGGAAGCCAAATGACATGGTAGGAATTTTGGGGTGCCACACAAGATGAAAGCACCTTTTTTCTTCATTTTGGACATCATAAATTACAAGAAAAATGTAGGATATGGTCCCTTTAATTGGTATAGAACCTTTCTGTGGAGGTTCTTTTAACTTTAAAAAGGGTCTTCACAACCGCACATCAACTTTACAAAAATAGTTTGTTAAAGAACCATCCATTTAAAGGAACCCAAAGTGGTGTCTCTATGGCAACTCTCCAGAGAACTATTTTTGGTACCTTTATTTTTAAGAGTGAGCATGAATGTATTTTGGGATAACAGAGTAACAGCCGTAACACACACTCAATACAGTAGGTTTTCAGAGGAAGAGCAAAAGGTGAGCAAGACACTCAAGTGCATTCAGAAGCTTGACTGCTGACTGTTTGAAATGTAGCGAATAAGCACCCTAATGACACAATTACGAGGGATTACAAGTGAACACGGCATATAGTTTTAGCAGCTCGCTCAGTGTTGAATGTACGTTTTCAGTTCCATTTACAGCAGAATAATGGGCACTTGCTGTGAACCGGCACCACTGAAGAGGCTCAACGAGGCCTCCCTGGGGTCGCAATAATCACAGCATTACATTCTTACACTCGTACTGCCGCAGTCTTTGTTTATATCACGACTGGTGTCATGCTAAAACCCCCTCATCAGGCTCCTCTAAATGGCTGCAAATACTATCATTCTGAGCACATTGCTCTTCAGGAGAAAAATGGAGGCTCTTCTTTGCGAAGCATGTGGAGAATCTGAACCATGCAGTCACAAATTAGATAAATCCAGATCCTGTTAAGTGTAATAACAATGTCAGCTGAAGTGCGCTAGTAATGCACTACTTCCTTATTTGTTTAACTCTCAGACGATGCAGTCATCTCCGGCAAAAACAAAAGTAAGGCATATTTATATTAATTATTTCTCATTCCCAGCTCATTAAATAAAGTGTAGAAATTCTGCTGAAAGTGCAGGTTTGAATCAATACCTTTGAATAAACTGAATCAATACCAGTATAAGAGGAGAGGTTTTTTATGGTGACTTAACTATCTACAGTACTGTGCAAAAGAGAGCAGCCTTCATTTACTTAATTTAATTTCTGCTCAAAATGGCCATTAAGTACAAGTTATTCATTTTTTGGGAGATATGTCTGAGGAGATTAGATGTAAAATAATCCACTTGCATAAGGAAGGGGAAAGTTGAAGAAAAATAAGTGAATGAGCTTCAGTGAGAAAAAAATGAGAGCAAAAGAGTTTCCAAAACAGTACTTATTTATAATCATATATATCTTCATATATACACATTTATAGTGACAAATGGACTCCTAACAAAGGTGCAAGACCTCATAGACCATCAAAACTGTCAGATAAACAGTACTTAAAGCTTTCATCTTTGAGAGAGAGGAGAAAATCCAGTCTTGCTTCAGATCTGAAAAAAAAATCCACACACTTTAAAAACTGATTCAGTGTTTTAATTAAATAGAGTAAATAACCAGGTTCAGTTGAGTTCACTGAACTTAAAAAATAAATGAACAGAATATAACAGATTACTGTTCTGGTAACTTATTTTAAGACAATCAGGCACTTAAAGTTTGAATAATTTGAAGTGTTTTTTTACGGTGCAGCTGTTTCTGTCCATCCTTCTACTGTGAGAAGACAACTCAACACTGAGTCTGAAAGGATGTGTAGCTGTCAAGACGCCCTTACCGAGAAAAGCAAACAGAAAGAAAATTTGCAGATCAAACAAAGACGTTGCTGGTGTTCTCTAAACAATGGACTGACCACCCCAGAGTACAGACCTCAACATCATTCAATGTGTTTGGGATTACTCAGATTGTGAGAGGCAAAAAATGCAACCAATTTATAAGACTGAAATTTGGATATGTGGAAAAAAATCCCTATAGATTTTGTTGAGAAACTGAAAGCAAGTTTCCTATAAAGAATGGAAGCTGTAATGAAGGGAAAGGATGGGTTGTTTAAGGTCTGTTTTAAATGGTAAGGGTGGTTTCTAACTTTTTCCACTGTACTGTACATAACTAATTATGTAATTACATAATTAAATGTAAATAGTACAGCAAATCTACAATAATAACTAGGCTTCTAAAGGTTAAATCTAAGTGTGTAAAAATGCATCAGTGCAGTAATCAGAAGGTGGGCGACTGACCTGCATCAAATATGGCATGCCAAAATGTATTATTTACAAACGTTTTCATTTTTGTCCAACACTGAATTTTGTAGGTTGTTTTCAAATATAAAATAAAAAAGCTGTATAGTTTTTATTGTCTATATTCCACTACTGTGTAAACAGCTGGTCACATCTGGCCACATCTGCGTATTCAATGTATTTTGAAAAATGGTCACATAAAAATACTCAATCAACTCACAAATATTATGATGCACTGACTCGCTTCCTAAAAATCATAATTAAATGCATCAGCGTGAGGTCGGAGGTCTACACCCCTGCTTAAATATAAATGATTATAACCAATCATTATAGAGCCGTCTTGCCATTCCCCCATTATGGAGCGTTTGAGCAGAGCGAGTGTGCCATTATGTGTAAGTGGGAGTCCATTGGCATGCAGGTCCTCACAGGTAAGCGACAGTCATCCATACAGCTGACACGAGGAGCTATCAGCGGAGACACAGACTGATTTATGGGCGAGGGTGCCATGCCAGCGGGGGTGTCCTGGAGCCTGGAGCCGGGTGCAGCTGAGAGGAGATGGATGCCACCCCGCTCTGCGAGCTCTGGGGTGGCCGTCGCAAAGGAGGGGGCAAGGCTGAATCTCTAAAACCTAGACAAGAAGAATGGGCACGCTGGCTGAGAACGGCTCCAGAGGTGATAGATAGGTTGATGCAATGGTGCCAGACTGAAGGAGGGTGCTCAGCCATGTGTGTGTGCATGAGTGTGAGTGGGTGTATGTGTACCTGTTGCTGTTGTTTGGGTAACTGCATTGGTAAATGCATGGTGGCCAGTTTACTGGACATGATTATGAAATAACACTAGCCCAATGACCCCTTAAACTGCAAGGGTCTGCGCTTCAATTCCTTACTGTCATAACCAACGTACATATTAGTTACATAGTAGTTCCTCTATAACTCATAGCAGTCACTGAATAATTCATTGTACTTATGAATATGAATATTATTAGATGAATATTAAGTCTCATGAGTAAGTATGCACTGTATTTAAAATATTAAAAAAAAAAACTTCTTTGCCAGGTGATTATTGACATCCTCCCCTGTACGTTTTTTTACAAAAAAAAATAAGCAAAAACAAAATATTTAGATATGAAAATTAGGTCTTGTCTACTTAAATATGCATACATTTACATATGTCTAAAAACCAAACATCTATCCTTTGGATGATAATTAAAATGCAGAGCAAGTATTTAACAGAGCAGATGATTAAAATCCCATTGTTTTATTGCTCAAACAAGAAAACACTATGCACCGCTATTATAAAAAAAAATTCAGGTTATTTAATACTATATAATCTACCATAAATCCAGCTATGTTGAATGTATAATGGAATCCTTATGTAATAACTCAGAGTAGGGTTAGGATTTAACCTCTTAAATGACCAGGGCCTACTGGCGGGCCCAAATGTTTATTACACACTTATATAGACTAAGAATTGCTCAGCCAGTTTGATATGAAGTTCAGGTAGTTACTGAATAATAATCCTAACTAGTAATGTCTGGGATTTAAAGGGATTAACATACAAAATTTCATGAATGTAGATTTTCCAGAAATTGAAAATGTTTTAGTTTTGAATGCAAAGAAACCCTAATTTTGAGAAAAACTGTTTTAAGAATGGGCCTCAAAGCCGCATTACCTACTAAGATTTAGTACATAAGAAATAGAAGTACAAGGATAAATTCTACAAGAATCTACCTTTCCTGTAATATATGACAACATGGCTGTGTCTGGTGTGGGTGGAACTAAGCCTTTATTAAAGTTGCTGACATTTGGGATATACAGTTAGATGCGAGTGGACACAATTTCACAAAAATAAACATGTTTATGTTGAGTTTAGATATTTTTGTGATTGCAGTTTAAGAGAAGACATGTTATAGATGCAATTTCTCAAAAAATCTGAAAACTAATTGACGATTCCAAAATTTCTGACAGTCATGTTTTGCCTTAAAGCTTCAGCACCAGCCCACTGGCTTCAGTTATAGTATATTTCTGGTCAAAATGTCCTGTTCTTTTTCTTTTTCTGACCACAGGTAAACACATCAAAATCATCGTCCATTATAATTGACTACATGCTACAGATGTGACTAGGTTAAAAATGCTGGAGTATTCCATGTCCATGGAATGTAAGTCCATGCTAATGGTTACAGGTTTGGGTCTCACTGTATTGCACTCATTTGGACAAACCTGCAGTTTAAGACCCTTGTGGTACAAGCCCAAAACCACTTAAACAAACATCTTCTCAAAGATGATAGTAAACGAACACCAGCCCATGTTAGCAGATGGCCCCAAACATGCACTGCTGAATTAGCGTGATGCTAAAGTAGCTCAGCTGACGTTTCATGCAAGTCCACCGAGTCCCCCCTTATAGTGGTTAGAAAGGGCGAAGCCCCAGAGACAGCAAGCTATAAGCATTCTCTTTGTCCTTTACATCCAGCCTCCTCCCTGCATCTTGCTGGCGGCCTGCATTTTATAATAGCCGCTCCCCGACCTGCCTGCTAATGCACAGCCTGCTCGTGTCCTTCCCCCAGCCCACATGCAGCTCAGCGGGCCCAGTTTTATTGCTTACCATATATGTATGTCATATTTTTAGAGGGTGTTTATGCTTTAACCGTCCAGTGTGTACTCCTAGCTGCAGAAAGAAATAATGACCACAGTTATAGCCCATCATTCCACCCATATGGAGCATGAAGTAAATTTGTTTTATGGCCTGCTTGAATCAGGATGTGGGCTAAAGCTACCATGTATAAAACAGAGATAAATGTTAAAGGGGGTGCTTTAACAGTACCCTATAATAGCCCCAGTGATCATTTATAGAAGAAAAGACCCTTGTGGTCATTTATAAGAAAGATGTAAGAACCCTTGTGATCATTTGTATACTTAACCTCCATTATTTAACCATGGCTTTACATCAGAGTAGCTATAAAATGCAATTTCCATCTGCCACCAATAAAATTCCACAAATTGTATTTATTTCTATTATTTAAAAACACCTGATTGGGTATTTTTGGATTTTCATTTTGAAGGCGGACTAGGGCGTCTGCAGCATGAGGCTACAGCAATGTAGGTCTGTCACCATCATGACATTTTCACTGAAAATTAACTGCTATATAAATAATTGAGATTAACAATTTAATTTTATTTTTTGTACATCACACGCAACTGTAAAAGTACAAGCCTAAAAAATGGCCATCTTGGTGGGTTAGCTATCTTGCTTCATAGCTGTTGCGTCTTAATGGACACTGATTTCGACATGTTTCCCTGCTTTTAAAAAGAACAGAACATTCGCTGGCTGAAAATACAAGACAAAGTCAATGGGATGCTGAAGCAACTGTCCATTTGCTTCAGTCATGTGTGCTGGAGTATTCCTTCAATTTCCATGGTTACTGGTTTAGATCTTACTGTGTCACATTACTAATTTGGATACTTGCTTCACATACTGCTGACCTGCCCATTGATTTCTGTACTATAAGCATGTTTTGAGTTTTTTTTTTTGTTCTTTCCTACATCCAGGAAAAGGACTGTCCATGGTAATCGACCATATGCTACAGATGGGGTAGACAGAGAGGTTGAAAAATGCTGGACTATTCCTTTAAGATCTATCATACATCTTTTCTTACTTACATCAAACAGCCTCTGAAGTGCAAGCCACTCAGAAATCAATGTGTCCCCACTGCTGTTGTCTCACTTGTCTCACACGCATTGGGGAGGGGAGCGCCCGTCCACCAGAGGACATAGGAATCAATTTCCCTTATTGAAACAAATGGAGGCTCGCCGCCTGAGCTGCATATTTTTGGCCGCCCCCTTGTTATCCTAATTAACCCTCCCCTTCCAAATCTCCAACCCCAGCTTTCCCATATACGCAATGGCCATTCCTTTTAATGTAATGAAAAGCCCTAGCTCGCAGGTAAGCCCCTGGCTTGATTCATGGCATCTCCGACATGCAGCAAGGTGTGCCCAAACCTGGGGGGACGTATTAAGGACAACAATTGCAAATCAGCGCAATGTGCTGGGGTAACACTTTGATTTTATGGTCCTTCAATAAGCGTCACAAATCGCCCACCTCTAGAAGATGGAAAGAGCATGTTAATAAGTACGGAGAGGCTCTTCATATGGGAAAATGCTATCAAGATGGCTTGCAAAATAGGCCATGTTATTATGTTTAACCTTCATTTGGGTTGTCCTCTTTTCTCATTATATTTCATTTTTAAGTACGCCTTAGGTTTGTTTCTTGCATGCTATATGAAAAATTTATTCCACATTCTTAATTTGCACACATGTAATTTTATTTGAAGTTTTAAGGGTCTCACCGCAGTGCCCTTTGGAGGTTTTTTTTTTCTTTTTGCAATGGCCAGAGCACCCTGATTGATCTTAAGCCTGCCATGAGCAATGTAGAGGATCAATACTAAGAGAGAAAGAAAAAAATAAATAAATACAGGGTCACCTCACAGTGTGAGTGACCTCCAAACTGCCACTACATCTGTCATTTGACACCCCAGACCACTCCATCTAATGGCCTATGTATAAACACCACACCAATTCACCTGAGACTCAACAGAGCTCCAGCCACAATGCACTATCAAAATGACCTCTGTAAGCAATCAAATTTGGTATCGGCTCCTGTTTCAGTCAAGAAGAAAACAATGTTTTCCCCCTGAGTGCACAGGAGAACAGTGATAGTAGCATGCACAGAGCCACTGTGCTGATATGAGCTTGATATTTCACAATCGATAGGCCGATCCTTCATCTGCAGAGTGCAGAACAGCTACACATCCTCAAAGCCTACCTTAAAAAGTTAAGGCCATACTTTGCATGGATCTTTTGCACTGGTTTAACTCACAGCACATAGATATTTTTTTTATCATAAATACCAGTTTGCACTCAGTTAGCTCTAGTAACTGGATTTTGCATTAACAAACTAACAAACTGCATTGAGCCAGCATTAACAAATCTTGGAATATGTCACATTTTTGATGCTGTGCTGTGACTATGAGAGCATAAATCCTTAAACACAATATTATGTTATGTTTTTGGGTCCTGTAGACCTCAGACCCTCTTTAGAAGATCAGAAAACATACTTAACATTGACTTATTAGCCTGACTTTCAGCATTTTGTAAGGACCAGTAATAGGCATAATTTGATATATATATATATATATATATATATATATATATATATATATATAAACAATTACATGGAAAAATGATCAGAAAATTGTCTGTGTTTTGTCTTCATGAAACGTAATTTAAATTCTTTGATTCTCTGATTGGTGTTGAGGGCTCTAAACTGCTAATCCCAAAATAAACTGTATATTATACCCATGTATGTAAACACTGACATGTACAGTACTGTGGTAAAGTCAGAAACCACCCTTCATTTATTTAATTTCCAGTCAAAATGGCCAACAAGTTATTATTCTTGCAGCGTCAGGAATAAAAGCAAAAAACATATTTAACAGAAAATCGCACAAAAGCCTCAACAACTAAATATAATATCAGTTTTTCGTTGTTTATTCTGTGTATCCTGTACTTTTATTACTGCTTCCATCCTTTTAGGGAGACTCGTTTTAAGTTTTTTGAAGAAATCTGCAGGGATATTTTGCATTTCCATATATTTCTCATAATACAAGTGATCCCAAACACATTCAGTGATGTTGAGGTCTGGACTCTGGGGTGGTCAGTCCACTTTTCTGAAAAAAACAGCTGCTACTTTGTTTGATTTACAAATGTTCTTTTTTATTTCCTTTTCTTACTAACAGCTTCTTCACAGCTACACATCCTTTCAGACTCAGTGCTGAGTTGTCTTCTCACAGTGGAAGGATGACAGAAACACCTGTGAAGCTTGATTTTTTTCTCAAAGATAAGATCTACCAGGTCTTGCACAGTTGTTAGCAGTCCCATTTTCTCAGTCATCGATTATCTTTCAATAGTTTTTTTGAACTCCAGTTTTAGAATAGCTTGTTTTTTCCACTTATTTTCCTTTGATTTTTCTCTTTCTTGTGCAAGTGAATAGTCTTATATCTTATAATGTCCTCAGAAATGCCTGCTGAAAAAGAAATAACTTGTGCTTAATGGCCAGTTTGACTGAAAATTAATTAAACAAATACACTAATTAATATCTAGTTATGCATATGTCAACTGGATATTAGTTAGAATAAAACAAAAATTTGAAGACAAATGTTGAGCTAAATAAATGATTTTCCTTTCTGGGACCCCAAATGATGAGAACAAAAAGGCCAATTGCAAAATATATCTAGAAATCATATTTAATTGATTTCTGAGGTTTGAGTTTTATTTCTTTTAGTTACACTTTTTACTTTTTAACTCCCTACACCATAAAATACAGGTCCCTTAATGTTTTTTAGCTTGGATGTACAGTTCTAGGAAGAACCTATAATTGGTATGGAGCCTATACATTATGTAGAAGTTCTTTAAACTTTAAAAAGGTTATTCACATTCACACATCTCATCCAATGAACGTTTCTTCAGAGAACCATAAGTGGTTATTTTATGGAATGACTCCAAAGAACCCTTTCTGGCTACTGAACATGTAAGATTGAAGTAGTGTTAAACTGCTGTTAATGTGAAGGAAAAGATTCAGGTAGGAGGTCACGCTGGACGCTCTCCTCCTCACAGCTGGCTTGTGTGTAAGTAAGCAGCGGGCAACACTGATGGTACCCATTACTGCCATGCCATTTTGCATAAGCTGCACAACGTGCTGATGAAAACAAGTGTGGCTTCAGGTGCGAGGCAGACATGCAGAAAATGAGCTCCCCTCTCTCACTCTCTCTCTCTCTCACTCTCTCTCTCTCACACAAACACACACACACACACACACACACACACACGTGCGCATAAAAAAATAGGGAGCTATTTTGTGAAAATGTCAGCCTTGAGAGGGAGCCAGGGGCAGCCAGCGTGACCAAAGGCGGTCACTGGGCACTCTGGACTGACTGACCTTGCGCCTGCCAGTGTACTCACTAACATTTGCATCAACATGCACAAATGGATATCCCAGGCTTCTGTGCCAATGGAGAGCCGTATTTATGGTAAAGATGAGGCCCATTTGAAACCTGGAGAACTGTAGAAACAGCTCACAATCATAATGTATGACTTTCTCCTTGTTTGGTCATCTTTAAAAAGACCGATTGATCAACTCCTTCAAGCCGCATTATATATATTTGGGGGATTTGGAGATGGTGGTAATGTGTAATTGCATGCAACATGTGGATGAATCTGATGATTGTGAGTGTACTGAAACAGTGTTCAAAGAGAATCTCAGTCAAAACTGAAAGAGGATGTCTTCTGAGGATGTGAGTGAAATATCTACTATCGTCATCATATCTTCATCGGTATAATGTTGATTTTGCATTTGAGACCTGCATATTAAACAGACCTTCTTTCTGACCCTGTGCGTGTGACGTTAATACATAAAGACATAACACGTGGTCTGAAAAAGTCCCACAAAATCCAAACAGACACTTTTAAATTCTTATTTCAGGCTATACAGGGCGACTCGCAGCAGCGCACATATGCTATATTTTACTATGTTTTTCTCCCTCCTGAGTACAGCTATGTCTATCAATTAAGACAAACATAGTACAGCTTACATACTCATTATTTGGTACTGACTATCGGTGTAACCACTACCAAATACTACCATACACAACCTAATGTACAGAAAAGGGCTAAATGATGTTACAAGAATTAAAAGAAAGCAATGCTTTTTACGTTTTATGCTTTGCCAGTGCAACATTCGTTTCTGTTATAGCATAGCTAGCTAGCTAAGTGCTCTTCTAAACTTTTTGATCATGTTGTTTCCAAGTATAAAGCACTCTTCTACTAAACTTCCAATCAGAAAAACATGTAATGTTCAGCTACAATCTTTATAATCTCAGCACAGACAACAGACATGTTCTTATATATATTGTCAATACACTGGGAAGCTGCCAGAGTGTAACACATCAACTGAATGGTTAAGAAACATCTGGACACACCATTTCTCACTGTTTTAGAGACTTTTTAACAACTGTTTGGACAGGTTTATGCTGTTAGGCAATGTTAAAGATTTTAATCAAACTACATTTTCAAAAAAACGTAGGGATTAAATGGGATACATCATAGGAACATATGGAATATATGGAAGTATATATATATAAGCACATTTTAATGCACAATTACTGTTTATTCATCAAATATAGAATAGTGGGAAAAAATAAGACATAAAATGTGGATTGTGCAAAAGTTATGGCATTATTTTTAAATTATAAATTAGCAGGAAAATGTCATTTTTAAGTGTGTTCTCTGTAGCGATAACTTATTTTCAATTACAAAATCAACAAAACATGTAATCTGACTGGAGGGGTTGAAACTTTTGCATACGACTGTATAAGAGTGAGGAACTGAAGTGACCCACATAAATAACTCCCCACTCACACACACATCAAAACTAACCAATGGTGTTTGCATCTCCAGCTCTCTCACTGACCATAGTAACCAAGGCACCATATACATTTTTCTCCTGCATTTCATTCTCCTGCTCCCTCTGCCTCCTCTCTCTCTCTCTCTCTCTCTCTCTCTCTCTCTCTCTCTCTGCTTTTTCTCTCTTTAGAGAGCTGATTACAAATGGTCAATTTGAAAATGGAGTCCGAAGTCCCCAAGGCCACTCGCTTGTCAAACTGAAAAGGCACAAGGACGAGCGGGGCCCAAGTCGCTCCTCCTTGTCCGGAAATGGAGAGATGAGAGAACATAACAAATTCCCCCGTGTGACACCGCGCCGCCCGGCCAAGGGAGGAGGGAGGGGAGAGAGGAGAGAAACTTGGATCTGCAACATCTCGCCCTCAGCATTTATATCACAAGTCTCCACAAAGCGGCCATGGATCATCCCAGTCAGCTGGTGTTAGTGGTATCGAGAAAAGCCACGGGCTGTCACCGAGTGCAGGCCTTTCATATTTTACTCGAGACAGCGCCTCCTCTCTCCCAGCCTCACTCAAAGCTGCCGCCTCGCCTTTGAGGATAATATCTTCAAAATCTCTCCCCTCTCCCTGCTGAGAGGCTATTTTTGAAACCGTTGTCTTCACTGCCATGCTATTCGCCGACCGCTTGAGGAATCGGGGCGCAGTCATCCTCCGCTACTGGATGTGACACTGTTCATTTTTCTGTCAACTGCAATCTGGAAAGCCTTTGTTTCTGCCCAGCTTTGTCACTTCTGATCAGTATTTTAAAGGCCATACTGTGTTTTTTCTCTTCAAACAGTCGAGCGCGTTGCATTTATTTGTTGTAGACGGTTTAACTGTGACAATAGGCCCAAGAAGAAAGCAAGAAGCTGGGGAGGTTCTTTTTAACTGCGAGATGCAGTTGTGAAGGAATAAAGGCTTGCAATTTAGTGAGTCATCTTCACTGATATTTTCGTGCACTTCAATTCCCATTCTAATCGTGAAGGAACGCAGCTTCTGAAATTCTATGACCCTATGATTCATGGCGGGGGTACTTCTAATGAGGTGAAGTTTGGGGTGTATTTTCTGCACTTCTCATCAAAGAGGCTTACGCATTACTCAGAGGTTTGACTCAGACAATACCAAGGAGCCAATCTGAGAGCACATGAACTCACAACACCTTTAAAACTTATAAATAGCAACCGAGATATGAAATGCTTGTAGTCATCACTATGAGTCATTGTTAAACCCAAGCTTAAAGCCATGGTTCAGACAAAAATCTAACAATTTTTCACTTACCCCAAATGTAAACAATCAGCCAAACATGTGTGGTGTCTGAAGTTTACTTCTTAAATTGTACCTTGGAGCTATGATGCCAATGTAGCAGAAGAAAGCTTACAGCCACCAGCCTATCATGCTAACTGCTTGCCTATATCATCATATTCTTGTCTAAATGCAGGTTCCTTTATTATGTAACCTCAAACAGACTTGCTTATGTGGTTTCTAACACACTATGACATTATCTACAAACATGAACAACAGTATGGCAAAATTCAGGCCTCAAGATGGCTGTTACTCTTCAGCTATGTAATGTACATTTGTAAAGTTTTATAGATATCAGCTAAACAGTGTCAGAAAACACATAAGCAAGTCTATTTGATACTATGTAACACTGCAACACTGTATTAGCATGACGTAGTCATACTGCTTGCACAATGCTAACATGTTCCATTACATAAGCTTCCACTGCTTGTCAGCTACATTAGCCCTAAACTAAAGAAGCCAACTTCAGACACCAAACATGGCTTGACTGACTGACTGACTACGCTTGGGGTAAGGGGAAAACTGCATGGAACTGATTTTTGGCAGAACCACTGCTTTATGTCTACATTGTAAAAAAAAAAAAATGAAAAACTGAGTCAATTTGATTGGTCCATTCCTTTTTTAATCAAATTAGGTCAAAAAAAATTTGAAGAAAGTTTTAACTTTTTTATTTCAGTGTGGGTTTCAGTTTCAAATCTCAGTTGTTCCATATGCAACCAATGGCCAGAGACTGCAATTTCTCACCATGGTCCCTTTCTTCTGCATCAACACACCATTTGAGAGTACAGTGTCAGACTTCATACATACTGAATAGAGACACATTACAATTCATCTCAGTTAGGTGGTGCTGACATGTAAGCGGGAGAGACCTAGAACTGGCTACAAGCACACTATGAGAGAAATAAATTTAAAAAGGCCACATAAAGGGGAATCCCACTGGAATTCAATGGTTAAGATAGTCGTTCATTGTAGAGAAATGTACTGTCTTGGGTTTCTTTATGATGGTGGTAATAGGAACCAAGGTTGCCATGTCTATGAGGCAAACAGTCATTTTATGTACTATCTAAAACCAACTTTGCGCCTACACGTCCTCTGAGTTTTTATATGTAATGCTGGTGATGGTAAAATAAACAGAATTTTTTTGTTGGGGACTATTTTTCTTTACAGCACACTGTATCTACCCCTCTGCCATCAGTGAATTAAAAACAATTAATTCAGGTCAAAATTAGGTCAAAACCTTACCTCAAAAATACAGTGAAAAGCGTCTCTGGTGACAGGCAGCGTATTCCTAACTATTTCATTTATTAACTTTCTCTGAGCTGGCTTTTAGAGACATTAAACACCTCCGATGTCTGGTTCCTATCACCACCGCTGTGAACAATTCTGAGTCTCTAAGTTTCTCTAGAAAGGAGAATTTTATATCAAACTATAAATGATTGTTTACATATTAATGATTTAATTACATAAAAAATTCAAGAGAATTCCTTTAATTAAATACATAGTAATGAAAAGTTTCTCATGCTTAACACATTTAACTGAGAAGGCCTCATTGCTGTGGAAGCTCCAAATAAGAGTGGACACTATGGCAAAAATAACTTCAAAATACATTGTTATGAACGAACTCAAATGAACAAAATACACCAGCAAAACAGTCAATCCACATATGAGGAAGGCTATAAAATGGCGTAATGGGCCGACATCCAATCAGCTACTTGCACCTATGAAATTAACATAATCACTATACTGTAGCTGTTTTTTATGGGTTTTCTAAATTGTTTTTATCATGCATGTAGCTGTTCAATGTTTCAGAAGTTCTACTGATACTCAGGATACACTCAAAAAATGTATCGTAATGTAATTTATCATGATAATGAGAACATATTGTCAGACTGCCCACCTTCACCTCCAGATATCCTAAGCTATAATTTTCCTTTCGTGACCCCGACAAGCTTGTTGCTGCTGATGATGATAGGTAATGTTTCTGTCTTCGCATGATGGAGAAGAACCTCAGAGGAATCGCATTGCACTTCGATCTGTCTTCCTTGCACTTTCCCTCTCTCGCTCACGCTGGGAAAAAGAGGGTGAAGGGTGCTAGAGTATAAATCCTTGTTTTTCCACAGCTATGTATTTTCATCATGGGGTGGTATATTGTGGCTTGAGACAGAAACAAAAAACTACACAGTCCAATTTGTAAAGAAAGCCACAAAGGTATGAAATTCAAGCTTTGTAATTTTACATAATGTGGTATGTTTTTGTTTGCATTTATTTTATTTTTGTGTACACAGACTTGAATAACTACCCTTCAGAATCAGTTCATTTAACATCACCAAGGCAATTAAGCAGGAATCTTAGCTTTACCCCTTATTCGGAGCCATGCACGCATAAATCAGCAATATATATCACAATTATCATAAAATAGCAGCATGCTTAAAGCAGTTTGAGTTTTTCTAAATCCATTTATTCTGGTATAACATTTTCAAAGCTTGCCAATAAGCCTCCATTTCTCTGCTATCCTCTGACCAAATGGGAAATGTTTTGACAATGGGACCTGACAGGGGCTTTGCTTTTGCAGACATGTGAACGTACCCCACAAGACAGCCGGCAGATAGCCTCCAAGCAAGCTGGCACAAATAAACAGCGATTCAGCCTCAGATCTTTAGACAGGCACCGCGGTCGTCTGTCAAGCAGCGCTGGGCAATTTGAATGCACAGCATGCATCTGGACTTCATCGGCTTGGAGCGAGGGTTTGGATTTCTGCACTGCCCCCCCCTCCACTGATCTACTGTCACTCATTTGCATAACGTAGCCGTTTGATAGCAGCCTCCATACAGTCAGAGCAGAAAACTTGCACAAAGCTGCAAAGGAACCCAACAACAGGTAGTGCAGGACTTTTGTTTTCTGTATTGATGAAGGTCAGCTAGGCCAATATGCTGATTCTCACCACTGACAGGATTTAACACAGCCAAGACATGTTTGGTGACTGACGTTCGCTTCTTTAGTTTTGCACTGCAGCTATGAGGCTTCTGTCTCTAACAAGTATTATGACATTCCTCAAAATGGAAAATCAAAATGGACAACTTCTTAGCTAAAAACAATAATAGCAGCCATCTTCCCTGAACTATTTCTGTACTTTTGTGCATTTTTAAGAGCATGACAATATACTTGTACGCAAAAGTTTGTACAATTATACACCATCTGACACCAACATGTTTTGGCTGACAATAACTTAAAGTAAGAGGAAAACTGTGCAAAATTAGATATTTTGCCAAACTATAATTTTAATTTGCTTTCAGGACCTATGATTTGATGTAGAGAGAGCAAGGAGAGGCTGAAGGAAATAGCCACTCAGAAATGGTGCAACTGGCTAAGAAGGTTGCATCCTATCACTGGGACCTGAGTTCAATTCCCAGCGATGCCACAGCCATTTGTGAAACAGAGCACAACTGGCCATGTTCTCATTGGCTTGGAAGGATGGCTTAGTTCAGTGGTTTCAATCCAGCCTTTGGGGATCCCCTGGATGATCCACATTTTTATTCTGTTTCAGATCCAAACATCCCTCAGCCAAGTAATCAAGGCTGCAGAATGCTGATTACCTGGCTCAGGTGTGTCAGGAAATGGAACACAACGAAAGTGTGGACTGGAATCCCTATGTGAGATCATGGCATGTGCAGAGATAATCAATAAAAACAAACGTTTCCTATGTTACATAAAAAAGAACAGGTTACTGAAAAGTCCTTTAGAGAGAGCTGGTTTCAAAACTGCAGACACCACAGCATGGCATCGTGTAACAATCACAATCTGCTGTTCAGTGGAAAAGTTCATCATTTTCACAGAACACAGTCTGATGCTTTTAAGAATCAACCAATAGGAGAAGGTCTGGGTCGTGGCTTCAGTCAGTCACATCAACATTCAGCAAGACTGAGGAGAAAATAATCGCTGCTGTTTGCTCACATCCAGAACTGCATACAGCTCTAAAGATCTGCACACTAGCTTGATAACTATATACAGCACTACACAGTCGTATGTAAAGTTTGGTCACCTCAGGTCAAATGACATGTTGTGTTGATTTTCTAAGTGAAAATAAATGAACACATCATATATAGAGAACACACTTCTGCACATTTTATTGCGCAATCATTATTGGGGGAAAAAAAAAAAAGCTAAGACATAAAATGTGCATACGAATGTAGCTATGATGAAATGCTAAAACTGATCTTGCTAAAATGAAGCGCTATGGATTTTATAAGTTACTGAAATGGCTGAATTTGCTCCAGATTATGACTGTGTTCTCAGCTATATGCTGCAATTTTGCATTTACATGAAAATACACACCTCTGAATCCATAAAGGCTGCATTCAATTGCTTTTTTTCAAAACAAAATCCTACTTGCAGTACAACAAACGAGCACCTCATTTTTAACAAGGTTTCTCTGCTGACAATGTCTTAAATGAGTAACAGCATTAAGTTTGTTTTAGCACTGAATTAGCAAATACACAAAATGTGGTTAACCATCATCCATCCTAATGACATGAGGACATTAACGACATTCTAATGATTTACTTGAAATGTATTTCTTTTAATTACTGATTTACTTTCAGTAACACTTTGAGTAGCAGGGTTGAACTTTCAAAGTGACCTCATCAGTTAATATCACAGCATCACTGAAAATAATTGAAAATTGAAAAAAGAATGAGAGAACTTACTTTTCTTCTCCCCATGATCTTCAGGAAATTAATACAATGGAACTTTCTGCTGAACGTGTGACTTATAGATTAGTCCAAATATTTTATAGAGGCGAAAGTGGTCAGGTAATTAAAGTTTTAAGCTATTTATTTAAAAAAAATGCACATAAATGTTTGTAAATGTAACCTCAGTGGGACACAAATGGCACCCACCTAATGTACATCTCTACAATTCCATGTTAAATATAACTTAGGACCGTGTCAAAATGGATTTACATCAAATGCTCTCTCTCACTTTCGTAGTGGTAAAAGTCCCTCTCACTGTTAATCCCAGAGCCATCACCATCATCCTGACCTTTGGCTCTGTTGCCTGCGGCATTGATTGGTCAGTCACTTAGCAGAGACCACAGGCCCTCTGGCCCAGCCACTTAACCCTGTGACTCTAGAAGAGCTTCACAAACCTCAGGTCACCCACCTTTGCCGCCCACACACACACACACACACACACACACACACACACTCCCACTCCCCGAAGCCCACAAGATTTATTGCCTTTTAAATGAGCTGTCATTGAATTAAACAACAATGCTGGGAAAATGTTAGTTGGCATTCGTCAGCGGAGCCGCGCACACTAAATATAGCTGGTGATAATTGTAGCGACCCAGTCGTCCTCTGCGCGTGCAGCGGAAAGGCACTGTGGGGTCGTGCTCACGTGTCCGAGTCCACCAGTCCTTCCTGACACCTTCTCAGCAAAGGCAGGGATGCCCGTAGGAAAGGTGAGAATTAACACTTCTGTCTAGCTTGTGCTGCATCTGCCAGCAACAAAGGACGTAACATTGTGTTTGATTCTCAAAATGACTGAACGTAAACGCAGTGTTGGGATACAGGCTATTTGGGTCAGGTGCTTAACCCCTAAAACTGCAACCTTATTATTCAGTAAAACATACAGCTGTATGCAAAAGTTACATGGTTTTTGATTAAGTGAAAATAAGTTAACACTTAAATAAGGCATTTTCTGCTAATTTTATTGTCCAAGTTCTATTTATTTCTTATTGGGAAAAAAATAAACATAAAATAAAATGTTTCATAACTTTTTATGTTTTTTAAAATATGTTCCATTCAGCAAATAAACAGCAATTGTGCAAAAGAATTACAGAAGTGTGTTCTCTGTAGTGGATGTGTTCACTTATTTTCACTTGGGGCATCCAAATTTTTGCATACGACTGTAGCTCTAGTTCTAAAATCTAATTGGCGAAAAACATTCAAAGACATTGAAAAATACTCCATGTTCACACATCAACTCATTTGTAATAAGTTATCTATGTGTACTGTTTATCACTGTGACATATGTTACCGTTATGTGACTTATGGCGCTGCCTGCTGTTTAAGGACTACCTTGCTTGTCAGAAGACTGTTTAATAATAATAATAATAATAATAATAATACATTCAATTATTTATCAAACATTCATAATCATTTATTGACCATTCACATAAACGACTTAATTATAATGGATTCAGGGACAATTCTTTATAATTAAGTTGATAGAAAGACATTCATAATAAAAGCAATAGCACATATTTATTACACATTTTATTACTGCTTTATAAAAGCAACAAGCCACTCAGTCAAACTGTTGTAAAATCAATGTAAAGCATGGCCTCTTGTAGTTAATTGCTTTAGTAACTACTATGAAACTAACCAAGGCTACCTAAAAGGGCTAAAACTATACCTAAAAAAGGTTAACCTAGGGCCATTTGATTTTTCTAAGCATCTTTGGGTCCTAGAAAAGCAGTATATGAATGTCATGTATTATTTTTTATAACTAATCCACATGGAAAATAAGGTTCTCTCTTAAAGAAAGACTGTGATAGTTTTGAAGAGTAGTTCAGTGATTAGTTTCACAATAATCTAGCAAAAGCATTTACCTTGTAGATAAAAGGTTTATTATTATGATTATACATATTACTATGGCAATGCAGATCTGCACCACAAACATCACAAAGCAGCTTAGGTATTTGCTGTAAAGATAGGAGATTTTCTTTTCCTTTCCTTTTTTACATTTTTTTGTGCAGTGTATTAAATATCAGTGTCAAATGTTAAAGAGCAAAAAACACCAAACACTCATCCTGAAGCATTAGAGGAGGGAAACTGAACTGAACTGAATAAACTGTATTTATCCCTGAGGGACAATTCATTATCTCCAAGACACTCATTATAAAAGCAATAGCACAGAAGTTGAATAAAAACGACACAAATAAAGTGATGAATGAAAGATCACAGATTAGTGAAAGAATTCAAGGATTGTAAAGCACTTGAAGTAATGCAGGGGAGATAGAGAAGGGTTGTATCATGGGGTAAGGTACAAGTGAATAAGCTACATGGTTGACATCACTACTGTGCACATTCACCACCGTCCTGAGCTGAGTGGAGAAGTCCGTAAGACAGTCAGTTTTCACATCTGGATTACAGCTTGGTTAGCACTCATATTAATGGAGGTTAAATGCTGTAACTGGGCTAGTTTAGTTTGATGTACCAAAAGTATGCTTCTCTCAAACATACCTGCCAAAAAACTCAGCAATGTCATGACTGGCCAGGAGAGGACCAATGTGGGTTGTAACCACAGATATGTAGCTAGATTCCACTCTTGTGGTGCATACTCTTTGGAAGTGTTTCCGAAAGACTTGCTTGATTTTTGCTGATTTTTAAAGACCTTTTTCTTAAACATATATATGTGAATCAAATGTATTGTTTTTTGTTTGTTTGTTTGTTTTTTTTTAAAGAAAAATGCTTGTTTTATATCATTTCCATCATTACAGTAATGCTTTTTTTGCTAGCATCTCTACAGGAATCACTATGATATGTTAGCATCAAGTTGTACTGGTTTATTACTATTTGCCTGAGCTCTACATAAACAAGAACATTTAAAGCTGGTTTAATATGCATAAAACAATTTTACATTTTTTAAAACTTTATTTTGCAGTTTCTTTCAGTGAAAATACATCAGTTTCAAGCCCTACTCTGTATATTACTGAACGAGCATCTTAGCCTGTTAAAGCTGCTGGGCTGGTCAGCTGAGAGCTAGCTACACTAACTAAACAACCACATACGTATACACAGTATGTTTAATATGGTTTCGGACATTTTACTTCATGAACACACACTTTGTGACTGGAAACATAAGTTATGTACCTTCCTGGTTGCAAGCTCTGTTCAAAACCTATTTGAAAATCACAAGATAATACACAATTAATTTCTTTAAATTAATTAATTAAATTCTATTCTTTCTTTTTTGATTCCAAACTGAACATGTCTTTTTTAGATACCCAAAGGTTGGCTATTCACATATTTGAATTGCTGCTGACCAAAGAATAGCAGGCCCACTCACATTTCTTATATAAACCCATTTAGGTAAGGTGAACTTTAGTTGCTTGAAACCCACATGTAACTAAATTGCACTTTAAACACCCTGCAACTCATTTGAAACTCTTTGGTTGGTAGTTTTTCATTTTGCCAGTTCTCTGAGCCATGACAACAAACAGACAAGTTTCCCAAAGCTAATGTTTCTGTAAACAGCTGGTTCAACCAGTCATCTAATCCTAACAGCTGTTTAAACGTCTGCCTGTGCCACCATTTGTTCTTCTTTAGCCTGCTGTTAATGTGACCTACGTAGCCAGATTAATTTATTTTCTTTCTTGATGCGCCCTAATTTTACACAGAGCTCAGATTAAACTAGGATCTTAAGAATGAAAACTATGAACGTGCAGTGATTTAAAAACAGAATGAGCGAGACACCAAGTACTAACTATAGTAGTAACTATAATGGCTAATTTCCAAAGGCTTAACATTCACAGAATATATTTAAAATATTTACACATATGGGTCAATGAGAAATAAATTTTTTTTAAAAATCTTATTAAGAAGGACATCATGTGCATTTTTATATCTGCATATATACTTGCATTTATATCTATGTTCATTTTGTCTTGAATTAAAGTTATCGTTTTCATTTTTTATTGCCTATTGCAGTTATTAAAACTGTGCTGATCTGGTTGCACCATTTGACTATTACTGGTTGAGCCACCTGACCTTTCAGACTAATCAAACAGGCATCTACTATGACACCCGTAGAAACTTTTGTCCTTGAACATGTGTTTATACTTCAGATAAATAAACATTATTATAATAATGACATATTTTCATGTTTTTCCAGAGGTCATTCCACCTGACATGGTAAACTGAACCATTCTAACCATGACTCAAAAATAACATTTTTTCCAAAATTTGGGAAAGGGCTACTGACCTTGGCTTTGCACCAAGAAGGTCATTTGGGGTCTTCTTTATGATGATATACACTAGGCCCCTCTTTTGTAAAAGCATGTCAAAATAAAAGTCATTTGTTTTTGGTTGTGTTGACTGATGTTTGAGGAAACAAAAATTTGTGGACAAACGTTTCACTGAGTTGAGTACTTTAAAAGTTGCCTTGTTTTGCAACATGGTTGCAAACAAAAAATCATGCCAGACTATTTTATTTCAAATATTATGTACCTTTATTATCTTTTTTTAAATATGCAAATATGTAAATAACACCAAAGTGCCAAAAATAATACGTAATAAGTAATCAATGTGTTAGATTCTTGAATAGCACAGAAAATATGTTGCATGAGAGTTACAGCATGCAACTAGTTGCAAGAAGTTTTCACACTCACAAACTGTTACTGGTTTAAACTATTTCAGCATAGATTAATAGTTCAGTGTCAGTGATTTTGTAGTGATTTTTTTAGAAAAATAAAGAGAAAAAATAAACATCCTTTGCGAATGTGCATTAATCTATTCTTTCATTCTCCACCTACTGTTACAACACTGTTACAACCTACACACAGAGTGTATCTGACAAACTGTATTTGTCACAGACATATTTGTTTTGTGAGTAAGTAGGAGAGGAGATCTCTACACTGTAGTTATTTTTAACAGACAAAAGTTTGAAAGGAATCACACAAACAACCACCAAGACTGATACAAAAGGGATCTAACCCTCCCCTGATCTCCCTTACTTTAGAAAATGTTTGGTTTTCATTTTAGAAAATTCAACTTATGGAAAAAAGCATCTGATGCAAGAAGACTGATGAAAACATCAGAATGCATGAACATCACAAGGTTCAGAGCAGCACAAAAACACACACCACACAAGAAATGATTACAGTAGCATCTTTTCTACGGAAATTTTAGAAACAGAAACACATGTACATAAATCAACTTGATCGATCGATGAGTTTTCTTTTCCAGCTAATGGCACAGCAACATTAGTCACACAGGATACTCACTGGCTGAAGTTTCATGCAAATAACAGGAAATTTTTAGTATTGTTCCGTAAAACATATGAAAAAGAACATGGCACAACCCTCTAGTGCACTGTAATACTTTTTAAAAAAATAATAATAAAAAGAAGCTATTTCTTCACACACTTATTCCCTGATGTCGAAATCAAATTTCAAGGCTTTTCTTTGAGAATTTTAGCAGCAGCAGCAGCAGCAGGGCTAAATTACACTGCTGGATAATTAATCCACGTCAGCTAAAATAGCTGATGTAAGGTGCCTTTGATGATGCAATGGCTTTTTTTCCTCCTCCATCCTGTGCATTGTTTGGCATTCAAAGTGAAACGTGTAAGCCCTTAGGAAGCCATTTCTTCAGCGCTTTCATGTTTCTGATGCCCACTAAAGAAGGATATGAGCTCTCCACATTCCAGTGGAAAAGGCAGGGCACTCAGAAAAAGCTACATTTACAATATTCAGTAGACAAGTGATGTGTGAGTTTTAATATAATGTCTTTACACATACAGTCATGTGAAAAAACTGGACACACCATGAAAACCTTTGTCTTTTTTAACGTATTTAAACATATGGACATTTGATCTTCATTTTAACAATACTGAGAGATGGAGGTAATATAACTAATAAAGTAAAACTGAAAAAAATGTCTGAAAAATATTTTGTAAAATGTAATTAATAGAAATGCAATTTTTTTTGTGAAGAAAAAGTTAGAACACCATATTTACTAATATTTAAAACGCCTAAAATTAGAATCAGGTGCAGCACATCAGCTGCACATGATTAGAACATCATTAGAGAGGATTTTGGAGGAGAGAGTCTTATATAAACCTCAGACATTTAGTTTGGTTTGCTCATGATTGCTGATGTGAGTGGTATCACCATGGCGAGATCCAAGGCCTTCAGAAGAGATCCTCAGAAGAGTCTGGGAAGGGATTTAAAAAGATCTCAAAACAATTAAAAATCAGCCATTCCACTTTGCTGGAAAATAATTACAAGGGGAGAACATTTACAAACAACTGCCAACATGGCCAGGTCAGGCCCTCCTAACAAGTTCAGTCCAAGAGTAGACTGTAAGATGTGTAAAGATGTTTCCAACAATCCTACAATGTCATCATGGGACCCACAGGTAGCTCTTGCCACAGTGGATATCGAAGTATATGCATCTACCATCAGAAAGAGACTGTACAAATTTGATTTTCATGGGAGATCTGCAAGGAGGAAACCCTTGCTGTGGAAAAAAAAATGGTAACACTTTCTATGAATGTCACATTTGTAAGCATCTATAAACACATTTATAACATGTTATAATGTATTCATAAGGCATTATAAACATGGTTATAAATATTTATAAAAAAGAATTACACTGAATTACACTTTATAGCCATGTTTATTATACATTATGAATTGTTAAAATAATGCATTATAAGTAGTGTTAATAATATGTTATAATGTCAGTGCCAAAGAAGTCAGTCCCAGCTTGGAGAGCATAAAGTAAAGACAAATACTAAGCTAATGGTGGTGTACATTACCTTTCCCACATTGGGTAAAACACTGATGGCAGCACTAGTGTAAAATCTGACATTTGAAGCCTGTAATGTGCTTTATTGTGTATGTTTTAGTGTTTCAGTAAATCCTTCAGTAAATACTTCAAGTTGAAGCCTCACTCTTAACACTGGAGGAGGCTTTAGTACAGTATGCTTCACTTTACTTAGAACGGACAAATACGACTTATGAGCTCTTATAAATTGTTATGATCAGTACTTATAATGTATTATGTTAACAATTCATAATGCATAATAAACATGGCTATAACGTATAATGCATTTTTATAAATATTTATAGCTATGTTTAAAATGCCTTATGAATGCATTATAACATGTTATGAATGTGTTTATAGATGCTTACAAAGGTGACATTCATAGAAAGTGTTACCAAAAAACATCAGACTAAAGTTTGCCAGAGAAAACCTAGACAAAGACTAGGAGTTCTAGAAAAATGTGCTTTGGACAGATGAATCCAAGGTTAGATTATTTGGGAACAGCTTTACCAGTTGTGAAGCATGGAGGTGGACATGTCATGGTTTGGGGCTGCTTTGCTGCAGCAGGGCCTGGCAAGCTCTCCATCATAGAATCCACTATGAATTCTTTATTGTGTCAGAGGATGCCTGAGGAAAATGTGAGACCATCTGTCCAGAAATTGAAGCTGAAGCAGAGGTGGATCATGCAACATGACAATGACCCAAAACATTCCAGAAAAAACACCAGGAAATGGCTCAAAAGAAAGAAATGGAGAGTACTGGAATGGCCAAGTCAAAGCCCAGATTCTACTGAGATGCTGTGGGGTGATTTGAAATGGGCTGTGCATGCAAGAAACTCCTCAAACATCACAAAGCTGAAAAAAATTCTGCATGCAGGAGTGGGAAAAACTGTCTCCCAGTCGACGTCAGAAACTGGTAGATGGTTATAGGTTATCTCAGCCAAAGGGGAAAATACCAGCTCTTAGGGCATAGGGTGTCCTAACTTTTTTGGCATCTTTTTTTTTATTTTTTATTTCGTTTGTTAAATAAATGCCAACAAACTAAAATTTTCATTGTTGTTGCAAAGGTGATGCAATTATTATTTTGATGCCAATTACTGTTTGAAAGAAGATTGAATATTAACATCCACGTTTCTTAATAAAGAAGTAACAGTTTAATGGGGTTAGTTATGCAGTTCTAGTGTTTATGGTAGTTGTAGTCCATTGGTAATTCAAACACAATAGCGTGAATCCAAATGCCTGTATAAAAAGGGCATAGTTCAAATGCACAGAAGCTGTTCATTTTGGGGCTGCTACAATTTGGGGTTTTACCATTTACCTGCTGAAAAAAGTCAGCCCAAAAATCTCTGAATTCAAAGGCTGAACTCATATTAAATAACACTGAGCCTTCCCTTTAGGCAAGGTGCGAAATACAGGGGGTCTTGGGGGATCCGAGACCCCCTAATTAACTTCTTGGACCCCCTGAATGTCTCAGGGGATGCCTGAAAATAAACTTATTATGACATTATGCTTTGCATTAAGGAAAAAACAGTTGTTCAAATGCAAATTCAGGGAAAGTGTTTAGCCTTCTTCACTCATAAGACAGTGATCTTCTGTCTTATGAGTGAAGAGATGCAGCATATAAGAGATGCAGCAGGGGTCTGCCTCAGGGAGGCGTTGTAGCAAACTGGTTCACCCAGTTGGTCCTTCATAGACTAGTACCTGTAACTATGCCCAGGATACCTTGGAAAAACATTACAAAAAGCTGTGGTATATTTGCAAATCTGAAAACTTGCCCTATTGCCTAAGAGACTGGTGGGAAGAGTGTTTGTTACTCATTTCTAAAAGAGAGGATGCGTAAATCTCAATTAACTTGTAGAAGACCACATTACAAAAACAAGAGAAGAGCATTTCCAGAAGAGGACCTGTGGAACCAAACATTTTGCTGCCATTGGAACTAGCATAGCACCGCTATGTCGCAGGAGTTAGCAGCCAGCCAACACTGAAGTAGCCAGTCAACATGGGACCCACCAAATACCAGGGGGTATTTTACACACAGCCTTACATAATAAACACACAAACCCTGCTGGTGTGGGTTCATATGCGGGTTTTATCACTTTTCATGATACACAAAAATGATGCTTGCTATTAGTGCTATTAGAGCCCTCTCATGAGGCATCTGAATTAATGTGGAGAAAACAAATTCTGTACATTTCACAAAATCTTTTACATGTTATTTCTGTTTTTCCATGGTTAAAATGACAAACATGCAAAATGACAAAAAATGCAATTTTCCTAGCACCAGTTTTACATGGTAAAAAAGTGTACATACAAACCTTTGGACACTGCCCCCTAGTGCACACATTCACATTACATTCAAGTATGTTGAACGTACACCTAAAAATATATCTATACACAAAGCATATGTTTGCAGTTACACAGATGCAGATTTATTATTGGGCCTTACAAGATGTGCACACACACACACACACACAGAAATCTGTCATACTTTAAAGAATTTGCTCATCCTGCCAACAATTTTCCAATCACCTCTGTGTTGCTGTCATGTTGGACCTTGTTGATGCTTGGAGGATTAAGGTATCGACTGTGTAGATGAATCATTTACAGAGAAAGCGGCTCAGATCCAATCGATTCCAAAAAAGAGCAGTATGTTTTTAATAAGTGTGCCAGAACTGGGGGAAATAAATTTAAGCATGAGATGGAGGTGTAATCCAGGATCAGCTCCAGTTTTCAGCATGTATCTACTGAGACCATCATGATGTGTTAAAATGACAGCATGCCCCCAATCTCTCTCTCTCGCTCTCTCGCTCTCTCTCAAACCCTTTGGGAATGTACACAGAACATACATGATCCACACAGAGTCTATAAAAGGGAATTTAAAATTAGCAGGAATACACTGGTATGGATATTCCTTGTGGGTTTTCATTTCCTTGACTTCTTTGCACAGGTGTTACCATGACCTTATTTCAAACATTTTTAGCTCAGCGTTTCTTACCTCAGAAATACAGAGCTGGAACAATGAGATGTTCAAAAACGAAGAAGGAACAGGAAAAAAAAAGAACAAAAACACTGGATCTAAAGTCAGACAAGTGGAGAAGTAAGTGGTGAGAAAGTGCAGTGTGAAACTTCTAAACCCCATTTCCACCCTGGAAAGATAATGTGTTCCACTGGCGGCCCCCTCAAAGGATGAGGGATTTTCACTCTCATTCCCTACCCCGGCACTCATTTAGAACTTATTAATCTCATTACCGGCCCAATTGTACATATTTAACATTTTCGGCTCCATTCCCGCTTGATGATGGAAAGATGCAAGCTGAAACCAAGGTGCTTTACAATACCTATAAAAAATTGCTGGAGCATGCAGATAAGGTGCAAATGACTGCAATTTATCAAACGATTACAGCAATTAAGTGCCAAGACTTTGAACCGGACAAAATCTCCGGCGGGTTGGTGGCACTTTCAGTGCCTGTCCTTAGCGCCCCGTGACTCTGAGCTGCAAGCCATCACTCAGAGCTCAGCTCTAGCTCAATACGTTCAGCACATTCTTCTGAGTTAAGAAACGTCTAAGCCATTGTGGACAGGTAATGGAGAACAATAGGATACTGCCGCCATCAGAATGTGTGAATAAGAACAGTTAAGAAATGGTTGGCATATGACCGCGTGATGGAAAAGCAGGCCTGAGCTAAATATTGAAATAAAAGTGCTGTGGTTTGCTGGCTTGGCCTAGAAATTGCATGATTATCCTTGAAGACAAGTGAACAGTAGGTATTTTGACCTTAACCCTCAAGATACCAAGATCTTTTAGAGTTTAAGTAAATCTGTACTGCACTGCAATAATAGTTAAAAAAAAAAAGCTAAAAAAATATGGCATCAGATAAAATGGACAAATCTATAAAACAAAAATCTACAGTGTTACCGCCAGCTTAGTTGTCATTGAAGAAACTACTGTAACTACACAGTATATTTAGAGTAATACTGCATGTTCTTACAGCTAAAGAGCACAGAAAGTGAAAAGACTACAGCAAACTAGACATATTATCAGAATTACAACTTACAGTAATTGATTCCAGAGGGCTACCCTCTACAGATACAGTAACTATAGCACAGTATCTTCATATTTCTATCATGTCTAATGCATTTAAACTTTACATGTATATTAAACGTAAAGTTTAAATGCATTTAAATGCATAAGACATAACAGAAATAATAGAAATATGAAATCTTGCATAATTTGGGTTTACATTGTAGAATTGCAAACAATGTCATTATTTTTCACATTTTACTTTTGTCAAAATTTTTGGGAATTCTGGGATGATTCATTTTACAGAAAATTATCATAAACAAAGAACAGACATCAGCTCTCAGAATTCCAGCAAAATACACTAACATTCTGTATGCTAAGAAAACAGTATGGTATTGTATTGTCAATTTGCTGTTTTCATTCTTAAAACATGTAGACACCAAAAAATGTATTGGTTCTTTACAGTGGTGCCTTAGCAGAACCCCTTTTGGTTCCCAAAAGAACCCTTTATTGACAGTTTTTATAGAACTATTATTGTAAATGAGATGTGTGAGTGTAAACAATGTTTTAAAAGTTGCAAAGACTTTATAAGGCTTTATACTAATTAAACATCAGGTCAAGAACCATTTTGGAAATTTTAGTTTTTGGAATTTTAACTTGGGACATTCAGTTGTAGATAAGAGTTTTGGGTGCACTGGTCAAATGACATTTTTTTGGTTTTCTAAGTGAAAACAAGTTAACACATCCTCTACAGAGAACACACTTCTTTTTAATGCACAATTACTGTTAATTTGCTGAATTTGATATATTGGGAGGAAAAAAAAAACCATAAAATTTGATCTGTGCAAAAGTTACAGTCTGGTGCCAAACTATGTGAATCTCAGCAAATAAATATAATTTGAGCACTAAAATCGACAGAAAAATGGCGTATGTCTGTACAGGACGTTGTAACTTATTTTCACATAGAAAATCAACTAAACATGTACTTTGATGAGGGGGTGTATAAATTTTAGCACATGACTGTATGGGTTTAGAGTGAAAACTGAATTTAAATCTTTTGCTCCAGTCCTGTATTTTTATCATGTGAAATTTTAGATGGCTTGGAGTTCAGCTGGTGTGAAGAACCTGCAGCCGTTAACAGTTTTTGTTGTTGCTTCATGATTGCTGAATGGCATGTTGCTCCTTCTGTGCCCTCTTAGGTCAATAAGGAGCTCTTTTACTTTGCTGACATTCAGGGCCAAGCTGCTGCTGCTGAAACATCTCTTTGTCAGCTCCACCACTTCATGTGTGTGGTTAATTAGCCCAATTGTGGTGCCATCTGCAAATGTGATGATGCGCTTGTTGTGTTTTGTTGTCCAGTCACAGATGAAGAGTGAACATGCTTCTGGCAGAAGTAGTGGCCTTGGGGACACTGGCATTCAGCATTGGGAAGCGTTTTTAAAGCATCCACATTGACATTTAATCAAAGAAATTAAAATGAACTTCCACTGCAGATTTCCCCTTTGTGCTGTCCCTGTTTCTCTGCCCTGATTAGACACAAAATGGTTAAACTGTGCTCATAACTGCATTAACCAACACTATTTGATAGCATTGCACCTTTTATAAGCTGACAGAGTTAAGAACATTTCAGGTGGAAATGAAGAAACGGTGTTGAAGTACATAGCATTTCGTCCTCACTGCCTGTCTTTGGACGGGTTTAAAACATGAAGGTGGGAATAGATTGGTAGCCTTAGGTAGGTGAAGGCAGGCCCATTCCCCCCGAGAGATGGATTAAGAGAGCTAGTGGAAATGAATGATCAGGCTTTAAATAGCTTTTTGGCTTTCTCTGTCCTTTCCCATTCTGTTTTCCAAATGGAGGATGGGTTGACATTCAGACTCCACTGCCTACCATCTTCTACCACCTCACTTAGACTTCCGTTTATCCACGACTGCACTCAAGGCACCCCCAGCCAACTGTTAACTTTATGTTGATGGCTGTTTTTGTTCATCTAGTGGTTCTACACATGCTCTGTAGAACATTAGACCTGTATCAATTACTCAATTTAAAAACAACAGATTAAAATGTACCTTCTCAATGAATCAGCAATGAACTTAATGCATATAGACAGCATCATATATACCTGCTGTATAAAATCTAAGTTACATTAACCCTCTTAACAGTCCAGGTTTATTTCATACTAAGGCTTATTATTCAGTAAGTACAGGGAGATCAATTCAAATTAATGGAGCTATTCTTAGGATACAGAAGTAATAAAACGTTGGACCTGCCATGGCTTGTTAAGGGGTTAACATAACTTACATTAAAGAGGAATTCTAACCATTTTTCTAACTTTCTACATTATTTAATCATTTAGATGTAAACAAAGCCATTCATCATGGTTTGGTGTGAAATGCTCAGTTCTAGAGAAACCTGCCAAGTCAGAATTGTTCACAGTGGTGATGACAGGAACCAGACATCCAAAGTGTTTTATACATCTCAAAGCTAACTTACATAAAGTTACATGATAAATTTAAATGAAGTTATTACATTAAATGATTATAAACATGCCTCATATAGTTTTACGTTTTTAGTAGGTTTTGGCCTAAAATGTATTTTTGGAGTCCACTCATGGTAAAGAAGTACATGCAGAACATTGTAAGGCAAATTAGAACCCAAAGAAAAAGTATTTTTTGATCACTATTTATCATTATTTTTCCGTCATCAACATTGCATATAAAACTCAGGAGACACGTGTGGTTTCGGATAGTAAATAAAATGGCCGTAGACATTGTTGTAGACATTGTGACCCTGGTTCCTTTCACCACCACTGTAAAGATATCTGCGGCTGTAATTTGCTCTACAATGGACCATCAGTGGAGGTATGTAGTAATTTTGAGACATCTGTGGAATTTAATTTTAACTTACATTATAAGTTCCGTTCAAGAGATACAAGGTTTTATTACTACAGCGACAATATTTTAAATTCTTATACTGCTCTCTCTTTAAGCATGAAACAGAGCCTGATACACACCCATTTATTGTCTATAACTGGCCATACAATAATTTAATGTGCCTTTAATTAAATCTTTTTAAAGGTTTTCTTGATTATCTTTTGTACAATAAAGTATTCTGGAATCTGGAAATCTATGCATGTTCGTTGTTGTTCAGTTACGTTCATTTTTACTGTTTGGCTTTTTTTTTTTACTCAGTTTATTGTCAAAACATAGTAGATTGCCTGATTATTAATATAACTGATAGTGACAGCTACAGTTTTAAAGCATAAGTCTGGTTAAAGTTAGGTGCAATGTTTCAGGAATCTCCTTTCCTACACTATGTCTGTGACTCTACATTTGTGTTGTCAAAATACCAGTAATAATGTAATAATAATAATAATATAATGTACAGTGAGTCTATAATTCTTTCTAAATGCTTCTTAAAAAGAAGAGTATAATGGCGGTCAGTTAAATATAAAACAATAGTATTGCACTGAGTTGCTGGATTATTTTCAGTCTTTTCACTGTAGAGTGCTGACATGAGCAGTTCTACCAAGTTCTCTCACTTGACACAAAGGCAGTCAACTCAGTCAGAGAACACTCCCCCTGGTGCTTACTGGTGAATGATAGAGCTGGTCAAGGAAGAGCTGTGGTTGAGCCGAGTCTGGAGATTTAAACGTCATGTCACATGGCATTACAAAGCATGATGTAATGACCTGGTAATGAAGGGGACTAGGGCGATCTCGTTTAGCCATATTCTCATTCTCATACAAATGATGTACTAAATTATGCTCGACTGATTTGAGACAACTTTAACACTTTTGTTTTAGATGTGGGTACAAAATTAATAAGTCATCTGGAGGATTTCGCATGCCTTGTCAACTTTCAAGGGGGATGGAAACAAAATCCCACTTCTGCCACTTAACAAGACAAGAGTGATAATTAGGACATATGATGTAAACTGATGTGTAAATAACATAATGATGATGAAATGATACTTCAAAGAAAAGAATGACAAGAAAAAGACAATAGGAAAATAAAATGAGCAGATGTATAGCCGTATGTAGAAGTCTGAACACTATACATTACACATCATATAGACTTAGTATTAGAAGGTCAACTCATTTTAGGTTAGAATATTGGTGACTTTATTTTGAGTGGTTCTTTTTAGATGAAATAAACACTTTACAGACTCTCAGTAACATAACATCTATTGTGCAGGAGTGAATACATTCAGTAGATTATCAGAAGACTTTTAATTAACTGTATATATATCTCATTTGTTTATAATCTGCTGAATTCAACTGTTTTCAACTTTATTTGGGGGTTTCAAATTCATATCTGTAGATGTTAACCTGAGAGGTCACTGAACTTGTAACAGATATAATACAGACCATCTCAACATCCTCAACAAGCTGTTACAGACACTCTGCTGACACCACTCTGTCACTGGAGCTTAACTGGATTAGGCTGAGGTTAAGGATAGCATTACGATTAGGGCCAGGGTGAGGGTTAGGATTAGGTTCTGGTTTGAGTTATAGATTAGGGTTGGGATTAAAGCCAGGGTGAAGGTTAGGATTAGGTTCTGGGTTGAGTTTAAGGTTAGTGTTAAGATTAAGGCCAGGGTGAGAGTGAGGATTAGGTTTTGAGTCAAGTTTAAGATTAAGGCTAGGATTTGGGCCAGGGTGAGGGTTAGGATTAGGTTTTGGGTTGAGTTTAAGATTAGGGTTGGGATTAGGGCCAGGATGAGGGTTAGGATTAGGTTTTGGGTTGAGTTTAAGATTAGAGTTGGGATCAGGGCAAGGGTTAAGGTTAGGATTAGGGTCAAGTACAAGATTAAGGTTGGGATTAGGGCCAGTGTGAGGATTAAGATTAGGCTTTAGGTTGAGGTTAGGATTAGGGCCAGGGTGAGGGTTAGGTTTTGGGCAAGGTTAGGTTTTGCGTAGTGGAAGTGACCTTGAGTTTACTTCCTGTAATATATCAATAATACATCTACTTAATGTAAATAATGTATCAACAGAACATTTTCAAGATATTTACTTCAATGTATTCAGATGCTTCGCAGTGAAGTGCTACTTCACTGATACATTGTTGATTTGTTGCTGATAATCTGTTAAGAGTTTATTAATCATCTATAACAGGACCTCTCAAAATAAAGCGTTAGCAAAATAAGTTTTTCTTACAGTGCAATTTGACAAAACTTTACAGAAAACTGTTTGTTCGCTATTACACTAAAAAAGAGATGCACTGTATTTACAAAGTGTTTATTTCCACATGAATTACATCAACACAAGTTTATCTTTCAGTTTATTTACCTTTTGCAGTAATTGTGTTGATTGCAACACATTTTATTTGTGTAAAAATTAAGCACACATTTGAAAATTCAATGCATCACTATGTTCAAAGAACTCTTACACTCATAATGGTACTTGTGTTCTCAAACTGGCAGTTAAGTGTTGCATTAACATTAAGACTGGGGGGTTTCCACAAAGCTGGATTTCTTTGTTAGCCATATAACTTAAGCCCAAAGATGAGGACTGTCCAATAGGAATGTCCCTCAGCTCTTTTCCTGTTGGACAGGTTTAACTTTGGGCTTAAGTTTTCCTGCTAAACTGAGAAATCCTGCTTTGTGAAATAACCCCCTGGTATTTGTGAAAGGTTTTTTTTTCATTTTTGTGTTCAACAGTTAAAACAGTATAGTGCCATTTCATTTTAATCTTCTCTTTTTATTCCACCAGGCTGCCCCACAGTAATGCAGAGTAGGGCTGTTTCCAGCTATTAGCAGCAAAAGCAGTTGCTTAGGGTGCCTGAGCCACAAGCCCCCCACTCACCCTGAGAATGTAAGGTTTTCTGCTGTTTGTTTTTTTTATATCACTTTTCAATCACAACGTTAATAATATAAATATTCATCAATAATGTGTTTATAAGATATTTATAAATATCTTATGAACACATAATAACTGACTTTGCTTTCAAAAAAAGAAAAAAAATAATGAGGCACAATAAATATAAAAAGAAATTATGCACATGCCACTTAGACACACATTTTATTTAATTTAGATTTTATCTGATTTGTTTTATTTATAATATAATATTTAGATATTCACATAAACAATTTAGCTCCTTAACATTTAGTTGTGTATTTTGCTATACAGTATAAAGTTCCTTTTGCTTTATCATGTTAACTTGGAATTTAAGGAATTAAGTATTCATTTCTTTTCTTTCTTGCACACAAAATAATATGGTAGGTGTGTGCAGGGACCCTCCAAATGAAATGGCCTTGACCCAAGCATAAAGTGAACACAAATAGTTTAAAAAAAGTTTAAAATAACACTAAACTTACATGGTGATGAAGCCTTCTCAAAATGATCTGTGAACTTTACTATGTAACAAATTAATCACCGGGCAATGGAATGACCGTGGAGCTCAAACGAAGTCTCTAAATTATGAGCACAGTATGTAACTCCTCGAAGGTCAGTATGAGGGGCATCCAAAGAGTGGAACAGCGTGCCTCCCCACAGATGACCACGTGAGCAAAGAGGTGTTAAGAGAGCTATAATACAGCGGCTATAAATAACACAGCAGTCAACACTAGCCCAAAATATAGCACAGCCATCCATCTTACAATATTTCATGCAGAAGTGGAATGGAAGTCAGTAATGGTTGAATAATACACCCACTATTGCTTTATATGGAAATGTAGCCCCTGGGCCTGGGATAACAAATGTAGCCCGTTTTAATTTCTGTTATGCTAACTTTCATTAAGATTTCTTATCCAGGTCCGAGATCCATCTTCATAATCGGAGTGTGAGAACTATAGTGGCTGATAATGATTTTGTTAGATTTATTTCTTCACTTTAAAGAACAAAAATAAGAAACGGTGTGTTATGAAATTCTGAAGCTGAAGCAGATTTCCACAGCTTCCTTTCTATGACATGTCATACAGCCAAATAAGGAAGGATAACAGTTACCTCAAATCTAAACAGTTAGGCACTAAGGATTAAGTTACATGAGTACAGCCAACATATATAAGTACATTTTAATGCTGTCATGCTTTCATGTCTCTACTGTGACAATCAAAAATATATTTTAGAAGTATCTTCTATGAATCCATATGTGTAGGACTGCATAGTGAATATATCAAGCTTTCTTTTTGTTGAACAGGCCTGGGCACCTGAGTAGACCACCCAGATTAAATGAGTTTGGGGGGCTTGGGCTCTGGTCTGGAGAGAGACTGGAGACGAGGACAAGAGAGATCAAGATGGATGGGCAGCAGGACACTAGTCTTCTATCATCATTCTCCATCACAATGTTTGTGTGTGTGTGTGTGTGTGTGTGTGTGTGTGTATATGTGTGTGGTTGTGTGTGGGGGTTATTTATTTATTTATTTATTTGACCAAAACACATATACAGATAAAGTTACAGTTATAGAAATGCAGTATGGATGAGAAAATTGAGTCTAATGTTAGTGCTAGACAAATATAATTCAATATGATGATATTTTCCAAATATGTCATTTTATTATTGATTTATTTGTATATATCAATATACATGTGTATATTTGAAGTCATATAATAAAATTAAATATTTAAAATGATAATAATAAAATGATATATATTAACTGAAAATCAATAACATGGTATGTCAAAATCACACTATTATGGTATAAAACGCTGGATTAGAAAACTCAGCCAAAGGAACTGAGACATTTACTCACAGTCGTGACCAAATTTTGTATCAGTGAAATGGCAACTTTCCAGGAGAAGAAAAAAAATTCTTAAATTTGAATAGAAATTAATGGAACAAGATTTTCTCCAAGTAATTTTGGATCATTTCTATTGGTCCATTCATGATGAACTGTTAACACATGATTAATGATTGTTGATGTTAAAATTCTATACAAAAAAACACAAAAATAGAGATAAAAGAATTTGTTCTGACAACCATCACAGTGACCATATGCATCTATGAAACTTAAAATGATGGTCTGGCCAAAAATCAAATTTACACAATTATCCTAAATGTAGTCAAGTGGCCAAAACATGTATAAAGTCCAAAGCCTTCTTGCTATGAGGCTAATGTGAGTAACAAGTAATAGAAGTGTATAGCTGCCCATTAGCACTGTGCAAACTGCATGCCTAAATCATCACACACTTATCAAGTGTTGAGTTGTAAAGTAATCTCAAATAGACTTGCTTATGTGGTTTCTGACACTGTATGATATACTATTATTTATAAAAAGGGAAAAAGTGTTGACAAAATTCATGCTTCAATGTGAGGTACTTCTCCATTTTCATACACAACAAAATATCTAATAGTGTAAGAAACCACGTAAGCATATCTAGTTGAGATTACTTTGACTTTGAGTCAGACGTGTGATGGTTTAGGCACACGGTTTGCATAATGCTAACAGAGGCTACGAACTTTCGTTACATGTTAGCTACATTAGCTTCATAGTCCCAGTGTAAAACTGAAGAAACAAAATTTGGACACCAAATATATCTTGGCTGATCAACTACATAATTAAGGTGAGAAATTATTCGTTTTTTTCACCAAGCCATTGCTTTAACATGCAGAAGGGACCAAGATACTTTTGACCTGTCTCTACACAGGACATTTAAAATAGTCAAAGAGTGCAAACAGTAGCAGAGGTGAAAAACAGCTCAAGGGTGCAACCAGCAGATATGTTCCTTAATACACAATACCCCATTTGTGACTTTTGTACAAAAACTCACAGAAAACCTTGGTCCTTTTGAGACACACACACACACACGTATATCAGCACGCACACACTCGGCCGGGCATGCGGAAAATGGGCTTAGGGAGTCCCATCCTGTGTGGCCTGCTTCCTCAGCCCTGTTCAGACAGAGCCTGTCGATAACTAATCCTAACCTTTCCCCATCCGCAAAATTGAAAATAAGAATAAAATAAAATAGATGGTGGATGCTATCAAGGGGAGCACGGTGAGGGTGGAGGAAATTGTGTCACTAATGGATTTAGCAGAGGGAAGGTGGAAATATATATGATGTCTCTTCCTGGGACAGCCCTTCCACCCCTGGGCACACACCAGAAGATGTCATTCTTCCCTCCGTCAAGCCAAAATATCCCTATTTTAGCTGCCAACCGTGTGGCAATCGCTCGCACACACATATATGCCCACACACGCACACACGTGTTGGATGGCATACCATGAGTATCCTTGTCAGCCTTGGAGGCAGGCGTAGATGGGAAGACGTGGTGGTATGCAAGCTGGAAAGGATGACCTATGCAGAAGCTGATGTTTATCTAGCCAGGCCTACTCTTCCAGCCCACTGGCTCGTTCAGGCTGTGCAGGAATTGAGTTTGTATCGGAGTGCCAGCTTACCTGTGGCCTTTCCTCGCTCCGCTCCACACCAGTCACACCTGTTAGAGCTGGAAATTAGCTTCTCAGCGGCACTGCCAGCATCTCCACGCATCAGGAACGTGCTGCATACATTTGGTTACCATTATGCCCCAAGCTGCGGGGAAAATGGAATACTGCAAAGGTATCAAACAAAGCTGGCTGAGGGGAAAAGAGCTTCTTTATTGGTCACCTCTGTCTGTAGAGCTAGTTATTTTACAAACTATGCCCCCCGCAGTATCCACTTTCTTTAACACCATCAAATAGTGCCCAAATATTACTCCGGTTTACGGTGTTACCTGGGAGAGGAGTGGACTTTTCACTCCAACACACTCTGACACTGATGCAATTTTGTAATGTTGTCCCAGTTTTTAAACACCATGAGATACTGCATTACAGTCTAGTCTATATGAGGCTGAAGCTGAACATGACTCTCTTTCACCTCAGGCTTCACCTCAGGTACAGTTCTTCTCTGATAACCACTGTACTTCAGTTCTGCATAATTTCCCTTGAAGTTCATTTATGCTCCAAACAGTACAGCAACATTAAAACATCTTCCTAAATCCATCATGGAGAAATATCTCTACCTTTCCTCAAAAAGCCTCCTAAAGCTTGACTCATTTTGAAAGGACAGCTAATAAAGAGACAGTAAATGTCTATGTTTTGTCCTCTCACCCTCTGGTGGATAAATCAGCACATTTCAAAGCTAAAACTCAGCCACAGGGATGGGCAGGGAACAGAGGAGGATTGTGGTGGATGTGCTGCCAGATGCCACTAGAGGGAGTTTTTGTATAGAACTGATAAGGCTGCGGCCAGTCCAGCTTGCTAATCCTTTAGAGAAGGGCTGTGGGGGTTTCTCTGTAAGAAAAGAACCACAAGCTCATCTCTGAAGTTCCCTTGAATGAATCCAATTGTCTTGAACACTGTACAGGCATTTTAAAAGTGGACAGAAAACAGCAAGGACAATCCGCTTAATAATTTTCAATTGCTCTGATCTAATGATAATGCTAAGTTCCAATTTAGCAAATGGATGATCACTGTTCTTAGCGGTGTGTGTGTGTCTGTGTGTGTGTGAAGGATACTTAATGTCTACTGAGATTTCAAAAGCTGAGCGTTTTCTCTACCCCGTTCTTTTTCTCCATCAGCTTGTGCATAGCACATCTGTAGCACATCAGCATTTCCCCTACCAGTAAATGCACCTGCCACCTGGCTTGAACAGAAACTGGCAGGCGGACGTTTGTTTTGTATCATTTGTTTTTTATGTGGTATGCACTCATTTTTTGGCCAATGTAAAGTTCAAATCCATTTTCACACATAAACTTGCACTAAATTCAGATCCTGAATCTGGAATTAATCTGATTATTGATATAGATAGTATTCAATTGACATCAAGTTTGTCACCACTGCCATACTGTTGATATATCATCAGTCAACACGGTGATTACAGCAACGTCAGCGGTGAACGTAGAGCCACCGTTTGTTCACTGTTAGTTAATAAAACATCCTGACAGATTACGTATAGCCATGGTGTGCTGCATGGTACATGGTTGTAGTGACAGTGGCAACAAAAAAAAATGGTGTAAGCTTTTATAGCATCCCAGCTGTCTGACGGCGAGAGGGGAAAGAGGCTGAAGAGCTGAGCTAGCTGGATAGTGAAAAGAAACAGGAAAAAACTTTCAGCTGTCTCCCAACCCCAAAGCCTGCTCTGCTCTCATCATTTTGTCACAGGCAGACAAGCAGACAGTTGTAATTTTGTGTTTGTGCTGGGAATGGTTTATTATTGACAACTGACAATGATTGATGATTGACTTTTGCAGTCTAACTATTTATGTCAAGATCTATTATGCTTCAGCTAAACAAAGAATACAGTTGAGTGAATGCTAGCAGGGCTCACGTAACTTTAGCTCAACAATGATTAACCCCAACAAACTTAGATACGTCGCTATTACTCACTTTTGCAATCACAGCAATTTATTAACTTAATTAAAATACTTACATTTTATTAGATGTATGGATAAGTTATCACAGGCCATAACGCATAATCAGGACTCTTCTTGATATCTTGGTTTTTTAAGCCATAGCCAGCTCATTTACATTATACTGACAGAATGCTGATAACTTGGCCGTTGGACGCCTCAGCATTTTACGAATGCTATCTATAGCAGTGTGACATTTTCATAGACAAGCTGGTTTGAGCCAGAGCATCTAGCTAGCTACTGCTCCGTTCGACTGAAGCTCATAACTCTGAATTTTCCACCTCTGACTAGGAAAAATCAAAGAAAACGCCCTTGAGGAATTCCTAGTAATTCCTTAGTAAGCCCCTAGGAATTCCTACTTGGAAAGTCAGGAAGGTGTTCTCAACTCTGAGCTCGGTGTATGACATCAAATCAACATGGCTGCTCACACTGTCAATAGTAAAACAAAACCGCTTTCCTACGTTTAAATGAGATTTGCTTTGGATCAGTCAACATACAGATTATGGATGTTAAAGCTATAACTTATATCACAAGTGTAGCTGGCTAAGTTGCCACTAACAATGCTTGCGTTAAGTGTTTTTCTGACTTTGTAGCTGGAAGGTGCGGAGGTTGAAAATGAAGTAATTCTGCGCTCCAACTTCCCACTTCTGAGCCATGCTGAACATTGCCTTTGTCTTTGTTCTAACTTTCTAGTATCCAAGTTGGTCACAGTAGGCTTTCAAGACAGAATTTTTCAGTTCTTAAAGAAATAAAGTTTTTTTGCAAACTGAAATATTCTTTGGGGTGGTATAGTGTTGATAAAAGACATAAAACTCGAGCACTGCGTTTCAAATTTGTGATTTTTTCAATGAGTAAAACCAGCAAGCTGCCCCTTCTGGAAGTTTGCAGACATAGATAAACAACTTACTACAGGATTCTTCAAGCATTAATAATCACATGCAGATCTTTTTAGGCGTTCATACAGACCTAACCATCTAACAACAGTATGCAATGTTGGTTTAAGGAACAGTGAAAACTATTCCTATACATTTCTATATAAATATATGCAAAATACTATAGTATCTTTAGCCCTGGACGTGTTTGATAACACATGGTACACACAACATTAGTAGCTTCAAAGGGTCTACCACCCGGCCTGTAAATAAAAATCTATGAGAAATTCAATTAAATATAAAGTTATGTTACTTTTTGCAACAGGCGCTGTCACAAAGCAGCTTTACAGAAATCCAGGTCCGAGCCCCAAAAGAGCAAACCAAAGGCAGCTGTGATAAGGACAAAACTTCCTAAGAGCAAAAGGAAGAAACCTGGAGAGGAACCAAGACTCAAAAAGGGGAACCTATCCTCCTATGGGTGACATAGTGTAATAACACAACAACAGGAATATGAACAAAGAATAAAGCATTAACAGTGAATATCCAACAGTGAAAGAAATAAAATGAGCCTGTCACTGGAAAGAAATATTTAGGTAACCAAAGACAACCGATGACAAGATACTTCAATGAACCAGTGATAATCAACGACAACTGTTCAAAGCATATCAAAGTGAGAACGAGAAATGAGAATTAACCTATGAAAACAAGTGACTTCTGCACACAGCACACATACACACACATAATCACACATACATAGTCCTTTGCAAATACACTTTAGCATGAACCATTAGTTACTCAGTGGGTGACGAGGCTACACCAGCGCAGAAAACCAACAAGGCCGCGTGAAAGGCTTTTAAACAACGACTCTAAACGCCTCACGTCACTCTGAAAGCGCCTGACTCTGAAACACACCAACACCCCTCCACATACCTAACAAGCCTTTTTTTCTCCACTCTGGGTCATTTGGCATTGCCCTCTAGTGGTTACCTGTCCTTTATGCAGCTACATTCCCCGATGTGGAATAGAAAATTGTGCCTCCAGTCATCCACAGCTTGCTTAATTAATTGGAGTAATTATTTGCTTAGGCAGACAAAGTAAACGCTTTGTCCACATTCGGCACTTTTAAAGGGGAACAGCTCGTCCCAGGAGATGACAAAATGTACTGAAGAAAGAACAAACCAGAAGTGGCCAGAGATGTAAAGATTGCGGGGGTGGGGAGAGATACTGTACGTTATGAGGGAGTTTTCTTTGCTACACTCACTGTCCTGATCTGAATTCAAAACAGCTAAATGCAGGAAAATGCATATCACCCAGTACTGATAAATAATAACCATTTTTTTTAAATATATCACATTATGATGGTGTGAGATGATATTTGCATTAATAAAATTAATGAGCCCATGCTTCATGTGTATAAAAATGAATGGTTCTTTGGAGAGATGCCATAAAGAACCTTTCAGTTGAGTGGTGTTTAAAAGTAGTTTTCTGCACATGGATTAAGCCTAGTCTTGGGCTAAATTGCAGTGCCAATGTCTTTTTAGTCTAGAATTAGGCTTAATCTGGGTCTGAGAAACTGTTTCCTAAAATGGTTCTTCTATGGTATTGCTTCAAAGAACCCCTTTTGGCATATTTAGTTTTCTATGCCGTACAAAATGCAAACCTGACCTAGCTTTTTTTCTGTGCTGCCTCTGTTAATAGGGGGATTCTACTATTTTTATCATTAAGATGTAAATTGTAATTTATGGCCAAAAGTGTGTGAACACCTGATCATTACACTCACTTCAGCTTGTTGGATATTCCATTCCAAAACCATATGGGCATTAATATGGATTTTCCTCTCCAATCTTGTGAAAGAAAGGCTTTCCATAAGATTTTGGAGTGTGGGGAATTTGCTCCCATTCAGTCAAAAGAGCATTTGTGAGGTCAGGCACTGATGTTGGAAGAGAAGGCCTGGCTCACAATTGACATTCCAATTCATCCTAAAGGTGTTCAGTGGGGTTGAGGTCAGAGCTCTGTGGAGAACACTGCATTTCCTCCACACTAAACTTATCAAACCCCGTCTATAGAGCTTGGTTTGAGGACAGAGGCACAGTCATGCTGGAACAGGAAAGGGCCTTCCCCAAACTGTTGCCCAAAGTTGGAAGCATATAACTGACTATTCTATCTTTGTAGCATTAACATTACCCTTCACTGGAACTAAGGGGCCGAGGCCAAACCCCGAAAAACAGCCCCAGACCATTATCTCTGCTCCACCAAGCTTTACTCTTGGCACTATGCATTCCTTTAGGTAGTGTTCACAGATTCATCCATCAGACTGTCAGTTGTGAAGCATGATTCATCACTCCAGAGAACATGTTTCTACTGCTTCAGAGTCCAGTGGCTGTGTGCTTTACACCACTCCCGTCGACGCTTGGCATTGTGCATAGTGACCTTATGCTTGAAGCTACTGACGCACAGGCATAGTGCTGATGTTGCTTCCAGAGGCAGTTTGGAACTCTGTAGTGACTGATGCAGATTTTTTTTTTTGCGTTACATGCTTCAGCACTCAGTGGTCCCACTCTGCGAGTTTGCATGGTCTATCACTTTGTAGCCGAGTTGTTGCTCCTAGAGACTTCCATTTCACAATAGCAGCACTTACAGTTGACCTGGGCAGATCTAGCAGGACAGAATTTTTTTGTGGCATCCTACAACAGTGCCATGTTTACACTGAGCTCTTTAGTACAGCCCATTGTACTGCCAATACTTGCCTATGGAGACTGCACGGCTTTGTGCTTGATGTTATACACTTGTTTCCATTGGGTCTGGCCCAAATACTCAATGATTAGTAGGGGTGTCCAAATGCTTTTTGCCGTGTAGAAAAAACTTCAGAATTGTTCACAGTGGTGGTGATAGGAATCAGACATCTGAACCTGTTACTAAAATATGTATCATAAAGTCGTTACATGAAGTGGGGTCATGAAATTCACTGCCTACACTGTTTCACAATAGTTTTGCGTTAAGTCTTAAAATGTAATATTACTTTTTGTATAAACTGTTATCCTCTGGTTACAACTGTTCACCAGAGATTCACGCACGCAAGCCCAACCCCCGTGCCATGATGTGTTTTTGTGTTGTCACTAGCCAGTATCTACAGCTATTCGACATGGCTAATGAAAGCAGTAGTTTACATTTTTATTACAGTTTTGTTTACACACATTTAAAAAAAAAGAGTGTTTGGACTTTGCAGAGACTTGATGAATAGGGAGCCAGAAGAGAGAGAGAATCTAAAGCAGCCAGTGCAGAAGCAGAGCAGCCTGGGGCAGACGGAAAATTTTGGTTTCGGTGCAGCAAATGTCCTTGTGTGCCTACTTAAGTATCGAAAGTCTTGCCACAATTGGCAATTCACAGTGCCACTTATTCAAGAACGCAATGTTTCTAGAGATGAGACAGTGACTGTACAGAGAACGAAGACTTCCAGTCCCATATCATCCCCGCAGTCTTGGAAACTTATTTACGCCTGCCAGAGAAACACTGTGGCCATATGTCAACTGAGTAAGTAAACTTTTTTTTGATGGAAATGGTACTTATAACACAGGTCACTATCATTTTCAAAGGTTATCACTATTTATTTTACTACTATCAACAAAGACCAAGACAAAAATTATGAAGTGCTTCAACTATACGTGAGGTGCAACCAAAAATCCAAAACAGTCTAATTTTATTTAGTTAAAATGCTTTAACTAAATAAAGTAAGAGTTTTAGCTGGTACAGAGTGAGTGTTGCACCTTCTTTTCATAAGACTATTACGAGTGATGTTTAAATAACCTAATGATAATTAAATGATGCTCCCAAGAAAAGAATAACAAGAAAAAGACAAAAGAAAAATAAAACGAGCAGATGTATAACCATATGCAAAAGTTTGAACACCCCTGTGCGGCATGTTTTGTTGACTTTCTAAGGAAAATAATTACACATGCTCTAAAGAGAACACACTTCTGCTCATTTTAATACACAATTAGTGTTGATTTGCTGAATATAAATGCATGTGTGTGTGTGTGTGTGTGCGTATATATATGTATGTATATTAAAATGTGCAGAAGTGTGTTCTCTTTAGAGCATGTGTAACACACACAGGTCAGTCAGCACTAATATCATAGCACAGATCATGAAGACCTGACAGTACAGTAAGCTGAATTAACCAGGCAAAATGAAGCGACCCTACAGCTTACAGGTTACTTCAATCATCTGATCTACTTTCAGCATCTGACCACAAGCAGCTAAACTGGGAGTTCATAAGCATTCAGGACTTCTAAAAAGATATTACATGCAGTAAGCATATGTGTGGGACCACAGTGTGAGTTCCAAGTAAGAAAGAGGGGTAGAGAATCTAACTATGAATAATGACCATCTCTTTCTCTCTCACACAAATACATTACATGTTAATGCTGCATGGACAAAGTACTAGTATTGAAATTATATGGCTCCACACTGCAATTGCAATTTTCCTTGCAATATATTTAAACTCAACGGTAAACCAGTAATGTGACATGGTTGAAGATTATCCTGTATTATTTTGGCCAAAATAATTTTCTTTTGTAGGACAACGTCAATACCATAAATGGCCCATATTTCTATTTGTTTTTTGTTTTTTTTGATTATTTCAAATAAAAGAGTTATGTAATATGTAAACATAGCTAAAGTTTCAAAAAGTACTATATACTCCCAGTATATATATATATATATATATATATATATACACCATATATAGAAATTCATCTGTAAAAACCTTTTTGAATTAATTGTTTTTGCGGTGTCACAAAACCCAAAACATATACACTCTTGAGTCTTTTTCCTTTTTTTCCTGAGCTACAAAAAGCATTTTAGGTTAGAGTTCTGTGTTAAGGGTCAATTTAATGGAAAACCAAAATTTCTGTTTTTCAAAATAAACCATGATTATGAGTGCTTGGCCTTCAGTTCAGACCACAGATGTCACAACAAAATGAAGGAAAAAAACATCTCTGTGAAAATGCTGATTTCTGCTAACTTCCCTGATTCTAGTTGTATGTTAGCTCTAAGCTAACAGTGTTACACATCAACATTTTTGGCTGTTCTAGATCAAACACAAACCTTTGAAGCTTGTAAAATACATTATACATTTCACTTGAAGCTTATAACAGACATTAACATATTATGGCGTTGTGCAGAAGTAGAGTCCAGGGGGCCTTAATTTCTGCCTGATAAATGCCGTTTTATTTAGAATAAGGCAGAAAAGCCACAGAAAAACAGCCTGAACTGCAGGGAGGTCACTCCAAGCTATGCACCTTCACTCCACAGTAAACACTCAAACCCACACATTAAACCACCATCAACACATACACACAACAACAGCAGCAACTATAACAACAAACAGTATGTTTTGTGGCGGGGGTAGGTGGGGGACTACGGCATAGACTTTGCATACCGCGCCCCTAAAGTCCCCCCCTCTCTCTCTAAACAGAGCATATGGCAGCCGCCACAATATATTTAAGCTTACAGCAGTTTTACAGTGATTCTCTAAAGACTCCTGGACTCTGGACTAGCTGCTGCTGTTTTCTATTTCTAACATCTGACAGAAACAACGGTCAGGCTACCACTTGTACTGACTCTCAGTTAGGGCTGCTCGATTCATTTTTTAATAAATCATAATAAAATCACAATTTTTTTGTTAATAAACAGTGTACAGGAAAAGGGGTGTGCTGAATTTACAATATAAAAGAAAACAAGAGCATCATTGCTAAATGGAATGCAGCACAATAATCATTTCTATAGTTTTCACAATCGGAAATCAAAAACGGAATTGAAAATAAAATTTTATTAATTGCTTAGCCCTACTCTCAGTGATGTATGTAGGACTTCCAGAAGGCCTGGAGAGAAGTTTTTCCTCACAAAGAGGGTCCCCACTGAGGACTCATGTGCATATTGCAGCATTCTTCAATATCGCAAAGGCTGATATTGCAATATTGATATATTGTGCAGCTGTAGTGCGTTTGATCCACGTAAACAGAACACATGGATATAGATGTTTGTCTAGTCTTAGAATATCTGCACCTACACAAAGAGCTTTGTATCCCATGTACTTGTCAGGATGTTGGACTATGCGCCCCCCCCCCAACACACACACACACACACACACACACACACACACACACAAACACACAAACACACACACACACACACACACACACACACAAACACACACACACACTCACACACACACACAAACACACACACACACACACCCCATAGTGACTCTCCCACAAACACAATGAAAAATGTTTTCCATTTTGCCACCTGCATCAAGGATGAAGTCCCCAAAATACCTCAAATCTGTCCATCTGTCAAAGTGTCACAGCCTATGAATCATCAGTTGTCTTCAGTGCAGTGGAGTAAGACAAGCGAGCCGCTCAAAAAATGCAAAGGCAGAACCTCTCAAAATGGAATCTGATAGAAGAGCACAGTGAGAACAGTGCACACAGAGGTGTCCCTGCATAACTGCTCGGGTGAAGATCCACAGTGAAGTTATTTTCAACTGCAGAGTATCAACACTGTGAGAGAAAGAATGCCACACCCGTGGTTCTAAACAGCTCTCTCTACCCTTAAAGATTCTTAAAAAGATCCAGCTAAATTACTAAAACTTTATTGGAATGGTTGCAGCACTGCAGGTTCTTAGCAGATGTTTGGAAATCAATTAATCATAAATTAAAGTAATTCAATTATATTTGACTTAATATTTACTAACAGTACTTTTTCCTTTCTTTTGCCTCTCAAAATCACTGATTCCAATTTAAATTTCAATGAATTGCCAATAACTACTTGTTAATCTCTTACTGATAAAACAGACTGACGGGCACACCTGCTCATGCTTTTCTTTCCAGTGTTTAAAAAGGCTTTTGAAAGGTTTCATAGTTTTGTCTTTTTTTGGCTACAATAGTTTAGCATTTCCCCCATAGCATTTTGAAAAGCTATGCATAGTACGTCATTGTTCAGATTGGCCAATTTATTGCCCTTTTTAAAAAAAAATCATCTAAATACTCAGTAGATAAAATGTTCTGTTATTCCTAAGGTTGGCCTTACATGATGACATTTCAATGCAACCAACTACAGATTAGATTGTATAAAACATTTCACATGCAACATGTATTCAACATGTTCAATTATTACAGTTGGTAGAGAGATTAGTAGCACATATTCTTCACAAATCTTAACTGTAAAGCATCATTTATCAGTTTATTATTTTTAGAGCAAGGCGTGTAAGTCTGCGAGGTCACAAAGGAACCCAGGGTAACTTCTAAGCAACTAAAGGCCTGTCTCACAGTGGCTAATGTTAATGTTCATGAGTCCACCATCAGGAGAATTCTGAACAACAATGGTGTGCATGGCAGGGTTGCAAGGAGAAAGCCGCTGCCCTCCAAGAAGAACATTACTGCCCGTCTGCAGTTTGCTAAAGATCAAGAGGACAGCCCAGAAGGCTACTGGAACAATGTTTTGTGGAAGGATGAGACCAAAATAGATCTTTTTTGTTTAAATGAGAAGCGTTATGTTTGGAGAAAGGAAAAAAATGGTTTCCAGCATGAAAAACCTTATCCCATCTGTGAAACATGGCGGAGGTAGTATCATGGTTTGGACCTGTGTTGCTGCATCTGGGCCAGGGCGGCTTGCCATCATTGATGGAACAGTGAACTCTGAATTATACCAGCAAATTCTAAAGGAAAATGTCAGGACACCTGTCCATGAGCTGAAACTCAAGAGAACGTGGGTCATGCAGCAAGACAACGACCCTAAGCACACAAGTCATTCTAACAAAAAATGGTTAAAGAAGAATGAAGTTCATGTTTTGGAATGGCCAAGTCAAAGTCCTGACCTTAGTCCTATAGAGATGTTGTGGAAGGACCTGAAGCAAGCAGTTCATGGGAGGAAACCCACCAACATAACAGAGTTTATGCTGTTTTGTATGGAGGAATGGGCTAAAATTCCACCAAGCCGATGTGCAGGACTAATCAACAGTTACCAGAAATGTTTAGTTGCAATTATTTCTGCACAAGGAGGTCACAAAGGCAAAAGTTCACATACTTTGGCCACTCACAGATATGTAATATTGGATCATTTTCCTCAATAAATAAATGACCAAGTCTAATAATGTTGTCTCATTTGTTTAATTTGGTTCTCTTTATCTACTATTAGGACATGTGTGAAAATCTGACGAAGTTTCAGGTCAAATGTATGCAGAAATATAGAAAATTCTAAAGGGTTCACAAACTTTCAAGCATCACTGTAGATGACAGTTCAAATAAACTGGGATCCTATTTTTTCTGTAATTCATGCTCTTATTTCTCACATGCATAACCAGACAGTAATGAAGGTCTTGGATCTGTGTGCAGTTCACTACTCTGTCTGTCTCTGCTAAGCTCTCTCTCAGTGTTGCTAAGCTAAACTATCCAAGCTAGGTACTGTGAGTTCTTCGGACCATGCTGTGAAGTGCTGGAGCTGTGCAGAAGAAGAATGATAATGTTCTCAAATTCCCAGCAGGCCGCTACCTGCTCTGCATCGTCTGTCTGTCTGACTCAACCACTGAACTGAACTTGGCATAGATGTCACAACCAGGCTTGCAAAAGCGCTTGTTTGTGAAAGTGAAATTGCTTCTTTGCGAAATAATGAAATTTCAAAATGCAGAACACACAGACTCCCTGAATCTGCATAAACATGAGCTACATCTCACCACAGCTTTTCAGATAATGTTGGTCAGTATCTGTAGCACATAAACAAAACTTATCTATGACAAAGAAGATCAAAAGAGAGGAATCACGTTAGCTATTTTATATTCAAAATTACTTAGAAAAGCAGAGCTAAATATCATAAACTAGACACCAAAAAACAAAACGTTACTGAACATTTATTATATTTATATTAAAGGTAATTATTAGTCAATAACAAAAAGTTATCAAATGATTCAGATACTGTAATCATCTTGTTATAATCTTTTTCGTCATGTCTTGAGATTAGCTTGCTTTAGAAATACAAGGCATTCTTGAAAATACCATTTTATTATAACATCATTAGTTGATACAGTTTCCTCCAACATTCTTAATCTTCTACAGCTCTGATCATGAGGGCTGGGTATTGTACCGAGATGTTTCAGTCGGTGCCTTTTTGGTTTCGAATTTCGGTACCCAGCCCTACTCATCACTATTCTGAACATATCTAAAATTTCTAGCTTCCTACTATATGTATGCATCTTGGTGAATGTATGACAAGTCTATATAACGTTAACCTCCTAATACATGCTTATATGCTTGTCTGTTCTTATTAAACTGCTCATATCATAGATTTTATCATAGAGATACATTTATGATATTTGTGTGCTTTTATGTACCAAAAACAGGGATTTTTCTTCTTTGCATGACCATTTCCAACGTCCCTTTTAGCCCTGGGTGTTAATGTTACTGTGCCTTTAAGACTGATTTATGTAAATGACCTCTGTTGTGACTGGCTATACTGTATTGTGCCTCATTCAGTAAAGCACTCCGGGATGAAACAACCTTAAAACATCAATGTGAACAGGTACAACGTAACTGCTGAGGGCTGAATGGGCAGATATATGGAAGTATTGGTTTGTGTGACATCATAACAATAAATTCAAATTGGGCTAGTTTTGCAGCTTAGATTTCATATATGGACCTCATGGAGTGGGTAGTCAATGGTACTTTTTGAAACTTTAATAATGTTTACATACTACATCAACCTGTGATTTAAAAGCATGGAGGAATATTCAGTGTTCCACGATATCAGCCCTTTAATGCAGGCCTTATTGTAAATACAAAAATTTCTACAAAAACGTTTAAAGAACCTGCAGATAATGTAAAAGATATGTACCAAATTGCTATAACAGTACATTCAGGAACCTTTAAGTTCACCTTACCTGTGTCACTCTTACACACTTTATTTTTCTATTTGGTACCTTTCCTGTATGTTCAAACTGAGCCTGTACACTTCCTCCTCTTCTTAGAGCCATCTTCTCTTTGGTGGGTCCCAGCTCTCTGGCTGTGTGTGTGTGTGGCAGTGATGCGGCAGATCACAGTGTGTGTGATGTGGAGGGGTTTAGTGTCAGAGCTGCTCTGCTGTGTGTGATGATGGAGTTTTTCAGCTCCTTCACTTCTCACTGTGGCCCTTCTGACTCAGTCCTCCATTCTCCTGTTTGATACTGCAACCAGCCCACTCCTCTCTGCTCTGCACTGCAGCCAGGTTTGGGGCTCAGCAAACGTTTGAAATGACTGCGCACATCCAAGTTCGAGTTCATCTACAGTCAACAGATTCCTTATATTATGCAGGGCTGTGTGATGCGAAGATATTACCACACAAGCTGGGAGAATTAATCCTGTGCCAGTACGAAAACGACGACAGTCACATGAATGCGATAGACCTTCAAATTTATCAAGTCCAAGTACTCATTTAAGTTGTATTCAATTATTCATAAACTGTAAATTGTTCATAAACTGCTCTATCTACGTGGCGTGTGCACAATATTGCACATTTGCCCACTGCCCAAGCTATCTGCTCAAGCGTAGACGTGCAAAATGCTATGCGGGTTTGGCTCTGGTGCTTACAGTAATTGTAGTCCATCAGGTAACACAAACAGTAGAGAACAAATTCACATGTTCCTCATAATTTACAGAATGCCCAAAAGGTACTTAGTTTGGTGCTGCAACATCATATTTAAAGTCCACAACAATTTAAGAGTTTAAGTTTGAAAAAAAGGCCCTCCTAAACACATCTTTGCGTCCAGAGGCACCCTTTGCTCCGCCTACTGTCTCTCTATTTTATCAAGAGATCCTTATGATGTTTTTGTGGGTATTCATTTTTTTCAGTCACATGACTTATTTCTTGTGTTGGCCATATTAATAAACAACTTCTATTGCATCCCAATGGAATAGCGACTGTGAAGAATCAAAAGATAGCAAAACTTGGTTTGGAAAAAATACAGTCATTTGTTCAAAAAACAAAATAGTTGGTGTTTATTCAAATTTAATTCCTATTAGTTCCTGTTTTTAAGTCTGTAACTTCAGATAACACACTGCCCCACACAGGAATAGCGGATTTTTACATTATGTTACACCAGTAAAAGTACTTTTGTACAACTCTTCATGCTACTCCGTTTTAAGCCTCTATGGACAAGAGCTTCAGCTAAAGACCTACAAGTAACATCTAATGAAATATATTGTGTGTTTAGTACACAGTCCATCCCCCTGCTCTGTGAAAGCATCATCACTGGATGGGCGAGCAGCAAACAGAACCTATTTAGATTTTTCCAGTCACAAAGATGGCAGTGTGGTCATACAGTCACATGAGACAGACAAATCCATACCAAAAACATAATTCACTTTTACATGACCTTTACCCAACCTCTTTACCTCTTAGAATTAAACAGCTTATTTCCATTACTGTGTCTGTAAGATTGCTATATGTAAATGTGCTCTGTTCTGATCAGCTGCTCTGTATAGTCCCCCAATCTAAAAGCAGTCTGGCCTGAAACACTCTGTTTAACAACAACATGAACAGGCATGGCTGAATGAGCAGATATGTAAATGCTTGGGTTTTTATGACATCACAAAAACAACCGTTTTCCATCTTATTTTTCCACATACGGACCACATGGAGAGGAAAGTGATTGGTACTTTTTTAAACTTTTGCAAAAAGAAAACACTACAGTGAAACGTAACTTCTAAGATTAACTGAATTCTTTGTAACACTAATCACAGGTAGTTGTTGTTCTTCACTGTATTTACCCTCCACTTTTTCTCATTATATGACACATTGGAGAGGAAATCAGTCTCTTTACAGATTGTAAATCCTTTGTATTATTTTCTGCTCAGTAACACTAGTTAGGATGCTGGAATATGAACACATGAGCAGTGTTTAAACATTGCTTTTACACTTAGTCTGAAGGCACTGGCTTTCTCATTCACTCTCCCTGTAAGACGTGGATAATGACACTTGTTCCAACAGAGCGCCAGCACATTGATCGACCTCAAATAACCAGATTACAGCTCATTCTACTTGAAGCCCCCTATAAGCTGGGCACCCAGTGCTCTTTCAAAACAGAGGCTTCCATTCAACTGAACGTCAAAATAGATTAGTTTTGATATGTGAAGAAAGCTTTGCTGTAGTTCTTTTTATTTCATAGACTCTTTTCATACTGATAAATAGGAAAGAGTGGAACTAGGACAAACAGAAATCAACAACTGAATTAACTGTTACATTCGCCTTGCTGGAAATCCTGAAGCTAATGTACATCAACGTACCTCAATTCACGCAATTTAATGTTCTTCTATTGATTACCTACATCAGCTACTCATCACAACGCCTGATAAAACCTCTATTTTATTTCTTATATACTGTTAAACATGAGGATACAAAAAAGGGTTCTGTGGTTTTGATGCATTACAAGAAACCAGTTCACTAAAGAATCTTTCCCTGGGTGGTTCTTTAAAGATGGCTCTTTTTGGAAGTAAGATGTGTTGAGTGTAAAGAACCTATTATTTTTTTTTTTTCAAATTTGCTGTAAAATTAAACCTGTAAGATGTTAACAAAGTCATTCAGAGTGATGGATGTAAAATACTACAGAAACTTGCTGAGTCAGAATCACTCAACAACGGTGAAAGGAGCCAGACGTTTTTTCAAAAGCTTCCTCACAGAAGCTCATTACAGTAATCATTATGAATACACAACCTGATGTCTGCAACGTTGTTTTACGATAGTTCTGAGATAAGATTTTGATCTAAAACATCATTTTAAACCCATTCACAGCGGAGAGTTACATACAGGGGTGCTGAAAGACAAAATAGTACCCAAAGAAAACTTATTTCAGTTATACCATTTTACCATCAACAATATTACATATAAAAACCCAGAAGACAGGTGATTACTGGTTGTTTAAGTAAATAAAATGGCTATCTTTGCATTGTAGAACACAGATTCCTATTATTATGTAAAGAAGTCAGAGACAGTTACTCTAGAATGAACCATTTCACATCAAATACTCTAAATGACTTTGTTTACACCTCAGCAATTAAATTATGCAGTAATTTTGAAAAACATGTTAGGAACAAGAAGCCACTTTAAAGAGTTTTTACTGCTCTAGCACAGTTTAGATCAACATACGGTATCAGACCAAGTACTCGATAGTCTAACAGTAAGGCTGACCCTAATATTACAGTTTATTTGGGCCAAGCTTTTATGAGTTGTTTAGTGCACTATTTGAAAGGCACTTTCACTCAAATGAACTCACTTCAATCAGTTTATGCCAGCATTATAATAAGGAAAGACAGTTACATTCACAGACCTTTAAAAAAGGGGAATATGTGAGTCCCTTTACAAATATTGCTTCATTCAAAAGGTCTTTAATTAATGTTTAACACTGACAATCATGTCCAGACCTAATAAAGCAGTAATAATAATAAAAAAGGGGATGATTTTTGCACACTGACCTTGAGCCAAAGCGCTCAACAGACACAGTTTTGCAAGATCAAAAAGCCATATTCCATCATAGCACTAAACCATAAGGGTAACATTACTTTATTCTTCCATATATCAAACTAAAGGAGAGGTATGTCTTTTGTCTGTAAGTGTATATTTACAAATGAGTGCTTTTAATTTAAACAAATGACCCAATTCGACGGCGGTGTCAAAGACATGATGACTAATGCTTTGCCTGGCATGGTGCCGCGAGTGATTGGCTTTCTATTGCATCAAAATCAGAGATTCATAGATCATGATAAAGTACAGTGGCCTGAACCCCTCTTCATTAATGACTGTGGGCTTAGACCTGAGGCTGCTTTTGAAGATGGATTCTTCCAACGGTAGGCCTAATACATTGTTGAAAACTTTGGTATGAGGATACAGAACCAATGTTATCTCTGGTGTGTGTGAAGCTCCATACCTAGTGAATCACACCTTGATAGTGTCATAGTTTTATTTAACTTTTGTGTTGGTCATACGCCAGAATCTTGGAACATCCTACAGAAACATGAAGGAGCTCATTTCATCAGATTTTAGAAGCCACCACACTGTAAAAATGAAAAGCTAGCTCAGTTTAAAATGATGAGGCAACCTTAACTAGAGAGCAAAAGAATTTCACCCAAAGTCAAACTTCTTAGTTTAGTCAAGAGTTCTCCTAACTTGTTCCTCCTCATTGGCTTTCAGTTATGGATGGCGGTGGCATCAACCAGGGTTAAATTTATCACAATCTTTCAATGATTGAGCAAATGCCTAGACAGCTGTGCCACTCAGAAGCCTATAGTAAAAAGTAAACCATGACAAATTACGAATTACCTCTCTCAAAGTTTAAGATTACTTCCTGGAAAAAGTAATCTCACTACTCATTACTTTACTTCTGAGTTACTCTCTAAAACACATCGACTAGAAAGTGAAATGAAAACCGATAGTCCTTTCATCAATTTATTTTGAAAACATCAAATAAAAGTTATTAATGTCCCTGTCTTTACTCCCTGTCAGTTATGCTGATTAGACCTAAAGTGATGGATGGCTGATACTGTTTGAAGACTGAGAAACTAGTCAGTAGAAAGAGTTCAGAAACAGCAGCCTCCAAATAAAACCTTTAAAAATAAAAAAAGTTTGCAGAGCTGTTTCTGAATGAAAATTGAATCAGGCCTGTTTATGTGGGTTTCAGGTTCTCTTTTCTTCAGCACGGAGATCTCTATCCATCAGTATCATCATTAATCAGAATGATTAGATGCTTCAACAAATTGTTCTCTGAGTTCACAAAGCTTTGTGCACTCAAGCTGCACTGCCCACGTTAACAAAGTCTCGAAGTCTCGAAGTAAGTGGCACCCGCGTCCACACATTTTATGTACAACTAGTTTACAATTTAAATGCATTGCACATAATATTTTCTTAGAGACGCAAGCAATGGGATTTTTATCAAGTCAATAACTGTAATGTGATTACAGGAACTTAAACTGTTACAGGATAAAGTAATCACATCATTACCACCTTTATTAACAGTGCAGGGGGTCCTGAAGTTACTTACAGCTCTGAGTGCAAAAATGTTAAATATACAGTGAAAAAAAATGTTTTTTAAAACCTAAAATCTAATAAGACTGCCTTATTTTTTTATGCTCATTGAACATCTGAAAATATGTTTTCCTAACAGAATGTAAAGAAATATTTTTTTTTGTTACTTACTACTTGATGTTCAATTAACTCAATTTTAAGTCACTGTGTGGAATTAACTAAAACAAACATTTTATCCTAAGATGTTTTACAAGTTTTGTTAACAAAAAAAACAAAAAAAAACATTCTTATTAGTTGACCTGCAGTAATGTACTTTTAGGTTAATTTATGATTTGTTTAATATTTTCTTGATTTGTCATTTTTGTATGCTGCCTTCTCTTAAAAATAAAGGTTCCTAAATTGTTTTTGGCCTGTACAAAACCTTGATGAAATGCATTTAATTGGCCTACATTAAATGAAGATTCCTTAAAACTTAAAAGAAAAAAGGTTTTTCACTTACAGAAATGGTTCTAACTTACAGAAATGGTTCTTTAAAGCATTGGTTCGCAAAACTGGTCCTCTGGAACCCTCAGACAACCCTCAACCCAACTTGCACTGAATAAGGATACAGCAAAAACATGGACTGTCTGGGAGTTCCCAGAAGCACTGCTTTAAAGAACCATCCTTTGAAAGATTCTTTAGAGCAGTGGTTCTCAACCTGGTCCTCAGGGCCCCCCACATTTTTCCTTCATCCTTATGTGTTGAGTTGAGTTGGGTTGGAGCCAAAATGTGGACTGTCTAGGAGAACCTGAGGACTGGCTTGGGAAGGCTTGGGCTTTAGAGAATCAAAAGTGGATCTTCTGAGGTACTGCTCCAAAGAACCCTTTATGCCACTTTTATTTTGTATGACTGAATTGGAAAAGAGATTTTTAAAAGATACAGCAATGAGCCTACCACAGTTAAAAGATGTGTTTTTCAGGTTTGACCTGATGCAAAATATTGCTTTTGTTCATTTAAAACTAAAATTCTGCTTTGCATCGTTCCAATTAAAGCATTTATTTGAGCTGAATCAAACCAGTTTAACTGTTTGTTACCTTGTTACTTGTTATATGAATTCATTTTTGACAAGCCATTTTTACTGTGTGGTCCAGGACCTGAGGGAACTGCTCTGACTGCATAGTTTAACAGAAACAATGATAACTGTGTAATGACACAGAAACAATTATAATGGAAATGCTGGTTTTTGTACTAGTCTTTAATTATCACTATCATTTTATTGCATCTGAAAGTCCTATTCACAGGACGCTGACTATCTCTTCAAATTATTCTGAAATATTTATAACAGTGTGTCTTACTGGGTCCATAAGCTGAACACAGTGTAAAATGAGCAGTGGAATAATTCCTCTACAGAAAACCATTTCCTGCTGCTGAAAAGTCGCCATTACTACAGTCCAGGCTAGCAGCAAATGTGAGTGAGTCCTTGAGTTGTCCTGGAGACCCTCCCTCCAACTCCAGCCCTATTTACAGTTCCTCTATGTCCCTGCCAAATATGAGGACTCAAATAGAGATGTGAGGAGCTGAGAGAGAGGAACTCATTTTATCACTGGATATGCTGAGAAATCAATGGTGCCTTTGAAATGAGGTTTTTTTTTTATGAAGAAGCAGGGAAACGCGTGTATTGGGGAAGAGAGCAAGAGGAGCTTCCATTTTTGCAACTTTAAGGAGGATGCCATTACACTTGAGGGTCACTGAGCTTATGGTGTCCATTTTGATGTTCACACAAACGGTTGGATGGTTTTACGTAAATGACTGTAAAGTCCAGATAAAGCATGCTGCTGCACTGGAATACCAGTGAAGGAACATCTGGCAGTTTCTACAGCTTACAATTTTTTTCAATTAAAATGGACCAATTCATGCTCCACCACAAATGTGTTCTTTCAACTGTTGTGAGGTTGGCCAAGCTGTAGAGAATTTTGGCAAAAATCTCACTCAACCTAATGAGAAATTGTGGTGGTGATTATTTAGTTGTTATATATGTTGTGGCAGATTGGAAACAACAACAACAAATCTGCCATCATGCAAAACTACCTATCCTTACAATTATTAACAAATTGTTAATATTCAGAATGCTGTGTTATCCAGGACTGAGCCCCTGTTTGAGAAACCAACCCTAAAAATAGGTATTTTGACAAAGACTGGGTTAAACACTTCATTTTGTCATTACGTTGAATGGGATTTTTTGTCAACATTCTGTAAACTTGTGCAAGCCAGCAACAGCAGCTATAAAAGCATGCATTTGTGGGTGGAGCATGGATAGTTCAATTTTAGAATGAAACCAGTAAGACTGAACTTTTCTACACATTACTTTGGACACCTTCCATCAAACTGAAGTACTCGGTTTATGAAATAATGCGAAGAGCAGAGCTTAAAAACATCTGTCCCAATCTGACAGGACAGTGAGATCTGGTCGAGTTTGGACGCTGTTTCTCAGACCAGGCCCAAAGTGAAGGTAATTCTACAGTCTTACCTTATTTGTTGACCAAAGTCCGTTTTTTTCTTTGTCATTTTTCTTCACTCTGGTTAACTGAATATCCATTCATGAACTCTTATGGAAACTTCAGTGTCAAAATTAGAATGTACATCTATAGTTCAGACTAAGTTAGGTTCGGACAAAATTTGGTCTGGCCTAGGTGTGACATGGCCTGAATCTTTGGTGCTGTGGGTCACATCTGGTCTGTCTTCAACAGTTCTCAGGCTGTACTTGGGTTTGGACCAAATTTAGCAAAGACCTTTGGTTTTAAACCCACACACTCAACAAAGAAACAACACATAAAACCAAAGGTCTAAACTCAACATTAAAACAAATAAAACCAAAATATTAGACCCAACACAAACAATACTTAAAACCAAAAGTCTAGAGTCAACACAAACATATAAAACCAAAATATTAGACTCAACGCAAACACTTAAAATCAAAATACTAGACTCAACACTAAAACATAAAACCAAGTCTACACTCAGTGCTGAAACTACAAAATCAAAAGACCAGACTCGACACAAATAGTTATCATAGAAGAGCACACAAACTCATTCATTCACAAAACTTGAATGAGAAAATCATGTTGTCTGTGCCAAATCACATGTGCTACACGCGTCAGATGACAAATGGAAGAATGAACTGATCTAGTTCCAACTGCCCATTAATCTTTGTTGAAATGTTTAGTTTGTGATTAACACTCTTGTCCTTTCCTCCACAAATGACAAAGCTGGCACTCCACATAATGGAACAGGCCAGAGTCAACAGCACAGCAGTTACAGATAAACTCTGTGACGTCTATGTCTAACATAGACCAACATGCCAAGGATAACATCTTCTCTCGAGTATATATGATATGTGATCATGTGATCTGATACGGAGAGGACGTGCAACAGTTGGCCTTGAAGTTATGGTGCTAAAAGAACGTTGAATTTGTATGGTTGAAGGACCACGCAATTGTTCCCACAAAGACTCATTCTGTAACCAGCAGAAGCACCTTCAGAGGGCCAGGAGTTGAAGATTAGCAAGAAAGCCGGAGAGAACTCCGTCTTCTGTGGGCTGGCATTGACAGATGGTGGGGGTCTCCATGGACCAGAGCTGATTTTGGAAACCTCACAAGACTTATCAAACAGTATAAACACAAACACACACACATGCACAAGCTACATCTGCTTGACCCTACCAGGTCTCGAAGCAGCAGCAGGGTGTTTCTTCAGCACATGCTAACGCCTCCATTAAACTTAATTGAGGAGCTCCTCAGTTGGGTCGTACTGTGCACATATGGTCATCCATGTAGTTCAAGTATGATGATGCTGCTGATAAATCTGTGAATATTGCACAAGAACACAAACTATTTTAGATGAATATGCAGACAAAATTTTTAAGAGTTTTATGATTAACGCAGTACAATTTGATCATCTACCCAAGATGGACAACACAAGTTTCTTGATGGCTGCTCCTACTGTTTTAGATATGCACCCAACACTTAGCAAAGGGGTCGGCAACGTGCGGCTCCACAGCAGAATTAGATTTTTAGGTAAAAATAAAATAATCCTCCTTTGTAGTAAAATAAAGCTCTTTTAACACGGTTTTAACACTAAATGGTCTTAAACACTGAAGTTAACGTAGCCTATATTTGCTAATTCACCAACCTTTAACCCTGAAAATTGGCACGCAGACAGCTGGTCACCACAGCAACGCAGACAATCTCACCTAGCTAGTAGCTAACGAAACGACAAAAAGAAAGATTTAAGACGAACACTGATAACGAGAAACTGTCAAACACTAAAAAAGTCAAGAAGCTGATGTCAACTTCTTGTTCGCCAGCTTGTCACCAGCATGTAACTGCTGCACCATTTAAGGTGAAACGGGAACATTCGAACAAGAAGCTGGTGAATGAGAAGCTGACATCAGCCTTGTAAAAAGTCGAACGTTGAGAGACATTTTACAAGAAACTATTCCACTTTTCCGGAAAAGTTTCCTGCTGGAGATGCGAGAAAACCGGCTATAACTGAACTAAAGCTTAAAGCAGAGCAAAGTAAGTCTGTGTTTTTGTTTATGTTATATTTTTTAGCCTTTATTATATTATAAACAAATACTGAGACATATTTACAGCCAAGATGGTACAATGGAGATAAAATTGAGCATCTCAAAGTTGTCCAAACTACTTAAACTACCTAAACAGTCTATCCCACAGGAAGGAATAAACAACTAACATCATCACATCACACAGGGTGAGTGTGTCCTATTTCAGGATAGATTTGTGGATCACATTCATACTTTTTTCACAACAAGCCAGCATTTTCTGCTGATATGGTCCCCAGACTGATACCCATCTATACTGATATGCTATTATTAAATTCCTCATAGTGGTACATGACTAACAGTGGCTAACAGCCCCAGGGAAGCTACATCTGTGTTTAGGTTAATCTTGCTCTTGTGGGCACATATTACACGTGTATAATATTTTTAAAATATTTAAAAAATATTTGCCCCCTATTTCAATTTTTGCATATTTGTCACACTTGAAGAAACAAAAATTAAAGTTTTGGAGCGGCCGAGTCAAAGTCTTGACTTGATGCTATGGCAAGACTTTAAATGGGCAGTACATATTGAAAACCCTCCAATGTAGCTGAATTAAAACACTGCTCCTCCACAGCAATATAAAAGACTCATCACAAGTTATCGCAAACGTTTGACTGCAGGTGTTATTGCCAAAGGTGGCCTAACCAGTTATTAGGTTTAGGGGCAATTGCTATTTCACATGGGCGATATAGGTTTTGAATAAATCTTTATCTTCAATAAATGAAAAGATGAATTTTGTGTTACTAGTGTTGTCTTTATCTTATATTACAATTAGTTGGATTATTTGAAACAGTGAAATGTGACAAATTAGCAAAAATAGAAATCGGGTGAGGAGCAAATACTTTTTAACTTTCCAATGTCCACTAAATAGCCTTTTTGGCAAGGTTTTGCCAGTGACTGATTTGGTAGTGAAAATTTTAGCTAACTTTCAGCATAATTCAAAAACGTTAGCCAGTTGGTGACCAGCAAACACAGCTTTAAACAGTTGTGCACATAATATATATTTTTAAAAAACAACATTTACTTAATTGCAGAAACTATGTGATCCTGTAGTGAGAAGTATCAATATTACACACTGATTTTCAGATTTGAGACAAACTTACTTCAAAACAATAGGATCTAATTTCTCACCATGTGGCCATGTGGGACAGGGATTCAGTCTCACTTGCTCTAAAATGCAGGGGTGTGGCTAAAATAAGGCTCTGCCTATGGAGTAAAACTCTTTTGGTAGTGAGGAAAAAGGTGGGACAGCATTTTTTGAAGTAATTAAACTCATGATACACAAATCTCAATTTTTTAAAGATATTTTGGACATATTTTGATTTTTAAAGTGAAGTTGAATTGGATTAAAATATATCATTTTAAATTTAGCATTTCAAAAAATGTAATTATTATTTTCACAAGTTGAAAATTAGGGGTTAAGGTTTGGGACAGCCACCTCTCAATGGAAAGTAACCTATAATGATTTTGAATACATTAAGTTTATTATTATCTCAATGAATGCCTGATCTGGATACCCAGTGTTTTTTTATATTAAATAATTTTTAAGATGTATTTTATTTATTTATTTTTTACTGTGGAACTGCAGTTTGAGCTAATTCAGGAGATTGATGCATATACATTGAAAGTGATATCAATGAGAGAGGGAGAGAGAGACAGACACACACACACACAGAGAGAGAAAGAGAGAGAGAGAGACAGAGAGAGACAGAGAGAGAAAGAGAGAGAGAGAGAGACTCTCCTTAAATGACTCTGTGTATCAATCATGGCTTCTTTTCTCAGGGAAAAAAGCCTCAAAGAGTAACACAGCTGTCAATCTCCAGCTAAATTGCTCCCATTCCCAGAGATGTGTCAGGCTTGATTTCCAGGGTCAGCCTAGAGTTTATCTTCCTCTTTCATCCAATTAGGATATGAGTTCACTTTAAAAAGTCCACGCGCAGCACTGAGGAATACCAACACACATGGACAGGCCAATCACTACTACTGAGTCCCCATTTAGATCACAGCACGGATAACCAGCCAGCACACAAACACACTCTCCAACACAATCCCACTCACTTATCTGCTCCTATTCCACATAAACACACACATACAGACACTCTTTGGTCCAGGAACACACACTCACACACACACACACACACACACACACACACACACACACACACACACAAACACAAACACACTTACTCACATGCCACTTGAAGTGGTGGGGGCCTAGCGTGTGAGATAAGCAGCAAACCTGGCCTGACAGGCTCGGCTGGGCCATTATTGAATTGCAGTGAAGACTATATTACTTTAGAGTGAGATAAAAGACTACATACAAGACAGATGGGAGGGGGACATCAAACAAGAGCGTGTCCGTATTGTGCCAAGAGCAATCCCGATGAAGGCGGCCTTGATTTCCCCTAGGCCAGGTGCCATTTCTCCTTGAATAATTCTTACGAGCAATCCAAGCTGCTTCGCTTTTTGGCCTTTATTCCTCTTCCCCAACTCCTGCACCCCCCGCCTCTCTCTCTCCCTCTCTGTCTCTGCCTCTGCCCACCACCAGTGAACAAACACTCCGCTCTGATGTTATGATTGGAATTCTTCAAAATCATTTAATTTCACCATGTGCTGCCAAGGGTCCATGGGGAATGCCTTGGCATAAGAAGCGGGGTGGGGGGAGAAGTGGGCCCTACAGGGAAATCCACAATGTGCTTGCAAGGATAGCCTCCGATAGCAACAAGCGCCATTGTTGAAAGCAGCCTGCCGCCGACATGCTATTCATTAGTCCGGGTGTTTATTGAGCCTGTTACGCTCCGATGAGCTTCATTGTCCCCTTCAACGAGAAATTAGCTGCGATGTGCGTGGCGAGGAGATAAAGAGGCTCAGGTAGCACTCTGGCTTTTATTTATTTTTTTTTATTTTTTTTTTTACAAGGCAACATTAGCACACAAACAACATGAAATAGTGGCCCTTAAATGTAAAAGGGAGGCTCACTCATTGATGTTAATCACACTCTTTCCTGAGCACCGCAGTCAGAAACAGAGACTCACTGTTTCAGCTGCCCATTAATGGCAAGTCAAAACATGTGTACAAGATGACAAACACTTGTTTACAACTCTAAGGTAAAATACTGCTTTCTGAATCTTCATGACTAGTTTCAAACAGTCAAAATTAGAGCTGTCCTAATTACTAATCCCCAATTAAACAAGACAAAAAATTAGAAATTTATTTCTTAATCAATGATCAATGATTAACTGTCAATCTGCATGATGATAATTCTTCAATGGGGCTCACTTACAGATAGAATGGGACACCTAAAAGCTGTGCAAGAGCTGGTAGACCATCAAAACTCTCACCATCAGATACACTATACCTAAAGCTTTCATCCTTGAGAGAATCAAGAATCCACTCTTGCTTCACATTTGAAAAAAATCCACAGGTTATGTCCGTCCTTCCACTGTGAGAAGACCAACTCAACAATGAGTCTGAAAGCATGTGTAGCTGCAAAGAAGCTGTTACTGAGAAAAGAAAATAGACAAAAAAAAGAGAGAAAAAAATCTGCAAATCAAACAAAGAAGCTGATGAACAGAGCAGAACAGTAGACTGTCCACTCCAGACTCCAGATCTCAACATCTTTGAATGTGTTTGGCGTTACTGGGATTGAGAGAAGCGGAAAGTGCAAGTGACTAAACACAGTCACAAACCACAGACACAGATGTGTGCATGTGTGTGTGTATATATATATATATATATGTATATATATACATACAAACACTACATACACACACACACAGTCTTTTTAAATGCCTCCTTGTTTTCTTTTCCAACAAAATATTTAAAGTATTTAAGTATTTTTAAAGATTATGTGTGGTTTGTTATTGTTATAAGTCCATTTTTGTTGCTTTTTTAAAAAACTCAAATTACCCAAATAACGGTAAAAGTAATCGGAAATTTGTAAGTAAACTAGTAACGCTGTGTATAGCAACAGTGTATATTAAGCTTAAGGATCTTTTCAATACTGAGCCATACATTTGCATGGGCAAGGAGAGAATGCTTACAGATGGCATTTCATGAACATAACGGCTGCCCTAAGGCTAGGTTTTACTTTTAAGTAAATCCAATGGGATTTTGTCTTCTGTATTAGGATAAATCCAGAAATCTCCTGAATCATCAGCCATTTCAGGGATTTATTTCAATGTAGCAACCAAAATCCTATAAGATATTTTTTGGGGCAGAGAGTAGAGGTACAGCTTCACAATATATATGGAGGTGTTTTGTTTAATATGCTTTATGATGAATATTTAACTGAAATAGCTTGAGAGTAAAATCATTCTTAAGCTCAGGAGCTCTTTCTCCCAGTCAGTAAAATGTTCGATGAATACAAAACGCAAGCTCTTAATCTTTCCAAACTCATATCTCTAGTTATGAGTGAACTTTTCTCACCTCATCAGAAGATTTGTCTCACTGATTTAGAGCACAGAGCATGGCGAGTGGTGTCAAGGGATTCATCAAGAAAGCAAACACTGGTCTCTCTTTAATTAGACCACTGGATGAATTGCATAACAGTGTGCTAAACAAGTTACGACCACTTTCCATGATAGGGTGTCAGCAACTTTATGTTTTTTTTCTCTGTTGTGATTTGTGTGTGATAATAATAATAACAATTAAGTAACACGATTAATTTTTAATGAGGGGCCCAAATGATGTGCCCCTTGGGCCTTTCGCCTCTTGGTTTTAATTAATAAGCACATTAAGTCTTTCAATTAAAATGGTGGAGGAATGGCGGGGCAATCAGCAGGTAGCTTTAATCCATACGCTCGTGAAGGGTCCGAGCGGTGCTTTCTTAATCAATCTGGACCTTGGAGAAATGGCTATCCATGAATGCCAAGATCAAAACCTCAGAAACCATCACTTTTTTGACTAATGACTCTTTTTAAAAACTAGGGATGCACTGATATAGAATTTCTGTTCTGATAACAGTAATTAATAATTAACATCTTGTTGGGGTCAATACCAATAACAGTGATTCTACTTTTTCGCACTATGATCCAAGTAGAAAGTACAGTGTGCATAAGAAAGATGGATCATTAATTAAGTCTATTTTAGTACGACACAACTAAACCAGACAATTATTGTACATTTCCAATGTTTTATGCAATTATTAGGGCTGTGCTAATCTATTTCTTTGCTCTGAGTACTGTGTTTCTATCGGCCTTTGCTTCTGATTGTCATACGCTTGTAAAATAAATAAATAAATAAATAAAAAGTTTGTCCAATTAAATAACTTTCATTCCAAATTAAGACAATTTTGATGATCAAAGACAATTTAATAAAACTGACTAAACTTAATCCTTTATCATACTTCAAACTCAACTCATTAACAGTGTTTATTTAACTTACATTGGTCCAACTTACTATAGTTGGTTTAACAGTGGCCACTATAGTGCCCAGTCAATTTAGAACCACAATCAGCAATACAGAATATGGTAGCGTGCTCTTACAGCCCACGATAACAAGACTAGATGATTAACCAAAACATAAAATATGAGGGACGATACCCTAGGAGGAAACACATGCCCTACATGCAAATAGATGGAGCCTAAGTGTTAATAAAATAGTAAATTTCAATACATTGATCAACAACTCAAAGATCCTGATACATGAAATCATTAAAAAAGTTCTTCTAACTCAAAATGCTTAAGTAATCTAGGATATATCTAGTACAACAAACTTATTTCATTCAGGTTTTAATTTCATGATACCAGCTTGAAAGCCAATGATACTTTGAAAAACACAATTCATTCTCTTTTATTTGACTTCTTGTCTTGGCTGATTTAATGTTTCTTTCAATGCTAATACTTTAAGTACATTTAACAAATTGATTGATTCAATTAATATCAGTTTAATTTATTTTCTTAGCACATAGAAGAGACAGTTCTAGTCTGGAGTGTGTAAAATCACTGAAATTTAGTATGTGCATAATATAACATTCTAAACAGATACATTTTTGGAGTTTTTTTGGGGGCTTTTTTTCAGTCAAAGACTCCAAAGGGGAACCCATCCAAATTTGGTTAACACCAGAAACCAAAAACAACAGCATTACAAATTAAAATGGAATAGTGAGTAATAGAGGGATATTACAGTTGCGGTAAACACTTAATTAAAAAAATACTGCTATTCAACTTTTCTTATAAGGGCCTGCAACTACAATAAACGTTTACAACTGGATCAGTCTTCACATCTATTCCTGACCCTTTAAATTATGCCTGGATCAACTTTGATGCCAACCCACTGGATTGGACTGGAACATACCTAGTAAATACTTCATGTTATTTGAGAGACATGCAGAGTCAATCACAACTTTAAAACAACAAATAATATATCGCTTGCTAATTTGTGCAGCGCTAATAAAATAAACATATGGGTGCAATTACTTTTAGTTAAGAACTCTTCACTTTTTAAAGTATTGTGTAGGAGTGACATTAAAAATTCACAAGAGCACTCAGCGTAACACTGCATGGAGCAAGACCTCAGGGTTCTGTTACCAAAACAAACTCAGCTTGCTGAGCTGTGGAGTCAATTAGTTGGTCAGGACTTCTGAAAGATAAGACAGCGCAATTGGTTTGATTCGAAAACAACATCATACCAGGCTAAATTAGTCTGCATGAGTCAGATATTTGGGACTAATCATATGATTCATGGCAAGCAGGTTTGTTACTCTCTTAGAGCTGCACTGGCTGTCTGATTTAAGAAGCCCAGGCAAAACTGACTTCTGCTGCACTGGCAATGAAATAGGATTAAGACAGTAGTATGGCTTGAAAGAATTCGGGGGAAGACATGCTACAAGGCAGATTTCCATGAGGGGGAGGATTAATGAGATGCAAATCAGTCCACATTTGTTGTGGAAGATGACTGCTGAAGTGTCACTTTGATGGACACACGCCATCAGCTCAGCAATAGAATGATTTTTTTCCCCCTATATTGTTTGCTGTTTGTTTAGTTCAAACACATAAAAGATCTATCTAATGATATTCTGTGAAAAACTACATAAAGAGAACAGACTTGGCTTAATAATATTAACAATAAAAAAAGTTTATTTATGACGGAAAATCTTCTTTGCTCAGGATCTCCCTCTCTCTCCCTGCAATAGCTGCATGTCACTGGTCCCGACACATTGTGTTGCCTCCCCTGAGGTCAGCTAGAGTTTGAGAAGGCCACGACAATCCTTGTTCAAAGCTCTTTCCAGGAAAGAGTGAAGAAAACACTTCAGATCTGTCTCATAGACACACTAGACTCTCTAAAACACTAGAACTCTTTTCTGTTCCAGTGTCTGTGAAGACACCTTGCAAGAGTGAATCAGGCCAAGAGGTGGGCAATATGATGACATGTTATTATTACTGTTTCATCATGACATTCTTTTGTAAGTATTGTCAATGCAACACTACATCATGGGTATTGTTTGTACTCGTGGAACACTGAACAACTGCGTATGTCATAGAAAAGACAGATTTAGATCCCGTAAGTTATGTACGTAAGCCTGCAAGTGGCTGTTTGGATGTCAGCCTACTATGTCATTATCTTATTTTTACCAGGTGTTTGTTTTTTTCTGGCTTTTCCTTTTCAAGTTATTTATTTTTGCAAAATTAGAGTTAAAAAATTCATTAAACTTTTCACAGCTTCTTGTAAATGCAGCAGTATTGTTCTGCTGGTGGTAAAGATGGCACCAATCCAATCCAATACCATAGTGGCTAAAACCTGTTACAATCATGAAGTTTTAGCTGACAAGTTAACTGGCATATAAATAGCTGCAATTAAGAATTTAATTGTCTTTTTGTGGAAGACAATTAAATTGTATTAAAGTAGTAAAGTACAAGTCCATCTTGTTTCCCAGCTATCGATACTTAGCTTCCAATTGACAAAAGCACTCAGAAGTTACAGCTTTAGATTTAAACCCAGTCCATCGCAGGACAGACATACAGACACAGATGCCTAACATGTCTCCATAAATGTGTTTTCTGCTGATGTTTTAATTTACATGGTGTTGCTTTAACCCAACTGATAAAAAAACACCCATTTCCATTCTGTTTGTTGATATGTAAACACAGGAGTGTGAAAGCTAAAAACTGTGGAAAGTAACTGTGGTATGTGATTAGGTGATCATGTAATAATTGCAAAAGGCCTATTTGGACTATAAGCAGAAAATGCTGGATTGGAGCGCAGAAGAAAAAATTAATTGAATCCTGTAACAAATCTATCCTGAAACAGTACACTCAGACTGAAAAGTAGGATTTTAGCAATATATACATGCACATACATACACACACACACACACACACACACACAAACACACACACTCTGATGTAGCAGAGTGTTTTAGCTATTTCAGCTTGACGGCCTATTAGATGCTCATCTTAATTGCTTCAAATATAAATATCTTTTTTTAAACTTAGTAGTTCTTTTCTTTAAAAACATCCTTACAAATTTCCTTAATTTCTTTAATTTCCACACGCTATCTAGGTCTCCCCCTATTACATGATGCTATCAAGCTGGGAAGGTGAAGGCTAGTATGTGCTTCCTCTGAGACATGTGAAGCCAGCCACCGCATCTTTACCAGACTGCAATGTCACTGGACGGCTCAACATGTTTGGAGGAGAACACTAATTGAAACTGTTAAATCAGCTAACAGAGGTCTGTGTTGGCTAGCATCATGCTAAGTGATGGAAGAAGAGTAAGGGCCATCTATGGCATGCGCCTGGCCCCCGGGCCCTGAAGGCCTTGCCGGAGAAGCCGCGGGGGCCTCGCCTGCCGCCGGAGAAGTCAGCGCAACCCTGGCTGTGTCTGCGGCAGGCACAGCCTTCCCTGCCCAGGCAGCGGCTTTGTTCTCCTCCTCCCGCCGTCACTCGCGTCACTTGGTGCTCGGGCTTTGAACTCCGTCCCCCGCCCACTCGCGGCTCTCTCCCCGCCGCCGGGGCCCGGGGGGCAGGCGCACGCCATACCATCCTACCCACCCAGACACAGAGTCCAATTATGCTTTCTTGGCTGGGGCATCACTCCCAGTCAGAGCCAAAGCTTAGTTGCTTTTAAAGAAGAAATACTGGATCAGTATTAGACGATAACGGTATCCAATAACGGTATTCAAATTGTAAAAGAAAAAGTGCTATTGTGCCATCTCTAGCTGGTTCACTTTGTCCATTCCAACTTGTTCAAATTATGTCAAAAACTGAAAAACGACAAAAATGTGTGTGTGGGATATATATATATACACACACACATTTTTGTCGTTTTTCAGTTTTTGACATAATTTGAAAATGCCTGTTGCCCTTTACATTGTGTGTACATTTCAAATGAATTGCTCAAAAGAAATGGCAGAAAATGGCTTGGAAAAAAGTCTGGTTCCACTGACTTACATTAAAGAAAAGTAGGATTTTTTCCTTTTCCTGTAAAGTTACCATTTTGGAGGTTTTCTTCCGACAACAGCGATATATACACACACACACACACACAGATATATATATATATATATATATATATATATATATATATATATATATATATATATATATATATATATATGTGTGTGTGTGTGCTTCAAAGTATTGTGATATTTTTTTGCCATATTGCCCACTCTTAATTGGGCTTCAACAGGAGCTGATTCAGTTGTTACCACACAAGCACATACACACACAGATTCTGGTCGATCCATCATCAATGGGTTTCTCCACTGGTAGGGAGAAGACTTGGAACACTTTCCTGTAAATAGATGTTACATATAAATGAAGGAAGGTACAAAATGAGTTTTGGATTCAGTGTAGAAGCAGTTTTCTGATGATGGTTCAAAACAAGGGATTCCTGTTTTGATGTGTTAGAGTATGGGTCTGTTTGTGGTTTGTGGGGAGTATGAGGACTCTACTTGGAAGTGTTTTGATGGTGCTTTTAAGAAGAACCTGTCATCAGCAGGATGTGTTTGTGGAACATACCAGGAATAAGGATGCAAAACATCTTTCACAGAAAAAGACCCAGGCCCATATTTGTCATGCAGCTATAATTGAGACCAGGTCTGTTCTGTATACAATTACACATCATTAGGAAGTTAGAGGCAAACAAAATCCTATATCTGCATGTTTAGTCTGATAAGTTAAAACATACATGAACCCAGGTTTGAATGTGGACACAAACGAAACATACAGTACAATTACAACAGGCTGGGTGGGAACCACTAGAGGCCAGATAAACACTATAACAGTTCATATAAACTAAGGCTCTTAGGCTTAGATGAAAAATGGTTGAGTTACTGTCCTTAGTTCAGCTGTAGATAGCCATGAGCGTTATCATTTTGACCCATCTAGGTACAATGTGAGACTTTATTGAGATCTCTATTAAAACTCAAAAGAAAACACATGATATTAATGGGCTCTTTTGCTCAGGAGAAATATCTGAGCAGCAAGAGACTTCAGCAAAAGTCTCATTTGTCTTTCCATTGTTTCTATTGGATCTCATTGTTGTCTAGCAGAAACTACTGAGATATTGGAGATATAAGGAGATCTCTTCATTTTTCTTTCCTATGGGTTGTGATATGATATTTTCATGACATTTAAGCTACAATATGATTCTATTGGGAATTTGTGATGCACTAGTATATATATATAATTATTTAATATATTAGACAACAAATAATTCCCCCAAATGAATGCTTCTCCTGCTTTATCAAATGAAGTTCACCCCTCTCTTTAACGTTTTCCTTGAAGAAAACAGAACCGTGAAATAAAGAAAACAGCATCCCAAATCTTCCTCCTACAACTATGTCTTTAGCAGACGCTCCTATCCAAAGTGATTTACTATATTAGGCGAAAGTAACACTAAGAGTCTATGCTTTAAAAAATAAAGGTAATGGATGGCTCTTTAATCTTTTTAGGCCAAAAAGTGACTATTTCTGCAATATAATCTATTCTCTGTTAATAACTTGATTTCTCAATGCTGTTGTTGCAGTTACTTGATATATAACGGACATGACCTGACAAAGCTGAAAAATGTGTAGGCTTTCATTTTGTTTCATTTCATTTTGTATTTTTGTTTTTGTTAATTTATTGTCACAAACTACCTTTTTGAAAAAGAAAAAAGTATGAATAGGAATGTGTGTCACACATCCGCCATGTTTTATTATAATAACCACGTACTGATCCAGAATGTGTTCTAGATATGCTTGTGCACTTGCTTGGAAAATCACACTGCATGCAACAATACTGTAAGCCTCACAGCGCAGGCCTTGTGCATCTCTTATATAATGACAGAAAACACAGTAGCCACAGAAAGCTTCAGCTGCACATGCTGATACATTTCACTATGGCCAACATTGACACACATGCACCGTAACTTCTCTGGCAGCAGATTTAAAGTCTCTGAATGTATCAACAGCAAGACTTTTGCTTTGATGAGACTTTTCTGTAAATGAGAGCTGTGAATGTGAAGAACTTTTTTAATAACATAATGTAAAGTTTTCAAGGAGCTCTATGAAGTGGGGTTTAAAAGCTTGAGAAAAAGTAAATATCCATGGCACACTTCATTAAAAAGCCTTTATTTCAGGATGGCTATGGACACAAAATCTCTCAAAATGTAAAGTTTATATGCAAATTTTCCCAGAGTAGTAGGTCCTAGCAAAAGAACCATTTAGAAATCTTTCATTTTAAGAATGTAGCCCTAGGATAGCAGTTCTTGCCTGGGTAAGTAAACAAACTCATGGATTTTGGTAATCTAAGTGCATCAGTGGGCTTAATACACATAAAAAGTATTAAATAAAACAAATCAATACTTGGGCCTCTTTGTATCAATACTTTTTTCCATCCTAAAGTATTGCAATGTTATGTTGTATCTCCCACCCCTTATTTATGCATGACATTTCAAAGTCTGACTTATGAAATGTCAGCTATACTTCATCCGGAGGAGAACAATGTGAATGCAAAAACGGCACAATGCTGCTGAATGAAGTACTCTCTCATCGCCCAATATGGTGAGCATTTCACGAGTGGCTCCAAATTAGAAACACTCAACATTAGGGGAGTTACGCCGACTGCTAATGCACACCGGCGATTACGCCTCTTTCTAATCACGGCATCCATTGACAACATAATCATAGCACAATCAGGTTGTGAATCACGAGCAATTTGCAAAGTACCCCCGACATCTTTAAGAGGTTGGCTTAGGCGTCAGTGCGTATGTGAGCCCCTGAAAGGGCCTAATTAAGCTAATGAGAGGGTGCAAAGCAGGTATCCAACACTGCGGTTTGATATATCTTCACTGCAAACACACAAAACCACCATTAGCACAGTGCTTGCACTGAAACACCTGGAAAAAGGCAGTCAGCAGTAGTGTTTAGCACCATCCCTTTCATAGCCAGATTGAAACACACAGGTGTCAAATTAACCTCAGTAGAGAACTCAAGACGAAGCAGATGGAGCACCGGAGTTGTGTTTCTGCTGTCCTTTGGGTGTGTTTGTGGAGGAAAAATAGAAAGAACGCATCAAGGTAAAGAGCTACATAAATATCTCGCTTATTTTCTTGCCCCGTAAGATTAATTATTCAAAGCAATGCCGTTGGGCCGCTTGCCAAGATGCGCAGTGATAAGGCTCAGTTTAGAATTCCAAAGACTAATGGGTACATTTGAGCATGAACATAAAAAGCATGCCCTCTAACCCTACGAAGAAGTTTCTTTTTGGAGCTGCAATGCACTGTAGATACCTTGAGGTAGCCGAACACTTATTAAACTTCAGAAATGAATAGCGAGGAAAGCGTGAATTAATCTGCTGCAGAAGGAAGCTGATACAGGGTGGCAAACAAACAGAGTTGGAATGTAAATTGTAAAAGCTGCACGTAGGGTTTTCTAAATCCAGTCATTGCTTTCTCCCCTCATTGCTCAAATATGTGGATAACAACAAAAATTAATTATACATACTAATGTTCCCTGCCAATTTATTTTCCAAAAAATCTCAAAGAAAACAGCTTTTCCTTGAAAAGTGCCTGTCTAGAATTTGAACTAATTCAGAGCTTCTAAAATGGGCACTTAGGGAAGTCCAGGCTTAATTCTCAATAAAACTGAGGCTACTTTTATGATGGCAAATAGCCTCAAAGGGGCTCAGCCATCCAAATGAAAAACTGGCCAAAAATGGCAAATGACCCAGGAGCCGTAATGCCTTAATAAATTAACAAAAGGTTGCTAATATAGTAGAACTTGGTGCCAAGGTTTAGTGCCACAGTTCATATTTTTCCAACCCCCAGGTCTGTCTGTCAGTACAGAGTTAAGTTGGGGACGTGATTGATTAAAACAGGCATCAAATCAAATCCTGCCATGCTAAAAGGGCTTAAGAAAGATGCGAGTGTGCTGTTGTGGCCTACATTTCTTCAGCCCTGTTCCCTGTGCTCTTCAAAAATCCTTTGTTATGTCAGGTACTTGCTGGACGTCTCCCAAAGCCCTCAGGCTTATTGGTACTGCATGTCTGCAGAACTAATAGAGGACGACCAAAGGTAACAAGGCGGTTTGGAACAATGCTAAGCACCGAAAATCGCAGCTGCAGTGCTGGGGGGCACTGAGCAGGATTAAAGTGAACCACAGTCAAGCGCTACAACTACACAAGGCTGAGAGATCTCTCTGATGTGTCCAAATGGAAATTCTTACCATACCTCACCCCATGACAGCTGACTGACCGAAAGTGATAAACATTGTTTACAAGCTGTTGCCCTTGATCGCTGTATAAATCACGAGTCAAAAAAGGGTTCAGAATTGACTGTTTGCAAAATTCGGAAAAAGTCCTGCCTCCCTTATTAGTGGATGCTGCTACGTCTGTCAATCTTTCGGTATTGGTTACCTGGTAGCATCCAGTTACAGCTGCAGAGTTGGAATTACTAAAACATGTAAATGACTAAAAATGTATTACAATACAGATTACACATGATTAGGATAGCGTGCCAGACATATACGTTCCTCAGTAACTCCTTGCCACCATTTCTTAGTCTAATGATTCTGACTAATTTACTGCCAGCACCGTTTTCACCGCAGGTTTGTTCCGTCAAAGTTTTTCCTTTGCTTGATGAAGGAAGGAACACGTGACTGTGATTGGCTGAAACATGTGTCAACCATTATTGTGGAAATAATTTACTATTTATTTAGTTGGAAGCAGGTATTAACATATGCTGACACTTATGTAGGGTCATCATGACTACCTGATTGAACTCAAGAACAATAAATGAATAAGAAATAAAAAGTACCTTCTTGGTGAACTGGCAAAGATTAGATAGCAGTATGTAAGAAAACACATTTTTTCCTTTTTTGAAACACTATTTTTCAGTCCATTTCATATCCATTTTTATTGTTTGGTCTTTTTTTAAAGCTCTGATTACTCAATTAAATGTCAAAATAATCGATAGATTACTCAATTGCGAATAATGTGACAGTCTTAGTCTTATGTAAACTTCTGAATGTGAACCGGGGGCCTCCAAGTGGACTGACTGTCATTAACGGAACGATCGGTTTACATTACAGTACGCAACAAATTACAATGCGCTGTTTACAAAACAAACATCTGGCAGTGCTGTGGGTGCTGCAGCTTTATGAGCAACAATGAACCTTAAGAAACGCTGTGAGCACCATTACAGCCCTGAAGGCTTCATTTCAAATACATCACCTGAGACTCCTCATAAATGTTTGCAGAGGTTGCCCCTAACAGATGAAAACCTTTAATGTTATCACTTCTCTCTCTCTTTCTCTCTCTCTCTCTCTCTCTCTCTCTCTCATACAAGTCAATCTGAGAGAATATCTATTATGCACTTCATCAATCTTTCTGGATTCTGGCATTTTTCAGCTGCTGAACAAATTGTCAGTTATCAAAACTCAATTTCAGAAATGACATGTCAAACTTAGAGCAGCAGAGTTCGCTAGGCACCTCATCGCCCATCCTGCATTGGATAGAACTGCTGTCAAGGGACAAATGAAGTTCAGTTCTGTCTATGGCTGCTGCTAAATCAGCTTAGGGAGTGCATTTTAAAAAGTTAATTCATCAGGGTAAATTGTCCCTTAGCACCATACTTCTTACTGAAGACAGTATTTTTGAGCATTTGTAAACTGATTTGATCATGATAGGAACAGCCACCTAAGTAGCAGACCAAGTTACTGTGGAGAAGTGAACAGGTCCATGGAAATGCATAGTTAAAGGGGAACTCCACTGATTTTTCAATATTTCTGCATAATTCAATCACTGAGAAGTAAAGAAAGTCATTCAGAGTGGTTTGATGTGAAATGGTTCACTGTAGATAAACTTACAGAATCAACGTTCAATGGTGGTGATAAGGGGTCACAAACAGTGGTAAATCTCTTTTGGGACTATTTTACTTCATTAGGCTTGGCATGAGCCTCTCTGCCCTGAATGTATTTTAAAAATACACTTTAGACCAAAACTATATTGCGAAACTACAAAACACCACCAGTGTGAACAATTTTTGAATTTAAGTTTCTCTAGAATGGAGCATTTCACATCAAACAACTCTGAATGTCTCTGTTTACATCTTAATTTCATTGTGCAGAAATTTGGAAAAAGGCAGTGAAATACCAATTTAAACAATCCAAAACAAATTTCAGGGGCTAAGCTTGTTATCCACCACAAATGAACATTAATTACATCATATGTTATTTGAATGTGTGTAAATAAGGAAGGCATGCCCATCTGAATATGAAGAGGTAACTTTACATAACCCTAAAAGTATTCATTCATGTCTGACACCATGTCTACCCTGAAAAATAGGCTATATTCTCTAAATGAAGAGCAAATTAGCAGGTTTAGCTAATGTGATTTTGCCTCACAAACCTGTCAGCACAGACGAGCAGATCGTTCCAACCAGAATAGAAAGAAAGGCTATTTTGATGTGTTGTCCTTTCACGGGATCCTCAATATATTGACTAAGGCCCAGAATTAGCATGCACATGATTTATCCAACTACACCAATAAGGGCGTATACTAGAGGGGTGAACTTTACACTCAGTGGCTTCCAACTGGCCATGATGCAGCCACGGTATCAAATTCAATTTACATTGCCATATAACCTTGACTGAAGTTTTGAATCATTTGATTAGTTTTCCACTAAACCTGCTTGATCAGTTTAATAGGATTGTGGGGCCTCTAAAATATGCCTCCTTCACATAGCAGGACAGCGCCGGGCTGAAGAGGATGCCATCTTGCTGACTGGATGATTGTAGAGCCATATTTCATCCTTCCTTGTTAGGTCCTAGATTAGTGCTGATATTTGGCTCATGAGGCAGGACTGGCCAACGTGGTGTTTGTCCTGCTAGCGCTCACCCACAGTCTTAAAAATCAAAAACGAACATACTCAAAAGTTTCTTGGCTTAGACGTACATTTCTAGAAAACTCTTCTACACTGGGATAGAACCTTTACACTATGTAAAGGTCAACTTTAAAAAGGTTCTTCACTTCAAATACTGCGTTTACAGAAAAGGTTGTGTAACATTAGAAAAGCCAGAATTCAAACTACTACAGCATTTGAATTTTATATGATGATTTATACCACAGCAGGGAATATTTTTGTTTTGTTGGGATAAGTCATAACAAATATCTGGACAACAAATTTCAATTAAATTTTGATTATTAATAACCATTTATTAATTAATTAATAAGCACTAGTAGTAGTGCTAGATAACTGAGGCAATACAAATAACTTGAATGACATTACATCAAGTGAACACAAAGAACAATAAAACTGAAAGGATGTGTTTGTGCTGCAAGATAAAAGCTTTTTATACTACTACACAGTAAAAATCTAGCTTTTTCCTGCTAAACAGCCAAAACACAGGAAATTAGACAAGATGTTCATATCAACAGCTAGAAATGAACTTACCTGTATTCATAATACCATTAAGTATATATTAGTTTAATATTTTAGTATAATTGAATATTATTTGGTGTATTCAAAATGAAATTAATTAATAAAAGATCGTTCTTGATCGTTCTTGGCAAACTGCGCACGTGTGGAGTGACATACGGCTAAAGGCCACACTATGTAAGAACGTGAATGCAGGGCACATTCTAAAAAAAGTCATGCCTCTTGCCTTCCTTAGATGGAGTTCAACTCTTTTAGCACCTCACTCCCTCCTAGTTACTGCTTGAGTGTTTGCGTCTCATCTTTGTCGAGATATAGCACCCTGTTCACCACTTTTGCAGTCAACCAAAGCTTTAGAATGAATTTGATGGGTTTGTATGCCATAGCCTATATTCTCTGAACTATTCTATTGTATTATTACTGTTTTATTCAGTTCTGGATCATATTTTGTAAACTATTTGCCAGCTCTTTCCAGATGTTTTGTGAAGTAATTCAGATGAGGCAAGTATGCTATGGATTAACCGCTGCTAAAATAAAGACTTGCTGGGATAACGGGAAAAAAAAAGACCCTCAGAGGCAAACACAGTCTAATGTATATGATCAAAATGGCCTCTAATGGTCTTATAATGTAAAATATTGATCCAGTAATAATGTTATTTATTTTTTTGGCAAAATGATCAAGACTTGAATTGAAAATGATAAAGATTTAAAATAGTCAAAACGACCCTCTTCACCTTCTAGCGTTAGGATTTTTTTTTTCTCCTATAAAGTTGCCATTTCAGAGACAGGAGTTGATAACATACAAGCCAGTTAGAAGAACACAGGTTTTGTTTTAGATTCCTGAACGCCTCCACCCATCGTATAGATTTCTTCAAATACACCCCAGCACACCTAATTAAACCTAATGAAGCACTGATTAGCCTAACTAGGTACTACGTGATAGCTACAAATAATACTGGGCTTCCTCAAGTAGAGGTTTAGAAACAGTTAAACAAACATACTGACATACATAAAATCACTACTTGCATCAATGTTATTTGTATTTATTCTAATATTAGTGTTTTTCTGAACAAATGTTTTTTTTTTTACTAAAATTGAATTTTCTCAAGACTTTGACGCATTAAAAGAACATCGACAAATAAAGCAGACAGTATTCTGAACTCTAGTTCTGGAGAGCCAGCAAACTGTACAGTGTTTATCATATTTAGCAAAGTACAAGTCAGGGAACAGTAGATATGGGGGGTCTTACTTTGTCAAAGCTATCACATCTCAAAATTTCAAGTCAAAATGACCATCTCTGCCTTTCTAGTGTTGAAGAACCATCCTCTTATAGCCAAAAGCGGTTTGTCTATGACATTGTTTTAAAGAAACCTTTGTAAGAGTGTGGTGCACATATACTCTGATTGGACATACTATACCTTTAATAAATGATGGAAAACTATGAAACATATGAGAAAATAGGTCTATTCCTTCCTATGAGAAATGTACTGATCACCATCAGCGCAGTATCATTCAAGCCTATGGAGCTGTGAGGCACGAGAGCCTTTCTACACTGCTTGGGGGCTCCTTTATGAAGCCTGGCAGTGCTGAAGCAAACAGAGAGAGGCCGAAAAACAGCAAAACATCGACTAAGCAGAAAGAAAAGCCTCAATTATCATAAACATCCGGCCCCGCACTCGCCGCCCCAGTAAATCCCCGCGGCCGGCTCATCAACATTCCAGGGACCTGCCAGATTACTCAGGGCACTCTGTAATTTGCAGTAAAGAATAAAGATGACGCCAAAACAAAAACAAATCTGAGATGATACAAATTAGGAGTGCGCTCCGTTAGTCTGTCAACGCCGTAAATTTCCACCGTGTAAAAACGTCGTTCCGGGTGCGGGAGTGCGGAGGAATTAATGAGCTGTCCATTTGCGTTACTTTATTCCCTCGCGTCGCTGGCGCCTCCGAAACGACGGTGAATCAATCTGCCTTTATGGTAATGACGCTTCAATGCTGGAAATTATTACATTAAATGGATTGCGCTGGTTTGGAGTGCGCAGGAAGGCCCACGGCGGGCTTTGCCTCTCTCGCCTCTGCACCTCATCCACACAAGCGCTTTTGGGTGCGACGGCGGCGAAGGTTTCAGATGGTCTTGTCTTTTCTACACTTCACACCACATCTGTCTCTGACTAAAACACTTTGAAATACTCCTCCATTCTCTTAAATGTGCTTTAAAGCCTCCATTCATAATGCATAGCCCATTAAACCATATTTATGTGTCGTGTGTAGTAGAGCATTGTTTGTTAGCTCTTTAGAACACTGCTTGGCCTGCAAGCCAAACAATGTTAGCTTCTACTGAACAAGCTGCACTAACTTCTTGTGAAAAGTAGAAGCTAATTCAGAGGTAATAGTGATTGCAAGTCCAACAAGCTTTGTTTCACTTCCACGTTAGAGGAACCCTCCACAAATTAGTAACGTTTCAGATGTGCCTTGCATGATTTATATGATGCAGGGAAAGTGGTAACTCACCTGGTAGCATGTCAGGCTTCGTGAGGCTGGCCCAGTAGCACCTCAGGGCTTGACTGTGCCATCAACCTGCTCTTGTCAGTTCCTGCATGGTTCAGTAGAATAGCTCTTCCAAGCCTTCAGCCATGCTAGCATCACACGCAACTTACGTAGCATGCAAACTTTTCCTGGTTACAGCAGAGACTTTAAGTTGTGGCGCAATCCTTCCACTGACCATTCATTAAACCTGAGATTAAAACAAATCTATTACAGCTACAACTGCCATCATAATTCCAAAGATGCTAAGTGATCTGCTTAGAAAAGTTAAGAAAGGATTCTTGATACTAGGGCTGGACAATGTGACAAAATCCACATGACTTATCATTACATATTTTTCCATAACATTCACTATCTATAGCTCCATTCCACCTTAAATGGCCCAGCAGTTACATTGTGGGGACTGTAATTTCTCAAGTCTGAATAGTGTATTCCACTCTGATAAAACAAAAGGTATCTGTTATAATGAAAAAGTGATGCATCCGACTTAAGAAAACAAATCAATTCCACACTGCGGTAGATGTGACCTTTGTTTTTTTGACCTTTTATTCTCATCTTGTTCTGAGATAAAAAAGGCAGGAGACTCGTGGCCTTTTATACTCTCTGAAATTTCAGCACTGAAAATAGCTAGATAGCTAACTCTCTGGTGTAACACTGAATTAATGGCTGTTACAAGTGAATGGATAGACTTCTCCCTCCACATTTAGTGAGTAAACTGTGCAATCAAAATAGGTATTGTTCAAAGTTTAAGGCTTTTCTGCTAATGGTGGATTGAAGAACAGAACAGCAGTGATTTTACCAAAAACATCTAAAAAATGCTGTACTGATATGGAAAAAAAGATGTTGATAGCTGTTATGCCCAAGTCTACTTGATACCTATAAAACGTGTTTCTTCTTGAGACGTTGGCAAGAGTTTTAAACATAGTGAGGTCAACAGAAGTTCACTGGAATGGGACAGATATCTGTAATAATACACAGCAGCTTTCTTTTCCCACACAATTTGCTCCGTGCCTTCCAATATAATTCACTTCAAACCAATCAACTGATAAGATACATTCCTTTCACAAAGAAATGCAGAAAACACTTGCAAAGGCAAAGCACCAGGTGTCACCTTGACAAAAAGAACATGCAAGAACTCTCTTCAGATAAAAATGCTGCCTTAGAGAGAAAAAGCAAAAAGTGCTGATATAAACCGAGTCTGTATTTATAACTCAGGTGCTAAATATAAATATATACATTTGTGTTTTCCAATTGGGTAAGGGTGAGACGCATGGCTGGAGACAGAAGACCCGAATAATCCATCATGTCACCAGGAGCAACAGCAGCAGAAATGCTCGAGGCCCTCTCGGTGGACCCCGGCACTCTGATGTCAGAGGCGATTCGGACAGCACTTCCTGTCGCTGTCGAAAAGGAGGGGCTTACGAGAAGCGGAACACAAAAATACCCTCGTCCCCTACCCAATACCCAGGGGTTCCCGCTGCCGCCATGTATCCATTACGGGTGCTTTTTGCAGCTCGTACATCGATACGGCCCAGCGCAAACGGGCTGCAGGGAGCGCAACTGGCAGACCCTGCTGCAACAAAAGCCTGTCTCCATGGATCAATAGCTTATTAATACAGGACAATGGGGCATGAGGGCTGGAAAGACCAGGGCGGATGGGGCGAGTTCCCTGCGGAGGAATGGACGGGCTGGGGTGGGGGTTCTCTAGCTGCAAGGCTCCTGGGACAGTGGTCACTGAGCCACAGCGCTAACCTTCAGGTCAGGCACAACAAGGCTGTTAGTCTGCAGAGCTGGCATGGCAACTGAGGCAGAGTGCTTGAAACTGTGGTCTGAGTGATAAATTTCTCAGCACAGTCTGAATTTAAGGGGACATATTCCACATTTTACTTGAATCTATGACGTCCACGATCATTTTACAACTTGTGATTATCCCTTAGAATTAAACAGGCTGTTTGTGCCTTCAAGACTGATACATGTAAATGACCTGTGTTCTATAAGCTGCCATGTATTGTCCCTCATTCAATAAAAAGCTGAGGCTGAATCACTCCGTATAACTTCAGTGTGAATGGACAGAGCTAATCTGCAGTAGGCTGTATGGGTGGACACATGTTAATGCATCAGACAACACAAAAATAATTCAAAGTTGATTGTTCTTGTAGCTTGGCTTCCATATCTGGATTGGGTATTTGTAAAGGGATGTTTTGAAACTTTAGCAATCTACGTACTAAATCACTCAATCACACAATATATGGACTGAGGAGTGAATGGTATGCGAATGGTGTTTTTATATCTATAATCCAGTCTATGATTTACTTATTCATATTATGAATTTCTTAATACCTTGCTGCTCATTTATCTACTGCAGGTTTTAAACTGTCACAGAAAAAAATGTGAGCAAAATACTCCTTTTTTGCCTTTTACCTTCAACAGTATGGCATTTATTTATGACCCATCATATCCACAATGCCTGTGGAATCTTCCCACAAGATCATATAACAACAGTAATCAATCAGACAGAGCTCGCGCTATGGAATGGGCCGTGTCACAGCCATCCGTTTTGTGTATGCAACATGGCAACATGGCTAGTGTTTGTAGCTGTGTGTCATGGAGCGCATGTTAATTTTGTTAAAAGGCGAAGGATAAATCAATTCTTCATCCCACATCCTACTATACATGTTGGATGCATCTTCTACGAGGGTGCATTGCATAAGGCAGGTCATATCTCAGGAGGGGTGGGTCCTCCTTATATGCATGTGCACACATCCACACACACATGCACATGGGTGGAGGGATATGTGCCATTCCTTGGAGTAGGTGTTTTCCATTCAGTGGCCCTGCAGGGAACCTGTTTACAGCTTTTATTGGAGCCGTATGGAGGTCCACACCACACACACACACAGCACTCCTCAATGAATAAATCACCCCCATGCTGTGCTCAGGGTAGAGGGATCATGCCGCTGGATGTGGAAAGCGACTTGAAGCTCCAGTCTCTCCTCAACCACTTATTACGTGTGGGGGGAAATGGCTGCTCTAAGGCCTGGTGGCCAGGGGCTTGTTTACTCCTCTATCCCCCTTGGTGGCAAGTGGCATGTTCCTGTACTGAGAAGATTGCCTGTGCCCTCCCCCTGCCTTTTCTAGAAGCCTGACCATTTCGAAAACCACACCCTGTACCAAATAAAAGCACATATGCACTGCAAAAACTGCTATCTTAGCAAGTTAAAGCAACTTAAATGTATGCAATATAGTCTTCTGTTCCAGGCGATGTGATATTGCATGAATTTAAATGGCCACTGCTGTGGAATCAGCCTTCCATCTTGAGACTAGTCAGTCACTTTTTTCTAGCAAAGCACAGCCACAGGTGAGAATTCTAATGTAAACACACAAGTACATCCCGTTTAGAAATAAGTAAGTGCAAGACAAGGCGTTGGATCTGTTTCATCAAGTCAATTCGATGAATCTGGTATACCTCTGAAAACACTTCAAATTTCAACTTCAAACTCATTTGTGTTTAATATGCATTTTATCTAATGCTAATGCGGGCCTGTTTGGGGGATGGACTCTCTGGTATAAGTGAAACTTCTTTATGTGGTACCTGACTGGAACCAGAATAACTTCCAAAGTTAAAATTTCTTGAGGAACTTAAGTCATTTGGCATTCAGACTCTTGGTAATTATGAAATTAAGAATATTATAAGATTCATCTTAACTCTAAACATTCTTACGTACATAATGTGATCTTATCAAGTGACGTAATCTTAGTGAATTTGCAAATAATTTTACTTCCTTCAAGCGTTATTTCTTGAAACAAGACAAATGATCTGCCAGAACATCGAGAGAACTTATCCATCCATCCATCATCTAAACCGCTTATCCTTCTGGGTCGCAGTGGGGTGCTGGAGCCTATCCCAGCTGTCATTGGGCGGAAGGCAGGATACACCCTGGACAGGTCGCCAGTCCATCGCAGGGCCGAGAGAACTTAATTTGACTTAATTTTGAATTAAATAAAATAAAGTATAATTTAAAAAATATAAAAATACATAAAAATATAACTGTGCAAAAAGAAAAGAAAGAAAAGTATATGTAAAGTTAGTTATGTCAGTAGCATCAGTTGTCATTTTTCTTTAAATAATATTAGAATAAACACAAAATAACAACACACTGTGATGTGAATTGATGCGTGTCAGTGTGTTAGCTTAACCATTTCCAAATCTCTCCTCGAGGAAGTCCAGTATTTACGTTACCATTCAGTATCTAGATTATCTAATCAGTCCTTCATTAAATTAAATCATGAGTGCTGTTGATGGAATTTAACAAACCAATGCAATGGCTGGAGCGCAGTGAGAACCAAAGTTCTTCTAACCACGATATAACTAACTTCTTACTTATAAAGTCTTGTTGCTTCTTAATGTTTCCGTTTATTTTAATGTTATATTAAATGACATTTTTACACAGGACTGTATATCTAGGAACAGCTGGACTAGTCTTTTTCTTCACTATCAGAACAAAACATTTTATCTCTATTTGTGTCTTCACATAAAAAATATATTCACAGATTTACAAAGTGTAAAAATTTCATGACAAATGAACCAATAGAAATGCTCCAAAATGACCAAGAATAAAATCTTGTAATACAAACTTACATTGATTGTGTTTTTTTTTGTGATTTGTGTTTCTCCTGTAAAGGTGCTTTTTTGGATATATGTGCTTTTGTTTTGTCAGCTCTGAAATAATGTCTATATTCACTTGCAAAGCAATTATTCTTTGCAGTGTGTGAACAATGAAACTAGGGGCATCACTATCATTTACATTAGCAACAGTGTGATCAACCTGTAATTGCTTTGATGATTATTTAAGTCATCTGAGTTAAAAAAAAAAAAATACAAACATTAAAAACTGACTTAACTGAACAATAACAAACCATGCACAGATGTTTAAAGATTCTAAAATACTTACTGGAAGAAGACAGACTCTTAACAAAAAGACGATAAGTCTTCATTAACTTCATTAAAAGGTATAAAAACGTTATATGGCAGAAAATGCATGTAAATGGGTGTGTCTATCAGGCTTCTTACTGTAAGAGAGACCAGTAGGAGATAATATATGCATTATAATCATACAAACTAATCACTGCCTTTCCAACATGCAAATTTTAATTGATGATTTTTTATAACCGAGTATTCGTGACAGTCCTACATGGTACCTCTTTCATCACCATCTAAATCAGTTTCATTTAGATTTAGAGTGACCATTTAGGAGAGCATTCCATGCTGATAGTTACCTGAAAGAGTAGTTTCTTATATGTTGGTAAATCAAACGTCTGTCCACTGATGAAGCTGTAGCAACATTCCCATGCAGCCAGAGTGAGCTGATGAGAGTTTTTTTCTCTGTGCTAGGTGAACGATCACCTCGTTCTACAAAACCATTACTGCTGAATTATCATCATAATCGTTGTAATTATTTTCCCTATTTCGCTATTCGCCAAATACGCAACCTTGCGCTATCTTCCGCTTGCAGCAAGGAAAGCGTGCGAGAGGCAGCAGCCTGAGTGATTCGCAGAACTCACAAATTGATTTAGGAGGCTGGGGACCTAGCTGCCATTTCGTTATCAAAGTTCATGCATCGTATTTACCCCAGTACGATTACCTTAACAAGGGACATATATCACATAATTAATCCAGCCGATTACCATCAAAAATCCATAAAGCTGTAGCATGTTTCTCTGCCTTGCCTCCATTAATTATGTTTGCCTGATAAAAAGTGAGAGAGCGAGAGAGAAAGAGTTACGCGCACAATTATGTTACCATATACTCTATATATAGTTTAGGTCAGGGTGCGCGTTGGGGTGGGTTAAGTATTTCACTGCTAGCATGCAGCTCGCATATTGTAGACTTTATTACTGAATAGAGTGCAAACATGAATGCTATTAAGATATACAAGAGATTATCCATTCTACATGTCAGTAAATGTTCTTAGCCCTTTGGGATAATTACATCAATTAAGGTGCTAATTTTCAACTGCCTGGCAGTAACTTTTGTAGGGTATTATACAACAGTTAGTGCCATCTACACAATCTGATTGCTTGGGTTCTGATCGGTTCTACCTGTGCCTTTTATTTGTGTTAACAGCAATTTTTTTTTTAATCGCAATAACTATCATTCCTCTGAGCACTGGATGTTTAGTAACACTTGCTGCATCTAACTATTACTAGGTTTCTACTTTAGCATATCCAAAAACAGATGAAAACAGATGAACATTAACATGAGGTAAGTTCTATAAAAGCATTTTTAACCTGCAGCCCATTTGGTCAGATTCTGAAGAAGTGTGTGACAACAGGCCTATATCAAATTCCAAACCTGTCTTTGCTATTCAGTCGGCAGCTGTGACGACGAAACAGCTAAACAAACTGGAATTAGCCAAAAACAAACAGAATACAACTTAGCAAACAAGAAAGTCTTTGAAATGCTTTACAGACTGGCTAAAACAAAACAACGTTCAGGTTCATCTGGCAAGTAATATCTCTCGAGTTCAGAAAATTCCAATGCTTGAGATTTTAAAATCTCCTCAGTCGGGGTGGAGTGGGGATGGGGGCTACGGGGGCTGCTGCTAACTCTCCATGCCCACTGCTGCATACTTGCAGCTCAGTATCAAGCGATTCATGGCCCAGTACCGATCTGCGGACCCATGGTTGGGAAGCTCTGGAATAAAGAATGACACAATAGTATCGGACAGCAAGATGTCTCTCAAGTTGCAGTGCATACATTGGCCAGCTCTATACTACACGCTCTAATACACTTTTTTAGTCTAGAATTTTCTGCAATGCATAACATTTGAAAGGTCTGGCATGAGACAGTGAGATCTCTGGTCTCTCAATTTCCCCAAGGTTGTGAGTCTCGCAGTTAATGCTTGAGACTTGAGAGGTACGCAAGTGTCCTAAAAGCTGAGCTGAACCTGATATTGTGGCAGTTTTATAGCTCTATTTGTAAAGCAAAAGGGTACTACTTTTTTGCAGAAGGAACTGGCAACATTAAAGCACACTAGATACAATGTTCAGGCTTTTTTACTTTACTTTTTTCTTTTTTTTTGTAAAACTGTTGTATTAACAACAGTTGTCAGGATGCTATTGGCAACAGACTGGCTCTTGTGTTATGAGTTGATGTTTAATTACCACTAAGCACTAAACAGAAATGACAAATTATCACATAGTACCTCAAATTATTGAGCATCCATGGAAATGACTGCCAATTTAAACAATTTACACAGTGTACGACAGTCTTGCCATTTTAAACATTTCAGCAAATGTTCATACTTGTAGTTTGGTTCCCTTGGTCCAGACAAAAACAGAAAATCATACAAAGTTGCATTTTAGTTTTGGTTCGCTTGAAGTTCTAACTGACCTATTTAACATCAAACCTAAATATGTAAACAAAAGTCATATGGTTGAAAGTCACAATTGATTGAGAATATTTTATGACATACCATAACTGTAATAATATTGAATGATCTTTCTGAATCATGTTGTTTTCTGTTCTCTGTTCTGCCACTTTAAACATCTACTATCATTCCTGCCCCCAGAAAAACTAACATTATTGGACTAAATGACTATTCACAAGGTCTCTGCATGCTTGGTACTAGCCCACCTGAAGGCCATCACAAACCCTCTGCTGGACCCCCTGCAGTTTGCGTAAAGAGCTAACAGGTCTGTTGACGGCACAGTTAACTTGGCCCTGCACATCATGGAACAGTATCTTGACAGTCCTGTAACCTATGCTAGAGTTCTGTTTGTGGACTTCGGCTCGGCTTTCAGCACCATGGTGCCAGAGCTGCTACAGGTCAAACTGTCACAGCTGTCTGTGCCAGATCCCATCTGCCGGTGGATCATGGATTTCCTGACAAACAAGACAGCAGGTGCAGCTAGGAAAACACACATCAGACCCCCGGACCACAAGGTTGTGTGCTCTCACCCTTTCTCTTCAGTTTCTATACCAATGACTAACTAAGGAACCAACTGTGAAGATCCTGAAGTTTGCAGATGACACCACTACGGTGGGCTTACAGCCAAAGGTGATGAGTCTGCCTACAGAAAGGAAGTCGAGCAGCTGGTCTCCTGGAGCAGAAGCAATCACCTGCTGCTCAACACCAAAAAGACCGTAGAGATGGTGGTGGACTTCAGGCGCAACTCTCCTCCAGTAACTCCTCTGTAAGATAGGGCTTTTTGCACAACTGTACAGATATTAAATTTCTGTAAATATTTATATCATTGTGTAATACTCTGTATATAATATTTTTTATAGTATGTGTCATCAGACCAGATTTTTATCTGCATATGTACAGATATTCACACTTCTCTTTAGTTCCTCCATAGCTCTTTATTATTCTTTATTCTATTTTTTTTATTGTCCAGTCTGTTTAGTATGTTACATGTCATACATGTGTGCACTCAACAAGACAAAGTCATTGTATGTGTAACATACTTGGCAAAATAAAGGCTACGATCACAGTACAAGCCTTATTGCTGAAATCCAATTTTTTGCTCAGATCCAATCTCTCTAACATGATGGTTCACACTCGCTTAGGTATAGTGACTCTAATCTGTCATAAATGTGAACGAACCAGTGTCCTGAAATGACCCGCATGTGCACATCCTAATCTGTAAAGTCATGTGAATGAATCACCTGTGTCAAACAGCAAACAAACTAACCAGTAGAACTAGCATTCGCTGTGAAAATAATCAACTCTGAACATTAACAAAACAAAGGCAAAAAAGGGTGAGATGTGTTGCTTTTTCACCATTTACAGGCTTTTACTTCTGTCTGCGCTGCTGCCACGGTAATGCCGAATGATGGCGCACGCGCAGTGGAAAAAAAAAGAGAATTCCGATCTGAGTGTTCTCATTAAGGTTGCCTGGCTAGATCTAGGACCATGTATGTCCACACACCTCTGAAAACAACAGATCTGAGTCACATTAGGGCAAAAAATCTGATTTGTGCCACTTCAACTTAGTAATGTGAACACAGCCATAAAGTGATTCTGGTTCTATCTGGGCTCGTTTGTTTTATTTATGTTTTATCTGTTTTGTGAGATTAGAACAATAAGCCACAAGACCCCCCTGCGTTACCATTGGTTTTCCACGATGCAAAGTAGGGTGAAATCCCTCTAACACAGCTGCAAGTGGCTTACTGCTTTTACAAAACAGAGAAACCTTGACTCCTTAATACATAAAATTATGCGTGCAGTCGAATGTGTATCTTTAGTATTTTATATTGACTTCAAATGTGCCTCAACCACGTTTTAAAACCAGAACTATCCATTTTGCAATTATCAATTCAGAGCTTATGAAGAGATGATAAAACACAAGCACGTGTTTGGTATGTACTGTGTTCATACTTAAAACAAACCTAGTTTGTTTTGAGGTGAACTGACCTGCTCAGGGGGTCTCGATCCGCTTATTAACAGAGCTCTAACAGAGCAATCACACTAATGGATGTTCATTTTAATTGAAAAAAACCTGCCAGGTCTGAACATTCCCTCGAACAGTAGTGGCCTCTGATGGCCTCCTTCCACTTGTAAGGCAGTTTGTGGCCCATTAGCACAATCAGTCGGCAACATTCCATATTTCATTTGTGAGCGTTTGATGTTATTCATAGTCCACTGTGAACACATCACCTGCACTAAAAGTGTCCAGAAAGTGTAAAGTATCCAAAAGCGTAAACGTTCCCAAAACAAACTGCCGTAAGACATTTATTTATGGCATTTATATATTAATCTGAAAAGACTTGTCAACTGTGATTTATCAAATATGACTGTCAGTTCCAAATTCCCTTATAAAGCAGAGGAACCTTAATATCAGCCAACCAGTGTACTGGTCAGGCCCTAGTTTTCAGGGCTTGAATGAGTATATACTTCCTGACATCATAGTGTCCACAGCTTGGAAGCTCATGTCTCTTCTTCTCCCTCTATTGGATGAAAGAGCTGTGTTTTAGACAAGTGAGCCTAGCATAAAGCATTAGCAGCCACATGCTTATGATACTAGTGGCATACCCCTCTACCTGCCTTCTCTCCCTTTCATTTATCCTTCATTCTCCATCATCCAAGTGGCCTCCTTTCAGACAGTGGTCTCAACCCTGACAACCCTGGTAAGAGGAGGGCAGAGGAAAAAAAAGAAAACAGGGGGCTTGAATGATTGTCAGCCTTTACTGTTCACCATTCTCCGTCCAATGCCCCTTGACAAACATCTATTGGTGGAGACAGGCTGTTTGCACCAGGGCCTCACCCCGCGGGACGTGGGGGTGACCTGGCCATCTTATCGTCCCATCTGGTCATCCCAGGCTGCTGTCTGGCCAACGCTGTCCCCGCAGCCAGCCCGCCTCCATTCCACTCCACTCCTGTCTCCAGACGATCTCATCTCCTCACATCAATCACTGCTGCTTTTGGAGAGGCCTGTGCTCTTCTAGGACACGTACACCCTCAGCCTTTGCTTTTACCCTACATCTACCTCTACCTCTTACATCTTCTGAGGATTTTTCTCTCTCTTCTCACTGACACATGGCTGCCTCTGGCTCTCTTTCTCTAGGTGCTGTCCTCCTGCTCTGGCTGCTCCTTTCCTCTTTATTCAAGGGGGCAACTGAGTAAATGCATGTTTTGATGTTACTCTCCAGTAGTTTCTCTATGAAGCATCTGATACGATTAGTCACAGGAGCAACTATGGCCAAAGCCAATTTAGTTCATAGGGCTATGCTCGAACAGTCATTGCAAGACTGTAGAATTGGGCAATATGACGATAAGTCATCCTTATCATGATAAAGTACATGACAACATGATTTTCAGAGTCTATCATGGTTATCACCAGTACTTCTAAGCAGTGCCAGCTCTAGGTTTTTGGGGGTCTTAAGCAGGATTTCTTTGGGGGTCCTCCAGTGTAAAATTGTAAAATTAAAGGCCAACTAATAACAATGACTACCACAAGCTGTCTAAATTATGTACATTTATAACTGGCTAATTTGTTTATTGTTGATGATTAGATGCCCGTTTGGGGTTCTAATAAATTACAATTTAAATTACAGTAAATCTTCTCATCATTCTCAACTCAGGGGTCTGTCTCACAATGCAGTACTTCTTGCTTATCCAGCTAACTTTAAACTTAAGTCAATCTAACCCTATTTAGCAACCTGCTTTTTCACTGCTATAAATGTTTTACTTTCTACATATTTAGGTAGAATTATTTCTTTTTTCCTTCTTTGGTGACTCTCTTCAGGTTTTCATGCATGTGACTAGCGGTTGGTCAAAAGCTTCATGCTTTCATGTGCACACGCACAAGTATCACATCTAAATTGGATTACCAGAGAAAGCTGTTAACCACCGTTGTAAAATGAGTTATCTGTGGCTGTGCTTGTTTGGTTCAGCAAAGCCGAAAGCCTGTCTAAGTTGAGTGTGCTTTGCTAGACAGACACCAGATTAATTAGCTCGTTGTCAAACTACAAGTCAGAACAAATGGTGTAACGCTAACACCACAAAAAACAAATCACCTTTATCTTCATGCTTTGTCTCATTATCTTCTCTTTTTCCTTTTTCCCTTTTTTGGCTCAGAATGCACACATTCTTTGTAAGGCATGACTAACCAGTTGCTTTTTACTCCCCTCACTCGAGCATCTTTGACAACACAATGGTACAGTAATGAGTTGTTAGGAAACTTGGCCCTAAGCTGTAGCTCAATAAGCTGTTGCTTATTAGGTAGAGCCAGCACTGCTTCTAGGGCACTGAATAATTGCATGTATTATAAAACAGATTAAAACCAATGATACTACCATTACACACAAGGTAAGGTGTTTCAATCTGCTGAAACTTTGAGCAGCATATCTGTGATGTAGACAGTGATGCCATTTTCATTTCAGTCTAGTATCACAATTCATTTTTATTTTAATATTTTGGATAATTTACATCAAATAGAATGTATCATATGTGCGCTATAATGTAGCACGAGAAGACAATATGGCTCTACACATATAACTCATACAGCAAACCCTATCATTGTATAAACTCATGTGCCACCTGGCTTGGATGAGATACAGGCATTAAGATTTAACATTTTCTTTCTAGGGTCTGTTATGTGCTATGTGCTTAGGTTTTGGCCAAAGTAAAACTCATAATCTATTTTCAAAGGTAAACAGACTCTAAATTCAAATCCGATCACTGATATAGCCTAAACAGAGACTATATAAGCAATGGAGGAGCAGAAACTTGTAATGGAGGAGCAGCATCTAATAGTGACTTTTGCTTGTCTGTAAAACATCTAAGGTTTCATTACCGATCACAAACGGGCGGGAAAAAAAAAAATAATACTTACCTGTAATATGTTTTACCTCTCCTTCCACAGCCTCCACCTGTGATCAAGCAAAACACTCCTTAATACCTGTTCTGGAATGTCCCAGAGCTCAATTTTCCCAGCTTCTGCTGTCAACCGCAGTGGTGATTCTATTTTTTTGGGACTCGTGAATGCCGAACATTGTTGTCCAGCTGTCACCTTGACAACATTTCCATTTTCGTCGGACATTGCTGGTTGCATACTGCTAGAAAGTGTGAAATGACAGTATTTTCAATGCTTGTGAAAACAGGATTAGTATCAGGGTTAGGATTAGTACTATGGTCAGGTTCGGGACAAGGGTGAGGTTTAGGTTTAGGTTTCAGGGTGAGGCTAAGGTTAGGGAAAATTAAAGTGAATGTACGTTAAATGTAAAGTAAGCATCTACAAGGCATCTACATTGGCCTATCCAAATAAAGTGTTCCTTTACATTCACTTTTTATACACATTAAAACTCTAACGTTTCCTTTTAATAAGAATTTCATTCTCTCATATATATTGAAACTTACTGTGCTGTATCATGCTGCACATTTTGTGACATACAGATCACACAGCATCAGTCATAATACACAGTCCTACTTGATTACACAGTAATATGAAAGGACATGGATGAAGGTGGAATAGGGGTAACAAAACTGAAAAAAAGCAAGCAGTGTATAAATATATGGAAACTCGTCCTCAGAGCAGCTTCAGTCCTTCTTTTAATGCTGTTATACATTTATGTATTGAACAATTTATAGTGGGGAAACTAGGCCACTCTACATGGAGACAGACCCGCTGTCATGTTCTACAGCTGGGAGCAGCCAATGTAGGTTGAAGGCTTTCTGGGATTTGTTCTCATTACACCAGGTTACGTGTGTTAAATATTAGCTTTAGTTACATGAGGTTTCCAAATGGCAGTCTAGTCAAACATCAGCTTAGTGATGCCTAGATTTGGTTGAGACTGCGCAATCGTTTGTAATTCATTCAGAGCTCAAATATGCAATCGCTTTTTTGCATGAATACCAATTAGGTCTGTTCCTACTGCTCAATTCAACTAATTACTCGATTTAATGAAAAATCATTAAAATTTACTTTCTCAACAAATCAACGATGATTCATTGGAAATTTTCATGGTTATAAGGCATATTTTTAATTCTCCTACTGGTCTCTCTTACAGAATTGATGGACACACCCATTTAGTATATGCATTATTAGCCATGTAGTGTTTTTTTAAAAAAATATTTGTTAATTTATTATTTGAATGACTCATAAACACCTTTAGTACATTGCTTATTTACTCACATTATCAGTAGTGACATAACATGTAATTGATACATAGCAAAATAATACAAATATATTTTTACAGCAGCATTTTTTATAGTGATAAACTGATACTAGTATAAAAATGACTTGGATGGAAGTAATGTGTTTTTAAATACTCCAGATGTTAAAACGGCACAGACTGGAGAAAACTGCTGGCGAGCCTTAGCTGGGGTGTAGCCTCGTTTGCAGCAGATTTCACTGCAATCTAGCAAAAAAAGTTTAAAAGTTAAAGTTTTACCCAAATGTGTATTCTAATTACGAGGTCACATCTAGCCTACAAGCTACAGGAAGGTTTTTAATGACTGTTGCAGTCGCAACAGATCAATATTACCATGACAACCAAAAAGCAGTGTTTTTCTGGTTTCTGGCCTCATTCACCAATCATTTAATCGTTTAAGAACATCAAAAAAAGTCTGACAGACGTTCTTTGGACCTTTTTCATAAACAAATTAAGATACTGGTGAATACTGGTCTGTTGTTTTTAACTAAATGACACAAGGTAAAAAACGGATACCCATACTGGCACTCAAACACAGTATTGGCATCAGCAATGGGGACACCAATACCTATGACTGACACCACCAAACGCATGCGTGCATATGTGCTAGTTGATGGAACTTCACATGAGGTGGTGTGAGTTGACAAGCAGCAGTAAAAATGCTCACAGCAAAATATGTAATGCCAGTCTTACTTGGAAAGGCAGCAGTAAAGGCTGACATACCAGTTGGAATTCTATTGGTTTCACCAATATGTCACAAAGACACCAGATAATACAATAAACAGTGAAAACACGCTAACGGGAGCTTCTTCCTGTTATCATTTTGGTTTATATTGAGGGAGTAAATGATAGGGACATCTGGAAAAGGTAATGAATGAGTTCATGAAAGCCTTTAGCCTAAACTTTAACACAGCAGCCCACTAGCCGGCCCTGTGTGTCGACCTGCTCCGCCTGTAGAGTCTCTCCATCGGCCAGCTACATCATGCAGTGAAAGGGTATCGCAGCCCTATCACAGTGTGAATGGTTGTAATATTTACTGATCTCTAGCAGTGTCTGACGCTCTAAAGTCCAGGCGCGAGTCAATGGGACACACGTATGAGACAAATGACTTGAGAAATTACAATGTGAAACAGCATTCAACACCATTTTTGCCAAGCCAGAGAAGCTAATGGCTGCTTACATGTAAAAACCACAGGTTCGTCTATATATTGTTCAGTTCTGTTTTTAACTGTGATGCATAATAAAATAATGTAAATTGATAATGATAGTAAACATTTTGAATGATAGTGAATGATAGTAAATATTTTCCAAAAAATAGCACACACACACACATATATATATATATACATAAATATATATATATGTGTGTGTGTATATATATATATATATGAACACAGAACACTCTTTTACCAAATTGTTACCAAAATTAAATATTTACTGGTAATAGTATCAGTGCATCTCTAGTGAAAAAGACTAGGCTAGTAATGTTAGCTGAGGTGACAATTAGCCATTGTCTGTCTATCTTGACTTCAGAATGACTTCTTTCTCTGTAAATTTCTGTCACATGTGATCTACTTTGGCATTTTGTGGTCTAGTTCTGGGTTTCATTTAACGTAGTAATGGCAAAATGCTGTGTTGACACCGAATGTTGGTATCAGCGTGTGCACTTTCATTAAACACAATGGTTTCAAATTTTCAGATGCTGTGTAACACACATTGGCCTTCAGTCACCACAAAATATGGCCCGATTTTCATCAGATGTTTTTGTTTCGGCCATCTGAATTGGCACAATGGCAAAAAAGTATGATATCCCCAAGCAGCTCTACACTAAAACCCAATCAGAAAACCTGAAATGTAACACACCTGGCCCTTATCCTGCACAATGAGCTGTCTAACTAGCACAGGTTACATTAAGGTTAACATCTTTTAGAATGTAATCATATCTAGCTACCCCATAGGGAAACAGGCAGTGGCTTTAGTATTGGCAGGAGCACTTAGAGCCTGTTTGTTCAGCATGTTCCCCCACATTTAATGATTATTTACATGTTACACAAACAAATAAACTGGCCTGTTTGCATATGCAAAAGAACACTGGTAGGTCATGATGGCACAAACAGAAAAGACAAAGATGTGGGAATGAGTAAGCGCTGCCACTGCTCAAAAAGAGAGACAAGCCAAGCAACAAACCACAGGGTTCCCACTCCATGTGTCACAACTCTGACAATGGGGTATGGATGACATTTTGACAACAGACATTCTGTGCAGCGTCTGCCAATCATATCTGAACACTCTGCTTGGAAAAGACATTTGACTCCATTTTCAGCGTGTAAATACATGAGATTGATTTTGAATACATGTATAAATATTGATTGAGGGAAATCAAACTGGCCTGCCACTTCACCTTGCATATACAAGCTACTTCATGTAAGGGCTGATTTTTTTCCCCCCGCCCTGTGCAACACTAGACTATATTGATGTGACATTTTGATATGACACATAAAGGCTAACTATATGTTTGATCTGAACGACACCACGAATCCCCAAATGAAGCTTGATTCAGTGAGCAGCCGGTTCCATTAGCATTAATAATCAGTTAAACTCAGTGTCAGTGATAAACCAGGGCTGTAAAGTGCCAGGCGCCTCATATAGTGGAATGTGCCATTTTGGCAACTCCTACAACTGGCTCTGCTAGCTGTTTGCTAACTGAGATAAAAGGTGTTTTCCATGCGTCACAATTCATCCTGTGTCAAAATGCAAATGTGGAACATTTAGAACAGTGGGGGGACCGTCCTGCGCAAATCCTACCATATTAAGGTCAATCCTGTTACTGTGTGATATAGCACAGGTGAGGCTATTAGCATGGAAAAGGTCACTTTGAAAAGTGGAAATCAAATATGTGATTCTGGAGGCCATTAAAGCGACCGAGTGATTAGTATTCATGTGGCGGGGATTAACAGAAAATATGAGTGCTACCGAGAGGCTGCGGCAACATTAAACTCAATCAGTTCTGATTTTCCAACCGGAGGACACTGTTTCTCCACCTCTCAGCTCAGGACTGGCATGAATATTAATAGGTTGAAAAGCAAACGCCATTAAAAACAAGTTGGTCGACTGACCTGCGCTGGTGAAGCTGTCAAGTTTTCATGATACTGATATCTTTTCACCTGTGATTCTGACTTGACTAAAGCTTCAGGCATGTGTGTTTGCAGGTGGTGTTTTCAGAGCAAGACAAACAATACCTGCCTGGCTAATATGGTTTTAGGGACCACACTTACTTCAGATCTTCAAAAAAACACTGAACATTCAATTTAAAGAGCAGATGCACCTCCTGACTTTTTTAAATTACGGAATGTTTTTAATAAAGCAGCACGTTTTGCAAGAACATAACGTTGTGAAGACTAACCAGACCTGTTATGAGGTAACCAATATCACACATTTGTGACATTTGTGACAGTGCTGCCTTGTGAGCAATGACACACCTCACATATTTTATCCCCTTGTGATTAACATTTGTCTTAAATCACTTTTGGGACAAAAGTTTTAACGTGATTTTAATAACTGTTTGGAAAAAGACAACTGTTAAAAAAACTCTTCATACCAAGCAGGACATTTTGATGAAAGAGCTGCAAAGCAGTCAAGTCAAGTTTGTTTACACAGTGCTTTTTACAACAGGCGTCACAAAGCAGCTTTACGGAAAATCCAGGTCCAGGCCCCAGTGAGCAAGGAAAAGGTTGACAGTGGCAAGGAAAAACTCCCTAAGAGCAAGAGGAAGAAACCTTGAGAGGAACCAAGACTCAGAAGAGGAACCAATCCTCCTTTGGTCGACATTGAATAGCAAACCACAAGAGCAATATGAACAGAGAATAGAATTTTACAATTAAAATACAACATTGAATACAGAGAAAAAGAAAGAAATTAGCCTGTCAAGGGACAGAAGTATGGAGATTAACCAATGATAACTAATGATTACTGTTAGTGGCCCATCATAGTAATAATAAGTAATGGATCTATAAGAACCAGTCACTGTTACCAGTGAAAACCTGTGACTACTGTTACGAGTGTATCATGAAAATGATCTATGATCATCAGTGTAATATGCAATATCATCAATTTTCATCATCACTTTAACTTTATCACAAACTGTTAGCAACAAAAGGACAATACAGGTATACAGGTATTCAAGTACTTATGGAACAACGCTAACAAGTGGAAACAAGTAAGTCTTTAACAGATTTAAATAAACAGAGAGGAGGCACAGATGTAATAAAGTGTAATATATTTAATGTAATATTTTTTTTTAAATTTTATGTTAACAAAACCTTTGCATTTTTTTCTTACTTGATGTTGCCATTCTTTAAACAGACAGTGTAGATCACTGTAATTGTTTTACGAGCAGTGTTTTGCCCTTTGTACGTTGATCAGTTCTTTTCTGTTTTATGCCGATCAGTTGTTTTCCCCATTTTTTTTATGTTGATTAGTTGTTAAATTAGGTTTACAGTGGGCTGAGCTGGTTTTAGCTCATCATAAATGGACTTTATGTGTAGTTTGAACAGTAAATGAAGCGTAAACAGTAAATGAATGCTCAGGAAGGTTCTGCAAGGATTCTGGAGCAGGAGATGAAATGTTGACATCCCCCACCCAACAGCTTCAGCCCAGACCTTCTGCACCATCTGCCTGCCTACAAACCAACAGAAGTACCATGCACAGCGCATACATGCACACACACACACCTGGGCCTGCCACTACAGACAGAGCTATGATAAATACACACACGCACTATACATCTTTGCATACCTGTGCATACATTTATGTTTTTCTAGGTGCTATGGGTGTTAAAATGTAGAAACTGGGAATACCGCTACCTGGATTAGCATTATAGAGGAATATAATGCTTATTTAACATTCTGCTCTTCTGGAAAGCAAATATCTGCCGATAATGATATGATTCCAGTATTACTGTGTATCCCCACGTTTTTTATATTATATATATATATATATATATATATATATATATATATATATACGTTAAAGGAAAGAGATTATATTCATTTTGAGCCATTTCTATTGATACATTTTTTATGAAATGTTTACATGATCTGAAGCACAGCTGTTTACAAATATGTGAAAAACTGTTTGGCCATAAAAAACTATGAGTCAGATTCACAAAACATGCTGCCAGATCTACCACAATGTGAAGAGCAAATAGCAAACTGCTTATTCAGACACAAGAATTTTACCATTTGTGTGATTAGTGGGGGCTGTCATGCTTTTATATCATTTACATATGCCAATAGCTCACACTTCCACAAAACCTAAACCTCTCTGACAATAATTTTCCCCAGTAAACATTGTAACTGTTAGAAGAGGAAGGGCACTTGCTTGAGCAGGATTTTAGATTGGCAGATTTAACTGGCACTGTACTTAAAATGGTCTCTTATTCCGGAATCAAATTTGATGTTTTGCGAATCCCCTCCTGTGAAATTGAATTCCTGAAATCATGAAAAATAGGAAATAAAAGCTAAAACAGCTTGCCTTGCCATAGAATAAAAACTGTTACTGCAATTATAATTGTTTATATGTTACAGCATTAAAAAGACACAGGCCACTATGGTGACTTTACGAATCGCTCTTACTTACCATGCTGCGCATTTTGTGTGGCAAAGCGCTAGAACAGCCATAGACCACACACTATACAATGTATACTACTCAGTGAAGTAAGCAGAAGTACACAGCTTGCCTTCCCTCAGACGGACAGACAGACAGACAGAGACACACACATGCTCGTTGGTACAGTTATGATGTAAAGAGGACAGGAGCAGGGCCCGCGGGCACTATCTGGCTGTTGCATTTCCTCAAGCAGAGGGATGGGAGGATGAATTTCAGTCCACCGAGAGAGAATTGCAATTAAGGGAGGGGCAGGAGAGCAGATCGTCCAGACTTCACTCGTTTTTCAAGCTCCAGTTGTACCCGGTCTGCCTCTGTCTTTCTCTCCTTGGCTGAAGGTTGACCATTTGATGACAATGCATCACTCTCAACACGTGGGACCATCTGCTAGCCCTGAAATACAGTCATACTGTGGCCCACTTTCTAGAGACTCCTGAAGGCTGCAGTCATATAAAATAGTGTAGTTTCCAGTGTAGTCAGAGTTTCCAAATATAATTTTATATTACTATATACGATAGCTTAGGGCTGCACAATATATTGTTCCTTAATCATTATTGCAATACCGACAGTCCCCTTTTACCCTGTTCTTCAGTGGTCACGACCCCCATGGACCCTCACAGAGCAGGTACTATTTGGGTGGCGGATCACTCTCAGCACTGCAGTAACACTGATGTGGTGGTGGTGTGTTAGTGTGTGTTGCGCTGGTCTGAGTGGATCAGACACAGAAGTGCTGCTGGAGTTTTTAAACACATCAGTGTCACTGCTGGACTGAGAATAGTCCACCAACCAAAAAAAATATCCAGCCAACAGCGTCCTGTGGGCAGCGTCCTGTGACCACTGATGAAGGACTAGAGGATGACCAACACAAACTGTGCAGCAGCAGATGAGCTATCGTCTCTGACTTTACATCTACAAGGTGGACTGACAAGGTAGGAGTGTCTAATAGAGTGGACAGTGAGTGGACACAGTGTTTAAAAACTCCAGCAGCACTGAGAATGATCCACCACCCAAATAGTACCTGCTCTGTGAGGGTCCATGGGGGTCCTGACCACTGAAGAATAGGGCAAAAGGGGGCTAACAAAGTAGGCAGAGAAACAGATGGACTACAGTCTGTAATTGTAGAACTACAAAGTACACCTATATAGTAAGTGGAGCTGATAAAATGGACAATGAGCGTAGAAACAAGAAGGTGGTCAGAATGTTATGCCTGATCAGTGTATACTGTAGTCGTTATATATTTGTAATGTGGTATTTTGTCCAAATCATAGAGCCCTAACCATTGAACTCCTGGCTCTCTGTCCCCTCTGAACTCACTCCAGAGTGATTATTAAATAGTCCATCTGGGAAAATTTTGGACTCAATAAGTATAAAATAATTTGGGGTGCACAATGATATCAGAATCATATTTATATTTCTGGATAATTGCTTAAAAAACAGCAGCATTAGACAGATGATTGCTTTTGACATCTTCAACAGATATTAAAAGACGTATTTATTGTACTCTGAAATAGCAGAACATTTAGGCAACGCCAGGCTACTGAGCTAAAATGTCTCAGCATAGGAATAAATGTAATGCTGATCCAGATGAATGAAGTCTTGCTTTTTACATTTTATAAATGTTTTAGCATCTACAGGTATGCACATGAAAAACACTGGATATCACGGGCCCACAATCCCCGTATCAGAGAATCCTTACAAAATAATGCAAAGTGAATTTTCCCAAAGATCATTCAGTCCTAGTACAGTTAAACTGTACATTATATAGAGGTGAATTTGGAAGCTCAATTTAAAAACAGTTTCAAGCTGAGAATCAGTACAGTGCTGTCAGAGAGAGGTTCTAAAAGACGTATGTTAAGCTTCCTGTACATACAATGCTTTGGCACATTTATAATACATATTTTATAAATAATTCTTGCCAAAGCCTGTTAACCGATTCTGAATTTAACAAATTCTGAATTTCATTATCAGATACTTTCAGGAATATTTGAAAATACGTCAGTCTAACGATTCATTTACAGTAAATAGCTTAATTACAGTAAATAGACACAAGCAAATATGGGTCTTGTGCTTAGCACTGCATCATAACTGAATGCAGGGGCCTGAGACCAAAAAATACCCTGCAGCCGAAAACATTACAAAGCAATAACAATAGAGCCCTTCAACACACTCACGAGATGCCCCAGTCAGCTTCATCATGTCAGCTGTGATTTTCTACGTTCTGTCTTCCTCCAACCTTGGACCAAAAAAAAGACCCACAATTAGTCAGCATTAGTCATAAATGAATAATTGATATCCATTTAAAATTTAGATGAAGCTGCAATAGGGTCTCAAACTGTGCCTCCTGTGTGTGAGTGTAAGAGAAAGCCTGTCAGGAGAAAATGTATGTTTCAGTATTAACAGCGGGCCCCTTGCCACTCGATGAGCAATATTCCACCTCTGTGTGGCCTCATCAATTCACCGCCGCTTCTGTTTTAGCTATCAAAAATGTTCCGCCGTACCCATCTATACTGGGGCTGCTGAGTTTCCTGAACATCAGTTCTCTGAGAAAACTCTGAGAGGTTTAGTAGACGTCAGTATAACACTGAAATGCTTAGTCACAGTCAGTCAAAGCCATCATTTTATGTCAGTCAATCTCTGACACAGACACAAAATAACATTCTTTATAGAAAAAAACAGTCATACTAGCACTCTGTCAGTGAGTATTGTGAAAATTATACATTTCTTCTGCAGTTAACAGTTTTATATATTTATTCTGTTGTTAGCATGATAAATTATGTCACAATACTCTTTTCTGAGCATTTAGTAGATAAACTAAATAAAAAACAAATGTGGTTGTAGATTTATTATTTTTATAGTATGTTTTTTTTTTATACGTGGCACTATAGGTTCTATTTTACTTGTTCCAACTTTTTAAATCTTAAAAAACCAATTTTTTGTGATACATATTGTGTATCGTGAAAATTTCTTGAAGTATCGTGATATAATATTTTGACATATCAACCACCCCTACTTCAATTGAAATGAAACTAATGAATTTCAACCTTGGAAGTTGTATCATCAACGAATGGCCTATTTGCATAATGTAGCGTGTGACATGTAATCCCTTCCTGAACAACATGTACTTCTGGTTAATGCATGTTAACTGTTCTCTTTGCATCTGTAGGCAACTCCTCCATTTCTATCATTTCTTAATTACGTTTTGATTCCTTTTGTACGGATTTTTTTTTCTTCAGTGTTTGTTCTTTGTATATAGTCTTATACTGACTTCCTGCCTTTGTTTGAAACTGCCCAGACACAGTATAACATGAGCAGCCTGGAACTAAAGGTAAGCATTTGATTTGACCAAATGACTGAAATTTGTTATGTCAGCATTAATAAACACTGGTGAATCTTTAACCTTCTGACCATTCTAATTGAAGACATAGCTAGACACATTTCTCGAACAGCAATGTTGGTGCTTTGCTGCTTGCTTTTGTTTGACAATAAACATCACTAACTCTTATTTCTGGCAACACTTCCATGCACTGTGTATAAAAGTCATGATTAGTCTGTTAGAGAGGCTAACGTCAGTTCTGCTCTGAGTAGGTTATTTGGCAAGTCCTCTCTTATAGCAGCACTGAACATCCAAAATGGAAGACATCATGATTTTAGTAGTGTCTAACCCTCACACCATTTCCAGACTGACTATATTTTAAACCTAAAAGAGAGGCATCATGGTATGCAGTTAGTCATGAGGCTGGATTAGATGGTATAGCGACATTCCAAAAACTAGTCTGCAGCTGCGAACACTGGGTCCTCTGAAGCCTCCTTGTTTGTATTATGTCAGCAAAAACAGAACGGTTTACCAAGGCTGATCAATGAGGGAGAGCTAGGCCAGTTGTGCTCTCTTGGACTTCCGGGCACGGATGGCTGCAGCATCACCGAGGATCTAGCTCTCAATCTCCTGATGATAGGGCCAACGCTTAGAAAGTTGCACCACTGGGGAGTCCAGCTTATACGCATGTTTACTTTGTGCTTTCACTGTTTATGTTTGGGGAGTTAGTTAGCTTGCTAAGTGCACCAAAATGAGATTACTATTTCATCATCTTCCGGTCCAGCCTTGGTCATGCCTATTTTATAAGGCAACTGGGTAGTGACTTCTGCTTAATGCTAGCTACTGACAGAGAGGAGTTCATTGTCTACATAGTAATAATGCGTGGAAACGGATTTGTAGAGTCAGCTGCTCTATATTTTGTCCAAACACATTCGGGCCCACAACCTCCTGTACATGTCTTTAATAACTCATTGCACTTTTGAGCCCCAGAAGGAGAAGACAACTTTGACAGTTCTAATGCTGTAAGCTCCAGCCTCTTCTTAAAGAAACAGAGAATGCCAGCACCCTAGTGGAGATAAGACTGCTCCTCAAATATACTGGCTCAAGGAGCATTCTTAGAGAAGCCAAGCAATTATGGTGACTTCAACTTGTCAAATCTGCTATGGAGCTATGCAACTGAGCAAAAGCATTTCAAGCAAGTTTTGACAGGATACTTTAAGAAAGAATAACTGTGAAGTAACCTTTTGGGGTTGCACTATTGAACTGTTCTGATACTTTTCCAACAGTAAAAAGAAGTAGAGGGGGAAAGAAGCAGACAGGGCCTAACATCTGTGTCCTTTTAGCAGCTTGGCTGCATGTGTGTGTGCTATATTTCCAGTCTATGACTTTTCAAAATTTGATAATGGCTTCCATTTTAAATGGAAAAGAAAGAATTTTGGGACTGCTTGTCAGATAAAGGGCGCGGTTGTCATCCAGCTTCTTGCCCTGATGCAGACAAACTCTCTTTACCCTGTCCCTTTCAGTCTCTGTCATTGTCTCCCTAAATCTGTCGGACACAGCCCAGAATATGTTCTTTCAGACTACTCTACACTGCATCTCTTAGCCGCAGCCCATAAACGCCCAGCACTTTAACACTGACTAATATCCCTTTGGTCAATTTGAATCCAAGTTGACCTTTTACTAGTGACAACAAGGCACAGAGTTGTCTACTTGCCCTACTGCATCTCTGCTGTGGACCAGGAAGCTGGATAATATTATATAACGGCACAGTCTCTCCTGTTTTGGGTCAAGAATGGGTTTTCCCTTTGAAGTTATTTCAGATTTTGTGTTAATGTTGTCGATTCATATCTTGTATGTTATTCTGTAGATCGTACTTTTGGAAAGTGTCCTTGTAATTGAGAAAGGCACTACACACACAGACTTGCCAGTACACCTACCTACCTAGATTAATTTACTTAAGTGGTTAAGATATTAAGATAGAAAGGCCATGAGCTTCCATGATTTCAAAATGCAATGATAGCATTGCAGCATAATATTTTGTCCATATCATGTAACCCTGCAAGGAAACCATGATAATGGGACAGCATCTGAAATAAAAGTGAGCGTAGGCATCCTCTTCTACTTTTGGCTATACAACATGATTGGAGACCAAGACTCACCTCAATACTATAGCATCTAACGTCAATCAATAGTTTCATTCACCCCAAGGGTTGATATCATTAATAACCTCTGACATGTCTGTGCTGATAATAAGCTGGTGAAATCTTGGCTCTTATAGTGCAGTAATGACACTCAGGCCATGTTACACAGACACCTCTTGATCAATAAACTGAACTAAATAGACTCAGACTTTTACAGTTCACTGCCCTGATGTTAGCCATTCTATCATCAGTGTTGAAAAACTACATGCTAGCCCCACATACCAACGTTCACCTTGTTTGAAAGTCTTCGCAAAGAGTTTAGATGGGGCCATTTGCAATGTAGCAGAAGATCATAGCTTGACTTAGTAGCACTAGCTTGCTGGTTGGCAAGCTAGGACATGGTGACAGAGCATCTACCACAAAGTTCAAAATGTTCAGCTTTTGCTTGACTCAAGTTCCATGTTCTAAACAGCTCAGTAAAGCCTTACCTAGCAATGGTGCTAAAAACTTTAGTTGTCTGGGAGGCCTTTAGCCCTTTACTGGTTGAACAGGTGAATTTATATGATTGATTGGGCAGGTGATGAGTTGCCTCACACTCATGGGGATGAAGCTCAGGCTAAGATGAGAGATTTCTCCACTAGCCCCTCTGACAAGCCTGAAATATGGTCTGTACTGGTTAACCAAAAGGAACACATACATTTTCTACATTAGAAGAGTTCCCATTATTTCTCCTTCAGCCATGAAAATCAATTCTGAAATGATTGCGTTCAGGGGAGAGGAAAAAATAGTTGATGCGTCTTTGGCTGGTCAAATGGATAGAAAGAGAGCTTGTTTTTCTTTTTTTTGTTTTCTTTTCATTTTTCCCCCATTCCATTTTCCAATACCACCGAGAGCGACCTTTGAGAACAAGGCTTGTTTTTGTGCATTTCGCTCACTTTTCTCTTTTTCAGTTGGGACTTTTGTTTGTCATAGGTGTCTGTGTGCTGTTTTTCTCCAGTGATCCTCGTGCTGCGCTTCTCAGTGAAGTGGCTTCTGCTGGAGGTGTATGGATGCCACTTTGTTATTAGCATTTGAAGGCTGTGAGGATAAAGTGGGGTTATGGAATATTAATTGTGCCAGGATTAAGATAAGTTCTGTAGTCATCTCTTGTGAGTGGCTATGCTGAATGGGGGAGGTTCAGACCATTCCCCAGGCAGACATCTAGACAGCAGCGAGATTCTTAGCGTATCTTTTATGAAGAAAGAAGAAACAATGTGCCAACAATCGGGCCTCTCCTTGCTCCATCCACACATGGCTTCTGATGTAGCAGATGTGGCAAGCTTTACAGACCACTGGCAAAAATTCCAATCAGCCTAACGATTAATTGTGCCACATTTTGTTTAGAGTTGCTACATAATCTTATTACATTATCAGCTTTCACTTTAAAATACTACGCTACTGAGCTGCACTATGCTGAGGTTATTCAAATCAAGGCAAAGAACAACAATGAATTTGCCACAATACTAGACTGGCAAGATTATACAAAATTGGTTATAAATTATATTGGTCAAAAGAATGCAGGCCAGTCTTTAAAAGTGTCATATCAAGGGTTCAGAATTGAACATACTGTGAGGCATATTGCAGATGTGTAGCGATGACCAGCATACTATGATTAGTCTATATCATCCAGTCCTCAGGTTCATATCAATTATTACATAAAACCTGCTCAACAAACACAGGAAGAAAGTGCCCTGGCATTACTTCATACTGACATCAGGTAATAACTGTCCAAGCAAGGCTTTAGTGTACTAAGTACACTGCTACTTGAAAGATAATAAGCAAACAGACCTGTCCTCATGTGACATAGGCTATGGAGTTAGTAATAGGTATATATTTGCAGAGTGCATGTGTATATGCCACTGTATGTCCTCATGTGATGTATGTTAGGAGTGTATGAGTGTGTGTGAGGAAATTAAAATGCCAACTTCACATCTGTTTGAGTGCTTCAGCACCATAGCTCATTCTAGATATGTTCATCTGTTAAAGTGGCATGGAGTGACATCCTCAAGGAGCCATTGCGTCCCGTGGAGAAGCATGAATATAAACGAGAAGCTGCCTGAGGAAGGGGAAGAGGGGGAAGAGAGAGAGAGAGGGGGAGAGAGAGAGAGAGAGAGAGAGAGAGAGAGAGAGAGAGAGAAAGAGAGAGAGAAAGAGAGAGAGAGACACACCGACACCGACCCTGTTCTTCAGTGGGACTCCAGCTTCCTAAAAATATCTCCTCTTAGATCGATTGGCACATTTCCTTAAATTACCCACAATCACAAGAGAGGGGCAATTTGCAAATTTGAGGAGCTAAAATTTGCATGTCGCACAAGAGGAGGGATAGACTTCTCTCTTCTTTTTTTTCTTTTTGATCTGCAGTTCCTGGAGAGGTAAAGAAATACGGATGGCTTTGCCTCCATCTGGGTGGGGCGTGTTTGTCTGTCTGAGTCGGGGGGGTGGTCTAGGGAAAGAGGAAGAGTGAGAGAGAGAGAAAGAGAGAAACAAAGATACAAAGAGAACTGAGCAAATAAGAATAAGAGGGAGATAAAAGGCAACAACTGATAGAGAAGGGAAAGTAAAGGTGGGAGAGAGAGAGAGAGGCAAAAGAAAGAGAGGCTAATAGAGAAAGCTAAGAACAGCAAGAGAGAGAAAGGGTGAGAGAGCGAGGGTTAAAGAAAGATTAGAAAAATGAGCGAGTGAAAGAAACAAAGAGAATAAGAGAAGTAAGAGAAAGAAAGAGGAGAAAGAGAAAAAGAAAAGTGAGAGAGAAGGAGAAATAGAGAATGGAGCGAGAGAGAACAGAAAGAGATGTGAACTAGAGAGAGAAACAGAAGTGAGCGAGAGAGAGGGAGAAAGAGTGAAATAGAGAGAAGGGAGAGTGAGGGCAAGAAAGAAAGAGGGAATTGAACGAAGAGGCAGAAAGAGACAGAACGAAAAAAGAGAGAAAATATGAGATGGATAGAAAAGAGAGACAGGGTTAGAGAGAGAAACATAAAAAGAGAGAACAGAGCAAGTGACAGAGAGACACAAACAGAAAGAGAAGTGAGTGAAAGAGTAAGATAAGAGAGAACAGAGCATGTGATAGGGAGAGAGAAATAAGAGCGAGAGAGAGAGAGAGAGAGAGGGAGTGAAAGAGCTCTGGACCTGTCTAGCTTTACCTTGCTCCTTGACTGACTACTCTGAATCGTTTAAAGATGAATGAGAGCGACTCAATATCGCTCATCACTCTCTGAATATGAAGTGTTGCTGCTGTATGGGCATCATATAGGACATATCTGCCCAGCTAGCCATACACTTCACTCTCCCCAAGGTATTTCCAAAGGGTTTTTAGTATTTTCAAAATCATAACCTTTGCCTGAATGCTAAATGGTGAAATGCATGCTGCAGGAAATGCCTGCGAGCTCTCCCACTATTCCTGCTTTTTTTAGCATTCCAATGCCTCTTACAAAGTAAAGCTGATCACAGTACTTAATAAAATATGAAAGTACTGAACACACCCTGAGAAATACAGCTGAGTTCTCCAGACCAGACCGTCATTTAACTGAGTTTTACTCTGTCTGAAAACATAACTCTCATCGACAAGCTTTGACAGTTGAAGTCACAAAGTTTTGCATTGTAGAGACGACTGCTGGAGAGAGCCGGGGGGGGGAGAGGGGGCTGGCTTCAGCTGTTTATTGATTGGGCTAGTCATACGGTACTCTCTCTCTCTCTCTCTCTCTCTCTCTCTCTCTCTCTCACAGTGAAATGCTCTCACCGCTCTGCTAACGTTCACTCTCGGCTCCTCTGTGTCAAAAACGCTGTTCAGCATGTTGGCAGGCCACCTATAAGAAAGCTCCAGCTGATAAAAAGCTAACAGTGACAGTGATTAGTGCTGGGGCCAGAAGGCTACTCCAAATGCCCGATGCCAAAGAATAACTGATGACACTTCTTGCGAGTTAATGCATTAGGCCTGGGTATTGTCACTTAGGTCACAATACAACAAAATACAGTTTTATCTCCACCACGGTCAACGTGTGGCAAACGGCAAACCAGGTATAGACGCTATAGAATTTATCTTTTGAGGTTTTTGGACCTTTGGTAGCTACTACTACCTGTAGATGTTAAGTATGCACTTCTTCCACATTAACTAAACTATAAGAATGGATATGAATACAAAGCACTGGCACAGTTACAGTGAGTCTGAAGTGGACTAGGGCCTTGGAAGACAGGTAGACCACAATTATCTTATAGTTTAAACACAGAAGTTCTCCAGTGCCAATAAAAATATTACATGTCATCATGGGTCGTCATGGGCAAAGGAGACCATGATCATCGAAAACTGACCATGGCACTGTTCACATAGCTGTATGCCACCACCCGTCATGCCAGACGGCATGGAAAGACAACTTTTCCCCCCTCAACGTTAATTTGCAAACACAGCTAAATGCTTGTTCCACTGTTTCTCCTGATGGTAAGAACTTAGCTAGCTGTGCTACTTACTAAACTACGGAGTAGCAGTTCTTGACCGTGATAAAGAAAACAAAGCTGAATACCACGACAAAGTGATAACAACTATATATCTAAATACCTAGATATCTACACTTACTGCTGTAAAACGTAGGACTCTGGTTAACTAGGCTTTACCTCTGTGGCATGCTGTCAGTTGTAGCAACTAATGTTGTTAGCCAGTTACATGCAAGATAAACAATCGTTTTACGTTTAATATTCAGAAATGTTTTTTAGTTCTGATTATGTTAATGATCGGATAATATTGTAATGATTTAGCTATAATGAAGTTGGCTAGTTGGTGGTCATAAATCCTTACTGTAGTCTCTGGGCCTTAGCCTGCTAGCAGGCACCCTCCCAATCTGTAACCAGACCTCCCCCCTAAAAATAAAATTCTGGCTATGCCACTGATGTACAGATAAATAAGTAAATATTAAATCATGGGTTTGTGATCAGAAAGGTATAGGATTGAAATTGCTATTATTCCTTTAGCTGATCTTTATAGCGATTTTATTATGTATTTAATGAAAGATAAAAAGGAATTCTGTTGTGTAGTTTTCTCTATATGCAGAAATTGAGGAACCCCCTTCTGCAGCCACTGCCTTTAATATCTTTATCACTGACTTAAGTGATTAAATTAAAATCACACATTAAAAAACAGTGAGCCTCACTTTTAGGTAATAAACTATTTCACTTCCCATTTTGAAATTTGCAACTATTACCAAAACACACATTCCTGAGATCCTTCTGATGTGGGTATCCTCAGTCTCAATGCACAGAAGTGTTACTTGAGCGATAGCACCCTTTTATAGGGAATCTGAATTATTATGGAGAAAATGAATTCTCTTTACATTTCACAAAATAAACATTCCAATCCAAACATCTTACATGTATTAAGTATTTTATAAGTATATTATTTTTATCTCAGTGTTTTAATTTGCACTACAACACTTGCAACTTTCCTGGCACCAGCACTACCTGCTAAAAAAAAAGTTTTCTGTAAACATAAATTCCAGAACTTTCAAAACTGTATAGTATTGTATGACTTGCTGCACTCAATCTGTGCATGTGGTATGTTGGCATGTGGCTTGGTCACCTCTATAGAGATGCATGTTGACAAACACATGTGGTCCTACATGCATGATGCTATTAGCCTGCAGTCCCCCCTGCCAAGCATGGAGAGACAAGTTAATCATGTCTGACTAGCCTTTCCCATCACTGGCGGGCACTTTAATCAAATTATGACCTTGTAAAGCATGCACTTGTCATTGGGGACCTGAGAGTCCTTACTAATGACTAATTAGCCCCATCACCTGTTCTCCTAAACTTCCATTACACCCATAACTGCGCTTAACGTAATGAAATAAACAACAAAACACAGCACCACTGAAACTTTGGAGACGACATCAATCAATGAGTCAGTAATTTGCAATAGGGGAGAACACAATGCCTTTCTGTTCCCAAAAAACCACCCTTCACTGGGCTAGAGGACGATAAGGATACACATTAATTACTAATTAGCTTGTGATTACTTCATCATGGAGGGCAAAGAGCAGAAGCTCAACTTAATGTCATAACCCTCACACCCCAATTTAGTATTGTAATACTTATCAGTTAAAAAAATGGCACAACATTTTAATTTAAACATCATTTTATCATTACAAACAGATATTTCCCTTACACGACAGATTTCATGATAAAGTTGTTGTGAGTGGGCTTTACACAGACAAGAAATATTAGTGCTACATTACAATTAATACCAGCTTTATCGGAGAAATAAAAATGTGTTTTTTTCCATTGTACATCAGCTGTAATTCTTGTCAAAAATTCATAATATCCAAAGTGTTATAAATGGCATTTTGTATGTATGACTGCATTAAAAATGCTTAAAGAAATATAATTGCTGTCACAGCAAAACCTCTCTGAAGCAGTCCCTTTTTGCACAGCAAAAAGAAAACATTCTTAAGCTTTAAGATTTTATTCCAAGCAATTTTGGATCATTTCTATTGGTCCAGTAGAATATAGATCAAATCATACCACAATTAAGCTTAAAAACTGAACTTAAACGTATTTTAGTATGGAGAGTCTACATTCTGTTTAATGCAGGGTTAGAACTGAAGAGCTCAAAAAGTTTTAGTTCTGTGTCTCTTAAGATTTTGAAATAGGTGAGTGCTGAGTTATTCTCTTCGGGATGAAGGCTGGGTTTGGGCCATTGAGAGGCATACAGATGTGGCGGTTGGCGCTGAGCGCCTAAACAGTTGGGGTGATTCATTAAGGCTTTTATTTTACAGACACTCTATCTCTCTGGGGTCCCCAAGCATCTGCCTGCAATATCAGATAGAGAGGATCACAGCGAAATAGAGACAACTAATAGGGGATGGAAGGTAGAGAACAAATAAACAAGAGATAGGTGGAGAAAATAATAATAATAATACAGTTTTATTTGCATACCACCTATCATTTTCAACAAAATCTCAAAATCTCATTATGATTATCATCTGATTAAAGTAAAGTAGACATCTGCAGAGGACTACTAAGAGAAAAAGAAAAAATAATAATTTTAAGCATCTTTGTTTATACAGCATCTTCCATTTTCAAAATCTCCATGTGCTTCACATTTGAGTAAAGAAAGTAAGCATTACACCTATAAAGTCTATGAAGTGTTTAAAAGGTAAAAGAACAAAGAGAGGAAATAAGCAAAACCAACGGGAGAGAAAGATGGAGAGCGCAAGCAAGTCTCCTGAAGGCTGTGGATAAAGAGGTAGTTGAGAGATGGAGTACGAGTCCCTGAGCTGACATCACAGACACATCTGGCTCAGGAACAAAATGGCGCCTTTTTGAGGGACACATGTGGTCAGACCAAATGCTTCATCTACCTCTTCTGGGTTTTTAGTCTCAATGCAACAGAGCTCAACTGAGCTTGGTTTAATTGAAGCACTGTGCAAATTAAACAAATCTGTGAAACGTTGCTCCTCACATTTCACACACTGATAGTAACTTACAGCAATGAGACCCCGATTGCATGCTAATCAGCTAAAACTCCCCACAAACCATCACAGCATCTGGATAAGGCCTCCTTCACACTCTACAGTTTTCACCAGGACTTCATTGTACGGTTATTGTTATGAGGACCATATGTTCTAAAAATATTCAGGGGCAATTTGGAACTAGTATATTGGTGGGGTAGTTCTAATTTCGAAGCACGGTATCATACAAATGTCATTTTATAGGTCAGGCAGCATCGGGTGATTCAAGCGCTGGAATGCATCACAGAGGTCATGTTATACCCATGAGACTACAGGAATACTAAAAAAAAAAAACTCATTTTTATATGTATTTGAACACAGCGGCTGTCATTTACACTGGAACATTTCAAGAAATGCTCCAAAATTACTTGGAATAGAATCTCTTTACATTAAGAACATTTTTGCCTTTTACTGTAAAGTTACTTTTTTGGAAAATATGCAACACTAACAACACTAATCTGTTTTGAAAGAACAGAACACAAAACCTGCTAAATCAAAACACACTTATTGCTAATGGACAAGTCTGAAGCATCTGCCTATTGGCATTAGAAGTTTTTTGAGTCTATGTCCTTTTTGGTGTTTTGTTAAGTACAGCAAAAAGTATCTCTGGTAGTTGACCACAACATACAGATGTGCCAGGTAGAGATTAAGTTGCAAAACATTAGAGTATTCCTTTAAACTCTAAGCATATTCAGTTAATCTTAAAAATTATTATCCAATAGTTACTATGAAGTACAATACTATGCGAAAGATCACTCTTCATTTATTTAATTTCCAATCAAAACACACAGGTAAAGCACAAGTTATTCACTTTTCAGGAAATATTTCAGAGATCATTAGATAATCCACTTTCATAAGGAAGAGCAAAATCAAAGGAAAAAAACATAAAATTAACAAACAGGAGTTTCCAAAACTGGAGTTAAAAAACTATTAAATGAGACTTCTAAAAACTAAGACCTGGAAGATCACCAAAAACCATCAGATAAACAGCACTTAAAGCTTTCATCTTGGAGAAATGGGTGAAAAATCAAGCTCCACTCAGACCTGAAAAAGTCCACAGGTGTTTCTGTCCATCCTTCCACTGTGAGAAGACAACTCAACACTATGAGTCTGAAAGGATATGTAGCTGTCAAGAAGCCCTTACTGACAAAAGAAAATAGACAATAAGGAAGAACACTTGCAAATTAAACAAAGATGCTGCTGGCGTTCTGAGAACAACAGATGGACCACCCCAGAGTGCAGACTTCAAAATCACTGATCACTGAAACTATTCAGGATTACTTGCATTTCAAAAAGCACAAAATGCAACCAACATCCAAGACTGAACTTCGGAGGTAAAAAATATCCCTACAGATTAAAAGCAGGGATCTCAAAAAGAATTTAAGCTGTGATAGGCAAAGTGTGGACACAACAATTTTTTCCGCTTAAAGATTAATGGCCTATATTGAAAGGCTGTTTTGACTGGAAACTAATTAAATGAAACTTCTTGAACTATTGCACAGTACTGTACTTCCCAACTACTACGAAACTAATATATAAGGTATGTTAAGATAGTGAATAAGCAAAGTCTGAACGGTTATTTTGAGCTTAGGGGGTTAAAGAGTTCCATTATAAACTTTCCATTATAAATGGCCCAGTGCATCTGAAACATGGCACCGGAGTTAGCCTCATTGTTAGTCACACTAATGTAATCAAGAAGCACGTAAGGTTTTGCGTTCATACTTGTCGCTGTGGCTCCGTGTTGTTGTGGCGCTTCTCCAGTTCTTTATCTAGCATGATGAATGAGGGCTGCAGTATCCCAAATGAAGACATCCAGCCCCCACTGCCATTGTAATGAAGCACTTCAAAATAATGTGGCCAGCCCCAATGGAGGTTGCACTAAATTTGATCTCATTCAATTTTGTTAAACTATCTGCCAAGCATGCAAGGACAATGGCTGTCTTATATAAATCACGGTCTTAAAGGGCACCTGGGGGTTGTCCCTGGGGGGAAACATAAATAAATAAATAAATCTAGATAAATAAAAAAGGGTAGGGAAACAGCAAAACACATAGGAATATTCAGTGAATACTTTGAAGGAACTCAAAGTAAGTGATAACTTAAGAGCACATCAGAGTTTAAAACATGTCTAATTATAATGAGCTGAAATGTTATTTGTGGAGTAGCCAAATGTAGGCTTACAGTGTAAACCTAGAGTGGGGTTTGTTCTGGAAAATGGTAAAAATCAAGATGCCACTCAGTATTCTCCACCTGCCCTACACAGTGTTCTCCATTGTGATAATCCACCTTATGCTAATAACATGAGCTATGTGTGCAGAATGCTAAATGGAGATTAACAGTACTGAGAGCCGACTGCAGGCTATGTATGTAGAAGCAGTGTGCATGCCATAATAGAGCCTGGATGGCTTGTGGGCTTCATTACTTTGGAAAGCTGAGGAGATTAACTTATACAATTAACCTTTATTTATCATGGACACGGCACCTCCAGCCAGGTCAAACGGCCCATTTAAGATCATTACCTCAACGCACATTTTAGCAGACATGAGAGAGGCATGATATGTTAGCATGATGAGAATAAATGAACTGACCAGCAGTAACCAAGGGAAGAAGTGAAGATGTGGCACCTCACATTAGTCTGAAATTTTCTCAAACACTTTTTGTAAAGACACAAAGACACATAAAGAAAAGCATGTGCTAAATATGAAAACAAAATGATTACACATTTCGGAGCAATCTGCAGGTCCTGCAGCCCTAATCATTCTGTCGATAGCCCCTCCAGTGTGCAGGTGCGCCGTTACAGATGGTTTTATGAAGATCCATTAAAAATAATTTAGCTCATCGCTAGGCCCAGGAGGGGCTCCTAGGGTAAGACTAGTGCTTCCAACACCTCGCTGCTCTGCACCCCTACAGTGCCAAGAGCCATCGCCATGGGAACACATGAGACAGCCTGGTGTGGTGATGCAGCCAGACGAGGTATAGGACCTCATTTGTGTCGGTACAGAGACTGTGCAGCCGCTTGATCAGAACTGTTAGAGAAGTTGTTCACACAGAGATGTACAAAATCATGCAAGTCACATGACCTACAGTACTGGCCTATGACACTCTACAGTGTCAGATGGACTGTCTGATACATACTGTACGCTAAGGTGGCCACAGCTATCAGAATTGTCATTTGCACTCTGACTGGCCATCTGCACTTTCATGCTTATGCACTTCCAAATAGCAGTTTTTAACTGGTCTGATGGGAAGCAAACTTACGTTTATTAAGCTAAATGATATCTAGTTATCTTGTCTACAGATGGCGACAATAACAAGCCTTTTGGAACAAAGCGTACATTGTAGACAAAAAGTAGCAAACATGATATCCTCACCAGTTCACGACTTGTTTTATGCAGTTGTGTTTTTGTTGTAGCTACTAGGGACATGCATTCCAACTAATTTGATACTCAAGCATCATGAACAGTTTATGAACGGATGTCCAGTTAACTGAGGTAAAGAAAAACAACAAAAACCACCAAATAAACTGGCTGGAAATCAGGTGGTTTTCATGTTGAAAGAGTAATAGGGGCTGCCACTTCAGATAAGCTAATGAGCTATCGAATAACATACTTACTTGCAAATAGGGCTGGGCGATAAAACGATAACAATAATTATTGCGATATAACTTCCCCCGATAGAAATACAAGAATTGCTTGATACAATACACGATTCCAGCGACGGCCCTGGTGGCATTTTCCACTGCAAGAGAAGAGATACTCCTCTGTTGTCGTCATGAGAGGGTGCATTTTTGGGTTTTCGACATGATTCGATTCGTCTGTCTAACGCAAGAGAATCACACTGCAGTGACACTCACCGAGGTCCATCTTTCAACAGCAAGCGTCAGATATTTTGCGGTTTTTCCACCCCTTCAACTACTACGACAGCATAGAGAAACCCAGATGTCTGCTAGGTTATGTTTGAATACTGTGATATGCTCTGACGTAGATATGGTAGGAGTAATACGAGTAAGGCAGTGTGATTCATCATTAACATACCAAGCCAGCTAATGTTCACTGCTCGTACTAAGCTGACGTTGTTGAGTTTAGCAGCAGGTAGCCTTGCACTTGTCACTAGACAGACAAAAATGATCAGTTTCCTATTTAAATTATTAATATTACAAAAATTGCATCCATGCTGTGGGTGTGACAGTGCTGCTTTAACCAGCCGGTAAAAAATGCTAACCTGGGAAACTTTCTCTCACTGTCCCAGACAGATTTGTGAAATGTTTCTCTGTTTGGCAAGTGTTTGTCATGTTCTGTCCATAACGAATATTTTAAAACCACAATTACTGTTTAGTTTCTTCAACAACAAAGCAAAAATCAGCCTTTGAAATAATGATTTGACATTTATCAGGGTAATTATCAATATCGACTAATATGAAAATTTTTCACAACATTTTTGGTCATATCACCCAGCCCTGCTTGCAAATATAAACTTTTATGTTTCACTGAATTTTTAGCCTGTATATTTTCTGTTTTTCCACAATGAAATGTTAAAAAAAAAATACCCCAATAGTGATTTCAGTTTTTGAATAAGGGCACCATGAACCGTTAACTGTGCTCGAGTTCCTGTGCACATACAGAACAAGCAGCAACAATGGCTTGTCCCTACTTTTCATACTAATATGGTTGCTTTGCATGCCAGTCAAACGCCCCTTATTTGTCACTGTAGGTTGCTTGTGGAGCGAAAAAACCTACCATACACTCTGACAATACTCAGATGTTTTGCTTGTGCAAATCTTTTTCAATTCCTGGCCATTTCTTGTTGAATTTATAAAAATGCAGTGTAAATGCACTGTGCCCAGCAGACATGATTACTTAATAATCAGAAACTGTTATTCAAATTACTCTAAATTTACATTACATTCAATTACAGATTCTGCATAGAAGGCAACTGATTACAAGCTGATGACAGGCTGCTCTGGGAAAAGGATGAATGGGACCACCAGTGTTTCATTTAAAACATTATTAACTGTTCATTTAATTTGCTTCAGCTTGTAAAAAATGTGAAATAAACAGCCGTTCTCCATTATTATTTCTATGAGTATTCCCATAGATTCCACAGCTTGCACAAGGCTGAAGTGTTTGGGCAGTTTTGGAAGTGCTGATCTGGCCCAATAGCCTCCATGAGGACAGCTGAGCAGAATAATAAGCAATGTTGTCAGATGTCACGTTGTTGCAGTGATTGGCTGTCAATATGCCAGTAACATAACACCTCGCACACTGAGGAACAGTTTATTGGCTGAAATCATAGCTGAAGGGGAAGGTAAGCCAGTCAGTAGATGTGACAAACAGAGAAAATGACTTATGAAAAGCTGCCACTGAAGAAAGCGAGGTAGAGCAAATTAGAAAGAGGCTGGGAACTGCAGATGTGCGCCAACATTTATATGATAAGAAGGTTTATCAAGATAGTGCAGGCAGTGTTTAACAATGAGGCTGTAGCAGCATATAAGATCAGAGGAACCATAGGAGGTTCTGCTGTCTGCACACTCTCCCTGAGGCATCAGATCTCAGGAAAAGGCAAATATTTTCAGGGTAAACACAAGTGACTAGCTCTCACATTGCTCTTTTTCAGTTTGAGAAAATGCAGCTCTTTTATACGCCGAGACTGCAGAGCCATTTACTTCGAAAAAATCTCCCAGACAGGAGAGCTAGGTGAAAGACATTTCAAAAGCATGTGGTCTCTGAATCGCTAAGAGTATTGCTTTATCTAGTGCTGATATGCATTTTAATCTACTTTTGATCAACGTGTGAGATGATGTTGGCAGAGAAGAACATTTGTATCAATTACTGAGGGATAGTCAGCTGGATGGCAGCAGCTGATAGTCTACGAATTAGCTCTAATTAGCTCTCAAAAGTGACATGACTCATCTTTGCTGTGTTGCTTTTACAATTTTGCTGTAATGTAGACTTAAAAATATGTGGATCATTTCATATTGAGCATGAAATCTACAAGCTAATGGATATTTAAGGCCCTCCAATGGAAAAGCATATATTAACCATTACATCCTTTTTTAGATTATCATTTTTTCCCACTTTTTACATTAAAAAGCCAAATTATGCTTTATTTACATTTTAGTGACCCCTTCATTTAAAATACAGGTCATTATTATGATGATTATCACCTTGCTGTGATTGATAACAATACACACTTTAATGATTCACACTACTATGCATATACGAAGTGAGTGTAAAGCCCTATTCAAGATGGATTAGTAATGTAATATAATTTGCAGAAGATTCGACTCACCAATTCATATGGGATAAATTTCCCCAAAATATCTCAGATTGCCTAGATCGAATCATCATAGCCCAGAAGTTCACTTCAGGGTTAAGATAAGAATTGAACAGATCCTATAGAATAGCATAAGGGTAGTAAAGTGGGCACAGTTAACTCAACAGACGTCACCCAACATGACAGAAATCGTTCTGCCCTGCGAGAGGTACCTTCAGATATTGAATCTTATTTTCTTGCTAATTAGCTTATCTATAAATATGTCTTAAATTATACCCGTCCTGTTTTAAGTATAAAGGCACTCAGACTAAGTATAAAGGCACTCAGACTAAGATCTCCATTTTAGCCTCATCTCCCGGTCACCAAAAAAACAGACGTCATGCCTATTATTAGGATTTGTTACTGTGACGCTGATTCAAAAAAAGACTGCTTTTGCTGAAGAAGCTCAGAATTTGATGAATTATAGAAGGTGATTTGCTCCAGAATTATTACCTAGCAGACATGTAAAAACTACGAACATTACAGATTCGTACAGAATTGAATTCATGGATCTCATCAGTAACCAGTGAAATTACAGCACCTTCCCAGGTAAAACTAATATAGCTCAAATAGGGCATTAGACAGGTTGAAAGTCTAAAGGTTACTGCATATTGGACACACTGCGCCATGTCGAGCAGTGTTCTAAAATTTAAAGTCATTAATTTTAATGAATGGACACACCAAACATTGACATTCGGAGGCAATTTTTCACAATCTAAATCAATTTTCCTGGTCAGCAGCATGATTGAAAACGATTGACAGCATGGATTATCTGGTAGTATGAGTTGGAAAAAGTCAATATGTAGCCTTCTGATCGAGCTCCAGAGTGATCAGAGGCCCTATTTTCAAACATGTTTGATTTTTATGACTCAAAATGTTCCTAGATCTTGTAATGCGAGGTGGTCAGCGACATAACTGAACAAGTGATTCAGATAACAGTCAATGAGAGAGTTAGCAGAGAGAACAAAGGCGAAGAGACGTGCAACACACACCACGTGTCATGGAGACAATGGAGCTGCTTGTTATACAGGACAAAGAGTCACTTCTCTTTACTATTTTAATTCAGTTGCAAGTTCATAGTAACATATTTCTCTAGAACTCACTTTGACATTTGTGGTTCTCAGTCCCCCCTTAATTATCCCCAGTTTGTGCATTCATTATGCTTCTTGTGCACAAATATGTCCACTTTAGCCTTGTTTGTATCATGTGATAACAGCGAGATCCGAGTGCTTTTTCGTAGCCAAAACTTGTGTGTAGTACCTTCTTTTTGCCTTATGCTCTAGTACTTGTGCTTTCACAATAAAAAGAGAAGAATTTTTTTAAGTTTTGTCGCAAAATTGTATTGATATTAATAATTAAGTTTTCTTACCTTTCAGTGTATGCTATTTTGGCCATGATATATCAAACACACCTAATTATGAGGTTATATTAAAATATTTTGAATTATATTGAATGTAGTGAGCTTCTATTTACTGCTAAACTTTGTGTTGATCTTGACCAGCAACAACAAGTATAGACACTGCTTCACGGGTCACCTATTTTGATGTAGTAGCAGCACTCCTGCTAACATCTTCTATAAGCCTGAGAAACGGTGAACTGACACCTGCGAGCGCACCCTTCCACCAAATCCACATTCATCCAGATTAGCTCTCTGCAGCAACAGATGCTGCAGCGCACGCTAAACCAGCCATGCTGAATTCCCATAATTAATCTCCTATTACTCTCCATAGCTCTCCATCATGCCAGTTATCACACTAAAATATCATCCTCCAAGGAGACGGTGTAGGCAGGGATGTACATAAGCTCCTAGGCTGAAAAATACAAGAATTGGGTAATGCTAATAGCATGGGATTGCTTTAAGACTATTCTGGTCTATTTCTTTATGGGGAAACAGATGACAGCGCATTTGTGTAACACCTTGTGTAAATAGTGAACCAGGTCAGAGTGATGGGCATGTTATGATGCCCGAGATTCATACCACAGTGTGCTGTGGATACTGCGATATATTTTACCCACCATAACACAAATAAACTAAATGCCAGTGACACAAGGTACTAAAATAGATGCCTCCTTGCAATCCAGAAATTAGCACATTTCTAGCAGAAATATCCTGAAAAAGAAAGCTGAGTGGAAGAGACAAAGGCTTCAGTCGCTTTAAGATTCAAATATCAATGTTGATAAATACTGACAAATGTTTAAGCATTTATTTCAGTCATTGGGGTGGCTTCTCATGAACCAGCACATTCAAACACAGATATTTGACCTTTTCCCTGGTCATTTGAAATGGAATAAACAATTTACATAGCACTCTGCATATTACAGTCTCAATGAGATGAATCACACTTGTCATGCATTTATATGCTTGAAAAATGACTGTATTTCCCAGCAGAGGTATGAAGGTTCCTTTCAGCATATAGGCCATAACAGATTAGCCTACTGACATGCTAAGCATGCTCGACATGCAGTTAATTTGCTGTTCTCGGTTTTCCTGTGTTAAATTAGGGATTCAGCATAAAATCAAGTTTATACAACTTTCTTCTTTCCCCAAATGTACTATATCAGTTAGGGCATATCTGATACATACATGCAATGGAATCTTACAGCTTCCTGTTACTACCATGCATGCCTAAACCATCACAGGCCTGCTTCAAACTGTGATGAGTTGTTAAGTAATCTCAAATAGATTTACTTATGTGGTTTCTGATATCTCATGACATGCTGTAAACTATGAACATGGACAAAAGTACACTGCCCAGCTAAAAACAGTAGTAGCAGCCACCCTGAAGTCTGAATTTTGTCTGAATTTTTATTCATTTTTATAGACAACAGTAACGCACACCCTCCCAAACGCACACAAGCTCTTAGTAAAAGTTTGCATTTCTAAATAGAACATCATGCGGAACCCATCAGCAAACAACTGCCACTCAGTCACTCCATCTCCCCCAGAAAAGCCCAGAGCCCTTGAATTAAGTCAATCATTTAGTCGTAACAAATTAATTAAAAGAATAATTAAATCATTAACACATTAAATATAGCAATTAGAAATCATGTCTTACATGAGTGAATCTGAGTGGATTTGATGAGGGAGAGCGGAGAGAGCAATGGAGTGTGCCAACCCAACACAGAGTTGACTTTTTTTTTTGGGAGATGAAGCGAGGACTGGCGCAAGGACTTTACTCCATAATCTCTCTCTCTATTGCTCTCCTGCTCCCCCAGAGTGACACTGAGGCCAAGATTTTCTGGAAGGAATTATCTATAATTATCTCAAACATTATGTGTCTTGAATATCAAATGATGATGAACCTTGTCCACCTCTTCTGAAGATTCGGTTACAGAGCCTCTTCCTTTAATTAATCAGTAAACAGTCTCAGTTTCGGTCGGTTCTGCAGTGATGTCTGGATTAGGTGCAATTTCACTGTGGATTTGCTGACAGTAAGTATGACTGGCTGCAGGTACCATGACCAATCGTGAAGAAGCAGCGATGACTCACGGTGGTTAAATCCCACCTTGTCATGTCTCTGCAGTCATTTGATTCGCTGCATGAAAATGACTGACTTGGATATTAAACACATTCCCTTTTGCTCAAAACTGGAACACTTATTCTATGGTGCTGCTATATGGCCACATAACACTATCCCATGAAACTAAAGCTAATCCATAAATGACACTCTGATTTTCAGAGTTTCAGTGTTTCTCTGACTCATAATTTACAATCTGATTTATTTTGTTGCATGTTCCCTGGAGCTAGTATCCATTCCACATCCAAAAGTACACTAAAAGAAACAGTACACTGAATTTATTTACTTTAAACATGTACATAATTTTCATAGGAATATTAGTCATCATGACTTAAGACATCTTGTTTTTACATCATTTGGAAACCCCAGTTTGTGTGAACCATTTCTGATTCAAAATTGCCCATAACATTAACAAACATTAAATTTACTAATTTTTCAAAATTTCTGCATAGTTCAACTGTGGAGATGTAAACAGTGAACCTACATGTCTCTGAGTTTTATATGTAAAATAATGGTAAAATAGTAAAAAAATAAAAAAAACGTAAGAACTACTTTTCCTTAGAATTCCCTGCATGTGCCTCTCCACCATAACTGAAATTAAAAATTATATGTTTTATGGCAACGTTACGCCAAAAGCTATGTGGCACTGCTTCACAATGCTTGCTATTTCACGACAGGATGATAAGTGATGGATGAGTTAATATAACCTGCAGAAGTCTCTGTTTACAATTAAATAAACTTTATGCAGATAAAATATGACCATAGCTATTAGTTATTAACTTTTTGAAAGGGGTTTTGATTGGCTGATTCCTTGGTTATTTATCATCAGTCCAACAGACTCTGGAATCTTCTAGACGTTTGTACAGTGCGTTGCTGCTGCTACAACTCAACTTATAGTTGGCTGCTGTTTTGATTACAGATTGTATAATATTATATTATATATATGTGTATTATGTAACATTTTTTCTAGCTAGTAACTGCTAGCATGCTGCAAGTGTAAAGAGTAAAAAACAGACACAGCATATTTTTGTGTTACCTAGGTGGCTACAATGATTAAGAAGGGAATGACTTGACTGTGGTATGGCACATAAAGCTTTATTTAAAACTAATCTAAAAGAATGTCTCCAGCATAAGACTGAGTATTCATAACCATTTCATGTTAGAAGCTTTATGTAAAGTAGCTTCTGGAGGCATTTAAACCTTCAGATGTCTGATTCCTATCATCACCACTTCTAATTAGAAAGATTCTCAATTTCAACTACTCTAAATTACTTTGTTTACATGTTAACCATTTAATTATTATAGAAATTTTGAAAAACTGGTGGAATTCCCCAATTTTACTGTCTTCTCCAAGAAACTTACAATGTCAGAGACATACGTTTGTCTTTCTGTTTACTTACTTCTGGCAGAAACTGTGTTGATGTAATGAATTTTAATCATGTGGAAATTATGTGCACATCATAAGTAAATACTTGCAATGCACCATCTTTCCAGTGTACTGCAGCTTTAGTAACAGCAAAGAGTAAGACAAAATGCTATCACTGATGCGAGAAGAATGAAATGTAGTTTAGGTCAGATTACATTTAGACTGCCTGAGGGAGCTTGAATCTAGAGAACTTGTATGTGATCAGATTAGCAACAGAATAAAAACAGAAAGAGGTTTTTCTTGGTGCAGTGAATAGGTCTTCCCTAGCTTAAACAAGGGTCAATTTAAATGTCAGATGTCCATAAAAAATTCCCTTTTTACAGGGGATCAATAAAAGTACGGTACATCAGCTGCATCCTAATGTGCATACTGTATGATCTGTATCTACAATTTATCATGTGCCAGTTGTATCATGATACTTGTCTTTGCAATGCATGGCTTCAATACGTAAACAAGCTCTCTAACCAATCACAGTGTTTTTGTGGGCCATGAGCATCTTGACCAACCACAGATGTTACAGAGGAGTGTTTCTGAAGATGCTAATGAATCAGTCTAAATAGTATGTAATGAATGAATGTAAAAAAAAATAATAATAAAATATGGAAAATATGGGAATATGTTTTTACTACAGAGATAAATTACCTCACAATATGCTTTTCTGAGTAAAATTAGTACTTTAGAGACATAAAATAAAAGACAGATAAAAGACAGATCTAGACCAATTATACAGAGCTTGTGAACAACAGTATAGTAATTGCATAAACTCTGTAGTACCAAAAAGCTAATTGGATGTGCCTATAATGTCATTATCTTTTTGTTTTATTTTATTTTTAACAAATTGTTTGATTTTTCCTCCTGTCCTTCTTAAATTCAACATGAAACAGAAATCATCTTGCATTTTACTTCTGTTTTGTGAAGTATAGCACTTTAGACCTTTACACCTATTCATTTATGCTAAATCTAACAAGCCAATAGTATGGCAGTGCATACAATCATGCAAATACAGGTCTGCAGATTCAGACAATGAAAATGAAATCTCAGTGATTTTGACCATGGCATGATTACTGGTGCCGACTGGTCTGAGTATTTCTTTAAATGCTGATCTCCTGGTATTTTCACACACAACAGGCTCTTGAGTTTACTCAGAATGATGCAATAATGAAAAAACATCCAGTGAGCGGCAATTCTGCGGATGGAAATGCCTTGTTTATGACAGACGTCAATGGAGAACGGCCAGCCTGGTTCGAGCTGATAGAAAGGCTACAGTAACTCAGGTAATCACTCTGTACAACTGTGGCAAGCAAAATAGAATCTCAGAATGAACAACACATCAAACCTTGAGGCAGATGGACTTCAACAGTAGAAGACTACGTCCAGTTCCACTTCTGTCAGCCAAGAACAGGAGGCTGAGGCTGTAGTAGGCAAAGGCTCACCAAAACTGGACAGCTGAAGACAAGAAAAACACTCTTAATTACAGTTATGTGGTCAAAAAATAAATATTGGCACTGGACTGATAATTGAATTTGACTGATGTTTCAAAATAATTTAATGATATAGGCACCTGTGCTAAAAATCCCCATTATATCAATTTTACTGTATATGTAGCCCTAAATAAATGTAATTTTTTTCTGTAACGCTAATCCATCTAGTCCCCATTTTATAAATGTTTTGTACCAGCATCAGTTTCTGCATCAGTAAATACGTACATGAAAAATATTGGGATCAGCCCACAATTCCCATATTGGTGCATCCCCACAAAATAGTGCAGGCTAATCTTCAAACAAGTCACACTGATTTACCAGAGTATTTTTAGTATATAGTAAGGGATACTGGAATCTCAATGTGTAGCAGGATAATCAAAATGCTAGTATTTAGTGCATATCATGCAGCCCCCTGAGCACCTTTTGAAAGGTTGTTTAAAAGCTACAGTAACCCATGTGTTCTAAAGCAATGCTAAAAGTAGGTTTCTCAAAAGCAGTTGATATCATTAATTCCCTGGTCTAATCCCAGCCCTCTCCTGTGAATAAGCATGGCTGAACAGCTTATCAGCTGCTGAGGCGGCACCTTTTTCTAATGGCTCCCAACAGGACTGGTGTCATCTTGTGACTCTTGCTGGTCTTGTGCCGAGCTGGGCTATGACCCATTGTTTGATGTCCAGGTTTCATGAAGGACGACTTATACACGGACACATGCACGCACACACACACACACACACACACACAAACACACAGAGTCCTTTGGGTCATGTTTCGAGTAATAAATCTTAAATCATTTGCATAATATTTCATAATAATAATGTTTGGAGAGAAATTTATTTTTTGCATATCACTGCTGCCATATCAATATTCTCAAACTATTTTTTTTGATTGCTGCCTATTTTTTTCCCCCCCATCAGAGTGTTGGTGGAAGAGGGAGGATCATCCTACCCACCCAGAGAGAGTATGTTTTTACACCTTTTGAAAATACCAGCTGTGTCCCATATCTAGGTTTTGCTTTTTGTAATCATCATGAATGAATCAATGGACATCCTCCAAAACTACTGGAGGACGCTGTGAAAAAGTTAAATAAAAACAGAATGCTGACGTGCAAATCATTTCAACAAAATGTCAAATTTTAAAACTGAGAAATATTATTGTTTTTTGAATAACATCCCCATTTTGAATATAATGCTAGCAATAAGCAATATGTTTCAAGAAAGTTGGGACAGGGGCAACAAAAGACTGGTAAAGTTGTGTAATGCTAAAACTATAAAAAGGAGCATCTCAGAGAGGCTGAGTCTATCAGAAGTAAAGATGTTGAGGGGTCACCACTCTGTGAAAGACTGAACGGGCAAATAGTGCAACAATTTAAGAATAAAATTTCTTAACAAAGTAGCATAGATCATCATCTACAGTACATAATACCATTACAAGATTCAGAGAATTCTAAAAAATCTCTGTATGCAAGGGACAAACCAATACTGGCTGGTTGTGATCTTCGGGCACTCAGGTGTCACTGCAGTAGTGGAAATCTCAGAAACACTTCTGAAAACCATTGTCTGTAAGGTCATCATTCTACTATGCAAAGAAGAAACCAGATATAAACGGGATCCAGACATCTTTGGGTCTGAGCTCATTTAAAATGGACTGAGGCGAATTGGATAAGCGTCCTGTGGTCCGATGAATCAAAATTTGAAATTATTTTAAGAAAACACTGATGCTGCATCTTCCAGGCTAAAGAGGAGAAGGACCCTCTGGCTTGTTATTGTTGTCAAAAGCCAGTATCCATGATGCTACAGGGGTGCATTAGTGCAAATGTAATGGGTTACTTGCGCATCTGTGAAGGCAACCTTAATGCTGAACAGCATACACAGGTTTTGGAGCAAAATATGCTGCCATTCAGACATCATCTTTTTCAGGGAAGGCCTTGCTTGTTTCATGAAGTCAAGACCAGGCCAGACCTGTAACTCATTTAAACAACTGCCGCATTATGAAACGAAAAATATGACAAAGCAAAGCCTGAACTGTTGAGCAGCTGAAATCCTATATCAAGCAAGAATGGGAAAACATTTCACTTTCAAAACTACAGCAAATGGTCTCCTCCGTTCCCAAATGCTTTTAGAGTGTTGGTAAAAGAAGAGATGATGCAACAACAGTGGTAAACCTGCCCCCGTCCTAACTTTTTTGAAACTTGTTGCTGGCATCGAATTCAAAATGGGCAATTTTTTTTTTGAGGAACAATAAAATGTCTCAGTTTCAACATTTGATTTGTTATCTTCGTACTACTTTCAATAAAATATAGGGTTTAAATGATTTGCTTTTTTGGAAACGGTGTTGTACATTAATGTACAGTGGATCCAAACGTATTTGATTATTTTAACCATTGCTAAACAACAATGTTATTCAGGTTTCTTTAAGAAATGTAACAAAATTACATTTGTTTCAGAGAAAACACTTTATCAAACTGACGGCAGATCCTCTGTATGGAGAAAAGTTGAAAAAGAATTCCAACCAGACGGCACTAAGACTACTATGATGAACAGAGGAGAAAACAAGTCTGGAGCTGTTTTTCTAACAGTGGTGACAGTGAACTTTCGTTCATTGCAAAGAAACTGCTCAAATGATGATCTCAAATACATTAGCTGTCTTTTGAAATAATATTTTTTTCATTCTTCAAAATGGTCTATTAAAAGCTGTAAGATTTCTTTGATAAAACTGAAAGAAGTAGTATTACCGAGCCAAGAGAAAAAAAATAACAGTAAAATATGGTGTTTGAACGCTGCTGTGAGTCATGTGAGATTTCACAGAAATTTTTGGACCACGTCATTCATCTTTACGCACAGTCTCAAAAAAAGGCTCGATGTTTAGGTCTCAAAAGCAATGAAGATATGATGCCAACAGTAGATAATTCACCTACATGCTCGGAATACACGTCCTTCACCAAGTTTAGACTGAGTTCTTTTTGAATAGTCTTTCAACGCACTTGCAATCATACGATTCATCCGCTCGGGGAAGGAGTCTGAAGCACAACCAATGTTCTTCCCCATGCTGTGTGCAATTACACATTTGCACCAGAGAGGTCTAAATCCCAAAATACTACATAGTATATCTTTAAAATAAACAGTACTTGGCATGACATTTTGTTTCCTAAAATAGTGAGCCTGATACATTAACACAAATATCTAAATACTTTTTGGGGTCTTTGTATATTAAAGGTTAAGAGTGTTTCTTTCTCTCTCTGTAAAGTTTCAGAGATATGAGGTTTTGTTACAACAGCAACAATAAGTCACATAACTATAAAAGCATCAACAACTATAAAATGAACAGTGTGTCTATTAGAGGCATCATAAATGGGTGATATAAACTGGAAAAATGACCTACCACATATCTTCATCCCTGTTTGGCTCGGTCTCCATGTTCACAATGTTCTTAAGGCTAGACTGTTTTATGCATAACTCAGAGAAACACAAGCAGCAAAGGACAGCCTGTGCACAAGATGCAGCAGAGGATAGTGGTGGAAGACATTAAAGGGGCACAAAACAATCACTTTAGATGCCAAAGTCCATACACACACAGGCACACGCAAACACCCATACACAGCACTGGTGTGTTCAGTAGGTGAGTCAAGCAGGTCTGGTGGCTTGTCGCCTCTCCATGTAAGTGGACTGCCAATGAGCTGCCTCGTTTGAGGGGCTTCTAAATAATGGAGGGTGCCAAGAGGCAGTCGCGCGTTGACTATGGAATGGGCCCCGCGAGAGAGGTAGTTGCTTGTGTGTGCGCACACGCACGTGTGTGTGATCTGAACGACCGTCCTCAGGCAGGGGCGCATGGCTCACTGGTTCTGGCTGCACGCACACGGGTAGAATTGACCAGCTAATTGTCTGTTTATCATTTCTGGAGGTTCAGCAGAGGCCAAGGCCTCCTGTTGCCCTCTGTTTGCTTTTGTCCTTTTTCCCTTTCTCTGCCTTTTTTTCTTTGTCTCTTTTATCTGCTTCTCACACTGTCTTGTCTTCATCTTTTTTATTAAAGATTGTTCAACATTTCTGAACAGAGTGGTCTGATGTGAAATGATGCACTGTAGAGAAATTTACTCAGATTTCCTAAGAATGGCGGTGATAGGAATCAGGGTAGCGACGTTTTTGCATGCAGTACTGACAATCTTGAAATAGAGGTAAATCCAAAAAACTAAAGAACAGATCACTCTTTGGGGACTATTTTGCCATACAATGGCCTGAATGTAACTGGCCACCACAGAAGTCTTCTAAAAATATATTTGATGCCAAATTTGTGAGGCTGCATGACACAGGGTGGGCATAAAGGACTGGGTTCGCTACAACTGACCGCTTGGATTCCTCTAAGTAAGCTACAGAGTTCTTTATTGAAGTGCAAACATAACATTTACAATCTTGACTATAAAGATTTAAAGTATTACTTTAAGCTCAAGTTTTAAGTGACTATTAGCTCCACAGCTAACCTCCAGCAGTCATTGTAGCATTAGCGATTTGATTTTTACCATTCCTTTTAAGTCCTTAGACGTGATGCTTTAAATAAATAGTCCTGGTGATGGGGCAGATTTCTTTTTTAGCCATCCCTAACTGTTACATACTTTTTTCATTAATTTATATTTATAACTGCACTTACCCTATTTAGTTTTATTTAATTACTCATTTAACTATTTATTTGCTCAATTATTTTTAGCTAAAAGTATAGGGTGAAACCTATATATACACTAAATCAGTGGGTTTTATTTCATTATTTCATTCAGTCACTCAGTTTCTGTGTCTGTCTTTTACTCCTCTTTCTCCGTGCTCACGGATTGCTGAAAAAGCATACATTAAAAATACTTTCTGAAAGTCTGTCTCCAAACCCCTGGCTAATAGGAAGTAAGAAACTCAGACAGTTAATGAGACATAATACAGCCAAATGTACCTGCTCATTTCAGAATTACATTACATGATACTGTGCCATCAATATACTAGTTAACAGTGAACTCCCTCATGCTGGTTGTAGTACGCTATAAGTAGGTAACAACAACTTTGAACTACCTGTAATTTCTGATCTAATCACTATCTGAGTGATCCAAAAAAAAAAGGGGTTGCATTTTTCAATGATAATCTGTTAATTACCCTCATGAATTCTCACATTTTATTATAGCTATGTTGTATGTTAGTCTATTGCATGTGTGCAGCATACCTGTAACATTACATTTTAAGCAGTTTTGGGTAGCGTTAGTGTAGCATCTCAGAGATAAACACAGCAGGAAGATAAATCTATGGCCAAACCACAGCCATTCTGAGGTCAGCTCAGAACCAGTCACTGCTGATTGTGCAGTCTCATTGTTGGTTCCATATTGAACATATACAACTCTTAAAACATTTTTGAGAATCAGTGTCTGCATGCTAGTTATGGACATGACGGGTGCTGGAAATGCTTGAGTCAATTACATATAGCAACAGTTACTAAGCAGTGATTGGAAGGCCGAGAAAATTGGACATGCATGTAAAGGCTACTCTTCTCCTTTAATGAGTTCCCTATTAATAATAATATACTTCACATTTTCAGTCATGTTTTATTGTTAGTCTGATAAAATAAATCAATTAATTATAAGCATATAGCGACGTGAATTCTGTTCTGAATGTGTAGACAGGTTTGCGCAGAAACTATCATGGTGTGTCCAACAATAACGGCAGCATTGTGCTTCTTCTATACAAAGATAGAAAACATGGAAACACACAGAAAGCTCCAGTTCCACATGCTGATGCATCTAATATGCTCAGTGTGGACATGCATGCACTGCAACTACTCTGAGGGCAGATTGTAATGAGTTAAAGGGGACAAAGCCAGAGTCTCTGAATATATTGCAGATGAGGTGTTAGGTAAGGAAGAATAAGGGTATAAAATCTTGCACAGGAGAAACTCTTAGGTATCTGAAAAATGTAGATTTATAAAATTGTTTATCTGTGCAATATGCATTTTTTTGCTCAGAAAAACACTAATATTAGAATAAATGTAAAAATTGTTAATATGAAAGGTCTTGATTTTATGTCAAAGTTTACTTTAACCATTTCCATACCTCTCCCTGATGAAGCTCAGTATTATTTGCAGTTATCATCCAAAGCCTGGTCTGGCTAAATAATATTTAATTGAATTAAATCAGGTAGGCTTGTGATGGAATTTAACAAAACCATGTTTAAATGATTTTAAATGATCTGTTGTGATTAGGTGCACAGACTTTTGCACAGCAATGCATGACATGGCTTTTGTCTCTGTGTATAAGCGTGTGATAGTTTTAATCATATAGTAACCCAACCAGATGAACAGAGAACTGGTGTAGTATAGTTATGTGTGGTGTGTGTGTGTGTGTTTGCACTGTAGCTACACGTGACCTCTGGCTGCAGTACACTCAAGCCTATCCACACAGCAGGCCGTGAGCAAATCCTTGCTCTCAGTAATGGTCAACTCTCAATCTGCTAATCCCTAAAGCATTCCGTTTGCACTCTCTATCCCCTACTCCAGATTGGTGCCCTTTGAAGCTGAATTGCTGTGTTAAGCAGTTGTGGAAACCTGAGGTGCTAGAAGGAGGTCCAAACACCAAGCACCTCATGGTGACCATCTCAGAAATGGCTATGCATCTGGATTTTTGATAGGCTTCAAAGATCGCAACTCCATCGACTACTGGCAGGTGGCCCAAAGGTGAAATTTTCTGTTGCTTTTAGTGTCAACCTTAAATTATGACAAGATGCTTAGTAATCTGGCAGCAGCTGGCTATCTGCACATTCTTATTTTTCTTATATCGCAAGCGGCATTAACAAGATATGGATCAAGCGCCATAAACAAAATCCCAACCGGATAATCTTGACAGCTGCTGCTTTTTGAAAGTTTGTTATCACACCATTTGCTGACAGATCAGAATTTCTGAATTTAAATCTACATCAATGCATAACAGTTGTTTAGGTAGTCACACTCCCGATGCATCAAAACACAGTCCAAATTTTACAATTAAAACAATAAAAAGAGACTATATCTATAATAGCTAGGCACAATTACAATTAAAAAAAAAAGAATAAACATTAAAGCTAGTGATAAAAATTAAGCCCAGAGTGGAAATGTGTTTAACCAATTTCAAACATGTCTTTGAGGAGGCCCAATATTAATTGTAGTCATCATCCAATACCTGGTTTGGCTAATCAATACTTTAGTATGTTAAATCCAGTGCGCTGCTGATGGAATTTAACAAACCTGTATGACTGCTGGGGCATCCAGGAGAAGCTCACAAGATATCGACTACTTTTTTTGAAAACAAGAAATCTGTATTACTTTTCTAGAGATGCACAGTGTTTTACAAGCAAAAATACCTTTATTGCCATGTATATACATACGATTACATGCACACACACACACACACACACACACATTTGCCACTTGACTAGGTGGTTACATAACAAGTACTCAGTCTGTTAATAATCTGTGCCTATACCTATTTGTACTCATGTACTTAATATTCTAGCAATTGTGTTGACTAGAAATTGTGAATTTTACCCTCTTAAAATTAACCTCTTAAATTTTACGCTTAGCTTGATCGTTAGATATTTCACTTTTTATAGTACTTAATTTCTAACTGGTAATGTTATAAAGTCACATTTCACACACTTGTCTGCAGCTTTTCATTTTTTTAAATTGATTTCTTGATTTTTTATGCCTGAGTACTCAACATGCAACCCGAGAATTTAGCAATAAACAGTAGTAAGCTGCCTGAACATGTCAATCCTCTACACACCAGCACTATAGAGTTGAGATAATCAAAAGGCTATTTTTTGAGTGCACCAGCACAAAGGCATGAGAGTGATCTTTCCCATTGATCCAGTGTCTACATATTTTTAGAGAATTGATTTTATGCTGCAGTGTATTCCGGGAAGCACTAAAACAGGAGTGTGTATACCCGTGTGTGCATGTGCGCGTTCACTCAAGTGAAAGAAAGAAGATCCGCTCAGACGTTCTAGATGTTCTAGAATTCATGAACAAAGTGAGAGCCAATAAGACCTCTCTTGCAGTCATATGGGATTCACATCAGAAAAGCATTTGTTTTCCACAACTGCCTTTTACTTTTTCAAAGCTCCAATCATTTCATTTAATTTAATTTTGCACCACCTTTAACAACATCAGAAGAAGTCCTCAGTGTGCTATATGGTAAAAGCCTTACAGAAACAAGCACTTAACTATGAGCATACATCCTGAAACTATTTAACAGAATTTCAAAAGATCAACCCCAAGGTCTGTTTCAGTTATGTGATCGTTTTCTTGCTGTAGCCATATTAATGACCACCTTCCACCACATCTCAACAGGAGTAAAAGATCATAGAAATAGTTGGTTTTGACTCATATGTGGTTCCATGTATTTATTGATTTAAAGTCTTAAACAGCATAGTGGACAACACACCAACCTACACATGGGAAACCTGGGTTCGTTTCTGCATGCAGGCAGTGCTGTACCAACAAAAATGTTTGGGCAAGACTCCTCATATGACACTCACCAACCACTGTAAACCTCAACAGATAAGAGTAGCCAGGTTTAAAGCTGCTGAGTTAAATTCAAAAACAACTGAAACGTGAATGCTGCTTTGTTTTCAATGGCTCTGTACAAGAGAACAAAACTCTCCAGGCCATGTCTGTAAAAACACCTGTGAGAAATACAGACATGGTGTATGAAAAAATCTTTATATCGTAAGAGTGTGGAGAATGTGCTGGCAAACATATGGCTCAAGAAATGGCCATTAATTGTCACGTCCTTCTACTGTCCATTAAACCCATGCTGCTTTTGGTTACCTTTCCTGCTAGGGTACCAAGCGTGCAGAACTGGAAGGTATGGGTGGAGCTAAAAACAGTACAGATCACTGATTGGTCAAATGCATTTGCCACAGAATCATCATGGGTTGTCACTCAAGACAGTCAATCACCATTTTCAAAAAACTCTAGTTAGCCAGAATTGCTATCTGTGACTTTCAAAAACACTCCAACAGGGCCTAATTCTTCTGATACAGCCAATCAAGGATTTCTGAACAAGTTCATTAGCTGAAGCAGGCGTAAACTGTGGTTAGAACCAGACTCCGCAGATCTCCAGGATCAGGGCTGGTGACCTCTGGTGTAGCCAATTCATAAAGTGCCTATTAAATACATTGGCAAAAGCAACAAAAAAATAAGTGATCAGTCAGGCAGTGTACTGACCGACTGAAGATGAATCTTTTCTTGTAGTGCTCTTACAGTAGCAAAAGTAATTGGGGATCCAGTTATAAAAGTCTCTGAACAGTTATTAAAGAATTTGGGTTAGAGAAGCAGATCTCAGAACCGTAAATTTTACTGGACTGAACAATCTCTGAACTGAACTGCCACAGAAACCACAAACAGAGCACCCACCCACTTGGCTCAAAGGATGGCTTCCTGCTCTTCATCTTCTTTTTTTATTAAATGGTGCAAAAGGATGCTTTAGAAAATAGATTTCTGTAGCTTAGTTAATCTGTGGGTGTCCTTTAATGAAACTATGGGGAATTAGCATTAGTTGACATTAAAATGCACAAATAATGGATTAACATCCTGAATTCATTATGAGCTAATGGTAAAGCTGACGCACGGGCCACTGAAAACATACCTAAAGTGTTTAGCCTCTGTGATAATCTTGCTCCAAATCAGTGATGCTGATACAGATGATAACACTTTGTTGATATGCATCTGCTCAGATATTAACGCCGTCGGCTGGCAGCGGGCTGAAAATTAATTTTTCTGAAGCCTGTCTGTGTGCGGTGGCCATAATGACAGAATGACTTTGAAGAACAATTTGTTTGCTACATTAGCAGTGATACAACAAGATGATAAGCTTTTAATCAAAACTAAATCCTCTCTTCACAGGCTGATAGGCTCTTATTTTCCAAATAAGACCAATGACAATTTGAGCGAAACCATGCAAGGGTGTTTAAATCGCTCTTGAAAAATCATTTTCAATGTTCAAGTGCTTCACTGACAAGGTAATCATCTTAAAAGAATGCAAGAATAATGAAATGTTCCAACAAAACAGAAGTAACGTATTAAAGGACATCAGAATACAAGGTTAATTTCAGAGGCATGATGAGATTGCAGTATGTCTCATATGACAGGAGTCAGTTGTGTGCGAAAGGTTTGGGTACCTCTGAAAAGAAGTTAACACAACATCTGCATGAGACAAGTTTAAATAGAAATTTGATGCACAATTATTATCTATTAACTGACTTAGCATAAAACATCAATGAAATAAAAATATAACCCAAATAAAATGAGGCATGTGCAAAAGTGTGGGGACCCTTTCAGTTGACCCACCTGTGTAGCCTGCATTTTTTCAGAGCTTATTTCACTCATTAGGCCTTAATCAAAGTGCAGACAATGCTCAGAACGTAATTAATTCTACAACCCTCTTCTCAAGATGTTTTGCTTACACTCAACAGCAATGGGCTCATTAAGCACCTGACTGAGGATATGAAACTAAAAACAAATGACTCTTACAAAACAAGAGAAGACAACAAAAGATACCTAATCATTTCTTGCTTGTCATTTTCACTGTCTGAACTGTCATTAAGAAATCTAAAGAAGTGAACGAGAACTTTAAGACAAGATCTGAAAGACCAAGAAAAAAACCCTGAAAGATCAGCTCACAGACTGGTCACATATATAAACCGAAACCACCGCATCACTGCCAAGAACCTACTGAAAGATTTAGCTGGCACAGGAATAGTAATGCTGTGCAGTGTTGTTACATAAACATTGTCTGCATGGAACTGTCACCAGAATGTAACTTTGTGATCTCATCACTAAACTTCTGAAGTCTGACCAAACAAAAATTGAACTCTTTGGCTACAATCACCAAAAGTATGTTTGGAGGAACAAGAAGAGCTGTTTTAATAAAAGAACACCTCGCCAACTGTTAAGCATGAGGGTGGATGTATTACACTTTGGGTTTGTGTGGCAGCCAGTGGCACAGGAAATGAGGGGACAGAGGTAAGAAAGGATTCTACTAAATATCAACAAATCCTGGAAGCTAATATCCCAAAACCAATGAAGAAACTGAAGAAAGAAAATATTACAACAAGACACTGATTTAAAACATACATCAAAATCAACCTTGAGCTACTTCAAGAAGTGAAATACTGAGGTTTTGAAATTACCTTCACTTTCTTCAGACTTCAATATTATTGAAAATCTGTTGGTAGATCTCAAACACGGTACGCATGCAGGATGACCTATGAATATTTCCGGAACTAGCTGCGTTCTGCAAGGAAGAGTGGAAGAAATTACATCATTTTTAGCCAAAGAAGGTCTCACTAAGTACTGACTGACTGGGAGCCTAAACTGATGCACATGCCACATTTTATGTCTTAATTTTTATTTTTTTATGTCTTTTTCCAATATGTCAGATTCACCAAATGAATAATATTCATACATTAAAATGAGCAGAAATGTTTCACATTTATGTTTGTTTCATCCAGAGGTTTTGTTTCAGAGCTTCTTTTCACTTACAAAATCAACAAAATGTGTAATTTGTCCAGGGGTGTCCAAACATACTCAGTATGAACAGAAATATGTGGAAATCCACATGCACATTCGAAAGTTCAAATCAGAATATGCAAACCAGCGAGTGGCCATCAAAAACCAATGAAAACACTCGGTGAACTTTGTCCTTAAAGAAAATCATGAAGCATAAACTCAGCCAGTTGTACCACATCTCCAAAAACACGTCTCAGATCAGCTTAAAAGGGCAACTTTACCAGCATGGAAGAGCATCAAATCAATGGTCACACTTGACTGACTATATTCTGAAACGTGGTCTGCCTGCTTCTACCATCTGAAAGCTGAAAGCTTCACACTGAGATGAGAAGTTCTTTTTGGTTCACCTCGTGTAAAAGATCCATAACTCTGGACCACTACGACAAGTCGTAAGACTGCAACGTGAAAGAAGGCCACATCAATGTCTGACATCAAACAACACTGAAAACTTCATCTGTCTACTCATTCAAGCAGAAAATAATCCAAAAAACAACCCTGGCCCTCAGTACAGAAAGTGCTCCTCTTGGTAGGTGTTGTTCAAATTGAGATGAGGTTTGCAGTGGTTAAAACGTGAGATGCACTGATATGGGAATTATGGGCTAATACCACTATCTAATATTTTCAATGAACTTACATTTTGTGTCAGTTTCTACATTTATAAAATGTAGAAACTGACACAAAAATTAACCTGGATTAGCATTACAGAGAAATATAACTTTTATTTTTGTACGGTTACAAATGCAGCAAAACTAACAAAAAAAACACAAAAAACAAAAAACAAACTGCAGACATGTTACATCATCAAATGTTGGTTTGAAATATGGCCAGATCTAAACATCAGTCCAACAGCAATATTTTTAAGCCAATATCCGATATCGATATTATTCCAATATCGTTGTGCATCCCTAGTTAAAACAACATTAACAGAAAGACTATCTACATTCAACATCAGTCTACACTCTACAAATCAGTCTACAAAAATTAAAGTTCCGGGATCTTGGATTAGATGTATGGTTCTAGCAAAAACCGTTAATTGGTTTAGAACCTTTGGATTATGTGGAGGTTTTGTAAACTTTAAAAGGTACACACTTTAAAGAACCATTAAATGAAACCACCCAAAAAGTGGTTCTTGCTATAGCACTGCTCCAAAGAACCCTGTACAGTGCCTTTATTTTTAAGAGTGCAGAAAGGAAAACTTGACCTCTCAAACTAGAGCTCTTTTCCAGGTGGACCCATCACTAAGGCCTTCAGGCCCTTGCTCTCCAGAACTTCTAAATGTGCCATTCTAAAAGGCTCTTCACTTGCACAGATACCATGTGTTTAGTCAAGATCTTTCACCCTCACCTAGTGTGACATGATTAAGACATCAGCTCCGTGGAGATAGACCTGGGGATAACAGTGTCAACGTCCCGAGTCGCTCATTAGGATGCCAGTCATACTCCATTCTCTGTGCTGAGGAACGTTCCCCTATTTATCAGGCAAATGATCATGGAGAGGAATCAGGAAGAACAACTTAGCATCGAATATACAGCCAAATGTTAATACCACATAAAGATATTCCCTGGCATTAAATCCCCACTGGAACCCCTTGTGCTCTCGCAATCGCCAGTTGTAAAACGGTGGGCTGTAATGTGCTAGTGCCTTAGGGGCTTATTAAGAAACATAAAAGCCACATAAGACCTTCACTCCTGTTCTTCATGAACGAGTGCAGGTTTCTCTCTTTTCTTTCCTTCCTTCATGTCTAACGATGGCATACAGGAAAATGAGGCTGGTCTGCTATTCAGACAGCATGCTTTGTTTGCAAAATAGGTATTATCTGGAGAAAAATTGCAGTCAAACACTACCATATTTGGTAGTGTATGACTGAGCCATATCAATATGAAAATGATATGATATCCATTTACAATAAGGTGCTGTTTTGTTCGTATGATATGTTAGGTAAATGGAATAAAGCATAATCAAGAATCATATCCACACATATGAGCAAATGCTCTCTGAACTCTCCGAATGTAATTTTACTGACTGTGCTAAGGCAGCATAAAAACCTCACTTTCCTGACATTTCCTAGTCTCGGAATAAGGAAGTATCTGCGCATTCATTCAAGTTGGAGAATTATTCATTTTCCAGCGTGTGCAAAGTTCAATACCTGAATTTCAGTGCAGCCCGGGCTGCGGGAGAGACAATTACAGGCTCTGCGCTCCTTTACTGAATCTGCTTGCCGAGTCTATTATCTGAGGCCCAAAACAAATCTGGCAACAAGATCATACCTCTCCTTATCTGCCCTGTAAGAGCAGAGCACTGCAGTTAAATCACATCTGCACACACCCCTTCCCCCCAGTATAAATGAAAAAGCTCAGCTTCACATCTGCTGAAGAAACCAAACTCAACTTTCCATCTGCAGGAGAACGGCATGTGCACACTTGTGCTTGTATATGTGCACTAGGGCTATATTATATTAGTAATTAACTAATTATTTTAACAAATAGAGTATTCAGGAATTCTGTGAAAAGCGCAGAAAGAATAAAAATGAACTATAAAATGGAATATAAATGGCTGAACTATGGCTGAATGATTTGGACAAAATATCTAATTGTGACACTGTATTCTGATTCTCTTCTACATACTAAGCTCCAGGCTTGTTTTTCACCAAGAAAACCAGAACATCAATTTTTTCAGACTTGCCAGTCTGCCAGTTCACAGTTTAACCACTTAACCACTTGTTAAGACAATGCTGAATAATGTAAGATATGCTTAAAATTGCAGCTCTTGTGATTTGAAAATTGCAATTCAAATTGCGATTAAGATGTAAAAACAGCCCTATGGAATACAGAAACATTATGTGGTAAAAAAGTTTTTTTAAGCCAGATCAACTTGAAATTTGAAATTATAGGGCAATCCCTGCAATGCCACAGACCCCTGTGGTCAAGACTTAGAGAGACATCATGTGAGACCTAACATGCAAATGGGAATTAGTAATGATTAAATTGGGAGGAGGGGGAGGAGGAAACAAACATTTCAACCAAAAAATGTAAGCAATTTAAACTTCTAAGAAGATAGTCTCACGGGTCAGATGTGATCTAACGAAATTACACACCTGGAAACAATCTGTTAAACTTTTATTGTTGGATTGCAATAAAATACACCACAAACAAGAGCATGTCCACTCTAATACCCACCCTTGATTCCTCTAGTCTGTTTTTTTTATGTCCAAAGAAATCAATAACACAATAATAATACAGTTTTTACCGCATGTAATGTGTTCGCCACACATGCGACACATCTACATGCATAAATTGAGTTTTTTTTCAGCTATACTAACTTACCTTACATCTGTGGCCTAATGACAGGCTTGTTGTCTGATGAACAATGTTGATGAGCCCACCACTGTCCCGTACTTTAAGCTCCGCCTACACAAAGCATTAGATTGGTTTAGAAATTTCACACTCAGTTTGTTCCCATCCAAATAAGTCCATGTTCCCACAGAAAGCCCAAACAAACTTCCGTCTGGCTCCGTGAGACTAATAATGAGGCAGCACATTCACAGTTTTTAGGAAGCTCAACTTAAACTGTATTGTTGACCTAAATGAGAAGCAGTCCTAAAATGTTACTACAACTTTTGACTAAAATATGACAAACCGCCAACTAATCACTGCCTTTTCACAGAGAAGGAAAATGTAAAACCATTTTTTAAAGTAATCAAGTTTAACTGAGTAATCGTGACACCTCTAATGTGCACTCAGACGAGAAAGACGCAGGGAGAGAAACGGATGTTACATGATGCGGGATGTTTTGTAAAATGAATGAATGAATTAACAAATTCTGGTCCTGGCAAAAACAAAATATGCTTCCACAGTAAAAGCTTAGACTCCTCATTTCATTTTAGGTGAATTTAAAATGTGCTACCAAACCTCCTTCCAAAGCAAGTGAGAGGTGATGAGACTGAGCTGAAAAAGATGCCCCCAAGGCGAAGCTGTGACAGATGAGCCATCCATCACAAAGCAGAAGCTTATTATACACGTGCCATCAGCCTGACAGGCACCTGCCACCACCATAAAACCCTGCTAATACAGCTGACAATGAGAAGAAAATGTAACAGACAAGGACTCGGTTATAGGGGACTGTGTTCAAGTTGCATCTAATGAATGCTAATAATGATTTTCAGTAGCATACTGACTTGAGTAAGGCTGATATTCAGTACAATGGCCTGTCTGTGCCACCATATTTGACCAAAGCAGACCGAACAGGCTATATTCATTTCTCTCGTATGTTTGTTTGGTTTATGTTTCAAAAACAGTCATAATTCTTAATTTTTACTTGACCATTTTCCAACCTCTCTTTATCATTTAGAATTAAATAGACTGTTTTTGTTACTGTGCTTTTAATATGTATTACTATGTAAATGATCTCTGTTCTGATTGGCTGCCCTGTATTGTGGCTCACCCAAAAAGTAGTCCGGGCTGAAAAAATATTTATAACTTCAATGTGAATGGGCGGGTGTAAACTGATATAAGCTTAATAGGAGGGTTGATTTCAATGACATTACTAAAACAATGAATTCTTGGGCAGTTTTTGCAGCTTAGTTTATTTACTGGGGCATTTTCTGAGTGGTGGAAGCTGTTAGGTGCAATTCTGACTGGGAGGAATTTGTAATCCTTAAAAAATGACAGCACTCAGTGCATCCATGCACATGGACTCTGCCTTCCAGCTTTTCCAAGTAGGTCATGGCAAATCAGTGATGCTGAAAATACTCACAAAAGGTGTGACCCAGCTCCCTACAGGTATGAATGAAGGCTTCAAACAATAGAGCAATTGAAAAAAAAAAAAACAAAGACTGTTACTTTTACAAATATACCGATCAGCAGTCCCATAACTGTCTGCCATATTTACATGGAACATAAACATGGAGAAAACACAATGTGGTAACATTTTTAGAAATGTAAGTTGGAAGCTGCAGTATAGCTTGAAAAGAAAGCTGGAGAGTTTTCTGTGCGCTCTTTCACCGCAGTGTGTCGTGCGGGTGTTTTTCCCATAGCGCCACGGCTAAAGTGGCCGAGTGGCTTTGCTGCGAGCTACGATAGCACTCAGTCTAGCAGCAGCAGTGGTGTGTGAGTCCCAGAGTTGCTGCCCTAGCCTCGCCTCTATATGAGGAGTGTACATTGCGGTGTGATGTCCAGAGACTTGGCTTCATGCACAGTTAATGTCTCTGCTGTCCGGATGATTAACGCAGGCCGTTTCACGCTCCCGAACGGCCCCCAAAAATGTCCTCCCCTTTCGCCTTGTCTGCCACACTCTTGGGCCACAGTAAAAATAGCTCACCGCTAACCTATGTACTTGCTTTTGTTACACTGTGGCAAGAGCACAGTGACGCATTCTGTCTTCTGCTATGTCCTGACTGATTTTTACAGAGGAAAGTGATTTTAGAAACAATTCCACACAAGACATTCCAGGTATACCATGTATTTTGTCAGCAACTGTCTGAACTTTAGCACAGAGACTCATTGTCATTAGGGATATACATTCTGACTAATCTTGATATTCAAGTATCCATAAGAGTTAAATGGAACTTCATCGATTTTGCAAAATTAATCCATCATTTAATGGTTAGATATAAACAGAATCATTCAGAGTAGTTTGGTGTGAAATGTGCCTTTCTAAAGAAATTTACCAGTCAAAATTGTACTAGGAAGCAGACGTGGTTTTGTCTACACTATGAATATCACCATTTTATCTCCTATCCAAAATGACCAGTGCCTTGGTGCACTGCATGTGCCTTGTAAGTTTTTATATGTCATGCTGATAATGGTAAAATAGTGCTAAATTGAAAAGAAAATACATTTTCTTTGGGTACTATTTTTTCCTTACAACGCCCTGCATGTATTTTGGACAAGGGTCTGACTGCAGAACCGCAGAGCTGCAGATTTACACACCCGCAGTTGCACTCCAGCAGAAACTGAAATCACGGTAAGAAACGTTCGTGAGTGAAATAAATTTGTCGTCATCAGCCACCGTGCATACATCACTGTTAGCCGTTAGCTTACAACAGACCTCCTAAAGTAGGCCACGCAAAAAAACAAAAACAACCTACCTTGCTATCCTACCTCATAAACTGGTAAGTGGAGTACCACGTAGTTTGTTGTTGACACCAGCAGTTTCCATTTGCCCTGGGTTGTTCTGCTTCAGTGCCGGCGGGTTTAGTCTCTCTCTATCTCTCTCTGTCTCTCTCTCTCCCCCTTTTGGCTTTGTCTGCTTTAAACCGCTGCAACTCCTTTGTGTATTCTGGTTCAAATTGATAAGGCTCTATGACATTTTTGAAACAGACCTCCTCAAAGCCCTCCACATACTCTGCCATCTTCCTAAATCGGTAAAAATAACGTAAAAATAAACTGTTAACAAAAGCTGCTGCTGGCATTAGCCGTGTTGAACGGCTGTAGCTACAGGCTAATAACAACAAAGCACATTAGCTTGCACGCATTGATCTCAGTTAAGAATGTGGTTTTGAGAGGAAACACAAAATTAATGCTGGAGTAAAAGTTGCTAAAAATACATTTGACAAAACTTTGACAAAACTATCACAAAACAATGTCTCAGGTACCGAGCAATGCATTCATAACTATTTTGTGTAATAACTTACCAGTATGTAACAGTATTTTAGAGCCATTAAGTGCTTTGGAAGTCTGGTTCCCAATACCATAATGGTGAACAATTTTGACAGGATTAATTTATCTGAAAAGGCGCATTTCATACCAAACCACTCTGAATAATTTTGTGCACATCTAAACCACTGAATGATTAAGAAATTTTCAGTGCAGTTCCCCTTTAATGATTGGATATCTGTTTACCCACTGATAAACACAAAAAAATGGATTCTGGCTGAAACTGAACGCTGTGGCTTACCATTTTAGGTGACAGCACCGATGTTGACCAAAAAATGAGCACCATGCAGAGAAACACATTTCAAAATGTGTTTTATTATTCAAAATTAGCTGAGGGAAATCGGTAGACTCTCGTGCCAAATGAGTAAAATAACAGACTGTCTCAGATGAGCTAATGAGCTAAAGAACAACACTGGATGTTGATAAAGATTTGTCATTTTCTACAGGCGTTTTTACCAATGGACCAAATGCTAAAACTGTCAGTTTGTCATAGAAAAATACAATACTTTAAGTGTAGCATCACCCTCTTTAGTGCTAAAAGCCACACTATCTCTGCCTTCTCAGCTATGTCCACAACAAAACGTCCTTAGCAACACATCAGTGTTAAGGCACTTGGCTTTGGGAGTAGTAAAGTATAACATACTTAGTCGCAAATATGAGCAAACCTTCATGTTTTACAGTTCTGTTGGAACATAGAAGTGGCATTTAACTGAATTGTTTGTCTGTATATTTTCTCAGTCTTACTGTGATGAAACGTAACAAATACCCGAATAGTGATTTCAATACTAGCACCATGACCGGTTAACAGAGTACTCGAGTACCTGTGCACATCCTTAACTGTCATCAGAATGGTTCCTACTCTTTTTGGAAAATCACTTATGTGCAAGACACCTCACAAAGGGTCATCTTAAAAACGACACAAGACTGCCCACATCCTTAACATTAATACAATTCCTAACAATAACATTACAACTACTGACCTCTTACGGACACCACCAATCATCATATCATCAAATTCTATTGAAGTATAAGAAGTGAAGCAAGAAGCTGGTGCAAGTCAATGTTGCCACGTTCTGCCAGGACTTGGACTGTGGGAGGAAACCCACACAGACACGAGGAGAACATGCAAACTCCACACAGAAATGACCCTGGGCGCCCGGCTGGGAATTGAACCCAGGCCATTCGTGCTGTGAGGCGACAGCACTACCCACTGTGCCACCGTGCCGCCCGACTTAGCTAACATTTGCAGGAAATTTTCTATCAAATTTTTTCTATTTTCTAGATGTTTTACAGTACTGCCTTTAAATGTCCATGTTTTCCAGGACGTGTTGGAACCTTGCATCATTTATAGCTGCTGGAAACTGCATCACTGACTATTTTTGCACTTATGGCTATAGTTGATTGCACCTTAAAACACAGCACAACATACAGCTAGTCTAAAGTAATACTTTAATAATAAACATGCAGTTATCCACATGCGTGGGGACAATATGCTCGAAAAGCTCTTCAAATGGGCCGTTACAATCAGTATTTCTTCGTGTGCAATCCAAAATGCCATACGATCATGGCAACAGCAAATTCCTTAGCCTTAACACTGACAAGACTTTTTAGTAAAGAGCTAAGCCAGAGACTGCATGTGTGATAAAACTGGTGTGAGGGCTATTAATTTCAGTGATAAAGTGTGGAAACTGCAAGGCCTCGCAGCGTGCCCGTGACAGTGGGGGAGTGTTGTGCTTGAATGGGAGACAGCTCTGTCCTTCACACTGTCTGATCTGCTTGGGAACGGCGTTCACGTCCAATGCTAATTTGAAAGACACCAGTGAAACTCTTGGCTTGATTTCAGGAGGCGAGATTTGGGCTGGCCCAACGACCTTCTCCGCAAGAACACGGAAAACTTCTTTTCTCAATACGTCAGATGCACTGTAAAGGAGGATGACAAGCTGCTGAAATCATTTAAATATTTTTACAATAACATAACAGCGCGAGTTGGGATATTGGCTGTATTTCTATGTGTTTATATAGGATTTGATAAACACGCAACAACAAACGTGATTTGTTTTCCATTACTTTGTATCTAAGCCCTCATCTTCAATGCCTGTCATTCTATCATACTATATGATACAGTCCAAAGCAAATATGTGTGCTGAGAAGATAAACATCCCCTGCTTATATTTAGAGACCAAACGATAATTGCATTTAGTGAAGTTAAGTTTGAAGCAAATTAGCCCTGTAGAAAAAAGTTGAAACAAAAGTGTGAAAATGGGGTTAATTGAATTTTAAGCCTCATCATAGAAGATTACCAAGCGCATGAAACACCACTTTAATTATGTTATTAGCACGTGGATTAAGGCATAAAGTATTTTTAACAAGTAATTACAGCCCGGCTGTCTGTACATTATTGGAGATGGTTCGGACACAGTGAATTCATTCTACAGTTTAGTCATTCCAAGCATACACCAAACTAGGATACCATAAAAAATGACAGCACTGTTCAGCATAGTGAGGTATTACTGACCACTATGGACTCTTTTCTGTAATCTGATACAAAAAAATTAATTCAAACATAATAAAAAAACTTCATTAGTTTCACATAAACTACAACCTCTGTGATGGTATAACATGCTGAGTGGTCCACTGTAGGCATGAATATTTGATAGAGTTGTGCATGTTACTTTACTTCTGTATGTTCTTGAGTAAATTATTTGTAAGAACAGCAAATAGGATATAACATGGAACTCCCTGAGTTCCAGTACGCTCTACATCATGGAGCAACCACCCATTTGCTTCTATTTAAAGTGCATTTTGAGTTGAGCGGCTTTCTGTTTCTGTACAGGGAAACACGTTAAAACGACTGTCTGTGATAACCGACCATACCATGCAGATGTGGCAGACAGAGATTAGGCTGAAAAACCCTGGAGTAAACCTAAAGTTGAAAAATTCAGCACTCAAGTAATTAAAAAGAAATGAATTTATACAATTTAGGCAATACTGTTTTTTTTTAACAAATTGTACAGATCATGCTAAGGAAATACACATATCCAACATTTTGAAACTATAAATAATACAGGAATTTTCTGCTATTTATAAAACTGTAAATAATCAGGGTATTTTTAGTCCTGACATTTGCTTTAAGTGAACGTGTTCGCATATTAGGGTGGAAACGTTCAGTGAACTGCTGTCTAAAAGTGCAAATGAAGTCATTTGGCTTGTCAGTGCCTGTCATTATAGGCCACGCACATGTCCAACATTACTTACTAATGAGTATTGATGACAGTTGATAATTACCAAATTACTGATGATATAGCAAATGCTTTCGCATCATTACATCTGCATGTTTTATTCAATGTGAGTGTGACAAGCTTTCACATAATTATTCCATTAAAAAAGCTGCATTGCCCAAGACCATAAACCACCGAGCACTGATGTCAGTTCAAGTTAATATTTACCCCCCGAGCCCAGCCCACCCCCACTCCTTCCTTCCTTCCTCTTTCCTTTCCTGTCAATCCTTCACCTTCTCTCTTTCTTAATCTTAATACATTTCACTCTCCATCACTCTCCTCTTTCTCCCTCTCAGGTAATGCACTGACAAAAAGAACATCCCATCCACTTCTCTCCGTCCTAACCGACTGTGTCAGCTGGCCGTCCCCACGGTCACCTCAGTCACCACGGCCACCTGACTTTCTGCTGACGTTCCCCGGGGCGCAGCGAGACTTGCCAGCCGCAGCATTCTGAAAGGCCTGCGCTGGCCTGGGGGCATGAAGCACACTTCTCCTCGCAAAGCTCACTAAATCCTCCCTACAATAACGCCCGCCACCCGCACCATCTCACTCGCTCCATCCTCAGAGCTGACAGTCTATTTGATCCTCACTTTTTTTGATGATGCTCTCCAAAAGTGTTTTTTTTCCTTGTGGCCGCTCTAATTAATAAATGTATCTTTGGTGCACTTGAGGTAATTAGCGTTGTGTTTCGCTGGAGGACCAGATGGTGAATTAGAATGGAAGCGAGTTGCTCAATCAGCTGCTGTTTGTCTGGTGTCATTAATTATCAAGCGAAGTATACGTTCTGCTCCCAAAAGTTGATACTTTGGGAAAAGAATAATATTGTGCCTTCTGTTGCTCATTACTCCTTAAAGCAGAGCACAGGTAGGGACGGAGAGAGTGCTGCTGCTGTCGGGTCTCGATCAACAGCTGCCAGAGGCTCTGCTAGAGATGACAAATGCATTTGGATTGGCCGTTACAAGCCAAATGGTTTGCTTTCACACCTAGTTAATTGAGTTAATAAGGTTAAGTTACTCAGCAGTTTTATATACAAAGTGTTTTAGAATGTTCCGTTCAGAAGTTCTCTTCTTTTGAGGGTTCTTTAGTAAAGGCAATGATGGTTATGCATTAAATTGTCTTTTTTTCCCCCAAAATGTACGCTGTTGAGAGCTGCATTACACATATAGTAAACATCAATGCTATATTATGATTGATACTACCTCTACTAAAAAATAAAAAAAATGTTTTTTGAGTGCGTTAAACGTCAACCGTTATGGAATGACACTTCATATAGAACCATGACAACTCTGAACCATTTGAATGCTTGAATGGTTCTTTGCATGGCAAAATGGTTCTTCTCCAGAACCTGCTGTATATATTACATATATTTATTCCTTACAAAACCTTTTATAAACAGTTCCAATATTATTATAAACCAAACAACCTTTTATTATACTATACAGAACACTTTGACAAGAATGTACTCCCTCCAAAGGCCCAGAGACGCATGCTAGCTCAGAAGGCTTATAGGGTGTAGGGGCTGAAATTACACCTGCTGCCACAGCTAATTTTTTCATTGAGTGCTAACACCACAAAGAACAAAATGTCCATTGGTAAGTCCCTATAATGTTCATTTAGAACAACCCTTAAAGCAACTGTTTTTGTTTCACTTCAGTTTGTAACGACACTTGTTTCTACCTGTTATTTCAAATTTATCATTTGTAAGACTGGGTTCAAGTTTTCAAAAGCCAAGGAATTCCCCAATCTGCTATCCAACAAGGTCTCAAAAAGCACACAGCAACTACTACCTGAAAACCAAGACATAAAAACAGGAAAAGTTTACCTTTATTAGACTTTAAGTCAGGAATCAGTTGTCCACTGCTCGACTCGACTCTTGCTCTTGTCCTCTTCCATTCCAGCCTAAACAAGACTTCCTGGTTAATGTGCGAATCTTCAGAGAGCACCTGATGAAAAACATACGAGCAGCCTTAAGGCCTATTATACCAGATACGATAAAAAAACGGATGCGAATGCGATTCAAACTAAGTCCGAGCGTTTTATTGTCTAAACACTCTGAAAACGCAGGAAAAAGATGGAAGAGTAAAAGAAATGGATTCTTTGAGCTGCAGTGAGGATGAATTAATTATTTTTATGTCATTGGGGAAATTCAGTGCTCTGCTTCTGTTTGTTGCTCCTCTCGTTAAAAAAGGAGCGTTCATTAGCGAGGAAAGCTAACATTATGCTAATAGTTCGTGGTTCTGTGTGAACATAAACAGACTTGAATCCACCTAGATAAACAAAAAAAAACGGCTCTACAGAATTGCTGTAACGTACTCATCGTTATTCCTCAGTCGTTCACCTCAGGTCCGCCACATATTTTCCTTAACCTCCTCATTTTATAACCATCTTGTCGTTTAAGCTGCTGTGCTATCTGCTAGCTACAGTCCACATTGGCGTCCTGACGCTCGTTTGTTTGAGCTGCAACCGTTACAAGGAGGCTTGATCTGATTGGTCAGCCAAATTTTAACGCTTTCGTACAAAGCAGAAAATGGAGCGGCCTCTGAAGTCCGTCAAATTCGGTGCTCAGATTCGTTTTTAAAACTTGAAACGTGCATTTTTTCCTCTATAAAACTCGTTTCCGGAGTGAACAGGCCTTTACACCGCATCGCCATTCCGTCGCTGCTTGTTTGGATGGATTACGTCAGAAAGCTACCGTTAAGTGCTCTAGATTCAGTTTGTTTTCACGCCATCGAGTAACGTCCTGTCTGACTTCAGTGTCCAAACGGCGACTGGAACGCTGTCAGTATCCATTTAAGAACACTCGGACATACCCGCTGTCTCCGGTTTCGTTTTAGGTACGGAAAAGTTTCAAATTTCAAAATTTCTACATAATTAAATGGTTAAGATGTAAACAAAGTCATTCAGATTGGTTTGAGGTGAAGTGCGTTGTTGTATAGAACCTTGCCGAGTCAGAATTGTTTACAGTGGTGATAGGAACCAGACGTCTGAAGAGTTTAATACCTCTAAAAGCTAAAAGTTATTACACAAAATGCTTATGAATATGCTGCCTGATGCCTGAGACATTGTTTTACAGTAGTTTTGTGCTAAGGTTTTGGCCTAAAACATCTTGTTAATCCATTTATTTTAATCCATTCATGATGGAGGGATGCATGCAGGGCTTTGCAAAATAGACCCCAAAGAAAATTTATTTTTTCAAATTTTCCACTATTTTACCATCTTTAACACTAAATATATAAACTCAGAAGACACGTGTAGGTTCACTGGTGGTTTTTGATAGTAAATGAAATGGTTATATTGACATTGTGACCCCTGGTTCCTGTCACCACCACAGAAAAGAAATCTGAGCCTGTAACTTTATTTACTGTGAACCATTTCACGTCAAACCATTCTGAATTACTTTGTTTACATCTCAACGACAGAATTATGAAAAAATTCTGTGGAATTTCCCTTTATTGATAATTCATTCGAGTTGTAAAAGGTCTGTGTATGTTAGAAGAAAGGGCCACAACACACGAAAACAGCATAACACAAGCATATTTTGCTAGGCCTTCTAGCAAATGTTGCCCAGCGGATCAGGTTTTTATATCAGAGTGCCAACTTTTTAACAAGAGAAAATAAAGCTGACATTATGCTGAAAAGAGTAGCTCAGACACGGCCATCACTATTTCCAGTCATGAATGGACGGTCTAAAAAGTGGACCAAGTGGACGAGTTTATTAGCTCGGTTTACGATGGATTTAGCTAAAGGAACAACAGATAAAGTGAGCTGTAAGAAGAATGCATCCTTTAAGCCTACTTCACAGGACCTTCACATGCTAAAGAGAAGGCTGGGTTTGGTTTGAAGGTTTCATGAAGCAGAACCCAACAGTGAAGATCAAAAAACCTGAGTCACTTCCCACTGCCAGAGCTGCTGGAAAATTCGATTGCAGTTTGTTCTCTGCCTTCTCCTGAGAGAGAAAATGGAGCTTTGATCATTTTTGGACGTTTTGTTCACAAGAAATCGAAAAGAGAAACTCCAATATCCTCCAAATGTCCAGCATAAAAGCAGCTTGACCAGACTTTAATAAATATCAACAACTTTGTACAAATAACCCCTATTTTGGCTGTGAGAAATGCTGGGATCAGCCACAATAAATTGCTTGTTTCAACTATTGTCTCAATAGAACAATCTGTTGAGAACTGGTGATATTTACTAGAAAGTCAATCCGTTTTTGAGCATGTAGAATAAGAGTTTCCCACAGGGGTCTCTAACACCAAAATGACCAAGTAGAAGGGGAGTGAGAGCACAAGGCTTGCCACTCATCATCCAGCCCCATTATATTTGTTGGGATCCTCACATCTGAATCTTGATTTTTGTCTTGATAATCTGGATGGCACATCAAAAACATAATACAGTCTTTAAGATCCATGTGCATCGATCTGATGTATCTGTGTTAATTTGAAGTCACTTTGTAATCATTGTGATTTCAGGGTTTCTGTGGCTTCTTGGAGAAGACCAACATAAATGCAGCCTGACCAGTTACCAGCTGTTTGGTAGCTCAGAGATGTGATGGATCATCACTTGCTGATGTGGCTTTATCAAGTAGGAAGATTGCAGGGAAGTGGAGTTCTCCAGTTTCCAGTTCCATTGTGTGGAAAAGGGCACACTGAGGGAGACCTCCTGCCTGTGCGTGGTTGCCGAGCCAAAATGAAAGAAACAGCTCTTTTCTCTGGGGCTAAACTGCAGCATTAATGAAAAAAAATACAATCGGATCCCTCTTCTTTAAAATTTAATGCCTACTCCTGCCATATTTCTCAAAGCAGAGAAAAGGTTATTCACCCTCACTGTGAGATTCACGTACCGGTTGAATAATAATAGCAGGGTATTACGTTTCAGCTGGACAGATATGCTATCAGATGTAGCACGTTATTTCTAAAGACATTTCTGCTTTTTGAAAGAGCAGCGATGCTGCTTTTGTTTTAATTCATATGCAAAACCTGTCAGAACAATTTATGTATGTTAGGAAACAAGACTCTGCAGGATTATCATCATTCATTTCCCAGGTTCGTGCAGAGTTGGCAAAAACATAAACATCAGCCAAAAATAACTGACTCTGCAAGTGAGTCATCCATAACAATGCACCTTTTCAGGTGCTTATAGAGATAATATGGAAAATTCAACAAACGTTGCTCAGGTTCAATGCAAAATTAACCTACACACAGATACTTGAGTTTCATTAGATGAAATTCCTTAAGGGACAAACTGCTGCCGTGAAGCTATTACTAGACTATTTGCAGAGAATCCGAACAGATTACTCACGCATGGCTCTTGCTTGAGAGTTGA